>NC_040082.1:66121630-67444547 GCF_003369695.1 Bos indicus x Bos taurus
GTGTGTAAAATTATAGCTTGTGGTTGAGAACTGCAGATACATTCCAACCTTCTCTTTCATTGCCACTCATAAATGTTAAATGCAGCAAGATCTACATCTGAAATTCATTTGTTGCCTTTAGGTCTCAGGTTTCTGAAGCCAAGGCTACATGTGGGGCTGGGGTCCTGGTGATCACTCTGAAACCCCAGGAACAACAATATGAAAACAAACGGACCCAAAGCGCAGCAGAGGACAGGCCCCAGGGCCCACCTCCGACGACCCCAGGGCACAGGTCATAGGGGCCAACAGCCTCTGCCCTCTAGTGCTGATACTTCAGATGACCCAAACCTGGACCAGTAGACCACCCTTCCAGAACCCAAACCAGCCTGATTCTTGGCACATATATACAGGCCAACTAGGAAGGTGGATTCTTGCACATTTGGATGTGACTTACACTTAGAGTTATTCCTGCTTCTCTGGAAGTTTCCTGGGCCACCCACAGCAGGGTCTCTAGGAAGCCAGCCCTGCTCACATGTGCCTCCTCATACAACTGCCCACAGAGCAAGTCAGGGGTGTGGGGGTAGGATGGACACAGAAAAGAGAGTCTGGGAAAGTGGTGCCCCCAGGCCAGAATTCTCAATAGCAAAGTTTGACATTCTGCTCAAACCCGGAGACCCTTGCTGAGGGACCAGCCCGTGGACCTGCTCACGGGGCAATCCCAGAAACCCAGTCAACCCACCCTCGTCTCTGAGCAGATGTACCTTGAAGTCCCTGAGAAATTCACACATAAAGGGGCCACTTGTGGGTTGATTGTGTCCTTCACAAAAGGATAGTGTGAAGTCCTAAACCCAATACCTCAGAATGGTACCTTATTTGGAAATCTGTTGTTGTTCAGTTACTGAATTATGTCCAACTCTTTGTGACCCCATGGACTGTAGCACACAAGGCTCCTCTGTCCTCCACTATTCCAGAGTTTGCTCAAATTCATGTCCATTGAGTCGGTGGTGCTATCTAACCACCTCATCCTCTGCTGCCCCCTTCTCCTTTTGCCGTCAATCTTTCCCAACATTAGGATCTAATAGAGCCCTTACAACGGAGAAGGCAATGGCACCCCACTCCAGTACTCTTGCCTGGAAAACCCCATGAACGGAGGAGCCTGGTGGGCTGCAGTCCATGGGGTCGCTAAGAGTCAGACTCGACTGGGCGACTTCACTTTCACTTTTCACTTTCATGCATTGGAGAAGGAAATGGCAACCCACTCCAGTGTTCTTGCCTGGAGAATCCCAGGGATGGGGGAGCCTGGTGGGCTGCCGTCTATGGGGTCACACAGAGTCGGACACGACTGACGCAACTTAGCAGCAGCAGCAGCAGCAGAGCCCTTACAAAGTGAAATGAGTTCATTAGAGTAAACCCTAATCCTTATAAAAAGGGGAAATGTGGACACAGAGGCAGACCCACATGGAGGGAAAACAATGTAGACACAGGAAGAACACCATCCACAGGTAAGGAACACCTGAGGCCATCAGAAGCCAGGAGAGCATCACAGGTAGATTCTCCACCACAGCCTCAGAAGGAACCAGCCCTGTCCATGCCTTGATTTCAGACTTCTGGCCCCCAGAACTGTGAGAGAATCGTTCCTCAGTCATATAAGTTCCCAGCATGAGGGACGTTGTGACAGCAGCCCCAGGAAATCAATACCCCCATTGTCACTGGGACTATAGCTGGTCAGACGCAGGGCCACCCCCCAACATGAGCCTCCTCCAGTCCTCGTAAAAGATCCTACTAAGTTGTTCACATGGTCCCCTGTTTTTGGTGACATTGTTAACTGAGCCATTCTAACAAATATGGCTGAAAACAAAGGAAATTTAATCACCACCAGGAGGACCTATGAAATAAGAACAGAAAGACTCAAGGGGCTTCCCTAGTGGTCAAGTGGTTAAGAATCTGCCTGCCAAAGCAGGGAACACAGTTCGATCCCTGGTCCGGGAAGATCCCACATGCTGTGGAGCAACTAAGCCCACGTGCCACAACTACTTAGCCTATGCTCTAGAGTCCGGGGGTCGCAATGCTCAGCCCACGTGCCCTGGAGCCCTGTGATCTGCAACAAGAAGCCACTGCAATGAGAAGCCTGCACCCCACAACAAAGAATAGCCTTCTCTCACCGCAGCTAGAGAAAAGCCCCCACAGCAACAAAGACCCAGAACAGCCAAAAATAATTTTTTTTAAAGAAAAGAAAGGCTCAAAACTGGCATGAAAATAGAAGTAACTGTCCCCAAAGATGACTTACCCATGTTTTCCAACCAGGAACAGCAACTGGGATGCCTGACTCTCTTGCGCTGGACTGGTCTCTCCAAGACCCAGGGCAGGTGTTCCTCTTCCCTGCTCCCTGCAGAGAAAAGAGGAGGTCACCCAGCTGTCAGTGCTCAATTGCATAATTGCAATTATGCATGGGGGAGAAACCTCAGCCAAACCCATTTTATACTGAACGTTGGAAACTGGGGAGTTGAACTAGGAGAGCAAATAGCCAGCATGTCCTTGGCACTTCCAGAGACCCAAGGGCCTGAACCCCCCTCCATGGCCATCTTCGGCAAGCCACTGGCATCCTTATCAAGGTGTCTCCTCCCACAGAATCCCCCAGGCCTCATCTTTTACCCTCAACTCCCTCTGCCAAAGGGCCAGGACTTGGAGGAGGTGGTCTGAAAAGAAGACACATCCCCAACAGATTGTCCCACTTGTGGCTCACAGGATCCCCACTCTGAACATGTACTGTGTTTTCTTAACATATAACACTGTGCGTTTCCTAAAAGGCAGATTGATTCCTTCTAATTCTACTCGTAGCACACGTGAGCCCCCACCTAACCACAGAAACCTGGCCAGATCTCTGGCCACCCACCTTCACAGTAAAGCACCCAGCCCCAGGATTGCTATTTCCCAGAGATAATGGCCCTCTGCCCTGACCCCGCAGCCCACCCACTGGGCCTCACCTGAGACCCTCACCAGCCCCACTGCTGCCAGTCCGTCCCCTCCTGCTCTCTCCCCACAAACTGCCAGACGTCTCTACAGTGCAAATCAGACAAACTGTGTCTTTGCTTAGAAACTTACCAGGGCTTCTCAACACCCTCAGGAGAGAATCAAGGCCATTTTTGTCTCTTAAGAAAGATACAAGGCCCCAAGCCCAGGAAGTCCCTCCCCAAGTGCTTGGGACCTCCCCCAGGAAGCTGCGTGCATGGATGACTTACCCACCACATCCTATAATGGATGCCAGGCATCAGCACAGGCCCCACATAGATGACACCCACTGAACCACCCACCCATTTGTCCTGCCTGTTCAAGAGAGCCACGCTTGGGCAAAGGTGCCTGGGGGCCGGCTGTCACCACGCACACACCAAGGTAACCTCGAGCTGCAGGGGGGCAGGGTGAGGGCGTGCAGCTCCCCGCTCCTCCATCACCAGGCCAGATTCCAGCTCGCTTTATAGACCCTCTCATGGAGCTCTGTGGCCTTTCCTAGAATCTGACCTTGCTCCCAGCACCCTCGTCTGGTGGTGCTTACCGTCCTCAATTTTGAAAGACCTTGAACTCCCATATAAAATAATGGCTGCAAAAAGGCATCCTGGGAGGGGCATTTTATGTGACTCCACCCACTGGCCCCTGACCCCCTTATCTCTGGGCATTCCTTGCCCTCACTTTCCATCCAGAGCCGTGTGCCCATCCCTGCCCACCTTTGGTCACACTCTTCCCTCTGCAGCTCCTGCACCAGCCCTTCTCTCTCTACTTGCCTATGCAGCCACCGCCAGCTCACCCATTACATCTCAGCTCCAATCCCACCCTGCAGGTTGACTCTCAATTACCTGTTGATTTCTAGGGCCCAGTGAAGCGCTATGGGGAGATAGCTCTGGGTCCAGATGATATTTGCATCCTTGGGACAGGGCAGAGCCCTATGGTTACTCAAGATAATGTTTGCGGAAAGGACCAAGGAGTCAACAAATGAAGCCCAGGCTCCCCATTAGTTGCATCCTCCAGGTTTTCTGGGGCGGTTGCCATGGCTGCCAGGGGCCATCCTCCCAGGCCACTGCCAGCAGCCCACTCTGGGAGGTGGGAACCATGAACAGCAATGCCAGATTATCGGAAACTATTTATTTTGTAAACTCAAATTAACAGGAAGCAATTTCATTAACAGATAGTACTTCTTGATGAGTTCGTTCCGATTCAGGGCTTTTTTTTTTTTTTTTTTTAGGGCTTATTTTTAAACTGTCCTTAAACACTATGTGTAGCAGGCTGAAGAGCGGAGTCTGATTTAATGGAAAGTGCATGACATTATGCCTCACCTGGGAACATCGAAATCCTGAAGCTTTTCTCTTGAACTGTGAGGGCCCTTCCAAGCCACAGAAATCTCCTCCAGTTTGAGGAAGGGAGTAGATAGGGGTGTGCCTACATGAAACAGGGCTCTGGAGCCTGTGGGCCCAATTTAAGAAGGGAACCCAGCCCAGCAAGTGCTTCTCCACTCTGGAGAAGCTCTCAGCACAGTCAGGAAAAAGACACGCACTGAGAAAAGGAAATCACAGACTTACCTACCCTGGGGGAAGCGAGCTGCACCGTGGAGAGAAGCTGAAGGCCAGTGGGTCCCAGAGAAGAGAAGCCCCACACGCTAGAGACCGCAAGTCAGGGCAAATTGCTGAGGCCTCGGTCACACCAGGACCCATGTAAACTAGATACTGTGTCAGAGACATGTCATCCTGCCGTCACAAGTAGCCTCAAAGAAGTTCCAAACTTGATTTGGCATTTCCAGAAATAATGCTGCGTCTTCCTCTCCCTCTGCTCCCCACAATTCTACTTTCTCTTTCCACCTCCAGCCCACAACCACCTTCACCCTCAGCTGTTGGTTCTATCAATCAACAGCCTCATTTATTCCCTCTTTACCCATTCCCCAGGTTCTCTACACCCAGAACAACGGCATCAACCTCACCTGAAACTTGTTATATATACAAATCTTCAGACCCCACTGCAGACTTTCTGACTCAAAAATCCTATGGGGCGGGGGTCAGGGTCAGATTTTAACAAGCTCCCCAAGGCTTTGAGGCACAGTGGGGTCACTGCTTCACCTGGGAGGGAAGTCCAGGAGCGGATCCACAGGGGGAGCCTCCCTACCACTGTCTGCCCTGCCACTTCAGTTCAGGCTCTTGCACTCATCTTCCTGATTTGGTATGAAAGAAATCTGGAAAACAAGTGGCCAAGACAGAACTCCCAGAGGGTGGGCCATGGCAGGAGATAATCCTCTTAAATGGATGGGAGTGGAGGGGAAGAACAGGGACCCTCCTACACAAGGAAAGCTGTGTCTCTCCTACCACTCAGAACGGGGTATCTACCACGAGGCAAGGAGAGAACACGAAACTAGGTGTCTGGAGGCTCCCGTTTCCCCCAGTCCTTCTGAAGCTTGTCATAATCCTCTGCAGCAAAGTCCAGGATTCAGAGAGCCACAATGCTGATGATTCCTAGGAGTCTCTATGCCCAGCTAGAGACCCTACCCTCTACAGAGGTCAGGAGCAACCCCCTCTTCTGGGGCTATCAATGGCATCACACCAAGTCAACAGGAGAGGCTTAGGTCAAAAGGCGTGTTGGGGCCTCTGGTGCTCGGTAAGATGTACAGCCCAGGGGCAGGAAGCAATACTCCTTCCCCAACCTGGCAGTGGAGGGGGCGTGGGCGGGGAGAGGGGCACTAGTGACCATACCCACTAGGAGGTCAGTGCCTGTAGGCTCCCTAGCTTGCCCATCATCAACGTTCCTCAGAAATCTGGGCTACTGGAAGGATTGTCGTTGTTCAGTTGCTCAGTCATGTTCGACTCTTTCTGACCCCATGGACTGCAGCACACCAGGCTTCCCTGTCCTTCACCATCTCCCGGAATTTGCTCAGACTCACGTCCATTGAGTCGGTGATGCCAGCCAACTGGCGGGATAAGGGCAAGAAATAAATTTCTTCCACAGCCCTGAAGCTGCTTATACCTGGGTCAGCTGCTCCTTGTGCTGCTAATAGGGCTTAAAAAGGAAAATTACATGCCTAGAGCTTGCAGTATCTTGATCTTTTTTGTTTGTCTAGAATGTCTTCTACATCCGTCATTTCCTGTGATGAGCAGAACTGGTGTGACCACAACTTCACCAACGGAGAAACTACGGCTTCTAGAGGTTACGTTTTTCAAAGTCAAAATATGGTCCATTGTGAGCATCACCTGGGAGCCTGTTAGAACTGTAATCTCCCAAGCCCCTACCAGATAAGAATCTGCCTTTTAGCAAGAGCACCAGCCTAGTCTGAGAAGCACTGGGCTGGGTGCTTAAGATCTGGGGTTAGTCCAATATTCTTTTATAACAAGCAATGCCACACTTTGAATGATAAGGACGTCTTACAAGCAAAACTTCATAAAAGTTCCCTGCCTTCTAGCCTGAGGCCTCTGTTAAACCACGTTTGTTTTGCTCTCAGCTACCCCAAAGGAGAGGAATTGAACGTCTGCATTCTCCTCAACTCCAGGACTCCTAAGGCGCAAAGCTGCTAGTCTGACACCGGTCAAAGGAAGAGCAATGTCGCCCTCAAGTGGCCACTTCAACCCTGCCGCTCACACCACACTAAATCAGAACTGACTGGAGGAGGAGGATCGGACTGTCAGGAAGCCAGTGCTACTCCAGATAACGCAGTATGCAGCGTTATTGTTTTGGGGGAGGTAAAAGCCCCATATTCCAGGCACACACTTTTCCAGAAGATTATTTGTTATTGTTCAGTCACTCAGTCATGTCCAACTCCCCTTGTGACACCATGGACAGCAGCACTACAGGCTTCCCTCAGTTCAGTCGCTTAGTCGTGTCTGACTCTTTGCGACCCCATGGGCTGCAGCACACCAGGCTTCCCTGTACATCACCAGCTCATGGAGCCTACTCATACTCATGTCCATCCCATCAGTGATGCCATCCAACCATCTCATCCTCTGTCCTCCCCTTCTCTTCCTGCCCTCAATCTTTCCCAGCATCAGGGTCTTTTCCAATGAGTAAGTTCTTCACATCAGGTGGCCAAAGTATTGGAGTTTCAACTTCAGCATCAGTCCTTCCAATGAATATTCAGGACTGATTTCCTTTAGGATGGACTGGACAGATCTCCTTGCAGTCCAAGGGACTCTTAAGAGTCTTCTCCAACACCACAGTTCAAAAGCATCAATTCTTCAGCACTCAGCTTTCTTTATAGTCCAACTCTCACATCCATTCATGACTACTGGAAAAACTATGGCCTTGACTAGACGGATCTGTGTTGGCAAAGTAATGTCTCTGCTTTTTAATATGCTGTCTAGGTTGGTCATAGCTTTCTTCCAAGGAGCAAGCATCTTTTAATTTCATGGCTACAGTCACCATCTGCAGTGATTTTGGAGCCCCCAGAAATAAAGTCTGACACTGTTTCCACTGTTTCCCCATCTATTTCCCATGAAGTGATGGGACCGGATGCCATGATCTTAGTTTTCTGAATGCTGAGTTTTAAGCCAACTTTTCCACTCTCCTCTTTCACTTTCAGGGGGCTCTTTAATTCTTCGCTTTCTGCCATAAGGGTGGTGTCATCTGCATATCTGAGGTTATTGATATTTCTCTTGGCAATCTTGATTCCAACTTGTGCTTCATCCAGCCCAGCTTTTCTCATGTACTCTGCATGTAGTAAGTTAGATAAGCAGGGTGACAATATACAACCTTGACGTACTCTATTCACTATCTCCCAGAGTTTGTTCAAATCCATGTCCATTGAGTCAATGACGCTATCTAATCATTGTATCTTCTGCTACCCCCTTCTCCTCCTGCCCTAAATTTTTCCCAGCATCAGGGTCTTTTCCAATGAGTTGGCTCTTCCCATCAGATGACCAAAGTATTGGAGTTTTAGCTTCAGCATCAATCCTTCTAGTAAATATTCAGGACTGTTTTCCTTTAGGATTAACTGGTTTGATCCTCCTGTGAGTCTTGTCCAGCCCCAGTTTGAATGCATCAACTCTTCAGCGCTCAGCCATTCTTTATGGTCCAAATCTCACATCTGTACATGACTACTGGAAAAACCATAGTAGGGATTCCTGGCTCCGCCATCCACCTTCTCTGTGAGCTTTGCCTGCTTTGACCCTTTCCTCATCCACAAAGAGTTCAATGTTTTCAAATAGTTCTCAAGTTTTTATTCACTGAAAATATTGTACGTGTGGATTCAAGAATCCCGTGCTTCACGCTGGCTGCCCAGGGCAGTGGTGAACAAGGCAGGATCCATCCTTCAGTTGGAAAATACAGATAAGGACAAGACACAGAGGAAAGGCCCCTCACCCAGCTTCATTTAGGACTGCATGTACGCTCTCAATTTTTAAGTTCTATCCCACACAACCCTCCTGGGCCTCACGGCAGTCTCATGTGAGTCCTAGAGGCCTGTCCACCAGCATTGCTCAAAGACACACTATCATTTGGGCCACCCTTTTTTGAAACATCTACTAAATTCAGCTCATCCTCAGAAATGCTTCACCAGGATTTACAATGCTTCGCTGAGTCACTGAGACTGTTTTCCAAGTGTGTTCCGTTTTCTCTCCCCTAGGCATTTAGCCAAGTCTTGACTGAATAGTCTATTTTAAAATGCACATAGAAAAAACAATGTATGTGGTAAGGGCCTGCTTACTTGTGATACGAATTTTGATCCTCCGTGATCCAGGACTCCAAATCTTACAAGTTCACCTGACCTTTGAAGGATGTAAACACAGACCCAACCAATGGAAAAGGGCCCCAAACACAACTGTCTATATATTTTTTTCTGTGGGTTGTTTTTGAAACCAGCAAATCCCAGGTTAGAAGTATGTATTTCCCCTACTGTCCCTCCCTGCCCTTAACACCGTATCAAAACCAGAATGACAAGGTCAGGATTAGCCTGGCAGTTGCTTGTGTATATTGGACAGACCTGGAAAAGCATTCTGTATTTGGCTCATATGCTCTGAGGTCCTCCCTTCTCTGATCCACCAGAAACGCACTCCCTCCTTTATCCTCCTGGTGCTTCTACCCCAACATGGCCATTTTCCCATTTTGCCTCTAGCCTGCTGCTTAAGAGGTCCCCTCCTTCTTTTCTACACTATGACACCTGCCCCAAATTGCAGTACCCAGCTCAGAAGACCAGGGCAGCGAGGGTCATATCCCAGAGCTGCTCCAGCCAGAAGCAAGGGAGCACTACCCAGGGAAGGAATGCCAGTCTCCAGGTAACTGGTGCAAATTCTCCCCATTTGCACACAGGACAGTGGGCCTAGGATGCTGCCTAACTTTCTTCCTCCCCAAGTTGATCCCTTAACTAGGCTTAAGCTTCCTGACCAAATGCTCTCCTCCACCTGAGGCCTCACTGCATGTTCCTGAAGCAACCCCACAGCCACTAACTCCACCAGCCATTGCCGCCTCTCACTTCTCAAACTCCCTCCTCCCTAACTCCCTCAAGCCCTACCTGAGGCATGGTCACTCCCCTCTGGCAGCTCCTTGTTTCTTTCAAAGCCCCCACTTCTTCCTGACACAGCCAAAAAACCATCCTTTACTCCCTAAGGCAGGAACACACCCTGACTTCCAAAGCTTCCTTCCACAGCAGCTGTAGCTACAGGATCCCTGTTCCATGTTCTACAACTTCCTAACCTTATCCAGACTGCCAGGAGTATCTGCACTGACTCCTACAGACCAGGAGCTCCATCTGTCCATTGCGTCCTTTATTCCAGCTTTGAAACCTTGGACCCATTCTTCTTAACATATACTTCTAGGGACCTTCTCTCATGGTCCAGTGGCTAGGACTCCACACTCCCAAGTCAGATTTGATCCCTGGTCAGGGAACTGGATCCCACATGCCACAACTAAGAGTTCACATGCCTGCTACAACTGAAAAGATCCTGCATGCCACCACAAAGATCAAAGATCCCATGAGCCACAACTAAGACCTGGTGCGACCAAACAAATACAAAAATAGAGCAAAACAAAACAAAGTCTAAAAATCAATCAAATACCCTTCTAGTTCGCTTAACATTAGAAGACTCCAAAACGCTTATTACAGAAATCTTAGAAAACACAAACAAGCAAAAATTTCCTAACAAAAAATCACTCCAATCCCACCTTCAGAAAACCCCATTTCATTCTGAAACATCTAGCCAGATTTTACTTTTATGCAAACACATTCCATGTTCTTTCCAAATGAGAAATTGTGCATACTGTTTTGTAACTGACAAATTTTACGTAAGAAATGATCTGTTAAAGCCACTTAAACTGATTGAAATCAACCAAATATAGAGTGTATTACCAAAAGCCAGATCAATAATACGCCAATTGGTCCTTGAATCCTGGCCTGCGTGCCCTTGTCATTAGCCCATGAAGACTGGCTACTCCCCCTGCTTCTAACAGCATGGTGTTTTTTTTTTAATCACTTTCCATCTTCCCTTTTCCTCCAGCACCAAGACTTACCATTTACCCCTTCTTTTGGTTCACAACCCTAAAACATGGATTTTAAAAGTTCTACTACCTCCAACTTCCCCCAGGTCCCACTCACTCTGCACATATCACACGAGCATCCCTAAAACACTGTCACTCTCAGGCTAGAAGCCCAGTGCTCCACACCCAGACTCCAGTCTCTCGGCCCTAGCAAGCCCTACCACGTCTTTCACCTCTGACAGTTCCCCTACAAAAACCCCTTAAGATGCTTGCAAAGCATCTCAGAGGTCAGTGGTCTAAAGCCTGTGTGAATCCTCACCAACCCCATGGGAGCTGTGAAAGTTCTTCACATTAATCTGAAGCTGCCCCGTTGTAAAACCTTCAACACCAGCCCTAGCTCTGCCTCCAACACCCTCTTCCCCAGTGACATAGAAGAATGCTGGTACCTCTCCCCGGTAAACAGGTCTGCTATACTCTCCATGCAACTCCCAACATGCCTATAAAATGGCTACACTCTGGATAATCAGTAGCTGCCTGGCTGGGCCCAGGCTTCCCACTCACACCAGCAGGTGTCCACTCTTCTCCCAGAGGCCCAGAGAAAAGCAACTTTACTCCAAACACTTCAAGGTGGCGAGTACCGGCTCTCTTGGTAGGCCTAGCACTGGGACTATTAAGTGGCCGAACTACAGGAAAGCCATGCTTTGTACACTTACGGTCGCTTCTGATGGCTTCATCCCCTTTCAGCACTCACCACCACCCCACATAGACACCACCACACACAGGCGTGCGCACACTACTGCGACTATCATGGTAGTCACTGTTGAAAGCACATTCTGGGCCATGTCCTGTTCTCTGAAGGGGCAGGCATCAGTCCTGGCACTGGCCTTCATGGGGCCATAACTCACCTTCTGCTATTGTAAAAACCCTCAAAGTAAGGCCCAATTACAGGAACAAGATAAGGATTCCTAAACCAGAGAACTGGGCTGAGACTCAGCATGGGAGAGTTGAGTATGGAAAGAGAACTACTTCCTGCCACCCAATGTGCTGAGCCTTGAATGTTCTTCAGAATGGAGATCACTGACAAAAGTTAACAACTTGGAATTTAGCTACCCTCCAGAGAAATTTTTTATTGAAAACACAGACACACACACACAATTATGAAATTAAGAAAACCATTCCTTAAGCGTGTAAGACAGGTTTCTTTTTATTAAGTTTTCCTAAACTTGTCTCATGTTTACTGAATGTTTTTCTTTGTGTAAGAATGTAACCTGGAGCTTTAACAAACCAATTTAGATAATGCAACCTGGATAAATGTTTGTCTGCACACAAGTCATCAACTGTTACTCTCTGGTCTGGTCTCCATGTAAATTCAATTGGTCTGCAAGCCTGTCTAAACAGAGAGCAAGAAGACCACATCATCTTAATTCTAGTTTAAACCTCAAATTCAACCCCATCCCAAGTCCCACACCCTCCCCACACACAAAAGAAAATTTTTAGAAGAAATGGCCATTAAGGACTGAGTCAAGTTGCATAAGCATTGGCTTAATCCTGCAGCCAGCACCCCAAAGTAGCTCCTGGCCTCACAGCAGGCCAGCTGAACTCTTGAAGCTGGACAGGTAGAGAATGGACAAAGGATGTTCTAAGAACAGGGCCAAGTCCTGGTGCTGTGAGGCTTC
Source organism: Bos indicus x Bos taurus (assembly GCF_003369695.1). Classification (NCBI taxonomy): domain Eukaryota; kingdom Metazoa; phylum Chordata; class Mammalia; order Artiodactyla; family Bovidae; genus Bos; species Bos indicus x Bos taurus. The sequence continues at coordinate 66,133,717 of NC_040082.1, forward strand.
CATGCATGCTTACACACCAACATAAATACACTTCCACCTTCCTCCTCTAAGCAACGTTTCTGTACAGGACTTTAGAGCTTATAACAGTCTGAATTTTTTAGTGCAGAGATGGACAGCAACTCATTCTAAATATGCAAGGTATACTCTTATTTCTAACAACATAAGTCAAAAGTAACAGAGAAGCACTCTGTTATACAGATTAACAATTATTACAAAGGTCCAAAATGTAACCAACAAAGCTTGTAACAGTTTCTAGGGCAAGGACCAGCTCTGGGCTCTAATATACTACAGGTTTCCCTTAGAGTTCCCCAAATGCCTCACTCCTATCAACACCGCCCAAAGCACTGCCACAGGGAATGCTCTGGCGCTCCTGACGGTGACCGCAGAGCAAGAATGAGGCACTGCTGAAGTCAGGCACCACACTTAACACTAACTTCAGACTCATCCAGTACAATCCAGTGCATCTTAGTTTTTTGTACAGTCTGTCAGCCGTTTAACACATACACATTGGCAGATTCATGACAGATGTTAACGCTTAACACATAAGTGACTGTGAATGAGCCAAAAAAGAACTTAACTCTTGTCCTAAGACTTCACGCTATACCTCAAATTTACACAGAATATCTCTCACCTGAACAAGCAGGCCAGGATACAAATCTTTATACCATAATTAACAAGAATCAATCCCTCAGTTAAATTTACCATGCCTATATCCAACAATACATCTACCCAATTCTAACCTTCTGAAGAGAAAATTATTTAGACTTTGATGCTTGGGATATTAATGAACATACTTTCAGAAATATACATTCTCAGGAAGAACCTCCAGGTTTAAAATCCTCAGTTAACAACCTGCTCCAGGTGAAAGGGTCTATTTCCCCAAGAGCAACACACGGCATTTGTAATGGGAACCCCTTTTATCTGGGAAAGATGGGAAGATTGGGGGGGGGGGGGTCCCAGGGGAGCGGAGTGACACGTGAAGCTCAGAGCACACCTTTGTTGTTCTACGTTAATCTACGCCATGCTCTAGCCCTCAGAAACAGAGGGAGATCCCTCCCCCATCCCCACACCAGGCGGGGAGCCTTTGTGGCAACCTCCACAGCAGAATTTTTAAGCACAATTAAGAGTTCCTGTCATTTATGTCATAACAAAAAGTTTGCTTGATAGCTAGGTATAGCCTGTGCTATAGCTCAACTTTCTAAAACAAACTTCTCTTTGTATAAGCATGATTAAACATAAAAGGAGTGAAGCATAAGCTCAGTAAGACTAACTGGGCTTCTAAATAGTACCATTATGAAAAAGATACAATGCACTTCATTTCTGTATCTAACTATTTAGAAGTCAAAATGCTCCATACATTACTGATATCCCCTCCCCCTCAAGTCCCCTAAAAACTGACTAAGAAATCTCCAGTATTTAATTGCTCTAGTTGATATTTAGAACAAAGTTGACAACTTAAAGCTTTATAATAGTCTGTTTTAATATAAACAATTGTTGGAATCAATCAATGTCCATTTCAGGAAGCTTCTTGTCTGAATCCGAAGGCACAGCTGTGTCTGTACCCTGCTCAGCAGCCTGAGGGCCCGGGTTGTCTCCTTGTCCATCCACTGGTCCATTCTGCTCTGCATTTTTTTGCTCCTCTTTTGGAGGTTCCACTTTGGGTTTGGGCTTTGAAATTATAGGGCTGCAGATACTCGTCAGCTCCTAGAACAACAGGAGAGAAAACAGTGGTTTTTGTAATTTTACATAGCATACTAAAATCAAAGCCCACCCTCTCTTATCCTATCCCCAAGATGTAACCAAAGATGGAGTAATGAAATTCTCTATTAATAATACCGACTAGAAAAAACTATTAAATCTTTAAAATCATGAATTACTTTAATTTTAGCTTCAATCTCTTTTGCCTTGACAACTGGATCCATGGTCAGACTCTGCTTGTTCTGCAGATTCAGCTTGTTATTCATCCACTCCATGGCCTCATTCATGCTTTTTTCCACCTTCAGCATGTCAGCAGCATCCAAATGATCATACTGGTCCTCCTATAACCAGAAGCCAACCAGACAAGCATCAAAGAATAATACAGTCCCTACTCAAATACTGCCTAGTTCTTCAGCATCTTCCAAAAAGCTACAATCTTTCCGAAAATGAAGTCCATCTAGCCTCACAAGCTATACATTCAATTCCCTAAAAATTCAATAAAGGAAAGTAACCTCAATTTTTAACACAGAGAAAATGCATTTCAAGGTCAAAAGGAATACACAAGGTGGCAATTAAAAGGTTTCAAAAGTATAAACAACAGATGCTTTACACAAAATCTTATAAATGTAATTTTGCAAATAAATAAATATAATTTTACAATGCAAAAAAAGGCCATGTCATTAGATATGAGACTGGAGGTTTAGGTATCGAAGTTAAGAAACAAAATAATTATGAATACAGTTTTTTAAAAGAATCCTTTCAGAAGTAAAATTTAAAAATTCATCTTTTTAGAAAGCTTAGTTTATTATATTTAAGTTTCTTACATGCAGATGACACCACCCTTATGGCAGAAAGTGAAGAAGAACCAAAGAGCCTCTTGATGAAAGTGAAAGAGAGTGAAAAAGTTAGCTTAAAGCTCAAAACTCAGAAAACTAAGATCATGGCATCGGGTCCCATCACTTCATGGCAAATAGATGGGGAAACGGTGGTTGACTTTATTTTTGGGGGCTCTAAAATCACTGCAGATGGTGACTGCAGCCATGAAATTAAAAGACATTTACTCCTTGGAAGGAAAGTTATGACCAACCTAGACAGCATATTAAAAAGCAAAGGCATTACTTTGCCAACAAAGGTCCATCTAGTCAAGGCTATGGTTTTTCTAGTAGTCATGTATGGATGTGAGAGTTGGACTATAAAGAAAGCTGAGTGCCAAAGAATTGATGCTTTTGAACTGTGGTGCTGGAGAACACTCTTGAGAGTTCCTTGGACTGCAAGGAGATCCAACCAGTCCATCCTAAAGGAGATCAGTCCTGGGTGTTCACTGGAAGGACTGATGTTGAAGCCGAAACGCCAATACTTTGGCCACCTGATGCAAAGAGCTGACTCATTGGAAAAGACCCTGATGCTGGGAAAGATTGAGGGCAGGAGGAGAAGGGGACGAAAGAGGATGAGATGGTTGGATGGCATCACCGACTCAATGGACATGAGTTTGGGTAGGCTCTGGGAGCTGGTGATGGACAGGGAGGTCTGGCATGCTACCGTTCATGGGGTCGCAAAGAGTTGGACACGACTGAGCAACTGAACTGAACTAGACACTGACAATACATCAAGAACCTAGAGTATAAAAGCAGAATTAACCAAACTACTGACCAAAGTCTGAGAGCAACCCAGACCACAGGCCAAATCCCAGCTCCCCCAAGAGTAACCTGGGTAAGGATTAAACCACCTATTTCATAAACGTACTGTGTAGATTTAATGATATAATATATTTTGGAGTATCATATAGTACTCAAGAAAATGATACCCATAGTTTATTGTTGAAACAGTCCTACAAACTAAATTATTTGTCTAATGTGTTCTAAGACCAGACTAGAGCAAGTTAAGTCACTAATGAAACATTTCATAACAAGAAAAGGAAACTGAGTAATACTGCTCAATTACTGAGTCTCCTTACTAAAGAGAAGCAGCAAATCCCAGTTGTTAATAAGGTTAAATAAAATATTATACGACATTAACATCCAAAAAGAAAACAATGTTATTAAATAACAGAAAAAACTGCTATGAAAATGTCTCAGAATTCTACCAAAACATTAGTAGGGAAGAGGAAAAAAAGAAAAGATACCTTGTTTTTGAAAGAGCTGATTACTTTCATATACTGTTGGATTTGTTTCCCTAGTTCGTCAAATAATTTTGGTCTTTCTTCAGATTCCTGGAATCGCATCTTAATAGGCTGACCTAGATTCTTATTAGAAGAGAGAATATACAAATTCTTCACATGGGAGTTTAAACTAACAAAAGCAGTATTTTTCTACTAAGATTGATTATGAATTAAAATTCATTTAATCTCTGTGTTCTATATATAAGAAGTTGAATATTTTTCCCCAGACAGTCGAAATAGTATCCTCAGGCTTCATTAGAATATACATCAATTCTGTTCCATGTGGAGCCACTTCAACTTGTCACCTGAACCCTAGTTCTCAAAATACACTGGGGAGACAACCAAAAATGAGATGCCTCCTGACAGTGATATAAAACACTGGATAGGAAGTACACTTGCCAAAAATGTTTAAATCTGTATCTTACAAAGCCTCCAGCTCTAACCATAAATTTACCAATAAGATAAAACACCACAGGGGTGAAAAGGAGTAAAATATAGACTGGGAATAAATTCTCCAGGACAAATGATTCAGTTTTTTCATCAACTAAGTAAAGAAAGAGAAACTGATGGGAGGAGAACTACGGATACAGATTTAAGAGATATACCAACACAGTGTATGGGCCCTATTTGGATCCTGAGTCAAAGAAGCTAAAACATAATTTATGAAACAACTGGAACCTCAAAACTGACTGAACATATGGTGATATTAATAGTGATGTTAAGGAATTTTTACACATGTGATAATGGTACAGCATAAGGTTATATTTTCTTTTAAATACACACTGATATATTCTGGGGTTAAATATAACCTAAGAGACTTGCTTAAGAATAACTGGAAGTGGAAAGGAGCAGATACGGACCAAAACTGGATATAAGCTGACAACAGCTGAAGCTATTATTCTGTCTCCTTCCATGTGTTAAACAAGTCCCATAAAAAAAAAGTAAATAAAAAAACTCAATGAGCAGGATCTCACTGGAGACCCTTAACATTCTTGCCAGAATGACAGGCAACTGCATGTGCTTACTGTCCCTGAGCAATTCCATTCCAAAGGTTAGTCAACAATGGAATAGTTTAGCAAGAAACTAAGTAACCACAGAAATGGAAAAAGTTCTTGTGTACTTGCATCTTTTTCCAAACAAGAGGCCTCAACTTTTTAAATAATTCTTTGGACTTTTAATTCTGAAGTGTAACTATCACTTCTTTACATACAAAACCAGTCACTTCTGCTCTATTGAGAATCGAAGCTGTATATACACAGCCCTGCTCCAACTGCACTGCCACTGCCTGTTAGAGGACAGGAATACATCCTGTTAGTCTTTCAATTTCTTGACATTAAGAACACACTCAAGCTCCAATTCAGTGAAACATTTTATGTCTGAACTCAATTTTCAGAAAAATTGTTTTGTTATCATCAAGTTAAAAAAAAAAGAGTGAAACTAAGTGATAAAAAGTATAGCTTTTCAATCACTTTCAACCTGCCTTCATTTAACATGAGAATTAGAATTTTGAGGTATTCTCCATGCAAAGTACAACATTTCGCTTTCAAGAATCACTTACTTTTAATTCAGCCAATTTATCCACGTAAACTTGCTTTGGCTGGTCTTCTCCATCCTCATACAACCAATTTTCAGTATCTTCTAGTTTCAAGGTAAAATTGTTACGGTCCTAAAGATGAAGGAAACAATTGCACAATTAAGTCGATCAAAAATTAGTTGATTCAGGAATAAAGAAACAGTCACAGACCATGATACATCTGGATTTTCATTAAAACATGAGGTAGTTGGGAGATGGGGATATAGGAAACAAGACTGACACAATCTTATTTTGCTTTATAGGTACAAGGGGGTTTATTACATTATTTTCTCCACTGTAGGAAACATTTGGGTATGTTTGAAAATTTCAGAATTAAAAAGTACATTTAAAAATAAGTGTGTTAAGAGTAAATAACACTGTATTGAAAGCAACTAAGAGAATAAATCTTAAAAGTTCTCATCACAAGAAAAAAAATCAAGTATGTGTAGTGACAGATGTTTAGACTTCTGATGGTAATCATTTTACAACATATATAAACATCTAATCATTATGCTGCACATCTGAAACAACTAAAATGATATGTCAATTATACGTAAATCTTTTTCTAACAAGTGAGTTAAAATAAGCATCAGGAGAAAAGTGAGCTTTTTTTAAAGAAAAATCCTAGGTAAATTATAGCATGCAAGTGTATCAAAAAGTGACACACCAAAAAAAAGTGATGCACAAAGACTAACCTTTAGGAAACACTCCACCAATACTATATAAAAAAAACAATATAAAACTGCCCCCCCCAAAAATATTTTTAATCATTTTACTGTATACCTACAGATGCAAAACATCACTTGTAAGTACATTTAAGGATCCTCCCAGGAAACACAAAATGAGCAGACACACGGCGGCACATACTTACATCTTCACTCACAAACTTCTCATATTCACCACTCAGCTTGTCTCTCATTTCGTACACATATTCTTCTACTGCATTCTTAGCATCATTCCTCTCTTTCTCTAGTTTATCCTGCATGATCATCTTACCCTGTGAACAGTAGTCAGACATTCAAAAAACTGAGACAATTTCCTCTTAACCATTAAGTAATATAGTAATAGAAGTTAAGAGAAGCCTTCTTCCCAAAATCCTTTTAGTTCTGCAAATCATTCGAGAAAAGAGCTGGAGGCATTAGTCCTCAGTAAATTATGACGATCAAGTAAGAGTTTCGTGGGTATGCTTAGGAAAAAAAGAGCAACAGAAGAAATAGCAAGATGCTGAAACTCAAAAGTAAAAATAAGGAAAATGCTAGGACAAGAACTAAAAGAAACTATTAGCTCACGGTCACAAGGTGGGTATAACCTGCTTGTATTACATACCCAGGAAAAATAAAAATTATTCATATAGTATAGATGCTAAAGATTCTATAAAACTATTCTAAGACCCAATGTACCTATCATAAGAAACCTCAAAGACAACAATTAATTGAATAATTGTGCCCCAAGGTCCCAAACACTGCATCACTCACCATAACCAGAGTTACATACTGACTGGTAACAGAAACTAATAAACAGAACATTAAGGCTACTCTGAGTTCTCCCACTGATCGACTTCCCTGACCCTGGCCTCAAACATCGCAATCTCTAGTGAACAACCAAACTCACACACCCAAAAACATGAATGATACCTCCCCGAAATGTTAAAAGATTTCGTAAGAGAGTTTTTAGCAACAGACGTATCACCATAAAACAATTTTGATGATGTATCTTGGGATCTACTAAACTTGTCCTCCAATACCCCAAAACGTTCAATTATTCCCAAACCCCACACAATGCATAAAGGTCACTAGACACATTTGAACACTATGGTCACATTACTGTTCTAGCTTATTGCTCTAGCAGACTTAAAATAACCACCTCATTTTCAATGTATAAGTTGAGCATCTCTCTGTCTATCTGCCATAAGAGCTGATTCTCAATTGGCAGGTCCACAGTACTGGTCTTCACTTTTGCCTTCTTGGCTTGAGGTGGTTGGTCCATCTTTTTGTCTTTTGATCCAGCTTGAGAGGTCTAAAATAAGAGAAATCATTAAGTACACACATACAGACTCCAGCTTCCAAATGGGTCATGTTTCAAAGGTTGGTTTTGCTTTTTTACTAACTTAAGTTTGTTTTCTTATAATATCTGCAAAGTTAGAAATATATGAATAGTCAAATCCATAGAGATAAAAAGTAATGGTGGTTCCCAGAGGATGGGGAAAGAACGAATAGAAGAAATGAATTTTGGTTAGACAGATGAAAGAAGTTCTGGAGACTGATTGTATCACAGTGTGATTATACTTACTACTGATTTGTACACACATATACACTTATATACATACATACACACACACATAAACTCCCATAACCCCACCATCAACATACCATTACAATTAAATATTCTCTAATTTTCTTCCACTCTTATCTAAACATACAAACGTGCATAGGAAATGAGTAGGGAGAGGGTAATGAAATTTTTAAGGATCAGAAATACAGCAATAAGATGACTTCCAGAGTATCTATACCTATTTCGATTCTCACAAGGAGTAAGAGAGTCCATTTCGCTGTACCCTGGCCACAAAGAAGAATTCATTTGCCGTGATCTATTATTTTCATTGAGGCAATAACCTTTTCTTACACATTTATAAGGTACATTTATTCCTCCAAATTGCCTAGTCATATTTCATTCACCATTCTCTTGGGATCTTTGTGATTTTTCCCCCCAGTGATTGACTCTTCTAGATTTTTTCTAATCTTTTATTAGTCTATGCAAGCTTTTATTTTTTAACCCATCCATCTTTCCCTTTGTGATTACTTTCACTGCTTTCATGCTTTCAAAGCTCCTGCTGATTCACAGATTAGAAAAATATTCATTCCAGCTTTTTTTTTTAATATTTATTTCCTTTTGGCTGCGCTGGGCCTTCATTGCAGCTACACACAGCCTGTCTCTAGTTGTGGTGCAAGGCTTCTCACTGAGGTGCTCCTCTTATTACAGAGCAGCAAGCTCAGTAGTTGTGGTGCACAGGCTTAGCTGTGTGATCTGTGGCATATGGAATCCTCTTGGACCAGGGATCAAACCCATGTCTGCACTGGCAGATTTTTAACCACTGGACCATCAGGGAAGTCCCATTCCAGCTGTTTTTAATTCTTCATCTGTAACTTTCAAATAATCTGGAATATAATCTTCTTTATGACATGAGGCAAGATTTCAAAGTCATTTCCCCACCTCCTGTCCAAATCTTACGTCAGAGCTGAAATTTATGTTATCATTTGTATTTTATTTCCTTTAAAAACAATACTACAAAAGGTGTCAGTTCCCAAGCCACCTCACGAAAGGAACCTAAATAACTCCATGAAACTTCCCACACCTCTAAGGCCTGATGGGGGGAGGAGGAAAGGTCAGGCCCACCTCATTCCTTTCTCCTCCCCCACCTTCAAGAACAAAGAAAAATAGGTATTTCTCTCCCCCACTGCTGCCCCCAACCCAGGCAACAACAGGTCTTCACCTCCGAAAAGGCCTACAAGACACTAAAGCATCTGTCAGCATGATTTCCTCTGTCCATTATTTTCTCTTTTTACAATTATTTGCAAAGTTAAATTAATTAAAGTTTGTTAACCGACATGAAAATGGGTACCAGACTTGAGCCTCCTAAAGGCTCTGCCAAACTTTTTTAAATGCCACAATCAGAAATACCTTAGGAGGTGAGATTATACCCTGCAATGTCATACATAATTTGTAAGAAAAGCTGTTTTCAATGCTGATGCCAAAATTTAAACATGAAAACTGAAAAGTTAAAGAAGAGGTTGTAATGCACCCAAAAATGTTACACATTCATTTCAATATTATTTACAAACTGTATGTCAATATATTATTATTTTGAACAGTATTTCAAGGTAAAGATAAGTTTCAGAAGAGTTGACAAAATTTGAAAAAATCGTGTTTCACTATTAGTGAAGAGTAAGTTATGGGTAAGATGACTATTAGTAACAGCAATTCAGAAACCAGCATGAACCAATCACTAGTCAAACTAGGGCTTCTGAGTGCTTTCTTCCCACATGCCATCCACACTAAAGTTCAAAGACCATCTTGCCAAACACACTTTCCAAACACACTACAAAATCTTGCTTTAAGACTTCAAATATACTGGCAGAGAGGGGATTAGCAGCATAGTCTCGTGAGTGGGACTGATGGGTGCTGCACAACCTTAGCCAAGTTTACAAGGTCTTTTATTTCCCATGGACTTCCCGAGGACCCCAAGGCTCACTGCTAACAGATTCACACTGCTTGAGACAGACATTTCAACAATAATACAGTCCTGTAATCTCAAGCAAATGATTTCAAATTTTCTCCTTTCGATTTCTTTTGTATTAGGCTACGTATCAATAGCTCGGGCCGTTATAAATTACCTGGAAAACTACAATAGTAAATAGTAAGACTCTGAAACTACACTGACATGACAGAGCTACAAGATCTGCAGAAATCTAGTTTTATCAAAGTGGGAAATAAAGTCCACCACATAGCTCTCAATTTCACCCCACTGCACTGAGAGCTTTTGGTCTGAAAGGAACTTAAAAGCTTCAAGGCCTAAGCGAATTTATATTATGTTAAACACTTCAATTTTCAATATTAAAATACTGATTGGTAAGGCCTTGCCCAGGGATTTTCCAGTTGAATATTTATTTAAAAAAAGAAAATCACAATACTCAGACCATTCTTAAATGGGACAATCGACCTCATGTAAAACTGGTGTGTAAATCAAAAGAGCATCTCAGAATTTGAGGCAGAGGGACGTAAAGCTTCAAATTTAGAGATCAGTTTTCTGGCTTCTTGGAAACTAAAGCAGAAAGTTGTTACTTGTTTTATGAAAGGCTGTTAAGTATTGTGGAGTTAATATTATTGAGTTTTATCTCTATGCAACGCAGAACTGAAAGACCTCTGTATTCTCTCTCTTCCTGATACACAGTGTTATAAACAGCTCTTTAGGGGAATGTTACATTGATTTCTTAAATTATAAAGACTACATGTCAAAATTATGAGAACTGATATAATTTTGCCTTTAAGAGTACTAGACTGGAACTTGTCATACATTATTTAAGGAAGACTCGGAGTGTTTCATTAATGTTTACAATTTTAATATTTCTAAAGGCTGTTAAGGCAGCCTGAATATGATAAGGCAGCAACCTGATATGTGCTGAAAGCCAAACTTTTAGATTAGGGGGATTTTTTTAAACAAAAAACTATTCTAAATAAATTCTATTTCAACACCAAAAAAAAAAAGGACTGTTCAAAGAAATGAAGATTTCTAATCCCCTTCCAAGACATAATATGTCAGGTCAAAACCATGTATGTAAAAAGACAGCAAATCACACTGTAAAATACAATTTATACCTCCATTTCTTCAGACTCCACCCTATTTTCTGCTGGTGTCTGCTGCTGTTGCTCTTCAACATGTGGCTCCTCCTGGTCCACTTGCATCTTCTGAAAAACAGGTCACATCGAATTCTGAAACTAGGAAATACTAGCGAAAGACTAAAGCAACTTTCACGACACAGTGGCAAAATCACAGGATATGGAATTCCTGCTAATTACCAGCAATCAGACAAACCAGACTCTTAATTCCAGCTATAACATATATGTTATACTTAGAACACAAAAGTTTTCCTCTCTGGATCTCAGCTACCACATCTGTACAATGGAGATAACATTTGCCTGACCTTATATACAAAAGAGTGGTTACAGAACTACATTATAAAGCCATAGCAGTACTCAGAAGTATGTAGTGTGGCAATATTTAACACAATAAAATCTGAAGAGAACATGAGTTTCTCCTTGCTTCCTCATGAACACATTTCTCTCTTCTTACAGAAGTTTTTAAAATCAGACATTTCATCCTCAAAAGTACAACCACTGTATGCATTAGGGAAAGTGGACACCTTGAAAATTCTTTTAGAAGTGCTTAAAGAACAAAGCCTGCCAATAATAAAGATGTCTGTAGAGACCCTGAATCACACTAGCTTTCAATGCCTACGGCGTATTATAATAGCCTCGGAGGTTTTTAAAACCAACACCTACCTGGGCTGTAGCCCAGACCAACTTTAACAAAATCTGTGGGGATGAGACCTGAACATCAGTTCATGCAGTTTTATAAAGCCTTGATTTTTACACACAATAAGGACAAGGCCCAGTGCATGACTCCAACAGATGAGTGCGAATTCTACGCTACCTATGGAAATAATCAACTGAGACTCAGCATTCTCCAGTAATCACAAAAGAATCAAGAATAACTCAAATTGACAAGCGCATGGTCTAAAGGAGGAAGCCGACTATGTCCCATTTCTATACAAATTCCATATAAATACTTTGTGCTAGTTCACACATGATGGGCTATGCATGCAAACCTACTCTCAGCAGCTCTGTCACCCTATTTGCTAGAATTTCTAGACAAGTGTCACCTCTGAGCCATTATAAATGGCCTAAAATGGTATAAAATTATCTAGATTACCTCTTCCTCCTTTGCATTCTGATCTGTTTCCATCGGTTCCTCATTTTCCTCAAACTTGTGCACTTCCACTAGAGAGGCACTGGACACACTGAAAATGCCATGGACATTTACTCGAACCTTGACTTTCACTTTTGAACTGGAGCCATCAGACTGAGGAGTGACTTTCTGAACTGAGAACTGAGCTAAGGATGTATGAAAGACAAAAGAGAACACATAACCTAAGAGGATGAATTCAAACACAAATATATGCCCATACTGCCAGGTTATGTCCATTTCTCAGTGAAAGGTCAGTAGCACAATACTTCAAATAAGCAAAGTGGGCACTCTTAGAATCTTAATACATCATCAGATTTCTCCTTCTTTCACATATAACCAAACTTTTAATCATCTTCTCCCAATTAAGAACTCAAGTATCTCCTAACTCTTCAAACATGTCCTTCCCTCCAGTCCCTTATCCCAATTCATCTTTATATGCTGCTGCTGCTGCTAAGTCGCTTCAGAGTAAATTCCTAGAACAGATTGGTCACATTTTCATCTACTGAAAATCCCAAAGATTCCATATTGTCACTTATTAAGAAACTGCCATTTCTAGATTCAGTTACTATACTAGCGTTTTGCTCATGTTTTTAATGTCATAAAACTCTGTAAACTATTAATTACCATGTTTATTTCTGTTTTACAAGTGAGGAAAACGCAGTAGGTTAACTTTCTAAGCTTCTAAGTGCCATTCAGGATGTTCCTAATACTTTACGCATGTACTCTAGTTCTGTAATTATCATTAACCCTCTAGATTCTCTCTCCTCAACTGTTATTATTTCCAGATACTAAGTTTCTCATAGTCAATGAAGAATGAAGACAACATGGTTCCATAGCCTATGACTGATTATCACAATCTGCTAATAATTTTTCTGTGTACACCTAACTCTATGTTAGGGTCAGAATTGAATACTTTCAGTAACCAGCATCACAGTATGCACAAAGTATAACAATAAATAATGTGCATTAACCAAGAACTACAGCCCAGGGAATTCCTTGGTGGTCCAATGGTCAGGACTCCATCATGCTTTCCCTGTCAAGGGCACAGGTTTGATTCCTGGTCAGGGAACTAAGAACTAATAAGCCACATGGTGCAGCCAAAAATTTTTTAACTGATTAAAATTAATTTTAAAAATCTTATTTAAAAAAAAAGAACTTCGGTCCACAGGAGGAGATCCAATTAAATAATGACCATCCTGCTGGTTCTGAACCTGATAATAAAACTGAAAGGTTTTTTTGTGCATGTGATTTAAAGTATTCAAATTTCAGTATATTATACTCACTTTGCTATTCCCATTCTGAAAGGTTTTTTTGTGCATGTGATTTAAAATACTCACATTTCAGTATATGATACTTACTTTGCTATTCCCATTCTCCCAAGTACACAATTTTTTAAATTCCCAACTCTTTACTTACCTATAGCAGGATCTGGATAAGGCAAATCTTGAGGAGAGCTATAATAAGCCTCAAGAGTGAAAGGTTCCTTTCTATAAAATGTGAGTACTTTAGAGAAAGGAGCAGCATGATTTTTTGAAAAGACTTCACAGTCACTGAATGGAGGAAAAAAGACAAACACAAATTTAGGACATTTCTAACACTTTTACCCAGGTATTCTAGTTTTGTAATTATTATACAACTCTAGTTACTCTTCTCAACTGGCATCATTTCCAGTTCATAAGAGTTTCCAAGAAAAACAAAAAATCTAAGTGTGTTTATGTAAAGTATCAGTTTTAAACACACACACACACACTTCGACACATGAAAGTAAAAGTTAAAGTGAAGTCGTGTCCGACTCTTCACGACCCTGGGGACTGCAGCCTGTCAGGCTCCTCCGCCCATGGGATTCTCCAGGAAAGAACACTGGAGTGGGTTGCCATTTCCTTCTCCAGGGGATCTTCCCAACCCAGGGATCGAGCACAGGTCTCCCACACTGCAGGCAGACTCTTTACCGTCTGAGCCACCAGGGCACATAAAAGGCACCAATTATTTCAGCAGGATCAAATAAACAAAATTAATAAGGACACAAACTTATTCTGATGAGTAAAGTAAATAATCACTTTGCTTCATGCACTATAACATAAGAGATTTGTGTAAGCTGAAACAGAGTATTTACCAAGACTTAACTTGTTAAGTACAAAAATCATTAAAAAAACATTACCTTGACCCTTCTTCAGCTGGAGAATTCCATCTCAGAGATATTGAATATGGTACTACATCAGTGATAGAAAATTCTCTGACTTTGAAAGCAGGCGATAAGATTGCACACTACAATAAGAATTTTTAAAAACTCCATTTGTCAAATAGGCATTATGAACTATATAAGACCTATAAGAAAAATGACTTCAGAAGAGCATCTACTTACATTAATAATTTAGCAGTATCTAAATAAGTGGTGACAACCCTTTGTGACCCCATAGACTGTAGCCAATCAGGCCCCCTGTCCATGGGAATTTCCAGGAAAGAGTACTAGAGTGCCTTGCCATTTCCTTCTCCAGGGGATCTTCCCAACCCAGGGCTTAAACCCAGATCTCCCACATTCTAGACAGACGCTTTACCATCTGAGCCACCAGGGAAGTCCAAATAAGCTCAGTCGTGTCCAACTCTTTGTGACCCCGTGGACTGTAGCCCACCAAGCTCCTCCATCCATGAGATTCTCCAGGCAAGAATTCTGGAGTAGACTGTCATTTCCTTCTCCAGGGGATCTTCCCAAACAAGGGATCGAACCCAGGTCTCCCGCATTGCAAGCAGACACTTTAACCTCTGAGCTACCAGGGAATGTTAACACAGACACACTGAAACCATACTCAGAGAAAACTAGTCAATCTAATCACATTAGGACCACAGCCTTGTCTAACTCAATGAAACTAAGGCATGCCCGTGGGGCCACCTAAGACAGGCGGGTCATGGTGCAGAGGTCTGACAGAATGTGGTCCACTGGAGAAGGGAATGGCAAACCACTTAACAGTATGAAAAGGCAAAATGATACGATACTGAAAGAGGAACTTCCCCAGGTCAGTAGGTGCCCAATATGCTACTGGAGATCAGTGGAAAAATAACTCCAGAAAGAATGAAGGGATGGAGCCAAAGCGAAAACAATACCCAGTCGTGGATGTGACTGGTGATAGAAGCAATGTCCGATGCTGTAAAGAGCAACACTGAATAGGAACCTGGAATGTCAGGTCCATGAATCAAAGCAAATTGGAAGTGGTCCAACAGGAGATGGCAAGAGTGAACGTTGACATTCTAGGAATCAGCGAACTAAAACGGACTGGAAGGGGTGGATTTAACTCAGACGATCATTGTATCTACTACTGCGGGCAGGAATCCCTCACAAGAAATGGAGTAGCCATCATGGTCAACAAAAGAGTTCGAAATGCAGTACTTGGATGCAATCTCAAAAACGACAGAATGATCTCTGTTCGTTTCCAGGGCAAACCATTCAATATCACAGTAATCCAAGTCTATGCCCCAACCAGTAATGCTGAAGAAGCTGAAGTTGAATGGTTCTATGAAGACCTACAAGACCTTTTAGAACTAACACCCAAAAAAGATGTCATTTTCATTATAGGGGACTGGAATGCAAAAGTAGGAAGTCAAGAAACACCTGGAGTAACAGGCAAATTTGGCCTTGGAATACGGAATGAAGCAGGGCAAAGGCTAATAAGAGTTTTGCAAGAAAATGCACTGGTCATAGCCAACACCCTCTTCCAACAACACAAGAGAAGACTCTACACATGGACATCACCAGATGGTCAACACTGAAATCAGATTGATTATATTCATGAACTCCTTATTGCCAAATTCAGACTGAAATTGAAGACAGTAGGGAAAACCACTAGACCATTCAGGTATGACCTAAATCAAATCCCTTATGATTATACAGTGGAAGTGAGAAATAGATTTAAGGGCCTAGATCTGATAGATAGAGTGCCTGATGAACTATGGACTGAGGTTCGTGACATTGTACAGGAGACAGGGATCAAGACCATCCCCATGGAAAAGAAATGCAAAAAAGCAAAATGGCTGTCTAGGGAGGACTTACAAATAGCTGTGAAAAGAAAAGAAGCGAAAAGCAAAGGAGAAAAGGAAAGATATAAGCATCTGAATGCAGAGTTCCAAAGAATAGTAAGGAGAGATAAGAAAGCTTTCCTCAGAGATCAATGCAAAGAAATAGAGGCAAACAACATATTGGGAAACACTAGAGATGAGGTCGCTGAGGGTTGGACACGACTGAGTGACTTCACTTTCACTTTTCACTTTCATGCATTGGAGAAGGAAATGGCAACCCACTCCAGTGTTCTTGCCTGGAAAATCCCAGGGACGGGGGAGCCTGGTGGGCTGCCGTCTATGGGGTCTCACAGAGTCGGACACGACTGAAGTGACTTAGCAGTAGAGATCTCTTCAAGAAAATTAGAGATACCAAGGGAACATTTCATGCAAAGATGGGCTCGATAAAGGACAGAAATGGTATGGACCTAACAGAAGCAGAAGATATTAAGAAGAGGTGGCAAGAATACACAGAAGAACTATACAAAAAAGATCTTCATGACCCAGATAATCACGATGGTGTGATCACTCACCTAGAGCCAGACATCCTGGAATGTGAAGTCAAGTGGGCCTTAGAAAGCATCACTACGAACAAAGCTAGCGGAGGTGATGGAATTCCAGTTGAGCTATTTCAAATCCTGAAAGATGATGCTGTGAAACTGCTGCACTCAATATGCCAGCAAATTTGGAAAACTCAGCAGTGGCCACAGGACTGGAAAAGGTCAGTTTTCATTCCAATCCCAAAGAAAGGCAATGCCAAAGAATGCTCAAACTACTGCACAATTGCACTCATCTCACAGGCTACTAAAGTAATGCTCAAAATTCTCCAAGCCAGGCTTCAGCAATATGTGAACCATGAACTTCCAGATGTTCAAACTGGTTTTAGAAAAGGCAGAGGAACCAGAGATCAAATTGACAACATCAGCTGGATTATGGAAAAAGGAAGAGAGTTCCAGAAAAGCATCTATTTCTGCTTTATTGACTATGCCAAAGCCTTTGACTGTGTGGATCACAATAAACTGTGGAAAATTCTGAAAGAGATGGGAATACCAGACCACCTGACCTGCCTCTTGAGAAATTTGTATGCAGGTTAGGAAGCAACAGTTAGAACTAGACATGGAACAACAGACTGGTTCCAAATAGGAAAAGGAGTACGTCAAGGCTGTATATTGTCACCCTGCTTATTTACCTTATATGCAGAGTACATCATGAGGAACGCTGGGCTGGAAGAAGCACAAGCTGGAATCAAGATTGCCGGGAGAAATATCAATAACCTCAGATATGCAGATGACACCACCCTTATGGCAGAAAGTGAAGAGGAACTCAAAAGCCTCTTGATGAAGGTGAAAGAGGAGAGTGAAAACGTTGGCTTAAAACTAAACATTCAAAAACGAAAATCATGGCATCTGGTCCCATCACTTCATGGGAAATAGATGGGGAAACAGGGGAAACAGTGTCAGACTTTATTTTGGGGGGCTCCAAAATCACTGCAGATGGTGACTGCAGCCATGAAATTAAAAGACGCTTACTCCTTGGAAGGAAAGTTATGACCAACCTAGATAGCATATTAAAAAGCAGAGACATTACTTTGCCAATAAAGGTCCGTCTAGTCAAGGCTATGGTTTTTCCTGTGGTCATGTATGGATGTGAGAGTTGGACTGTGAAGAAGGCTGAGCGCCAAAGAATTGATGCTTTTGAACTGTGGTGTTGGAGAAGACTCTTGAGAGTCCCTTGGACTGCAAGGAGATCCAACCAGTCCATTCTGAAGGACATCAGCCCTGGGATTTCTTTGGAAGGAATTATACTAAAGCTGAAACTCCAGTACTTTGGCCACCTCATAAGAGATGACTCACTGGAAAAGACTCTGATGCTGGGAGGGATTGGGGGCAAGAGGAGGAGGGGACGACAGAGGATGAGATGGCTGGATGGCATCACCGACTTGATGGACTTGAGTCTCAGTGAACTCCGGGAGTTGGTGATGGACAGGGAGGCCTGGCGTGCTGCGATTCATGGGGTCACAAAGAGTCGGACACGACTGAGCGACTGAACTGAACTGAACTGAAATAAGTGGTTTTATAAGTGTCTATCATTTGTCAAATCACCCATTAATCTAGCTATTCCTTATTATTTTTCCATTAATCTCAACCTTTATTTAACTGATGTATAACACTACTTCATGTAACAAATATACCAAATTCTAGTAGTATTTCAGGCCTACTTATGTTTCTAGTAAATTCTTTCATCTTATTACATGTTATATAGTACTAATAATTCCATTTATGAAGGCCACCTCTAGTATCAATTTTAAAACAAATGTTTCAGAATCTTAGACCTAAAATCAGGAGCTAGTCTCAGACTAGCTGGATACATTAGCCACTGCTGGACTGCTCCAACGACCTGTCAGTGGCTGCCTGTGAAAGAAAGCAAGCTCACCTGCAATGCACAGCCTCGAGTGACAGCTTCATCGGCATTTAGTGTTGTACTGATTTCTTTACCAAAAAATTTGCTGATCTTCTCTTTCACTGCAGGGATTCGTGTTGCACCACCAACTATCTCCACTGCATAAATATCTTCTTTCTTTAACTCTATTTAAAAACAATTAGAATAGACACTTAGATTAAAAGAATCTTTCAATTCATGTTTTACAATGAAACAAGAGAGCAATATCACATCTTATCACAACAAAATAATTCAAAAATATGTAAGAAAACCCACCACCACTCTTCATCCCCTCCACAGTAACACACACACACACATAAGTTTGTGCCATTTGGAAGCAGGTAGTTGTATTTTAATGCTCAAAACAATGAGGGCAGGGTGGCACAGCAGTCCTGAGATTTAAGAGATGAGGGTGAGGAATAACTAAAGTCCTATAGTGCAGAAGTCCTGCAATCTCAGAAAGACTCACACAAATAAGTGTTAAAACACCAAAAGTTAAGCTAGCCATAAAGAAAATAAAAGGCGGACACCAAGTGGTAAGGAAGGTCTGTCTGACCCAGCCTGACAGGCCTGTGTGGACTAAGACTAAGTAGACTTCAGGATACAGTCTGAGAGTATCAGTCGAGGGACCTCAGGGCTCTGCTGGCTCAGATTACGACACAGGTTCAGTCTCCTCATAACAGAAGGAAAGAGGGTACCACCCAAGGCTCTGCCGTCATTCATAAAATACCTCTTAATACCACCTGGCTTCCTGCTCACATTTTATGCAATAATCTCTTGAGTGACAATCTGTTGAGAAGGGCTATTTAAAGAAACGGGCTGTACCAGTATGAAAAGAACATACATTTGTCAAAATCCCTCCGTTTTCATATCTGAGCCTGTGTCAAGATCAGAGTACAAGAGTGGACTCTAGGAAAAGGTCTGTCAAAGATTTGGGAAACAACAGTAATATATTCTTAAATCAAACTTCTACCTTTTACCCTGAGATTAAATTAAGTATATGGTTATCATATCCTCCCCCTTCTTAGTCAACAAGATTCACTGACAGAAAATCCCACAAAACTACCACAGCAACATTGCTAAAGATTAATTTTTACCACCATGAAATACCTAAGACATTAAACCCATCTTTGAATCTGTCTGAATTATGTTTCTGGGGAAAACTATTAAGACTTTCCCAGATACTACTGGAGGTACTGCAGGGGGAAGATATTGGTAAAAAGAAGTTTAATATAGCATTGAAGTAGTTCATACAGTGCAAACTGGTACAACTGGGGATGGAGGGGTGGGGAGAGTTAACATTCTCCGGACAGCCCAAGATGAACAATTTAATCACAAAAATACTTACTGGCCTGTTCCAAAACACTACGAAGCGGTGGCTCTACTCTAGCTAAGAGATCATCACACATCTCCAGAAATTTGCCTCTATGAAAAAAAAAACAACAGGTCAAGTCACAGTCCACTTTTATGTAGAATAAATAACTATAATCAAACAGACATAACAAGCACTGGCAAAGATGCAGAGAAACTGGACCTCGTAGACATTCTTGGCAGGAACATAAAATGTTACAGCCACTTTGGAAGAGTTTAGCAATTTCTCAACATATTAGTGGAGAAGGAAATGGCAACCCACTCCAGTGTTCTTGCCTGGAGAATCCCAGGGTCGGGGGAGCCTCGTGGGCTGCTGTCTATGGGGTCACACAGAGTCGGACACGACTGAAGTGACTTAGCAGCAGCAGCAGCAGGTTTACAGAGAAATAAACAGAAAGTACAGAGAATTCCCATACACCTCTTACTCCCAACTCAGTTTCCCTATTAGCATCTTGCATTAGTAAGATACATTTCTAACAACTGATGAGCCAATACTGATACATGGTAGTATAAATTAAGGTTCTACATAATTTGACAAATGGTAGTATTCACCATTACCGTACCGTACTGAATAGTCTCACTACTCTAAAGATCTTCCATACTCTATTCATCCTTCCCTTCCACTGAACCTCCACTGAATCTTTTTATTGTCTCCACAGTTTTCTCTCTTCTAGAATGTCATATCATTATCACATAGAATGCCATATACAATGTCAAATATTTCTAGAATGTCATATAGTTGGAATCATACAGCTTTTTTAGACTGACTACTATTGCTTAGAAATATACAGTTAAGATTTTCCCATGTCTTTTCACAGAACGATAGCTCATCTAGAGTTTCTTTATGAGGTAATGAAAATATTCTAAAAACTGGGTTGTGGTAATGGTTGCACAATTCTATGAATATATTAAAACCCACTGAATTATAAATGTGTTAACTTTTACGAATTACATCTCAAAAAAAGAAAAACAGTAGAGGTATAGAATGCACCCACCAGAATGGCAAAAATTCACTAATACCAATATTGATGAGGATGTATAGCAACCAAAATCAAGTTTAAAATGACAGTTTTATTCCTAATATCAAAAAAGTGGAAAGAGTTGAGTCCAGCAGTAGGAGAAAATCTAAGTCTACAGCGTCACACTAGGCAGCAATACACAAGAACAGATGATACATGCAGCAACTAAGTCAGGGGTCCAAACCCGGGCCACAGACCAGCTCTGGTCCTCGGCCTGTTAGGAACCCAGCCACGCAGCAGGAAGTGACTGGAGGGCAAGCTTTATCTGTATTTACAGTCATTCCCCATCACTACCTGAGCTCCACCTCCCATCAGATCAGCAGCAGCGTAATAAATGTAATGCTCTTGCATCATCCAGGAATCATTCCCATCTTCCCTACCCCCAACATCTGTGGAAAAACTGTCTTCCACGAAACCAGGTCCAGTTGCCAAAACAGTTGGGGACTGCTGAGCTAAATGAGTATCAGTTTCATGCTGACCAAAGAAGTCTTACACAAAAGACGAAATACTGTATGATTTCATTTACACTTCTAGAAAAGGTAAACGTAATCTATGTCCCTCAAAATAAAAGACCTTATCAATGGCTGCCCTTGAGGATGGAGCACTGAGAAAACTTCTAAAAGGATGGAGAGTAGTGGTTTGTAGGATGCATGCAACTGTCAAAACTTAGCAAATGACACTTAAAAGTTGAGCATGTCTTTATGTAAAGTATACCAAAAACTACAAACGTTAAACTCTGGTTAATACGCATACTTAAAAGTGTCTAGATAGATGGCTTTGAGATGCATCAAAAGATAAAACTGATGGGTAGACAGAAGGACGGATAGATCAATGGGTAGGTGAAAAAACAAGTAGTTAATATTATCGGTAGAGCCTAAGTGGCAGGATAAGAATGTTCACTGTAAAATTCTTCCACTTTTGCTGCATATTTGAAAATGTCCATAATAAAAACATGAAAAACAAAGTACACAGAGCATTCTAGAAAGACAGCAGTGGCAGAGGTCGTTCCTTTTTATAAAGTTTTACTGAAATTTAAATTCACATACAATAGAAATGACACAAAAAGTGTCATATTTAAAGTGCACAATTCAATGGCTTTTAGTATATTCAGAATTGTGCAAGCATCACCACTATCAATTTTAAAACATTTTCATCACCCTAAAAGAGTATTTTTACCGCCATTAACATTATTCTTCCAACTCCACCAAAACCCTAGCCCTAGGCAACCACTCATTTTGGACATTTCATATAAACAGAATTAGACAAAATGTAGTAATTTTAACATTTCCTTCCTCTAGCATAAATTTTTCAAGGTTCATTCATGCTATACTATGCATCTATTCGACAGTTTTTAAATTGCCAAATAATATTCTATTATATGGACATATCATATTTTGTTTATCAGTTGAGTTTTGTTTATCTAGTTTATCAGTTGATGGGAATCTGGGTTGTTTCCATTTTGGGGGTATCATAAAGAGTGCTATGACTGGAGAAGGCAATGGCACTCCACTCCAGTACTCTTGCCTGGAAAATCCCATGGATGGAGGGGCCTGGTGGGCTACAGTCCATGGGGTCGCTAAGAGTCAGACACGACTGAGCGACTTCACTTTCACTTTTCCCTTTCATGCATTGGAGAAGGAAATGGCAACCCACTCCAGTGTTCTTGCCTGGAGAATCCCAGGGATGGGGGAGCCTGGTGGGCTGCCATCTATGGGGCCGCACAGAGTCGGACACGACTGAAGCGACTTAGCAGCAGCAGCAGCACGATGGCTAGATTAAATACAGGTTCACCAGTGTAATTTAAATTTCAAATAAACAAACACATTTCTATCAAAAAAAAAAAAAAGAGTGCTATGAACATTTGTCTATAAATTTTTGTGTAAATGTGTTTTCAGTTCTCTTGGATATATACCTAAGAGCAGAAATGCTGAATCATATGGTAACTCAGCATTTTACTCATTTTTATGTGAAATAAGTATTTCTGAGCTTTTAGGAGGGAAGTGAGCACTTCCACTAGAGATGGACTGGACACACTGAAAATAGTTTGGTGATTCCACAAAAACCTAAGTATATAATTACCACATGACCAAGCAATTCCACTCCTGGCTACATACCCAAAAGAACTGAAAACAAGCTACTCACACAACTTGTGGTGAATGTTTATAAAGCACTCATCACAAAAGCTCAAAGGTGGAAACACAGATGTCCAGTAACTGATGAATGGATGAATTAAATGTGATATGCCCACACAAATGGAATATTACTTGCCATAAAAAGCAATGAGGTACGAACACATACAACGTGGATGAACTTAGAAACATTAAGTTAAAGAAGCCAGACACAAAAGAAGCCAAACATATAGTGTAGGATTCCACCTAATACATTATACAAACACAAGAAAGCTACAGTTTAATGAAAAAAAATTAAAATGAAAACCATCACTTCAAGTAGACGAGAAAGGTGACTACAATCTGGTTACTAGGCACAGTAATCTAATTCTGGCAGACTAGAAGCAATTCTGATGCCCATCTCAACATTCTGAGCATGGCTCAGGCCACACTTTCCCAAACAATCCATAGTCTTCTTTAAATTCTACCAGTAAGTAGAGTTCACATCCTGAAGAACATCCATGCAACCTGACCTGGTAACAGACACATTCTGGGTGTTTCTGAGGATAACCCTGAAACATCAAATTACCCAGAATTCTTATCATGTCATACAAAAAGACCTGTTGTCTCAAGTGATACTGAATTACTCAAAAACACAATTTCTGAGTCAATGACTAAAGCAAATTCCATATAATTCTGCATTAAAGCACTCTGCCCTGAATTTATGAAAACTAGTGACTCACGTTTAACACAGGCACATGTTGAAGAACTGCCAATTTCTTGGAACATTCAATTAACCAATTAACCAGAACAAATCAATTAGTTGAAATTATTTGAATAATCAAACCCAACCTTCACATTAAAGGCAAGATCCTGAATGGCCTCCAGATTTTTACCTACAAAATCTGAAGTTGTAACAATCACGATAACTTCAACAATTAGATAATTAAGGCTAATATAGAGAAACGCCACAGTTCAGTTTACCATCAAAATATTAATATGGTTACCTATTCATAGTTCCAGAAACATCAACATCATTCATAAAACATTCAATGCTCAAAGGAAGGTCTGAAGCATTTGCACTCATCAATTTCTTGAGTTTCTCACACTCCTGAGACAGTCGTAATAATGCACGGATTTTGGACTTTATGTCTAGCTTGTATTTCTTTCCAAATTCTTCACAGAAGTGATTTACTAGCACCTCATCAAATTTTCTGCCTCCCAGTGTTGTGTCAAATGCAGTGGCCAGAACCTTTGGGAAAAGATGATAATTAGTTAAAAAACTAACCAATTTAAAATTTTATCATGACATATATGTAACTGGTAAACTGTAATAAAAAGGTGGTAAGGGACATTAAGGTCGAAACAAGGCAATGTGCATATGTCATTTAAACAAGGTTACAACCACTATGAAATGAGACATCATAACCCTCAATTTACAGATCTAGACAGATCTGACAATCTATAGGTCACAAAGATATTAAGTGGTAGAAGTAGAATTCAAAACCCAATCTCAATTTTAAAACCTATGCCTTCCCCACTACACCAATCTGACTCCAAACAATAATTATAATTCAAGAGCCAATACACTAACATGTCATATACAGCTCTAGTCTTATCTCTACCACAAAACTGCAAATAATACCAAAGGCTTATTTAGCTTCATGCAATTTACCACCAGAAAATATGCTAAAGCCTTAACTCACAGTAATCTGTTTCTATTCAACATAGAGAACTATAATTAGGTTGGGTTATCCTTTTCTAAATCTCTAAAGGAAATCAGAAGATCTAATCAGATTCAATAATAGAAAACTGGCTAAGTAAGTGATGACCAACACCCTCAAAACCATCTCTTCAAAGAATGTTAAATGTCCTCAGGAAGTTTTTCTTAATGCGTGATCTCATGAAAGAAAGAAAAAAAAAAACAGACAATACAGAACTGAGTACAGTTCTGTGTAATTCCAATTTTGTTTTCATAAATGACTAGAATGAAATATATCAAACTGTAGTAAGATCATAAATGTCTTTCCTTCATACATATATGTTTCCAAATTTGGTATGATTCTACAGTAAGTATTTTGATAGTTAAATTTAAACTGTAATTGGAAAACTGACAAGTGACAGCTGATAGTGAAGCAAATACTAATACTCATCACTCTGACTCAAAGACAAGGCTAAATTATAGCCAATACCTGCTGTCTAAAAAGTGAGAGTATAAACTGGAATTTAGAAATAATCCTATTATGGATAAAAGTAAAGCTTAAACACTTGAGAATAACACTTGGTCCATCATTTGTATCTGTAAAAATTATGATCCTCTTATTTCCCAACCATCCCCAAGATCTGCTTTATATTAAAAAAAAGGGGGGGGGGTGGGGACAAATCAGAATATAAAGAAACAAGGGACTGTAAAAAAGAGAAACTCAAAATACCCTTCAAATCTAAAAAATACTTATTCTGGGATAGGTAGTTCCATTGGACCAACCCCCAAGTTGGGGGAGCAGAAAGCCAATTTAGAGCTGGCAGCAAAAACCCTGATACAGAACCCAAGTAATTAAAGCAAATATGCAGATTATCCTTGGTTTTTAAGTACATTCTAGATAAAATCACCAAGCTAGAAAACTGATTTTATGTACCACTGAGGAACTAGCAAACACTATCAAATCTGACTGTGACCCACAGACAAAGGAAAAAAACTTATGGTTACCAAAGTTAACCACAGGAAGCTGAGGGGGAGGGATAAATTAGAAGATGGGATTAACACTACTATAAATAAACTAGAGAACCAATAAGGACCTACTGTATAGCACAGGGAACTACTCTCAGTATTTTGCAATTTTATAATTGTCCCTATAAGGAAAAAAGAATCTGAAAAAGAATTTACCAATATATGTATAACTGAATCACTATGCTGTAACACCTAGAACTAACACAACACTGAAGTGTAGTTTTCTTCAACTAAAAAAAATTTTTTTAACTCACTGAACACCTAAAATCTATACCTTTCACTCTACATAAATTTTCCTTTAATTAAGAGACTAATATAGGAAGTGTATATACATCCTACAAAAGCTTTTTTCAACTGTGACCAGCATCACCCTCCGGTCCCTCCTTGTCATTAACATTACTAGACTTCTCTGTGTACAAGACTGCTTTCTCCAGAGCTCTATCATCTCTAGACATCTAGACTAGAACTCCTAGGCTGGTTTCTTTTGGCCAGCCAAGTTCTAGTCACTCCACCCTGTTCCCAGAACATTCAAAACCTTAAGAGAATACCCTTATCATCCCTTAATCCTCAGTGTTAAGACCTCTGAAGGGACTATACGTTAAAGACTCCCCCTAGTAAACCTGCAAGGCAAGCATTATTTTCCCCACATTACAGACAAAAAAAACAGGCTCAGGAATCTAAGGACTTTTTCCTCAAGTTCTATGCTCTTTGCTTCATTATCTTGTCAACACCTCAAAAATTACTTTGGGCCTTCAACTTCCACCCCACCCCTACACAACTAACTTCTAGTTCAGATGGCTCATACCAAGTTTCCACTAGTGAAACAAAATTCTTTGAGATATATTTATTTATGGCTGAGGTGGGCGCTCACTGCTTTCTCTAGCAGGCTTCCTCTAGTTGCAGTGGCTTCTCATGCTGCAGAGCACAGGCTCTAGGCGTACAAGCTTCAGTCCTTGTGGCATGCAGGCTCAACAGTGGCAGCCCAAGGGCTCTAGAGCACAGGGCCAGTAGTCACGGCACACAGGCTTCACTGCTGAGCAGCACGTGGCGTCTTCCTGGACCAGAGAACAAACCCATATCCCCTGCATTGGCAGGACGATTCTTAACCACTGGACCACCAAGGAAGCCCTGAAACACAACTCCATAACCAACTACTTTAAGTTGCCTCTCATGAATTCCTAATTATCATACATCTGTAATACAGTCTCCTGGGAAAAATATACTTACTTTAAGTTTTCCTCTATTAAATGCACATACAGAAACTTGATAAGAAGAATGCCCCATGTCTACAAAAACTACATTTCTTGGTTTCTCTTCTAAGGCAGGAAGATCTTGTTTATAGATTCCATATGCAAGAGCAACTACACAATAATACAAAAATAAACATAATGTTAGCATTTTAGTAGTAAACTTAAAATTCATTTACATAGGAAAAAACAGATTTACAGCTGCAAAAAAAGATTCAAAATCCTTATAAGCTCTGCATGGTTTATTCACGAATAACACTGACTTCAAAGAGATATACGCTGACATTCATTTCACTTTGGCTTCCTTCATGTTTCCAATTTCCAGTTCCAGCAACTGTGGCAGTTTTTTCCAAAACAACTTTCTCCCACTTTTCCAAACATTTTCCCCCATATTCCCTTGCGCCGTCTCTCAACATTCCCATATATTCTGCCTCCTGAGATCTTGCTTTATAAACCCCACCCCTCTGACTCTACTGGCCCACAAGTTGGGAGAAAAACCCAATATGTAAACCAAAGCAATGCTCCAAACACATAATAAATGCACTTCCTTTCCAAAAAAGCATGCAATTAAATATCAAAGTGCTATGAAGATACCGAAAAAGTACTTGTCAAGTAAACTCTTCATATGTGACAGAGTACCCAAAAATACTGGTAAGTGCTCCAAGTAAAATATGGAATAAGAAACCCTAGGGTTTTAAGATTTCACAACCTTTGAGATTGAGCAAGTAAAAAAAAAATTCAGTTAATAGTCACTTACCTGCAGTAGTTTCATTCATTAATCGCAGACAATTGAGACCAGCAATCTGTGTTGCATCCATCACTGATCGTCTTTCTGCATCAGTATAGAAACAAGGAACCTATAAAAAGAATTTTTTAATTTACCATTATTATGGAAATTCCTGATTTAAAATATACCTGTCAAAAAAACAGTAAAAGCCAGAAATGCCCTCAAATAGCTACAGCTATTTACTCTGTATATGATCAAGGAAATCTTTCAAACCAGTACAGCGTTATCTGGGCTACTCTACAGTCTTGGGACAAATGGACAGCCATATAGAAAATGAAGTTGCATCCCTACTAAACACCAAATACCAACATATATTTCAAACCAAAGATGTAAATGTTTTTTAAAAATCATGAGTATCAGAATAAAAGGCAATCTTTACTGTCAAAGAAAGAAGGGGAAAAAAAAGAAGGGATTTTCTAAATATAACATAAAACCCAAAAGAACCAGCAGGTCAAGATGAGTACCCTCTGGTGGCCAGTGCTGGGTCCCAAGATGTGGCCGGGAAATCAGTGGCACTGGGGCCAAGGGCCACAGCAAGCAGGACTGCTCGCTACCTCTCACTCGCCTGGCAGCAACAACAGCAGGCATCAGAGAGGCCCATGGGAGTGGGGGCACAGCCCAGTGTGTGGGACACTCAGCTGGGCCCTGCTTCACTCAACCTGCATGATGCTTTTCTTGTTCTGGAAGCTGATGCAGTGGCTAGGATTCACTGCCTCTGAGATCTTTGTGCACTCGCTGGGTGTTTTTTGTACTACTGACCCTGTGTGATTACAGCCTGGCTCCAAGCTTCTCCTGGCTAAACATGTTTGTGCCCTTCTTCGCTGCTCACAAGCTTGGCACTACTTCCCCACTATCATTCTCCATGCACCTCTCCCAGGACAGAGAGAAGCAGTTGGCTGTGCTCAGCCTTTTCTGCTGCTGCTGCTAAGTTGCTTCGGTCGTGTCCAACTCTGTGCGACCCCACAGATAGCAGCCCAACAGGCTCCCCCGTCCCTGGGATTCTCCAGGCAAGAACACTGGAGTGGGTTGCCATTTCCTTCTCCAAAGCATGAAAGTGAAAAATGAAAGTGAAGTCGCTCAGTTGTGTCCGACTCTTCGAGACCCCATGGACTGCAGCCTACCAGGCTCCTCCGTCCATGGGATTTTCTAGGCAAGAGTACTGGAGTGGCTTGCCATTGCCTTCTCCTCAGCCTTTTCTGGGTATACACAATTCAAGTTCAAGATGATGTTGTGCCAGAAGCTGGTAGAGCAGACTGAGGAGCTCTGATTTGGCCTGATCATGTCTCACGTCTTCATTCTCCTGAAGTTGCTCATGAGCTGCACCGGCTGAGGCAACTAGCCTTGCAGAGGATAAGCTGGACCCCAGGCTGAGGTCCCACTTCTACCATACCAATGAAGAAGCCTGGACCTGAAAGTCGGCCTGTGCCCTGCCCAGTGCCCACTTTTCTCTATACCAATCATGTCTAAAATTATTCCCTCAGCAGGGATACAAAGAGCAGTCTTGATCCTTAAAATGTATTCCCTCTTATTTCACGCTTTGAATAGCTAATCCTGAATTAAGATCCTAGTAAAAGCCCCAGGCCAGACAGTCCTGACCTCCTCTGACAGTTGAAAACTGCATGTAAGTAAAATGGTCTGACGAGCTCTGAGTATTTTCATGGATTTGGGAAAGGACTCATCATACAAAGGTTGCTAAGCTGGAATCAGTGTTTCCCCTGGCCAGCAGAGCCAACCTGTGAGTTCTCTGTCCCATCCCGAGACGAGACTTCCTTGACACTCGATCTCTTTTTAAAAAAGTGTAAACCAGCTTGTGAATCCTCCCCTGTGCTACTGGGGAGGATGGTCCTTATCGTCATTCCAACCCAGGCAGAGTATGTTGAGTAAGCACGATTGGGACCCTATATGGAGTCCTGTCGCCTGAGAAAAAACTTTTCACTTGCTTTCAAGGTGCTACTTGGCTTCCAATCCCAGCAGAATGCAGTGCCATGACTCTTCCACCACCTTGTGGCCAGCACTGTTAGCACACCTAAGACAGATTTAGGACCAGACAGATCTTTTCAAGAAAACTGGAGACACCAAGAAAACATTTGATGCAAAGATGGGCACAATAAAGGACAGAAACAGCAAGGACCTAACAAAAGTAGAAGAGATTAAGAAGAGGTGGCAAGAATACACAGAAATGTACAGAAAAGGTTTTAATGACCTAGATAACCACGATGGCACGATCACTCACCTAGATCCAGACAGCCTGAAGTATGAAGTTAAGTGAACCTTAGGAAGCATTATGATGAACAACGCTAGTGGAGTGATGGAATTCCAGTTAAACTATTTCTAATTCCACAACATGATGCTGTTAAAGTGCTGCACTCAATACACCAGCAAATTTGGAAAACTCAGCAGTGGCCACAGGACTGAAAAAGGTCAGTTTTCATTCCAATCCCAAAGAAGGGCAATGCCAAAGAATCTTCAAACTACCATACAATTGTCCTCATTTCATATGCTAGCAATGTCATGCTCAAAATCCTTCAAGCTAGGTTTCAATAATACGTGAACCAAGAACTTCAGAGGTACAAGCAGGATTTAGAAAAGACAGAGGAACTAGAGATCAAATTGCCAGTATCCGCTGGATCACAGATAAAGCTATGGAATTTCAGAAAAACATCTACTACTGCTTCATTGATTACGCTAAAGCCTTGGACTGTGTGGATCACAACAAATTGTCAAAAAAAAAAGAGATGGAAATACTAGACCACCTTACCTGTCTCCTGAGAAATCTGAATGCAAGTCAAGAAGCAATAGTTAGAACCGGACATGGAACAACAGACTGGTTCAAAATTGAGAAAGAAGTACATCAAGGCTGTATATTGTCTCCCTGCTTATTTAACTTACATGTGGAGTACATTATGTGACATGTCAGGCTGGATGAATCACAACCTGGAATCAAGATTCCCAGGAGAAATATAAACAACCTCAGTTATGCAGATGATACCACTTTAACGACAAAAAGCGAAGAGGAACTAAACAGCTTCTTGACGAGTGGTAAAAGAAGAGAATGAAAAAGCTGGCTTAAAAATTCAACATTCAAAAAACTAAGATCATGGCATCTAGTCCTATCACTTCATGGCAAACAGATGGGGAAAAAGTGGAAATAGTGGCAGATTTTATTTTCTTTGCCTCCAAAATCACTACAGATGGTGACTGCAATCATGAAATTAAAAGACACTTGCTCCTTGGGAAGAAAAGCTTCTGACAAACTTAGCGTATTAAGAAGCAGGGACATAACTCTGCCAACAAAGGTCCATACAGTCAAAGCTATGGTTTTTCCAGTAGTCATGTACGGGTGTGAGAGCTGAACTATAAAGAAGGCTGAGTGCTGAAGAATTGATGCTTTCCAACTGTGGTACTGGAGAAGACTCTTGAGAGTCCCTTGGACTGCAAGGAGATCAAACCAGTCAATCTTAAAGGAAGTCAACCCTGAATAGTCACTGGAAGGACTGATGCTGAAACTCCAATACTTTGGCCACCTAGTGGGAAGAGCCAACCCACTGGAAAAGACCCTGATGCTCAGAAAGATTGAGGGCAGGAGCAGAAGGCAGTGATGGAGGATGAGACGGCTGGATGGTGTCACTGACTCAATGTACATGAGTTTGAGCAAGCTCCGGGAGATGGTGAAGGACAGGGAAGCCTTGCGTGCTGCAGTCCATGGGCTTGCAGAGACAGACACAACTCAGTGACTGAACAACAAAGGGATAAGAAGAGGGGTTTTCCAAGTGGCATAGTGGTAAAGTATCCGCCTGCCAACACAGGAGATGCAGGTTTGATCCCTGGGTCAGGAAGGTCGCCTGAAGGAGGAAAACTGCAACCCACTCCAGTATTCGTGCCTGGAGAATTCCACGGACAAAGAAGCCTGGCAGGCTAGAGTCGGGCATGACTGAGCTCGCACACAAGGGATCAGAAGGAGGGGCAGGTGTTCTAATGCTCACAGGCACTGAGACCTACGAATGTTAAGTTTACAAGTGATCACAGCCCACGTCTGTTGGACTGATGTCTTTGGTTTGATGTCAATCAGGTGCTAAATGAGAGCAATTGCTAAGATAATGTTTTGCTAGGGAAGGAAAAGGGGGAGCAGAACTGAAACATTCGATTCATTAAAAAATTCTAATAACCTAATGAGGAAAAATATTTGCAACTCACATTATAAAACAGCAAAGAGCTAATCTCTCTAATATTCGAAGAACTACAAATCAAAATGAAGACCACGCTTCCCTGGTAGCTCAGTAATAAAGAATCCGCCTGCCAACACAGGAGACGTAGGTTCGATGCCTGATCCGGGAGGATCACACATGCCACGGAGCAACTAAGCCTGTGGGCCACAGCTATTCAGCCTGTGCTCTAGAGCCCTGGAGTTGCAACTAATGAAGCCCACATGCCCTAGAGCACATGCTCTGTAACAGAAGAGGAACCCACAATGAGAAGCCCACACACTACAACTAGAGAGCAGCCCCCCTTGCAGCAACTAGAGAAAGGCTTGTGCGGCAACAAAGACCTAGCACAGCCAAAAATAAACACTTTTTTTTAAATTAGAAGTTTTAAAAATGCAGTGGAGAAAAGGATTTTAAAAAATGTTTTCTAAAAAACTGAGGACCATAAATTTAAAATAAAATCAGGAAAGGATAGGAATATTTCACAAAAAGTGAAATACAAAATGGTTTATAAATTATAAAACATTCAAGTTTACCTAAAAAGTAAAATATCAAAATCCCACATACTTTGCTACCATTATTCATCGATCAGAATTATTTGACACGCCAATAAGCTGAGCTGATGAGGCTGTGGTCAAACAAGCCCTCTTATGCACTGCTGACATAAGTATAAATTAGTACAAATTCTCTAAAGGGCAATTAAACAATAGTTGTTAAAATTTAAAACATATGTATCCTCAGTCCCAGCAACTGCACTTCCAGGAAGTTAGCCTATAACCTACAAACTTATCATGTAAGAGCAAAATGTATTTGTCCAACTTTTACTCACTGTAATATTTTTGGCAATTAAAGAAACAAAATCTGGAAGTAACCGAGATGTCCAACAGAAAGAGACCATGCTGTGTTGTGTGCTTAGTTGCTCAGTCGTGTCTAACTTTTCGAACCCATGGACTGTAGCGCACCAGGCTCCTCTGTCCATGGGAATTTTCCAGGCAAGAATACTGGAGTGGGTTGCCATGCCCTCCTCCAGGGGATCTTCCCAACCCAGGAATTGAACTAGGGTTTCCTCTGTTGCACGAGGATTCATTACCAGCTGAGCCACCAGGGAAACCCCCCAAAAAAGAGACTATGGTTAAATATTAATAGATTATGGTACATGCATAAACTGGGACATTCTGCTCCAAACGAAGCACCTCTCTAATGCTATGGAACAAATAAGGTAAACGTCCAAAATTTATTAAAAGAAAAATAAAAGTAAAGAAGGACCTATACTTACTTGCTTGGGTACATAAAAACCTCTGGAAAGATCTGTAACAAAATGGTAAAACTAGTAATCTCTGGGAAGGAAAATCTACGTAGTAGGTAGCAGAGGTGCTAAAGCTTCCCATACACCCTTTTATACATGTGATTTGATTCCAACACAAGGGCTATTATTAACTTTCCCAAAATATAAAGCTTATATTTAACAATAATCAGTTTACAAATAGAACAAAATACACCCAGGCCCTATTTACATAGCAATCAGATACACCATAGCACCAAAATCTAGAGCAGCAACTGCACAGAAGAGAGTTCACATAGAGGCCAGAGACCACTATCCTTAGATAGGCCCGATGGCAAGGTTAGCCCTTCCCTGGATCCAGGAATCTGAATAAGTAGTTCCCTAAAGCGACAGCAAATTTTCCTTAAATCATTAGAGTGGTACACTGTGCCTAAACTGTACAACGTAGTTTATGTTTTTATACTTAAATTTCCTTCTGGAATTCTCGTATTTTGGTACATCCAAGGTATAGCATGCCTTTGTGAATGACCCCCAACAGAAATCCTGGACTGAGCCTCAGGCAGAACTCTCCTGGTGTATAATATTTCATGTGTATTGTTACAACTTGTTTTTCGAGGAATTAAGAACTTCTGGTCTAACTCCAATGGATGGGGACTCTTGGAAGCTTTTAGCTGGTTTCCTCCAGATGTTCTCCACATACCATTTCCCTTTATTGATTCTGCTTTGCATCCTTTCACTATAATAGATCTTAGCCATGAATATGGCTTTATTCTGAGTCTTGTAAACTCTCCAAGTAAATCACCAAAATTCTCAAGAACCCGCAACACATAACTTAATCCATCACCCTTTAACTTGATCCCCAAAGCTGGAAAAGCATATCAGGCAGTCTTGCCATTTTACATTAAAATTTACCTCTATACAGAGCAAATTTTGTAACTCTGCTTATTTAACTTCTATGCAGAGTACACCATGAGAAACGTGGGGCTGGAAGAAGCACAAGCTGGAATCAAGATTGCTGGGAGAAGTATCAATAACCTCAGATATGCAGATGACACCACCCTTATGGCAGAAAGTGAAGAAGAACTCAAGAGCCTCTTGATGAAAGTGAAAGAGGAGAGTGAAAAAGTTGGCTTAATGCTCAACATTCAGAAAATTAAGATCATGATATCCAGTCCCATCACTTCATGGGAAATAGATGGGGAAACAGTGGAAACAGTGGCTGACTTTACTTTTCTGGGCTCCAGAATCACTGCAGATGGTGACTGCAGCAATGAAATTAAAAGACACTTACTCCTTGGAAGGAAAGTTATGACCAACCTAGACATTAAAAAGCAGAGACATTACTTTGCCAACAAAGGTCCATCTAGTCAAGGCTATGGTTTTTCCAGTGGTCATGTATGGATGTGAGAGTTGAACTATAAAGAAAGCTGAGCACCGAAGAACTGATGCTTTTGAACTGTGGTGTTAGAGAAGACTCTTGAGAGTCCCTTGGACTGCAAGGAGATCCAACCAGTCCATCCTAAAGGAGATCAGTCCTGGGTGTTCATTGGAAGGACTGATGCTGAAGCTGAAACTCCAATACTTTAGCCACCTGATGCAAAGAGCTGACTCATTGGAAAAGACCCTGATGCTGGGAAAGATTGAGGGCAGGAGGAGACGGGGACGAAAGAGGATGAGATGGTTGGATGGCATCACCGACTTGATGGACATGGTTTTAGGTGGACTCCGGAGTTGGTGATGGACAGGGAGGCCTGGCGTGCTGCGGTTCATGGGGTCGCAAAGAGTAGGACACGACTGAGCGACTGAACTGAATACAGAGCAAAATTCAGAATCAAAGTTAGGACAGTAGGTGGGGGAAATGTCCACTGAAACCTGAAAGTCCACTAGAGATTTGGGGGAAAGCAGAAACCATCTAAGAAACACAGCGCCTGTATTGAATTTGAGCTCTTTAAAGGAAGTAGCATTCTTCTTTGCATCCTCCAAATGTGGATTATAGGCCATAATCCAGTTCTTCCTGACAAAAGTCAGTACGATTTTACTAGATAGACAAGAAACAAGAACTCCATCAGACAAAGACTATGGGGTGAAATAACAGTGCACCAAAATTAAGACAAAATAGGCCAATAAACAACAAAGTTCTACTGTACAGCACAGGGAACTATGTTCAATATCCTGTCACAATCACAATGGAAAGGAATATATATATGCACATACACACACACACACACACACATATATATGGGGCTTCCCTGGTGGTTTAGACGATAAAGAATCTGCCTGCAATGCACAAGACCTGGGTTCCATCCCTGAGTGGGGAAGAGCCCCTAGAGAAGGGAACAGTAACCCACTCCAGTCTTCCTGCCTGGAGAATTCCATGGACAGAGGGGCTGGGCAGGCTACAGTCCATGGGGTTGCAAATGAGTCAGATACAACTTAGCGACTAACACATTACATGTATACATATACAAATGTATTCAATATAACCAAGTCATTCTGCTATACAGGGAAATTACACTATAAATCAGCTATACATCAAAAAAAAATTTTTTAATAAAAATTTAGAAAGACAAAAGAAGCCAAAGAACTAAAATATCAGATAACAACTGCAGAATGAGGTGATTCACTGGAAAAACAAATTCAACCACCTAAATTTCAACAGTACCTAAGGACGCCACCATATTACAAGCACAAAGCTATAAACAGCCAGGCTTCCATCTAAATAGGCAAGTGGAAAATACAAGATGAAGTCTACTGCTGTCTTGCCTTTAGTGCTGGATATAAAAACAGCAAAGATACAGAGACAGGAATAGAGAAAAAGCATTTCTTATTGAGAGTATTCAACTAATTGAACAAACAAGAGGCTACCAAGTGCCAGGCACTATGCGGGATGCTAGAAGGAATCCAGGAAGAAGCGGGCTTAGTCAGAGATAAGCCTTTAAACAGACAGAATAGAAGCAAGAGCAAAAACTAGGGAAGGAAAAAAAAATTCATGAGAACCAGTCTGAAAAGTTCTTAAAATAATGGTTACCACCTAAGACAAAAAGCAATTTATTTTCAATGAACAGCTTTCTTCTTTCTGCTTCTTCACAGACCCTAATAATGCGTAGGGATAAAACTTACCGAAACAACACAGTCCACAACAGGCTTCTTAAGAACACTTTCTGCTGTCTCCTTCAGTTTGGATAAAAGCATGGCAGTCACCTGCTCCGTGGTAAAACTACGTTCCTCCTCCATATACTTCACCTGCAATAAAAAACAAAAGGATCTAAACATTGTATTTCTTCATGTCCTAAAAACCTAAAATAAATAATTT
This sequence comes from Bos indicus x Bos taurus, assembly GCF_003369695.1. NCBI lineage: Eukaryota > Metazoa > Chordata > Mammalia > Artiodactyla > Bovidae > Bos > Bos indicus x Bos taurus. Next base: position 66,170,212 of record NC_040082.1, read on the forward strand.
CTAAATCATCAGTGGAACATTATCTCAAGAGGAAATTCAGAAAACTAGTTTTGGAAGCAAAAATAATTTAAAGATCACTTTTAACTTGTTAACATGCCTACCAACCAGGATACCTGGAGATGAGGTTCAGATCAATTCAGCTCAGTCATGTCTGACTCTGAGACCCCATGGACTGCAGCATGCCAGGCTTCCCTATCCATCACCATCTCCCAGAGCTTGCTCAAACTCATGTCCATCAAGTCGGTGATGCCATCCAACCATCTCATCCTCCGTCATCCCCTTCTCCTCCTGCCCTCAATCTTTCCCAGCATCAGGGTGTTTTCAAATGAGTCAGTTCTTCATATCAAAGTATTGGAGTTTCAGCTTCAGCATCAGTCCTTCCAATGAATATTCAGGACAAATTTCCTTTAGGATTGACTGGTTTGATATCCTTGCAGTTTCAAGGGACTCTGAGAGTCTTCTCCAACACCACAGTTCAATAGCATCAATTCTTTGGCACTCAGCTTTCTTTACAGTCCAACTCCTATAGCCATACAGGACAACTGGAAAAACCATAGCTTTGACTAGATGGACCTTTGTTGGTAAGATCAAGTCTCTGGTTTTTAATATGCTATCTAGGTTGGTCATAGCTTTTCTTCCAAGGAGCAAGCATCTTTTAATTTCATGGCTGCAAACACCATCTGCAGTGATTCTGGAGCCCCCAAAAATAAAGTCTGTCTCTGTTTCCACTGTTTCCTCATCTATCTGCCATGAAGTGATGAGACCGGATGCCATGATCTTAGTTTTCTGAATGTTGAATTTTAAGCCAACTTTTCCACTCTCCTCTTTTACTTTCATCAAGAGGCTATTTAGTTCTGCTTTGCTTTCTGCCATAAGGGTGGTGTCATCTACATATCTGAGGTTATTGATATTTCTCCCAGCAATCTTGATTCCAGCTTGTGCTTCATCCAGCCCAGCATTTCACATCATGTACTCTACATGTAAGTTAAATAAGCAGGGTGACAACATACAGCCTTGACATACTCCTTTCCTGATGTGGAACCAGTCTGTTGTTTCATGTCCAGTTTTAACTGTTGCTTCTTGACCTGCACAACTTTCTCAGGAGGCAGGTAGGTAGTCTGGTATTCCCATTTTTTGAAGAATTTTTCAGTTTGCTCTAATACACACAGTCAAAGGCTTTGTTTTGGCATAGTCAATAAAGCAGAAGTAGATGTTTTTCTCCAACTCTCTTGCTTTTTCTATGATTCAAGGGATGTTGGCAATTTGATCTCTGGTTCCTTTGCCTTTTCAAAACCTAGCTTGAACATTTGGAAGTTCTCAGCTTATGTACTATTGAAGCCTAGCTTGGAAAATTTTGAGCATTACCTTGCTAGCATTGTTCTTTACAGCATTGGACTGTACTTCCATCACCATTCACATCCACAACTGAGCGTTGTTTTTGTTTTGGCTCCATCTCTTCATTCTTTCTAGAGTTATTTCTCCACTCTTTTCCAGTAGCATATTGGGCACCTACTGACCTGGGGAGTTCATCTTTCAGTGTCATATCTTTTTGCCTTTTCATATTTTCATGGGGTTCTCAAGGCAAGAATACTGAAGTGGTTTGTCATTCCCTTCTCCAGCAGACCACGTTTTGTCAGAACTCTCCACCATGACCTGTCTGTCTTGGATGGCCCTACACAGCATGGCTCATAGTTTCATTGAGACAGACAAGGCTGTGGTCCATGTGATCAGTTTGATTAGTTTTCTGTGATTGTGGTTTTCATTCTGTCTGCCCTCTGACAGGCAAGGGTAAGAGGCTTAGGGAAGCTTCTGATGGGAGACAATGACTGTGGGGGAAACTGGGTCTTGTTCTGATGGGTGGGGCCATGCTCAGTAAATCTTTGATCCAATTTTCTGTTGATGAGCAGGGCTGTGTTCCCTCCCTGTTGTTTGACCTGAGACCAAACTGTGGTGGAAGTAATGAAGGTAATGGTGACCTCCTTCAAAAGGTCCCATGCACACACTGCCACATTCAGTGTCCCCAACCCTGCAGCAATCCACCGCCAACTCACGCCTCCTCCAGAGACTCCTGGACACTCACAAGCAAGTCTGAGTCAGTCTCTTGTAGGGTCACTGCTCCTTTCATCTGCGTTCATGAGGACCAATGTGTAAACGGTATGTTCTGACCACCAGCAAAACTTGAGACAACTACCTGGGAAGAAGCAAACTGGTGTGTAGCTCCCCATAACCCACACTGCCCCTCCATTAAAGGGCCTGGTGGTGGAAACTGTTTTACCATCTGACATACTATGTATACTTTACTTTGCTCACTGTGTTGACTTTATAATCATCACCTCAATTAGGATCCAATCTAAGGCAATAGTTTTTGTCAGATCTGGTGACTCGATGGACTTGAGTTTGAGCAAGCTCCAAGAGTTGGTGATGGACAGGGAAGCCTGGCGTGCTGCAGTCCGTGGGGTCACAGAGTCGGACACAACTGAGCGACTGAAGTGACTATTCACTGTCTTAGCCCCAACATCAAGGACAGACCTGACAAAATAAGTAACTGCTGACACCTTCAAGATATCCTACACCATGCATAAAGGTATGAAATTCTGACAAGAGTACAAACTGTAAATGCAGAAAAGACTGCCTAAGGTAAGGTCCTATTCCACATCCATACTTCCCAACTACAACACAGACCAAAAAATGTCAACTCTGTACTTTTAGCTCCAGCTCGAACTTGAAAACCATCTTCTCACCTTCTCCCTCCCAAACCCAACTATAATTTATTCTGGTTTAGAATAGTTTCTCACCTTACTGAATACAGATGGAAAAATAATCCTCCCAGTGAGCCTCTTTCAAGGCTACCTCTTCTTTTCTCATGTAAGTCTTCCAAAATTCCTCCAGCCTCATACTTGGATCCACAGGTGTTCTCCCTAGTCTCTTCCTCCCGTGGCTCTTCTGACTAAATCTGCCAATACCCACCCTATTTCTTTCATAACTATTAAGTAATCCTCATTTCCTCATCTCCGTTTCTTTTCCTCCTCTGCACTTCTTATCCATCATTAGGCCCATTAAAACTGTTTTTAAATTACTGCTGAAAATACCCTAAGTAAATCCAGTGATCATTTTTCAGTTATCAGAATTCTTTACTTTCAAATTCAACTGAATTCTCAGCTACAACTGCAAAACTATCTTTTTCCCACGATTTTCAACATCTCTTGGACTTGAACCTGTTCCCATGATCCTTAGTTCTCCAAATGGGGTGTCTCAAACATCAAACCTCCTTTCTCTAAACTCAGTTGCCTGGAAAGCTCAAACGTACTTCTGGATTCCTCTTACCACCTGAGTGCAAGAGACAGACATGTTCACTATACCCATCACTCAGCCTCTCATCTTTTTCAAATGATCAGCTCACGTCATGCTTCACAAAGAGATTCTCCTAGATGTTCCAGAGATAGCAAAGACTAAACTCCCTTTTCTCCAAAAGAACATCACCACTTTCCAATCCTACTGTCAAGAGTATGACTACATATCTGGGAGTGACTTTAAAGTGTTGATTTCTTTTCTTGCTCTTCCAGTAATCATTCACTAAAATCATACCAGAAAGACTACTGGGAAGACTGCTGCATTAGAAAACAAGACAAGAAGTTAACTTCACATCATCACCACCTATCTGTCCAATCCCTACTAACAGTGCCACCTATGGCTCCCAAATAAAAGTCAGATCTTTAAAAAAAAAAAAAAGCCAAATGGTCTTCACCAGCAAGACTTTTCCAAAGCATTTGTAACGATTTTCATTACAACTTAAAACTAGAATAGTATGATATACATTGATCTGATAGCATTCTCAAGGGCTTCCCTGATAGCTCAGTTGGTAAAGAATCCGCCTGCAATGCAGGAGACTCCGGTTCGATTCCTGGATCAGGAAGATATGCTGGCAAAGGGTAGACTATCCACTTTAGTATTCTTGGACTTCCCTTGTGGCTCAGCTGGTAAAGAATCCACTTGCAATATGGGAGACCTGGGTTCGAGCCCTAGGTTGGGAAGATCTCCTAGAGGAGGGAATGGCTACTCACTTCTACACAGTCATCTGATGACATAAAATACTGTATTTCAATCATAAGGCATTATCTTCAGAACCTTACCTTTATACCTGTTAACCCAGTGGGCAACTGCACAATATCATATGCAAGTTTGGATTTTTCTGCCTCCACAAATGGATCAGAGAATGCTCGGCCATGGAATCTTTTAAATCCTTGGACTGTGTTCTTTGCATTGGAAATTACCTAAGAGAAAGGATATCAGAGTCAACGAGTAGAAAGACTATTATAACAGCAATTAAATTGGGGGAGGGGGGGGAGATTCAAAAGTCTCAGGATTAAATCAGAATCCTTTTCATGCCACAAACTTTCCTTCCTAGTTTGTTTCCTTCAGCACTAAACCTTTATAAATGATGCCTTCTGAAGGGAGGAGTGACGAACCTATACAGGTCACACAGTGGCAGGCTAGGACCAGAGCCCAGTTTGTCTTACTTCCTCAGTAAGACAGATCATTACCCTTGTAAAAATATTTCCTGTTATTAAACTTCTAATGAACATTTACATTAAATTTTTATCTTTTAAAAATTACCTGTAGTTTGGGATTCAAACTTTCCAGGAGTCAATCCAACAGTATATATTAATTCAGTTATTCTAGTGAATGAAACTGAAACTTACCATAAAGAAAAAACAGATGACACTAAGCCCACAAAGATAAATGCAAATAAACTGACACAGTATTATTTATCACAACAGAAAACTGGAAAGAGCCTAGAGGGTCAACGACAGGGAAATGAGTAAATAAATTACAGTCTATCCATACAATGGATAAATTATTTTAGAAGTCTGGAGACAAGTATCTATATGATATGATGTCACTTTCTTAGAGTAGGGGAGAAAAACATTTATATGCTTATAAAAGGTTACACATTAAGATAATAACAGTGGTTTTTGGACAGTGGTAGTATGCTAACATCTAAATGCCTTATACTTGTACACCTGCATTTCCTAATTTATCTCTAACAAAAACTACTGTAATTTATGAAAAAAATGCTGGCAAAGATATTCAAAAACTGAAAATGAATTTCTGCTCAAGACTTATGGACTCTTCTTCCCAATGCAGGACTGCAACAAGTCCCAGGGAAAAACAACAACAGAGCTCCTCTGAATCCAATATGTCAAAGGCACAAACAGAAGTTCTTTTGTAAAACAATATGAGGCCTCCAAAGTCAGGCTCTGCTTCAGTAAGCTGCCAAGAAATTCAATACCACAATAACTATGTCAACCTAGAACTAGGCAGCCAGTTTAGTATAACGACTATTCTCAATAATGAAAGCAAGTTTAAAACCAAAACAGCTCTGTATGTGCTACCTGCTGTCTTCTAAAACATCTTGAACTTTCTGCAACTTATAAAACACCCAATTTAATTAAAAATCAATTGGTCAAGCACCATTTGGGGGGGCTTATAAACCTTAGGCCCAGACTGGTCCAGAAAAAGACCGTTATTCATTCTATTATGTTGCTCCAGACTGAACTATAGAAAGATCTAACATGCAACTCCTTAATTTTATACAACCTCAGGCACTGAGAAAAATACAACTCTTCAGGTTCTGCTGCTCTGCTTACTGAGAAACAAGCAAATAAGTCAGGCTCCTGGTTTAAAAGTAACCTAATGGTAAGTGTGCTTCTCCAAGTATGCTCTCCTTCCTTGAGAACCTTGATCAACAAGGTCAAATCTAGACACAACACTGACCCTAAATATGAGTAAGATGAAAATTCAACAAGACAGACTTTACCGATTAAATACCCAGGGGAAAAAAATTGTTAACAACAACTCAGGAACAAGTAAAACCTTGCTTTAACAGTATCTAGGTAAAACACATCCTGGTAGTTTGCATTAAACAGACCACTGTTCATGCTATTTTAAAAGCTCTTTGCTTCTCACTCAAGTGCATGAGAATAGGTTTGTCTCTCAGTTGTACACGTGGGGGCTCCCAGTGCTCCACACATAACGGGCACTGAAAGAGCTGCTGCACTGGAGGATGGACCAACCACAGAAATAAGTATGAGAAAAACAGAACTCTACCTGGCTTTTAGCTGCTGCTCCAATTGAGCGATTCTTAGGTCCAAAAGAAATGCAAGCCCTAAAAGATAAAACAAACATTTAAGCATTAAACCTTACTGCAACATTACATCCAAAACCAGAGCGGACAAGATTTCTGAGTCTCAGCCAAAAAGCCCTGTTTTTTAACTGCACACAATAAGTCTATGATTTTGACCTTTCTACTGAGTAAAGCTGCCCATGGAATGCACTGCTTCTTAGAATAATGGGAATTCTGTAACTGAGATGTTGAAGCACAAGTCTGATATGACCATCTGTCTAAAATACTAGAGAGGTGGACTAACCAGTCTCCACTATCCTCTAATTCTTCAAGTCTGGTGTTCAAAATTCCAACATAAAATAATATGCTGTCATGTTAATACATCCATTAAATGTTCTTTGTGTTTTATAAACAGCTCATAACTTCGCCAAGAGAGTAGTCTACATGCCCTGAAAACAACTCTTATCTTATTGTAAATATATGGAAAGTTATTTTTCTAGAACTAGTTTCCAAGGACTCAATTTTATTGTAAATATATGGAAAGTTATTTTTCTAGAACTAGTTTCCAAGGACTCAATTTTTCTTTTTTATTTTTAATTTCTGACAAGGAACTTCATTCCCACTTCTGAACACATTCTTCCAAATCAATTCATATACTGCCTGCTGGTTTCACCTATATGACACTTATTTTAGAAAGCAAAATTGATACCTGCTTAAAGGTATAAATACTTTAAAACACTGTGTTTAAGCTTAGAAAGTCAGTTATACTTGGGAGTTGATGCCTTTGTTATCATGGCTTCTATGCTTCTCCCTGTGTTTCACTCTGGGACCTTGCCTGTGTTCCCTTTACTCTCATATTCATATGTTGCCTCCCTTTCCAGTGGCAGATTTCTCTCAAACTAAGATCAAATTCACCCATGCCACCCAAAAAATCCTAAAAGACAAAGTTCTTCCCAGAGTCCATTTCCCCCTCAGGTTAGTAAACCCTTCTACTCCTACATTATTACTAAAGTAATAAATTGCTTATGTGCACTATCTTATTTAATCCTCATAAGCACCCTATCTTATTTCTACCATATAGAAGAGGAAACTGAGTCCAAAAAAAGGTATTATAGGTAAATGTATCCCAAGTCATAAAATCTGAAATCAACAGGAGTCAGGACTATAGATCATTTCTCCACTAGCTAGCTTTGATCTCCCTAGCCTCCCTGGACCCCTAATTCTTCTAATTTAGTGGAATGAGTAGGAATGAGAGCTCTGGCGCCATTCTGCCTTGGTCCAAATCTGACACAATAATTAAATAGAACCATTTTACTTAGATAAACTTACTCTGTGCCTCAACAGCCCTTTCCAACTCCCAGAGCAGTTATAGCCAACTATGCCCTGTATCCGTACAGCATAGTCTGGGATCTCATGAGATTTCCTATGAACTCTAAGCTCTATGGGCCAGGAACATGCTGGGAGAGCCCTTCAAGAAGCACAGGTGTCAAGATCAGCCTTCCTGCAAATAGACGACCTATCACTTAAAAAAAAAATTTCCTGAGTACTACTTACCTGTCTCTCCTATGGTGGTGCTAGTAGTAAAGAACCTGCCTGTCAATGTGGCAGATAACAGACGTGGGTTCAATCCCTGGGTCATGAAGATCCCCTGGAGGAGGGCATAGCAACCCACTCCAGTATTCTTGCCTGGAGAATCCCATGGACAGAAAAGCCTGGAGAGCTCCAGTCCATAGGGTCGCAAAGAGTCGAACACAACTGAGTGACTGAACACTCAGCCCATAAAGTCCTTTAGGAAACTTCCCACTGTAATGTCATCCACTCCATTCACCCTCTCCACTGCTTCTAGCCCATGCATGCAAACATACATCTTTCTAAAAGCCATCAGATCTGAATTTCTAAGATGTATCCCAACAAAACTAAAAGCCCATATTATTTATCTTTGTTTCCTATCTCCTCAAAACAGGACAAGCTCTAAGCATGAAAAAATTAATGTCCCCAACTTTACTGTATGTCCTATTGAAGGTTTAATTTTCTATTCTACCTTGGTAACTGTTTTGCTTCTACTTATCTTCCAAACAAAACGAATTACCAACATATAGGGTCCAGATTCCTTAATGTAGAACTTAAGGCCTCTCATAATTCCAAGCCCACTCCCACTTGCCAGCTTCATCTCATGCACACAGTGCCTCAACACAAGTCAGTCTTCCCATCTTCCTGCTTTGCGCTATCACTTTCGCCACCTGAAATGCCCTGGTCCTTCTAAACCTCACTCATTTTCCAGAAACAGCACACACTTTGTGATGCATTCCCAATCCCTCTCAAGTAAAAATTAATCACTTCAACCTCTTACAACTTACTGGACTTTGGGCAATGCAAATGTAGAACACTTCCACCACCACACAATGTTCCACTGTGCAGAGCTGCTCTGAGTAATGTTCTCTTTGAAGTCAGTTAACATTTTCACCTACTCTTAAAAACGACATATGCCTTAACAGTAGTAGCTTGCAAGTGTTTCACAGATTTTGAAAAGCCGAATACAAGTTTGTCTCAGTTCAAATTATTCATCCTCTTATTTGTCTATCCATGCCCATGCTACAAACAGTTCCCCACTTCTGCTACAAAGCCATCAAATCTTATTAATGGAACATCAATCTTTACCACATAATACAGCAATCACACCTCAAACAAAGCACAGCTCTTGTAAAGTACTGGCAGAGTTCACACTCTTATCACATTGTAGAAAATCATTATTATTATATAATTTTTACATTCTAAAAAAGTTCTTTAACAAGCCAACTATTACAGTACAGAAAGAAATCCTTGGCTTTTCCACTCTATCAACTTGACTGAGTACAACATATGTACAGTTTGAAGGGAAAAAAAAGGGCTCAGGCTCTAGAATTAGACAATGTGAGTCTGTCTGAATCCCTTCTCTATCTTTCAAGCTGTGTGACCTGTGGTATTTAACGTCTCTGAAATTCAATTTGCTCATCTCTAAAATAGGGAAGATTACATATGGTTGCTCTAAGGACTAAATTTGTTGATCCACTTTTGAAAGTGAAAGTCGCTCAGTCGTGTCCAACTCTCTGAGACCCCATGGACTGTATAGTCCATTGGAATTCTCCAGGCCAGAATACTGGAGTGTGTAGCCTTTCCCTTCTCTAGCGGATCTTCCTGACCCAGGAATCGATCCAAATCGAATCAGATCCTGCATTGCAGGCCGATTCTGTACCAACTGAGCTATCAAAGATCCACTTTTAAAGGGCTTTATTATTAGAGACTGGCACACCATAAATAATATTAGCTATTATTAATCCTCCAACAGTTGCAAGTTTTATACAAAAAATACACCAACTAAGGCTTAGTGGTTAGGATTCAGGGCTTTCACTGCAGTGGCCTGGGTTTAATCACTGGTCAAGGAACTGAGATTCCACAAGCTGAGCAGATGGCCAAAACAAAACTAAAACATACCAAATAGTTTGCCCTGAATGTTCTACTTCACCTTCTCAAACTATTTACTAAAACCCACTCAGTCATCTTTAAATCATAAGGAATAAAAAATCTACCATTTCCTTCTCAATAGGACAAGTGAATGAGATCAGTATGTTAAACAGCACTAACCGCAGAGGTTTTTCAACTACAAGCTTACACTTACAAATATTTATATGTGAAAAGGGCCCAGAAAGATTAGGTCAGATATTGGGGCCACCACTAGAACAATCTCATTGCAGAAAATTAGCGAAGTGTAAAGAAGAAAAGAAGTATTATCAGCAACTCCACAACCAAAACCCTCCCCCCATAAATGGCCACCACTACCATTTAGGTAAATATTCCTATGCAATCCTAATAAATAATTATTTTAAAAACAGAAGCTACATACCCCCAGTAAATTTGTTTCTCAACAAACACACTCTAAAATCTTCAGTGACTGAATAATTCTGTCCAAGTTTTGATAGCGAACCAGATATTTAAAGTAAACATGTACCACTTACCACTCACCAGGATATTCAAAATTTGCACACAGCCTATATGGAATCCCCATGTATGGCAGAAAGCCTATCTTTCACCCAAGCAGGTCAAGTTCTCTTGTTTTACAGCTTTCATTTTTGAACCTTTGTATGCCAGGCAGTGCACTAAGCATTATACATTTGCTTCTCCCAAACACTGTGAGAAAAGAACTATTACTGACCCTACTTTGTAAATGAAGAACTGAATAAAGGCATTATGTGCCTAGAAACATAACTAATATTAGAGTCCAGCATTCAAAATCAGGACTATCAAACTCCAAATCCTATCCATAAACATACTGTTGTATTGCTTACCAAACCCTCTACATTTATTCCTACTTCAACAGTGGAAACAGTGGCTGACTTTATTTTTGGGGGCTCCAAAATCACTGCAGATGGTGACTGCAGCCATGAAATTAAAAGACACTTACTCCTTGGAAGGAAAGTTATGACCAACCTAGATAGTATATTCAAAAGCAGAGACATTACTCTGCCAACAAAGGTCCGTCTAGTCAAGGCTATGGTTTTTCCTGTGGTCATGTATGGATGTGAGAGTTGGACTGTGAAGAAGGCTGAGCGCCGAAGAACTGATGCTTCTGAACTGTGGTGTTGGAGAAGACTCTTGAGAGTCCCTTTGACTGCAAGGAGATCCAACCAGTCCATTCTGAAGATGAGCCCTGGGATTTCTTTGGAAGGACTGATGCTGAGGCTGAAACTCCAGTACTTTGGCCACCTCATGCGAAGAGTTGACTCATTGGAAAAGACTCTGATGCTGGGAGGGATTGGGGGCAGGAGGAGAAGGGGACGACAGAGGGTGAGATGGCTGGATGGCATCACTGACTTGATGGACGTGAGTCTGAGTGAACTCCAGGAGTTGGTGATGGACAGGGAGGCCTGGTGTGCTGCGATTCATGGGGTCACAAAGAGTCGGACACGACTGAGCGACTGAACTGAACTGAACTGATACTTTCACTCAGACTGTCCCAATCCTGTCTTCAGTATTCTAATCCTACTTTCAAGTCCCACTCCTGCCTTTCCATATCACCCCATCCCCGACTAATGTTCTCTCCATTTAACTTGTACTTAATTAAGGTATGTACTTAATAACTTCACCCATAACTGTACTCTATGCTTATTCTTTTTACTTTTGCTTTCATACTTCCAACTAGACTGATTGCAAGAGCCCTCCACAGCAGGGCTCTTTATCTTCCACTTTCTCTATACTCCACACAAAGCCAACTTAATGCTGCTAAAAACAGTAGTACTCAAGACACTTGCTACTTGACTGATATTACTTTTCCTCCATCCCAAATTACAGGTTGACATCAAAAAGTTAATTTAAATCAAGTTCAAGATATCTCTGTTCTAATCTCTAAGTCCTAGAAAAAATAATCCATTTAAACTAGGTAACAATGTTGTTCTCCTTCCTGGGTATGAGATACCACTGACCACACATTTACGCACATTCTAATAGGATATTATGAACAGCTGCAACCAGCACAGATCCTTAAAAGGTAGCTTCATGTTTATATGTGTGTGTAGAACTGTTCTCAGGATATGAAGACAGCTGTTGCTCTAATTCAACGTTTTAAACAATATAAGAAAATGAGTTTTACAGAGAACCTACAATAGTATTTAGACTATTAAATAAGAGATAATGGCGAAACTGGCATGAAAATGGTTACATTAATTAGTGTATCCCATGATCACCGTCTTAGCCCTGAGCTAGAAAGTACCCAAAACAGTATCAAACAGAACAACTCATACTTGCAAGATATGCAGTTCCTAAAGAACTAAACTCCTGAGTCAGTAAGATTTGCACATTAAAAGCTACATATCTGATAAGTGCTAAAGGCAAAGTTCCGTAGATTTCCTTTTACTGTCCCAGTGTAGTCCATTAATAAAGAGAAATAATAAAAAATACAAAAAGGTAATAATAGCGGTATTAACACACACTTAGGGAGTATTCTAAATACTTTATGTAATTTTAACTCATAATCCTCACAAACTCCAGTGAAACAGAGAAATCACTTATGTTCCTGGTATGAATTAACCTCTTAAATTTTTGTAAAGTATTCAGGCAATATGCACTGAAATTCTAAGCATATATATCCTTTGTCCAACCACATCTGGAAATCTATCCAACAAAAATAAAAGTATTAACATGCAAACAAATATAAAAGACTACTTGTTGAAGATTATTTCTAATTGCAAAAATTTAGAAACCACCTCAACATTTGAGTAAAGCATGTTCAAGTCATAATATGGACTTATACTTGAGGTGACTTCGTATTTACTGATTCTGAAAGATGTCTAAAACATAACTGAAATAGTTACAAAATATTGTATGATCCTGTTTACACAGGTATATCTGTATATTTACAAATATACATATATATTTATATGTATATTTGTATAAATATATTTATATTTATACATATACTTATATTTGTATAAACCTAGAAAAAGTCATGAAATGATATATATATGTATGCTATGCTAAGTCACTTCAGTCGTTTCCGACTCTGTGCGACCCCACAGACAGCAGCCCACCAGGCTCCCCCGTCCCTGGGATTCTCCAGGCAAGAACACTGGAATGGGCTGCCATTTCCTTCTCCAATGCATGAAAGTGAAAAGTGAAAGTGAAGTCGCTCAATCGTGTCCGACTCTTAGCAACCCCATGGATTGCAGCCTAACAGGCTCCTCCGTCCATGGGATTTTCCAAGCAAGAGTACTGGAATGGGTGGGGTGCCATTGCCTTCTCCGATACATATGTATAGAATAGCAAATAATTAGATAAGAAACAATTTTACTTAGTACTTTATTTTGTTGTTGTTGTGGCAAACAATTATTTTGTTAAGTCAGGAAAAAAGTTATAATATCGGAAATCCAATTAGAACCTGATGACAAAGTTTCTGTCGACTATGCCCACCAATTCTGTATACAAGCTTTTATTTTAGTTCTTAAGTGAGTCTTTTTTTAAACTACTTTGATAACCTTCACAATTAGATATGGGAAGTCTAAGTAGTTTAAAGCTTTAGTTAACAAATCAACTTTCCTTTTCATTGAACCCAAAAGATCCAAGTCATCTTGCAGCTCTACACAGATCTACAACATGTAAAGACATTTATTCTAGAGAGAAACACTTTTCTTGCACAAATAACGTATCAGAAGTTAATCTGCCAGTTAACCAGAACCTATACTTATTTTCAGCTTTCGCTCTCAAGGGTAGTTATTAATAGACAATTTCATATCTTCAAATTCCTAAGATATTGTTTTATTAGGAACTAAGTCCATGAAAATGATAATATAAACTATTCATACACAGAATGCTTTTCTTAGGTAATTCATCTCTACCCTATAAACTCTGCATAATGCAGTCCAACTAACGCCTGTAAAGTCTGGCAGTCCGTTAACATTTCAATTCCAAAGCTTTAAGGTTGTACTCTATTGTAATAATCCAACTAAATATAAAAATAGGTTTTCCATCTTATACCAAAGCCTATGGTCATAAAATGTCAACACTCATAATTTAGAACTCCACAGTTTATCTCTAAGCCGCCCACACTTTCCTCCCAGTTCCATACCAGTGGAGAGCAACAGCAACTCCCACATGGACCAAATATTGCAGTAGCCTCCTAAGTATCCTCGGGTGCATCAGGCTTCTCTCGCCCTTCTCAAATAAATCCTCTCTCCATAAAAAAAGCCAATCACATTTTTAAAGTATCAATTGAATCACCTCCCACAGCACCTAGATAAAAATCTATGATTTGCTCCACCCTGCCTAACCTCTCTCTAGATTCAGTTCAACATTCCTTCAAATGGCCATAATCCCCTCAGTAGTGTCAAGTGTGCCAAGTTCAGGTCTTCCTCACTTGCTGTTTCTTCTGCCTGAACAACTCTTGCTCACTCCCACCATAGATCTCCATGGTAAAACCCTATTCATCCTCCAGGTTACATCTTAAATGGCACTTTTTTAAGAATGCTTTCCATCACCACCTCATATCCACTTAAATTAGGTCCCCCATCACTGTTTTCCATACTTTCCCATCAGCGTCCTTACCACAGTCATTATACATTTAACATTTGGTTTTGCCCACTAGCCATGTGTCCATGATGGAAGGATCTTATTTGCTGAGAAAGCAGGATATCTTCCAGGTAAAATTCAACCAGCGCCTCAAAAATGGAAATCAAATCCTGTCGTACCCACATATTGAAAAGAGTTACGTCTACTGCCATACCACTCTGAACGCTCCCGATCTCATCTGAAATGCGTTACTTTCATCACACCCAACCCTCCATTTCATTCCACTCTCACACTCAAGCAAATCTACATCAGTCCCTGTGTATCTTTGAGGTTTAAATCCATGCTGTGGTAATCACTACTTTAAAAAAAATAAAATAAAAATCAACCTTTCTGCCCCCATGTTCTACTTAACCAAAGACTCCAAGACAGAAATCCAAGCTAATCATAGTTCAAAAATTACTTGAATGTATGGCATCTAAGTTTCCAAGAGATATAAGGAAAATATGTAAGAAAAACTATTTTTAAACATTCTTTGTCACAATTACATGGTCTATCCTTTTCTGAAACTCTTTCAGTTCCAAATAATGAGATTCACAGTAATACTGTTACAGTTCCTATTTGTTTAAAGGAGAAAGAGGGCTCATCTTTAAGAGGCTAAAAAGAAACGTCAGGAACACTTCATTCTAATACTTTATATTCTTACCTTTGGAGCTAAATAAAATATGCTCACTTCTAGGTGGGAAAAAGACCAAAAAGTTACATGATTAACTCAGTGCTCTAGTCCTTTTAACTTCTTGAGGAAAACTATCTCTACAGATGAAGCACAACAGGATCCAGAAAGACAGTAACAAATAGGAAATTAATGCTTAAATACTTAAAAAACTTCAGTGTACAATACACTTGCCTGGAAATACAAATTAGACACACTATTACAAACTATGAAGATGGGAGGGTGGGGGATTGGGTTGTGGCTGTTAATGAGTGCAGGGTTTCTCTTGTGGGGTAAAGAAAATATTAAAATTGTGTTGATAATTGCACAATTGTAACTACACTAAAAACAAATTGTACACTTTGAAAGAGTTAACTGTATGGTATGTGAATTATATCTCATTAATGCTGTTAAAAACTACAAAATTGAGAAAGGAACATCAAACTGAGATTTTGAATCTGGGATGGGTTTTCGGGCAAGCACCTGGGTTAGTCTAAAATAAGAGGTAGAAATCTGCTAAGTTTAAGGAAAATGTTGTCAGCCCCCTGGGTAGCAAAGATCAGTCTGGCAAACGGAGCAATCGAGTTGGCCAGAAACCTATCGCTGAAGAAACATAACAAAAGTCAGGGTGAAAAAGGAGCCTTAGAACAGAGGCCCTTAATGAGACACAATGAGAACCAAACAAATAATACGAAACTTCTGAAAAGATTTTGTCCAAAAGGAAGACAATGATTGAAAGGTATCTCTATACAAGTAGATTCTTTCTTACCCTATCCAAGGAAAAACGTGGGTGAGTCATGATTTTTTTTAGTGCTGTGTCTTTACTGGTCCCATAACTTACTATATAGGTTCTTTTAAAAGTCAAAGTGAGCCCCTGAGTCATTCATTAACAATTGGGGCCAACACCCTGGCTGGAATGTATATTACCGTAAAAGTGGAACGCTGTTGGGGTGGATGCGCACAGGATAGCAGAAAATGACCCAACACAGTTCAATATACTGAAGCGACGTGAAAAACCAAAGTGAATGCAAAGGTATCCAAAAGGCATCGATTTTATTGTATCTTTTTCTGAATCTGTCCGTGCCAATCCAATCTTGAGATATCCGGCGCTCCGACTCCCTCTCTTCCGGGCGCCACCCCACCCCCACTCACGTGGGACTCTGGCCGCTGCATGGTCTTACCGCCTGCCGGCAGATGCCAGAAGCGGTTCAATTAAACTTTTATTAAGCGCTTGCTGTGTGCAAAGCCCCGAACTCTGTGCTGGCCTGAAGAAACGTTAGTACACCCCACGCCTACAATGTGCCTTCTAAAAGAGGGTCTCAGTCCATCCCACATCCCAGGCCTGCCTTCCCTCCAGTTCCTACCCATGGCCTCCACTAGTCCAAGGAACCACTCACAGCCCTTGTTCGGCCAGCCGGTCACTGTAAAAAGGCGTCGTCCTTAGCGCAGACCCACAAGAAGGGTCGCAGCCCCTAATGACCTAAAACCCAATAGGGTTCCCCTACCTACCGGAGCCTCGGAACGGAGGTTACTGCCCGGTCCGCGTTCCCCAAACCGCGAGGGTCACAGCTCGGACAAGCGCTACCTCCCCACCCCCAGTGCACGCGGCTAGCCTGGCCCACACTCACGGCGTGCAGCGGTCGCTGTACTCATTAGCGATCGTTTCGATGCCGCCGGCGCGGGCGACAGCGACGTAGCAGCTCTGGAACCCCAGGTCTATGCCCACCACCGACATGGCGCCGGCTACAGCTCAGGCTCCAGCCCAGGTCCGGCCGGCAAGACAAGACACGGACCCCGGCGGGGCTGGCGCGCAGAAAGCTGGCCGCGTGGGACAGGGGGACCTGGGATAGTGGGGGACGTGCGAAGATCCACGCGAGCACCTAGGGTCTTGGAAAGAGGGCCGCGCTGAGGGCACTGCTGAGGCCGGCTCCGGCTCAGCGGCCGCAGAGTGGGCGCCGGTAGCGGGGGCGGAGAAGATCTCGAAAGATCTCGTTGCGACGAGAGTAAAGCTGCAGCGCGAGAACTGCGAGGGAATGTTCTCGCGAGACCCAGTCTCAGCAGCCTTTCTTCCTGAGGCTCCGCCCCCCAGTTACGTACAAGAGTGCGTCAAGCCCAGGCCCGAGAACCAGAGGAGCGACGGGAAAGCTGAAAGATAGTTGGGAGGCGGAGCTAGTCACTGAGCCTGCGCACAGAACCCTCCGCAGCACTCCGTTTAGCGTTAAAGAGCCGTGGAGCACCTCCCTTCCAGTAGAAAGTAGGAGGGAGAGCAGGTTTGAGGCAAAATACTGAGGAAGTGCTTCTGGCCTACTTCCGTCTTTTTTCTTTATCTCAAAGGAAGTTCCGGTTGTGACACCTCCTACGCCCCACCTTGTGTAGGGAAGTGGGATCGCAAACTGATTTTCAAAGTCCAGAGGGACTTCTCATCTGCTTTGCTTGGGGAAGGTTACTGGGCAAAAGAGAAGGCCTCCTTTGAAACGCGACCCTCAGCAGAGTGTTCGATCGAGCTCTGTCAAAGACAGTGCCCTCCGCACCGGAGGCCGGGACTCCACCTTTTTTTTTGTTCGTCAGCCTTGTCACACCCTTTTCTGAACCACTCTTGCTCTTAGGTCAGATTGAGGAGCCTACGGCACATAAGACTTTCAGCCCCCAACCTATTCTAAGCACAAGTCTTGAACTCGATGCCTGACACACAGAAATAGATGACATGCTCCTGGTAAGTGGCAGGATGAAATTTGAAGGTAGCAAATCTTCAGGGCCCCTTACTTGCTTGGGCATCTTGAAGAGAGAAGCTTCTGAAAGTGGCTTCCAGGTGTGGAAGGGAAGCCAGCTGGCAATCAGGAAGCAATTCTAAGTATTGAGCATTTCTGATGAATTGCTGAAAGATACCTCAGAAAATCAGGAGTCTGAATCTCCATGTCTCCACTAATTTGATGTGATGTCTTGTTACAAGTCGGACACGACTGAGTGACTAAGCACAGCACCTTGTTTTAAGTATTTACTCTGATTTTTTTAAGGGCCGCTGACACTGAATAAGCTGAAGTCCCCTAAAACTCAAATCCAACTGGTCACAAGAGTAGCTAAAAGAGTAAATGGAGTCCCAGTGACTGGTAGCAAGTTTGAGCCACTCATAATTGGGAGGGGGGAGGCAGAGGAAGCTTTTTGTGTTTGAATTTTTCTTATTTTGCCATAAAATATGAATTTTATTTCATACCTGCTACCTAAGAAAGCCCCTCAGTCTCTAAGAGCAATGCCTAAATCGCATGTTGTATGCCTTTAAACTCGTTAGCTACTACATGTGGTGGTTTAGCCCTTAAGATGTAGCCTACTGTTTACGACCCCATAGACTGTAGCCCACCAGGCTTCTCTGTCCATGGAATTTCCCAGGAAGAATACTGGAGTAGGTTGCCATTTTCTTCTCCAGGGGGTCTTCCCAACTCAGGAATGGAACCTGGGTCTCCTACATTGCAGGTGAGTTCATTACCAACTGAGTCAGGAGAGAATCACCACATGGTTCTCACATTTTGGCTGAATCATTCCTGATTTTGTCTTCAAAAACAAATACAGAGTGTGCCCTGAGGCTATAATAAGAGGTGTAGAGACAGAAAGAAAGAACCTTTCAAAAAGAGGGCAAGGAAAGATGCTATACACCCCTATTCACAGTGTTACCACAACACCCAAAGTTGGGAATAACCAAATGTCCCCTGATGCATGAATTTTTTTTAGCACGTGATATATACCCTGCTTATTTATTTTATATGCAGAGTACATCATATGAAATGCCAGGTTGGATGAAGCACAAGCTGGAATCAAGATTGCCAGTAGAAATAGCAATAACGTCAGATATGCAGATAACACCTCCCTTATGGCAGAAAATGAAGAGGAACTAAACAGCCTCTTGACGAATGTGAAAGAGGAGAGTGAAAAAGCTGGCTTAGAACTCAACATTAAAAAATGAAGACCATGGCATCTGGTCCCATCACTTCATGCCAAACAGATGGGAAACAACAGAAACAGTAAGAAACTTGATTTTCTTGGACTCCAAAGTCACTGTGGATTGTGACTGCAGCCATGAAATTAAAAGACTTAGAAACTTGCTCCTTGGAGGAAAAGCTATAACAAACCTAGACAGCATATTAAAAAGCAGAGACATTACTTTGCCAGCAAAGATCCATATAGTCAAAGCTATGGTTTTTCCAGTAGTCATGTATGGATGTGAGATTTGACCATAAAGAAGCCTGAGCGCCAAAGGATTGATTTTTTTCAACTGTGGTCTTGGCGAAGACTCTTGAGGGTCCTTTGTATAGCAAGGACAGATCAGTCAATCCTAAAGGAAATCAATCCTGAATATTCATTGGAAGGACTGATGCTGAAGCTCCAATACTTTGGCCACCAATATGAAGAGCCAACTTATTAGAAAAGACCCTGATGCTGGGAAAGATTGAAGGCAGGAGGTGAAGGGGATGACCGAACAAGATGGTTGGATTGCATCACCGATTCAATGAGTTTGAATAAGCTCCAGGAGACTATGAAGGACAGGGAGGCCTGGCATGCTGCAGTCCGTGGAGTCGAAGAGTCAAGACACGATTAAGTGACGGAACAACAAACTCACCTATGATGCAATATTACGCAGACTAAAAGGAACAAAATCCTAACACACTGCAACATGAATGAGCCTTAAAAACACCATGCTAAGTCAAAGAAGCTAAACATACAAAAAACAAATATTGACTACGTTTACACGAGGCGCCTAGACTAGGCAAATTCATAGAGATAGAAAATAGAATACTGGGGAAAAAAACTTTAAAAAAAAATGGGATAGTGGTCACTAGGGGCTGACTGGTACAGGAGATGCAGGTTTGATTCCTGAGTTAGGAAGATGCCTTAAGGAAGGAATGGCAATCCATTCCAGTATTATTGCCTGGAAAATCCCATGGATGGAGGACCCTGGCAGGCTATAGTCCATGGGGTTGCAAAGAGTCGGAGGAGACTGAGCACACATGCACACACACATGCGCATGCAAAGGGCTGGCTGGTAGTTGGGGTTAGAGAGTTATTGTTTAATGGGTACAGTTTCAGTCTGGGATAATGAAAAAGTTCTGAATGGATAGCAGTGATAGTTGCACAACAGTGTGAACATACATAATGCCACTGATATGTGCTCTTTAAAATGGTTATAATGGGGCTTCCCTGATGATCCAGTGGTTGAAAATCCACCTGTCAGTGCAGGGGGCCCGTGTTCAATCCTTGTATGCCATGGAGCAACTAAGCCCATGCATCCCAACTACTCCAGAGCCCACACTCTGGAGCCTGCAAGCCATAATTACTGAAGCCCTTGAACCTAGAGCCAAGGCTCTACAGTAAGAGAAGCCACCACAATGAAAAGCCCACATATAGCAATGAAGACCCAGTGAAGCCAAAAATAATTAAATAAAAATAAATGAATCTTTTAAATGGTTAACATGGTAAGTTTTCTTATGTATATTTTGTTGCACTTAACTATCCTTCCTCTATCTCCTATTTTTTTCCCACCTAGATGGATATAAATAACACCAAAGATATTATTGACCTTACTTATTACAGAGTCCTGTCTCCATCTGTCTACTCTGGGTTATTAAGCACTGGACAAACATAAACCAGTCTGTAAGCAGACTGGGTGGGGGAGGGGGGCAGTTCATGGAGAAAGAGAACCAGGCATGGCTTTCTTGATCTAAGAGAAGCCATTTTTGGCGGAAGACTTTTTTTTGACCTATGCCTGGGCACAATGCTTTTGACTATGTGGATCACAATAAACTGGAAAATTCTGAAAGAGATGGGAATACCAGACCACCTGATCTGCCTCTTGAGAAACCTGTATGCAGGTCAGGAAGCAACAGTTAGAACTGGACATGGAACAACAGACTGGTTCCAAATAGGAAAAGGGGTACATCAAGGCTGTATATTGTCACCCTGCTTATTTAACTTATATGCAGAGTACATCATGAGAAACGCTGAGCTGGAAGAAGCACAAGCTGGAATCAAGATTGCCAGGAGAAATATCAATAACCTCAGATATTCAGATGACACCACCCTTATGACAGAAAGTGAAGAAGAACTAAAAAGCCTCTTGATGAAAGTGAAAGAGGAAAAGTTGGCTTAAAGCTCAACATTCAGAAAACGAAGATCATGGCATCTGGTCCCATCACTTCATGGGAAATCAATGGGGAAACAGTGGAAACGGTGTCAGACTTTATTTTGGGGGGCTCCAAAATCACTGTAGATGGTGATTGCAGCCATGAAATTAAAAGACGCTTACTTCTTGGAAGGAAAGTTATGACCAACCTAGATAGCATATTAAAAAGCAGAGACATTACTTTGTCAACAAAGGTCCGTCTAGTCAAGGCTATGGTTTTTCCAGTGGTCATGTATGGATGTGAGAGTTGGACTGAGAAGAAAGCTGAGCGCTGAAGAATTGATGCTTTTGAACTGTGGTGTTGGAGAAGACTCTTGAGAGTCCCTTGGACTGCAAGGAGATCCAACCAGTCCATCCCAAAGGAGATCAGTCCTGGGTGTTCATTGGAAGGACTGATGCTGAAGCTGAAACTCCAGTACTTTGGCCATCTGATGCGAAGAGCTGACTCATTGGAAAAAACTCTGGTGCTGGGAAAGATTGAGGGCAGGAGGAAAGGGGGACGACAGAGGATGAGATGGTTGAATGGCATCATCGACTCGATGGACTTGGGTTCAGGTGGACTCCGGAGTTGGTGATGGACAGGGAGGCCTGGCGTGCTGTGGTTCATGGGGTCGCAAAGAGTCGGACACAACTGAGCGACTGAACTGAACTTGCCCTGTTCAAACAGGTCTCAGTAATTAACAATCATTATCATAAGGAAAATGAGGGAATGTGGGAATAAAGGAAAACTAGTCAAGAAACAAAAGTTCAGCCATAAAAAACAGAGTCCTGGTTCCTTCTCAAAGGATATACATAATCTGATACACATCTTTTGAGTTCTATGGGAACTAAGGCCCCCACCCAGGTGGAGGATGGAATGATGACGTTTCTTTTCTGACCCTTGTGGCTTCACTCACAATGTGTCTCAATTCTGTGTTGAGAATTCTCAGCTAGAACCCCTTCATGAATATGCATACACCACACAAGGCCTTTCATGGATATGCATGTACCCTTCCTTAGCTTAAAACTTCCCCAATTTTGCTGTTCAGGGAGACACTGTTTTAGAAAATATCCCCAGTGTTCTCTGTTCTAACTGCATGTAATAAATCCTTTTTTCTCCCCATCTTTGGCTTGGTTGTGATTTTTAGCTCAACATCCACCAAAAGTAGAACCTAGTTTGTGGTTAACAAGCCTACCCTAGGGTGAAGTGCCTAAACTACCTAAAAGATCACTATGTCTGAGTTGTGGCCTCCCTGTCTTTTATCTTGTGGGAGGCCTGGACAGCCTTTAGCTAAACTGGCAGAAACACATCCCTGATCTGTCTCAAACTTCATATCTACCTGTCTCATTTGCCTTGGCACAGCTTTTAGTTTAAAATACCATTAATACTATCAATCCTTTTAACAATTTGTCCTTCTCAAAATAAAGTATAGCTAACATCCATCACACAAAGTACTCAACCTGCTAAAAATAGTTTCTCTGATCATCAAACTTACAGCTCAAGAGGCTATTCTGGGATATTTAAATAAATGAAGTCAGAAAGAAAGTTACTTAAGAATTTCAAAGAATAAAGGGACAAGTTGCCAAGAATCAATTGTAAAGCAGTAAAGTTGCCAGAATGTTTAATGTTAAAGATACCTTAGGTGTAGCACAAGTTCTTTTCATTTAGCAGAGCATTTTGAGTATTTTAGAAGGAACCTGTTAAATGCCTTTCTCTGACACAATAATTGAATATAGACTTCCCTGGTGGTCCAGTGGTTAAGAATCTGTCTGCCATTGCAAGGGACATAGGTTCGATCCCTGGTCCAGGAAGATTCCACATACCACCAGGCAACTAAGTCTGTGGGCCCAAGAGCTCATGCTCCACAAGAGAAGCCACTACAATGAGAAGCCCACACACTGCACCTAGAGAGTAGCTCCCACTTGCCACAACTAGAGAAAGTCTACACACAGTAATGAAGACTCAGTGCAGCCATAAATAAATATTTTTTAAAAATTTTTAATAAATATATTTTGTTCTAAGCAGTTAAGTGTTTGTTTATTTTAAATATACAGTGTTCATAGCCTGCTCACCATAAGACAAAATTCAGTTGGAAATTCATAGTCTTCCCTACCAGGTGTCCAGTGGAGTCCTGTCCTACATTCTGTAGTGGCTT
Organism: Bos indicus x Bos taurus; assembly: GCF_003369695.1. Lineage (NCBI taxonomy): Eukaryota > Metazoa > Chordata > Mammalia > Artiodactyla > Bovidae > Bos > Bos indicus x Bos taurus. The sequence goes on from NC_040082.1 coordinate 66,193,383, forward strand.
CTGGAATTATCTGTTTCACAAGTAAGCTGCAAGCTCAGATAATGGTGGTTTCTGACTTCCTGGTATCACAGTGAGTAGACCAGGTCCCTTCATTAAATTGATGCTGAGCAGGGCCCAGAGGGACTCCTGGACATGAAGGCCTTTTTGTCCCCCATTTCTTGTCAGCAAGACTCAACCCTCCGTGACCTTCTCTGAGTTCCAAAGGGCAAAACACTTAATGATTAAAGGAGAAGCAGAAGCAAAACCACATGAGGCAAAACTAAAGGGACCAGAGAGACTCACCAAGATAAGGGGATGAGACCACCTGAGACCCCCCATCTTTTCAGCCACCCCATCCTTTTGAAACTCTGCATAAGAAAGGATGAAAAACTGTTACTGCCTTGATCCTTATCGCATACCCCATCTAACTATATACATAAAACCTCTCCCCCAACCTACCAGGGAGTGAAGGCTAGGGGCGGGGGCAGCAGGCGGGGGGCGGGGGGGCGGGGAGCAGAGTTCTTAAGGCACTAGCCTACTGTGTTTCCCCTTGCCTGGCAAAGTAATAAAGCCACTCCCTCTTTCTCCTCCATAACTCTGTCTCCATATTTCTGTTTGGCATTGGTGCACAGAGAGCCAAGATTTTGGCAACAGAACCAGTGCTCCTTTCTTGAACTCTAAAATTCTAACTCAGGAATAATGGTAATTACTCCATCTCCAGTTCCTACAGTATGTGCCACACTGTGCTAAGTTATTTGGATATCATAATCTATTTAATCTTCATAGCAAACCCATTAGGTAGGTGTTATTTTCCAATTTTAAAGATGAGAAAACAGACCTGATGGGGTTAAAGAGCTTGGTCAAGGTCACATAACTTTTAAAACTCCGATTTCAAAGTGACCTCCTATAACTACACCGCTGCTTTCTTTAAGCTCATGTTCTTTGTAAAGCCTCATTAGAGTGAAAATGTTAGTCGCTCAGTTGTGTCCAACTCTTTGGAATCCCATGGACTGTAGTCCACCAGGCTCATCTATCCATGGAATTCTCCAGGCAAGAATACTGGAGTGGGTTGTCATTTCCTTCTCCAGGGGCTCTTCCAAACGTAGGGATCAAACCCATGTCTCCTGTATTGCAGGCAGATTCTTTACCATCTGAGCCACCAGGAAGCATTAGAGTAAATATGCAAAATAAAAGAATTGTTGTTTTTCAGTCACTAAGTTGTGTAGGACTCTTTTCTCAACCCCATGGACTGCAGGACTCCAGGCTACAAAAGATTAAGAGAAATTAATTCATCTAGAGTCATTCACTATAGACCTTTTGGAAGACTTTCCTTACTTTCAGTGTTTTTCTTGCCTGGAGAATCCCATAGATAGAGGAGCCTGGTAGGCTACAGTCCATGGGGTCACAAAGAGTCAGACACAACTAAGAGACTTTCACTCACTCACTTTTTAATATTCGGTTAAACCAGCCTTTCCCAAGCTGCATGCCATGAGATACTGAGGTTAATAATGTCATTTTACAGGCTCTGAGAAAGCCTAAAATAAACCTGTTTAAACATTGTTTAATTTTAAGTACAAATGGAGATACAACAAGCATAAGTATGAAGAGTAGTATAGCACAATTTCCCTGAAGGAGGAAATGGCAACACACTCCAGTATTCATGCCTGGGAAATCCATGGACAGAGGAGCCTGGTGGCCTACAGTCCATGAAGTCGCAAAGAGTTGGACACGACTGAAGCGACTTAGCAGTAGCAGCAGCAGAGCATCTGAGCACGTAGCACAATTTAGCCTCTCAATTTTTTTTCCCCCTTAAGCATTTTTCTAATCATAACACTCTTCTGATATAGAAACTACCATTACAGTTCACTTCTAACTCCAAATTGGCTGAAATCCTAGCGTCCTTCCTCACTCTATCATACTGTCTGCTTACATAGTAGCACTATGCTCTCACTCTGAAGTCCTTCCGCAAAGTCTCACTCTTTTCCCTTATTTGGGCTGATTACTCTTATGCATACGTCCTGCAGTATCATCAATCCCAACTCTTTCCCTCTTTATAATCTTAAAATGCTGGATACACTTACACAGATTTCTCCAGGCCACCAAGCTGATACCATCAGGAAAATTTAACCCCTTCATCTAGTTCCCTTGGTCACTGATAATTCTCCTGACCTGACTCACAATCTCCTTACCTAATAAACTCCACCCTCTCCTCAACTAGCCCCAGATTCAGCCGCCTTCCACCTCTAGCAGCTGACATTCCAACTCCACCCCCAAAGTCCAGCCTGTTGGTCTGGTCCACTTAGGACAGAAACATGACTCTGACCTGCTCAGTCCAGTTTGGCTCTGGCTTGTCCTGTTCCTGAGTACAGAGGGACCCCGCCCCCCACGAAGCAGGGAGCTATCCTGCCATAGTAGCAGCTGGCATCTCTCATCTACAAATTGCTAAACTCTTTTTATCATTTTTCGTTTAAAGTATCAAATTCATCAGGACTCAGTGTATCCTATGCTGGTTTCCCTTCAGCTGAATACAGCTCCTTTGTCTCAGGACAGAATGCTCTTTGCTTCTTGCTTTAAGACTCAAGGACAATGATTTTAAAAGGCCCTGGGCCCCATGATAATGATTCGCTTTTCAGATTTCCTGATTGAAGAGGAATCTGAAATGTGAATATTTATAATTTGATAAAGAATCAGTGTTACTATAAACAGTGTTATTATGAACAATTTTATGTGGCATTCTGCCCAGGCATGGCTTCACAACTAAAGGACAACCATTTATTTTCTTGTGGACATGCAGCAAATGTTCAAATGCAATGTGAGTTCAAATTCTAAATATATCACAGACGATTACAGTTTGACACTCGAACACCAGCAGTGCAAACCCTAACTCAGAGGAGAATGACTAACAAGTTTTCCTGGCACTGGCACAGGAATCCATCCCCAAGGCCAAAGGCAGCAGCAATAGCAACAGCAGGCTGAAACAAGAGAAGGGATGACTTGAGTTCACTGAAAGCATCAGAGTTTCTCTTTCAGGCAAGACAAAGACAAGTCTGAAAAAAAGGGTAACCAGAAGTTTCCACTATGGAGGTACTATGAAACGAAACCATGATATGTACTTTATGTATTCTTGAAATGCTTTGAAAGAATTGGGTACCTGCAAAGAGTAAAAATGTGCTTAATAAGTCATTCTTCAGAACTGGATGACAGGCCCTTTAGGAATACTATTTAGTCTATTAAATATGGTTATATTGTGTGCCATTTCCACTGAAGGCAAAGTTTACTTTTGAAAAAAAAAGCAATGACCTTAAAGATCTCAACCTAATATCCTTACTTGGTTCAATGGTCTGTGACAGTGAGCAGAGCTTGGGATATCTTGTTTTTATTCCAATAATATTAGCACTTGGAAGAAGTCAGGAAGTAGTAGCATACTTGTCTTTGGCATGTCATCTTACCCCTAAATGAGATGAGACCCAGGGCCCCAAGAAGGCCCTACCATGCTAAAAGTTCTCTTCCAATCATTTAGAATGTCAGTGGAGTGACATTTACTTCTCTAAAAGTAAAATCCTCTTCCACACCAGAGAGGATACAGTGGCAATTGGCATCTCCATGTAAATGAACAGAAAGTAAAATTACATGATGGAGTGGAAGTTCATGAATGAGCACCCCACCACCCCACCTTCCTCAATCACAAGCACACACCACTCAGGCTTTATTTTCAGATTCCTTATGTGAGTGCCTTTCTCTAAAATCTTCAATGGAATTTCCTAAAGCACTGTAATATTTGAGAGTTGCTGGTACTTGTGAATCAAGGCTGGGCACTTGCCCTGCCTGCCTCTCTCTCTTGACTAAAGGAGTGGTTGCCGGTAGGAGAGCCGTCATGTCAGAACTACAAGAGGGAACACAGTATAATGAAGCAGTAATAATTACAACTGTGATCCTGTAGCAGAAAAGACATGGACAAACAGAAGTAGAATTCCAGAAACAAATCCTAGTATGAGAATTCAGTATAGGATACATGGCATTTCATGATAGTGCGGGAGGGATGGTGTTGGGATATTAGCTAACCTTTTGGGAAGAAAATTTTAGATCACTACTTCAAACCTTATGCAAGAATATATTCCTGATAAATCAAATACTGGAGTATTCTTGCCTGGAGAAGTCCATGGACAGAGGAGCCTTGAGGGCTACAGTCCATGGGGTCATAAAAAGTCAGACACAACTGAATGACTAACACTTTCACACTTTCAGGGTATGCTAAGTGGTGGTGTTTGGTAGGTTAGTTGTATTAAATGCATTTTGACTTATGATATTTTCAACTTACGATAGGTTTATTGAGACATAACCCCATCACGGGCCAAGGAAGATCACAATCCAGTTGTTCCAGCACCATTTGTTGTAAGGACTCCTTTTCTCATTGAGTTGCTTTGATGCATTGTCTACCTTGTAGGACTGATGTGACACATAAATAAGATGGTTACTATAAAATGTACATTGCCTGACACATAGCAATTGCTCAAGGAAATTAGAGATAGTTGTCGCTGTGCCTGAGATTTTTCCCAGTTGTCCCAGAGTTGGTGATTAGGGCCTACAGGTGAGAACAAAAGAGTACGAACTAACCTACGCCCTTAAGAAAATTGCCAGTAACTGGAGCCAGGCACCTCCCCAAGAGAGTAGACAGAAAACAGCCTAGACATTTGCAGCCTCCTCCTCTCTCCAGCTCTCCAGGCCTCTCTGTAAAGTGAGGAGGAGCAAAGAGCACACAGTAACTGACTTTCTGGGCAATGCAGAATTACTTCATGATGAGGAGAGACTTCCTCCTCCCAGTAGAAGAGGGACAGAAGGTGCTGTCTCTCCAGGGAAAATAAGTGAGAAGGGAGACCCATGTAAAGACTGGAGGGTGGTCCGTGAGGAGGAAAGACCTCCACTCCATGCCTTAGTTGGCTATTTGCTGAAGCAGCATGCTAGCCAATTTTCCCCTTTGAACAAAGGAGGGCAAATATGAACAAAAGAAAAGAAAAGAGAGCAAGCAGGAAGTGGTATGGTGTGACAAGGAAGCAGGTATTTCCCCTGGATTTACTGCACTTTGAAATAGGCGGTTGAACTTGGACCGTTTCACCAGACCTCACACATAAAGGCTGTTGGCTGGGAAATAGCCATGTAACAAGAGGCAGCAGTGGAGAAGGAAGGTCGAGCTTGAGCTGGGACCACCCCTCCCAACCCCCACAATCAGGGACTGGAGGGTCCTCTGAGGACATCTCTACTAAGCATGTGCCACACAGAGGTTAGTAACACACAGGCCCATCAGCATAGACTAAAGAAACTGGGACGATTGACAGAGAGCCTTACAGACACACTCAGGCAAGTATAAAACCTTTTGATTTAAGATTTTGATTACTTGCAGCTAAAAGTATCTAATACACTTCTTTCTCTGTAGACCCAATTTCTCTCTCTTCATGAACTGGCTGCTGGGAGCTCTGAATGCACATGTTTCAAGCCCAGCCCCATGCAAGGATGAAAACTGAAGACCTTCAGTTCTACTATAAAATTGCCAGGTAAGAGAACCTAATTGGTCCAGCTTGGTCAAAGCTGGTTCAGTCAAATATACCTGGGAATTTGTTGTTTTAGCTGCCAAGTTATGTCTGACTCTTTTGCAACCACATGGACTGTAGCCCACCAGGCTCCTATGTCCATGGGATTTCCCAGACGAGAATACTGGAGTGGGTTGCCATATCCATCTTCAGGGAATCTTCCTGACCCAGGGACCAAATCTGAGTCTCCTGCACTGGCAGGCAGATTCTTTACCACTGAGCCACCACGGAAACCGCACACCTGGGAATACAGGGTCACTAATTCCAGTCTCAGAGAACTGTCATCATGAGCTAGAAAGGCACCCCCCAAGATGTCTTACAGGGCTGATGTAGTGAAAGAAAATGTTGTGTTGCAGAATTCTAGAGCACTGAGGAATCCAGATAGGCTTGGGAGGGCTTTGAAATAAACATACACAGGGGAGGGCATGCACTTCACTTTCCAGAGAGCTTCACAAGGTAACGTGCAGGGACTGTGGGGTTGAGAAGGGCAGAGGGAACTGGATCTGCGAGGAGTTAAGAGAGGTCATTGATTGCCAGAAGGAGAGTAAGAGAGGTCATGTCATCTATAATGTGACCACCCTTTACAGCAACCCATATATCTTTGGTAGAATCATGAGCTACTTGGTGTGATGGGATTTCCAGTGGGCACCTAAAAAGGGAATGCAACATCATATCTAGGTATGACCTAAGGCAGGAATCTAAGAGCAATTAAACCGCTAAAAGAGTAGGGTAGTCTTTTAAGTGGGCTTACCTGGTGGCTCAGTGGTAAAGAATCCACCTGCCAATGCAGGAAACACAGGTTCAATCCCTGGATCAGGAAGATTCCCTGGAGAAGGACATGGCAACCCACTCCAGTATTCCTGCGTGGGAAATCCAATGGACGCAGGAGCCTGGTGGGCTACAGTCCATGGGGTTACAAGAGTCACACACGACTTAGTGACTAAAGAACAACAACAAACTACAAATTAGAGTTCTGATCCTTCTCAGTCTGGGGCTTTTGTGCTTTATCTGCAGTTGGTCTGGTGAAATGGAGCAATAAAGAGTTTCAAAACTCTTAGATGTTCCTTAGATTCTAAGGCTTCTAGTCTGTATTTGCTTCTTTGAAGTCAAATCTCCCTGGAACCTTATTATAATGGGCTGTTTCCTTACCATACTGATTCATATACCTTGAAGCTTTGAAGCTGTTCCGTGGTGGGAACAAGAATTTCTGTGACCTCAAGCCCACATTAAGGCAAATCTGACTTTGAGGTAGAATGGGAGAAGTGGCAAGTACTATGAGAAAAGCTGTCAAAAACAGAATGAATAATTTGAAATATTACTAAAGGCTTTTGCTGTTTCAGTTCTACAGCATTAAGATTGGAAACAGCGAGGGGCAGTTTTTCTGAGGAAGGAAATGCAGGATAGCCTGTGAGACTCCTCGGCCTGTTAAAAAGCCTAGAAAAGAATTCATGGTAATTTACCAGTATCATCATTATAGTGCCTCTATTTAATTTTAAACAAAAGTTTGTGTCGTCTTCTGTGTTAAGGAAAAGTGAGAATTTAGTTCAATTGGCATTGAATTGTGACAGTTTGCCAACTGTGGAACGATTTTCTCTATCTGCCTGCCATCCCTTCTCTTCATCACTCTGACCGTAGGAGTGGACATAACTCAAGCCGAATCACTCACAGCACTTCCTCCCACTGGGCCACAAAGACTGAACCAGAGCTAGCCAGATGACCACATGACCATGCACAAGGCACTCTTCCCAGAGATGTATCTCATGTTGTATCTCATGTAGTCAGTGGCAAAGTTTCTTCTCTCTCTTGAAAATGTGGAACGTTTACCTAAGCCCTATTTTCCTGGAAAACTTAAGATGGTTCAGAAATCCCCCGCACCCTCTCATGTTCCAGCTTACTGCAAAGAACATGTAACTTAAATAAGATTCACAGTGACCTCCTTGTTACCCACAGTAAGTCCAGACACAACCTTTCCAAATTCCCATTCATGTCCTCCTAAGTGATAATCTGAAACTTAGCTACACACAAATATTTGCCGTTCAGACTGACTAAGACCCCTTGATCACAACAACAATTCCAACTACAATCACCCCACCTATAAGCTGTCACCCTATAAAAGTCTCCAGGCAAAAGTGCTTGCCCTGATGCAGTGAACTAAATAAAACCAGTTTGCTTATTTGTTTGGTTTTGGTCTTTGACAGGCTCTGGAATTGTAAGAATGTGTTCTCAAGGTTCCATTAGCCATATTCACACCCGTGGAAAGATGTCTGAAGGAAGGAGGCTACTACTCAGAAAAAAGTAGAAACTAGGTTGTCTGGGCAAAAGGCATCACATTCCGGGTTCTAAGCCTGTATGCCTAGAGCTGCCCTGCTCTCGCTGCCCCCAGTATTTATCCCTTCATCTCCTTCTTTGCAAAGGTTATTTTGATATTGGTTTCTGTCACTTGCAACTTGAGTATCTCTGACTAATAAATCTACCACATTTAAAACTGACTTTCTGCTTTTTCCCCCCTGGAGCCATGCTGGTTCTGCAGCTCTGTGGCAAGCTGCGGAGTTGGGGTTCTGTTCCACAGGATGCGGTTTGTTAAAGTTGTCAAGAACAAGGTCTACTTCAAGAGATACCAAATGAAATTCAGAAGAGGCAAGAGGGAAAAACTGACTACTATGCTCGGAAACGATTGGTAATCCAAGATAAAAATAAGTACAACACACCTAAATACAGAATGATTGTTCGTGTAATGAACAGAGATATCATTTGTCAGATTGCTTATGCCCGTATAGAAGGAGAAATGATAGTTTGTTGAGCTTATGCTCACGAACTCCCAAAATATGGTGTGAAGGTTGGCCTGACAAATTATGCTGCAGCATATTGTACTGGCCTGCTGCTGGCCCACAGGCTTCTTAATAGGTTTGTTATGGACAAAATTTATGAAGGCCAAGTCGAGGTGACTGGAGATGAATACAGTGTGGAAAGCATTGATGGTCAACTTGGTGCCTTCACCTGTTACTTGGATGCAGGACTTGCCAGAACTACTACCGGGAATAAAGTTTTTGGGGCCCTAAGGGAGGTGTCGATGGAGGCTTGTCTATCCCTCACAGTACCAAACGGTTCCCTGGTTATGATTCAGAAAGCAAAGAGTTCAGTGCTGAGGTACACCGAAAGCACATCATGGGGCAAAACGTTGCAGATTACATGTGTTACCTGATTGAAGAAGATGAAGATGCTTACAAGAAACAATTTTTTCAGTACATACAGAACAATGTAACTCCAGACATGATGGAGGAGATGTATAAGAAAGCTCATGCTGCAATAGGAGAGAATCCAGTGTATGAGAAGAAGCCTAAGAAAGAAGTTAAAAAGAAGAGGTGGAACCATCCCAAAATGTTACTTGCCCAGAAGAAAGATCGGGTAGCTCAGAAGAAGGCAAGCTTCCTTAGAGCTCAGGAATGAGCTGCTGAGAGTTAAACCAAACCACAATTTTCCATCAAGATTTTTCAGATAAGACAATAATAAACTTATTGAACAAGCAAAAAAATAAATAAATAAAACCGACCTTCTAAATGCAGTAAATATCTTCATGTAAATATTCCTGGGATTAAAATTCACTTTAAAGGGAGTTCCCTGGTGGCCTAGTGGTTAGGATTTCAGGTTTGCACTGCTGTGGCCCAGGTTTAATCCCTGGTCAGGAAACTGATATCCTACAAGCTGCTCGGCACAGCCAAAAAGAAAAAAAAGATTCACTCTGATGACTTACCAATGATAAAAACCCCTTCATATGGATGCTAACCAGACTTACTAGGGTGATCATTTTGCAATATGTAAAAATAACAAATCATTATGTTGTACACCTAAAAGAATATAATGTGTCAATATAATATACCTCCAAAAATAAAACCCTTCATGACATCTATTTTTAAATGGCTTCATGAAATTTCACTGTAGAGAATGGAAGAGAAACAGAATAGTATATACATACATACATATATACATATATATATATATATAATTTTTTGGCCACGCCCTGTGGCTTGCAGGATCTCGGTTCCCAGACCAGGAAATTAACTTGGGTGATAGCAGTTAAAAGTGCCAAATCCTAACCCACTGGACCACCAGGGAACTCCCTGTAGTTAGTATTTTTAAAATGCAGAGACAGAACATAAATGTTGTGTCACAAAAAAAAATACTGCTCCAACATGTAATGATTGCAAAGGCATAATACCTGAAATGGACAAGATTTACAAATACTGGTCATACTTGGAAATGTAAAGCAAATTTTACAATATCTGGTACATGCATGCTGAGTCGCTTAGGTCGTGTCTGACTGTTTGTAACCTGTAGCCTACCAGGCTCCTCTGTCCATGGGATTCTCCAGGCAAGAATACTAGAATGGGTTGCCATTTCCTTCTCCAGGGTATCTTCCTGCCCCAGGGATCAAACTTGCACCTTTTGCATCTCCTGCATCACAGGTGTGTTCTCTATACCACTAGCGCCACCTGGGAACAATGTCTGAAGTCAATTCAAATTTTCCAAATTCTCAAAAGATTGATAAAAACCAGATGATGCAAAAAGAAAATCTTTATAGCAAAGTTACTTATGGCAAGCACAAGAAAAGGATCTGTTGACAACTCCAGAGCCTGTCTTGAAGTGGTGCTATATAAAATGCTTCTCACAAAAAATGTAACTGCTCTTAGGATGTATCTACTTTTTTTGCAGAGAGGCTACTTGCCGCTATTATTCATAAAACAAAGTGTAATTATTGTTTTCTTTTTTGCATTACACACCACATAAACTGAATCTTGATTTAGTATTTTTCTGATTAGCATTCTAATGAAAAATGATTTAGAGGTATTTATTGTAAGTAGTTTGGCCAGCTTGAGTTTTTTCACTAATAGCACTGGTAACCTGGAAAAACATAAGCAAAGCTTTTTTCAATTGTTTTATCTATCATAGAAAGGAGTGTTTGGTATGATAAAATATTACCTGCTTTATGCTTTTTATTTTTTTATTTTTATTTTTTTTGCTTTATGCTTTTTAAACCTGAAGATACACATTCATAGACAACACTAAATTTTAACAAATGTTTAATTTATATACACTTAAGGACCTAAAAGTAAATTCTGTTTTTCCATATTTTTTACATTTACCAGAAGTAAAACTTTTCTTTAAAAGTCAAAAACTTAGGAAATAATTGTATCTAGGCTGAATAGAGAAAACGGGTCTATGTGAAACTCAAATTTTCAAAAAATAAATATATTTTACAGGGAAACGGAAATAGCTAAAAGGAATTATCAGAATTCTACACTTAGGAGCCCATCCTCCCACTAACAGCCAAGAAATGGGGAAAAGAGTTATGTGGATACCGTGCAATAGGAAAACAGACACCTTTGTTCTATTCCAGATGGACAGACGGTGATGGTGGAACTCTTACTATTTATACCTCTTGTACATGACTGCTGCTGCTGCTGCTACTAAGTCGCTTCAGTCGTGTCCGATTCTGTGCGACCCCATAGACCGCAGCCCACCAGGCTCCCCTGTCCCTGGGATTCTCCAGGCAAGAACATTGGAGTGGGTTGCCATTTCCTTCTCCAGTGCATGAAAGTGAAAAGTGAAAGTGAAGCCCACGTCCCTGGGATTCTCCAGGCAAGAACACTGGAGTGGGTTGCCATTGGATAAATCAAACATGGAGAGAATATACTGTATCTTGATTGAGGTGGTGGTTGCGTCTTCTGTGGTTTCGTGAGTGTATACATGTGTTAAAATTCATCAAATTCATATGGTTTAAACCCTTGCATTTTTTGTTGGTAAATTATATCTCGTCTTTTAAAACTACTACATACAGAGGCCTAGCACATTGTCTGACACTCAATACATGTAGTTGCTTAAAAATAAATAAATAAAAGAAGCAAAGATCTACTAAGCACATGTTATCCCATGCTCAGTCACTTCAGTCATATTCAACTCTTTGCGACCCCATGGGGGTCCCAAAGAGTCCCCATGGGACTTTTCAGGTGAGAATACTGGAGTGGGTTGCCATGCTCTCACAAATTCTTTACTGCTGAGTCACCCAGGAAGCCCAATAATGCTGTTTGGGTCAATTTAAAATTCTCCAGAAATCTATTGTCTGTGATATTTTACAATGTGTTATAATTACCTAAGATTCAGTTGTGCATATAAGAAATGTCTGCCTTTCTCAAAAGAAAACCTCAAACATCTCTGTCTGTACATAATGAAAAGTAATATATATTGTTTCCTCTTTATCTCTATTTTTAAGTTTTTCCACAGTGAAAATACATCTTTTGTGTTTTAATAACGGCAGGAGAGGTGTGGTTTCAAGACTTGAGCTCAAACTAGGATAAACTCATTTTTCCCTCAGGAGGCACATGGCACAAAAGCTGCATGTAGAGGGGATAGGCAGCCAGGGACATTTGATGAATGGGAATACGTCTGGAAGAAATATTAGATCATCATTCCAAATTTCATATGAATTTTAATAAATTAACTATCATAATCTGACCTCACAATTGAAATATGTGGATTTAGAGCACAGAAGTTTATCATCCTTACCAGAAAAGGGAGATCTGAGATGATTTTTTGTTGTTGTTTTTGCTATATGACATTTCTAAATGTTTGGCCACTTGTAGGCCTTTGTAAAACACTGTTACTTCTCCCACCACTATCTACATGTGAAAAATTTACATGGAAAGATCTTATCAAGAGGTCCTGTTACGGGATATACAGCTTTTGTTTTTTCTGCTCAGCATTCATTCCTTAAAGTACTCCTCTGATCTTCCTCATTCTGGAGACTGCTAACTGTGGGATCCTTCCCCTGACCAGAGGGATGGGCACATCTCAGTAAGAAGCCAAGCAGACTCCTACCAGGGAACTTCACTGTTGATATTAAGCACACAGGGGGTTGGACCTGATCATCTGCCTAAAGAGGTGGCACACGTGTTTCTATGACTAAGATCTGGACTTTCTGGTTCAAGGTTTCACAAGGCTGGGTGTGCATTTCCTACTTCTAAATTATGAGCTAGCCATAAGCTATTAATAAATTCTTGGTTTACTTAGCCAAAGTTTTATTTTGTGTTTCTTGCAATGGAATCCTGAAAGATTAAGGGAATTCCTTCTATGTTATCTCAAAATACAGTCACCCCTCTGTATCCTCAGGGAATTGGTTCTCTGAGGACACTTCCCTGCTTCCCCCAATCCCCCCCAAAAAAAATCTGTAGATGCTTAGGTAGCTTATACAAACTTATATAGCATTTGCATAAAACCTATACACAGCCTTCTGTATACTTTAAATCATCTCTAGATTACTTATAATAGCTAACACGATGTAAATGCTATGTGAAGAGTTGCCAGTGCGAATTCAAGTTTTGCTTTTGGGAACTTTCTGGGATTTTTTTTCCCCCAAATATTTGTGTTCTATGGTGACTCTATAGATGCCCGAACTGCAGATAAAGAGGGCTGACTATAAACAAAACTGGTGAGAAGGGAAGAAAGGTTGTGTAATGGAAAAAGCTCAGGGCACTGAGCCTTAGATAAATCATTTAATAAAAATGTCTGAGTTTCAGTCCCCTAATCTGTAAAATGGGGATCCTTTGGAGGCAAGACACAGAATCTCCACTTAAACGATCTGAATCACAAAAGAGGTTTACTAAAGGAAGGCTGTGATAACCAAAAGAATCAAAGGAAAAGACAAGTCTAGGTAGGTCTTTTTCTGTCTCTCTTCTCTATTTCTCTTAGCATATCAACTTTAGTCTCTCCTAAACCAGCAAAAAGTCAGTTTTCATTCCAATTCCAAAGAAGGGCAATGTCAAGGAATGTTTACAATACAATTCACTCAGTTGACATTCTATCAAGGACATGCTCAAAATCCTTCAAGCTAGGCTTCAGCAGGATGTGAACTGAGAACTTCAAGATGTACAAGCTGGGTTTCAAAGAGGCAGAGGAACAAGAGATCAAATTGTCAACATTTGTTGGATCACGGATAAAGCAAAGGACTTCCAGAAAAACATCTACTTCTGCTTCAGTGACTACGCTAAAGCCTTGTACTATGTGGATCACAACAAACTGTGGAAAATTCTTAAAAGAGGTGAGAATACCAGAGCATCTTACCTGTTAGAAATGGACATGGAACAATGAGCTGGTTCAAAACTGGGAAAGGAGTACATCTAGACTGTATATTGTCACCCTGCTTATTTAACTGCTATGCAGGGTAGATCATGTGAAATGCCAGACTGGATGAATCATAAGCTGAAGTCAAAATGGCCAAGAGAAATAGCAATAACCTCAGATATGCAGACCATACTACCCTAATGGCAGAAAATGAAGAGGAACTAAAGAGCCTCTTGATAAAGGTGAAAGAGGAGAGTGAAAAGCACACTAAAAACTCAACATTTGAAAAACTAAAACCATGGTATCTGGTCCCATCACCTAATGGCAAGTAGAAGAGGGAAAAGCGGAAGCAGTGACAGATTTTATTTTCTTGGGCTTCAAAATCACTGCAGATTGTGACTGTAGCCATGAAATTAAAAGATGCTTGCTCCTTGGAAGGAAAGCTACAACAAACCTAGACAGTGTGCTAAAAAGCAGAGACATTACTTTGCTGAGAAAGGTCCATATAGTCAAAGCTATGGTTTTTCCAGTACTCATGTACAGATGTGGAGAGTTGGGCCATAAAGAAGGCTGAGTGCCAAAGAATTCTTCATTTTGAATTGTGGTGCTGGAAAAGACTCTTTAGAGTCTTGGACTGCAGGATCAAGCCAGTCGATCCTAAAGGAAATCAACCCTGAGTATTCATCAGAAGGACTGTTGCTGAAGCTGAAGCTCTAATACTTTGACTACCTGATGAGAAGAGCTGACTCATTGGAAAAAACCCTGATGATGGGAAAGAGTGAAGGCAAAAGGAAAAAGAGGAGGCAGAGGATAAGATGGTTAGGTAGCATCACTGACTCAAGGGACTTGAATTTGAGCAAACTCTGGGAGATGGTAGAGGACAGAGGAGCCTGGCGTGCTACAGTCCATGAGGTCACAAAGAATCAGATATGATTAGCAGCTGAACAACAACAACAAATCAGCAAATCCTGGCCTCACAAGCACACAGCTTTATATCACCGTAAGGCACTGCATCAAGGCCCAAGGATTTAGTTTTCAAGCCTTCTTGGAAAGTGGAAATAATCAAGGAATGTAGCTTTTACCCCTTTCCGGGGGGCCTTAGGTACCACTCTCACCCCCAAACCCAGAGGTGAATGGAATTCTATTTTTTTTTTTGAAGAAAAGAGCTTTTTCATTTGGAGAACCAGAGCTTCATATCCACAGAGGCCCAGACGCCCTTCCACCAATCCCCTTGCATGATCATTCCCCTTTACAAAACAAATCGTCTCCTTTTCTGAACCTCCCCCTTATTTAGCCAAGTTAGTCAAATTCTCTTGTCCAACTGGAAGGAGAAGAGGTCTTTTTGTTGTATGCAAAAGCATGTTAGGAAGAACCCACATTTGATTTTGCACCAGGGTCTGATCTTACAACACTAAAATTTCCTGAATAGTTAAAATAACTAGTTGTAAAGTATAATGAAAGGGCAAAAAACTTAAAAGTGTATCCATTCTCTCCCCTTTTCTCATCCTGGTGGAGCTAGTTTCCATTGTGGTTAGTCTCACAGTCTTGTATGAAAACACTTTCATCAACTTCTGGTGCCAGATCAGCTCTATATTGTATAGGACCCAGGGCAAAATTAAAATGTGCACTGTTCAAAAGTTATTAAGAATTTAAGGACTTCCCTGGTGGTCCAATAGTTAAGAATCTGCCTGCCAATGCAAGGGACACAGGTTCCATCCCCGGTCCAGGAGATTCCACATACCATGGTGCAACTAAGCCCGTGTACCACAACTGGAGAAAGCCCACTTACAGCATTGAAGACCCAGTGCGGCCAAAAAATAAATATATAATTTTTTTCAAAGTTTCAAGACTGCAATAGCAGAGCATTAACCCAAGTGTGACATTTTTCTAAGGACAGGGCCCTGTGGACTGTATAGTTTGCCTGTTCGTTTTCTGCACTCAGCTCTCTAATCACAGATGCTTACCATCAGGGCAGGAAACAACCATCCTGACCAAAACCAAGTCAGTTCAGAGAGATGCAAATCTCTCTCCAGCACATGACTTTTACATCCATCTTTTCCCATGTGTTACATAACTGGAAGACACTTGACAGAAGCTTTCCTAGAGTAAAAGAATAGTCTGCTTAAGTCTTGGTATTAATTTTTAAATTTTTTAAATTGAAGTATAGTTGATACACAATATTACATGTTACAGGTGTACAGTATAGTGATTCACAAATTTTAAACGTTATATTCCTTTTGTATTTACAAGTATTTACTATATTCCCCATGTTGTATAATATATTCTTGTAACTTATCTTACACATAATAGTTTGTGTCTCTTAATGCCCTACCTCCATCTTGCCCATTCTTCCCTCCTTTCCTCCTATTCATTCCTGCCAGTAGAAATTACTTGCAGCTTTCACAAGAGTTCTTTTTTTCAGCTCCTACCCATCAAGGTTTATAATACTTAGTGTCTGAATTTTAGCCTGGGCCCTATGGACAAAATTGAGAGGCTCACAAGCCCATGGGCCTCAATGGGAAAAAGCTACACTGTCCTGTCTTACCATTGAAAAAGCGAGATATTATTGTATTGAATGTATGTGTATCTGTCCCCTGTGTCTAGATGCTTTTAATTAGCTCTTGTAGGTTTTCCAGGTATGCAAACCAAATCACAAAAAAATGTCATGTGCTTCCTCCTTTCTGTTTGTTATATCTTACCCTGTCTCATGACATTTCACATTTACTAGAGTGCAATTTCTTTTAAAATTAACCAACAAAAAAAAATAAATAAATAAAATTAACCAACAAATGGAAATTCCCTGGCACTCTGGGGACTCCATGCTTTCACTGCCAAGAGCCTGGTTTTTCTTTTTTTCCTTAAGATTTATTTATTTATTTGGCTATGTCAGGTCTTAGTTTCAGCATGTGAGATATTTTTTAGTTGTGTGATGCAAACTCTTAGTTGTGGCATGTAGGATCTAGTTCCCTGACCAGAAATGAAACTTGGGCTCCCTGCACTGGGAGTCTTAGCCACTGGACCACCAGAGAAGTTCAGGGAGTTCAAGGGTCTGGGTTTGACCCCTGGTCAGGAAACTAAGGTCCTGCAAGCTGCATGGCACAGCCATGAGTAAATAAATAAATATTTAGCTGACAAATACATCTTAATATTTCTTTGTGGGAAACTTGAAAGTTTGAGAATAAAATTCATCTAGAAAAATAAATGCCTAGGAACAATAAAGAAAATTGAGGAAAAGAAGTTATTTGGGAGAGACTGGCCCTACCAGATATCAAGATACTCTATAAAATTATTGAAATTAAAGAAATACAAATACTGGGACAAATAGATCTTTGGAAGAAAATAGAATATCCAAATAAATTAAACTTGTACCTATTTAGTTATAAGGGAGTGGCAAGTCAACTCAATAAAGAAGTGATAAATTATGTAGTAAATGGTGTTTCAAAAGTTAAAAATTAGTATTAAAAATATAACCATAATTGTAATGGAAGAAATACAATAAAATACAAAATACATTTTAAATAATTTGGGGATTCTAAGCATGAGCCAAATATAGGAACCATAAAGAAAAAGACTTTTAAAAATGCCTATGTAACAGGAATTCACTGGGGATCCAGTGGTTAGGACTTGGTGTTTTCACTGTGGTGGCCTGGGTTCAACCTCTGGTCGAGAAACTAAAATTCTGCAAATAGCATGATGTGGCCAGAAAAAAAGAAAAGACAACAGACAAAATAGGAAAAAATTAGTAAACTATAAAACAAAAGTTTTATATTAAATAGTCAAAGTTTCTACATATAAGTGTTTAAAAGATAAAAATCCAATAGAAAAATAAAAGTTGAACAATTTATGAAAGAAGTACAGTCTTCAATGATCACATGAAAGACACTTACCTTCACATCATATTACCTTATTAAGTAGACAGAAGTTTAAAATTTGACCATTAGCTCTGGTGAGGAAGCAGGTTTGGGTACTACCTATTTAAGGAGCAATAGGTATAAATCTAGTCATCTTACAGAAACATGGGTTAATGCTAGAAAAATCTATTGATTCCATTTTTGTAGTAAATAATGTAATTATTCAACAATAGGGTACTGGCTGGATAAATTGTGGAATATCCATGTAATCCATAGAACATAATACATTAAAAGAATGACCTGGATCTGCAGGTGCTGATATGGGAAAAGATGTCCATAAATACAGTGAGGAATGAACAAAGAAAAAGAACGAGGCTGAAGAACAGAACAGAGAGTAAGATTCCACTTTCTAAAGAACCAGATGTGCACAAAGGTTGCATGATGTCATTTTTAGTAATTCCCAATGCTAAATCACTCATTACTGCCTTACCCTGAATTATTTTTCTTCAGAGTATTTATGCTCTTTGGATATTGTGTTTGTTTATTGTCTATAGAAAGCTCCATGTGTACAAAGATTTTTTTCAATGCTCTGCCTTCAGTTCTTCAAACATTTTAGGTGTTTGAGAAATATTAATTGAAAAAAAGAATAAAAACTTAGAAACACACACATATATATATATATTTCGAAAAGTTATATATGAGGACTTCCATGTTGGTCCAGTGGTTAACAATCCGGATTTCAATGTAGGGGACTCAGATTTGATCCTTAGTTGGAGAACTAAGTTGGGATCCTTAGTTGGCGATCCGACCAGTCCATCCTAAAGGAAATCAGACCTGAATATTCATTGGAAGGACTGATGCTGAAGCTGAAACTACAATACTTTGGCCACTTGATACAAAGAACTGACTCATTTGAAAAGACCCTGATGCTGGGAAAGATTGAAGCCAGGAGGACAAGGCGACAACAGAGGATGAGATGATTGGATGGCATCACTGACTCAATGGACATGAGCTTGAGTAAACTCCAGGTGTTGGTGATGGACAGGGAGGCCTGATGTGCTGCAGTCCATGGGGTTGCAAAGAGTCGGACATGATTGAGCGACTGAACTGAACTGAACTGAACTGAGGACCTAAGATCCTACGTGCCTGGAAGCAACTAAGTCAGAACTTTGCAACTACTGAGCCCTAGTTCTGCAACTAGAGAGTCCATATACTGCCATGAAAGATCCTACATGATGCAACTATCACCCAAGGCAGTCTAATTAATTAATTGAAAAGGTATGTATGTTTCATACACCATGGATTTAAGGGAATAAATTTCCATGATCTGATACTAAATGCTAAAATATCCTTAAAAATTAATATTTGTATAATTTTTTTCTAGTTGACAAAGCAGTTTTACCTGTATAATCTTCTAACATCACTATGAAATTAATAAAAATATGATTATGTGCATAAGTAATTAACATATGTACACTTTATAGTTTGCTAAAGTCACTCTTTTTTTAATCATTTTATTATTTCGTTTTGTCTGTGCTGGATCTTCATTGCTGTGCATGAGCTTTCTCTAGTTGCAGCAAGCAGGGGCTTCTCTTGTCGCAGAGCACAGGCTCTACAGCACTCGGGCTTCAGTAGTTGGGGCAAACAGGCTCTATAGTTGCACCTCCTAGGCTCTAGAGCACAGGCTCAATAGTTGCAGCACATGGGTTTAGTTGCTCTGCCGTCTGTGGAATCTTCTCCCATCAGGGATCAAACCCGTGTCTCCTGCATTGGCATGTGGATTCTTTACCACTGAGCCACCAGGGAAGCCCCAGTCTTTTTCAATTGATAGTCAATCTTGTTCAACTTATTCTTTTAAACTTTGCTATCCAGACTACTTCTAGTTTCTGAAAACTGCAGTGGGGCTTCCCTGGTGACTCAGACTGTAAAGAATTTGCCTGTAATAAGGGAGACCTGGGTTTGATCCCTGGATTGGGAAGATCCCCTGGAGAAGGGAATGGTTACCCAGTCCAGTATTCTTGCCTGGAGAATTTCATGAACAGAAGAGCGTGGTGGGCTACAATTCATAAGGTCCCAAAAGAGTCAGATGCGACTAAGCAATTAACTTTATTCGTTCATGTATATAAAAATGGATTTGTATATAAAGATGGATAGATAGATCCCTCATTCTACAATGTTCTTCCCTGCTTCTCCAAGCAATATACGTGGACTCGTCCTTCAATTGTTCAGATTATGGGTTCCTCTCCCTCAAACTATAGAATATGCAGGAAACACAACACACCAGGCCCTAACCCACTATTGCCCCAATAGCAGCTCCAGAGCCTAGCCAGGACTACTGGCTCCGCCCACGCCTACGCCCTTCAGGGTTCGAAGTCCCCGCCCACTTCGAGGAGTTTCCCAAAACCCAGCGCGGCGGTCGGCAGCCGCGCTAAGATGGCGACTCCCATGCATCGTCTCATAGCCCGGAGACAAGCGTAAGTTAGGACCGGAGTTGGGCGGCGGGGCGGGCTGGGGGCGGAGAGAAGCGCGTCAGCGGGCTATTGAGCGGTGCCGGGAAGCGGGGTCGGTGTCGGATCCTCAGCTTGGCCTGGCGGAGGCTGGCCGTTTTTCTTACACGTCGCCTGCCCACAAGGGGCTCGGGCCGGGGCGAGAAGTTTGATATCTGTGCACTAGCGATTTCGTGGAAGACGGCTGCGTAAGGCCACTGGGCGGGACCTAGGGGTGACTGAAGAGAGTCTCGCGTTTGGTTCCCGCGAAGGGGACGTCCAGGAATTGGTTACTAAGTGATTTATGCCGGTTTGCCCAACCCAGCCGGTGGGCAGCGGTGGGCGCACCCCACAAGTGACCAGGCAAAGCTTGTAGCCCGCATCCAACACCCCTTACTCTCGCCCACGTAAACCTTCAGCTTCCTGTTCAACCTCCAGGCCAGCTGGCTTTTCCTGCCCCATTGTAATCGCCTTACCTAGGACCAGCCTGACTTTTCTCCCAAGTTATCTTCTTACATTCTGCCATTCATTTTCTAACAGATACTAATGTATGCATTACCTATCGCTCTATTTGGGTGTAAGAAAGTGTTCAAGACAGAATATCTGCTTTTAGGAAGCTTACATTCTGTTGGTGGAAAGAGTCGATAAACTAAACATTTTAAGTAAATGCAGTTGGATAGTAAGAGCTTTGAAGGAAATGAGATGGTGGGAAAAGAGAACGGTCCAGGTTAGGTTGGTTGGACTGGAAAGGCATCTCTAAAGAGGTGGGGTTTGAACAGAGATGAAAAGTGTGAGAAAGGAGTCAGTCGTGAGAGGATTGGGGGAAAGAGCATTCAGAACAGCATAATTAATTTGAGACAGGAGAGAACTTAGTTTCTAAGAACTGAAAGATGTCCACTGTGGCGGCTAATGAGCTAGAGAAGGGCACAAGAGGTTTGCTGTGAACAGATAATGCAGGAGTTCGTGTCATATGCCCCTTTCTTGTACAGCCTTTTTTTTTTTCTTCTACCATCTGCACACCCAGACAACATTCACCACTTATTCACTCTCAGCTTTTCATGCCATCACTGTTTGCCTGTTTATAATACATCATTCAGTCTGCTCCAGTGTGTATATTTATATTCCTTTTTGTATTTATAGTTTTTTATTCTAAAAGTCCTGATCCTTTTCTTCTCTCTTTGATCAGACTCTGCCTCTCATGCTGGATGAAAAGAGTTCCTTGATCATAAAGATAAAGACTTAGGGAATCAGAGTGAAGTAGTAGTATGCTTGGTGGAGGAAGAAGGCTTTTCCAAGATGGTTCTGAGATCTAGAATGGAGTACAGTTCTACTTAAATAGATGTCCACTTAAATGGTGTTACCAGGGTCTAGTGTCTCTTAGGTTTGCTCTTTTGGATGTTGGTTCCATACTTGGATAGATCACTCCTTTGGTCCTAAAATGGCTGCAGTATCTAGAGTCCTTTATATCCTCTCAGTTTCAAGTTGATAGCATCTCATTGTCTAGATTGGATTACATGCCCTACCCTAAACCATGTCTATGGGAATATGAAGTTCTGATTAATTTGGATCTCATTCTCTTCCCTTGTGGCTCAGCTGGTAAAGAATCCGCCTGCAACGCAGGAGACCCCAGTTCTATTCCTGGGTTCGGAAGATCCCCTGGAGAAGGGAAAGGCTACCCACTCCAGTATTCTGGCCTGGAGAATTCCATGGACTGTACAGTCCATGGGGTCCCAAGGAGTGGGACACGACTGAGAAACTTTCACTTTCACTTTCTCTTCCCAGCATAATTGAATGGGTCTTTATAAACAATGGGTGGATAGGTCAGAGGAGGTGATGATGGCTAGATTGACTAAATCAAACAGTGTCCACTTTTGAAAGTAAAACTTTTAATGCTTTTAGCATAAGTTTTAGAGTATCACAGAGTTAAACAAATGTTCCATTTCTTCAGTATGCTTGTATTGGGTACATGAGCTACATAGAAGTAAAAAACAAAGCTTTAGGAGCTTCTGGTCTTACCAGGAAGAAAACATGGTGTGTAACAAAACCTGTCATGGTTTAAAGGCTGTCAGGACAACTCCCAGGGAGTTGGAGACCGAGGGCCATTAGAGGCAAGAAGAGTGCAGGAAAATTTGGGGAATATTTTGGGAGAGAAAGTAAAAGAGGAGCTTTTGCTTTTTATTTTATATTCATCAAAAAGATTTGTTTGTAAAGAGCAGATAGCACTTCCATAAGAACAATTTTTAAGCTACAAGTTATGACAAGTGAGAAAGTAATATTGACGTTTTTTAAAAGTTTTTGGACCAAAGGAGGAAAGGGGGAAAATTTGAACTTCCCATTCAGCAGATCTTTCAGGGACTTAACTCTGAATCAGATTTAACTCAAACATAATTGTATGCAGAATGACAAGAGTAGAACTGATGCCCAGGATACTTGAGGAGTGGGTATTAGAGCCCTAAGCCACTCTGAATGTGTTTAAGGCGCTTGACCCAGGTAATTTGGTCCCCAACATAACAGAAAATTTCCAAGTGAAATGGCTGTAGTGCTGCTGGTAATCTGAGGACCTCTGGCCAACAGGAGTGACACTAAAGGACTAGAAGTTGGCAAATGTTGTTTTGATTTTCAAAGTGAGAAGCGTAGATTCCACAAATTAGACTTGTGAACTTGAGGTCCACTCCAGGCAAAATTCTGGCTGGATATATTAAATCTGTTCAGAAGTAAAAGCCAAGTTCATCAGGTATCAAATCATTACAGATTGATACCCTTATTGCCTTTTTTAGGTATTTGGATTTCAATAAGGCGTCTTAGAGAGTCTCTCACAGTATCCTTGTGAACAAAGCAGAACTATTAGGTACATCAGTTGAACATCATGAACTGAGAGTATTGTTTAATGGGTTTAAGTAAATATACATGGTGGCCTCAGTGTGGTACTCAGGTTTGATCTTGTCAACAATTTTTATAAATGACTTGGATGAGGACACATGTGCATGTTTATCAAACACAAAGCTAAGAAGAGTGACTAATACAATGGATAATGAGATCCCAATCCAGAAAGGTCTTGACAGATGAACTCTATGTTGAGTCTAATGAGAAGAAATTTAACAAGGATAAAATTAAGTATTGTAGTAGTATTGTTTTACTTCAATTTCCAATTGTTCATTGCTAGTATATTGACTTCTGTATACTGACCTTATATCCTATGAATTTATTAAACTCATTTATTAGTTTAATAATAAATGGAACTCTTAGGGATCCTCTAGATACATAACCATTATTGGTATTATATTTTTTGTTTATTTGATATGTACATTTTTAAGATTTTTGTTGCATGTTAACCACATAGCCCTTCAGAAAGTTTCTGCAACTTACATACCAGCATTAAAAAATGTATATTTTACTATATTCAGAGTGCCAATTCTCCACCTTTGCCAACCATAGACTTAAAGTTTTGCCAATCTGGCAGACATATCTTAATATTTCAGGTATCAAAGGAGGTTGTTTCACATAAAAATGCTATACTGTTAAAAACACTTCCTTAAACCTTAGCTTAGGCTATAGAAAAGGAACGTTATTAAATAGGGTATTCATTCGAAAAGCAATGCTTGCTGGTCTTGTTTATTTTGAAATTATAGGTCTGTATCAGCATTCTATATAGAAGATATAAGTATTTTTAAGAATGATTAGTTAGTAAATGTTTATCTATTTACTTATTTTTAGCTGTGCCTCATGGCATTGGGATATTAACTCCGTGGCCAGAGATCGAGTCTGTGCCCTCTGTCGCGGAAGCTGGAGTTTTAACCACTGAACCATCAGAGAAGTCTCTAGTTAACGTTTAGAACATCATAGGTGGGCTTCAGATACTAGTGAAAGTTCTGTTTATAACAACAAAAAACAAACTCCACAGTGCTGGCCAATAATATTTTTAATAGCTGACATCCCAGGCTATAAATTACTTACAATATTGGGAAAACAAACTGTAAGTTGGAGAAGAAGACTTTATTTCTTGATTCTGAAAGGCTTCCATCCTCCTCCATAATTTCATTATTAGGAAATATTGTGAAAGACTTTGAAATGGATTAAAAAAAATAAGATTACTGCTGAGTTGTCTAATCCCCTCTCCTGGCCATGTGACCCTATCAGGACCTGTGCCTCATTGTCTTTGACCTATTTTAAAACTCTGTAAATTGTAGAAAAATCAAAGAGAAGATTCTTACCCATGCAAAGCAGTACAACTGATTCTTGCCCTGTAGCTGTTGACCAGTTTTTAACTATTAGTAAATTTGTTTCCTGCATTTCTGATTGCCCATATATGTGTGTTGTTTGAATACTGTTCTAAACCAGTTCCAACATCTTACTGGTTCCCTTATTAATTAATGATTAAATAAAATCTTTGACATGTGTTCATTATATATTTGTATTAGAGTCATGATTTTACATTTTTTACTAATTATCCTTTACTGTTTTTGATTTTATCATTTCTGAGATGCATATTACAATAGTTGTTGTTTAGTCGCTAAGTTATGTCCAGCTCCTTTGTGACCCCCATAGACTGTAGCCTACAGGGCTCCTCTGTCCATGGGATTTCCCAGGCAACAAATACTGGAGTGGGTTACCATTTCCTTCTCCAGGGGGTCTTCCCGACACAGGAGTTGAACCCGTGTCTCTTGCTCGGCAGGTGGATTCCTTACCACTGAGCCACCTGGGAAGCCCTGCATTACAATGTGTGTGCTAAGTCACTTCAGTCATATCCAACTCTTTGCCACCATAAGGACCAAAGGCTGTCAGGCTCCTCTGTCTATGGGATTCTCCAGGCAAGAATACTGGAGTGGGTTTCCATGCCCTACTCCAGGGGATCTTTCCAACCCAAGGATCAAACCTGTGTGTCTTATGTCTCCTGCGTTGGCAGGTGGATACTTTACCACTGGCACCACCTGTATATATTTAATGTTAGTGATTCTTTTTACCTGAAAAGTGGGCAACTTAATATTAAGTCCATAAAGTCTTTTATTATAGAAAGCCTTAACAGTTTGCTGTACTATTACATATTGAGATAAACTCTGAAGTTATAGTCATGGTATTGACAGTTGTTTACGGAAATTTATGAACTATTACTAGGCAAAAAGCTGACTCTTCTTTATTATCTTTTAATACTACTGCTGGGTCTTAGTTCCTTACTTGAAACATTAATTTTTCACATTAGGATTGGCTTGTTTTTGGACAAGTGCTAAAAATAAGTTTTTTTAATGTATTTATTTATCTATTTATTTTTGGCTTCACTGGGTCTCCTTTGCTGCACGTGGACTTTCTCTGGTTGCATTGAGCAGGGACTGCTCTCTAGTTGTACGTGGGCTTCTTATTGTGGTGGCTTCTCTTGTTGCAGAGCACGGGCTCTACGGCACTTGGGCTTCAGTAGTTGTGGTGTGTGGGCTCAGTAGTTGCAGCTCCAGGGCTTAGTTGTCCCAACACATGTGGATCTTCCCTGACCAGGGATCAAACTGTGTGTCCCCTGCATTGGTAGGCAGATTCTTAACCACTGGACCACCAGGGAAGTCCAGAATAAATTATTGCCAAAATTACAGAAGCTGGCCCACAATGTGGCAACTAATTAATGAAAAGCATACTATAAACAATATATGTTCTCTTAAACCCTTGCCTACTTTAACAGTCATTCATTTTACAAATATTTACTGAATACCAATTATGTGTTCTCCAGGGATAAAAAGGTGACTGCTCTATGTTGAAATTAAAAGTCCAGCATCTCATCATGCACCCATGTTTGAGGAATTGCAAAGTATCATCAGTCCACATAGTTGATTAGCCTAATGTGTAGGCTGATAGTCACAGCTCCCATTTGTGTATTACTGTATGCCAGATTCCTTGTTGCTTGCTATACAAACATCCCAGTTTGTAGAATGAGGATATTGTTCTCAAACTCATTGAGGTGTCATGGGGATTAGATGTGTTTATGCATAAGTAGTATTTAGCTAAATTCCTGACATACAGTAAGTATAAAACATGGCTATGGTCTTATCTAATTCTCACAATAATCTAGTGAAGTAGATATTGTCCCATTTTTTAGAATAAGAAACTGAGGTTCAAAAATCAGCTTTCTAAAGAGCCTAAAACTATGTAGTGAAAGAGCCAAGATTTTTTAAAAATTTTATTATGACCTATAACACGATCTACAAAAAAGTTCAGACAATATAAATAGTCCTTAATAAATAGTTATAAAAAGAACATCCCAAGCTACAGTAATAAAGACAGTACTGGCACAAAAACTGAACTATATTTCAGTGGAACAAGATAGAAAGCCCAGAGATAAACCCATGCACCTATGGACACCTTCTGTTTGACAATGGAGGCAAGAATATACAATGGAGAAAAAACAATCTCTTCAATAAGTGGTGCTGGGAAAACTGGACAGCTACATGTAAAAGAATGAAATTAGAACATTTCCTAACACCAAACATAAAAATAAACTCAAAATGGATTAAAGGCCAGAAACTATAACACTCTTAGAGAAAAGCATAGGCAAAACACTCTGATGTAAATCACAGCAATATCCTCTTTGACCCACCTCCTAGAGTAATGGAAATAAAAACAGAAATAAACAAGTGGGACCTAATTAAACTTAAAAGCTTTTGCACAGGAAAGAAAGCTATAAACGAGATGAAAAGACAACCCTTAGAAGGCAGGTGATTGCAAATGAAACAACTGACAAAAGATTAATCTCCAAAATATACAGTTCATGTAGCTCAATACCAGAAAAACAAACAACCCAATCAAAAAGTGGGAGGAAGACCTAAACAGTCATTTCTTCAAAGAGAAGTTTACTGATCCTAATATAAAACCTTTCTAAACTCACTTATGAAAAAGTTGGCTTAAAACTCAACATTCAGAAAACTAAGATTATGGCATCCAGTCCCATCACTTCATGGCAAATAGATGGGGAAACAATGGAAACAGTAAGAGACTTTATTTTGGGGGGCTCCAAAATGACTGCAGATGGTGACTGCAGCCATGAAATTAAAAGACACTTGCTTCTTGGAAGAAAAGCTGTGACCAACCTAGACAGCATATTAAAAAGCAGAGACATTACTTTACCAACAAAGGTCCATCTAGTCAAAGCTATGGTTTTCCCAGTAGTCATGTATGGATGTGAGAGTTGGACTATAAAGAAAGCTGAGTGCCGAAGAATTGATGCTTTTGAACTGTGGTGTTGGAGAAGACTCTTGAGAGTCCCTTGGACTGCAAGGAGATCCAACCAGTCAGTCCTAAAGGAAATCAACCCTGAATACTCATTGGAAGGACTGATGTTGAAGCTGAAACTCCAATACTTTAGCCACCTGATTGGAAAAGCTGACTCATTGGAAAAGACCCTGATAGTGGGAAAGATTGAAGGCAGGAGGAGAAGGGGAGGACAGAGGATGAGATGGTTGAATGGCATCACCAACTCAATGGACATGAGTTTGAATAGGCTCCGGGAGTTAGTGATGGACAGGGAAGCCTGGCGTGCAGCAGTCCATGGGGTTGCAAAGAGTCAGACATGGCTGAGTGACTGAACTGAACTGAAACTCACTTATGAATTCTAATTATTAAAAAAATATTTGTGGACTTCATGGCAGTCAGTGGTTAGGACTCCACACTTCCAATGCAAGGGGCAGAGGTTTGAATCCTAGGTTGGGGAACTAAGATCCCACATGCCACACAGCGTGGCCAAAGAGTAAAATAAAAATTTATCTATAGAGTATTTTGGATTTGCAATGCACATGATACATCATCAGTAAGGGATGACAGTTTTATTTCTTCCTTTCCAATTCTTTTATCTGTTTTTCTCCACTTGTCAATCTTAATTCAATCTCAGGGACTGAGATATTTCTTAGTCTCCTAGGTAACTAGAAGCTGGGCAGCACTTCATACACCATTGCTTTATTCCTAGGGTAAAGCTCTTCAGAGTCCTAACTCTGAGTGCATAATTTGTCTCCTTTGCTTGTTATAAATGATGCTTGTTTACTCTCCTGAGATGGGAAAAGGCCCCAGGACAAGAGTTGAGTTAAATGTAGAGCTGACCACTCTGGTTTTGCCTCCTCTTCCATGTCTTGGCTTGGTGATTCTTTAATCTCTTTGTTAGTTCTCTGATCCTTGAGCAGGTTGTTTAAAATGTTTTGGCTATCTTTTCTAATTCTAAGCTGAAGAGTTGATCTGAATTACCTAGTCTGCCCTTACTGGAATGGAATTGAGGAAACAAGATTTGAACTCAGTTCTAATCAAGAACTGAGTTCTAAACAAGATTTGAACTCAGTCTAACTCTAAGGTCCAAGCTCTTCAGTTCAGGTCAGTCGCTCAGTCGTGTCCGACTCTTTGCAACCCCATGACTGCAGCACACCAGGCCTCCCTGTCCATCACCAACTCCCAGAGTTCACTCAGACTCACGTCCATCGAGTCAGTGATGCCATCCAGCCATCTCATCCTCTGTCGTCCCCTTCTCCTCCTGCCCCCAATCCCTCCCAGCATCAGAGTCTTTTCCAATGACTCAACTCTTCGCATGAGGTGATCAAAGTACTGGAGTTTCAGCTTTAGCATCATTCCTTCCAAAGGACACCCAGGACCGATCTCCTTTAGGATGGACTGGTTGGATCTCCTTGCAGTCCAAGGGACTCTCAAGAGTCTTCTCCAACACCACAGTTCAAAAGCATCAATTCTTCGGCACTCAGCCTTCTTCACAGTCCAACTCTCACATCCATACATGACCACAGGAAAAACCATAGCCTTGACTAGACGGACCTTTATTGGCAAAGTAATGTCTCTGCTTTTGAATATGCTATCTAGGTTGGTCATAACTTTCCTTCCAAGGAGTAAGCGTCTTTTAATTTCATGGCTGCAGTCACCATCTGCAGTGATTTTGGAACCCCAAAAAATAAAGTCTGACAGTTTCCACTGTTTGCTCATCTATTTCCCATGAAGTGATGGGACCAGATGCCATGATCTTAGTTTTCAGAATGTTGAGCTTTAAGCCAACTTTTTCACTCTCCTCTTTCACTTTCATCAAGAGGCTCTTTAGTTCCTCTTCACTTTCTTCAGTAAGGGTGGTCACTTTCATCAAGAGGCTCTTTAGTTCCTCTTCACTTTCTGCCGTAAGGGTGGTGTCATCTGCATATCTGAGGTTATTGATATTTCTCCCGGCAATCTTGTTTCCAGCTTGTGCTTCTTCCAGCCCTTAACCACTTACTATATTGCTTAGTGATTAAATCTAACAAATGCTTATATTGTTTATGTTTCTCACAGCAGAAAATGTCAAGTCAAAAATTTAAGGCCTGTATTCTTATTTTTTATCCTGTAGTGAAGCAAATAAGCAACATGTAAGATGTCAGAAATGCTTGGAATTTGGACATTGGACTTATGAATGCACAGGAAAAAGAAAGTACCTACATAGGCCTTCAAGAACAGCAGAACTAAAGAAAGCTTTAAAAGAAAAAGAAAACAGATTATTATTACAACAAAGGTAAGGTTACATGTGGTGTCCAAAGGAATATTTATTTTTATTTATCAAATGTATTAAGGGACTAAATATCTTATAATGGTTATCCAGATTTAGATTAAAAATACTAGCTAAAGTTTAATGAGTATTACTGGTGCAAGGCACCATGCTAAGCTCTTTACAAGACCCAGCACAACCAAAATAAATAAAATTATTTTTAAAAACTTATTTCAAAAGGTATATTTTAATAATACATCATTATATGACTTGTGGAATTTATTTGGCATGGGAAGAATTCAAAGAACTAAGTGACATTGCTATACCGTCTACCTGTTCAGGTTAACAAACTTTCTCCAGGTTAAATCTGTAAAAATTAAATATAGGAATTAACTTGATACTAAATTCTGTCATAGTCAAGCAGTAAGATTTATGGATACAAAAACTAGAAAAAAAAATTGATGTCTTTAAAAGATATAGTTGCAGTAAAATATTTTATGTATGTGTGTGTGTTAGTTGCTCAGTCATGTCCAACTCTTTGTGATCCCGTCAACTGTAGCCTGCCAGGCTCCTCTGTCCATGTAATTCTCCAAGCAAGAATACTGGAGTGGGTAGCCATTCCATAATAGTTACTAAAATTTATAATATATTTTACATTGTTTTAATCAATTTGCATAGTAGTAATGATTATGGTAATTCAACTCAGAGTTTTTAAGCACTTTTAAAACTTTATGATCACGTATAATTAAAAGATAACAATTTCAAGTTATGTTATGTCTCTGTTTTTATTGCAGAGAAATATAAGTGGTCACTGAAATTTTCAGGCATAAAAATATATTAGGATACATTCTGTGGGGAAAGGAAAATAAAAGCATGGGTTCAAAGAGGAAAAGGGATAATGTAAAAGTACCGATTATTAAAGATAAACTTGTTCATATTTTTTAAAATTAATTATGATAGGTATCAAATTTTGTGATATTTACAATTATCAAAATGATATAACAATTTTCTTTTTAAAATGTCAATATTTTATATATAATATGCTAGAGTTTATACCCTCTGCAAATATTGAAACTTAGGATAGAAGAAAGATGAGGAGAAAAACATAATTTTTTAAAATTCATTAATTAGGAATGTAAGCAAAAAATGATAAGAGTTATGAATAATTTCATTTCAACATCTACTTTTGACTTTTGTTTTTCTAGTTGTATTATGCAAGTATCTTGATCTTAAAAAATACATACAACTACATGAATTTTAGTTTTGGCTGTGTTACGTAGACTGCTAATTATTTTGGTTCAGTGATAAAATTATGGAAGTGTGTGAATTTTAATGATCTTGAATTCTTGTGGTGTGACTCAACAAATGTACTTCTACCATTTATTTTAATTGCAAAAATGACAATTCTTCAGTAATAAAACAACTTTATGTAAATACATATTTGTATTTGAAGATCTAGGAAATAAGGGTAGAAGCATTATCTAGGATATGCAGAGAAGTTCAGAATATAAAAATGTTAAATTTATAGGACAGTATAGAGTAATAGAAGTAATTCTGTAATTTGAAAGCCTGATTTAGTAGGCATGTTGTTTGGCAGCTATATAGCAGCAAGCTATTTGTATATTTAAAATCACCAGACTTTTTTCTTTATAAATAATGAGGGAGCATAATCTTAAAGTATTAAGTCTCTGGTTTTAAAACTGAACATTTGGAGGACATGCAGAAAAATAAATGGTTTGGGAGGTTTTTTTGTTCGTTTTAAAAATTTTTTTGCCTGTGCCTAGTGGCGTGTGGGATCTTGCAAAAAATAGAACCCCTGCAGTGGAAGCACAGAGTCTTAACTACTAGACCGCCAGAGAAGTCTCAAGAAATTAGGCTTTTTAATTTTTATTGGAGTATAGTTCATTTGGGCTTCCCTGGTAGCTCACAATGGTAAAGAATCTGCCTGCCAATGTAGGAGACTTGAGTTCGATCCCTGGGTTGGGAAGATCCTCTGCAGCAGGAAATGGCAATCCACTCCAGTATTCTTGCCTGGGAAGTCCCATGGACAGAGGAGCCTGGTGGGCTACAGTCCATGGGGTCGCAAAAGAGTCAGACAGGACTTAGTGGCAAAGAACAACAATTGTTGATTTATAGTGTTGTGTTAGTTTTAAGTGTACACCAAAATGAATCATTTAAGAAAAAATTTTTTAATTAACAGTTGCTTTTCTTTTTATATAAAATGACCACTTATAATACCATTCTAGAAAACCAAATTATAAATTACAATTGTTCTGCTATTATTTGCTTTGTTCTGTTGTTCACTAAGTAGTGGATTTAGCTGTCAACCTAAGTTCACAATTAAAAAAGCAGCAAATTACTGTGTTTGCTCATCTTAACTATTAACTCACCTGACTTCTAAAATACAGTTGATGGCATCTGTCTTTAGAGCTAGTTAATTTAACTGCATGTACCACATATGTGCTCAGTTGTGTCCGATTCTTCTATGGCCAGTAGCCCACCAGGCTCCTCTGTTCATGGGATTTTTCAAGCAAGAATACTAGAGTGGGTTGCTATTTCTTCCTCTAGGGGATCTTCCCAACCCAGGGATTGAACCCACATCTCTGTGTCTCCTGCATTGGCATGCAGATTCTTTACCACTGAGTCACCCGAGTAGCTCATGCAGGTACCATATACACCTGCAATAGGAAACTTTTCTCCTGGTTATAATAAGAAACACTGGACTCTCAGTATATGTTACAAAAGACAAAGTGTTTCTCCAGTGTAAAACAGTTTTGGGGATATCAGAAGGGTTTGTCTGAACTGTTTATAATCACTGTATTAACAAGAGCTCCTCCCCCTTTCCCTGTTGCTTATCAGCATTGGAGAAGCTAACGTAGAAAGAAAGACCAAGAAGAAAAGGTATGTGTGGCTTTAATATTACATGGGTAATATATAATAATAGTTGGAGGGATAGGGTGGTTGATTTTAAAATAATAGTTACAAGACTTGGATCTGAAGTCTCTCGTTTGCAATTCATGATTAGACATCATCCTGTTTTCTGATACCTTCCTCTGTTTACTTGTCTGGGGTTTCTTCCTTTGTTTCTCCTTTTTCTCCAACTTTCCAGGGTCCTTATATCTGGAAATAGTAATTTCTCTTGTCTTAGATTAGGAAATCTTATTAGAAATTATTGGTAAGAAATTATTGGCCAGCTGTATCTTGTCTAAAGTAGTTAAGGTTATGAAACATTTACCACTGTACATGAAGTTTAAATAAACCCAATTGTTAAACCGCAACTGTATTCTAACATTCACTCTGAAGCATATATAGTATGTTCACTTTTCTCAAATTCCATCCAAGAGATTTAAGGACCTTCTAGTTGGAGTGAAAGGGTGGGCACGTTAGGGTTACTAACAGTTAGGCAATCCATAAAGCATCAAATCTAGTGATATCATACTGGCAAAGCTTCAGTACACGTATATATATATATGCATAACACTCAAGTGAAATTGCTTTTAAACATTCTGTTAAATGTCGGCTTCTCATGCATATAATTGTCTAATAGGTCTAAAAGTGTAACCAGTTCCAGTAGCAATAGCAGCGACAGTTCAGCCAGTGACTCTTCATCAGAGAGTGAAGAGACGTCTACCTCATCTTCCTCAGAGGACAGTGACTCTGATGAAAGCTCCTCCAGTTCATCATCTTCCGCTTCCTCCACAAGCTCCTCCTCATCCTCTGATTCAGACTCAGATTCCAGCTCTTCCAGTAGTAGCAGCACCAGCACAGACAGTAGTTCTGATGATGAACCACCAAAGAAGAAGAAAAAGAAATAGAATTGCTCCATCCATATTGGACTAATGGACTGAAAACATTAATGTGATTCTCAGAAGGGAATTCAGAATGTGTTATGGCCAAATAGGTTAACTGGCCAACATTTCTAGAGCTCAGAAGTTTCTAAATGTTTTACATTGTAAAAGCATAAAAAGTATTAATAATGGATTATATACATATATATATATATACACATATATATAAAGACTTTTTTTATTTGAGGGATGAATCTTGTTTTTCTTTTTTATCTTTAAAATATATCTCTAAAATCAATCAAAGCTGAAATCTAGTAAATCTGTTTTTGTGATGAAACCTATCTTTCCTCCCCGTGAAATAAATGCCATACTCTGTTCCATGTTAGTGCTGTGTATCAGACATTTTTCAGAATAAAGGATCGTAATATCTGGCAGTGAATTTCTAATGCTTTTGGCTGTATGTTATTATGTAAGATTTAATGCATTAGAAGCTTAGGAGTTTTCCTACTGTTACTAAATGTGCTCTATTTTTGTGTTTATGTTCAGAAAGTTGTTCTGACTTCTTGTCCTAAATGGAAAGTTCAAGAAACCTATTAATACATTTATACTTTTTGGATGGTACAAGTTTCAGGTTACTGTGTTTTATCATTCATTTTCTTCTGGTTCTTAGAGTTACCCTTTTCTGAGGAAAATTATTCTAGAGGAACTTAAAAAAGAACAAAAATTCTGAAACCACATAGGAGTCTAGTCTTGGTGCCTTTGGATAAATTCAATGTGTCAGAAAAGAAAGCAGTCATTTAAAAAGCTAGCTTATGTAAAAGGGATATTAATACTTTTGTGTGTCAATATGCTATAAAAGATACCATTCAAAGGGGTAGGAGGAAGAGATGTGATTTTTACAGAAAATTAGAGTGATGTTGGCTGCCTTTTACTAAATTTTTTAATGAAGTTTTCATAAAGATTGCCTTTTACCATTTTGCAATTGTGGTATGACTGTTTATATGGTAACTCATCATATATGGGTCTACTGCATAAATATGAGTGACTTGGATTAATCTAGTGTGTTTATATAGCATATACACAGTTGAAATCTAGCATGAAAGTTTAAAAAGAAATACTGCCAAGTATTTCTTAAAAGTAAAATACTCTGTCATGATGAAATTATTTGATTTAACATCACATTATTTTGTGGTGTGTTTTAAACTTTTTTGGAAAGAGGTATCGTTTGTAGAAAAATCTTGATTTAGGTTAAATATAGGTTTTTAAAACTACAGATGTTGTCTTTTTATATTTTTATGAAAAAGCAGTAGAAAATTACTTTTTAAGGAAATGAACTTCTATTTAAATGTTTAAATATATGTATGTTGTCAGTTTAAAGATCTGTAATTACCTGTTTTACAGAATCATCTGCTTTCAGTGATTATAAATACTCTCAAAACATCATTTTTAAGGCTCTATACAGAATGTGTCAGTTGACAGGCAGATTTGATAAACTACTAATGAAATGCAGTTTACAATGTTTGTAATCTCTGTAAGGGCAATTTTAGCGGTGAAGAAACTTGGAAGGGAAACGTGTACATAGTTTATATCACTTGCAATCAAATAAAACTCAGTTTGTGCTGATGAGCTTAAGCTTCTTTAATGTCTCTGCTATTTTTCTTAATGCCATTTCTTATCCATTTAGATGGTAAGAACATTTAAATTCTAATTATTTTTACTATTACAACTATTCAAAGGTATACCTGGAAAAGTACAGAGGTCAAGATCCTTACTCTAGTCACTCAGTTTACTCAAAAAAGCAGACTCAATGGCACAGTGGAGGGTAACTTCCAAAGAATTTACCCTATCCTGCCTAAAAGCAGAACTCTGGAAGTTGAATCCCTGGCATGTGTAATAAATGTATTATTTCTCAGAACCATATCAAAAGGAGTCATAATCAGATCATAGGTTTTTACTCCTCAAACGATTGTTAGTATGACTACAATATAGTAAATTTGTTTTGGCATTACGCCAAAAGTTAGCACTGGAAATGGAGGAAAGTACAGAGAAAGTGTACTTCATAGTCATGATTTTATTTATTTTTTTAACTTGCTAATTTGAACTAACCGTAGGTTTACAGAAAATCTGTAAAATTACAATTTCCATGTATACCTCACCTAGCTTCCCCTAATGGTAGCATCTTACATAACCATAGTACAATGAGCTGCTGCTGCTGCTAAGCCGCTTCAGTAGTGTCTGACTCTGTGCGACCCCAGAGACGGCAGCCCACCAGGCTCCCCCGTCCCTGGGATTCTCCAGGCAAGAACACTGGAGTGGGTTGCCATTTCCTTCTCCAGTGTATGAAAGTGAAAAGTGAAAGGAAGTCTCTAGTCGTGTCCAACTCCTAGAGACCCCATGGACTGCAGCCTACCAGGCTCCTCCGTCCATGGGATTTTCCAGGCAAGAGTACTGGAGTGGGGTGCCATTGCCTTCTCCAGTACAATGAGCAGAACCAAGAAATTAATATTTGATAAAATACTGTTAGTTAAACCAAAAACTTGACTCACATTTCACCAGTTTTCCCAGTTATGTTCTATTTCTGTTCCATTATATTACCCAGAAAATGCATTTAGTTACTTCTAAATCTACTACTGTCTCTAAGTTCCTTTGTCTTTCCTTATCTTTCATGCCCTTGTCACTTTTGAAGAGTATTGATCAGTTATTTTGTCTAATGTCCCACAATTTGGATTTGTCAAATGTTTTCTCATGGCTGAACTGACGTTAGGCTTTTTAGAATAATAGCACAGAAATGAAAAATTCCCAATATCAATAAAGTAATTTACTATTGGTGATACTGACCTTGATCACTGGGGTAAGGTGGTTTCATCAGATTTCTCCATTACAAAGACTGTCTTTCCCTTTTTAATTGATAGATATCTTGGAGGAGATACTTTGAGACTGCAAATTGTCCTCACAGTCACCTACTACTTTTAATGTAGATAACAATAGTTGTTATTGTGGTGTTTGACAAATGGTAATTTTCCATTTTCCTCTTTACTTCTACACTAATTGGAATTATACTATAAGGAAGCGCTGCTGCTTCTCTCCCAGTCATTTAATCAATGGTACTGTGGACTCGTCAATGTTTCTTCTGTTCTGTGGGTTAAAATTCAATAAAAGCATTGTTTTTTGGCTCCAATTATTCCACCTTTGACTATTAGAAGCATTCCTTCAGGTTGGCTCCTTTGTTTTTGTTTTTTTTAAATCTTCATCTTTTTATTAGTACTTCCTTCCTTTTTGAAATCACAAGGTGTTCTGGGTTCATCTTGTGATCTCCTTGCCCTGTCTTTGAACCAACCACTTCTCCAATTTTTATCCTGATTTTTAATTGGAGAATGATGTTTAGAATCCATGATCTGGTGCTGTCTTTGTAGGTTTTTTATGCATTTTGAATAATAGTGTTCTAAAGTGGTTAAGACATGGAGACCTGCCATTAGTAGGAAGAAATTAGGTGTCATCACCTTCAACATTTCTCAGCCTAGCTTTCCTTAATTTCACAGTACTCCATGCAGCAAACGTCTTTGGCAACAAATGGAAGAGATGGTCATTACATCCTCCCTTCTCCTTTACAGTATATCTAAATTGATAATAGGCCAAATATATATTCAGACCTTGGACTACAGTGCCTTAATTGAAAGGGGTCTCGTGGTGTCTGTCCATGGGGTCGCATAGAGTCCGACATGGCTTAGTGACTAAATAATGACAACAAATTGAAAGCAGTTGGCCCAAAGGAATATTTCAAATTGTATTTTTGTATGCTGTCCTTCAGGTTTTTACATCTTGGTAAAATTATGCCATAAAAAGATGTAGGTGTAGGTGTGGTGGTGGTGGTGGTGTGTGTGTGTGAGAGAGAGAAAGGTACTATGAAAGAGGAAGAGAGAAGAGAAAGCCAGGGTGACATCTGGGCTGCAGACATTCTCAGATGCATTTTAGGAGAGAGTATGGATGGAAGTTGAGGACCTGGAAATTTATGTCTTTGGAAAGTCTTTTGTATCCTCCTGAGCAACTTCACTTTCACTTTTCACTTTCATGCGTTGGAGAAGGAAATGGCAACCCACTCCAGTGTTCTTGCCTGGAGAATCCCAGGGAC
Source organism: Bos indicus x Bos taurus (assembly GCF_003369695.1). NCBI lineage: Eukaryota > Metazoa > Chordata > Mammalia > Artiodactyla > Bovidae > Bos > Bos indicus x Bos taurus. Next base: position 66,230,788 of record NC_040082.1, read on the forward strand.
AGGGGAGCCTGGTGGGCTGCCGTCTGTGGGGTCACACACAGTTGGACACAACTGAAGCGACTTAGCAGCAGCAGCAAGGATACTTGCACATGCTATTCAAGGTTATCAATAATAACCACAAACATCAGTATAACTCCTATTTGGAAGGTACTATCAGATCAGATCAGATCAGTCGCTCAGTCGTGTCCGACTCTTTGCGACCCCATGAATCGCAGCACGCCAGGCCTCCCTGTCCATACTACAACATTGACTACAACTACAACATACTACAACTATAACACTTCAACAGTGATTTACTTGGAGTTCACTATCAGTTGGGGAAACACACACAAAAACACTAAGAACAAAGGAAAAAAGGCTTTCATTGAAACCATACTTATACCATTCCTCCTGACACCTAATAAAATGGTAGAAAAGAAACAGACACAGTGCTCGCTTTGGCAGCACATATACTAAAATTGGAAGGATACAGAGAAGATTAGCACAGCCCCTGTGCAAGGATGACACACAAATTCGTGAAGCATTCCATATTAAAAAAAAAAAAAACACTATAAACCCATAAGTCAAAGAGGAAAAGAGATGAAACATGAGAAACTGCAATTCTTTTGGAAGCTGGAAAAATTGATGGAATCATGGATGCCTACTTAAATAACCAAATCATTTTAAGGGCCCAATCATAACCCTACAGTGAAGGAAAGTCAATAGGAAGCAAGCCAATTTACGCCACGGAACTCTGCAAAGGCTCCAAACCCGATGACCCCATGCACTTATCAGCCAAGGTCAGGGAGGGCTCAAGGACAGAAAGAGTGATGGTAAGTTTATGTAAGAAGCTACACCCCTGTGTACTCCTCTCCCATTTGTGCTGTCTTAGTGGGTTTATGATTATGATTATTTTTCATTACTTGAATGTGACATTTTGTGAGTAGTAGTAAACACTTGAGTTCAACCTTCTATGATTATGAGTATTATGTTAATTTAAAATTAAATAAGACACGATACAAGTTGCCATGTGCTACAAGCAACTTGGGTTATAGATAATAAATGCTATGAAGCCACATTGATAAATCCCTCGCACTGGATCTTACTATCCCAAAAATTCTGGACAAAATCAAGAATGAAAAACCATGCTACTATTGGGTAATATTTTTACATGAACATTGTGGTGTACATTTGATAAAACAATTCCCTTCCTTAAGAAGTCCTGAGGGTATTCTGAGATCATTTATGTAGTAGGCAAATCCATAGGGTCACTAAACATGTAAGCCAATATAACTAGATATTTATACAAAGAAAATCACCCCTAACTAGTTAGCTGCCTTGAAGAGAATCAGTATGTGGACAAAGGAAAAAACACTCATTTATGCAAAATTTAACAGCCAGTATTAAGTATCTGTCTTTGTCCTCTGAGGATTAATAGGCTATTAATAAACTTATAGACATGTGTTAAGTAGTACAAGCTTAAGTCACTAGAGAGCTTAGAGTCTTAACCACAGGGAGAGTTTGGTAAAGCCTTCCAAGGGAGCTGTATATGGCTGAGAAAGAGTTGTTGAACCCATGTAAACATATATATAGATATGTAATTAATATTCAGATATATAAAACATAGTTATTAAATTAATTGATCAGCTTGTAACAACATATAAATGTTCAAGAAAAAGTTGTTTTTTCACGTTTTAGACTTATTGCTTTAATTTACATTTAGATTTATTGTTTTAGTATCTTTAGCATTAAGATAAAAGAATGAGATATTATTTCAGTTTTTTCAGAAGAGAAATGAGGGTCAATCTTGGTGACGTTGGTCCCGAGTTTTGACACAGTGACTCATCCCCATCACTCTTTGCAAGGCCAGAGGGAACACTCCTCCTTACAGCAGATCGTATGTTGTGTGATTTTTGTGCAAGCCTAATACAGTTATACTAACTTAACACGTTAAAGATGAGAGTGGAAAGAAGGTGACAAATATGAGAGATACTGAGAAGGTAGAAATTACAGAACTCAGTGATCCGTTGATTTTGTGGTGAAAGAGGTGAACCCAGAAAGTTTTCAAGATCTGTTGTTTGGATGATTAGTAATAAAAGTATTCATTTCATTATAATTATGACAATAGTAGCATCTACTACCTTGGCAAATATAATTTGACCCTAGAAATTAGAGAAAGGTAAAATAATTTTTAACACAATGGAATACTACAGTTTTTTAAAATTTTCAGATACCACTTGGGTGTCTGAAAATTTGTCTGTAGAGTTTGATAGTGACCAAATTGCTAATAGTTATCATATTTGAGTGCCAAGATTATAATTTACACTTTTTATTTCCTTACTTTCCCATTTTCTTTTTTCGTTGCTTTCTTTCATTCTTTTTTCTTTTTCTTTTTTTTGGCTACATGGCTTGCAGATTCCTGACCAGGGATTAAATCCCAACTATGGCAGTGAAAGTGCTGAGTCCTAACCACTGGACTGCCAGGAAATTCCTGCCAATATTTTCTTTTTAGAACTTTATAAGGTGCAACTGACCTACAATGATCTTCACGTATTTAAAGTATATAATTTGATGGATTTTGACATCTATATACACGTGAAATCATAACCACAAGCAAGATAATTAAACCTTGCCCCACAAAGCTTCCATGTGCCCTTTCGTCATCCTTCCCACCCATCCTTCTTTGCTTACACTACCTGCCATTCATCCCCAGAAAACTACAAATATAGCTTACTTAGCTATAGAATAGTTTGCATTTTTTGAATGTATATAAATAGAATTATATAGTATGTACTTTTTTGGTCTGCCTTCTTTCAGCATAATTATTTGGGGACTCACTCTTGTTTTTTCTTCTTTTAATATTTTTTTATGTGAACCATTTTAAAGTCTTTATTGAATTTATTACAATATTCTTTCTGTTTTATATTTTTGTTTTTTGGCCATGCGGTATGTGGGATCTTAGCTCCCTGACCAGGGATGGAACCAGCACCCGCTGAATGGGAAGGCAAAGTCTTAACCGCTGGACTGCCAGAGAAGTCCCTCTTTCTCGTTGTCATGTTTATCAACAGTTTATTCCTTTTTACTAATAGTGGTATTCTACTGTATGGATATACCAAATTTGTTTATCCACTCATGTATTGATGGATATTTAGACTGTTTCCAGTTTTTGGCTACCACAAATAAAGCTGCTATGAACATTCACGTATAGGTCTTTGTATGGATATATGCTTTCATTTGTCTTGGGGAGAGTCCTAGAGGAAATAATTAAATATACTATGAACCCTATAAACCAGCCAAATAACAAAACAAATCACTCTAGCTAATAACCCAACAAAGTAAATAAATGGAATTTTTAAAAGAAGAAAAAGAAAACAAATACAAATGGGACAAATAGACAATAAATATCAACATGACAGATTTAAACCTAATCATGTCTATAATCTCATTGTTAAGTCACTAAGTCGTGTGCGACTCTTTCTGACCCCATGGACTACAGCCTGCCAGGCTTCCCTGTCCTTCATTATCTCCCTGCGTTTGCTCAAACTCATGTCCACTGAGTCGGTGATGCCATCCAACCATCTCATTCTCTGTCATCCCTTTCTCCTCCTGCCTTCAATCTTTCACATCATCAGGCTCTAAGTCATTTCTTTGCATCAGGTGGCCAGAGTATTGGAGATTCAGCTTCAACATCAGTCCTTCCAATGAGTGTTCAGGACTGATTTCCTTTAGGATTGACTGGTTGGATCTTCTTGCAGTCCACGGGACTCTCAAGAGTCTTCTCCAACACCACAGTTTAAAAGCATCAATTCTTCAGTACCCAGCTTTCTTTATTATCCAACTCTCACATCCATACCTGATTACTGGAAAAACCACAGCTTTGACTATAAAGACCTTTGTCAGCAAAGTGATGTTTCTTCTTTTTAATAGGCTATCTAGGTTTCTCATAGCTTTTCTTCCAAGGAGCAAACATCTTTTAATTTCATGGTTACAGTCATCTTCCACAGTGATTTTGGAGCTCAAGAAAATAAAATCTGTCACTTTTTCCACATTATACATAATCTCATTACGTATAACCTATATATTTTTTGACATACACACACTGCTTTATTTATTTATTTATATTTGGCTGCACTGGGTCTTTCTCTAATTTTGGTGCACAGGCTTCTCATTGCATCGGTTTCTCTCGTTGTGGAGCACAGGCTCTAGGACCACAGGTTTCGGTAGTTGCGACTTGCTGGCTCCAGGGTATGGGCTTCCGTGGTTGTAGTACCCAAGCTCAGTTGCTCCACAGCACTGGGAGCACATGGAACGCTCCCAGACCAGGAATTGAACTTGTGTCCCCTTCATTGACAGGTGGAAACCTATCCTTTGCACCACCAGGGAAGCCCTATACATAAATAATCAAAGCTCCAATTAAAAGTTAAGGATTATTGAATTGGATAAAAGAGTAAGAAGTACTGCCAACCAGAAATGTACCTTAAATAAAATAGGCACATAGCTATGCTAACCCTAATAAAAAGAAAACTAGAGAGGCTATATTAATATCAGGCCAGTAGATTTCAGAAAAAAAGAATATTATGAGGATCAAAGAAAGTTATTAAAGATATTAAAGTTATTAAAGATAATGAGTTATCATACTCATTGAGTATGATAATGTGGTCAATTCATCAGGAGGACATAATGATCCTAAACATTTATACATAAGAGCAGATTTTGAAAATAAGTAAAGTAAAACTGATGGAAATAATAAAATGAGAAATAAATCCACAGTTATAGTCAGAGAGTTCAATACCCATACTTGTTAACTGGCACAACAAGTAGACAGAAAATAACTAAGGGTATAGAAGACTTGAACAACACAACCAACAAATTTGACAAAATAAGCTTATAGAACACTTTATCCAACAATAGCAGAATACACATTCTTTTGAAAGTGCACCAAGAATATTTACCTAAGTAGCTCATATTCCAGATTGTAAAACAAGTCTTAATAAAGGTAATAGGATTTAAGTCAACTGATAGAAAAATTCATGATATAAGAGCTTTAATTTTTTAATTCATTTTTATTGGAGTATAATTGATTTACAAGGTAGTATTAATTTCTGCTGTACTGCAAAATGAATTAGAGCTATGAGTTTTATTCAGGGTCTTACTAAGGACTACAGCCCAGCAGATAGTCACTCAATGAAAGTGAAAGCCGCTCAGTCGTGTCCAACTCTTTGCAACCCTATGGACCATACAGTCCATAGAATTCTCCAGGCCAGAATACTGGACTGGGTAGCCTTTCCCTTCTCCGGGGGATATTCCCAATCCAGGGATCAAACCCAGATCTCCCACATTGCAGGCAGATTCTTTACCAACTGAGCTACCAGGAAGCCCAGGGAAGTCACTCAGTAGTTCTGAGTAAACTGCTCCCAAGAGGTGCGAGAAAATCCGGTTTATATGTGACAGTTTTGGCAATCAGGTATATATCTTGGTAAAAGATTTCTAGAGCTTCCCTGGTGGCTCAGTGGTAAAGGATCCACCTGTCAGTGTAGGAGATGTGGATTCGATTCTTGGATTGGGAAGATCCCCTGGAGAAGGAAATGGCAACCCAGCCCAGTATTCTTGCCTGGGAAATTCGGTGGAGAGTGGAGCCTGGTGGGCTACAGTCCATGGAGTCACAAAAGAGTTAGACATGACTTAGCAACTAAAGAACAACAGAAGATTACTGTTCAGTTCAGTTCAGTTGCTCAGTTGTGTCCGACTCTTTGTGACCCCGTGGACTGCAGCATGCCAGGTTTCCCTGTCCATCACCAACTTCCGGAGCTTACTCAAACTCCTGTTCATCGAGTCGCTGATGCCATCCAACCATCTCATCCTCTGTCCTCCTCTTCTCCCGCCTTCAGTCTTTCCCAGCATCAGGGTCTTTTCCAATGAGTCAGCTTTTCCAATCAGATGGCCAAAGTATTGGAGTTTCAGCTTCAGCATCAGTCCTTCCAATGAATATTCAGGACTGATTTCCTTTAGGATTGACTGACTGGATCTCCTTGCCCTCCAAGGGACTCGCAAGAGTTCACAGACTTAACTCTTTAACTTTAACAGATTTTAACTCTTTACAGTTAAAAAAAAAACATCAATCCTTCATTGCTCAGTCTTCTTTATGGTCCAAATCTCTCATCCATACAGGACTACTGGAAAAACCATAGCTTTGACTAGACAGACCGTTGTTGGCAAAGCAATGTCTCTGCTTTTTAATGTGCTGTCTAGGTTTGTCAAAGCTTTTCTTCCAAGAAGCAAGCGTCTTTTAATTTCCTGGCTACAGTCAGCATCTGCAGTCATTTTGGAGCCCAATAAAATAAAATCTCTCACTGTTTCCATTGTTTCCCCATCTATTTGCCATGGAGTGATGAGACCAGATGCCATGATCTTAGTTTTCTGAATGTTGAGTTTTAAGCTAACTTTTTCACTCTCCTCTGAAGAGGAGGGGCTTTCATCAAGGGGCTCTTTTGTTCTTCTTCACTTTCTGCCATAAGGGTGGTGTCATCTGCTTATCTGAAGTTATTGATATTTCTCCTAGCAATCTTGATTCCAGGTTGTGCCTCATCCAACCCGGCATTTCAAATAATGTACTCTGCATATATATCAGGTATTCCCTGTAGCTCAAATGGTAAAAAGTTTGCCTGCAATGAAGGAGACCTGTGTTCAATCCCTGGGTTGGGAAGATCCTCTGGAGAAGGGAATGGTAATCCACTCCAGTATTCTTGCCTGGAAAATCCCATGGACAGAGGAGACTTGCAGGCTATAGTCCATGGGGTCGCAAAGAGTCGGACACAACTGAGCAACTAACACTATTACTACTACTCTGCATATAAGTTAAATAAGCAGGCTGACAATATACAGCCTTGACATACTCCTTTCCCGATTTGGAGCCAGTCTGTTGTTCCATGTCCAGTTCTAACTGTTGCTTCTTGACCTGCATACAGATTTCTCAGGAGGCAGGTCAGGGGGTCTGATATTCCCATCTCTTTAAGAATTTTCCACAGTTTGTTGTGATCCACATAGGCAAAGACTTTGGCCTAGTCAATAAAGCAGAAGTACATGCTTTTCTGGAACTCTTGCTTTTTCGATGATCCAGCAGAAGTTGGCAATTTGATCTTTGGTTCCTCTGCCTTTTCTAAATCCAGCTTGAATATCTGGAAGTTCACGGATCACATATTGTTGAAGCCTGGCTTGGAGAATTTTGAGCATTACTTTGCTAGCATGCAAGGTGAGTGCAATTGTGTGGTAGTTTGAACATTCTTTGGCATTGCGTTTCTTTGGGATTGGAATGAAAACTGACCTTTTCCAGTCCTGTGGCCACTGCTGAGTTTTCCAAATATGCTGGCATATTGAGTGTAGCACTTTCATGACATCATCTTTTAGGATTTGAAATAGCTCAACTGGAATTCCATCACCTCCGCTAGCCTTGTTCGTAGTGATGCTTCCTAAGGCCCACTTGACTTCGCATTCCAGGATGTCTGGCTCTAGGTGAGTGATCACACCATAATGGTTATCTGGGTCATGAAGATCTTTTTTGTACAGTTCTTCTGTGTATTCTTGCCACCTCTTCTTAATATCTTCTGCTTCTGTTAGGTCCATACCATTTCTGTCCTTTAATGTGCACCATCTTTGCATGAAATGTTCCCTTAGTATCTCTAATTTTCTTGAAGAGATCTCTAGTCTTTCCCATTCTATTATTTTCCTATATTTCTTAGCCTTGATCACTGAGGTAGGCTTTCTTATCTCTCCTTGGTATTCTTTAGTCACAAAGAATAGATATCTCAGGTTAATGATTTCAGTGCTTTCCTATATGTGGGAAGATGCAAGAATCTGAGTTCATTAAAAATCTTCCTGAGATATACATCTAAGGGGCCTGCTTGTCCAAAGCACAGAGCATCCTGAGATCATCCTTTCTTCTGTGTGAAGCAGAGTGTGCTGTTGGTGAGCATCTGCAGCAGGTTATTCCCTGTAGAATTGGTTGGTGAGCAAAAATGCTCTTTTGTTCTTTGTTTACAGTACATACAAGGTATATCTGACCACAGTGAAGTTAAACTAGAAATCAGTGTTAGAAACATCTTTGGAAAATCCCTCAACATATGGAAGCTGAATAACAATACTTCTATATAACTCACAGATCAAAAATGAACTCAAAAGGAAAATTACAAAATATTTTTAACAAACTAAAGATGGAAGCAAAATATTTGTGGGATGCCATGACTGCATACTTTGGGGAAATTAATAGCACTAAATATTAGAGAAAAATGTCTCAAAACAGTGACTTCAGCTTGCACCTTAATAAACTAGAAAAAGAAGAACAAATAAATCCTGAAACAACTGGAAGAAAGGAAATAATAAAAATCAAGGGCAGAGATCAGTGAAATAGAAAACAAATAATAGAGAAAGTCAACGAACCTAAAAGGTAGTTCTATGGGAATTTCCTGGTGGTCCAGTGGTTAGGACTCCATGCTCTCACTGCTAAGGGCCTGGATTCAATTCCTGGTCACAGAAATAAGAACCCATAAGCCCCATGGTGCAGCCAATAAATAAATAAAATAAAGTAGTTCTATGAGAAGTTTAATAAAAATCAGTAAATCTCTAGCCAGACTGCTCAGGACAAAAGAGAGGAGACAAATTACCAATATCAGAAATGAGTGAGATGCTATCACTACAGATTCCACATATATTAAAAATACACTAGGAAATAGCAAGACAACTTTACTCATTTAATAAAATAGAAAAATTCATTGGAACCCAAACAAACAAGTTTCACTCAAGAATAAACAAATGACCCAAATACCTGTATGTTTATAAAGAAATTGAATTTTTATTTAAAAATCTTCCCACAGAGAGAACTCATATTTTCAAAACCATGATTTTATACTTTTATAAATTTATAAACTGAAAAGATAAATATTATCTAGTTTTTCCTTTGGAATTTTTCTTTGACCAATGGGTTATATAGATGTGTATTATTCAGTTTCTATATATTGAGGGATTTTCCAGAGATGTTTCTATTACTGATTTCTACCTTAACTCCGCCATGGTCAGATATACCTGGAGCCCCAAGGCCAGGTATATGGGTGTTCATTAATGAATAAGATACCATATTCAAAACCTTATATGGCCAATGATAATCAGATTTCCTAGGGGAAAAAAAAAAAACTAAACCTTATATGCCTTGAATCCTTCTACTTTTATTGAGACTTAATTTATGATCTAGATATGGGTTACCTTAGTAAATACACCCTAGTGAATGTTCTGCACTTTGAAAAGAATGTATATTCTGCTATTGTTGGGTGGAGTGTTCTGTGAGTGTTAATGTACACAGCTTATGCATGTAAATAAGGACTGGAAAGGAAATTGAACCAATATTTTAAAAGTAGATTTTACTGTTCATTAATGAAGTTTTTTTCTCTATGTAAACTGCTTGAATCACATGAAGGAAAATTATGGTTTGGATTGGTGTAACTACCCTTCCAAAATGATTCTTAAAGATCCTATTCCCTGTTGTTTATGTCCTTGTATAGTCCCTTCCCACACTGCATACGGGCTAACCTCTGTGGTTTGTAGAATAATACATAAGCAACCATTTGTGACTTCAGATGCGAGGTCATAAAAGGCATTACAGTTTCTCCCTTGTCTCTTGAAACATTCACTTTAGGATGACCCAGTCTCTGCAGTATGAGCAGCCTTGTTTCATACTCACCCCTGTGGAGAGGAACTGAGTCCTCCAAACAACAGTCAGCAGCAACCTGCCAGGCACATCAGGGAGCCACCTGGGAAGGAGAGCCTCCATTCCCAGTTAAGTGTTCATATGACTACTGCCTGTTAAGAGACCCAAGCGAGAACTGCCTAGCAAAGCCACACCTGAATTTCTGGCCCATAGAAATTGTGAGAGACAATAAATGGTTATTGTTGTGTTAAGCCACTAAGTTTTGAGCAATTTGTTATGGAATAATTTTAAAAACCTCATGCTCATAGGTTTTAAAGTATACATTTATTAAAAGATCACATTCAAGCTTCTTCTCAAAGTTCATCTTCTTTGAGAAGTTTTTCCTAGCCAACCTAGTGGAAATAGCCCCTGAACTGATTCTATCCCTTTGCTCTGCTTCTTCCTCTTAATGTTTATACCTGGAAGTAGTTTAGAATTGTACGTGTGTGTGTATCTTTCTTCTCTTTCTTTTACACAAAAGTGGAAGCCCCATGAGAATAAGGACCATTTGTTCACTACTGCCTAGAACCTGGAGAAGGAAATAGCAACCCACTCCAGTACCCTTGCCTGGAAAATTCCACAGACTGAGGAGCCTGGTAGGCTACAGTCCATGGGGTCACAAAGAGTCGGACACGACTGAGTGACTTCACTTGCACTTGCTTGCCTAGAACCTAGATGTTTAGAATACTACCTGGTGTATCAGTGGCACTCTACCAATAATTGTTGAAAGAGTGGATAATAACAAAATCATTAGTATTCTCATTTGCCTTAATAGTATACTTGGATTTTATTTTGAGAATGTGGGTATGTATAGAGACTATGAACCACGTGTGGATTTGTACTAACTACTTTTCCTAATGTTTTCATTAGAATCATTTTTATAGCAACAGTTCTTGTTGAGTCCTTTCTCTTAACAAGGCATTGTGGTAGGTAGCCTCTGAAATGGCTCTTAATGACTTCTGAGTCCTGGTGCTCATGTCCTTGTACAGTCCCCTCCCACACTGAATAGGGTTGACTTGTGCAACCAATAGAATATTACAGAAATGCATGTGACTTCTGAGGTTAGATCACAGAAAACATTGGAGATTTTACTTAAAAGACATTTGGGATTTGATGTACAATGGTAGCTCAGATGGTAAAGCATCTGACTACAATGCAGGAGACCCAGGTTCAATCCCTGGGTTGGGAAGATCTTCTGGAGAAGGAAATGGCAACCCACTCCAGTACTCTTGCCTGGAAAAATCCCATGGATGGAGGCGCATGGTAGGCTACAGTCCATGGGATCACAAAGAGTCGGATGAGACTGAGTGACTTCACTTTTCACCTCATTACAAATTAATTTCTTCCAAAAATGTTTAAAAATGAAAAGGAGGGTGCAACTAAAGTTTCTGAGTGATTCATTATGTAAGTGTGGAGGAGGCAATGGCAACCCACTCCAGTACTCTTGCCTGGAAAATCCCGTGGACAGAGGAGCCTGGTAGGCTGCAGTCCATGGGGTCACTAAAAGTCGGACACGACTGAAGCAACATAGTAGCAGCAGCAGCAGCAGCATTATGTAAGTGAGGAAAGTCATTTAATGATGACAAGTTCATTAAATCATGTTTGATAGTAGCAGCCAAAGAAATATATTCAGAGCAAATAAACTTGCTTAAGAGTATTAACCTTTCTGTGAGAACAGTTAATCAGAGTTAAAGACATTGAGAGCAATATCAATTGTTAATTAAAAAACAAAGGGGTATCAATTGGTTTTCCTTGACTTATTTTTTGTAATATTAATAGCTTCTTGAGTTTTAATGAACATACCATATAATTCACCCATTGAAAGTGTACAATTCAGAGTTATACAACCCCCACCAGAATCAATTCTTATTACTCCCCAAAGAAATCATGTACCCATTAGCAGTCATTACCCATTCCCCAACAAGCACCCAGCCATAGGTAATCACTAATTTCTTTCTATCTCTATAGATTTCCATATTATGAACATTTCATATAAATGGAACCACACCGTGTATTGTCCTTTGTGACTGACTTCTTTTAGTCAGCATAAGGTTTTCAAGGTTCATTTACAGTGTATCATTTGTTTTCCATCTTTTGGCTATTATGAATAATGCTACCGTAGACATTCATGTGCAAGGTTTTGTGAGGACCTTTTTTTTGTAATTTTCTTGGGTGTATACCTAGGACTCTGGGTTATATGATAGCATTATGTTTAAACTTTTGAGGAAGGCAAGAGAAAAAAAAGAACCTCTGTGCGTATTTTAAAAATTGGGTATTTGTCTTTTGTCTTTTCACTTTCTTTTTATTTTTTTAAATATCTATTTACTTATTTATTTATTGGCTGGCTGGGTCTTTGTTGCTGCAAGAGGTCTTTCTTTAGCCGCAGTGCACTGGCTTCTCATTGCAATGATTTCTCTTATTGAAAAGCACAGACTCTAGGCACATGGGTTTCACTAGTTGCTGCATATGGGCTCAGTAGTGGTGGAGCATGGACTCCAGAGCAGTGGCTCACTAGCTGTGGTGCATGGGCTTAGTTGTTCCTCATCATGTGGGATCTTCCTGATCCAGGCGATCAAATACGTGTCTCTCGCAGCTCCTGCATTGGCAGGCAGATTCTTTACCACTGAGTCACCAGGAAAGTCCTGTCTATTCACTTTCTTGATGCTGTCTTTTTGAACCACAAAACATCTTAATTTTGATGAAGTCCAGTTCATGTTTTTCTTTTGTTGCTTGTACTTTTGGTATCATATCTAATGAACCATGGCTATTCCAGATCTTGAAGCTTTATGCCTTTGTTCTCTTTTAAGAGTTTTATAGGTTTAGCTCTTACAATTAGGGCTTGGATTATTGTGAGTTGATTTTTGTATGTGCTGTGAGGTAGGAATCCAACATAATTCTTTTACATATGGATATCCAGTTGTCCCAGCACAATTTGTTGAAAAGACTATTGTTTGCTCATTGAAAATTGTCTTAGAACCTTGTTGAATTTTTCAACCATAAATATGAGGATTTATTTTTTGACTTTCAATGCTATTCCATTTAGATATAGGTACTTGAATCTTGATGAGTACACAGTTGTCGCTGATATCAGTCAGTTGTTTATCTGAGGAATCAATATTGAGTTTGAAAAAAAAAAAAAAAATATTGAGTTTGAAGTGACTAAAGAATTACCTCTAAGAGTAGTCTGTGTGGAACAACTACAAAAGAGAATGTTTTCAAGGAAGTTGTGAAAACCCTAATTCCGTACAACCTGCAGTTGAGTTGAATAAGATACGTTAAATTGATGGTGGTACTGGTGGCTCAGTGGTACAGAATTCACCTGCCAATGCAGGAGACATGGGTTTGATCCCCAGGTCGGGAAGATACCCTGGAAAAGGAAATGGCAACCCATTCCAGTATTCTTGTCTGGGAAATCCCATGGACAGAGGAGCCTGGCAGGCTACGATCCATAGTGGCACAAAAGAGTCAAAAACGACTTCGTGACGAAGACAACAACAAACGAACATGTGTGGAGGAGAAAAAACTTATTTGAACAGATTTACAAAGCTTTGGAAAATGTAAGGTGTTTAAAGCCTTGTAAATATTTGAATTTATCATGTATTGTCTTACTAACAGCATCAAGAGTGAACTTTATTTCCTCTTCTGGATTTAACCATCATGTGTTCCAGGAACTTTTTTTTTTTTTTTTTCAGAAATATACCTGAATATCCTCACTTGCTATACCACATCGCAGTTTGATGGCTTAGTAATGGTAAAATATTATTGTGATTATTTGAGCTCTGGACTGAGATGGAAACTTTTTTTAATGGTGGTAAAATACATATAACATAAAATTTAATATTTGGCCAATTTTTTGTGTACCATTCAGTGACATTAAGCACAATCATCACCACTATCTATTTCCAAAATTTGTTTCATCTTGCAAAATTGAAATGCTATACCCATTAAACAATAATTCCCCATTCCCTTCACTCCAGCCACTGAAAATTACATAGTACTGTCTCTATGAATTTAACTATTTTTGGTACCTCTTATAAGTAGAATCATAACAGTATTTGTCTTTTTGTGACTGGCTTATTTCATTTAGCATAATATCCTCAAGGTTCATTCATGTTGTAGCATGTGCAAATTTTTCTTCCTTTTTAAGGTTGATTAATATTTTGTTAATGAATATACCACATTTTGCTTATCCATTCATCTGGGTTGCTTCCACATTTTGGCTATTGCAAATAATGTTGTCAGTTGGATTTTTGTGAATGAGAAGTGCCCTCAGCCACTGTTGAACACTAAATGGCTTGGAAATCAGCTTTTATTGAAGATTCAATCATGTTTCTTAACAAGTTCAACCTAAATTACAAAGCAAACTGTATATATGTGAAATTTTACTACAGTCAATTCATTTCGGCAACAATAATTTTTTTAATCACAAACAATATCAAGTTGCTTTATATACTTCCTGTGCTGTCCAAAGATACAAGTAAAATGTCTATTACCATACAAATTTGCAGCATATGTCTTTTCTGAGCTCAAACTGCAGTACCTATGGAAGTTCTGGACTTTACAGCAGTGAAAGCACGGAGTCCTAAACACCGGACCATCAGGGAATTCTCAGTAATTAATATTCTTAAGTAATATTACATATCTGTATTTGGCAATACCTACCTGTGAAAAGATGTTTTTGAAAATGAAATACATGAAATTTTACTACAGATAAGCACTAACAGAAGAATATCTGGCAAAGTACAAGTGGGGAAAAAAAATCTGAAATCACATTTGATGATAGGAAATAATAACTTTGAATTCCAAGTAAGTGAAATGTTATCCTCATCCCCTGCCCAAAAAGAAAAATTATTATTCTCATTACAAATAATTCTTTATAATTACTTGAATTACAAAGCTTAATTACTACATTTTGAATTTCATGAAAAATTTATGGAAAAAATTTTAATCTACTATTTTGTACCTACACAAAATCCTTGATTTTGCCACTTGGCCTGTAAAACCTGAAGTATTTACTATCTGGCCTTTACAGAAAAATTGCCAATCCCAGAAAGAAACAGAGAGAAAAGAGCTAAAGATCAAGTGTTCAGACATCTTGGAGAGTGTGGCATCTCAAAAACCAAGAGAGGAAAGTGTCTCAAACAAGAGAAGATGGTTCATTGTGTAAAACAAAAAGGTAAAGACAAAGATTCAACTTTTGGATCTGACAGTATGGGAATCGATGGTTACCTTGGTGACTGGTTTCAGCATGGTGGTAGCACACAAGATAGAGAAGACAAGGTAAAAAAAGTAAATAATGCATCTCAAAATGTTTAGCATTTGCCTGATACATAGTGTGTACAGTAATTATCACTGAAGCAGAGATTGTCCGTGCCCACCCATGTCCCTCACCTCCACTATTTCAGAAATGTCAGTGTACCTTTAGTTTATGCAGATGTTCCTGATTTTATTTGCCCCCAAAACATTTCTGGCTGCTATAGTTTGCTCTACTTACATGCAACAGGCCAGAGTTGCTAGAAAGCCTTCAACAGTGATCAATAGGAGTAGTTCTCCAGCTCTCTGACCCCTCAAATGCAGTAACTAATATAAGTGTTCTCTAGTTTTCCTGAGCATTCCCCAGAAGGATTAAGAATGGGAAAACCTGGTACTTGTGCAATTTGAAACAACCACTCCCCAGAAATTTGCTTCTTAATCATGATGATGCTGGGAAAGACTGAAAGCAAAAGGAGAAGAGGGTGGCAGGGGATGAGAGGGTTAGATAGCATCATTGACTCAATGGACAGGAATTTGAGCAAACTCTGGCAGACAGTGGAGGACAGAGGAACCTGGCATGCTGCAGTCTATGGGGTCCTAAAGAGTCATGACTTAGCCACTGAACAACAAAAATCATGATACCACAGGTGACAGTGAAGATTTGGATTGATCATGGCCAGATGTTAACGTTTTCCAACTCAGGCTGAAAATGGCTCCAAAGTAAGACACAGAATTGAAACTATCTATATCCACATGGTGGAAAAGGCAATGGCAACCCACTCCGGTACTCTTGCCTGGAAAATCCCATGGGCAGAGGAGCCGGTAGGCTGCAGTCCATGGGGTGTCGAAGAGTCGGACACGACTGAGCGACTTCACTTTTCACTTTCATGCATTGGAGAAGGAAATGGCAACCCACTCCAGTGTTCTTGCCTGGAGAATCCCAGGGACCGGGAGCCTGGTGGGCTGCCATCTATGGGGTCACAAGAGTTGGACACAACTAAAGCGACTTAGCAGCAGCATATCCACATGGATTACTATCAACATTGACATAATTTTATTATTTCATTGTCATCTTCAACATTACTACTATTCCAGAACCATTCAACCAGGAACAGAAAAATTGCAACTTTCCATTTCAGAAATTTCTCAAAGTCCCATTTTAATGAACATTTAACTACTCAACTTTTCAATAGATGTCTTAATTTTATTTATTTATTTGCCATGCCACTCAGCTTGTGGAATCTTAGTCCCCACCCTACCCCACCCCCCACCCCCCCACCCCAACCCCACCAGGAATTGAATCCCAGGCCCCTTGAAGTGGAAGCTTGGAGTCCTAACCATTGGACTGCCAAGGAATTCCCTATTTATTTTTACTGAGGTATACTTGATTTAAAATGTTTGTGGTAATTTGTTAAAGCAGCAATAAAAACTAATACACACTCAAGACTCTTAAAAACCTTTGCCTTGCTGTGTCTGCTAATCCTAACCTACTACATCATGATTCTTACCCAATCCCAATCAAGCCTCCTAAACTGAAAAACCCCCTTAGTCCAGACCTCAAAATCTTATAAATATCCCAAATTCCCCTTGGAAATGCTACTGAAACCATTCAAGGTACTAGGCTCTTTTACTAGTAAGCAATAAACTCAGCTTTGACTTATCAACACATAATTTTGGTGATATATTTGGGGATGCCAACATTTGACAACTGTTTTATTCATTGCCTAGAACAGTACTTGGTATAAAGTAGGTGTTTAATAAACAGAACATTTGATAAATAATGAATAATTTATTTGAGTTTCTTAACGCAGAATAATATTTATGTAGGTACATTTATGACTTAGCAATTCATATATCTAGAAGTGCCTTTTAGAAAATCAGTTTAAAGACTGAATGCAATCTAGTGCATGGGTGTTTATATAAATTTTACTTATAATCATTAAAGTAGAAACCACCCAAATGCTCTTCAACTGATGAATGCCTAAACAGTCTGTGTTATAGTAATAGAATACTACTTAGCAATAAAGAGGGATAAATTACTGAGATATGCAATGACAATAGATAGATCTCAAAGGCATGCTAAGTGAAGGAAGCCATATCTAAAAGGCTACTTACTATATGATTCCATTCATGTGATATTCTGTAAAAGGTGATGTATAGGGACAGAAAGTACATCAGTGGCTGACAGGAACTGGGATTGAACTGAGGGGTTCATTATATAGGAGCAAGAGGAAATGATTAGGGGTAGGGATAAAGGAAATGCTCTATATCTTGATTAGGGTGGTGGTCACATAGCTGCACACATTTGTTAAAACTCATAGAATCAAACATTGAAAAGGATAAATTTTACTGTATATAAATTTTATTATTTTTGAAAATATTTGATTGATTCATTTGTAGCTGCACTGGGTCTTTGTTGCTGCACTGTGGGTTTCTCCAATAGTAGAGAGTGGGGGCTACTCTTTGTTGGGATTTCTCTAGTTGCAGCGAGCAGGGGCTACTCTTCCTTGGAGAGCCCGGAATCTAGGCACATGTGAGGGCTCAGCAGTTATGGCTCAGGAGCTTAGCTACCCTGTGGCATGTGGGATCTTCCCCATCAGGGATCAAACCCATGTCCCCTGCATTAGCAGGGAGATTCTTAACTACTAGATCACTGGAGAAGCCTCTATTTTTTCAACTTTCTTATTGAACTATAGTTGATTTATAATGTTGTGTTCAGCAAAGGGATTCAGTTTTATATTTATGTTTTTTCACTGTATGTCAATTACACCTCTACAAAAATCTGACTGAAAAAACCCCAGAAGTCTACTAAGAATTGCTGTTGCAACAATGTATACTGAATACTTTGTTCAAATATCGCCTGTTGATAAAATAGTCATATTTTTCTCAGAGATTTTTTTCTTTTAAAGTTTTATGGTTGGTATTTTCTGCTATTATGCCAATCAGTGCGGTTGACTTACATTGCTCTAGAATATGAAGTTAAAGACAGAAAATTCATTTTGTTAAAATGGATGTATCTGATTAAAATGTTATGAGTTGAGAAATAATTTTAGGAATTTTTTCTCTCACTGCTAAAAGGGAAGGGCATCCTTATTTGAATAAAAATGGCAAAGAAAAGTCCACCCTTATTTTTTCCACCCCTAGCCCCCCTTTTAGTTTTTAAGTAAGGTCTCATTTATATCAAAAAAACTGTCATGATACTTTATGGAACAAAAAGCATATTATCTTTTAATTTAGCCAAACATTTACTCCAAAATAAATAAAGGAATTTTCCTGTAAAATTTTATCATCAATGCTTTAATACTTCTTAAATTATTGTGTAAAATGATAATCTTCCTTGTTGTCATTCTTCATCATCACTCCTTTCCTATATGGACTTGTAAATCTTCCTAGGCAAAATGAAATTGGCACTACTTCTATGGAGGCAATTAAACAATCTCTATTCAAATTGAAGGGACTTCCCAGGTCCCTCAGTGGTGAAAGAATCCTTCTCCCAAAGGCAAGGGGCTCAGGAGACTCAGGTTCCATCCCTTAACTGTGAAGATTCTCTGGAGGAGAAAATGGCAACTCACTCCAATATTCTTGCCTGGAGAATTCCATGGACAGAGAGGCTTGATGGGCTACAGTCCACAGGGTCCCAAAGAGTCAGATATGACTTAATGACTGAGCATGCACGCATTCATTCAAATTGAAAATACCTTTCCATCTAAAGATTGTGGTCTAATGAATTACTGATATAGTTATCTATCTTGTGAGATTATTAGTTGCAGTTTAGTTTGTAATTTAGTAATGGTTTGGCAGCAACCTAAATGTTCACCTGTAAGGGGTTGATTAAATTATTACATTTGCATATAATGAAATAGTATACTATCCTTAGGAAGAATGAGGCAGTCAAACTACCGCACAACTGCACTCCTCTCACACGCTAGTAAAGTAATGCTCAAAATTCTCCAAGCCAGGTTTCAGCAGTACGTGAACCATGAACTTCCAGATGTTCAAGCTGATTTTAGAAAAGGCAGAGGAACCAGAGATCAAATTGCCAACATCCACTGGATCATGGAAAAAGCAGGAGAGTTCCAGAAAAACATCTATTTCTGCTTTATTGACTATGCCAAAGCCTTTGACTGTATGGATCACAATAAACTGTGAAAAATTCTGAAAGAGATGGGAATACCAGACCACCTGACCTGCCTCTTGAGAAACCTATATGCAGGTCAGGAAGCAACAGTTAGAACTGGACATGGAGCAACAGACTGGTTCCAAATAGGAAAAGGAATACATCAAGGCTGTATATTGTCACCCTGCTTATTTAACTTGTATGCAGTGTACATCATGAGAAACGCTGGGCTGGAAGAAGAACAAGCTGGAATAAGATTGCCAGGAGAAATATCAATGACCTCAGTTATGCAGCGGAGAAGGCAATGGCACCCCACTCCAGTACTCTTGCCTGGAAAATCCCATGGATGGAGGAGTCTGGTAGGCTGCAGTCCATGTGGTTGCTAAGAGTCGGACACGACTGAGGGACTTCACTTTCATGCATCGGAGAAGGAAATGGCAACCCACTCCAGTGTTCTTGCCTAGAGAATCCCAGGGGCGGGGGACCCTGGTGGGCTGACATCTATGGGGTCGCACAGAGTCGGACACAACTGAAGTGACTTAGCAGCAGCAGCAGCAGATATGCAGATGACACCACCCTTATGGCAGAAAGTGAAGAGGAACTCAAAAGCCTCTTGATGAAAGTGAAAGAGGAGAGTGGAAAAGTTGGCTTAAAGCTCAACATTCAGAAAACGAAGATCATGGCATCTGGTCCCATCACTTCATGGCAAATAGATGGGGAAACAGTGGAAAGAGTGTCAGACTTTATTTTGGGGGGCTCCAAAATCACTGCAGATGGTGACTGCAGCCATGAAATTAAAAGATGCTTACTCCTTGGAAGGAAAGTTATGGCCAACCTAGATAGCATATTAAAAAGCAGAGACATCACTTTGGCAACAAAGGTCCATCTAGTCAAGGCTATGGTTTTTCCAGTGGTCATGTATGGATGTGAGAGTTGGACTGTGAAGAAAGCTGAGTGCCGAAGAATTGATGCTTTTGAACTGTGGTGTTGGAGAAGACTCTTGAGAGTCCCTTGGACTGCAAGGAGACCCAACCAGTCTATTCTGAAAGAGATCAGCCCTGGGATTTCTTTGGAAGGAATTATGCTAAAGCTCAAACTCCAGTACTTTGGCCACCTCATGCGAAGAGTTGAGTCATTGGAAAAGACTCTGATGCTGGGAGGGATTGGGGGCAGGAGGAGAAGGGGAGGACAGAGGATGAGATGGCTGGATGGCATCACTGACTCAATGGACATGAGTCTGAGTGAACTCTGGGAGTTGGTGATGGACAGGGAGGCCTTTCGTACTGCAATTCATGGGGTCACAGAGTCAGACACGACTGAGCAACTGAACTGAACTGAGAAGATATCCAGGATATTTAACTGAGAAAAAGAACTTAACGGTATACACAGTATGTTATCTTTTGCATAAAAAGTACATGTATTTTAATATATATTTATGACACATCTTGGGGAGGGTTAAGGGATTGCCTCTAGAACTGGAATAGTTGAAGGTCAGAGATGCGGGTGCCAATTATTTTTCACTCTACTTTATCATAGTTCATTTTGGGTTTTGCATGACTACATTTCCTAATTTACATAGATACATAGACAAAATCTATATAAATAGTTTAGCCTTAAAGAATATGTCGTCACTTCAGAATTATATGATGAAAAAATAATGCTGATGAATTTAGGACTAATAAATTCATTAGTCCTAATAAATTTAGGACCAGCTTTTAGGACTAATAAAAACATTTTCATATGCACATTCTTTATAGTTTATCAAAAAAGCTCCTAAAATCCTTGAATTTTATTTTAAAAAATCTTTAAAATGCTTCCTTCAAAATTAGTAGAAAGTGAAAGGAAAAAAACCCCAGCTTTCCATGACGGCCCTAGGTGGAAAGAAAACAGATAAGAAGCAGGAAGTTATAAAGTGTTTTCCAAATGATGAACCCAAAGTAGTTTCTCTGGATAGTTACCATATTGGTGTAACTATGTATTGTATGAGACACTTTGAAAATCCTGTCTAGTCTGAAGCTGGATTTAGAAAAGGCAGAGGAACCAGAGATCAAATTGCCAACATCCATTGAATCATAGAAAAAGCAGGAGTGTTCCAGAAAAACATCTACTTTTACTTTATTGGCTACGCCAAAGCCTTTGACTGTGTGGATAACAACAAACTGGAAAATTCTTAAAGAGACAGAATACCAGACAACCTTACCTACCTCCTGAGAAATCTGTATAGAGGTCAAGAAGCTACAGTTAGAACTGGACATGGAACAACAGACTGGTTCCAAATCGGGAAAGGAGTTTGTCAAGGCTGTATATTGTCACCCTGCTTATTTAATTTATATGCAGAGTACATCATGAGAAACACTGGGCTGGATGAAGCACAAGCTGGAATCAAGATTGCTGGGAGAAATATCAATAACCTCAGATATGCAGATGACACCACCCTTATGGCACAAAGCAAAGAACTAAAGAGACTCTTGATGAAAGCCACTGCTCTTTCAGAGGAGAGTGAAAACGTTGGCTTAAAACTCAACATTCAGAAAACTAAGGTCATGGCATCCGGTCCCATCACTTCATGGGAAATGGATGGGGAAACAATGGAAACAGTGAGAGACTTTTTTGGAGGGGGCTCCAAAATCACCACAAGATGGTGACTGCAGTCATGAAATTAAAAGACACTTGCTCCTTGGAAGACAAGCTATGACCAACCCAGACAGCATATTAAAAAACAAAGACATTACTTTACCAACAAACGTCTGTCTAGTCAAAGCTATGGTTTTTCCAGTAGTCATGTATGGATGTGAGAGTTGGACTATAAAGAAAGCTGAGCTAGGAAGAATTGATGATTTTGAACTGTGGTGTTGGAGAAGACTCTTGAGAATCCCTTGGACTGCAAGGAGATCCAAGCAGTCAATCGTAAAGGAAATCAGTCCTGAATACTCATTGGAAGGACTGATGTTGAAGCTGAATCTCCAATACTTTGGCCACTTGATTGGAAAAGCTGACTCAATGGAAAAGACCCTGATGCTGGGAAAGACTGAAGGCGGGAGGAGAAGGGGAGGACAGAGGATGAGATGGTTGGCTGGCATCACCGAGGCGATGGACATGAGTTTGAGTAGTCTCTGGGTGTTGGTGATGGACAGGGAAGCCTGGCGTGCTGCAGTCCGTGGGGTTGCAAGGAGTTGGACACGACTAAGTGACTAAACTGAACTGAGTCTGTAACTATGACTTTACTCTCCATAAAATTATAGCTTGCCCTGACTGGCACGGATGTTAACAACTGAAGGAAAGTGTTTGGAATGTCCTGAAGAAAAGTAGTAATGGTAGAAGCTGTTGAGATGACGAAGAAAAAAGGGCTGGCTTGGCTTCGTGGAAGTTCATGCGAGGTTCTAGGCGGCCTCCTGCACAGAAACTCCCGGCAAACTTCCCTTTTCGGCCGGAGCTGTGGAGGGTCTCGTAACTGACCCCGGGCTTAGACGTCAGCACCTGACAGAGGGTCTGGGGGCTTCAGCCACACCCTTAGGCTGACAGACTTCTCTCCTGAGCCCCAGAACCGGTAGATCCGGCTCGGCCCGGCCCCGCCCTTCCGAACTTCACTAGCGGCTACGCGCCGGGGTGTGCAGGCCGGGTAATGCCCAGCCCGCCCTGTCAGACGCTGCCGCCGGGCTCGGGACGCTGGCCTAGGCCACCTGAGCCAGTACCCGGCTTGCCCCGGGTCTTCGGATCCGGCGGCCGTGCACGTCACCACCGTCAGCGTCACCCCCCAACGCAGCAGGCCCCGTAGCCCTCCGTTTTTGTGGCGGGGAGGGGCGCGGCGACGCCACGTGACGCTCTGGTCCCCGCCCGGCCCTGGTCACATGGGTGGCGCGGCCGCTGCGTCAGTCACAGTCCTGGCTGCGGTAGTCGAGCCGCCGTCGCCAGCGGACGGGGCGGGGGAGCCCGGAGCTAGGTCCTCGTCAGCCCGCCCCTGTCGCCTCAGCCGGCCGTCGGGGGCTAGGCCCGACAGTCATGGAGCGGGGCGGGACCTCCGCCTGTGGTGTTTGAAGTACGTCGCCGCCTGCGCTTTTTGAGACCTCTCGAACCCCCGCCGCCGCCGCCGCCGCCGCCGCCCGGAGCTCCTCGCCCTTGGCAGCCTGTCGCCGCCCCCCCGGCGGGCTCGAATGCGCGTCCCTTGAAGGTGCAGGCTCGCCGCCGCCTCTGCCGCAACCGGGAAATGGTTCGGGCCTAGCGGAGCCGGGACTGGAGGTGAGAACAGCCGACTGACTGACTGAGGGCCGGGCCGGCCGCGGGGAGACAGTGGGGGGAGGGGAGAACAGGGTTCTCCTGGGGGCTCGGAGAGACCTTCCAGGTTAGGGCTGCTCGATTCGGCTTCTTCCCTCATCTTCGCCTTCCACCCCCGATCCTCAAAAAAAAAAAAAGAAAGAAAGAAAGAAAATTTAAAAAGCTAACCCAATCCTAACAAAAATTCCCAGAAATCCATCTTCACCGTTTCTCCTTTCGTCCCTTAATCCGTTCCTTCCCTCAGAAATTCATCATCGACTGATCTGTTACTTTTTAATACCTTCCTCAATTTCTAGTCATTTCTAGTTAAAAGAGAGAATAGGCCTAGGTTCTGGCTATCATTACCCAACTAGTTCTCGCTTTCCTTCTCGCGATCCTGCGCACGTCCTCCTTCTCCTCCCCCGCCCCCCCCCCCCCCCCGCAAAAAAGAAAAAAAAAGGAAAAAAAATTTCCGCCTTCGACTGGCGAAGGAGATTGACTAAAAATGGGAATATGGGGGTGTAATACTTGAATACCCCCCATAACTTCTGAATCGCCCTGCTAGCTAGTTACCCCGATAGCTTGTATTTGGGTGTTGATGTGTAGGCCTTCCCTCCAGCTGCCTGTGCCCGGGGTTAATCTCGTAATTGACGTCAGTGCTTTGTTCCTTCCACTTTGCTGTTCCTTCCACTCTTTGAGGATGGATCATGGGATATAGGAGTTTGAGGAGTATCCTTATTGTCTTTTCTTTCACAAACGATATCATTTATAGGAAGTTGAAGGTACAGATGTGAAATGCTTGCGTATAGAGTTCAGCCTAAGACGAAGAGTTCGATTTAGGGTTCTCAGACACTTGCAATTCAGAATTGTGCGATTTCTTTTCTGCTGACCTGTTGGAGATTTTAAACTAAGGCCGGTCCCTTTTCCAGTTACCAGTACTTTTCCTGACGGAATTTAGGCTATAGTTGTTTGTGAATAGGAGGTTTGTAAATGTGACGTTTAAAATGTGGCTTGTGTTTGAGGGCTCCGATGTTAAAAGCACAGAGCTTTGTTTCCGTATTGATTCTGCAAAGCTTTGTAAAGTGCTCCTTTTATTTAACTGTCCTTTAACTTACTAAAATTGAAATATTTATGAGAACTTTCTTGATTTTGTGTTTAATAAAGAGCCTCTGTGGCCAGTGAATCTTGCCTAGAATCGTCTTTGGTCTTATGTTCCTGAAGAAGTGTTGGCAAGTGGCCATCTGGTTTTTAACAAAGCTGGCTTCTTTAAATTGCTCAGATTTATTTTACTTTTTCATCACTGCCTCTTTCAATCTCCAAACACAAACAAAGCTTAAGTTATTTTAAATTCTCTTTTAGCCTTAACTTACCTGAAGCAATTAAAAAATTGTGTGTGTGTGTGTGTTTAACACCAGCAGTTTCATTCAGTTTATGGTGGTTTGCAGGCTCACGACTTTGGTTTTTGTTAGCTCTACAGGAACAGTAGACAGATTTTGCTTTAAATAAAATTCTGTGTCAGGTGTGGGAACAAGATAGGATGTTTGTGAATGACCAAACCTTTACTGTTTGATTAAAGAAAGAGCTTAGCTGTATTCATTGGAAAATAGTCTACCATTTTGAGGTGTAAATGTGATTCTACAGTGCTCTGAAGCTGTGTAATTAAGAATTCTTAAAGACAGCATCTTTTCATTTAGATTCAGTTTCTGCTTGTCAGATGATGTACATTCCCTTCTCTGTGCACTTAAGATGTTGTAACTCTTCGTGACAGTTGATGCATTCTGCTTTTTATTGTGATTTTTTTATAGGTCTGTTGTGTCTTTAGAGCAAGGACTATATATCTTTGTGTCCTCCCCAATATTTTATACAGTTATTAGGTTGAATTTGAATGGGATATCCAACCCAAGATTTCACAAAAGGGTACTCCTAAAAAAAATCATATGAGCAAGTGACCAGTATTTGAAGGGGAAAAAGTAACTATCAGCTACAGAAGATGACAGAAGACGAAGACTTCTAAAATTATGTATCTTTTGTTTTTAAGGGTTAAGGTAAATGTCATATTTTTATATGTACCTGAGAGAAACAAAGAAAACAGGTGTTTCTTTTGTGACCATCTACTGGTTTAGAATGGAGTCTGGAATGTATGAGGCCTTCTCTTTAAATTTTTTTTCATAAAAATCAGAGGTATTCCTAAAGTATCAAATGAAGGTACACCTGGACAGTGACCCAGAAGTGAAGTGTGTATTATAAAAATAGATGACTTAGATTTTATTTTATTTTATTAGTTTTTTAAATTTATTTTTTTATTGAAGTATGTTGTGTTAATTTCTACTGTATAGCAGTGCCTCAATTATACACATATATACATTATCTTTTTATATTCTTTTCCATTATGGTTTACCCCAGGATATTGAATATAGTTCTTTGTGCTGTACAGTACGACCTTTGTGCTCTACAGTAGGATAAACATACAGAATGTTTATCCATTCTGTATGTAACAGTTTGCATCTACTAACCCTAAACTCCCAGTCCATGCCCCAGCCTAGTTGCCCTCTCCCCAACCACAAGTCTGTTCTCTATGTCTGTGAGTCTGTTTCTGTTTTGTAGATAGGTTCATCTGTGCCATAGTTTAGATTCCACATAAGTGGTATCTTATGTTATTTGCCTTTCTCTTTCTGACTTCACCTAGAATGATAATCTCTAGTTGTTTCCATGTTGCTGCAAATGGCATTATTTTGTTCTTTTTTATGACCGAGTAGTATTCCATTGTATATATATGGACCACATATTCTTTATCCATTCATCTGTCAATGAACATTTAGGTTGTTTCCATGTCTTGGCTATTGTGAATAGTGAGCAATAAACATAAGATGCATGTATCATTTTGAATTATAGTTTTTGGCCAAGAGTGTGGTGGTTGGATCATATGGTAGATGTTATTTTTTGTTTAAGCTGTATTCTACAGATATCTTACTATAAAAACTTTTATGTATAATATAAAGGTTTTTCAACTTTTTAACCCCCCAGTCTTCATTATGCTTTTCCCACTTCCTTTTTTATTTCCTCTAAGTTGAAACAATTATATTTGATCCCTGGGATGGTGTTTGCCAGTCTCAGTTATTATGGAATAAGGTATAGTCAGTGACTAAAAACCGCTTAAAGCTAACTTGACTTGTTACCTTGCTACCTTTCTCTTTGGTTTAAGAAAAGCACTCCTACACTTGTGGTTAACTCCTCACGCCCAGAAATTGACTCTATAAATAGATTGTTCTAGATAAAGCCAGTATGGTTTGGCCACCCAGATACTGTCGTGATCTGTCCTGGAACTGGGCTTCTATTCGGCTTCTTTGACTTTTTCTTTTTGTCATCATTAGGGTGGGGACAATTTTATGGAAAGGTGAGTACAGTCAGTGCTCTTCATAAATAGGTCTTCCCACCTCTTTACAATTGCTATCATTTCTTCCATCTGGAATATCACTTTTCCTCTTTTATTCCTACCTCTTTACATTTCACCATCATTTAAGGCACAATGCAAATACCATTACCTTAAGTTTTACTTGACGCCACCCTACCCTA
The DNA here is from genome assembly GCF_003369695.1 of Bos indicus x Bos taurus. Taxonomy (NCBI): domain Eukaryota; kingdom Metazoa; phylum Chordata; class Mammalia; order Artiodactyla; family Bovidae; genus Bos; species Bos indicus x Bos taurus. The sequence continues at coordinate 66,257,694 of NC_040082.1, forward strand.
ATTGTGCCCTATCTCCTTTGAGTCCTTGTATCACTGTATCTCTCTTAATAATTATGTGTTATGCATTAACTGTGAAACTGTAGCACGTTGGATGACTTCAGGCACAGTCAGGGAAGACTCACTAGTAGAATAAAGACTGTTATACAATATTATTGTGTGGTTCTAAGAATTAAAGCACTAATCCAATTTAAGATTTTACTTAAAAAATTAATAGTGATTCCTTAATGTCATCACATATTGTAGTCATTGTTCAAATTTCCCTTACTGGAGTTTTTGTTTTAAACAGTTTGTCTGAATTAGGATCCAAATAAGATTCATACATCATATTGGATTGATGTGTATCTCAACCCTCTTTTCTTTTTTCCTCTATGGGTTCCTTACTGTCTTTTTGTTTTTATTCCTATGCAGTTGGTTTGTTAAAGAAACCAAGCCTTTGCCCATGAGATTTCTCATAGTCTGGATTTTGCTGATTACATCCCTGTGGTTTCATGTAATATGTTCCTCTGTCCACTGTTTTTCCTGTAAATTAGTAGTTACATCTAGAAGCTTGATCCAGTTCAGACATGAATTTTCTTTTTAATGGGAAGAATACTTTGTAGGTAGAGTTGTGTACTTCCCATGTATTCTTGAACTCTCAGCCTGGCTTCTCATCCTAGCAAGCCAGTAAAATTGCTCTTACCAAGGCCACCTGTAACTTCTGCTTTGTCAAATTGTATAGTCATTGCTTAGTCGTTTACCTCTTTCTATACTTGGTATTGTTACCCATTGTCTCCTTGATAACTGTTTATTTACTTGACTTTTATGACTCTGTCCCTTTCCTGCCTTTCTTAGTACTAGCTGCCTCTTTGCAGATGCTTAATTCTCTGCTGATCATATTGATAGTTATGAATTTTCACCTGGACCTGTTTTCACTCTTCTAGGTGATTTCATCCGTTTTTATTGCTGTAACTACCATCTTTAAGTTTTAAACTCACTAGAACTCTTTGATCTACCTGACTGTCCCTCTTGAGATTGTCCAATATGTACCTTGTTTTAGTCAGGAAAAAGACACATTTCTAACTTAAGCATAAAGAAGAATTTATTGGAATTCCCATGAATTCTCAGGAAGGCAGTCAAGCCATAGGAGGACAGCTGGAAGTCAGGAAAAACTAGATCCAGAGGCTCCATGTGAGGTCAGGAGTATCCTCTGTATCTCAGAAGATACTCTTTTTTTTCTACAAGATGCTATTTGTGTGTTGAGTTAGTTCTTTTTTTGCTGCAGATCAACTTTAATACTTACTAGTATCTTTTGAATTTTAAATCTTGATCTTCTGCCATCAGAGAGGCTGACATGATTCTTAATCTCAGATCTCAATAAAGGGACTCATTAGATTATGTGTCCACCTCTGGACCACAGCTTTGGTTACAGGGTTGCATCCTGCAGAGAAGAGGAATAAAGGACACGCTAAAACAGTTGTCCAATTCATTCATTCCATGGCTATTTAGTACACACAGAGTCCTACTTTTCTTATATATATTTAATATTTTCTTTAATATAATATCACTATATATACCAGCAAACACTCTCATCTCTGCTACGGAAATAACCCAAATCATATCTACTTACTGCATCCAGAGGTATATTGTTCTCTGAGTCCAGATTCTAAAGGTGATATTCTTTGTTAATCAGACCTAGATATGCTTTGTCACAGGTCTGAAAATTGTGGACTAAATACTAAATTTAAGCATTCCTAACATAACTGATACACAGTGATAGGGGAAAAAGACCCTGAAACTCTTAGGAGGGGAAGGGAAAGGAAGGTATTGTTCCCAAACTTACACCATGTCTTGCTGGACAGGTACAGTATAAGGTGAATGATAGAACCAGCAAATTACATGGGCCTTCATTTGTTGACTTATTTCCTTGCAAGTGGAGTGAGTTCTTTGATGAGCCAAATGAAGATTTTCAGTTCTGTCCGCTAGAAAGATTTTCCTTTTCTGTTGTTTTAGGTTGAGGCTTATACTTAGAGGGCATTTGAAAGAATTTTAGGAGAGGGCAGTTCTGTTGCCTTTGCACAAGGATTGACACGTTGTGGTTGGTAGGTCCAGTGCTGCCTGCTTTTGTATGGCTGGAGAGCAAAGAGTGTTTTTACATTTTTTTAAATGGTGAGAAAAAAATCAAAAGAAGAATATTTTGTGGTATATGGGAATTATAGGAAGCTCAAAATTCAGTGTCCCTGAATAAAGTTTTACCGGAGCACAGACAGCACACCCATTTGTTCATGGCTTTTGCTACTACAGTGGCAGAGTTGAGTAGTCCTAACTTTATGCCTATAAAGCCAAAAATATTTACTTTAAAAAAGTTTGTCAACTTCTGTCTTAGCAGATGAAATGGCCCTTAGTGGATATTTTAGTCTGAGGATTGCCTTAGGGTTGAGCAGTTAGTTACAAGGTCCTATTTACTGTGATGACCCTTAGGGTATTTTTTGTTTGATTGTTTGTATATGTATCTATTTGTATGTATGTATATGTGTGTTGCTGCTGCCAAGTTGCTTCAGTCGTGTCCGACTCTGTGTGACCCCATGGACTGCAGCCTACCAGGCTTCTCTGTCCATGGGATTCTCCAGGCAAGAACACTGGAGTGGGTTGCCATTTCCTTCTCCAATGTGTTAAAGTGGAAAGTGAAAGTGAAGTCACTCAGTCGTGTCTGACTCTTAGCAACCCATGGACTGCAGCCCACCAGGCTCCTCCATCCATGGGATTTTCCGGGCAACAGTACTGGAGTGGGGTGCTATTGCCTTCTCCCATGTGTACGTGTAGATATATGTATATGTGCGTATACGTGTGTGTTTATACACACACACTTGCGTATATAGATAGATATTTAAATAAAACAGGTGGGGTCTGCACATTGGCCTAGCTTTAGTTAAAAATCCAAACTTTATGTGTCAACTGTACCCTGAAGGTAAGATTACACTCTAGCTTCTGTTGTAACATGGTTGCTCTTAGTATATCTGCGTGAATGGGGGAGAGAATTTTGAGAACAACTGGGTATGAGTAAGCTTCTAGGACTAGAAGCTGATCAGATAGTCCCTGTAAGTGTTAATTATGTTGAATTCTACTGCTTCTCAATCTCCTCACTCCTAAATTCTGTTTTTCTTCCTCAGAGATTATACCACTATTGTTTTTCCTAGAAACCTGCAGGTTGTCCTTGATGCCTCTGTTTTACTTCTCACATCTGTCTATCCCCAAGATTCTGCCTCCATAATCTTTGAATCCAAACCCTTTATCTACATTATCAACACTCCTACCATTACTGTCTTAATCCATGCTTTCATTTCTTACCTGGGTTATTGCAATAGTCTTCTCATTTGTTACCTTGTAATCTACTTCATCCTGTACCAGAGTGATTATTTTTTTTTCCCTCAAATGGCAAATTCACTTCTCCTTGAACTCCTTAGTAGTGTGGCATTTTCTGTAGTATTCTAACTGGGGATTCTTGTACATTAGTGAATTTTTATGTTAACTTCTAAAGGACTGATTTATAGCCAAGTAATGGCTTGGGAGTTTAGATTTTATTTATTAGATTTTGTTTATTAACGTGTTTATGCCAAGTTATAAAGCATTATAACTAATGCTTTAAAGCATCATTATACTAATGATGCTCAGGCAGGGCAAGATGGTGAGTTAAATTGGATCATGTATATGTTAATATAAACCTGGGCTAGTAGTTAGTATTATGTTTTCACTGTGAGGTGTATCTGGTAGATCCCATCTTGTAATTAATCAATATGAAACAGTTTGTTTGCAGTATGAGTGTTTTATTCAAACTTCAGCAGTCGTTATTCTAGATACACATTTAACATAGTTTTCATTAAGGTACATGCATGCTCAGTTGTGCCTGATTCTTTGCAACCCCATAGACTATAGCCCACCAGGCTCCTCTGTACATGGGATTATCCCTTCAAGAATGCTAGAGTGGATTGCCATGAAGGTACTAAACCACAAATGAGCAAGAAAGATGGCCAGAGTTAGCAAGTAAGGCCTCTTTAAAATTGATATTTAGGGACTACTAGCTGGTATGGTCAGAGAAGGCAATGGCAAGCCACTCCAGTACTCTTGCCTAGAAAATCCCATGGATGGAGGAGCCTGGTAGGCTGCAGTCCATGGGGTTGCCACGAGTCGTATGTGACTGAGCGACTTCACTTTCACTTTTCACTTTCACGCAATGGAGAAGGAAATGGCAACCCACTCCAGTGTTTTTGCCTGGAGAATCCCAGGGACGGCAGAGCCTAATAGGCTGCTGTCTATGGGGTTGCACAGAGTTGGACACGACTGAAGCGACTTAGCAGCAGTAGCAGCAGCAGCTGGTATGGTGGAGAAGGCAATGGCACCCCACTCCAGTACTCTCGCCTGGAAAATCCCATGGACAGAGGAGCCTGATAGGCTGTAGTCCATGGGGTCGTGAAGAGTTGGACATGACTGAGCGCCTTCACTTTCACTTTTCCCTTTCATGCATTGGAGAAGGAAATGGCAACCCACTCCAGTGTTCTTGCCTGGAGAATCCCAGGGACGGTGGAGCCTGGTGGGCTGCTGTCTATGGGGTCGCACAGAGTCGGACACGACTGAAGCGACTCAGCAGCAGTATGACATATTTATAAGCATTTTCTACACTATGTTCTTGTAGTCAAATTACAGAAATGGTTTAAAACTGTAGAAAACTGGGCATTCCCTAGCTGTCCAGTGGTTAGAACTCTGTGCCCTCATTGATGAGAGCCTGAGTTCAGTCCCTGGTAATGGAACTAAAATTCCACAAGCTCTGTGGTGCAACCAAATGGTTTAAAACTGTAGAAAACTGGGCATTCCCTGGCTGTCCAGTGGTTAGAACTCTGTGCTCTCATTGATGAGAGCCTGAGTTCAGTCCCTGGTCATGGAACTAAAATTCCACAAGCTCTGTGGTGCAACCAGATATCTCTACCTGTATATCTATATCTATCTATCTATTGTTCCATTGTTCTATCTATCTAAACTATGTTGTTTAGTTGCTATATATATATAGATAGATATATCTATCTACTTGTATATCTGTATCTGTCTATCTATTGTTGTTTAGTTGCTATGTCTGCAACTCCATGGACTATAGCCCACAATGCTCCACTGTCCATGAGATTTCCCAGGCAAGCATATTGGAGTGGGTTGCCATTTCCTTCTCCATCTATCTGTCTGTATATCAAACTAAACCTGAGGCTACATATTTTCAGGATCGAATACATCATTGGTTTAGTTTATGTAAAATAGCATAATCTGTAACAATAGTGTTATGCAGGATGTGGGATCCTAGTTCCCCAATCAGGGATAGAACCGTGCCCCCTGAAATGGAAATGTGGAGTTCAACCACTGGACCACCAGGGAAATCCCACATTAGTGTTATTTAAAGTTGTTTTAAAGTGTTTAAAGTGTTTTAAAGTTGTTTAAAGTGTTACAGTTCCATAGAGCTATAAACAAAATTAGTTCATACCTAATTTTATATTCATACTAAATTCTTAGCATTATAATTTTTAAAAGGTCATCACTCAAGATCTGAGAGATATAATTTTCTCTGAAAAGATATCTTTATGTCTTTCAGATTTCAGAAACAAACCCAAAGGTCTAGTTTGATCCCATGTATTTCTCCAGTCTTATCTTTCATTTTCACTCCCCCCAACCCTATTATCCAACTACTCTTGATCCTGTCTCTCTTCCTTGGGTCGATAAGATGTTCTTTCTGCTCAAAACTAACCTTTCTCCCTCCCTTTTCTTTCTTCCCTTCTCTTCTCCTGCCCTCATGCCACCTTTCTGTAGTTAATCTAGCTGCAATCAAATCTTAGGAAATGATGGCTAACTTTTGTTTTTATATCTTAGCCTTAGTGCAGTGTCTGATACAACATATGCCCTGGTTAACTACAATGTTAATGTACCTTATATATAGTATTGGTTTATACCAAAGAGACATTTTAAAATCAGAGTTATAAAGCCTTCAGAATTCCTTCTGAATTCTATTTAAATATGTTACAAGTCTGAATTAGAAAATATTTTGAAAGTACATTTACTCATCCCTTTATCAGTTGATTTTTCAAAGTAAGTATTCTTTGTACCATAATAAATAACTAATTTATACTTTGTAAGTTTATATTCCAGTGATTTAAGAGAAGTAACCTTAAATGACCTTAGCTACCTTTAAAAGTAGTATTCTTATTTACATTTAAAAAAAATTTATTTGATTGCACCAGGTCTTCGTTGCAGCATGTGGGCTTGGTTGTGGCATGCAGGATGTAGTTCGCTGACCAGGGAACAGAGGCCCCCTGCTTTGGGAGCTCAGGGTCTTAACCACTTGACCACCAGTGAAGTCTCCTTATTTACATCTTAATAGAAGGTTATTAACAAGAATTTAGGGTAATTAGGATAGGGGCTGATGTAAGTTTCTATGTTAGCATTTTTCTCTCACCTTTTTTTTTTTTTTTTTTAAAGTATTCTAAGGCACTAAATGGGCTTCCCAGTGCTGCTGCTGCTGAGTCATTTCAGTCGTGTCCGACTCTGTGCAACCCCATAGACAGCAGCCCACCAGGATGCCCCATCCCTGGGATTCTCCAGGCAAGAACACCGGAGTGGGTTGCCATCTCCCTCTCCAATGCATGAAAGTGAAGTCGCTCAGTCGTGTCTGACCCTCAGCGACCCCATGGACTGAAGCCTTCCAGGCTCCTTCATCCATGGGATTTTCCAGGCAAGAGTAATGGAGTGGGGTGCCACTGCCTTCTCCCCCAGTGTCGCTAGTAGTATAGAACCCACCTGCCAATGCAGGAGATGTAAGAGACACAGGTTCGATCCCTGGGTCCAGAAGATCCCCTGGAGGAGGGCATGGCAACCCTCTTTAGTATTCTTGCCTGGAGAATCTCCACGGATAGAGGAGCATGGTGGGCTGCAGTCCATGAGGTCGCAAAGAGTCGGACATGAATGACTCGACAGCACGCAGGCAAAGCACTAAAATATATTTCAGGAAATTCAGATACTTTTTTACCACTTGCAACCCACTCCAGTACTCTTGCCTGGAAAATTCCATGGACTGAGAGGCTCCTCAGAGCCTGGTAGGCTACAGTCCATGGGGTCACAAAGAGTCAGACACGACTGAGCGACTTCACTTTACTTTGGAAATAAGCAAGTGAAGATGAAATTGATTAGAAAGAATTCCTTTTTAGTGTTAATTCTAAAGAACCTTTGCTATGTAATGCTTTTTAACTTTTGCTTAATTTGCTAGATGCATTTTTAAGTAATAAAACTTTTATTTAGCCTTTTGGACCCGTGTTATTTTCTCTTGGCTTCCTCAGGTCCTATAAATGAAAGCAGTCTTGCAGTACTTTTTGAGCTGATCATTTCTTTCTGAGTGTTGTTACTGAAACAGTTTTCATACCATCTCAGTTTGCCAAGTATGATGCTGAGAGTTTATAGTCTAGTACTTATATTTGGTGAACATTTGAGAGTACAGGGTTTAAGTAAAAATAGAAATTAATCATTTCTATACTTGTGTTTCTTTTGTTTTTTCTTTTAGAGAAATTGCTTTAAAAACAACAGAATTTATTTAGTATCAATAGTAATGATTTATTGGGTTTATAATGTATTGAATGTGGGAAAAAGAAAACCTACTATCTTATTGTTGTGAAATGTAAGCAGGTCTTAAGGAATGGGAGACTATGTGGGTAAAAAAAGATGGGCGACATGTGAAACACAACTTTCAGTGAGTACTCTCACTGCCTCTTTGACTCTTGAGGCTGTAAGACTTTAGTGTTACCTTTATAAAATTCATCAAGTGTTTTGAGTATATATCTGTTGTATGCCAGCCATTACGTTAAGTGCTAGAGAGGAGAGAGGGGAAGTTAAATCATATCTTTAGTTCTTTCTGTCTAGAAGCTTATAACATGGAGATGAGTAGAGAAAGCAGGTAGAAAAATAACGATAATGTCAGGCAAGTGTTAGTGCCAAATGAAATAAAAAGAAATGTTTCGGGAAGTAAATGAGTTTAGTTCCCAGAGGATTCTTAGAGACCTTCTTGGAGGAGGGGTGCTGTGTGATAAACTTTCAAATGGATGTATTTGGAAATGGAGAGAAGGAAGGACATTATATGTACAGGGACTAGTTTGAGCAGAGACCTGGATCTGAATATGTGTAGGTTATTTTCGGGCTCAGATAAGTACTGAAGTCTTTATAAAAGTAGATAGAAATTGGACTTTGGACAGCTTTGCAACCTGAGATATGATTGTTAGATTTCCATGGAGAGGAGAGTTATTAATGACTTTTAAGTAGAAAATGTCTTAATTAGATCTGTTTTATAAAGTTGTAAAGATAATTATTGGTTCATATGTTACATAAGTTTCCAATAAGATACCTTTGCAGGTTTTAGATATTTGTATGCTTTCAAAGTAAGAAACTGAGTCAAAAGATTTTCTTCTTTATAAAGAGATTTCTGAAATTTGACTTTTAACTATTCTTTCCACCCATTTGTTTATCTTTAAAGATAAAGGTGGACTTCTCATTTTGATTTGTTTATATGCTTTTAGAGTGGTAGCACAGTTTTTTGAGATAAATGCAAACGAATTAAGTTTGGTTTAAACATTTCTCAAGTATTAGTAAATGCCCAAGAAGTATAATTTTATTTCGTTATGTTTTTAAAACAGCTTCAGGGCATGTAACCATGCAGGATTACTTACTAAGGGAAGCAGGAGCATTTAGTTTTAGTACTGAGAGAAACATCTAAAGAGAGGCAGCTGGCTACAAATAATATGAATACTCATATTCTAATGCTTACACTTAAGTGTGAGCATACTTGTGTATGTAATAAGCATTTCTGCTCTTCAATTAAGATTTTAAATTGTCTAATATTTTAAAAAGAGCAACTCAGTTTATCAGTAATCAGTTTGGCAAATAGTGTTTGAAATTGGATACTGCTTAATAACATAATAAACCTTGTGATACTGTTTGATTTCTAAGGTGAGGAAGTATCATTAAAGTATCAGAGTTGTATATATAGCTTAACACATTAGTAAAGAAATATATTTCAGTTCTTGTCAATCTCAAATCATTAAATGCAAATGTTAAGAATCTACTAAGTTAAAATGTGTTGCAGAATAGTGTCTGATTTTAGTGTGATATAAAGTACTAATTGTTTCAATTTTGAAATGTTAGTATTTTAAAAAATTATTTTTTTGGCTGCATCAGTCATGTCTTAGTTGGGGCACCCAGGGCCTTCTTTGCATCATGTAGGATCTTTTGTTACGGTGCACAAACTCTCGCTGTGGCGTGTGGACTCAGTAGTTGCGGTGCTCTGTCCTAGTTGCGCCAAGGCATGTGGGATCTTAGTTACCTGACCAGGGATTGAACCTGCATCCACTACACAGCATGGTGGATTCTTAACCACTGGACCACCAGGAAAGTCCCAAAATAATAGTATTTTGTGGTATTAGGTAAAGGATATCATGATCTCAAGATATTATCTCCTAATAAATGAGATAATCACTCCTTTTTAATCAGGTTGTAAAGTTCAGCTTACTTATTTGGTTGTCTGCTAGGTTATGTTCAGGTATGTGATGCTGGAAAACACATTCACAGATTATTGTCTAGTGGAAGAGGAAATACTAATGAACATCAAAATAAGTTTATACTTAATTGTGATCAGGTACTCTGAAGAATTATCTGCATGAATTTCCTTAAGCTGGAAGGAGTACCACAAGTTCAAGAAACGCGAAAACAGCCCTTGGTGGGAGCTGGGAGGGGAGGGTGTCAGGATATAAAATGAATCTGATGAGGTAGATAGGCAGGAGTCACATCAGGAGAAAGTCAAGTACTGGCTTTGCAGGCCAATGTTAAGTACCTTAAAGTTTATCCTACAGGTGGAAAGCTTACTAAAAGTTTTTAATCAGGGTTTGAGTGACATAATCTGATTTGTGTTTTAAAAAGATCACTTTGACTGCTGTATAAAATATGGATTAGAGAGAGAAGAAAAAAACTAGGAGTCCCAATTAGAAGGCCCTAGCATTTGTCCAAGTCAGAGATAAAATGATGGCTTGTTTGAACAGTGGCAGTAGAGGAGGAAGTGAACTGATAAATACAAGATATATTTTGGAGGCTATGATTATGGATTGGATGTGGAGAGAGGTTGAAGGGAGGATTCAGCAAGAGCAGTTTGTTGGTAGAATGAGGATCACTGGAGCAGGAGTTGTTGAAGTGAAGGGAAAAGAGATCAAGAAATCAGTTTTGGATGTACTGAGATTGATATTCCTCAGACAAAGAACATGATCAAACAGGTCCCTGAATTTGTGGTTCTCTATCTCAGAAGAGAAAGGTGTGATGTGGAGCATATCTTGGTATTTGTAGTGTAGGCATATACTTGGTATTTTAAGCCATGAGAATGTAGGGAAAGAATGTAAACTTAATCAGAGACTAAATAAGACCCACGACTGAGTGCAGAGGAGCACCACTTTTTAAGAGGTCTGGTAGATAGAACGGAAGAACCTGATGCTAGGAAAACTGGGAGATTATAGAGGCCAAAAGTATGTTAAGGAGCCATTAGTGGCTGAGTATGTGGAATGGTAGGTCAACTAAAATGATAGAGTGTCTGTTGAATTTAGCAACTTGCAAATGAGTGTGATCTTGGCAAAGGAGTGGAATGTGGGAAGCTGGAAACAGAATGTTGCAAGGTTGGAAACAGAATGTTGCATGGTGATTGGATACATTTTGGAAAGCAGTTTGTGTGTATCAGTTAAAATAGGAGATGCTCATTGCCTGAAACCTAGCAATTCCACTTGTAGATATGGGTTCCAGAAAAACTCACTCAGTCATTGGTACAAAGAGAAGTGTATAAAAATGATCATTACACCATTGTTTGTAATGGCAGAAAAAGAGGAAACAAATCTGGAGAGTGTATAACACAGTAGTGGAAATAAATGAACTACAGCCACATGAGTCAGGATGGATTAACTTCAACATAATGTTGAAAATTTAAAAGGCTGAGTCTTTATAGAGTGTACCATTTTTAAAGGTTGAAAAATATGCAGAACAATTCAGGGTCTTATTTAAGGATTCATACATATATAGTAAAAATACAAAGAAATTTATGAGAAAAAGATTAACACCAAAATCAGAATAGTGGCTGTCAGGAAGGGAGCACAGGAGATGTGATCCAGGAGGGGTACACAGTAGCATTCATTGGCAATGCTGTGTTTCCCAGGCAGCTGATAACCCAGGTATTCACTATATTGCTCCGAATACCTTTTGGGTAACTTAAATGAAACAAATGGTTGCAGAGAAAATGGAGAATCACCAAGAGTCCTTCCCGTGGAGGAGAATAGAGGAGAGGTAGAATGGTCGCTTGAGAGATCTATAGGATCAGGAAAGACTTTCTTTTTTTTAAAGAACAATATGTTTGAATGATGATAGAAAGGATTAATTAAAGAGAGAAAAGTTGAAGTTGCTGTAGAAAAGTCAATTACTGATAAAAGTCCAGAAGAAGATAGCAAAATGGGCATAATTGTCCTTTGATAGATGCTTTTTCTTTTTTAGCCAGAGGAAAGAAGAAAATGGATGCAGTGCTGATAGTTTGAAAGTTGATGGTTGATTGATGAGATTTCTCTCTGATCTTTAATCTTTTTAATCTTTGTTCAGTAAGACAAGGTCATTTGTGGAATGGAAGTTAGGAGGAAGAGTCATAGAGCTCCATGAAAATTCCTGTGAGGAATAGGAAAGAGCATTTGTCAGAGAAAAATAGTAAAATTTCTGGGAAGCTTTGAGGGCCTAGTTGAAAATGATTTATGAAACATTATTATGAAAAGTTAGATGATATGTAAAGATATAATAAAGAAAGAAAAAATGGTATGGAATTGTCTTTGCCTTCCATTTTTTTTTTTTTTTTTACTGTGTTATTTTTATTTTTTGGCCGTGTGGCATGGCATGTGGGATCTTAGTTCCCCAGTCAGGCATCTACCCTTCCCCCCACATTGGAAGCACAGAGCCCTAACCACTGGAACACCAGAGAAGTCCCTTTACTAGTTAGTTTAAACCTGAAAGCTATAGAAGTCTCTTCAGGGGAAAGGTCCTTTCATGCAAAATTCTATTTTGGTACCTACTTTTTTTTTTTTTTTTTAATGTGTGCTTGGAAGATAAGCCCAGCTTAGTTTTAATTTTTAAATTGAAGGATAATTCCTTTAGAGAATTTTGTTTTCTGTCAACCATCAATATGAATCAGCCATAGGTATACCTATTTCCCTTCCCTCTTGAACCTCCCTTCCATCTCCCTCCCCATCCCAGGTACCTGATGTTTTGTTATTGTTGGCTTTGATCTCCACAGGTGTACAACCTGTTTCCCTTACTTGTAGGAAATGACCTCTTCAGACTCTCTTTGGGTGGAGAAATCCTGTCAAATGAGGCAAGAGGAATTTCTATACCAATGAGGCTTTTTGCTTTAACATAAAGTTACAGTTTAATAGCAGTTGTAATAAACTGGATTCTGAAATAATTGAAATCTTAGCTCAATTCTCTTTTGACTTTTGAAGTGTAAATAATTTAATTAATAATAGACACTAGTTTAAAAAAAAAAAAACATCGTAACATGCCAGACACTAGTTCTGAACATTTGAAAAAGGCAACTTAAAGGTCACATTTTACTCATTCAACCATTTTTGAGGTTTTAAATTTTAAAAGGTTATAAAACTACATGTTTTTATTTAAAAAATTATAGGTGATGAATTTCTGGTTCACTGGGAATGCACCCTTTTTTGAACTATGATTACTATATTTTCTTATTGTGGTTTTATATATATATATATAGTGAAATTTATTTTAGTAATTTTAAATGTATAGCTCAGTGGCATTATGTACATTTACAGTGTATCTTGAACAGAAGCTCCATACCCATTGAATGATAATTCCCTATTCCGTTATGCCCAGTGTCTTGCAACCACCATTCTGCTTTCTGTCAGTTTGCCTTTTTTACATACCTCATGTAAGTGACTGGCTTATTTCACTTAGCCTTGATATCCTCAAGCTTCATTCATGTTGTAGCATGTGTCAGAATTTCTTTCCTTTTTAAGGCTAAATTATATTTCTTTGTATGTGTATACCACATTTTGTTTGTCCATTCATCTGTTGGTGAGCACTTGGGTTGCTTCCACCTCTTGACTTCTGTGGATAATGCTGCTATGAACATGGGGTGTACAAATACCTATTTTGAGTCCCTGCTTTCAGTTCTTTTGGCTGTATATGTAAGCGTATGATTGCTGGATCATATGGTAATTCTATATTATGAGCAACAAACTTTGCCACAGCAGCTGCACCATTTTACATTTTCACCAGCACTGCTCAGGGTTCTAATTTCTTCATATTCTTGCCAGCATTTTTTAAACAAGATTTTAAAATGTTGATAATAGCCATCCTAATAGGTGTGATGTTGTATCTCTTAGTTTTGATTTCCATTTCCCTAAAGACTGATGATGTTATAGATCACTTCATGTGTTTATTGGCTATTTGTATATTTTCTTTGGAGAAAAGCTTGTTCAAGTCCTTTCCCCATTTTTTGATTGAGTCGTCTTGGCATTTTTGTGGAAAATCTGTTACAAATGTGAAGTATTGATATATTTCCAGACTCCTGGTTCTCTTTTGAGGTTTCTAGTAAATTTTGAAATTGAGAAGTGTGTGTCTTCCAACTTTCTTCTTTTGCAAGATTGTTTTGACTATTCTGGAACTCTTGAATTTGCATGTGAATTTTAGTATCATCTCATCAATTTCTGTAAAGAAGTCAGCTGGGATATTAATAGGGACTCTGTGGAATCTGTGGATCAATTAAAGGAGTATCTTCATCTTAATAAATTCTCAAATCCATGAATAAGATTGTTCCCATTTTTTTTAGATCTTCTTTAATTTCTTTAATGTTTTGTAGTTTTCAGAGTTTGAATTTTGCTGTTCTCTTGTTAATTTTTTTCTAAGTATTTTGTGTGTGTGTGTGTGTGTGATACTGTAAATGGAATTGTTTTCTTAATTTCATTTTTGGTTTGTTTATTGTACTTTATAGAAGTAGAATTCATTTTTTTCTGTATATTGATCTTATGTCGTACAACTTTGTTGAGCTCATTTATTAGCTCTCACAGATATTTTGTGGATTCTTTATGGTTTTCTACATATAATATCATTATTCTACTTTTCCTTTCCAGTTCAGAGCCTTTTACTTCTGTTTCTTGCCTGATTGACTTGACTAGAACCTCTTTACAGTATGGATTAGAAGTGGTGAAAGGACATCCTTGTCTTGTTCTTTTCTTGATCTTAAGGGGAAAGCATTCAGTCTCTCACTATTAAATATGATAGCTCCATTTTCCTTGTAGATATACCTTGTTAGCTTTAGGAAATTTCCTTCTGTTCCTAGTTTGTTGAGTGGTTTTGTCAAGAAGAGATGTTACAACTTGTCAGATGCATTTTCTACATCCGTTGAGATGGTCATCTGGTTTTTGTCCTGTATTCTATTGTTAGGATGTGTTACTTTAACTGATTTTTGGATGTTAAGCCAGTCTTGCATTCTTCAGTTGGTCATGGTGTATAATCCTTTTAATATTGCTGGATTTGGTTTGTTAGTATTTTGGGGGGGACTTTTTGTGTAAATATAAGGTTTGTATTGATCTGTAGAATTTTATTTTTTTTTTTAGGTAAGAAATGGATTTACTCAGATTCAGAGAGAAGCACACTCCACAGACAGAGTGTGAGCCATCTCATAGGGCGAGTACAGCAACCTGATCTGTAGATTTTTTTTCTTGTGATGTCTTCGTCTGGTTTTCATATCAGGGTAATATTACCTTTACAAAATGAATTAGAAGTAGTTTCCTCCTTCCTTTTTTGGGGAAGAGTTTGTGAAGGATTGGTATTAATTCCGGAGAAGGCAATGGCACCCCACTCTAGTACTCTTGCCTGGAAAATCCCATGGATGGAGGAGCCTGGTAGGCTGTAGTCCATGGGGTCGCTAAGAGTCGGACATGACTGAGCGACTTCCCTTTCACTTTTCACTTTCATCCATTGGAGAAGGAAATGACAACCCACTCCAGTGTTCTTGCCTGGAGAATCCCAGGGACTAGGGAGCCTGGTGGGCTTCCGTCTATGGGGTCGCACAGAGTCAGACGGACACGACTGAAGCGACTTAGCAGCAGCAGCAGTGTTAATTCTTTAAACATTCGTTAGAATTTACCAATGAAGTCATTCAGTTTTGCACTTTTATTTATAAGAGTTTTTTTGACTGCTAATTCAGCCTCTTGTTATGGGTCTTTTCTGGCTTCCTGTTATTTCTTGACTTATGTGATCTGGTGTCTTTTCAGGAATTTTGTCCATTCCATTTAGATTACCTACTTTGTTTGCATACAGTTTTTCATTGTATTCCTTTGTAATCTTTTATTTCTGTAAGGTTGGTAATATTGTCCCCTCTTCATTTTTGCTTTTAGTAATTTTAATTCTCTTTCTTTTTTCTTGGTCATTGTTTACTAAAGGTTTTTCAACATTCTTGGTCTTCTTAAAGAACTAGTTTTTGGTTTTGCTAATTTTCTCTATTATTTTTCTATTATGTATTTTATTTCCACGCTAATTTTCATTCATTTCCTCCCTCCTGCTTTCATTTGGTTTAGTTTACTTTTAATTCTTTTTAGTTTTTTATTTATTTATTGTTTTAGTTTTTTAAGATTCGTTTAAAATCTTTCTCTTTGCTTAATATCAGTGTTTATAATTACACATTTTCCTTCAGCACAGCTTTAGCTGCATCTCATAAGTTTTGGTTTGGAGTTGTGGTTTTATTAATATCTCAGAGTTTCCTTCTTAGGACTTCTTCCTTCTTTGACCAACTGGTTATTTAGGATTATATTGTTTATAATTTCCATACATTTGTGAATTTCTCAGTTTTCCTTCTGCCCTTGATTTCTGATTTCATCCCATCGTGATCCAATAACATACTTTGTATGATTTCAGTCCTTTCAGATTTATTTAGATTTGTTTTATGGCCTAATGTACAGTCTGTCGGAGAATGTTCTGTGTGCACTGGAGGAGAATGTGTATTCTGCTTTCGTTGAGCGTTCTACACCTGTTAGACCTAGTTGAATTATTACAGTGTTGTTCAAGTCAATGTATCAAAACCTGAGAGACTGTTAATATTTGTTCTACTCATATCCTTTATCTCTTGAATAACACCAGATTATTATTTTTTTTAATTTAAATTTTTTTATTTTAATTGGAGAATAATTACTTTACAATATTGTATTGGTTTTGCCATACATCAACATGAATCCGCCACGGGGGTACACGTGCTCCCCATCCTGAACCCCCCCTCCCACCTCCCTTCCCGTACCATCCCTCTGGGTCATCCCAGTGCACCAGCCCCAAGCATCCTGTATCGTGCATCGAACCTGGACTGGAGATTCGTTTCTTATATGATATTATACATGTCTCAATGTCATTCTCCCAAATCATCCCCCCCCACACACACAAAGTCCAAAAGACTGTTCTGTACATCTGTGTCTCTTTTGCTGTCTCGCAATCCAAGGGATGGTGGAGCCTGGTGGGCTGCCGTCTATGGGGTCACACAAAGTCGGACATGACTGAAGCGACTTAGCATAGCATAGCATACAGGGTTATCGTTACCGTCTTTCTAAATTCCATATATATGCGTTGATGTTTTTCTTTCTGGCTTACTTTACTCTGTATAATAGGCTCCAGTTTCATCCACTTCATTGGAACTGATTCAAATGTATTCTTTTTAATGGCTGAGTAATACTCCATTGTGTATATGTACCACAGCTTTCTTATCCATTCATCTGCTGATGGACATCTAGGTTGCTTCCATGTCCTGGCTATTATAAACAGTGCTGCAGTGAACATTGGGGTACACGTGTCTCTTTCAATTCTAACACCAGATTATTTTAATGTTGTGAGACCTCAGTTGTTTCTCATAGGGAAACGAGCAGTTGAGGCAGAAAGTTGGGATCCTCAATTCTTTAAAGGAACACACTGGTCTGAAACTTGTTAATAATGCCATAAAGATACAGGAAGAGTTGACAAAGATTTCTTCATTGTGTTTTCAAAAACAGCTTTATTGAGGAATAATTTGCATTCCATAAACTCACTTGTTTTTAAGTGTACAATTCAGTGATTCTTAATCGGTTTATGAGTGTGCAGCTATCACCACAGTTTAATTGCTGAACATTTCCATTACCCTAAAAAGATAAGTTGTGTCTGTTTACAGTCACTCTTTATTCTTTGTTTTACCCTTTATTCTGTTTTTTAGAGGGAGGGGGAGGGGGGCTGCACACCAAGTGGCTTGTAGGATCTTAGTTCCCTGACCAGGGATCAAACCTGGGGCCTTGGCAGTGAGAGTGCCAAGTCCTAACCTGGACTGTGTTAAATACTCTGCTGCTGCTGCTAAGTCACTTCAGTCGTGTCCGACTCTGTGCGACCCCATAGACAGCAGCCCATCAGGCTCCCCTATCCCTGGGATTCTCCAGGCAAGAACACTGGAGTGGGTTGCCATTGCCTTCTCCAATGCATGAAAGTGAAAAGTGAAAGTGAAGTCGCTCAGTCGTGTCCGACTCTTCGAAACCCCATGGACTGCAGCCCACCAGGCTCCTCCATCCATGGGATTTTCCAGGCAAGAATACTGGAGTGGGGTGCTATCACCTTCTCTGGTTAAATACTCTGGACCATGTTAAATACCACTGGACTGTATTAAATACTTGTATAGTGTTAAATATTCAAATACATTGTGTATATGTACCACAGCTTTCTTATCCATTCATCTGCTGATGGACATCTAGGTTGCTTCCCTGTCCTGGCTATTATAAACAGTGCTGCGATGAACAATGGGGTACACATGTAGTTCTCACGGGTACACAAATAGTTCTCACATCTAATTCTTACCATCCAATTAGTTTGGACGTTTTTTAAAGGACAGAAGTGAGATTTATGTAGATTACTTACCTAAATCATATGTCTAGTGTGTTATATAATCACAGCTAAATATCAAGTATCCAGTTCCACTATAAAGACAGTTTCACTTGGACATAGCTGCTAGTAGTGGGTGGATAAGACTTAAATAACTGCAATGAGTAGCAGCTATTAAAGGGCTATAAAAGCCAGGCCTTTTCTTTATTGAGTACCCTAGTCCCATGTAGTCCATAGTATAGTTTACTTTTAGTCTCTCGTTACAGGTAACTGAAAAGTAAAGATACAGATAGCACATAGTCTGTATTAAAAATACTTAAAATTATTTATTTAGATTGATTATAGTTACTCCATTGACATAAAGACTGGAAAACTCCAGAGAGGTTGAACAAATGTGGATCAAGGTGAAAGTCAAAAAGACAGAAAGAAATCAAGAGACTTGGAGAGAGTATTGACAAATTTTCAAAAACTGCAGTGTGAGGTTTGCATTTTAGATTGAGGAGAGTGTAGGCCTGCCTGCAGAGTTTGGAAGTAGTCCTGAAGGAGGAGCCAGAAGACTTGAAGAGGTGGTCAGTAGAGTAGGATGCAGTTTAGCATAAGGTTTAATCCTAACCTCATATTTCTCAGCTAAAATGTAGAACAGATTGGAAAAGCATGGTTATTATGTAATCAAGACTATCACTTTAATAGGAAAATGGACAAAAGATATAAATATGCAGTTCATAGAGGAAGAAATATGAAATATGAATGGCTAAGCAGCTCATGAAAAAGATGTACAGTCTTAACTATCAGAGAAATTGAGTAGAATGCAGCTATGAGCTTTCAAGATCAAGGACCATCTAGGAGTCATTATTTTTTCCCTGGCTTCTCGAACAGTGCCTAGAAGTAGCAGACAGGTTCCTGTATTTTTTGGATAAATAAAACAAGTAACATTGGAATATTCTTTTTTTTTAATTTTTTAGGTGATTCAATTAAAAAAGACTCATAATGCCTGGATTGAAAACGGCATGGTTAAAGGGCAGTGTCACACTCTTATTAGTAGTCTGTCAATTACAACAGTCTTTTTGAAAAGCAGTTTAGTGGTATACATTAAAGTGGTATAGCATATATCCTTTGACTTAGCAATTTCACATGGAGAAATTTATCTGAAATGAAAATAGTGTGCACACCATGTACAATCATTATAATGTTTGTCATACAGAATTCCAGATACAACCTCTTCAGGGGCTTTCTGGTTAAATGAATACTATGCAGGCAATAAAAGAATGAAAATTCATGAATATTGTTATGGAACTATGTTCATTACTTCTTAAATGAAGTAAGAATTGTATGTGTAATAATTTTCACCTTTACTCTATGTGACTCCTTGGAATATGATTTATTTCAGGGAAGTAAAACTATTGGTGACTTTACTTTCTACTTTATAGTGATCATATTAGAGTTTGGGGGCCAAGAGCGAGTATTACTTGTGTAATTGGAAAAACAGACCCATCAAGGTTATCTTTTTTGAAAAAGGAACCTTTTTACACTGTTTATGGGAATGTAAATTGGTATAGCCACTATGGAGAACAGTATGGAGGTTCCTTAAAAACCTAAAATAAGAGTTACTATATGATGCAGCAGTCCCACTCCGGAGCATGTATCTGGAGAAAACTATGATTCAAAGAGATACATGCACCCCGTTGTTCATAGCAACACTATTTACAGTCACCAAGACATGGAAGCAACCTGTGTCCATCAACAAATGAACAGATAAAGGTGATGTGATATATATACACAATAGTATATTACTTAGCCATAGAAAATAATGAAATAATGCCATTTGCAGCCACATGGATGGACCTCGAGATTATCATACTAAGTAAAGTAAATCAGAGAAAGACAAATGTCGTATGATAGTGCTTATATGTGGAATCTAAAAGAAAAATATACAAAGAACTTATTTACAAAACAGAAATAGATTTAAAGACATAGAAAACAGTTACCAGAGGGGAAAGAAGGGAGGGATAAATTAGGAGTTTGGGTTTAAAATATACGAACTACTGTATATAAAATAGATAACCAGCAAGGACCTACTATGTAGCACAGGGAACTGTAGTCAGTATCTTGTAATGACCTATAATAGAAAGGAATCCAAATATATATATGTCTATAACTAAATCACTTTCCTGTATACCTGCAACTAAAACAGTGTTGTAAACAACTATATTTTACTAAAAAAAATTTCTTTAAAGGTTTGTCTTTTTTGGAAAATACATAGGTGGAAGACTATTCCCTATTAACATTTGCAGTAATGGCCAAAATATTTACTGAGGGATAAGAAAGATGATTTAACTAAATAAGGAGACATGTTTCATATTATGCATGAAAACTGGATATTCAGATTTTCAGTTTTCTTGTGTTTAGCTTATGAGAATGGTGGTGGGCATGTTTTCCTATTAGTTGAGTTAGTTGTATTTCTATATACTCAGCACTTAACAATTCTGCTTCCAGGTTTAAGCTAAAGAAATAATGAGGCTGTCAATCATATGGCATACATTGTGTTGCACCTACTTTTCCTTACATAACAGCATTTATGGAAATTCCCCAGGTTAATTGGAAATTATCTACTTCATTTGCTTTAATAAATCATGGTTTATTTAACCATCTCTTTGTTCTCGGACATTCGATTATTTTAAATGTTTTACCACTAAAAACAGTGCTGCAGTGAACGTCTTTGTAGCCTATAGCTGTGCTTTTAATTCTGTGGAATACAGTCCCACAAGTGAGGCTACTGGGCTGAAAGGTTTGTTTTTATTCTGGCTGAGTTTGAAATGTCTTCACCATTTTAATAACTGTCATTTTAGAAAAGTACATGGCTCTTAATTGTTATTAAATAAAACATTTTATTATTGAATTGGGCTTTTTAAACTATTAAAATCCCACATGTTTGGGGATTTATTTCTTGCTTCTGGTTTACTGATCAATTTGTTCATTTCTTTACCATGCTATTTTGATAATGGTAATGGATTATAAGTTTTAATCTAGTATGGCAGGTTATTCTTGTTCTCCCCAATACTAAGTATATAATAGACGCTTGTTGCATATTAACTTAATAGCACACTTAATAATACTAAATTTTGGATGTTCATTTACTTTTATTGAACCGAAGCTTGCCCTGTGGATGTTGTCCCCTTCTTACAAGTAATAAGCGCAATTTTTTTCTGAAATGTGATAAATCATGACACACAGGAGTTGAGGAGAACTGGAAATCAGAGTGGATTTGGAGGTGCACCTTAGTCATGAGAGAAATACTGTAAGCCCTAGAGGAGAAGTAGTTTGATGGTAGTCCCAAGACTGAAAAATGTTGGAAAGCACCCATCATGCTCTAACATTTTAATCACTCTTAACCTTTCATATTTTATTTTTTTTAAATCTCAAACGTAAGAAAAGTATAATACAGATCTCTATACCCTTCACCTAGATTAACATTTTTACTGTTAACACTTAGTTACTGCTGCTACTCCTACTCTTCCTTCTCCTCTTCCTGACTCTTTCCTTTACCTCTGTCTTTCCCTCCTTCCTTTATCCATCCCTCTCTCTCTTGTCTCTCCCCCCAACCCCACATACGATACTTTCTATAGACATACTATCTATACATACTTGGTGTAGATTCCAACCATTTGAGAGTTGGCAAACATAACATTGGAGAAGGAAATGGCAACCCACTCCAGTGTTCTTGCCTGGAGAATCCCAGGGACGGGGGAGCCTGGTGGGCTTTCGTCTCTGGGGTCGCAGAGTCGGACACGACTGAAGCGACTTAGCAGCAGCAAACATAACATTTCGCCTGTATGTTGTATATGTCCTAAGTAAGAATCAAGGATTTTCTCCTACATAATGAAATAGAATTATCACAGTTGAGGGACTTAACATTGCTATGTTATCTGAAATATCATCCATAAAAACAGAACTACCATATGATCCAGCAAACAAAAGAAAACAAAAACACTTGAGATATATGCACCCTTATGTTAGTTGTGGGATTATTTGCAATAGCCAGGATATGGAAGCAGCCGGAGTTCCATTGGTAGATGAATGGATAAAGAAGATGTGATATATGAATATGTATAATGGAAAATTACTCAGCCATCACAAAGAATGAAATCTTTCCATTTGCAACAATATGGATGGACTTAGAAGATATTATCCTAAAAAGTTAAATAAGTCCGACAAAGACAAATACTACATGATTTCACTTATATGTGAAATCTTTAAAAAAAAAATAAAAAAGAGCAAGCACAATAAAACAGAAACAGAGAACATACATACATTCATACAGAGAACAAACAGATGGTTGCTGGGGGGAGGGGTTGAGGTTGAAGGAAAGAAACAGGTGAGGATGATGAAGAGGTACAAACTCCAGTTAGGAAGTAAATGAATCAAAGGTTTGAAATGTACAGTGTGAGGAATATGGTCAGTAACTATATATTATCTTTGTATGGTGAGATATCTTACTAGATTCATAAATGTATAGAGGTAAAACAGGTTGTATAACAGGAACTAACATAGTGTTGCAGATCAATTACACTTTAGAAACAAACTCAGAAAGGGCAGAGTTAAGATTTGTGGTTACCAGAGATGGGGGATCAGGGTCAGGGGAATTGGATGAAGGCAGTCAAAAGGTACCAACTTCCAGTTATAAGGATAAGTGCTAGGGAGGTGCTGGACAATACAATTTAATAAAATTAACAGTGTTGTATGTTTTACTTAACAGTTGAGAATCAGTCATTGAGTTCTCATCAAAAATGATGTTTTTCTATTTCTTTAATTTTGCATCTGTATAAGATTATGAATGTTCACTAAACTTACTGTGATGATGACTTTATGATACGTATCAAACCATTATGCTGTTAACTTTTCAAGTGCTGTGTATTATATCTCAATAAATTAACTAGAAGAAAAAATTTGTAATTGGTATATCAACTTTAAGTACTGGATAGGTACTTAAACAATTTACCTTAAGTAATTAAAAATTTTAGAAGAAGAACCTTCTTTCTACTTGCTAATTTTCTTTTAGAAATTATTTTATCTAGTAGAATGGTTGTGATACAGCAGTTTGTTATTTTTTACTGAATTCTGTTTCAGTATAGTAGTTGCAAATATAGGAGGAATATAGTTTTGGCTGTACAACAGAGATATACTTCAAATTGAGTCATTTGAATTTCATATTAATTTTAGGTCAGCTCAAGTGGAATTATTGGAATTCTGCTTTGGGGAAAACTTTATTTTAGGCAGAGATACTGATATTGAAAGACACAGAAGGAAAAAAATAGAACCAGTGTATTAGATGTGAAAATAAGTCAAATCAGAAAAAACCTAGAGAATAAGAACTGAAACTGGGATATTAGTTCTTATTAGCAATCATTTAATTTCATCATGAGTTTCTTGGCAGTTTTGTTAAAAGAGGAAATATTCAGTGTGATGACTTTTACTGTTTAAGAAAACAAAGTTTTTTTATTATTGAATTATAGGAGGAATTTTATTGTGGGAATCATCCATTTTTGCAGTAAACTTTCACATGTTTCTTGCATGATTATGTTAGTGCTGTTAATTTTAATACATAAAATTAAATCATAATTTAAATAAGGCATGTCTGTTGTTTTCTGATTGTTCAAGAATTTGGGGGTGGGGACTGCTCTGGGTCTCCACTGTGTTGAGTGGGCTTTCTCTAGTTGTACACAGGCTTCTTGTTGTGGTGGGTGAGCTTCTCTAGTTGGGGCACATGGGCTTAGTTGCCCTGCTGTATGGGATCTTAGTTCCCCAACCAGGGATTGAACCCGCTCCCCTTGCAGTGGAAGGTTAGAGTCTTAACCACCGGATCACTGGAGAAGTCACTGAGCTTTCAAGAATTAAACTTAGGAAATTAGAGGAAATTGGTAGTTAATGCAGATATGGACACAAGTTCATGTGTTGTGGCACTATAGCTCTAGAGGCCTATTTGAAGTTTGATAGTGATACACAGTTATTAGTTGGCACAAGTATGCTAGGGGATAATAAATGTTCTTTCATTTTAATTTCTGAATACCAAAGTGTAGATGTTTTATGGTGTTTATTAAAGAAAGAATCAAATACTTTTTGTGGTTCTGATGGGAGACCAAAGAAAGCACACACTATTCCCATAACCTCAAAATAGTTTATATTCTTTTCTAAGTTTATTAGAAACTTGTACATAAAAGAAGGAACTTGAATATACATTTGGATACCTGGAACACATTTTTAAACACTAAGTTGCTCTATTTGAATGACAGTAAATTGCAAATCAGGAAGTTTTATATTTAAATGTTTATTTGTGCTTATAAAAGTCCTCAAGAATTGGTTTTGCTGTCCATTCTCATTTTACAATTATAGTTTCTACCAGTCTTGATTGACTTTAATTTTCTCATTTAATTTGATTTCTGAATCTTATCATAAGGCTGGAAATACTCCACTGTGTAACCTGGTCTTTCTGTCTGGCCTCCAGCAGAACTTTCAAAGCAAAACAAAGCATAACTAGGACAGATGATTAAATGTCTCCAGGGAAGAGTGTGTTGCAGAGTCCCTGATAATCCCTTGTCCCAGGATTAGACAACAGTTTTCGTTGTTATCTATTAACCAAAAATCCCTCTGATATAAACTATTTTCCTTGGTTTCTTGTTAGTGAAAACAGAGCATACTGTCATGATTATAGAAATGACACCCTCATTTACCCCGTCTCCCAAAAGACTTTTTCTGTAAAATTTCAACTACTGTTACTAACCCAAGTTAATTGTAGATTCTGCTGCTGAAAGCCTCAGTTTTGGCATTTATTGAGGTGTTAATTGAAATATTAATGTATTTAGAGCAGAAATGTCGTTTTTTAGGGAATCTAGAGCAACAGCAAAGCTGAGATCAAACTGCCATAAGGATGGACACCAAGGAAGCTGTGTTTGGGACAAAAAGAAATCAAGATAAGGTAGATGGAAAGTAGAGAAAAGCATTGGACCCTGGGGGGAGGGGGTGGTAGGTAGGAGTGGGTTGTATGCTTCTAATGACAAAGAATAGTTAGATTTCTGAAGAAGAAGCCACAGAAGGCTTATAGGAAATAACTAAGAATTATGGGTTTAAGTACTACTTTCCCTCTGAATACGTAAGTTTTAGCTGACTTTTAGCTAGCAGAAAACTTAAAAAATTGATAAGGCTAAGTGTTTAAATGGGGTGGATCCTAACTAATATCCTGGGCCAGTGTTTCCTGTCTGGATAGTTGTGGGAAGACACTGTCTGTTTTTAGTAGACAACGTGAACATGAGGTTGCTCAGTCGTGTCCGACTCTTTGTGACCCCATGGACTGTAGCCTACCAGGCTCCTCCGCCCATGGGATTTTCCAGGCCAGAATACTGGAGTGGGTTGCCATTTCCTTCTCCAGGAGATCTTCCTGACCCAGGGATTGAACCCAGGTCTCCCGCATTGTAGGCAAATGCTTTACCGTCTGAGCCACCAGGGAAGTCCTCTTATTTAGTAGATAAAAACCATTGCCAAAACCCAACTTCAGTACTAATGCCTGTTATCACTTGAAAGTTAAAAGGGAATATCCGATTGAAGCGTTAAACTGACAAAATGAGTACAGAACATTTAATTTTTCCTTTTTTTGTGTGATGTAAAGGTTGTGTTTCTCTTCATAGCAACATGAACCGTGAAGACCGGAATGTGCTGCGTATGAAAGAACGGGAAAGGCGGAATCAGGAAATTCAGCAGGGCGACGACGCCTTCCCACCTAGCTCTCCTCTCTTTGCTGAGCCATACAAAGTTGTAAGTTGTCCTTTGAATGTTTTTTCCCCTATAATGTAACATATTTTGCTTTTAAAATGTTTAAACTTGAGTTTTTATATTAGAAAGAGTTACTATGTTATGCCCTTTAACATTTTTCGTTTCCTCATAATAGAATGTACTTCTTTGGTATAAATTTTTCATCGCTGTATAACATATGTACAGAAAAGTACACAAAGTAAGTGTTGTAGGTGAAAGAATTTTCATTCACCATATGAGCAACCTCACATAATTAATACCCAAATCAAGAAATGTAACATCACTAGTGCCCTAAAATCCTTACAACCCTTCACCCCACCACCATCCCATCTCTGTCCTCTAACTCCTTAAGTATGGGTTAGCTCAAACATTCCTATCATTATTCCTAACTCTACCACTAGCCCTTGGCAGGCATTTTACCTTTCTGAGCCTTGAACTAAATTAAAATTTTCTTTATCAATACACATCATCTGCTGTTTCCTTGGATGTTTGGATATAACATGAGTCAAAGAGAAATATTTCATAAATTCTTTTGTTTTTCCCTATTTCTTGCCATTTGCTTACTAGTTTATCAAGTTTCAGTATATTTGAATAAAAGTATTTTCATTATCAGTCTGGTTCTTTTTCTGTTATCATATACTAGATTCTCTGATTTCCTTTTTATATGTGTAATACTTAATTAACAATGTCAAATTTAGATTAAAGCATAATGTCAGAGGTGTTCAATAAGTTGAACTAATTGCCTGTTTTAAAAAACCATTGTTATACTTGATTTGCATGTGTGCATGCTCAGTTGCTTCAGTAATGTCCAATTCTTTGTGACGCTATGGACTATAGCCCTCTAGGCTCCTCTGTCCATAGAATTTTCCTGGCAAGAATACTGGGGTGGGTTGCCATGCCTTCCTCCAGGGGATCTTCCAGACCCAGGGATCCAACCCAAACTGAACCTGATGATTTTAAAGTAACTGTAGTGGCCACAAATGTTTCTCTTATATTTGATTTGGCTTTGGATTTCATTGGAAGTAAGCTTTCCTGATGGCTTGCTGCTGCTGCTGCTAAGTCACTTCAGTCATGTCCAACTCTGTGCGACCCCATAGATGGCAGCCCACCAGGCTCCCCCATCCCCAGGATTCTCCAGGCAAGAACACTGGAGTGGGGTGCCATCTCCTTCTCCAGTGCATGAAAGTGAAAAGTGAAAGTGAAGTCCCTCAGTCGTGCTTGACTGCTCGACTCTCAGCAACCCCATGGACTGCAGCCTACCAGGCTCCTCCGTCCATGGGATTTTCCAGGCAAGAGTACTGGACTGGGTTGCCATTGCCTTCTCCTTCCTGATGGCTTAGTGGTAAAGAACCTGCCTGCAGTGCAGCAGATGCAGGTTTGATCCCTGGGTCAGGAAGATCCCCTGGAGAAGGGAATGGCTACCCACTCCAGTACCCACTCCAGGAAAATTCCATGGACAGAGGAGTTTGACGGTCTACAGTCCATGGAGTTACAAAGAGTTGGACACAATTGAGTGACTAACACATTCATACTTTCTAACACTTTCATTGGAAGTATTACTATAATTTAAAGGCTTATATTGTGTGGAATAGCTATAATAGTATGTATTACAGCACCAGTGATCATTGTTGGCTTCATAGTATGATGTTGAAAGTGTGTTAGATTTTTTTCTCATGAAACACAAATTAACAGCATATCCTGGGTTTACTCTTACAACATTTGGTGTTTGTAGAAACCGTTTGTGAGATCTATAAGTAGCCATTTATTCAGAGCTTTTTAAGATTTGTCCAATGAAGGGCAGTTAGACTGACATCATTTATAACACAATACTTTGGAATTAAAGACATTTTGAAAAGAACTGGAGTTTGGTCCAGAATCTTTGACTCATGCTGCTACTGCTAAGTCGCTTCAGTTGTGTCCGACTCTGTGTGACCTCATAGACGGCAGCCCACCAGGCTCCCCCGTCCCTGGGATTCTCCAGGCAAGAACACTGGAGTGGGTCTCCATTTCCTTCTCCAGTGCATGAAAGTGTAAAGGGAAAGTGAAGTTGCTTAGTCGTGTCCTACTCTTCGTGACCCCATGGACTGCAGCCTACCAGGCTCCTCTGTCCATGGGATTTTCCAGGCAAGAGTACTGGAGTGGGGTGCCATTGCCTTCTCCCTCTTTGACTCATACTACCATTTTATTTTGTAGTATGGTGTGTAGTATGTAAATATCCAATGAATAGGGTTTGATTTCTGACCTTGATATTGTCAATAAATTGCTATACATTTACCTCTTAGACTGATTTTCATATAATCTAAAGTCCTTACTGATTCATACCAACCTCAGAATAAATACTGGTGGTTCCGGGTCTTCTGTTTGTTTTTCAGTCTTGATTTCCTTTTTATGTAATCAGTCAACTTTTTTCTTTCATATATATGAATATAAAAGAGTCCTAAAGCTTGTAGACATCTTGGATCTTATTATTCAAAAATAATTTTTGAAACTCAAGAGTATACACTTTTGACTTCAAAAGTTGGAGGACTTGATGGTCACGATTAATAGCCAAAATTTAAAAATTTATCACTGGATTTTCCATGCTTAATTTGTTGTTGACTTTTATTAACTTGATGTGTTCCAGTAACAGAAGGAATTATTAATTAAA
Source organism: Bos indicus x Bos taurus (assembly GCF_003369695.1). Taxonomy (NCBI): domain Eukaryota; kingdom Metazoa; phylum Chordata; class Mammalia; order Artiodactyla; family Bovidae; genus Bos; species Bos indicus x Bos taurus. The sequence goes on from NC_040082.1 coordinate 66,286,099, forward strand.
AAAAGATAATTAAGTATATATAGCTTGTTTCATTCACCTTTTTACTTCTGCTTCTAACTGTAACATTGAATGTAAGGAATATGTTGTTTTCCTTGACTGCCAAAAGTATGAGTATTGGCTAATCTGCTGATATGGAACTTAATTACATAAAGGCATAATTACTTTTCCTGCTCTTCAAAATATTTTTACTACTGTTCCAGTATATTTATTAGTGAAATTTGGATTTTTAAAAGATCTCCTATAGTCTATTGTATATATATTTCTCAGTGTCCTCTAGAATATTATTGTTTTAACATGAAGGTTTTTCACTTACAGTGAATTTTCTTTTTCATCATAAAAAAATATGTATTTGGAGTTTGCTTTGAGATCTTAACCTTAACATATGAGATGAGACCTCCTTTTAGAAAAGTCCCTTTCCATTTAAAGTTTGTGAAGTTAGTTTGGAAGCATCTTTTATTTCTAGTTATGCTAATTTTATAGTTTTATTTTATTTTATTTTTTTTAGACTAGCAAAGAAGATAAGCTGTCAAGTCGTATTCAGAGTATGCTTGGAAACTACGATGAAATGAAGGATTTCATAGGAGACAGATCTATACCAAAGCTTGTTGCAATTCCCAAGCCTACAGTACCGCCGACAGCAGATGAAAAATCTAACCCAAATTTCTTTGAACAGAGACATGGGAGCTCTCATCAGAGTAGCAAATGGACTCCAGTAGGACCTGCACCCAGCACTTCTCAGTCTCAGAAAAGGTCCTCGGGCTTACAGAGTGGACACAGTAGCCAGCGGGCCAGTGCAGGTGCCAGTGGTGGCACTAATAGTAGTGGCCAGAGACATGACCGTGACTCATACAGCAGTGGTGGGAGCAGTAGCCGAAAAAAAGGCCAGCATGGATCAGAACACTCCAAATCACGCTCTTCCAGCCCTGGAAAACCCCAGGCTGTTTCTTCATTAAGCTCCAGTCATTCCAGGTCTCATGGGAATGATCACCATAGCAAAGAACATCAGCGTTCCAAATCACCTCGGGACCCTGATGCAAACTGGGATTCTCCTTCCCGTGTACCTTTTTCAAGTGGGCAGCACTCAAATCAGTCTTTCCCACCTTCATTGATGTCAAAGTCCAGCTCAATGCTACAGAAACCCACTGCCTATGTGCGGCCCATGGATGGACAGGAGTCCATGGAACCAAAGCTGTCCTCTGAACACTACAGCAGCCAGTCTCATGGCAACAGCATGACTGAACTGAAGCCCAGCAGTAAAGCACATCTCACCAAGCTGAAAATACCTTCCCAACCATTGGATGTAAGTCACACATGTAGAGCTTTTTAATATTGTAACTATATGAAGCAATTCACCCTAAAATTATGATTGAACTTGAAGTCTTTGTCTTAACAGTAAGGAATGTAAAAGTTTAAGGAAAAACTTGTGATTGACTCCCAAGTGAATCCATAGAGCTCTTAGACACTTCTCTTGAGCAGTAGAAAAAAGGTCATTCATTGTTTTCAAATATTAAAATGACAAGTCAGTTTTAGAACTATGCCATTCTCCCAAATCATCCCACCCTCTCCCTCTCCCTCTCCCACAGAGTCCAAAAGACTGTTCTATACATCTGTGTCTCTTTTGTTCTCTCATATACAGGGTTATCATTACCGTCTTTCTAAATTCCATATACATATGCATTAGTATACTGTATTGGTGCCTCCAATTAAAATAAATAAATTAAAAAAATGTTTTTTTAAGTTATAGAACTAAAACATGATCTCTCAATACCTTAGGTTTCCTCATTTTGATTTTATAGGATAATACATTTTGTTTCTTTTGTTTTAAAAAAATTACTTCTCATTACAATACTCATCAATAAGATGTGGCCATGGTTCATTGTGGTAAATGTTGAGACTTTTTGGTTGCATGGAGATGGTAATGTTTATGATTTGGATGCCATGATCCTTTTCTCTGGGTACACTTAAAGGTTTGCGGCGACTGCTCCAGGGATAGCAGTGGGTTGAAATTTAAGGTATTTAGAACTATGTACCAAAACATTCTGTTCAGAATAATGAGCATTCTTTGTGAAATAGCTGAAATTTTATCCTTTAATCTAGTCTTTGCAATAAAATTTTTAAACCATATCAGTAGCTGAAAATTACAGCTTATAGCTTAAAACAGTGGAGGAAGGGATGGGGGATAGGTAAAATGATGTTTTGAGGACATTTAAAAATCTTTCTTGTGGCCTTGGGAAATGCATTGTTCCTGGCATTTGTCATCTAATTACTCCTCTCAAGAGAAGAGTAAAGTGGTGATTTGTTCTTTCTTTACACATTATAATGTGATCCTTAGAGCTAGACTTCACCATAACTCAATTGTTGTTTGTGCTTCAGAATAAACTTAACTTTCATGATTTAAGAAATATTATATAAAATGTCCATTGTGTTCCAGACAGCTAATCTTTCAATAATACTGGTTTTACTCTGTTTGTTAGTTTATGTGAAATGATGATCTCAGTATCATAGTATATTTTGTATATAAATCGACTTAAATTTTGACATCTTGTTCAGCTGAAAAAACTACATTTTAAAAGTTGATTTCTAATCCAAGTATAAGCAAGATAAGATTTCTTGGAAAACTTTCTTTTTAATTTCCAATTATCTACAGTTTAGTGATTAAAATTTTTTAGTGCTTGAAATTATGTAGTTAAGGAAATTAGTCCAAAGATTCTAATTAGTGTTCTGGCTTTGAGTAGTGGGATACCAAATATATCTTTAATGTTAGTTTTATTTCTAATAATGTTAAATCTATACAACAAATGATAAAAACCTAATAAGAAATGACTTTAGACCTAATATGTGTTTCTTTTCCTCTTTTTTTAGGCATCTGCTTCTGGGGATGTGAGTTGTGTGGATGAAATTCTTAAAGTAAGTTTTTGGTTTTTTTTTTAAATAGTTTGTCTCTTTAATTATGATGCTCTGCTACCCTCTTCTCCTCCTCCTCCCTGTATGTCACAAAGTATCTGAAGCTGCAGCAGACTGATTACATGTATAACCTGATTGTGTCCATCAAAAATAACTGACTCTTTTCTGTTTATATTCATACTTAAGTTCTGAACTACTTGGTTTGTTTACTCTTTGCCCTCAAAAAGCTGGGGGTTTTGTTTGTAAGTAAAAACAAATTCTGGTCTTAACAGTTTGCTTTGAAAAGAGGAAGAAGCCAAATATAACTATACCTTCTTAGGTTTATCAGTTAATAATTTGAAATGCTTAAAAATCTCAGTAGTTATCAAACCATTGTGTTGAAAATAGCTTGCTTTGTAGTTCATCTGTATATACTGGTCAGATATACGTAAAAAGTCTTCTGAATACTATACATTTTGAGTGTTTAATGGAATATGTTTAAACTTGACACATGACTAAAGAGTACATTCTTCTGTTGGGAAAAGAAAATGTTGTCTGTTAGAAAAAGAACCTGTTTTTGCCTCAATAGACAAAAACCATCAGTCACATATTAATTGTACTTTTTGTGTACACCTGAATTTTTGTGTCTGTACTTGTATTTCACTGTATGTATTTTTAAAAATTTTTATTTATTTTTGACAGCGCTGGGTCTTTGTTGCTTTGCACAGGCTTTCTGTAGTTGTGGCGAGTGGACGCTACTCTCTGGTTTGGTGCATGGGCTTCTCTTGTTGCAGAGCACAGGTTCTAGGGCGCGTGGGCTTCAGTAGTTGCAGCTCTAGAGTGTAGGCTCAGTAGTTGGGCTTAGTTGCTGCGAGGTATCTGGGACCTTCTCAGATCAGAATTAAACCTATGTCCCCTGCATTTTGGCAGGCAGACTCTTATCCACTGCACCACCAGGGAAGTCCCCTTCACTGTGTATATTTTTGAAAGACTGCTTGCATTGGCTGCTGCCACTTATTTTTCTCCTTCTTTTCTTTTGTTGTTTTTCAGCCACTAAGTTGTGTTCGACTCTTTGAGACCCCATGGACTGCAGCACACCAGGCTTCCCTGTCCTTCCTTTAGCCTACTAAAATCTCTTTTACCTCCGCCGTTCTCCTGAACTTGTTTCTCCAAGGTCATTACCTCCCATGCCATTAGAGGCTTCATTTGAGTTCTCTACTGTTGCTGCTGTTTTAAAGAATTTTTATTTTTTCCTTCTGGAAACACCATTTTTTTCTTCCTTGACTGTTACGTTGTTTTTATTTTCTACACACCTTTTCTTGTCTGGCATTCTCAACATTCCAAAGTTGCCCTTTGGGAAAGCTTGTGTCCTCTCTTATCTCTTAAACTTGAGTTCATTTTTTAAGCCAGTGCTCCTCTCTTCTTTTTCTTTGATGAAAATTTCCTCCATCCTTTGGACTTCAGCTGTTAAGACAGCTATTCAGTCTTTCTCTCCTGTCTTGGCCTCCTTTGGGTTTTGGGTTTTGTCTCTTGATTGCTTCTTAGGTGGGTCTCTGTTTGGGTTTCTCCCTGCCTCTTCAGATATGTCTGAAGCCATATTTATCAGACTTAACTTCTATTAGTAGTATCATTGTTCTTCCTGGCTAATTGTAGAATCCCAATTATCTTTCACTTTTTTCTCTCATGTTTTCTTTAACCACAAAACTACATGCAAGACTTTGAAAATTTCTTGAAAATGTTTGTTCCTTTGTTTCCATTTCTGCCACTTTGAGCTTTAGTAATTGTAATATACAGTCCTCACTCTGACTTTCTGTCTGGAGTCTCCCTGCTCATCTGTCTTCTGTATTGCTGTCATATTCTTTGCTTTAATCCTTTGTCTTCATAATTTCCTTCTAAGAAGTTTTCAGGCTCTCTAAGGCCCCTAAAAAGAATAGGGTGCAAATTTAACATTTTAAATGTTAGTCTGTGTACAGGCCAGTTTCAGCCTCTCGCACTACAGATTGACCACTTTTCCCAAACTGATTTCCCTAAGCCATAGCCTTTCGTATTCTTTCATCTCTGTAAACTTTCATGGAATGTGTTTCTCCTTCCTCTTCAGTTATATACAGATTCTGTTTTTTTCTTAGAATCCCACTGAAATCCTCTTCCCCCCGAATCAGGTCATCAGACCACAATGATGACTCATTGCTTTCATTTTTCAGTTGCCATGTACATAAAAAGTCTAAGGGAGCATATATCTTTACTCTTAAATCCTCAGAAATGTATGGCACGTTAATACCTGAAAGAAATCTTAAGATTTTCTTGTATTTAATTATTTCTGTGATACTACCGACCATTTATTATATTGAGTGAAAGTCGCTCAGTCATGTCCGACTCTTTGCGACCCCATGGACTATGTAGTCCATGGAATTCTCCAGGCCAGAATACTGGAGTGGGTAGCCTTTCCCTTCTCCAGGGGGTCTTCCCAACCCAGGGATCAAACCCAGGTCTCCCGCACTGCAGGCAGATTCTTTACCAGCTGAGCCACGAGGGAAGCCATTTATTATATATTTTATGTATATATATATGACTTGGCACATGGCCTTGGGTGTAATAGATGCTCAGTCATTTGACAGTAGGGAGTTAAATAGATTTTTTATTGAGGGGATTTTGGTGTTTAAGGTGTAAAATGCCAACAATGAAAGCCTGGGGCATGTAAGTTTCTGTTTCTTTTCCCTCCCTATGTGCAGCATAGAAGGAAGCGCAGGTTCACATTGCCTTTGTGTTTTCTTCATAATTGTAGTCATATTTTTTCTGGGAACCTCATCATAAACTTAAAGGAAATAAAAAGGGTTTTTTAGTCTAAAAGTAATATATTTATTGTAAGAAATGATTTATTAATTCAGAACTTACTGTGGACCTACTGTGTGTCAAGCACCAGGGATATTGTGGTGATAATAGTGTTAGTGTTGCACCCTTTGAGCTGGCATTTTCAAGCACAATGTAGGAAATAATCAACTATATACAATTACTTCAGAAAGTGAAATACTATTAAAAACATAAAGCATTGTAAGAGGATAAAGAGCAAGCTGAGTGCAGGTGACTATTTCAAGAGATTCAAGTGGTAGAAGCTGTATCAAGTGTTCTTTTCTCTTCTTCCTTCAGTCGTTCTGTTGTCCAAAGGTTAACTATCTCTGAGAGATTTTTCCATAAATAAACATTTATGAGGACATACACTGATTTGTATTTGGCATTTAACAGTGGTCATTTCAGAAGGTAACTTTCTCATTTTTCTGTTTGCTTGGTGTTCCATTGTATGAGTGTCTGGTAATTTAATTAATCCTGTGTTGTTGATGTTTAGGTTGTTTTCATTTTTTTAGAGTGAATCCCTTAAACATGTATCTTTACATAACTGTGTGGGTATAGCTATAGGATAAATTCCTAAAGGTCATACCACCTTTAATTCATTGTATTTTCTCAATCTACTTGATGGCTGGCTTTGAACTACATGCCAGAGATAAAATACTTCTTCCTTATTCTGGGTCTGATACCTCTCTGTTTCCTGCATCTCTAACATATACATTGTGATTGTATCCAAACTTCCGCTTGGACATATTTGGCATATGATTAGACAGAAGGCATTGAATGAAATCAGACATGTTGTCTTACTTGTGTGTCTTCCTCTATGTGTGCATTTGATACCTTTCTTCTGATTTTCTCCACTTGACCAAAATTTCGGATCAGTGAATGGACTCTGTAGAGAGACTACCCAGGATCAAATTCTGTGTCCTTTACTAACTAAGCATATGACTTTGAGTAAATAGCTTTATCTCTGTGCTTCAGTTTTATCCTACATAGAGTCAGGATAATAATGGTATCTACCTCATAATGTCATTATGACGACTAGCTGAGTAACAGAGGTAAAATAGCACAGTATCTGGCCCATTAAAGGTACACAGTAAAAGCTGGCTTCTTTTCTTATTGTTATCCCCCTTTCCCACTCCCATAGTAAGCTCTTCCTTAATAGCATTTTACTATGTGCCCTGTATTTGGTTACAGGCTGATTTCTATAACTATTCACAGGCCTTATCACCTTAACTCTAACCTCTTTGAAGTCAGAGTGTAAACTGTCTTCCTGTTACCTACCCCATAGTGCCTTGCGCACATTGTGCTTAATTAATATTATTAATTAAATATGTACACCTTCGGAGGAGCAGTCACAAAACCAGCATTTATAATACAGATCTGGTTTTTAGCTGTGTAATTTTTATCCTTGACCTGCTTGAAAACAAACTGTAATAATTACATTTCAGGAGATGACGCATTCATGGCCTCCCCCTCTAACGGCTATTCATACACCATGCAAAACAGAACCTTCCAAATTTCCTTTTCCAACTAAGGTAAGTAAATAAAATGTGTCTTTATACTGTAAGAAAACTCTAAATGGCTTGACTAAAATCATGTGAATTCAGAATTATCTTGCCATTCCCATTTTAGTGGGAGATAGATAACAAATAAGTGAATGAATAGGTAACTTCAGATAGTGATAATTACTATGAAGAAAATAAAACTAGACCTTAGAATTGAGATTGACTTAGATTGAGAGAAACTTGGAAAATCTTTGAAGGCAACTTGTGATAGAGACCTAGAGGTCATCACTGTTTATTGTGAACTATTGTGATATTCTTGGCCTCACAGATGGTGAGGGTTTCCAGAGGATGCAACAACCGTACTTACAGTCTGTGGTAATGGTTCTTCAGACAATAATTCCAGGCTCATCTAAAATCAACAGATTTGTTTTTTTAAACATTAATTTATACTTATGACAGTAATGTAAGAAGGACCCCTAATAATAGCCTTCTCCATATTCTGCCTCCTCCATCTTACCAGAGCTACTTCATGCATACGTTTACAAGTCTTTTCAAATGCATTTATATGTACATATAATGGAATCATTACATATAAACATTTTCTCATTTAATTTCTGTATAGATATATTATTCTGTATTTTTAATCAGTCAGCAATAGATCTTAGATACTTTCTCATGTTATTATATATAATATATTACATATAGAGGTATTCAGTTCTTTTAATTGCATCCATTTTATATCTTAATTTAAATTTATTTAGCCATTTCCCTTTGATATTTATCTTGTTGCCAAGTTTTCATTTCTATAAACATTGCTATAGTGGATAACTTTTATTCATGCCTTCTTGTGTGCATATGAGTTTCTTTTGTGTAAAAAGCAAGAAATAAGATTGTTGAATATTGAGAGTATATAGTTAGTATATACTCTCAAATTCCCTCTGTGGTAATTGTGCTAGTCAATACCTGCACTTGTATTTCCTTTTATTCCTTACATGCACACTGCTATTTATTATTTTAATCACCAATCTTTTGAGTAGGAAATAGTATTCTATTTCCTAGATTGCTGGGGAGGTTCATCATCTTTACAGATTTGTCATCCATTTAATGTCTATGTGGATTAATTGGCCTATTTCTTCTGCCCTTGGGGCTATACCTTTTGCCTAATGAGTTTTAAGAAAATTTCTGTTTTTGTTTCATGTTGTTTTGTTTGAATTCTAGATTTGAATAATTTGTTCCACATACTGCAAATGTTTCTCCCACTTAGTGCCCATTTAAGTTTTATGGTCTAAAAGATTTTGTTTGATGAATAAATTTATCTTTCTCTTGTATAAAGCTTTTACTCTTTAATGTCTTGTTAAAGAAGGTTTTTCCATCTCCAGGATCATAACTTCTCATTTTTCTTTTAATGTGATTGTAGTTTTATTTCCTTTGTTTATATTTAGCTCCATTTATTTTTGTGAGTGATACGAGGTAGAGAGAAAACTCTCTGCATGTATGTGTGTCATACCACTCTTTTACTTTTTAAGTCAGCTATGTTTACACATAAAAAATGCACATATAATATACAGCCTGAGTTTTGATAGACATATGCACCTTTATAAGCACCATGTTAATTAAGAATTAGAACATTTCCTTCAACCCACAAAGTTCCCTCAAGTTCCTTTCCAGTCCACCTCACCCCACCACTGGCCCCGCACAATTGCTATCTGTTCTATGTCACTATAGGTAAGTTTTGCTTTCTCTTGAATTTCATATAAATGTAATCCATACAATGTATATATATTTTTGGCATATATATTTGCATTCTTCTGCTCAGTATATACTTTTGGAATTCTTCCATGTTCTTGAATGTATCAGTAATGTTTTTCTTTATATTCATAGTTTATTTTTATTTCCATTGTATAAAAATACCAAAATTTATTTATTCATTCACCTGTTGATAAACATTGAGTTGTTTCTAGATTTGACCTATTAAGAATTGAGTATTTATAAACATTGACTAACAATTCTTTGTGTGAACTTGTATTGTCTTTTCTTACGGGTATACTGAGTCATACAGAAAAAAGTAGAATTTCTGGATTGTGTATCAAGTGCGTGCTAAATTGGTTGTACCACACTCCTACCTTATCCACTCCCATTTCCTGGTCGTGTATAAGTAGTTTCATTTGTTTTCAGTTCAGTTCAGTCGCTCAGTCATGTCTGACTCTTTGCAACCCCATGGACTGCAGCACACCAGGCTTCCCTGTCCATCCCCAACTCCCAGAGCTTACTGAAACTCATGTCCATTGAGTCAGTGATGCCATCCAACCATCTCATCCTCTGTCATCCCCTTCTCCTCCCACCTTCAATCTTTCCCATCATCAGAGTCTTTTCTAGTGAGTCAGTTCTTTGTATCAGGTAGCCAAAGTGTTGGGAGTTTCAGCTTCAGCATCAGTCCTTCCAATGAGTATTCAGGACTGATTTCATTTGTTTAACATCTTACATTTGGTATTGTCATTCTTTTTAGTTTCTACCATTTTATTGGGCATTAGCAGTATCTCATTTGGAGAAGGAAATGGCAACCCACTCCAGTGTTCTTGCCTGGAGAATCCCAGGATCGGGGGAGCCTGGTGGGCTGCCGTCTATGGGGTCACACAGAGTCGGACACGACTGAAGTGACTTAGCAGCAGCAGTATCTCATACTGGTTTTAATTTGTATTTCCCTGATGTCTAATGACACTGAACCTCTTTATGAGCTTATTGGCCATTCTTCTTTTTGAAATATTAGTTCAGGTTTTTCACCTTTGCCTTGGGGGGGCGGGGGTGTAGTGATGCCAGAGTTGATAGGTTTCTTTTTTCTTTTTTTCTAATAATGTCTTTGGTCTGATATCAGGATAGTGCTGTCCTTCTTAAAAGGAGCAAGGAATTGTTCCCTTCATCTTTATTTTCTGAAATAGTTTGTGAAATATTAACATTAATTCTTCCTTGTGTGTTTAATATAACTCAACAGTGAAGCTAACTGTACCCCTAGTATTCTCGACTGGAAGATTTAAAATTACAAATTAAATTTATTATTTCTTTATTAAATATAAGGCTATTCAAATTTTCTATTTCTTATGTCAGTTTTGGTAATTTTTTTCTTTTCAGTCAGATTTATTGGCCCAGTGTCATTAATAAGCTATACTTATTCTATAATGTCTGTAAGATCTATAGTAAAGTTCTCTTTCCCCTGCTACTGATTATTTGTAGTTTCTCTTTTTGTTTTCCTTGATCTGTCTAGCTAGTCATTTATCAGTTATATTGTCGGTTCCAAGAACCATCCTTTAGCTGTTTCAGTTTTCTATTTCTTTGATTTTTGCTTTTATTGTGATTATTTTCTTCTTTCTGCCTATTTTGGGTTTTATTTGCTTTTCTTCTGATTTATGAATTTGGAAGCTTAGATCATAGATTGTAAACATTTCTTGTTTTAAGTGTTTAAAACTATCAGTTTCCCTCTAAGCCCTTTTTTAAAATGTATCTCACAAATTGTGATATATTGTGTTTTTATTATCATTCAGTGCAAAATATTTCCCTAATTTCTTCTGTGACTTCTTCTTAGAGCCATGGGTTATTTAGAAGCATGTAGTTTTATTTTCAAGTATCTGAGGATTTTCCAGGGGGGAAATGGCAACCTACTCTGGTATTCTTGCCTAGGAAATTTCATGGACAGAGGAGTCTGATGGGCTACAGTTCAAAGTGATTCAGTTTTATATACATTCATCTTCATATTCTTTTCCATATGGTTTATCATGTGATATTGAATATAGTTCCCTATGCTATACAGTAGGACCTTGTTGTTTATCCATTCTGTTTATAATAGTTTGTATCTGCTAATCCCAAACTCCCAGTCCATCCCTCTCCTGCTCCCTCCCCCTTGGCAACCACAATGCTGTTCTTTATGTCTGTGATTTGGTTCCTGTTTCACAGATAAGTTCATTTGTGTCATGCTTTAGCATTTACATGTAAGTGATATCATATAGTATTTGACAGAGTATTCTTTTTTAAATTTTTATTCATTTGACTGCATCTGGTCTTAGTTGTGGCACATGGGACCTTTGTTTCAACATGCAGTGCTTGGACTCTCTTAATTGTGGTGGGAGTGGGGGGCTAGTAGTTGCAGCACATGGGCTCAGTTGGCTTAGTTGCCATGCAGCATGAGGGATCTTAGTTCCCTGACCAGGGATCGAACCCATGTCCACTGCTTTGCAAGGGGGATTCTGAACCTCTGGACCACCAGGGAAATTTTGAGAATGTATTCTTTATTGGTGACATTTTTAGTTACAAAGATGAGGGCAAGAGAAGGTTGCAGTGGGCTAAAAAGGTATTAAAGGCAGTGATTATATAAACGGAGATTTTATTTTGTGTAGAAGGGAGCAGAGAAATGTGGTGGTGCCAAAAAAAGGTATGATGATATTGCCTGGGGAGTACTTTTTATAAGATGAGGGCATTTTATCATATTTATATGCTGATGAAAGTGATTTTGTTAAAAATAGGAAAAGCAAGCGATAAGTGGGAAAGAAAGAAGGTAATTTTAGGAAATCTTCACAAGAGGAATTGAAATTTGTGCCCAAGAGAAGGCAGTGGCACCCGACTCCAGTACTCTTGCCTGGAAAATCCCATGGACGGAGGAGCCTGGTAGGCTGCAGTCCATGGGGTCACAAAGAGTCGGACATGACCGAGCGACTTCGCTTTCACTTTTCACTTTCATGCATTGGAGAAGGAAATAGCAACCCACTCCAGTGTTCTTGCCTGGAGAATCCCAGGGACGGGGGAGCCTGGTGGCTGCCGTCTATGGGGTCACACAGAGTCGGACACGACTGCAGTGACTTAGCATAACATAGCATAGCATAGAGAATATTTGCCTTGGAGCGCAATTAGAACTTCCCAGCTGGCTCAGAAGGGAAAAAATTCACCTGCAATTCAGGAGGTCCCTGAGTTAGGACGATGCCCTGGAGGACAGCATGGCGACCAACTCCAGTATTGTTGCCTGGAACATCCCATGGACAGAGGAGCCTGGTGGGCTATATAGTGTCCATATGGTCACAAAGAGTTGGACACAACTGAAGTGCCTGAGCATGCACACACAGAGCACAATTATGTCATTCTTTTTCACAGGAGGGAAAGCAGAGTGAATGAGTGTGCTTAGGGATAAGTTGGTAGATTTTCCAGTAATAGTTTGAAGTGAACTAAAGCTTTTGACTACCTTTACTCATATTCAACTGTATGTTTTGAACAATCCCTGGCAGTGTTCTTGGTGCTGTAGATATACCACTGAGCCATTTAGATGGTACCAATAGAATAATTTCTGGCACATAATAGCTATTCGGTAAATGTTTATTGACTGAATTTAGATATATTAATATATACTCAGGTAACTCTGTTTACCTGAGTAAACAATGAAAACAATGGGAACGGTGAGAGACTTTATTTTCTTGGGTTCCAAAATCACTGCAGATGGTGACTACAGCCATGAAATTGAAAGACGCTTGCTCCTTGGAAGAAAAGCTATGACCAACCTAGACAGCATATTAAAAAGCAGAGACATTATTTTACCAACAAAGGCCCACCTAGTCAAAGCTGTGGTTTTCCAGTAGTCATGTATGGGTCAAAGAGTTGGGCCATAAAGAAAGCTGAGCACTGAAGAACTGATGCTTTTCAACTGTGGTATTGGAGAAGACTCTTGAGATTCCCATGGACTGTAGGGATATCCAACCAGTCCATCCTAAAGGAAATCAGTCTTGAATATTCATTGGAAAGACTGATGCTGAAGCACCAGTACTTCAGCCACCTCATGAAAAAAACAGACTCATTAGAAAAGACCCTGATATGGGAAGGATTGAAGCCAGGGGGAGAAGGGGATGACAGAGGATGAGATGGTTGGATGGCATCACCGACTTGATGGACAGTTTGATCAAGCTTCAGGTGTTGGTGATGGACAGGGAAACCTGGCCTGCTACACAGTCCATGGGGTCACAAAGAGTTGGACACGACCAAACTGAACTGAACTGTGTTTAGATTTTTTATTTGTCTGAAACAGCTCAGTTAGCTACTTACTCATTGTTGCTTTGGCTAGGTTGCTTTTATAGGGTTTTGCTTTTTTTTTGGCCCCACCACGGGACATGCTGGATCTTAAGTTCCCTGAACAGGAATCAAACCCTCACATTTTATGATCACATTTTATGTTTGGTATGTGAGGTATCCAAAGAGAAGTTTAGGTCTTTTCAATATGGAAAAGTTGATAGTTATTCTTGTTCATTTGTTCTTCCTAGCTGTGGCATATTACAGTTTTAAGTGTGCTTTGTTAAGATTATATGGATTGTGTTAACTGATTTTAATTCAGCTAATCTTCACCAATGCACAAATGGCTTAAAAGACATATCTGCAGTGAAACTATCAAAAGAAAATAACACACAAATCCTTTTCTGACCAAACAAGTAAATGGCAAAGTTGAGATTGTCCTTCTCCATATATGAGCTCTTTATCTGCCACTGCATAGTAGAAACAAAGATGCCATAAGCAGAAAAAATAAGAAAAAATCCAGATTATCAGCAGTAATTTGACATGCATTTTTATCATTTATCTTGCTTTTGGTGTATATAGCATATACCTTGAGATAGTAACTGATAAAATGATGAAAGCATCATAATTTGTTAGTGACATTTTGAATTATGTGGTATTCAGTACAACCCTTTGGAGAAGGCGATGGCACCCCACTCCAGTACTCTTGCCTGGAAAATCCCATGGATGGAGGAGCCTGGTAGGCTGCAGTCCATGGGGTCACGAAGAGTAGGACACAACTGAGTGACTTCACTTTCACTTTTCACTTTCATGCATTGGAGAAGGAAATGGCAACCCACTCCAGTGTTCTTGCCTGGAGAATCCCAGGGACGGGGGAGCCTGGTGGGCTGCCGTCTATGGGGTCGCACAGAGTCGGACATGACTGAAGCGACTTAATAGCAGCAGCAGCAGTACAACCTTTAACATAAGTCTAATAAAATTTTATTAAAAACTTCTTCTGTTGTTTCTCCCAGTGTTGTCCCTTTGTTTAAAAACTTGGTCTTTTTATTGCAAAGAAAATGACTGAAATCCAGTACAAAGAGAGCACAGAGAAAACAGACTAAAACGCATTCCTTTGTCAGGAAACACTATTGAAACAGATTTAGAAAGCAAAACTAAAGATTTAAGAATCAAGTATTAGAATAAATCATGCAGTGTACAAAGTTAGCTCTATATAGATGAATGAAAGTGTAGGTGCTTCTAGTACTAGTATCAATTTAAGATATTGTTTGCCTCTCTTTTCAGTTAGGTGTGTGTGTGTTAGTCCCTTAGTGGTGTCTGACTCTTTGAGACCCCATGGATTGTAGCCCGCAGGCTCCTCTGTCCATGGAATTCTGCAGGCAAGAATACTGTAGTGAGTTGCCGTTTCCTCCTCCAGGGAATCTTCCCGACCCAGGGATCAAACCTGGGTCTTCTGCATTGCAAGCATATTCTTTACCATCTGAGCTACCAGGCTCCTGGTAACTTCAGTTATAAAATACTTGAAAAGCTATTTTTGTGTGTGTACCACTCAAAGAAAGATATAACAGAGAAAAGTTAAGTCTTAACGTATAGATAATTTCTCCTCCCCCTTCCTTCATGGAGAACTGATGTGGCACTCCCAAATACTTTTTATATTAACCCAGAAGGTCACTGATTATTTGTTTAATGACAGTAAGAGTTGGTGCACTTAAAAGTGATTTAGATACATCCCTGGTGGCTCAGACGGTAAAGCATCTACCTGCAATGACCCAGGTTTAGTCCCTAGGTCAGGAAGATCCCCTGGAGAAGGAAATGGCAACCCACTCCAGTACTCTTGCCTAGAAAATTTCGTGGATGGAGGAGTCTGGTGGGCTACAGTCCATGGGGTTGCAAAGAGTCGGACACAACTGAATGACTTCACTTTCACTTTCCCTTCCTTTCTGTCCCTCCCTCCCTCTTCTCCTTCCCTCCATCCTTCCTTTTTCCCTTTCCCCTCCCTCTCTTTCACATGTAAGTCCCAAATAGATCAGATCTTTTCATACCATATTTAAAATGATAATAATAAATTAAACCCCCAAAAAATAAAATAAAATAATAAATTAAACCCTCTTCTTAGAATAAAAGTGATGTCCTAACAATGAATGAAAAAGTAACTGCCTCAAGTTAGGAAGGCAGTGTTTTAAAAATAATGTCATCACTATGTATTTCCATTGTTATTTATTTATGGCTGCTCTAGGTCTTTGTTGCTGCACACAGACTTTCTCTAGTTGTGGTGCATGGATTTCTCATTATATTGCTGTGGCTTCTCTTTTTGCGGAGCACAGACTCTAGGGTATAGGGGCTTACGTTGCATGTGAAATCTTCCTGGACAAAGGATCAAACCTGGGCCACCTGCATTGGCAGGTGGATTCTTAACCACTGAACCACCAGGGAAATCCTGTATTTTTTATTGTTGTTAAAAACTGTGATGATTGTCATATGTGCAAGCTTTAAAGACTTGGAAACGGAATTTTCTAACTTCAGTGAGTTTTGAACCCATTTCCTAAAAATACTAAACCATAACCTTTTATTTTCTTGAGAAATTGTTTTGTGTCAGTGACCATTGGAAATTTATTAGCTAAATTTCAACAGAAACTTTTGCATATTAATCTGCAAGATTGAAATTTTGGTATCATGATTTAGTCAGTATAGCATCTCTTCCATTTGTCTAGCTGTATCTTTGTGATACCCAGTGGAACAATTATCAAACCAGTTTTAGTGTCAGACTGTACTTTTGTGTGTATGTAAGGAAAGCATTGTTGCCATTGATAAATACAATTTTAAAATTAACTCTATTATTTTATCCGAGCCCTTTAAATTTTTAATATTTTGGTCTTGCATAATATATACTACTTAATAATGCAAATGGCAACCCATTTCAATATTCTTGCCTAGAAAATTCCATGGACAGAGAAGCTTGATGGGCCACAAAAGTCAGGAGCAACTGAGCACACACATATTTGGGATATACAAATGCAAAAATGTCTTAGTGGTGGGGAGTACGTGATCAAAAAAGCTTGGAGACCAGTATCTTTAAGCTGTGGTCATCTCATATTTGCACCACTGAAGTTATCTCCTGACAAAAATATCTACTTCCACTCTAGATTTCTCAAAGCTGTTCTCTACTTAATAGCCAAAGTAATCATCACAGTATGCAGATGTACTTGGATAATTCTTCAGCGTAGTAAACTGCACACACACACACACACACACACAAATCTTTAATATGGTTATAAAAATCAGCTATGTGATTTAGCCTCTCTGGTCCTGAGTTTAATTTCTTAACCCTCTTCCTTCTATACCTTTTCCTCTCATGGGCTGCCTAGAAGTTCTTTATACTAGCTATGCTCTTATTTTTTCTTGCCTTTACACATGCTTTTCTGTCTACCCTGAACACTTATGTTTCTCATTCTTTCCCAGTCTACTTCCTACATATCCTTCAAATTTCCTCCTGAGCAGTACCTACTCAGGAAAGCCTTTGCTCATTTTCTTGGTCAGGGGTGTATGTGTGTATGTGTATCTGTATGTTTGTTTCTCATGTACACATGTATGCACACACACATAATAATAATATAATTGTTATTTTTATATTACTTTATAATACTGTGCAAGCATTTGCCCTTTGTTGTACTTAACACAGTTGCTATTTTATCTTGATTTGCATGAGTAGTTGCAAAAATACTCATTAAGTTCCATGAAGACAAAGGCCATGTCAGTTTTTGCTTATTGTGTTTTTCCAGTACTTAGATATGTGAGTGAATGTGTATCAAGGAGTTTGGGTTTCAGCTTTAGGAAAAAGGAAGAGCCATTGTACGCTCTGTGAAAAATAAGGGAGTATTAATGATATATACTAAGACTTGGACTTTAGAAAGGTCAACTAGAGGCTGCAGGAAGATCCATTAGATGACCATTGTAAATGAAGAAAGGTGAGAACCTACGTCTTTGCAGTACAGATGTAGAGGAGAGGGGGTTGCATATAAGTAGATGGTCTAGACAGAATCCAGTCATATTTGCTTATTTATTTTATAGGTTTTGTGTTTTTTTAGGCCACCTGTGTGGCATATAAGATCTTAATTCCCCGAACAGGGACGAAACTCATGTCCCCTGCATTGGAAACATGGAGTCTTAACCACTGAACCACCAGGGACGTCCCTCCAGTTGCTTTTGGTCACTTAGCTGACTGACTATTGTCAGAGGTGAGAAAAATGAATCAAGAGACTACTTAAAAGCTTAGGTTATTAAACTGTTAGACCATTTACCAGGTAAATGAGTATAAGACAATTAGTCATTCAAGGCTGGGTAGAGAATTCTTTTCATGTAAAAAAATAAATGT
Source organism: Bos indicus x Bos taurus (assembly GCF_003369695.1). Lineage (NCBI taxonomy): Eukaryota > Metazoa > Chordata > Mammalia > Artiodactyla > Bovidae > Bos > Bos indicus x Bos taurus. The sequence continues at coordinate 66,303,739 of NC_040082.1, forward strand.
TTTGTTTGTCTGTGCTAGGTCATAGTTGAGACATGCAGGATCTAGTTCCCTGACCAGGGATTGAATCCAGACCCCCTATATTGGGGGCGCAGAGTCCTAGCCACTGGACCACCAGGGAAATCCTTCTTTTCATTTTTAATAAGATTCACAGGAATGACCTCTTGGTCACTGATGTATTTAAAGACTTTTTTAGAATAGCTTTGTTGAAATAGAATTCACATATCATGCAAATCACCCATTCAGAGTATACAGTTAAATGGTTTTGAGCATGTTTATAGATATGTGCGGCCATTATAGCAGTGAATTTTAAAACATTTTGGGAAATCTGTGGTGATCCAATGCTTAGGACCCTGCATTTTCACTGACAAGGGCCCGAATTCAATCCCAGGTCTGGGAACTAAGATCCCACAAACCATGTGGCATGGCCAAAAAGAACTTTTTTTTAATGTTTAGAACATTTTTATCACCTCAAAAGGAACCTCCCTACCATTTAGCTATCAACCTTTTTCCTTCTGTTCCCCTCCCAGTCCTACCCAACCAATATGTCCTCTGTATTGATTTCCCCTTTCTGGACATTTCATGTAAATGAAATCATATCATATATTGCATATCTCTTGCAACTGGATTCTTTCTCTTTGCATAATATTCAAGGTTCTTCCACATTGTAGCATGTATCAGTTCCTTCATTCTTTTTTATGGTCAAATAATAATCCATTGTTTAGAGATATATCATTTTGTTTCTACATTCATCACCTGATGGAGGGCTTCCCTAGTGATGCAGGAGATGCAAGAGGTGCAAGTTTGATCCCTGGGGCAGGAAGATCCCCTGGAGAAGGAAATGGCAACCCATTCCAGTATTCTTGCCTGAAGAATCCCAGGGACAGAGGAGCCTGGTGGGCTGCAGTCTACAGAGTCACAAAGAGTCGGACATGACTGAGTGTCTAACACAACAACAGCTGATGGAAATTTGGGTTGTTTTGGGCTTTTGGCTACTATGACTAATACTTCTGTAAACCTTTGGGCACAATTTTTTGTGTGGACATGTTTTCATTTCGCTCGGTTATACCTGGGGCAGAATTGCTGGATCATGTTGTAACTCTAATGTTTAATTATCTGAGGAACTGCCAGAATGCTTTCCAAAACAGCTAGATGTACCATTTAGTATTTCCCATTAGGCTTTCAGTTTCTTCACATTCTTATCAGTACTACGGTTATCTATCTTTTTGATTCTAGTCATCTTAGTGGGTATGAAATGATATCTCATTGTCAATTTGATTTGTATTTCCTCCCAATAACAAATGAAGTCAAACATCTTTTCATATGCTTTCTGGCCACATTTCTTGGGAAAATGTATAGTCAGATCCTTTACCCAGTTTTTTCATTGGGTTACTTGACTTTCAGCATTGAGTTATAACAGCTTTTTATATATTGTAGATACCAGTCTCTTATCAGATATATGATTTGCAAATATTTTCTCCCCAGTTTGTATGTTGTCTTTTCGCTTTCTTGATGGTATCCTTTGAAGCACAAAAGTTCTTAATTTTTATGAAATCCAATTTATCTATTTCTTTCATGTCGTGTGCTTTTGGTGTCATATATAAGAATCCTTTGCCAAATCCAAGGTTATTAAGATTTGGCACTGCATTTTCTTCTAAGAGTTTGTAGTTTTATCTCTTAGATTTAGCTCTTCGATCTATTCCAGGTTGTCTGTGGTAAGGAGCCGACTTCATTCTGTATGACTCTTCACTTGTCCTAGCATCTTTTGTTGAAGAGTATTCTCTCTGTGTTGGATGGTCTTCACACCCTTGTTGAAAATCAGTTGACAGTTGATGTAGGTTTAAAGTATTTTTAAACAGCAAAACTATATTTTAGCTTTGATACTGTTTGGATTTCTCTTTCACAGATAATTCTGTCATTCTTAGAAGATTATACTTTTAAGTAAGCTTTTGAAGAGAATAGGGATGTTTGTGTGATCTTAGTGTACTGCAATGTGTACCACAGACTTAACCTAGAAAAATGTACAACTTGCACTTGTGAAATAGCTGTTCTCGTCTTGAAAGTTGAGTTTGAAAAGTTTCTTTCCTGGACATTTTGGCTTTCTTTTTACTGATGCTTGCTGAGTGCCAGACACAGTGCTAGTATAGGGCTTACAAAGAAGTATGTAAAATGAGTATGGCAAATCTCTTCCTCAGGTTGCTAATTATAAGATATTGAGAGCAGGGAGGGGGAGTAAAATGACATGGGAATAACTGTGAAGGGGTTACTAGTCCATAATAGTGGTATCTTTTGAGTATATATAATTTGCATAACTATTTTCACTTTAATATATCATTATTAGTATTCTTTAAAAAATAACATTTTCTTAAGACCAAGAATTAAATTAGGATATGAGTGCCAAGGATGCTGCTAAAAACAAATGATAAAAGAAAGACTGTTACATAGATTGGTACTTTTCTGTATTAAGCTCTGGGAAGCTCTACTACTGACCATTGAATTGGTGAAGTTGATCAGATGGAATCATTAAATTCTTTTGGTGTGTTTTTTTTTCTTTTATGCATTCTTTTTTTGTTTGTCTTTGTTTTGTTTTTGCTTTTGTCTTTTATGCATTCTTAGTAACTCAACAGAATCTTCCATTGAATTAGTTGGAATTGAGTAGTTTAATGTGAAGTATTTTTCTCTAATGAAACTTTTTGTCTTAATGTCACTGTATAATTTTATGTCTCTTTTTCTCAGGAGTCTCAGCAGTCCAGTTTTGGCCCTGGAGAACAAAGTGAGTATTTCTTTTCCTCTTGGTTTTTATATTAAGCTGTTTATTTCACATTCATTTCTCGTGGTCACATCATATGTTTCTTTAATAATTCTTTTGTGTATCTTATCCCAGTATTTATGATCTGATGATTAGTAATGGGTTGAACTGAATCTTAGCTTAAAAAATGAAGAATTATAAATCACTCTGTATCAAAATAAGCTATTTTTATTAAGTATTTGAACTAATAGTTTAGAGCTCATGAGTTCAATTTGATGGCCACCTCATATCCCCAAGAGCCATTCTATTCTTTCTGGGTCTTTTTCGCTGGGAGGAAAGTCTGATGTCTGCTACAAAATCCCTGTCTACCTCCACTCTCTTGGCCTCAGAAGAACTTGAGGGGAAGAGAGCTTTGGGGAGTTTCATTGTGGTTCCACGAGTTGATGGCTGTATGAATTGGTAGTGGTAAGGTCAGGAACCTTGCAAATGTTGGGACTTCACCATAAAGCTCGCTTAAAAAAAAAAAAAAAAAAAATGTTCTTTTTCCAAGAGCAGTAACTTCTCAGGTATATTTACTCTGGTAATAAGCTATTTAGAGAGATTAAAATGTGGAGCTTTTTTAGTCCTTAGTTTGTTGACTTTAGTGATCTTAAAGCAGAGGTCCATGTTTAAGGTTAACAAATCTTATGTAACTATTTCTTTGTTCTGTCTTAAAGCTACAGATAGGAAAAAAGGACCCAGCATTATAGATACATAGTAAATAACTACCTGTAGGCCAGAAAGTATTCATTTTCTCTTAAAATCTTTTTAAAGTATCTCCTTACCTCTACTCCTCTTCCCCCATTCTCTCTGCCCATAGCTAACTATTGGCAAATGGGACCATAAGCTGCACCTACTCTTTATTACCTGTGTTTTTCACTTAATTTATTTTAGAACTGTCTTTATATCAGTATGGGCTTCCCTGGTGGCTCAGACAGAATCTGCCTGCAAGGCAGGAGACCTGGGTTTTTGATCCCTGGTTGGGAATCAACCAACCAGGTTGATTTGATCCCTGGTTGGGAATCAACCAACCAGGTCAATCAATCAACCAATTGGGATCTTCCCAATCTGGGTTGGGAAGATCCCCTGGAGGAGGGCATGACAACCCACTCCAGTATTCTTGCCTGGTGAATCCCTATGGACAGGGGAGCCTGGTGGGCTAGAGTCCATGGGGTCGCGAAGAGTCGGACACAACTGAGCAACTAACTGTCACTTTTTTTTTTAATATCAGTATAAAGCTCTAGTTCATTCTTTTTAAAAACAAAAATGTGTTATATTGTTGAAACTATCCTAATGTATTTATCTAGTCCCCATAGATGGGCATTGGTTTCCAGTTTTGCTGTTGCAAACCATGCTATAATAAACTGTGTGAGTGTTTATTTGTGTGTATGTATTCCTCCAGATGTAGTGTAAATTCATTTCCTTTTAACTGCTAGGTCAGTGGATATGTGCATTTACAGTATTGGTAAGATAATATCATCAAATTGCCCTCCAGAAAGATTGTATGAATTTACAGTCCTACCAATAACTTGTGACATGCCTGTTTCCACCAATATTTCATATTATGTACATTAAAGTGTTACCAATTTGATGGATGAAGAATTATATCCCATCGTTTTTATTTCTTTGAGGTTATATAGATAGACATTTTAAAATATAAATAGCCATACTGTAGTTGCTGATGTCTGCATTCTTTTTTGCTCCAGAAAGATATAATCCTTCTTCTAAAACTTCAAATGCACACCAGTCTAAATCGTAAGTTTATTGCTTAATAAGTTTAATGTTTGTCTTTTTTTTGCTCAAAATCTAACTTGTAGTATCTGGATATCTAGAACACTTAGAAATATGTGTTTAATCTTTTAAGGCACGGGTAGGCAAACTTTTATGTAAAGGACCACATAGTGAAATATTTTATTAGACTTTAGGGTCCAGATGGTTTCTGTCTCAACTACTCAATTTTGCTGTTGTACCATAAAAGCAGCCAGAGACTATGGGTGTGGTTATGTTCCAGTTAAAACTTTCTTTTTACAAAATAGGCCTAGATTTGGCTTGTGGGGCCATAGTTTACATACCCCTGCTCTATGATTACACTTTTTTCTTATCTTTCAGAAGTGTTTGTGATGCTAGTTTGTTTAAAAAAACAAAAAAACACGTAAAAAAAATACAGGATTCTTCTTAGTAAAACCCTCCATTTGACCACAAAATTTAGAATATTAAAGCAGCATAGTTCATACTGTCCGTGTTGTTTTCCTACTTTTATTTTATAGGTAGACCCAGAAATATGTATCAAAATGTAGTAGAGTGGTATATTGGATGATAAGAAATTCCAACTTACAGAATGAACTTACTACTGAATTCCTGAGACCACAAGTTAATTCAGTAATTGAAACAAAATTCTAAAGAAAGTGAATAACCAGTATAACCACAGTCTGTACTGATAACCTCAGCCTCTTCAGCTGAACATAGTGGGAATTGAGTGAGAATGAAAATACATGAATACAAGAAATTTCACCTGACTGTTGAAGAGTTCAAATTATGTAAATTCCTATTTATTATATTTATTCATGTGCAGAAAACCAATGGGAGCTTACCATATATGTGCAGATTACTTTGGTTTCTGAGGGAACAAGAGCATCCAGTACCTTAAGCAGTATGGTAAAAGCTTTGACATATTCATATGTGTAAACAGGTTCATTGACCTGCCATTATTAAATCATAAGGGCTGAGAGAATTCAGAGTAAGCACATTTCTTTATAGGAAATCAGTCATAGAGATGTACTGAGACCTTGACCAAAAGAAGACCTTTTTATCTGTCCCACTTATTTGGTCATCCTTAGATTTCATAGTTCTATAATCATCTGGTTACTTTGTATCAACATGGTCATTTATGTGAAACTCTGAACTTGGGATCAGATTTAGAAACTCAGATTAAGTTTTGAGGGGACAATATTAGTAGTAGTAGGAGTGAAAGAAGATTTCCTTTCCATTGATTGGAGACTGTCAGGAAATTTTGAGAAGAAAGGTAATGTAACTAGTGGTGATAGAAATCAAACATTTTCTAGTTTTCCCTAAGGTTTGTGTTAATTTTTCCTTTCTTATAAAAAGGCAAGGAGTGTTTTGTGATTCCTTACTCAGTTTTTAATTTTGATTTTGATTCTGTGGCCTTAAGGAAAATTTAAATCTATAATTTTACTTTTAAAAACTAATTCCAGGAACTGTTAACTTAAAGTATTTATTTGTGTTTTTTAAACAGTTGATTTGAATTTTGATTAAGAAAGATTTGGACTCTGGAGTTATTTTTAATTCATATATGGTTATTTCTCTTGTATAACCAAGGTTCTTGCCCAAAATTGTACATCTGCAAAGAGCACTCATCTTTCATAGCAAGGCCTTTACGAACTAGCACTTTGTGTGTTCTGGTTTTCACAATTACCCAAGTGTACATATCTCTTCATAAAACCTTGGGGATAGTGAAAGAGAATTGCTGATGCTTTCATTTTATCTTCCTTCTTTTTGAGAGTCATATTCCTCTAGTGGACTGTTGGTTATGAGTATGGTAATTTGTTTTAATAATGAATGAGTTTGTGTATTTGCAATTAGAGAAAAATTACAGATAACAGAAGTGAGTATAGGAGTTTGTGGCAGGTAACTTTTATTTATAGAAAACAAAGATGAATATTTTACTTATGGAAAAGTTAGAGCTTCCAAAATTGAAATTGTTAAATTTCATCTTTCTCAGTTTTTTACTCTGGATATAAACCAAACCAGACAGAGTAAGACTTACTGGGTCTTTTCTTTATTTTTCAATTAAATATTTGGCTACCACGGTGATTATTTCTAGAATTATTGTAGAATATCTAATGCTCTGCTATGCCATGATGAAATTCCCCAAATAATCAGCCTTTCTGTCTTTTCCTTCTAGTATGTTAAAAGATGACTTAAAGCTAAGCAGCAGTGAAGACAGTGATGGAGAACAGGTGTGTCTGCTTAGGATTTACTAGTTTCACACAGTGTTTGTTTTTATTGTATTTTATAAGAATTATAATTGAATAATACATTTATGATCCAGGTAGTTAAGTTCATTCCTGCTTTTCTGACACTGGTATATTATAGTTTTCCACTCTGTCTTTAAACCTCCACTTTTTTCCCTTATTTTTTTTTTTAAATGACTTTTCCTTATTACTTAGCATATATTAGAACATCCTCATGAAGCATGAGATTGTTGATAAGAAAAACTATTAACACAGCTTTTAATCTTATCCTGGCAATTCGTTATTGTTCAGGTAAAAACAGTATTTCATAAGTGTTAAGTGACCATTGATGCATATATTAGAGAAGAAAGTTTTTCTATTAAGATTTCACATATTGTTCACATTAAGCAGATAAAGTACTATTTATTCATTTATAGATTTCCTCTCATGTTTTAATTTTAGGATTGTGATAAGACAATGCCAAGGAGTACACCAGGAAGGTAGGCATCCTTTTATTTTTTGTTTTATTTATAGTGGAAGGGTCAATCTGATAACAGTGTGTAGTGATAGAGTAATTGACCTTATAAAGTAAATATTATTATTACAACTCTGTAAATTAACTAAAAATCATTGTGAATTGTGTGTTTAAAATAAATGAATTTTAGAGTATTTTGTACCCCAGTAAAGCTTTTATTAAAGGTGAGTACTAGTGGCTAATGCTGCATTTCAGAAACTTTTTAAAAGGAAGTATTTATTTCATTTATAATGAAGTTTAAGAATCATAGAATTTGAAGAGCTTAACAAATAGTAAACATTTTAAATAAAGTGGAGTGTCAACTTTGAATGCTTACAGGTTGTCATTCTGAAAAAAAAAAATCTTTTGGTCATTTATATTTTTTATTTCTTTTAGTAACTCTGAACCTTCACACCATAATAGTGAAGGGGCAGATAACTCCAGGGATGATTCTAGCAGCCACAGTGGATCTGAAAGCAGCTCTGGATCTGACTCAGAGAGTGAAAGTAGTTCCAGTGACAGTGAGGCAAATGAGCCATCCCAGAGTGCATCTCCTGAGGTGAGAGGGAGCCAAGAGGGTCCCTTCTGTAGGCACTCTGAAGGCCCCTGGTGATGCCCAGTATTTACTTTGAGCTTTATTTTTGTTTCAGCCTGGTGACTCATGTTGTTTAGTTATGGTGAAAAGAAGTCTTAAATAGTATAAATTCACTGTAGCTTGATAAAATGTGGTTTAAAATCTCTGTTGGTTCCTACATTGTTTGTTTGCTTTCTGGAATTAAATGTACTGTATGCATTCCTGACAGGGCTATTTAATATTTAAAAGCTATATATATATAATAATTAGCTTATGTTCTCTTTGAAGTGATTAGAGCTATTATTATTTTTAGCCTTTTCCTTTGGTTCAGTTAGAACTATGAAAAACAAATGCTTTTGTGGTGTTAGGCATTGTGTTTTTTCCTCTTCCTTGAGATTATGAAGAAAGGAGAAAGTTTCAGTACTGAAAAAGCATACTTTCTCTGTTTTTCAGCCTGAACCACCTCCCACAAATAAATGGCAACTTGATAACTGGCTGAATAAAGTAAATCCACATAAAGTATCACCAGCTTCTTCTGTGGACAGTAATATCCCATCATCTCAAGGCTATAAAAAGGAAGGCCGAGAACAGGGCACAGGGAATAGCTACACAGATCCAGGTGGTCCTAAAGAAACAAGTTCTGCTACTCCTGGACGAGACTCCAAAACTGTCCAAAAGGGATCAGAAAGTGGGCGTGGGAGGCAAAAGTCTCCTGCCCAGAGTGACAGCACAGCACAGAGGAGAACTGTAGGGAAAAAACAACCCAAAAAGACTGAGAAGGCAGCTGCTGAAGAGCCCCGTGGAGGCCTGAAGATAGAGAGTGAAACTCCTGTAGACATGGCTACCAGCATGCCCTCCAGCAGACACAAAGCGGCCACCAAAGGCTCAAGAAAACCCAATATAAAAAAGGAGTCCAAATCTTCCCCTCGACCTTCAGCAGAGAAAAAGAAATACAAGTCAACAAGTAAATCTTCCCAGAAATCAAGGGAAATTATAGAAACAGATACCTCATCCTCAGATTCGGATGAAAGCGAGAGCCTTCCTCCTTCCTCACAAACTCCTAAGTACCCTGAGAGTAATAGGACTCCCGTTAAACCCTCCTCAGTGGAGGAAGAAGATAGCTTTTTTCGGCAACGAATGTTCTCTCCTATGGAAGAGAAGGAACTTCTTTCACCCCTCAGTGAGCCTGATGACAGGTATCCACTTATTGTGAAGATTGACCTGAATCTCTTGACTAGAATACCAGGAAAGCCTTACAAAGAAACAGAGCCACCCAAGGGGGAAAAGAAAAATGTGCCAGAAAAGCACACAAGAGAGGCTCAGAAACAAGCCTCAGAGAAAGTTTCCAACAAAGGCAAGAGGAAACATAAGGTTTGTAATGGGTTTTTTGTTGTTCTTGTTGTTGTGTGAACATCATCCTCTAAAATGCAGTGGAAATCTCATTAAGCCAAAAACTAGCTAGTTAATTCATAGCTATGAGGGAAAATAGAGGTGAGCCTAAAGCCCTGATGAGGCAACAGACACAAGAGTCTCTTGAGGACCACCGTGCCTCTCCCTGTATCCTTTAGTAAAGAATTATAGTTTCTAATTCTTTATTAAAGGTTCATTTCTTATCTGAATTTCTGATTCAGATAAGAAATGAACCAGTGCATCTGTTCATAGTGTGTGCTGGCCAGTGTAGAGGTGAGAACGAAGCAAAGATTGCAAAGTGGCCTTTACAACATTCTTAAAATTTTGGTTTTAAATGTCTTTAGTTGGGATATGTACTCTCCAGGTTGTCATACTTCATAACACTTTCTTCTGTCTTATATCCAGACCAAGTGACATGTTTTAGATTACAAATTCCAGCTAGTAAATTGACTCACCAATTTTAACATGTCCTTAAGGATTTCACCAATCCATTGTACATAGCTGTGCCACAGCGTTTCTGCTTTTTGAGACACTCATATCTGCAAGTTCAGAATTAAAAACATCTGCTGGCACATAACCAGCTCTCGTCCCTAAATAATTCCAAGATAATTTGGATTTACAGATAAAGCTTGGTATATACTTTTAAGGTCAGCTTTTTTTAAACCCAGGAAATAAGAAAATTCATGGATATCTGTGATTGGAAGATAATGGACATACCATGGAGCTGAAAAACTTACATATAGAGACAGATTTTTTGGAAAGAAATGTGATCTCTCAACTTTAGTGAGAAATCTTTAGAGGAGAGTACATTTTACTAATTTGTATTGCAGAATAGTATAATTTCCCTTGATACACATGTGTGAATGCGATTGTAAGATATTGAAAACATGAGCAGGTGAACGGAATAGCAGGTGGACTCAACAAAATCCCAGTCCCAGTTGACCCTGAGAATCTCATGTAGGAGGACAGGAGGAATATAACGTTTTCTTAAAATGAAATGAGCCTGCGGTTTTCCCTCTTTTTCCTTGGAACCACAGTACTGTGTGCTGTTGCTGATGTATCTGGACAAATGAGAATAACACTTTTTTTTTTGCATCTTCAAAAGTTGAAGATTTTTTAAAATTTGAATTTCTAGAAAACTGAAGCTTCCTACTTTCAGTACTATAGCTAAGAGGTTCCATTATTGTAGTAAAGGGATGCTTTATTCAACTGGTAAACTCTTTAGGACTGCTGGATTCTAGAGCCCACAGCCTCACATTGGTGGACTTAGTTATAGGATTTTATATTATTCTATATAATTCATAGAAATTATATGAAATAAGAGCTTGTATATGATAGATTCTGCTCCTTAAAAAAATAAGATGTTTCTTATGGAATTAAAAAAATGGTTCTTTTATCTTTAAAAAGGTATTACAAATCTTTGTAAACTTTTTCAGACATTTAACATATAATATACTGAGTATATTTTACTCTTGTTTAAAATTTTACAATATACTTAACTTGTAATAAAAAAATCCCCTTCCTCTAAAAGGAGTGTTCCATATCTCTGTTGGAGAAGGAAATGGCAACCCACTCCAGTATTCTTGCCTGGAGAATCCCATGGACAGAGGAGCCTGGTGGGCTACAGTCCCATGGGGTCACCAAGAGTTGGACACAACTGAGCGACTAAGCATATCTCCTTACCTCCCCCACATTTCATTGGCATATATTCCTCACAAGTTTTTTTATATCAATACCTGTAAATGAAATTTTGATTTTATAAAATGTATATCACCAGGAAACTTAGTGATGATTATTCGCAACCCCCCACCCCCCCGCCCCAGAATGCCATACAACTTGCAGAATCTTAGTTCCCTCACCAGGGATTGAGCCCAGGCCCCAGCAGTGAAAGCAAAAAGTCCTAACCACTGGACCACCAGGGTATTTCCCAGTGATGATTTTTGAAATTTGTTGCTTTGGTAAAATTATTCTTGAAGATAAAGCAAATAATACTGAGAAAGAGACCAGCCAAAGATAATGAAAGATGTGGATTCCTTTTTCTCATGTTTTCACATGTCCAACTTTAATCATTTGTGTATGGGAACAAATTCTTTTGTAAGGCAGGATGTTTGCAATATTTGTGCCCTGATATTTAAATCAATAGGAAAACTTAAATTCCCCAAGCATAGTAGCTTGATAATTATAGACAGGCCCATAGCTTTTGTTTCAGCAAAAAAGTTTTTCAAAAATCATTAGTCTTGGCTAAAAGCAAAAAGATGGACAGTAACAAGTGGTGGTGAAGATGTGGAGAACGACAGTGCCTATGAGAATGTAAAGTAATGTAGCCACTTTGGGACATAGTTTAACAGTTCCTCAAAAAGTAAATAGACAGTATTCCCTTATGACTCAGCAATTTCATTCCTATGTATATACACAAGAACAATGAAAACTTGTCCACACAAAAACCTATACTTGAAAAGTAGGAAAAATTCAAATGATGAATGGATAAATAAAATGTGGTATACCCATACAATGGAATATATTCATTCATTACAAAGAAATAAAATATTGACAAATAATCTTACAACACAGATGAATTTTATGGTATGTGAATTGTATCTTAATTATCCCATCCCCCCTCCTCAAATCATCAGACTGAAAAGATGCCATTTAAAAGACTGTTACAGCATTTCAGCTTTTCTTATCTAAAATAGGAGACTTCTTCTTAGACTTAAAAACCTAATTTATTTAACACTGTTTAAATGAGTTCTTTCACTTCACATTTATCTTCTTTCTGAAGTATATCAGAGATTAACTGTTTGATGGTGACTAGCACTGAAAACTGAAATTAGATGAATAAAAATCAAAACCTAACTGCTTTTTTTCCTCTATTTTTCATCCAGAATGAAGATGATAACCGAGCCAATGAAAGCAAGAAACCTAAAACAGAGGACAAGAATATGGCAGGCCACAAGCCATCCAGCAACAAAGAGTATGTCTGCAAAACATGTTAACATGTGTGTTGATCTGTGTGTGTTATTTGCTGCTGGGTACTTTCTAATGTGCTCCTAGAATATTCCATTTAGTATGTATATGTTATACATTTCTGTACGCAGTCATATACCAAATGGTGGGAGGTTTTGCTTTTAGTTAATTGGGATTAAAAGCAAGATTCAGTCACTTTATCTCTCGTTTTAGGAGAATAGGAAGTGTTCATAGGATAAGAATTAAAGTAAAGCTTTACCACTTTCAGGCTGGATGGCAAGCTTATGTATAGCTGCAGGAGACATTTGAGCATTAGTATCTTCATTCACCATTCCTCTTTTTGTTCTTTTATTCAGTCACTATTTATTGAATACTTGTGTATGGCAGACCAAGGCTTAGGCACTGAGTATACAACCATAATGGGGAGGAAACACTGGAGAAGATATCTGCCCTCTTGAAATTTATAGTTTTATTTTGTTTTATAGAAATCATATGTTCTAATAATCAAACAGGGAAAAACAAATTTGTCTTGAAGTCAGGCAAAGTCAAATGGGAAAAGTCCATCACTCTTAAATGACTATGTGGAGAAATGAGGGCATTTGTTTGGTTTGGCAGGTCATCTAAACAGAGTGCTTCTAAAGAAAAAGATTTATTGCCTTCTCCTGCTGGGCCTGTTCCTTCAAAAGATCCAAAAACAGAGCATGGCTCTCGGAAGAGGACTGTTAGTCAGTCTTCTTCCTTAAAGTCAAGTAATAACAGCAACAAGGAAAATAGTGCCAGCAGCAAAAACAGTTCCTCCGCATCAAAGCAGAAGAGGACTGAAGGGAAGACTTCCAGTAGCTCTAAGGAGGTCAAGGTAAGGCACTGAGAGACCTGAGCCTTTTGAAAAAAATCTCCTTGCCATGTGACTTCTCCAAGGTAACTGTGCTTTGAAAATTTTGTAAACATCTTACTAATCTTACAGATCTGTTCATTTTTACTCTCAAAATGTCATAGTCTGATAATAAACTTGTGCTGTGATCTGAGACCATGAAAGGAATGAAGTCATCTGGACACACACATATTATTAGTTAAGGTAGAAATTGGAAAAGTTGGTTTTCCATAACTGGAAAAGTTGGTTATGGAAGAACAGTTGTTTATGATCAAATTTGTAAATAACTCCAGTTGTTCTGATTGGGTTCTTGTCTATGGTTTTAAATTGTCTTTGGAGTATTTAGTTAGATTTTACAAGCTAGTTATACTACATTAAGTACTAAAGCAACCATTTGGCTTCATGAAGAAGAAAAATATTCTTTAGCTGAGCTAGCACTGGAATTAGCCCTAGAGCATGATCATCAGGTAGGGGAATATTAACGTTTGTGGGTGCATAACTAGATCAGAGAAGCTTTTTCAAGGTGGTACTTAGGCTCTAATCCTGAATTTGTTTATCAGGTTTTTTCATTGCTTTCTAAAGTGATCTGATCAGGAGCAAACTCCCTGACAAAATTAAGAAAATACCTAGATTTTTAAGCATATAATTTACTGCATTATTATTTGTGACTTAAAATAAGCAACTGTTTAACAGTTGAAAAAAATTGACAAAGGCAGTTAGTCCTGCTTATTAAATGTGGTGATTAAATTTTTTAAATTTTGAGGTAATTTAAATTGTGAACAATGTCTCAAATTGAGATATACCAAAGGATTTTTCTCCAGCTGGACCACTTCCATAGCAGTTTAGATAGTGTCCTTGAAGAACCTGTTCTGTGGGCCTCCTTCCCTGACCTAGTTCTCTGTTTACCTGCTGGCTGGCTCTTTCTCCATTTCCCATCCTTGAACTGTAGGATTTGAGACCTGTATGCTTCTTCTTTTAAACTTCTTCTCTCTCTTTCTTTCTTTCTTTTTAAAATGCACTCATTAAGTGAGCTCTTCTGCTCATTTGGTTTCTGTTATCTCATAGGTAAAGTTCAATGTCTATGTCTCTACTCTTGTCAGCTTCTTGAAAGCAGGGATTTGTGTCTCACTTGTTTGCACTTTATCCAGTGTTTAACTTACTGGATAAAATTAGATAATATGATAAACCAAAATTACATATAATTTTTATTTTCTGTTTCTCTAGATATTTGCTGATAACCAAATTTTTGAAATACGTTGGCATAAATTTTGTTCAGTATAGCCTTTTATTTTTAATATCTTTAATATTGCTTCTTATATTGTCTTTTATTTTTAATTTTAGTTTTCTGTACTGTCTTTCTCTTCTTTCATCAATTTCATCAGAGGCTTATCACTTTTACTTGTTTTTTTTTTTTCAAAAAAACAGCCTTTCTTTGTCTTTATTCACTATAGTTTATTTTTGTTTTCTATATCATTAACTTATACTCTTTATGATTTCCTTTCTTATGTCTTTTTGTTTTGCTGTTCTGTTTATTAACTTTTAAAGATGGATACTAAGCTTGTTTTTCAAAATTAATTGTAAGCTCTTTTTCTCTAATATTCAAATATAAGCAGTTAGACTATATATTTTCCTCTAATTACTGCTTTAGCTGCATCTTCAAGACTTGGTATATAATATTTTTATAACTCAGTTCAAAACGTTTTTTAATTTCTTGTGTGATTCCATTTTTGATTCAAGAATACTTAAGTGTGTTACTCAATTTCCAAACATACAGAGATTTTCTGGTTGTCTTTTGATTAGTACTTCTACCTTGTAGAAGGGGCTAGAAAGTGATCCGCATGCAGTAATCTTTTGAAATTTGTTGAGTTGCTTTGTAAAACAGCGTACTTACATGGTAGATTTTTGTAATGAAAAGACTGTGTCTTCCACATGAATTAGAGACAGCGACCTGTAGAATTCAGTTAGATTAATGATATTTTCACACCTTCTGTATGCTGACTGATATTTTGTTAGTCCTTTTCTACCAGTTTTTTTAATTAATTGAGATAAAGTTGATATATAACATTGTATTAGTTTCAGGTATACAACAGAATGATTTCCTATATGTATATGTATTGCAAAAACTTACTCAACCACAGTAAGTCTAATGAGCATTTCTTACCACACACAGTAATTTTTCTTTATTTTCAGAAACTTCACTTTTCCTTCAATAAATTTAAACTTAGGCACTTATATTTAAGTTGGTGCAAACATAATTGAGGTTTTTGCATTGTTGAAATTTGCCACTTGCTATTGGAATACATTCATAAATAAATATGATTATGTTGTACATTATTTTAATGCACACTTCTCACTTTATGTTTTTTTGCTAGTGACTTTTATTACTTACTATTCATTTTAAACTTATTTTATGCTATGGAAATGATGTTAGACAAAAATCAAATTCAAGTGATTTTCTTATTTGCGTTCAAAATGGGTGGTAAAGCAGCAGAGACAACTCGCAACATCAACAATTCATTTGACCCTGAAACTGCTAATGAACATACAGTGCAATGGTGGTTCAAAAGTTTTATGAAGGAGATGAGAACCTTGAAGATGAGCGAGTGGCCAGCCACTGAAGTTGACAACGACAGACTGAGAGCCATCATTGAAGCTGATCCTCTTACAACAACACAAAAGATTGCCGAAGAACTTAATGTCAACCATTCTACAGTCTTTTGGTGTTTGAAGCAAATTATGGAGGAGAAAAAGCTTGATAAGTGGGTGGCTCTTGAGCTGACTGAAAATCAAAAAAATCATCATTTTGAAGTGTCCTCTCTTTTTCTGTGCAACAACAATGAACCATTTCTCAATCAGATGCAATGAAAAGTGGATTTTATACAACAACCACCAGCAGCAGTGATTGGCCCGATAAGAAGCTCCAAAGCACTTCTCAAAGCCAAACTTGCACCCAAAAAAAGTCATGGTCATTGTTTAGTGGTCTGCTGCCCATCTGATCCACTATAGCTCCCTAAATCCCAGCAAAACTATTAACATCTGAGAAGTATGCTCAGCAAATTGATGAGATGCACTAAAAACTGCAATGCCTGCAGCTAGCATTGGTTAACAGAAAGGGCCCAGTTCTTCTCCACAACAGCACCCAACTGCACGTTGAACAACCAACACTTCAAAAGTTGAACAAATTGGGCTATGAAGTTTTGCCCCATCTGCTATATTCACCTTACCTCTTGCCAACCAACTACCACTTCAAGCATCTCAACAACTTTTTGCTTCCACAGCCAGTAGGATGCAAAAAATGCTTTCCAAGAGTTCATGGAATCCCAAAGCATGGATTTTTTCACTACAGGAATAGACTAACTTATTTCTCATTGGCAAGAACATGTTGACTGTAATGGTTCCTATTTTGATTAATAAAGATATGTTTAGCCTAGTTGTAATGATTTAAAATTCATGGTCTGGAACCACAATTACTTTTGTGCCAACCTTAATAGATCTGTTTATAAAACACAGGGGGAAAGCTGTCCAAGTAATGTTAGATTGCAGTAGTATTCAGGAAGCCATTTAGTAAATGTGCAGATTTTACCATAAAGAGTTTAGTATTTTTTCAAATCTCAGGGCTTTTATTTTCATTCTTGAAGAAAGCTGTAATAGGTGGAACTTGAAAGGACTCTTTTACAAGAAAAGGAAAAATAATGGTTACATGGTCTCTTTTAAGCAGAAGTAATAAAAATATATATATTATTGGGTTTTCTAATGTTGAGACATTTATGAACTCATAGGAGAAATTCTACTTATTTATGGTTTTTTTAATGGGAAAAAAATGTGTATTCAATTTATTCAAGATAGGACCGGAGGGGAAGCTGTTGGAAGGACAGGGTCATAGCCCTTGTGTTAAAGGTCTCTGTTGATAGGAGACAGAATAGACATGTGGTTAGGAGGCGGAATAAAATTTAAGAAAGTGTCTAGGCTTTTGAAATCTGATAGATCTGACATAAAACCCAAATTCCAGGAATACTACTTAAAAGCTGTTTGGACTTGGGCAAGTTGCTCAGCTTCCTTGAGAGTATTTTTTATTCTATCCTAATTCTGAAAGAGATGGGAATACCAGACTACCTGACCTGCCTCTTGAGAAATTTGTATGCAGGTCAGAAAGCAACAGTTAGAACTGGACATGGAACAACAGACTGGTTCCAAATAGGAAAAGGAGTATGTCAAGGCTGTATATCGTCACCCTGCTTATTTAACTTATATGCAGAGTACATCATGAGAAATGCTGGACTGGAAGAAACACAAGCTGGAATCAAGATTGCCAGGAGAAATATCAATCACCTCAGATATGCAGATGACACCATCCTTATGCAGAAAGTGAAGAGGAACTAAAAAGCCTCTTGATGAAAATGAAAGTGGAGAGTGAAAAACTTGGCCTAAAGCTCAACATTCAGAAAACAAAGATCACATCATCTGGTCCCGTCACTTCATGGGAAATAGATGGGGAAACAGTAGAAACAGTGTCAGACTTTATTTTTTGTGGGCTCCAAAATCACTGCAGATGGTGACTGCAGCCATGAAATTAAAAGACGCTTACTCCTTGGAAGGAAAGTTATGACCAACCTAGATAGCATATTGAAAAGCAGAGACATTACTTTGCCAACAAAGGTTTGTCTAGACAAGGCTATGGTTTTTCCTGTGGTCATGTATGGATGTGAGAGTTGGACTGTGAAGAAGGCTGAGCGCCGAAGAATTGATGCTTTTGAGGTGTGGTGTTGGAGAAGACTCTTGAGAGTCCCTTGGACTGCAAGGAGATCCAACCAGTCCATTCTGAAGGAGATCAGCCCTGGGATTTCTTTGGAAGGAATGATGCTAAAGCTGAAACTCTAGTACTTTGGCTACCTCATGCAAAGAGTTGACTCATTGGAAAAGACTCTGATGCTGGGAGGGATTGGTGGCAGGAGGATAAGGGGACGACAGAGGATGAGATGGCTGGATGGCATCACTGACTCGATGGACGTGAGTCTGAGTGAACTCTGGGAGTTGGTAATGGACAGGGAGGCCTGGCGTGCTGTGATACATGGGGTCGCAAAGAGTCGGACACAACTGAGCGACTGAACTGAACTGAACTGAATAGCAGTCCATATTTCATAGGGTTGTTAAAGGATTAATGATTATACTAAGTACTTAGTTAACTTAGTGCCTAGTAAATAGTAAGCACATAGTAAATGTTAGATATTGTAATTGTTTTCATTGACCAGTTATTACCAGTAAGTTTTGTCTGAAGTAATACTGCTATATTGATACTAGATTTGTGTATTCCTTAAGTTTTTACAAGTGTCAGTGTCATTGCCTCCCACATAGTAGACCCCTAATAGAAGGCTCTTGAGAGTCCCTTGGACCGCAAGGAGATCCAGCCAGTCCATCCTAAAGGAGATGGATTGTTCCTGGGTGTTCATTGGAAGGACTGATATTGAAGCTGAAACTCCAATACTTTGGCCGCCTGATGCGGAGAGCTGACTCATTTGAAAAGACCCTGATGCTGGGAAAGATTGAGGGCAGGAGGGAGAAAGGGATGATAGAGGATGAGATGGTTGGTTGGCATCACCAGCTCAATGGACATGGGTTTGGGTAGACTCCAGGAGTTGATGATGGACAGGGAGGCCTGGCGTGCTGTGGTTCATGGGGTCACAAAGAGTTGGACATGACTGACTGATTGAACTGAATATTATAAAGAATATTCTTGGTTATTTAAAATGGGCTCATTCCATAAAAAGGACATTTACATTATGAAATTTAAAATTTTTATAACAAGGGAATTAACTACCACAGACAATGGAATTTTGTTTGCTTTTTAACCACGAGCTAAGAAATACTTCTAGTTTAATTTTAATTTCATAATTTTCAACGTAGTTTTTGTTTTTATTTTTCTGGTCAGGAAAAAGCTCCAAATAGTTCTTCTAACTGTCCTCCATCTGCACCAACTCCTGATGCTTCTAAGCCTCGGAGAACGAAGCTTGCCTTTGATGACAGGTAAGATAAATAAGATTTTTTATGCATTTAAGAAATCATTTTAGTCAGTGTATAAGAAACTCATTTTAATGTCTGTCAGTGGCCGGAAGAATTGGTTGTATTGTGATATTGTTGTATTGTGATATTGTGACAGAATATTCAGATTTTTAATTTTAAAGGCACCTTCAAGTCCAAGTATTGCTCCTTTTAACTTAATTTACCTTCATGATTCTCATGGAGAATGTGAATAATGTACCTTCCAGTGGTCCACCTTTGCTGACTTTACTGTTTAAAGGCTTTCTTAAGTAAAACAGTGTAGGTTTAAAATAAAGACTGTCTCATGTCTCAAATAAGTAAGTAACGTAGGGTTTTTTCCCCTCCCTTTTGATAAAGGTTATTTTTCCTACCTACGTTCTGTTTACTCTCAATCTTTCAAATGATTTATGCTCTTAACCTAATAGAAACATTTGTCAGGGAAAAAATTAATCAAATGTTTAGTAATAGCTCATTTTCTTTACTTGAGGACATGAAAACTGAGGGCTATAAAACTAATATTATCTTAGGAAAATATTTCCCATTTTACTTAAAATAAAAAATTTACATTGCAGAAATTATTCAGCAGACCATTATTTACAAGAAGCAAAAAAGCTAAAGCACAATGCAGATGCATTGGTATGTAAATATTTATATATTTAATCAAATTAACTTAAATCTTCATTTGTTCTCATAGCACATCAGTGTGGCTCTCATTTACCTTTATTCTCCTTTCTTCAGTCTGATAGGTTTGAGAAAGCTGTATACTATCTTGATGCTGTGGTATCTTTCATTGAATGTGGGAATGCATTAGAGAAAAATGCTCAGGAATCCAAATCCCCATTCCTTATGTATTCAGAAACGGTGGAGCTCATCAAGTAAGTGGGGAAACTTGCTGCATTATTGGCAATAATATTTCTCTGTTCCTTCTTGGAAAGGACTAATTTATAAAATAATAGCTAAAGAGGATCCTTAATCCTTTATTGTCTTTGGAAAAGGAGAAGTAGACACTCTAGTGGGTATTTTTGTCTTTAAGTTTGATTCTAATGTTTAGAGGACTGAGGAGGTCATAAAATAGATGAAGTATTATATTTTGTGTCCTTTGTTTCTTCTCTTATCTCACAGATACACTATGAAGCTAAAGAATTACTTGGCACCAGATGCTACAGCTGCAGATAAAAGACTTACAGTGCTTTGGTAAGTGTTGTATGTTAGCCTCTGCTAGACGACAAAGCAGTTTCTGTCTGTGTTCTTCTGAAAGTTATCCTTGAATCGGCCTTCCATAACCCAGTCATAAATCTATTCTTGATGGGTCAAGAAGAAAACAACAGAATTCCAGTGAAAATTTTTAGTTGTTGAGAGCCTCTCCTCCATTGCCCTCTTGACAAAATAAAAGCCTTGGTAAAGTGAGAATGATATTAGAACTTTCTATTAAGTGATCACTTTTTTAGGCTTTTTATTTTTTTGATTTGACTATAGTTTACTTTTTTTTTTTTTTTGTACACTGAGGCTTCTATTGTGTATTTCAGTAAAGATGGACACTATAAAAAATCCAGGCTCTTCTTTTGGTATCCTCTCCCTCAATTTACATATACTTATACCTTACCTTTGGGGCTTCCCTGGCAGCTCAGCAGTAAAGAATCTACCTGCAGTGCAGGAGTCTCAGGAGATATGGGTTCAATCCCCAGGTCGGGAAGATCCCCTAAAGAAGGGCATGGCAACCCATTCCAATATTTTTGCCTGGAGAATCTCATGAACAGAGGAATCTCGCGGGCTATAGTCTATAGGGTTGCAAAGAGTTAGACATGACTGAAGCGACTTTGCACGCACGCATTCCTTACCTCAGGTAGCAAACATCTAACTTGCTCAGAATAAAGAAATGACTTGTTTGCTTATCCCCAGAGAGAGAGTTTATTTATCATGGTTATTTACTTTACCTAGTACTGGGTTTAACAACTGGGAGAGCAACTGTAGGAAAAAACTGGCACAGTCCTATTTGTCATGGAGTCTAGGGTATAGTGTGAAGAGACAGAAATTAATCAAATAACCACACAAGTACGTGAATTAAGTACTTTGAAGGAAAAGTTTATATAACTGTAAAGGTAAACTATAGGGATACTTAGTCCTTAGGTAGAGGAAACATTTACAAGGGCTGGATAGTGAAAAGAAACTGGAAACCTTGTGTCAGGAAACTAAAAGACCCAGAAGAAAGAAGTAAGTGAAAGTGATTGGAGAGGTAGGCAGTGATGACCGTGCAGGGCCTTTGTAAGCCATGTTGGTTTTACATATGTTACTTCAGAGTTGTAATATTTACAAGTGAGTTCCTAGTTTTGTTGTTTTAGATTATTTTTAGTTTGATGCAGAAATTATGCTCTGAAGTTTTTTTTGTGGCAGGGGGGCGGGGGTGTTGAGGGGAGGGGTGGCTGTGCCATACGGTTTATATAGGATCTTAGTTTCCTGACCAGGGATTAAACCCGGACCACAACAGAGAAAGATGAAGCACTGAATCCTAACCACTGGACTGCCAGGAAATTCCCCCACAATGATTTTTTAGTCCCTATGTTATAAATGACACGTTGGTGTCCTGGGGGTGAGGTTTTGATTTTTGAATGTCAACAAATAGGAGGCTGCTAAGTCACTTCAGTCGTGTCTGACTCTCTGCAGCCCCATAGATGGCAGCCCACCAGGCTCCCCCATCCCTGGGATTCTCCAGGCAAGAACACTGGAGTGGGTTGCCATTTCCTTCTCCAATGCATGAAAGTGAAGTTGCTTAGTCGTGTCCAACTCTTCGAGACCCCATGGACTGCAGCCTACTAGGCTCCTCCTCATGGACTGCAGCCTATCAGGCTCCTCCGTCCATGGGATTTTCCAGGCAAGAGTACTGAAGTGGGTTGCCATTGCCTTCTCCAAATAGGAGACTACTCCTAGGTCTCTTCCTCTTCCTTTCCCTCCCTAGGTTGTGTACCTTAATAAGATCACACCTTTTGGTTTTGCCTAAGAGTTAGTGTCATTGACCTTATGCCATGGTCTGCTCACATGAGTCACTTGTGTACTCTGGTGCAATGTGAAGCTTTTCTATGAGATGCGGCCAGAGTCTGTTGTCCTGGTAAATAAGCTGTCCTTTTCCATTGGCTAGCCTGCGATGCCAGTCTTTGCTGTACCTGAGGCTCTTCAAACTGAAGAAAGAAACTGCTCTGAAGTATTCAAAGACACTGACAGAGCATCTGAAGGTAAGTACACAGTAAGAGTATCTGTTTCCCAGGACACAAAATTTGTAAAGTCTCCTATTCCCACCTCAGAAGTACCCTCATTCTTTTCCTGTCAGAGGAGAGGAAGAACTACTATTTGGGAACTTTCAAATAGTTTGAGGTTTAAAATGAACACATATCTGATTGTGGAACCTATGTAGCTATATACAGTAGCTGTTAGTAATCTTTCAATGTATATAATCTATTTTTGTCACAAAACCTAATGTTTTTTTGTGATAGCCCTACATAAGTCTTCCTAAAATTCAGCCCTGATAATGACTTGGAATGCTTTAATAGCTTAGCATTGCCTGCAGGGTCAAGTGAAAGATTCTTATCCTGACCTACAAGGCCCTCAAGATCAATCTCTCTCTCACTCTCCTTCTTTCTTTTCTGAAGTTTACTCCAGGTAAATTGTCTGGGTCATATACACTCTCTTGTCTGCAGTCTTTGTACATAGGATGACTTGCCTTGCTCTATGCCTTCTCCCCTCTTCTTTATCCATCTGAATGTTACTCATTCTTTGTCTCTCACTTTTCAGTCTTCCAGAACACCCCAGCTCTTATCTAAATAACTTCCTTCTGTTGCATATTTATACACACACACACACACACATTTTGGTTTCTTAAGATCAGTACTGGCCCAATGCTTTTGAATATATTTATTACATCATAAATAAATATTACTTCATAAATTACTTTTTTGTTTGTTTTTTTTTAATTATTAAGTACATTCTCTTTTCTCCACAGAATTCTTACAATAACTCTCAAGCACCATCACCAGGCTTGGGAAGGTAGGTAAATTTTATTCTGTAAAATTTTATGTGACAAGTTTATTTTTATGCGAAAGTGGAATGGGTTTGGCCACTTTCCAAAAAAGGTATTTTTTGTGAAAGTCAAAGTCGCTCAGTCATGTCCAATTCTTTGTGACCCCATGGACTATAGCTTGCCAGGCTCCTCTGTCCATAGAGTTCTCCAGGTCAGAATACTGAAGTGGGTAGCCATTCCCTTCTCCAGGGGATCTTCCCAACCCAGGGATCGAACCCAGGTTTCCCACGTTACAGGCGGATTCTTTACCGTTATCATTTTTTTTTAAGTTGAAAATATCTTGAACATGCTCTTAGAAAGATTAGAGAAGAAGTCTTGAGTTTTTTTTTTTTTTTTTACAACTTCTCAACCTTTCTCAGCTTGAGTTCTGTGGCTAGTTGGAGTTTTATCACCTTGCACTTATCTTTGTTCATGTCTGGACACTGCCAAAATTTAATAACAGTGGCATGATTATGGTTTGTCCTCCATTCCCACATCACCTCCATCCTACTCACCCACAGAAAGGATGAAAAATACCATGAAATCTCGTGTTGTTAATCAACTCAGCTTTCTATAAAACAATTGGGAAGTACCTAATTATATGCCCAGATAGGTGGAAAGTGTGTTGAGCTGAGAGTGAGATGATCTAGTTTCTAAGTCTTGGAACAGCTCTTATCAAAGTATATGACTTCCTCACTTCTTTCCCATCTTTTGTACTGTTGCCATTGGTTAAACCAAAGAGTCTTGATAAAATAATAACTCACAATAAACACTTTAGTAAGCTAAGTATTTATTTAAAAGAAGCTGTACTTCTTTGGAAGTACATTTCCCTTTTAGTTTAAAAGAACCTTCACATTTTAAAAGCTTTCATGTAGGAAGAGCCAGTCGTACATTAATTTCCTCACATTCATCATTTTCTATATGAATAAACTTCCTGTTTCTCTGTGTGTAGCAAAGCTGTTGGGATGCCTTCCCCTGTTTCTCCAAAGCTGTCACCAGGCAATTCAGGAAATTATTCTTCTGGAGCCAGTAGTGCTTCAGCAAGTGGTTCTTCAGTGACCATTCCACAGAGGATTCACCACATGGCAGCCAGCTATGTTCAGGTTACATCCAACTTCCTCTATGCCACTGAAATTTGGGACCAAGCTGAACAGCTTTCCAAAGAGCAAAAAGGTAAGGAGGTCTCTGGAGAGACTCTGAAGGATGGACTTGTTAAAAAGAGATTTTGTGGAATAGTTAAATTAAGTGTCTTTTGTACATTTAGTTTATTATCTAGTCTAGAGTTAATGACAGTCAGTTTGCTGATCTCCATGGCTTATCAATCATGTAAATGTACTAAGTTTTGTCAAAAAAATACCTTGCACTATAGTGGTGACACAGACTAAACAAAAAATAGTTTTGGTCTAAGACAAATATGGCTTTGTTCAGCCACATTTAATTGCAGCTTATACTATAAAAGTAATAAAATGTATAATCTGTCCTGGGACGGTTAAGGTAAATTTGGCTATGGGCAAAGGATTATATCCAGACATCTTACACATATGAGATATTTAATATATAAGAAAACATGTTCATACTGGATTTTTAAAGATATATTGGAAGAAACTTAGGTGATAAAAGAGACTATAAAATGAATAGCCTTCTGTCTAGCATTCTTTAATGTTAGGTCATTGCACCTCGTTATCTCCCAAACTAAGAACACTACGAATTAGGAAGTATTAAAGATCTTTGAAAAAGTACGGGATAAACACTTTAGTAGATGTTTTTGAGCAGATATGTGTATGTAGCATCTGTTCAGGCAACTCCTTTGTAGAAAACTTTAAGTAGCCAATCAAGCAAGTATACTTTAGTCACAGAGTATATTTAAATATAATGCTTATAGCATCAGATGAAAATGAAAAATTCTGATCCCTAAAGAGGGGTAATGGTGGGAGGAAGGTTGTGTTTTTAAAAACCTGATTTGTTTCTAAAATTTTAAATATTGTCAATACAACTCAGGAAAGGTTACAAGATGCAATTTTTAAGTTATCCCTGCATTACATTCTTCTCCCTGATGCCAGTTTTCTAGCATCATTTTTCCTTTAATCTCTCCATTCCTCCCTCCCTTTCCTTCTTCCTTCCCCCACTGTTGTTTACATTCTTACTTGCCTGCCTGCCTGCCTACATATTTTATGCTAATTTTCAAACACTGACTAAAGGGAAGAGAACCCATGTACCTTTTACTCAACTTCAGTTTCAGCAATATAACATTTTGCTAATCTTGTTTTCTTTTCCCCCCACCATCCCTCCTCATCACTCCCCATCATATTTTTCTTTACCCTGGTATATTTTAAAGCTAACTCCTTTATGTCTTCTAAGACATAATCTCCCCGTAGATTTCCTATTGTTTGAAATATGCCTTTTTTCTTTAAACAATTGGGTTTATTTCAAACAGGATCGAAACATTCATTGATCAATTTCTTAAGTATCTTCCATTCTTCTATTTCTTTGGCGGGAGGGGCATGCCATTGATATCAAGGAGAAACTGTACCATAGAATGCGTCAAATTCTGGATTTTGCTGATTACTTCCTCATGGTATTGTTTAGCTTGCTCTTCTGTCCCCCTCATTTATACTGATAGTTATATCTTGACACTTGATTAGAGTCAAGTTCATTATTTTAGGTAAGAACTTTTCATAGGTGGAATTGAAGAAAGTAGGGAAAACTACTAGACCATTCAGGTATGACCTAAATCAAATTCCTTATAATTATACAGTGGAAGTGAGAAATAGATTTAAGGGACTAGATCTGATAGATAGAGTGCCTGATGAACTATGGATGGTGGGGTGGTTCGTAACAATGTACAGGAGACAGGTATCAAGACCATCCCCCTGGAAAAGAAATGCAAAAAAGCAAATTGGCTGTCTGGGGAGGCCTTACAAATAGCTGTGAAAAGAAGAGAAGTGAAAAGCAAAGGAGAAAAGGAAAGATATAAGCATCTGAATGCAGAGTTCCAAAGAATAGCAAGGAGAGATAAGAAAGCCTTCCTCAGCGACCAATGCAAAGACATAGAGGAAAACAACAGAATGGGAAAGACTAGAGATCTCTTCAAGAAAATTAGAGATACCAAGGGAACATTTCATGCAAAGATGGGCTCGATAAAGGACAGAAGTGGTATGGACCTAACAGAAGCCGAAGATATTAAGAAGAGGTGGCAAGAATACACAGAAGAACTGTACAAAAAAGATCTTCACGACCCAGATAATCACGATGGTCTGATCACTCACCTAGAGCCAGACATCCTGGAATCTGAAGAAAGTGGGCCTTAGAAAGCATCACTACGAACAAAGCTAGTGGAGGTGATGGAATTCCAGTTGAGCTATTTCAAATCCTGGAAGATGATGCTGTGAAAGTGCTGCACTCAATATGCTAGCAAATTTGGAAAACTCAGCAGTGGCCACAGGACTGGACAAGGTCAGTTTTCATTCCAATCCCAAAGAAAGGAAATGCCAGAGAATGCTCAAACTACCACACAGTTACACTCATCTCACACGCTAGTAAAGTAATGCTCAAAATTCTCCAAGCCAGGCTTTAGCAATACATGAACCGTGAACTTCCAGATGTTCAAGCTGGTTTTAGAAAAGGCAGAGGAACCAGAAATCAAATTGCCAACATCTGCTGGATCACGGAAAAAGCAAGAGAGTTCCAGAAAAACCTCTATTTCTGCTTTATTGACTATGCCAAAGCCTTTGACTGTGTGGATCACAATAAACTATGGAAAATTCTCAAAGAGATGGGAATACCAGACCACCTGAGCTGCCTCTTGAGAAACCAGTTAGAACTGGACATGGAACAACAGACTGGTTCCAAATAGAAAAAGGAGTACATCAAGGCTATATATTGTCAACCTGCTTATTTAACTTATATGCAGAGTACATCATGAGAAACACTGGGCTGGAAGAGGCACAAGCTGGAATCAAGATTGCCAGGAGAAATATCAATAACCTCAGATATGCAGATGACACCACCCTTATGACAGAAAGTGAAGAGGAACTAAAGAGCCTCTTGATGAAAGTGAAAGTGGAGAGTGAAAAAGTTGGCTTAAAGCTCAACATTCAGAAAATGAAGACCATGGCATCCGGTCCCATCACTTCATGGGAAATAGATGGGGAAACAGTGGAAACAGTGTCAGACTTTATTCTTCTGGGCTGCAAAATCACTGCAGATGGTGATGGCAGCCATGAAATTAAAAGACGCTTACTCCTTGGAAGGAAAGTTATGACCAACCTAGATAGCATATTCAAAAGCAGAGACATTACTTTGCCAACAAAGGTCCATCTAGTCAAGGCTATGGTTTCTCCAGTGGTCATGTATGGATGTGAAAGTTGGACTGTGAAGAAGGCTGAGCGCCGAAGAATTGATGCTTTTGAACTGTGGTGTTGGAGAAGACTCTTTCGAGAGTCCCTTGGACTGCAAGGGGGTCCAACCAGTCCATTCTAAAGGAGATCAGTCCTGGGTGTTCTTTGGAAGGAATGATGCTAAAGCTGAAACTCCAGTACTTTGGCCACCTCATGCGAAGAGCTGACTCATTGGAAAAGACTCTGATGCTGGGAGGGATTGGTGGCAGGAGGAGAAGGGGACGACAGAGGATGAAATGGCTGGATGGCATCACCGACTCAATGGACACGAGTTTGGGTGAATTCCAGGAGTTGGTGATGGACAGGAAAGCCTGGCGTGCTGCAATTCATGGGGTCACAAAGAGTCGGACACAACTGAGCAACTGAACTGAATTGAACTGAACTCTATATTTCCTATTAAATCATACTATAAGTTGCTGCTGCTAAGTCGCTTCAGTTGTTTCTGACTGTGCGACCCCATAGACGGCAGCCCACCAGGCTCCACCATCCCTGGGATTCTCCAGGCAAGAACACTGGAGTGGGTTGCCATTTCCTTCTCCAGTGCATGAAAGTGAAAAGTGAAAGTGAAGTCACTGAGTCATGTCCAACTCTCAGCGACCCCATGGACTGTAACCTACCAGGCTCCTCCGTCCATGGGATTTTCCAGGCAAGAGTACTGGAGTGGAGTGCCATTGCCTTCTCCGATACTATGAGTTATATAATGGTTATTCCTATTTTAGTCTTAGTAGTATTTGACCATTCATCTGGTGTTTGCCTGATTCAGTTTGATGTAAACTTTAAAATGTTAAACTATTTAACTAAGGCTTTTAGCATCCATTAATGATTATCACCTACATGTGTTACTCCATTAGAAAATAGAAAATTCATCAGGAATTTATTAGCTGGAGTTCTAGAAAGGAAATCTTTTTCTCCTCAACTGTTTGATTACTTCTTATCTTATATATGTATACTAAGGTCTTTATTATCATTGTACATATAAAAACTGTCCTCACTGAGTCCTACATCCCTCTGTTTTCTCCCAGAATGGTGTTGGGATCAAATGTTAGGATACTGTCATTCTTTCCTCCTCTCTACCCGCTGCCTTACATACACATCTGTCTGATTTTGTTCACATAGAAAGAATCATGTCATTTCTATCTCTTACGTTTTTAAACTACTGTTTAAAACATGAGATTCAGTTCATTAAAGTTGCATGACATGATGACAGCAGAAAGATTGGACACAGGCTACTGTAAGTATCTAACTTCACAGGGGCTCTTATGGGGGAAACTTGCAGATAACAACATCCTGCATTTTCATACCACTTGCTTCTTATACAAAAACTGTTCACAGAGAATGTTTTGAGTAATAGTATAGTGTCAATACCTTGTATAATTAGGTCTCCATTTTAATCATGTTTGCTTTGTAGTAGCAATTTCCATCGGTGACATTTTGTTTATATGTATAACTCTTAATTCCTGACCATATAGTCTTTATAAAATGTTTTGTGACTTAAGGAAAATATAACTTGATTGACTATGGGATGATTTGTTCTAAAGCATGAACAGTTACCATTTTAGTGCAGGAGGAAATGTTTTTTACTATAATTTATATGAATAGTTTTTTACAGTCTAGACTAAAAACTTTAAAGCACTGATTGAAAAGAGTGTGCATCATTTAATGAGTGTTTTTGGTTTTCTAGAATTCTTTGCTGAACTGGATAAAGTAATGGGCCCTCTCATCTTTAATGCAAGCATCATGACAGACCTAGTTCGTTACACCCGGCAGGGACTGCACTGGCTTCGCCAGGATGCCAAGTTGATATCCTGAACTGAACACAATCTCATTGCCTCTGATTTTCTCCACAACACTGTGTCATGTCACGAAGGAAAACTGCCATAACACACCACCTAGTTGACACTAAGAATGAGGAATGGTTTTCTCTTCCCTGGTTCCTGCATTTTTTTTTAATAACCCAAAGTCATGTCATTTGACCCTTCAATATTCCCAATAAGAAAATTATTTAAATACTTTTAAATCTGCAGCATGTTGATAGTTGGTTTCAATGATCTATAATAAGATTGAAATTTCAGTTGCAGTTCATTACTAATTTGTTGAAATTCTATTTATTTTAATTTTTTTAAGTTCCCAGATTGGGGCTAGTTTAAAACTTAGTTATTTCTGCCTATAAATTTACTCTGTTGAATATTTTATGTAAATGTAATGTAGACTTTATTTATATACTTTGGGAGCTTTGTTACCTAAAAGTAATGTCTTTTTGTGGTAACTCTTCTAAGAGTAAGAGTTGGTTTATCTAGAATATGGACATGTTCTTTCTACACCTACTACCTGATATTACTTCAGATCTTAAGTACAATTTTATTATTGCAGAATTTATACTTAGTACAATATTAAGGATATTCTTCTACACATGGAAAATCACTTAGATATGAGAAGATGGCAGTCTACGTGAATGTAAAGTGAAATGTTTCTGATTTGGTATGCATTATTTCAAGAACTGTGAACATGTGTTAATAACACTATAGCAATCACAAGGTGACTGTAACTTGCATTTAATGCATTACAAAAGAGGGCAGGCAAACTTTCTAGGAGAAGCATATCGTGTGAAGGGTTTCATAAAAGGACAATCTTGAACCTTATGGATTTTATTAAACCATATGTTTGGTTGTTGTTGTTACTACTAATAATTTGACACTTAACTGAAACAGAATAAGTTACTGTTGAACAAAGGATGATCCAACTCCTGAGGATTGCTGCCTATATCTCTTTCATTGATGATGTTTGTAGGGTAAAATCTCTCTTCAGAATTTTAATTAAAAAATTATTTTCCCACACTAGACTGTGATGCTCCAGTAGGAGCATGCAGTGACTGATGTAAAATGGCCTGGAGCTTTGGTGTGTGTGCTTTTTGCTATA
This sequence comes from Bos indicus x Bos taurus, assembly GCF_003369695.1. Taxonomy (NCBI): domain Eukaryota; kingdom Metazoa; phylum Chordata; class Mammalia; order Artiodactyla; family Bovidae; genus Bos; species Bos indicus x Bos taurus. Next base: position 66,334,225 of record NC_040082.1, read on the forward strand.
CAACTTAGGGTTCTAATGCCTGATATAGAGATGATGAATTTCACCTTTTAAACCTATCTTATGTTTACTACCTTTGTATTTTGAAAGCCTTCATCAATGATGTATGTTTCTGATGGGATCAGAAAATTCGCACTAGAAAAGTACCTAACTTGTTTCAATGTGAGCTCTCTTGGGAAGGGGAGGGGAGCAGGAGTAGAGCTTAATAAGCCAGCTCTGTTAAGAGTTGTATATCAAAGTACCTTTCCCTTATAAGGTGCAGATAGGAGTTAAAGGTGAGAAATATACCTTCTGTCTTTTGTTTTAGTGCCCCTATCATGTCTGGTGTGCCTTAAATCTTACCTTTAAATGAAGACTCTATGGATTGTTTACAGATGAAGTTTTACACTAGGAGCAGATCACCCATATGGTTGGTCTTCTGTAGTAATAATGTTAAATTCTCTTTCCTTTTCAGTTGTCCTTTAGGCTCACATAAAGATTAATTCTTTCAGAAAAGCTAATGCTTTGGTACATGACTTAGTCTAACCTATTGGGTAATGCTGCTTCAAAAAATAGTTTGTCCTCCCAATTCCAAAAATGAATCCATTCAATCAGAAAAAAGGATTGCCCTGTTATTTATAGATGATCGCTAAGGTTTGAAATGAGAAAGAAGGGATAGAAAATCTCTAAGCCCAGTGGTGTAGTGGCCCCTCTGTGTCTGAATCTACACTTATGAAGCTAGTTAACTTTTCTTGTCCTGTGGCCTCATCTCGAGCTTCTTAATGGTTTTGTACCTCAAGTTGGGTTTTTTTGCATATCACTGAAGATTCAGATCCTCAATTGATGTTGAATTTAACAGTTTTCCCTTGGAGAAAATTGCCTCTGATATCTTGCTAATTTTATCTTAGTGTGTTTTAGAAACAGTTTTCCTTAAGAAGACAGCTTCTCTATGATCCATGGTGGTTATTCAGTAAGAAATTTGCCACAGTTAATCAAAGTAAATGTTTGCCCTGTTCTTCTCTAATTTCTCTGACTCTGATTCCTTAATTTTCTTTGATATCTTGGAAATGGAAAAAGTAACCTTAAAGCTTTTAGGCTTTCAGCAACAGCAGCCAGTGGGGCACTTCTGAGTTCCAGTGTGTTCTAGTCTCTTGTGAGTCCTGAAAGATAGCAGGAACATTTCACACTGATAATTTGTTAAAGCAGAATTTCCTGCATGTTTTATGGTGCTGTGCTAAAATATTCTGTCTCTAAAACTGTGTTAATTCTTGGGAAATAAGTTTTTCAAGCTTTTAATTGTGGAGGATTTTTCCCACTAGGTGGTAATGGGCGATGGATCAAACTCCTTTTCTAAACAGTTGAATTTTCAGTGTAAAAGTCTGTGGAAACACCCCTCCCTCTCCTCTGTGTCCATCTCCTCAGAAGTTCTGTCTGTCTGCATCTGTTTCAGCACATACTTTGGACTCCTTTACAGACGACCATTCCTCCTTCCTCAATAGGTGTCTTCAGTGTTCTCTAAATACTTAAAACTGATTTTGACAAGTAGCTAAAACTTACTTAGCCTAAGACTTGTATTTAATATAGTTAATTATAAAAATAGCAACTATTTTAAAAATTGTTCTGTGTTCTGCTCTTAAGACCACACTTGTATGCCAGGAGGCAGCAGCCACACCACTGGCAACCAGCGAACAGATTACAGTGGAGGAAGTTGTCACATGGTATATAATATTGCCCAGCCTAGGCTGGGCTGTGGGGAACACTCCCCTCCAGGTGATTCAAGTTTCCACAGTCCAGCCTAGGCCCAGCCTGACCGGGAAGCATTTAGCCCATTTCTTGCCTCAGTGCCACCTTTTTCTGGGCAAGTAGTTAACTGATTTTATAAGCAATGAATACTTCAGATAAATCCACAACTGTAGTTGCTGCAGAGTAGAGAAGGTTGACCATCACTAGTTTAATTCTCCAATGTAAAAGCTGTCTAGAGTAATGTGTGCACATGCCCACACATGCCTGTGCTCTGAGGGGCTCTTGCACTGATGGATGCACAGATGTCTGGGTTGCACTTTGAACAACACACTTGTGGCTTTATTGGGTTTGCTGTTGTTTGTTGTTTTTTAATCGTTGTTTGTTTCTTTTCATTAAAGAAAGGTCTAATCAGCTAGATCAGACAGCATCATTTTTGTATTTAATGACAATGACTTTGAGAAATTACCTTATTGAATAAGCTTGTGTTGTGAAGCAAGAGCCTGCAAAACACACCTGTTGTAAATGAACGTTCTGGCTCTGGAGGCCAGCAGCACTCTGTGGAGTTTCAGAGCAGTCTGTAGTTGCTCCAGTCAGTGATGCCTAGTTGTGTAGAGGAGAGGTACGCTGTGCACTCTTCTAAGTGTGAGGGTATGCAACTTTGGATTTTAAAATTATATACACATACACACTTTATATATATGTATGTATGTATGAAAACATGAAATTAGTTTGTCAGAAATGTGTGTGTTTAGTATTTTAGCTTAGTGCAACTATTTCCACATTATTTATTGATCTAAGACACTTTCTTGTTGACACCTTGAATATTAATGTTCAAGGGTGCAATGTGTATTCCTTTTAGATTGTTAAAGCTTAATTACTATGATTTGTAGTAAATTAACTTTTAAAATATATTTGAGCCCTTCCGTAGTATTATAGGGCTCATACAGGGTGGGAAGGATTTTAATTTTCCAGTTGCTAATTGAACAAAAGGGCCTCATTATGTATTTTGAATTATAGAAGTTTGCCTCTGGATCCCAGGAACATCTACTGGGAAGGATGTTTTAGGCAGATTGTGAAGATTGTTTTTTAATCCTAAGTAGATTGCAAAGCAAAACATTTCAAATCCATCTAGATTCCTATAACTCATTCCCTAATTATGTGGAACACAGATTTCATTTCAATTTCATGTATCTATGTGTTGGAGAGGCAGAATTTTTTCCAATAATAATATTGCACATCTAAGGTTGCTATTCAGTAATATAAATAGAAGAGATAAGTATTGAATGACTTAGAATATATAGTGACAAGAGGCCAAATTGTTCATGTTTGTGAGCATTTCTTTCACATATTCACTAATAGAGAAATTCATTTTAGACCCCTAGACCCTATAACTAAGCCAACAAGTGATAGGAAGTAAGTTATTAATAGTTGGTAAAGCAAATGCAGATTCTGTTCACTCAAACCATATGGTTAATTAAAAAGAACTTACAGTCTCCCAAAAAGCGAATGGAAAGAATATCTTCTTTTTTTCTTTTTGATGGCATTTGGTCACAGAATAAGGCATTAGAGTTAAGTCTAAACCAATCTTTAAGCAACGGAAAATAGCAACCCAAGTAATCGTCATATAATGAAGTTGACTTTGGGGAATGTCAGCCTTTGACCTCTCCTTGCCCACCATTCCTCAGCTAAGCATAAATTCCCATTCTTAAAAAGAAACAGCCAAAAGGTGCTCTAATTTAGAGCATGGGGGAAAAGCTCCCACCCAGAAATTCTAGAAATACTCTGTTTTGACCTCTTACATGGGGTTTCTTTACAGCTTTTTACCACTGGAATTTTCTACCTGCTATGTTCCTGTCTGGAAAAAATCTATTTGGAAATGCTGGCTTTCAGATCAATGCCATAATTATCCATACTGTTGAGTTTATTGTTGCTGTTCAAGAAGTGTCCCCATTTTACAACTTCATGCACACACCTGGCAGATCATTGACATGAGCATTCAACAGTACTGGGGTCGAGGTGGGGTGGGAATGGGCAGGGCTCACCAACAGAGCTGGCGCAGGTGGCAGTGTCTAAAAAGGCATCACCTTTGAGGACCAGATGTGGGGTTGGTAAGCACAGTTATGAAAATTTCTATCCAGCCTCCGTTTTGAATGGTTTTAAGAAATTTTGTATATGGAGGACATAAATACTTATATATTTATTGAAAATCCTTTTTTTTTTTTTTTTTTAATTAAAATTATTTGGTGAATAATGGTTTGATATTTGGGGAGGGTTTTGGAGGGGAGGTAATGCCACTGATAAAAGCCTTGTTGATTCTGCAGAAAGGTACTGTTAGTGTCTGATAGGATGCCTTTGTTTTATACATGATCCAAATCTTTGTTTTACATTTCTTTTATCCAAAATATTTAGGCATCTGACATTTTCAACCAAAATTTCAATTATATACTGTGATTTTTATTTGTTGCAATACATTAAAATTTCAGAGGTACTTTGGGGCTCAAAAGCTAGGATTTCTAAGTCAGTATGTGCATTTCACGTAATAAAGCTGTTAATGGTGAGCAAAGTATTATATACTAACTAGATTTTTCCACATCTGTATAGTATATTATATGTATTTTGTGGTATTGAGATTATAGAAAGTTTAGAGTGTCAAACATGCGTTTAATGTGTATTTTTAAACAAATTTATGGCAATTAAAATATTTGGAGACAAGGGTATCACATTTCAATTTGTAAAGATCTTTTTAACTCTACTGTGTCATTAAGATGCTTTGTATAATGCCAAACCATAGCTGGAGAAACTAAGTTTAATAAATATCAAATAGATTTTCTGTATTAAAGTTTATAAACACTGTGCTGTCTATACTTTTTCAACTTTTACTTTGCCCTTTCTGTGTACTTTCTGTTTTGTATATTAGGGTTCTGTGCTAATCTTCTTCTTTTAAAGTCTGGTCCCACCAGTCCAGGTCTTAATTTCTGATTACAGCAATTCTGTGGAGAAGGAAATGGCAACCCACTCCAGTACTCTTGCCTGGAGAATCCCATGGACAAAGGAGCGTGGTGGGCTACAGTCCATGGGGTCACAAAGAGTCAGACACGGCTGAGCAACTAACACACACAATGATGTAAAAACAGACCACAATAAACTCACAGGACAGCAAAAAAAAAAAAAAAAATCTGAACTGGCTGGCCATGGGTCCCTCTGCATAGATCATAATTCTCCCTGCTCCAAGAGAAATCTCATACACATCCTTCTTGTTATTCTTGGTGGCTTGGGCTTTGTTTCATTTAACTAGGTTTTTCTTCTGGTTCTCTCTGTTCATAGACAAACCAATATTGCCTGTCTTTGCACCTCACTGATATGTTCTTTACATGCAATGAAGGGTTAAGATCCAGGGCCATGGTTTATGAACTTGCTGAGGTTAATCACTGCTGCTGCTAAGTCACTTCAGTCTTGTCTGACTCTGTCCTACCCCATAGACAGCAGCCCACCAGGCTTCCCCATCCCTGGGATTCTCCAGGCAAGAACACTGGAGTGGGTTGCCATTTCCTTCTCCAGTGCATGAAAGTGAAAGTGAAGCCACTCAGTCGCGTCCGACCATCAGCAACCCTATGGACTGCAGCCTTCCAGGCTCCTCCGTCCATGGGGTTTTCCAGGCAAGAGTACTGGAGTGGGGTGCCATTGCCTTCTCCAGGTTAATCACTAGCTATTACTAAACTTTTGCCTTTAACCTGCCATTGTGTTTTTATTACCTGAAGAAATGTTAACTCTCACTGCAGTTTCCAGATTAAGTTGTTAACACATTATCATTAGGCAATGCTGGGTTTTCTGTAGTATACAAAATGAATCCTTCCCCTCAAAAGTGTGAATTCCAGGCTGCCAAAATTTCAGTTTGAGACATTTAATAGTATCCATAGAAAAATAAACTCTTTTAAGTTAACAAGTTTAGTTATGCTTATCTACATATCAACATTATAAGAAGAAACGGAGTCCAATTTAAAGCGTATATCTGTCTTCAAACATTTAAAAACAAGATTGCTTTACTTAAGTGTCTCCAGCCAAATGCAGTTAATCAATATTCCATAGAACGGAGCATTGTTGTAGGTAAGTGCTGTCCTCTTTTTCCCCTGGTGTGTACATCATTCCTGGGCCACACTTAGGGAGCAGCGTCTTTTTCTAAGGGAAAAGAAAGGTGATTTTTAAGACAAAGGTCTAGCAGTCCCCAGAGCCACCTCTGCTGCATTTCCTTCCTGTGCTTGATATCCAGTCTCAGAGTAGAGCAAAAAAAGGAAAGGTATCACTCTATCAGGGTACCTGTTTGGAGCTGTTCTTGGCTCTTAACTTTTGAGGGACTGTCCTCCATGGAGCCCCTATCGTTAGCCCAGGCAGTCCTCCACCCCAGTTTCATTATTAGGTCTGTATGTGCTGATCTCTCCTCTGTCCAGCTTCCCAGGCCTCTTGGGTCCAGCCAGCCCTGCTCACAGGTTTGTGGAGTACCTGCATAGCCTCGTGATACATTCAGAATCATCCCGACAGGAGGCTCCAATGGGCCTGAGGGAAACCGCTCTCCAAAATGGGGTCATTCTCCTCGGCCTTCTCTTTGCTGAACTCTGTTGTGGTATTGGAGAGCCATCTACCTGTAGGGCGAAGACATAGCCACCTCAGGTGTAGAAGAGTTGAAACCTTACTATTTATCTTAGAATAATGATCATCACCCCACCCACCCTCACCCCCAGATGCTGTAGACTCAGAGCAGAGGGGTCCATTCCTCAGGACTGAGTCTGGCTCTCAAGTTCTGCCTACAGTTCCCCCTCCACCCCTACCATCCCCACACACCCACATACATATCCTGCCCTTACCTGGGCTAACAGCAACAGGCAGATCATGAGTACTGCAAAGAGTTTGAGGTGCCACATCTTGATAGGATCCAGAAGCCTGAAGGGCTGGGCACAGTACCCACTTCTTTTTATAGACAGACCCACCTCTTTTTTGGTTGCCAGGTAAGATGGGGGCAAAGTTTATATTTGCAGTCAAGGTCAGTTTAATAAGTTAATGTCTACCAGAGAGGAATGTGTTCAAGGCCTGCCTCTCAGGCACGTATTTACTGATCCCTCATCTGGACTTTGATTGTGTTGCTGGCTCGGACTTTTTCACCCATTTTACCAAAAGTCAGCACTACCTCCTCCCCTTTGAAAAGCCACGTGAAGCCATTGAGGGAGACCAGGCACCTGGCCACATTTTCATTCCAAAATAGCTCAGTGAAATCACTAATCAAAATAGAATTCTCCTAATGAGTTCTTTAGAAACAGTGCTGAGTCCTTTCAGCTTATTTAGGAAAGAAGCACTGATGTCTTGTTACCGGCAATTGGATATGGCCCTTATCTCCCTTCTGTGGAAAGATGTATGTGGGAGGATGCTTCAGCCAGACTTGCCTACAGTGCCCCAGATCCTTGTTTGTATAGATTAACTGTCTCCCTAATTATTTGTTCCACATCGTTTGTCTAGAAAATGGAAACCCAGCAGCAGAAAATTCAAAGTCCGACCTACCTGCTATCTCCCAGGAGAAGGGCAATCAGGACTGACATGTTTCAATCATGGGCAAATAAGTATTGGTTGACTTTGTTTCCTTCTTTAAAATTTGAGGAAATAGCAGGGCCTCCTAAGTCAGTGAAAGCTTGACAGTGGTGACAGATATTGCAAACCTTGAATTACTAGCTTTCCTGCCAGTACATGACTGAGCCTTTTACAGAGCACATCCATCAACTTCAGGGAAGCAGGCATAGGGCTGAGAACTCTCCAAAGCCCAAAACATCTGTCACCTTAAGTAGGAACCACTGCAAGTCCCTAAACCATGAGTAATTATGGGTACTCATTAAGTGACAGATATTTTAATAAGTTTGTAGAGAAAGGTGTGAATTTGAATTCTGTGAAAAAGGAGATATATAGGACTTCAGATCTTCCTTTGATCTGGAAGAAAAAGCCAAGAAAGGCAACAAGATTTTTATTTTCTGCCTTGTGTCTCCCTGAACATTTGGCTGATACCTCTTCCCTAATCCCTTCTCATCTTCACAGGTTGGATATGGCAGGTGTGCCTGTTCCCCAAGAAAAAGTGGTGGAGATGTGGCACAGCTGAAGGTACTACAGGACAGTCACCAATCCTCTTGCCAAGGAAGTAAAAGGGAGTGTGGTAGACCTCAGGGCTGGGGTTGGGTAGGGTAGGACCACAGATCATCCATCTGCCTGTTCCCAGTCCTTTCAGGACCAGGCCAGGCCTGGAGACAGACACCATCGCTTGCACTTAAGGAGCATGGAGAAGCAGACCTATGCCAAACTCACCCAACCAATCCTGCAAGTTTGAGACTAATTAGCTGTTCCTTCCCTTTACTTCTGAGCTTCGATACAGAATGACCTCAAGTAGGGGCTTAACTAGGAACTTCTGTGGGATGGAGAAGAGGCTGTGAGGTGACCTAGTGAACATTGGGTAAGAACAGAAATCTGATGAAATAAGCAAAAGCCTGAACAACGTGATAGCCTAGAGCCAGTTGGGTCTGTGGGCTGAGGGCCAACCTCCCCTTAACAAGCCTACAGTGATGTGCCAAGTGGGATGTGGAAAGGGCTTATTCCCAAGATGGACGCTTTCTCCCAGTCCTCCATTTCTGCCATCCTGTACTTAAGGCAAAATCAAAGTAGCCTGTAACTTACAAAGCCAATACCACAGCCAAGGGAAAGGCCTGGGGCTTTGGGGCCCCTCTTTGTAGGGGGAATAAAGGACTGGCTATTCATCATCATGGGTGTGACAACACTGCAGAAGCCTTTGTGGCCCAAGCCTCTATCTTGTATGCTATCCCTCCTCCCAAAAGAAAAGATCCATTAGTTACTGCCCATGGAGGAATCACTGTGAGGGAGAGTATTTCAATATGTGTCTACACTAACCCGGTAGTTGTTTTATTTAAAGTCAAACTTTATTAAAAGCAAAGTGGCATCCAGACAGCATTCAGCTGAAGTGACAGAATTGTCCAGATGTGGGCATGGCCATCCCACATCCCTTGAGTAGCTGTGAAGGCCTATTCCTGAAATTAAAACATAAACATTTTAAAAGTGCAGGGGCTCTGTACAATCAAGTATTTTGCTGAATGAATCAACATAAGAGTGCATGTTCCTTTCTCCAGCAGAAAGGTCTAAGCAGCCATAAGAAGAAGAAATGCTTGGCTGGAAAGCAGAAGCCAGGGACCTACATAGGTTAGCTGACCAGAAGCCAGCCCTGCCCCTCTTTGGGCTTTAGTCTCTTGTGTCAATGAGATGGATGGGAGCACCTCTGTGAGGCCTCCCAGGCACTGACATGTGGGTTTTCAAATGATTAATTTACAAGAAGAAAGAGACACACACGGTTGATAGCTTACAGCTTGGTAACTCTGAATACAACTCCGAGGGATTTTCTGTTTCTGAAGTTAAGTGCCTAGGATGAAATGTGAGACCGAACGGGTAGCTACATGAACAGCTGTTTGAAACACATTCCAGGTGGAGGGAAGATCATGAAGGGCTTGACAGTAATTGGAAATTTTTTGCTGTCCCTAAGTAGGACATGCCTAATGAAAAATGAAAGACTGAAATGGAAAAACTTTTCCGGGTAAAACTTCAACAAATAGAGTATATTTGCTCAGTTGCTGGCTAGAACTGGCATTGACTTCTGGGCCTGCATCTCTGGCAACGTGTTGGCTGATGGAAGTGTCCCCTTCACAGCATTATGCAGACCAGAGATAAATGCCTTTCTGGGAGCAGGAGCATTGCTGGGGAAAAGGAGAGCTAAATGAAAAAGTGATTGTGCCCCAGCAGCAGGTGAAGGAGCCACACCTGGGCTGGTGGTTCCAAGTGGATCCTCTATAGAGGCCCACAACAGTGGTCCCTCTTAAGAGACCACCCATTTTCAGTTTCTTTATGAATTTCTACAGATAGAATAGTCCATAAAATGATCCCAGATCCCAGTCATGTACAGGTGTACTGAGCTGTAATTCATACTCCACACCACTCACTACTACCACTACCCCCACCCTCCAGGACCCTACTACACAGAACTCTGAGTCACCAAACACAGGGAGGGAGGTCCTTTAGTGAGGGACAGGCTTAAAGCAGTGCTTAACAATTTTATCTGGAAGTAGAAGCTGAGTGCATGGAAAGACTTCTAGGACAGTCTTCTCAGTAGAGCACTACTGGGATAAAAGATTTCAGACCAAAAGGCTCAGAACCTAGTCTAGGCTAAGAAAGGGTTGTTTGATTTGGGGCTGGAATCTCCAAAGCACTCAAAAGAACCAGAAATAGAAGTCTAAAATGAAGCAAAGATGGGACAAGGGTGGCCATGCCACCTAGGAAGCTTGGGGCTAAAACTGGAGGGAAAAAAGAAACAGAGATCAATGGCCTGTCAAGGAAGTAGTCGATCCTCCCTGGCCCATGAACCTGTTCAGACTATGCAAGATTAAGAATGGGTGTATTTACACCTTAAGTTCACAGCTTTCATCAGATTCTCAAAGGAGACTATGACCCAAATATGTTGCATATCAGGCAGTGAGCCCTGGGAATAAACTTGGACAAGCCAAACAGGAAAATTAGTTTGGTGAGGCTGGTTTTCATCACACACTTCTGTCAGGCCTGCGCTACCTCACCAGACTCTTACATTTCAGTTACTTCAGCCCTGTGGCTTTGTCTTAATATACCTATTTTATGGGTAAGCAGTTCATAGCTCAAGAATGAGGGTTTCTTGCCTTTACCACACATTAGGGAAGCAAGTTAAAAGGATATGGGCCCCAGGTCTATTAGTCTCAGCTGTACCTCCTTATCCTGGCTCACAATCAATGCAATCTCCTGATACCTTATAGATTTTTGAGGTAGGTTTGGTTCATGAAAGGCAGGAATAATAGAATAAGAAGGAAAGACACAGCCTGAGCCAGAAGCTGACCTACCCTGTGGAACTGCTGCTCTGGACCAGGACAGCTCCTTAGAAGAGAGGAAGTTTCTAGAAATGGAGTAGGGAACCAGAAGCATAAACTGCCAACACCTACCCCCACCATCTCCTAGGTGAAGGGAAAAGGGTAATTTTTCCACTAGAAAGATAATTCAAAGGCTCTAAGACAGGGGTGAACATTTTCCATAAAGGGTCAGAGTAAATACTTTAGGTTTTATGGGTCATACATGGCTAAAAAGCACTTTCAGCAACCTGGTACAAACGTAGCCAGTTTGCTGACCTCAGTTCTAGAGGCAAAGGAGTCACCTCATCTCTTCCTTTGATAGCTATCATGTAGAAGAGCATAGCTTTAAGAACAGAAACTTCAGTGCCAGATTCTACCATTCACTAGTTGTATAATTTGGGGCAAATTACTTAACCTGTCTGCCTGTGTCATCTGCAGAATGAGTGTAATGGTGATACTTCAAAGCTACTTGTGAAGGAAAAAACCACCAAAGGTAGCTGTGAGGTTTAAAAGACATTATTTGCATAAAGGGCTAAAAATACCTGACACAGTAATTACTAGATTTTATTGTCAATATGGAAGCAGTGGGCAGGGAGTTAACATTCCCTACAGTTGATGCCACCCACAACTGTTCAGTTGCAGCTACAGTCTTGTAGATTACAGAACAAGGGGTGAGCCACACTCCTTCCCAAACTCAGACTAGCCAAAATGGTTCAGCAATCATGCTGGGGAGGGGAGTTTATGAACTTGAAAACTGGCAGTCACATCCAAAGACTCTGCTTACACAACACACAAAATCACAACAGTGAAGCCCATAAGTTTATTGTGTCTTCAAGACACTACAATATACACTCCTCTCCCAGAGAAGGGTCTTTCAGAGACAAGGAACCATTATCCAGATGAGCTGCTTATCTGTCATTTTCATAGGCAGCTGGATTCTTCCTCTTCGATTTCTCAAACTCCTGCGTTCCCCATGTGTAGACAAGATAAAACGCTACGAACGCTATAAAAATAAATGAGAGGAAGCAGTGAGCACATACAAGACACATGGATCCCAGTCCTGTTTTCTGATTCACCTTATATTCTGCTTTCCTGTCTCTAGTTCTTAAGAAATCACTCTTAAACCAGATGATCAAAAAGCTTATGCTACAAACCCATTTTTAAGCTGTGTAAAAGAAAGGGGTTTATCCAGGAAAATGTGACCAAATCTTCCCTATCGCTCCCCTGTTGCACATTTTAAAATGCTTTAAAAACTGAGGTCAAATTCACATAGCATAAACTTCATCATTCAACCATTTTGAAATGTACACTTCTGTGGGTTTTAGCAAAGTCAAAATGTGCAACTATCATCACAATCTGCTGCACCTTTAACACAAAACAGTTCACTGCTAGGAAAGAAGTGGGTAAAGGTGACCTCAGAGGGAGACCCTGGAGTCACACAAGTGACCTTGAGCCAGTCATTTCTCTGTGACCCAACTCCTTTATCTGTAAGATGCGGAGGACATGACCAGTTCAACGGCATTCAGGACTACTGAAAGAGAAAGCGTGTTTATGGCGAGCTGCAGAGTGCTCACTGAGGGGACCCGCAATACCCTCTGTGGATGGGAGTCTAGCCTCTCCGCCCGGCCAGGGCACTCACGCGGCGCGACGCGAAGGATGCACGCCCGAGTTCGGCGCAGAACGTTGGGGATGCCCTTGCTGAAGTAGTGCGGGAAGGCGCGCTGCTCGAAGGGCGACAAGCTGTAGGTGATCACATGCCGCACCCGTGTCAGATGCCCAAACTGGCGGCCCATGGTCACCGCAGCCTCTGCAAGATGGAGAGAGGACAAGCGTTGGGCTCAAGCCCGGGACTTGCCGCCGTCAACCCGAGTCCTTCCGCGGCGCTCCTCATCCCCCCAACCCAGAACGCAACCCCACCCTCCAGGGGTCCCCGAGACCGCGCGATGCGGCCCACTCACACACCGAGGTCACCTCGCCGCCACACCACAGGACCCTCCGGCTTCCGTCCACCACTTCCGGTAGGATCGGACGCCGCGCCAGGAGGCGGTGAGGTCACTTCCGGGAGAACTAGTTGCCGACTGACTCCAGGTGACGGCGCCATAGCCCCCAGTGCCGAAGAGACGTGCCCCCGCCGCGTGACGTGAAGTGGGCGGTGCCTGCTCTGGGGTGGGGCCAAGCGCCTCTGGGCGGGTTCTGGGGTCCCGGGGCGCCCCCCACCGGATCCCCTCAATCTTCTCCTCGGTTCCCGGCTTTCCTCGGAGCTTCAGGAAGCGGCCGAAACCGGACGGACTAAGAGTACAAGAGCGAGGGGCCTGTCAACCTCGGGAGCTGCCCTAGGGTCGGGTGTCCTGGCGCTGTGGAAAGCGTCTTTGAGGCCGCCGCCTGGCAGTCAACGCGAGTTTTTGTACTGTCATGTCCAGTAAGCTGGAACTGGAATCGGCTATGGTCAGGCCCTCAGCGACCGCAGGACCCGAATCAGGGACACGGATCTGAGACTTCTCTTGTCAGCCACCGGATTAGAATCCACTGGCAGGGTGTAGACTTTCCCAAGAGATAATAAAAATGTTTCCATTTTATTGGCTAAAATGTTTCCATTTAGCCACAAGAGTCCTCAGGTAATAGTCCAACAAATGATGAGCAGCTGTTAGTGATTGTAGGAGGGAAGAGGCAACGTCCATCGCAGCCGGCTTCGCCCTGACAGAGTGCCTGGGGCCGAATGCCGCGTTGCCCACTGTTTACTCCACTGCCCAGGAGGAAGTCAGGAGCGTCGCGTGTGAGGCGATGGCATTTTCGGAAAGTGCTTTCTACTTAAGGATACTGCTGTCCTGTACAGCTGACTGACTTTTCCACTTGATGCAACGTGTCTGTAAATGTTTTTTTTCATGGAATTGCTGGCCATGTGTAATCTAGGACTAAGTTCTCATTCAGCAGTTTGGGTGTGTTTTATAACCCTCCTTGCCAGATCCGAGCCAGGGAGGTTTGGCAGACAATGAACTTAAAATTTACCAGTATACCTCGGTTTTATCAGCCTAGGTACTGCACAGACTGGTTCTGTATCTTACACGGTGAGTATATTCAGCTCTTCTTAGTGCACCCATGTCTCATTTATCTGAAACATAATCTCTAACCTGATCTTAGCTCAGAGGCAAGAACATAAATACTTACACAGGTAAGAATAAAAATACCTAGCAAATACTCCCACCATTTGAGTGATTAATAAAAAGCAAACCTTTCATTTATTTTCTAGCACCTGAAAACGTCTTTAAACCTTTCAATTAAAGTATGCATAGATGAATGTGCAGACCCAAATAAAGGCATCAAGATATACTTTAAAATGAGTCAAGATTAAATGTGATGTCCTCCTTTTTAAAGCATATTGCAGTATTCCAAGTACATATCCTTACAAAGCTGAGAGAAGTAGGCAAAATAACAGTTCTCTGCTCTCTGGAATCTCAATTCCAGTTGTGAATTTCTCTCACCCTCCAAATCAACATGCAGTAAACAAATATTCTAAGCACCTGAAAGTAGGAGAGGTGGTACAGATGCAGGGAGAAGAGTAAACCCAATACCATAAGTTGCATACAAACAGATCTGGATATCATGATGAATCATTAGCTTTTCCACATGCCTTGGAAGTTTCAGCAAGCACCTAGGGAACATTTTAAGAATCTTAATCTCTCTCAAGAAATGGGCGGCTTTTTTTTTTTTTTTTTTAATCACTCCTCACTTTCTCTTAGCCTTTCAGCTACATAGCTAGTCCATTAACTTAAGAGATTTTAAATAAATGCAGGGGAAAGGAAAAGGAAAACTATATGACCAAGTAAATCTGTATCTAATTAGGACAAACTGGATGAATAGGGTGTTGTCAGCTGATAAAAATTATCCTCAGCTAAGCATCCTTAAGGTCTGATTACAGAAGTGAACCTAGCCCACCCACACACCTAAAGTTTATTTAAGAGACCAACCAAGGCTCTTCCTGGTTTTTAGGAAGAAGACTGGTATGGGGAAATGTGTTCCTTGCTAATTCTTCCAAGCCATGGCGCTTCCCAACAAATTCTTCCTTTGGTTTTGCTGCTTTGCCTGGCTCTGTTTTCCTATTAGCCTTGATTCTCAGCCTTCTAGGGGAGAAGCTCAGATTGTAGCTAGGACTGCGTTGGAATCTGAGGCTGAGACTTGGTCCTTGCTGAAGCATCTAGATGGGAGACACAGACCTGGTCTCCTTTCCCCTCTCTTAAACGTTCTGTATGATGGGCACAGGGAACCCCCCAGGCTTCAGCCAGATGACAGAGCTTTGAGCTACATGAAGAGGCTCTATAAAGCATATGCTACCAAGGAGGGGACCCCTAAATCCAACAGAAGCCACCTCTACAACACTGTTCGGCTCTTCACCCCCTGTGCTCAGCACAAGCAGGCTCCTGGGGACCAGGCAGCAGGTGTGTGGGAGCAGATTGGTTAATGGGTGGAGGGAAGAAGAAAGATCTTTTGCATTTCAGTTACATAAAGGAGTTGGCCCTTGCTCCTTGACTTTCATTTTACTTTGCTTGGTACTCAATATCCAAATCCAAACAAACCTCGTACTTGATCTTAATGTTTTTTCCTAATGCCCTCATGGGTTGATGTAGGCTAAATCTCTTGCTAGAAGAGATTTAATGGGACTAAAGCCTGGGTAGAGTGCTGCTGGAGGTTAGCATCTTGTCCAGGGTCACAAAATCAGGACTGGAAAAAAGGTATTTTGACTTTGTTGCATATTCTTTCTAGTCTACCAATGTTGGCCTGGACATCTAGTCTACCAATGTTGACCTGGACATGAACCTACAGTACCTCTTTCAGCTGTTGGTGTGCTTTAATAAACAGGATGTTTTCCCCACATTTGTTACTTTCTGTGAGAGGAAAGCTTAAGTCCTTATGTGGAACAGTAGATCCATACAAGGACAATGTGTTAGTCAACAATCTTGTGTGTATGAGAGAGATGGGAGCAGTGCTATTTTAAAAAGAAAAAAAAATTATATTCATTAGTTCATGACTTACAGAAAACCCTTCTAACCCAGCAGGTCATTTGTGGCTATCTTAAACCCTTTCTCCTTCCTTGATGTCCTGTTTTGTTACAGTGGGTTTAGAGCTTCCATTTGTTGTCAGTCTCAAGTGTTCCAAATTAACTTAGACAAGTACTTTTTCTTTATTGATTCTGCCGGTAAGAACTTAGAATGTTTTCTTAACAAGCCTGGCAAGTGTCTTTTGATAGTTTTCCTCTTAAAGACTTTCCAAGAGAAAAATACTGCTTTCCTTTTTAGCTTTCTCTTTGTTTGGAGCAAGTTATTAAGATTCTAAAACTTCAACATATAATGATTCTCTCTTTTAATTCACCACCAAAGCTATTCTGAATTTCTGGTGATCCAGCAGTAAGTGCTGAGACTTAGATATGGTACAGATAACTTGCTTTTTCTTTATAACTCCTATCCCACCCTGACGTTTAAGGCTTCAGAAAGTGGGGAAAAAAGGGACAGAAGTACATTCTGAGGTACTGATTCCTTGATTTGACTTCCTGTTATATATGGCATTACTGTTGGATTGTTTTTCTTCTCAGGAACCCTTCCATCAGTGGATCTGCTGTTTAACCTGGATCGTGTTACTGTTGTGGAACATTTATTCAAGTCAGTCTTGCTATATACTTTCAACAACTCCATTTCTTTTCCCTTTCCTGTTAAATGTATATGCAACCTGGTGATAAAAGAGCCAGAGTTTTCTAGCAAGACTCTCCCTAGAGCTCCATACTCATTTACCTTTAACTCACAGTTTGAATTTAGAAAGAAATACAAATGGATTGAGATTGATGTGACAGCTCCTCTTGAGCCTCTGGTGGCCTCCCACAAGAGGAATATTCACATGTCTGTAAATTTTACATGTGTGAAAGACCAGCTGCAGCATCCTTCAGCACGGGACAGCCTGTTTAACATGACTCTTCTCTTAGCGCCCTCACTGCTTCTATATCTGAACGACACAAGTGCTCAGGCTTTTCACAGGTGGCATTCCCTCCACCCTAAAAGGAAGCCTTCACAGGATCCTGACCAGAAGAGAGGGCTGTCTGCCTGTCCCATGGGAGAAGAAGCTGCTGAGGGTGTAAGATTGTCCCGTCACCGGAGAGACCAGGAGAGTGTCAGCTCTGAATTGAAGAAGCCTCTGGTTCCAGCTTCATTCAATCTGAGTGAATACTTCAAACAGTTTCTTTTTCCCCAGAATGAATGTGAGCTCCATGACTTTAGACTTAGCTTTAGTCAACTGAAGTGGGACAACTGGATTGTGGCCCCACACAAATACAACCCTCGATACTGTAAAGGGGACTGTCCCAGGGCGGTCGGACATCGGTATGGCTCTCCAGTTCACACCATGGTGATGAACATCATCCATGAGAAACTTGACTCCTCAGTGCCAAGACCATCCTGTGTACCTGCCAAGTATAGTCCTTTGAGTGTTTTGGCCATCGAGCCTGATGGCTCAATTGCTTATAAAGAATATGAAGATATGATAGCCACTAAGTGTACCTGTCGTTAACACAGACTCCTGTCAAGTAAAACCGTGAGTGTCCTGGCCAGTGTAAATGCCGTGCACCTGTCTATGCCTTTGGGAGGAAGTTTCATGTGTCAAATCTCTAACTGTACTACAGTGTGTGTTGTGTAAGGAGGAGCCTGTATAGATTAGCGTATTCTGTGGCATCTATCAATGTAAAGGGAACAGCTGCCTTCCTCATGGCCAAATGTTTAAATGAAATGTATTTCTTTTGGAGAACTTTAAATTTTTTCCCAAGTAATTCTTTTTTCTTTTTATAGGAGTCTTCTTTTTGATGTAAGAAAATTAAAAAACAATTAGCATAAATCTTGGGTGGAATTGCAGTTCTAGACAATTCATAGTCTTATTTAATGGAGGAATAAATTCCTGTGAGTGGCATAAATTTTCTGTGTGCGGTTTTAATTAAAGATTTGCTTTTAAATGGTCATTTGAGAGGGAGAGGGAGTGTGTCTAAAAGCTAGTCTTTACTCAACTTAACTTACTATCCCTTTTTCAGAGTTAGAGAGACTAACTCTCTACCTAAATTAGACTAGAGAGTATACAATATATTGGGCTTCCCTGGTGGCTCAGTGGTAAAGAATCTGCCTGCCAATGCAGTAGATGTAGCACTGGAGAAGGAGATGGCAACCCATCCAGTGTTCTTGCCTGGCAAACCAAGAAACGGACGGAGAAACCTGGCAGGCTATATAGTCCATGGGGTCACAAAAGAGTCAGGCACGACTTAGCAACTAAACAACATACACTATAACCCATTTCTGTTGGGTTAGTAATTGGTACTAACTGTGTGCCTTAGATGGCTTTATTTAAAGGAAACAGCCTTGCAAATTTTCCCAAGAAATTGCAGAGTTTAAGATTTTTAAACGTATTTTCTCCTCTGTATATTTAAAACTCTGAACCTTTGGAAGGCAGTCAAGAAGCATTTTTTTTTCTTAGTTTGGTTTTGCTGCTTTCCCTCAGCTCCCATCACTCCACCCCTGCAGGTTTTTTCCAGGTGAATTTAGCACTGTTAGCACTAAATTAAGCTGGCAGTGACTAGGTTATATTACAGACCAGGCCTTGTTTGTATATGAGGGCTTTTATGTGGGTTTTCAGTAAATTTACCTTGAAAGAGACCTGGAGACGGGGAATCCAGGGTTGAGCAGTGATTTCTGTTTCCGAGTTTGTAAAACCCTCATCTACAAATCAAAAGTACCTCCAAGATGCAAGTACTTCTCATTCTTGTAAATGATCTTTGCTTGGTGCCTAGTGTCTAAGGAAGTCAGCTGGGATTTTGATAGAGATTGTGTTGAAATCTGTAGATTAGTTTGGGGTGTATTGCCATCTTAACATCAAGACTTCCAATCCATGGTGTGGTGGATCCATTTATTTAGATCTTCAGCTGGTAAAGAATCTGCCTGCAATGCGGGAGACGTGGGTTCGATTCCTAGGTTGGGAAGATCCCCTGGAGAAGGGAAAGGCTACCCACTCCAGTATTCTGGCCTGGAGAATTTCATGGACTGTGTTGTCCATGGGGTCACAAAGAGTCAGACACAACTGAGCAACTTTCACTTAAACCACTACAATATTGTAAAGTAATTAGCCTCCAATTAAAATAAGTAAATTTAAAAAAATAAAAAAATTTTTTGTAGTTTTCAAATACGTTTTGAACTTTATATTGTTAAATTTATTTCTAAGTATTTTTTATGATATTGGGAATGAAATATTTATTCTTGAGTTGTTTCCTGGTGTTATCTTGCATACACTTTATAAACGCACACACACTGTCATAAATGCTCTTATCTCCTCATGATTTTTTTCCCTCAAAAATCCCTTTTTTTTCTTTTCTTTTTTTCTGAAAAATGGGACTAAAAACAAAAGTTTCAGGTGGCCCAGTTTCCAATAACTTTGCCATCTTGTTGTATAACTTGGAGTCATTATTCTTGGGTAAATGAGGCTGCAGGTGTAAAAGAAATGGTGTTTTGTCATTCTGTTATTCTTAGGATTAAAAAATATTTGGAATGGTCAGGCCACAAGTGATGGTGACAGGGTACAACTGAGCTTATTAAATCTTCCTTAATATGCTAAAGGGAGCCGGGAGAATTGCCTGAGCCCAAACAGTGTGCAGTGGAAGCTGGGGATTGATATTCCAGGGTTGACAAGAGTAATATTGGAAGCTTTTTGCCCCTAAGGTGGAATGGTTTGGAGTTGAATTATATGCTCCAAAAGAGGTCCCTGTTAAATGCTTTTGTGTTCAACTTTTTGTGCAGACTTTTTGAAGGCATAATGCACTGAACCCTGAAGTTCTAGAACATAGAAATCATCGTATTTCCATTTTAGTTGGAAACTTTCTTTCTGTATAAAGAAGCAAATTAAACATAGTTTGATGGGCAGATTGGCCCTTTGATATCATTTAGGCAGCAGCTCAATTCTTTGGGAAATTGAAAACTTTGTCTTACAAATCTCTGAAAATCATAACCTCTTTAAGATTATTTATCAAAATATAGTTTACCCTTAAACAACACAAGGGTTAGAGGCGCTGACCCCATGCATAGTCAAAATCCAAATGTAGGAACTTCCCTGGGATTCTAGTGGTTAAGACTCCCACTGCAGGTTCATCCTTGATCAGGGAACTAAAGATCTCACATACGGCGAGGCCAAAAAAATAAATTCACATGTAACTTATGATTCTCCACAAAATTTAACTACTAACAAACTGTTGACCAGAAGCCTTACCGATATCATGAACAGTCAATTAACACACATTTTGTTTGCTGTATGTACTATAGGGCTTCTCTGGTGGCACAGCCGTAAAGAACCCACCTGCCAATGCAGCAGACCCAGGTTTAATCCCTGAATTGGGAAGATCCCCTGGAGAAGGAAATGGCAACCCACTCCAGTATTCTTGCCTGGGAAATCCCCTGGACAGCTTTGGTGGGCTACAGTCCACAGGGTTGCAAAAGAGTTGGACACAACTTAGCTACTAAAAAACAAACAAGACAATGTACTAAATCCTGTATTCTTATGATAAAGTAACTTAGAGGAAAGAAAGAAAAAAAATCTCCCTAAGTATGGCTATTTTCAAATGGATCACATGAGATCTATCCACTTTAAGGATCCCTTATAGCTCCCCAATCGCCCTAAACTGGCGTTTATTTCCTTAAAGATGGGAATTGTTTTGCTTTATTGTTTGTTTTGGGTTTTTTTTTTTTTAAATCATGGTTTAGTTCTGTGGCTGAGTATGGAATTTGGTCTGCAAGCGGAAGGTTTTGAAAATGGTGGGGGAGTTTGATGGAAGTTAAGTATTAGAGTCAATGCCAAAATTAGGAGTAGATAAATAGTTCATCTATATAGGTAAGTTCTAAAATTGTCTGACTTAAAACACTTTCGAGTAGTGTTTTGATGCTATAACTGAGTAACTGTAGCTTGAAGATCTGTGAGCTTGGCTTCCTCCCATCCCCTTAGGCTTTATTTGTAAATTTAGTCTTTTTCATAGGACATCGTTAATATTCAGGGTTTATGTTTACTAAATTTAAACTTCAAAGATTCTCTTCTACACAACTGAGGAGGATATACTAGTCTCCCAGCTGCCTCCTCCATATGAAACCTGTTTTTCTTCAGTTACTCTTATAAAAGCTGCCAATTTAGAAAATAAATGAGAAAGGACAACAGTGATTTAGATCTGGAAATTCGAGGATGAGGCTACATCTGCCTTAAATAGATGCATTCAGCTTTGGTATTTAGTCCAGATGAGATACGAGGTCACTTAATGTGATGAGTGCCTTAGAGTGCCAAGAAACAATGGGCCATGTCAGGAGCTGGGTTCACCTTCAGCTCTGAGTTTCCTGTCTTTATTAGTTTAAATCAACTCCTCTGTTAGGTTGAATACTTTGTTTTACTAATCAGCTTCAAGGGTAGCAGCTGCTCAAGTTGGTTCAGAACTCAATTTAGCCAATCTGTGGGAAAAATTAGTTACTCTTTCGTGAGGTAAAGGATGTACTCATGGTTATTTAAGTGACAAAAGAATAATGCTCAGGCAAAAGAACCTGGTTTATATCAAAATTTAAGTAGGCAATTTTAATTTGTAACTTTGGAGGGATTGTAACTTATAAAATGATAATTGAAGTGAAATTAAAACATTTAAAATATTCTTTAAAATATTTAGAGGATGTAAATCCCCCCAAATATTTCTTAGGTATAACGATTGGCTGAATGATTGATAGAATAGAAAAGTATGCTGTTTTATACATTAATTGTTCTCTAAGAAGGAAAAATCTGCTTGATCCAACATCCGCTGGATCATGGAAAAAGCAAGAGAGTTCCAGAAAAACATCTATTTCTGCTTTATTGACTATGCCAAAGCCTTTGACTGTGTGGATCACAATAAACTGTGGAAAATTCTCAAAGAGATGGGAATACCAGACCACCTGACCTGCCTCTTGAGAAACCTGTTTGCAGGTCAGGAAGCAAAAGTTAGAACTGGACATGGAACAACAGACTGGTTCCAAATAGGAAAAGGAGTACGTCAAGGCTGTATATTGTCACCCTGCTTATTTAACTTATATGCAGAGTACATCATGAGAAACGCTGGGCTGGAAGAAGCACAAGCTGGAATCAAGATTGCTGGGAGAAATATCAATAACCTCAGATATGCAGATGACACCACCCTTATGGCAGAAAGTGAAGAGGGACTAAAAAGCCTCTTGATGAAAGTGAAAGAGGAGAGTGAAAAAGTTGGCTTAAAGCTCAACATTCAGAAAACGAAGATCATGGCATCTGGTCCCATCACTTCATGGGAAATCGATGGGGAAACAGTGGAAACAGTGTCAGACTTTATTTTGGGGGGCTCCAAAATCACTGCAGATGGTGACTGCAGCCATGAAATTAAAAGATGCTTACTCCTTGGAAGGAAAGTTATGACCAACCTAGATAGCATATTCAAAAGCAGAGACATTACTTTGCCAACAAAGGTCCATCTAGTCAAGGCTATGGTTTTTCCTGTGGTCATGTATAGATGTGAGAGTTGGACTGTGAAGAAGGCTGAGCACCGAAGAATTGATGCTTTTGCACTGTGGTGTTGGAGAAGACTCTTGAGAGTCCCTTGGACTTCAAAGAGATCCAACCAGTCCATTCTAAAGGAAATCAGTCCTGGGTGTTCTTTGGAAGGAATGATGCTAAAGCTGAAACTCCAGTACTTTGGCCACCTCATGCGAAGAGCTGACTCATTGGAAAAGACTCTGATGCTGGGAGGGATTGGGGGCAGGAGGAGAAGGGGACGACAGAGGATGAGATGGCTGGATGGCATCACCGACTCGATGGACATGAGTCTGAGTGAACTCCGGGAGTTGGCGATGAACTGGGAGGCCTGGCGTGCTGTGATTCATGGAGTTGCAAAGAGTCGGACACGACTGAGCGACTGAACTGAACTGAAGAAGGAAAAATAAACACAACCAGGAGATTGAGACACTTCATCCTTAACCAGAAATGACAAGCCAAGTATGTCCGCTTTATGTGGTTAATTACTTCCAGATGGAGTTGTGCTTCCCAACCCTATATATATTATACAATTTTTAGAAAGGGTCTTGATTTGTTAGTAAGACTAGGACTATTTCAATATTCATTTAAAGAACAGGATTTTGTAGATGGCCTGACAGTATTACTTTCTCTTACCCTACTATGTAATACAACTTGTTGGGAAGAAATGAATAGATAAATGTGGATAAGAGTCAACTGTACATTTTGGACATCTCATTAAGAATAAGTACCTTGTGAACAGTTCAGAGTCATCTGTAGAACTGTGTTTCGTGCTGGTGTCTTTCCACATTGAAGTGCTATGACTGGCAGTGTTAAGAGTTCACAGCCTGTGCCTGGATGTCGTTTCAGTATTCTCAGAAATAATTAGCTCATTGAATAAATATTTATTGAACACTGACTATGGGCTGGATGCTGTGCTTAAGAACAGTTTGATGTCCTCAGCTTCACCTACCAGAAAAGGAGACATCCTTTATTCCCCTAAGTTCCATCAGTGAGCATTCATCACTACAGAATGTTCTGTGAAGGAATACATTTGGGTCAAGGGAAATGTTGACCCTAAAATCAATATAGTTTTTATCTCTGGGTGGAATTAATGGTTCAGTATGTTTTCATCTTAGACCATTTCGCCTCTACCTTTGAAACAGCATACCCACACTTTCTTTACTCATCTGTTGATGGACACTTAGTTTCTTTCCATATTTCGGCAACTATAAATAATGCTGGTAAGAACATTGGGGCGCATTTATTGTTTCAAATTAGTACTTTTGTTTCTGATATATATATATATATATATATATCAGATATATATATCAGATATATATATATATATATATATAGATATAGATATAGATATATACCCAGGAGCAGAATAACTGGGTCACGTGGTAGTTTGGGGCTTCCCCAGTTGTTCAGCAGTGAAGAATCTACCTACAATGCAGGAGCCACAGGAGATGTCAGTTCCATCCCTGGGCTGGGAAGATCTCCTGGAGGAGGGCATAGTAACCCACTCCAGTATTCTAGCCTGGAGAGTACCATGGACAGAGGAGCCTGGCGGGCTACTGTCCATAGGGTCACAAGCAGTCGGACATGACTGAACTGACTAGCATGGTAGTTTTATGTTTAGTGTTTTTGTAAAACTTCATACTCTTTTCGACAGTAGCTGCACCAGTTTACATTCCCACCAACGGTGTATGAGAGTTCTCTTTTCTCTATATCCTCACCAACGTTTCTCATTTATGTTCTTTTGGATGCTAGCCATTCTGACAGATATGAGATGATACCTCAATATGGTTTTAATTTGCATTGTTGAGAATGTTATCAATAGCTGTGGGTTTGTCATATGTGGCCTTTATTATCCTGTGAGGTATGTTCTTCTATACTTCTATACCCACTATCTAGGGAGTTTTTAAAAAATTTTATTTATCTTTGCTTATACTGGATCTTCAGAGAAGGCAATGGCACCCCACTCCAGCACTCTTGCCTGGAAAATCCCATGGACGGATGAGGCTGGTAGGCTGCAGTCCATGGGGTCTCGAAGAGTCGGACACGACTGAGCGACTTCACTTTCACTTCTCACTTTCATGCATTGGAGAAGGAAATGGCAACCACTCCAGTGTTCTTGCCTGGAGAATCCCAGGGACGAGGGAGCCTGATGGGCTGCCGTCTATGGGGTCGCAGAGTCAGACACGACTGAAGCGACTTAGCAGCAGCATACTGGATCTTCATTGCTGTGCAGGCTTTTCTCTACTTTCAGTGAGCAGGGGCTACTCCCTTGTTGTGGTGTGCATGTGTCTCATTGTGGTGGCTTCTCCCGTTGTGGAGCACGATCTCTAGGGCACTGGGCTTCAATAGTTGCAGCTTGTGGGCCCAGCAGTTTTGGCTCCCAGGCACTATAGCACAATTACTCGGGCTTAGTTGCTCTGCGGCATGAGAGATCTTCCCTGAAAGTGAAAGTCACTCAGTCATGTATGACTCTTTGCTGATCCCACGGGCTATATAGTCCATGGAATTCTCCAGGCCAGGATACTGGAGTGGGTAGCTGTTCCCTTCCCCAGGGTATCTTCCCAGACCAGGGATCGAACCCAAGTCTCCTGCACTGCAAGCAGATTTTTTACCATCTGAGCCACCAGGAAATCAGCTATAAGTAAGCATATATTCTCTCCCTCTTGAGCCCCCCTTCCACCCCATCCCACCCATCTAGGTCATCATAGAGTACTGAGCTGAATTCCCTGTGATATATGGCTGCTTCCCACTAGCTATATTTTACACATGGTAGTGTACGTATGTCAGTGATACTCTCTCAATTTGTCCCACCTTCTTCCCCCACTGTGTCCACAAGTCTGAGAAACTTGGAGACTTTTAAACTACAATTTTACTTACTCAATAAATATTTACTGGGCACACCCTACATGTAAGGGACTCTTCCAGATGCTGATATGAGTGGTAAACAAGACAATCGTGGCACTTGATTGCATAGAGTGTCTATTATATGGGAAAGAGACAGACAATAAACAATTAAACAATACAAGTAGAGATATATAGGAACTTCTAGGCAGAACAAATGGATGTGAGAAGAAACTTATGTTCCAAGAACAGAAAGAACTAGATGTGATTGGGAAGTGGGAAAGGAGGAAGAATGGGTAGAAGGCAAGTGGAGTGGGAGATGAGACTGAAGAAGCAGACAGACCAGATGATACAAGACCTTGTTGACCAGTGCTTGGGGATTGGACTTACATGTCTGGTTCAATAGGAAGCCCTTGAGAGTGTTTAATTGGGGGCCTGCTGCTGCTGCTGCTGCTAAATCGCTTCAGTCATGTCTGACTCTGTGCAACCCCACAGACGGAAGCCCACCAGGCTCCACCATCCCTGGGATTCTCCAGGCAAGAACACTGGAGCGGGTTGCCATTTCCTTCTCTAATGCATGAAAGTGAAAAGTGAAAGGGAAGTTGCTCAGTCATGTCCGACTCTTAGCGACCCCATGGACAACAGCCTACCAGGCTCCTCCATCCATGGGATTTTCCAGGCAAGAGTACTGGAGTGGGGTGCCATTGCCTTCTCCAACTGGGGGCCTGAAAGGGTTAAATTCATTGTTTTTTAAAGATCGTATCAGTATTCTATGTAGAGTTGTTTGACAGAGATGAGTCTGAAGCAGGGAGAACTTTGGGTTTTAGGGGGCTATTGTCATGGTCCAGGTGAGAAATGATGCTGACTTGGAATATGGCAGTGGAGATGGGCATGCAAAGACATGAAGAAACTTGGGATTTACTTTTGTGACCTCCATTTGTTACTTGGCCTATCTCTCTGAGCTTGTAGGATGGCAGTCTTCTACTAAGAGAAGAAACTTAGGTTCTTATGGTGAAATGAAGAGGTAAAACTTATCCTATTCCTTGGCTCCATATTCCCATCCATGTGAGCTGCCTCTTAATTATAATTTTTTCATTGTTCTGTTTGTTTTCTTCTTGCATTATTTCTTGAGTTTTGTTTCTGTTTGTTCGGGTTTTGCTTTTCACATTGGAGGCTTTTCTCAAATGTCTTTTTTCCATTTGTAAATATAAGGCTCTATAAAGCTGTTGGAAGCTCTGCATGGGAGGGTGAGATGTGTTAATTTGTGTGCTCTTTAGTTTGAGGCTCCTCTGTTTAAGTTTTTGTGCAAAAAAATTATCCATCCTTCTGGTGGGAGGAAGATGGGTCAAAAATGTATCCTTAGCTGCTGGTAGTCTTAGAGCCAAGCAATGCAAAGGACTGTAAATTTTTACCTAATCCCTTTTTATTACAATACTGACTGCATCTCTTCCTCCAACCTCCACAACGCCTCTTTGTTTTAACTCTGGAACTGTTTTGATTCAACTCTTACATAAAGTCAGGGCTTCCCTCATAACTCAGTTGGTAAAGGATCCACCTGCAATGCAGGAGACCCCAGTTTGATTCCTGGGTCAGGAAGATCCCCTGGAGAAGGGATAGGCTACCCACTCCAGTATTCTTGGGCTTCCCTTGTGGCTCACATGGTAAACAGTACACCTGCAATGCAGGAGACCTGGGTTTGATCCCTGGGTTGGGAAGATCCCCTGGAGAGAGGAAAGGCTACCCACTTCAATATTCTGACCTAGAGAATTCCATGGACTGCATAGTCCATGGGGTCGCAAAGAGTCAGACACAACTGAGCAACTTTCGCTTACATAAAGTCAACTCCTAGTATCCTGCTGAGTTGGCTAAGGAATAGTCCTCTCTCTGCTTGGAATGGGTCCAACTGTTCCATCTACAGATTTGGGCAATATCCACTTAGTTGTAGCTGGTACTGCTGCCTTCCATGGCATGTGGCATCATTTCCTGAGGTTCCCAGGATTCTGTTCAGTGTCTCACGTAGCTTCTCATTGACATCCCCACTCCCCACAGGTTTAGATTTCCTTTTTAATTAGCTCTGTTCACTCTTCTAGACAATTTTCAGTCCAAAACTTTGTTCACACATTTGCTGTGCTCTCCTCACCTGATCTTTGCCTTTTGGGTATATTTAATAATCACTTATAATTTAAAAAAAAAAAAAGGCAGAGGAACCAGAGATCAAATTGCCATCCATCCATTCACTGGATCATCGAAAAAGCAAGAGAGTTCCAGAAAAACTGGAACTCTGCTTTATTGACTATGCCAAAGCCTTTGACTGTGTGGATCACAAAAAACTGTGGAAAAATTCTGAAAGAGATTGGAATACCAGACCACCTGACCTGCCTCTTGAGAAATTTGTATGCAGATCAGGGGGCAACAGTTAGAACTGGACATGGAACAACAGACTGGTTCCAAATAGAAAAAAGAGTATGTCAAGGCTGTATATTGTCACCCTGCTTATTTAACTTATATGCAGAGTATATCATGAGAAACGCTGGGCTGGAGGAAGCACAAGCTGGAATCAAGATTGCTGGGAAAAATATCAATAACCTCAGATATGCAGATGACACCACCCTTATGGCAGAAAGTGAAGAAGAACTAAAGAGCCTCTTGATGAAAATGAAAGAGAAGAGTGAAAAAGTTGGCTTAAAGCTCAACATTCAGAAAACAAAGATCATGGCATCCGGTCCCATCACTTCATGGGAAATAGATGGGGAAACAGTGGAAACAGTGTCAGACTTTATTTTGGGGGGCTCCAAAATTACTGCAGATGGTGATTGCAGCCATGAAATTAAAAGACGCTTACTCTTTGAAAGGAAAGTTATGACCAACCTAGATAGCCTATTCAAAAGCAGAGACATTATTTTGTCAACAAAGGTCCGTCTAGTCAAGGCTATGATTTTTCTGGTAGTCATGTATGGATGTGAGAGTTGGACTATAAAGAAAGCTGAGCACTGGAGAATTGATGCTTTTGAACTGTGGTGTTGGTGAAGACTTTTGAGAGTCCCTTGGACTGCAAGGAGATCCAACCAGTCCATCCTAAAGGAAATCAGCCCCATGTCTTCATTGGAAGGACTGATGTTGAAGCTGAAACTCCAATATTTTGGCCACCTAATGCAAAGAACTGACTCATTTGAAAAGACCAATGTTGGGAAAGATTGAAGGCAGGAGGAGAAGGGGACGACAGAGGATGAGATGGTTGGATGGCATCACCGACTCAATGGACATGAGTTTGGGTAAACTCCAGGAGTTGGTAATGGACAGGGAGGCCTGGCGTGCTGTGGTTCATGGGGTCTCAAAGAGTCAGACACGACTGAGCAACTGAACTGAACTGAATGTCAGTGGGAGGAACTAGAAACAAGTTTGTGTCCTCAGCTCTTCAAATCAAAAGGGTAGATCTTTAAGCAGCATGTGAAGTCCTTGTACAAGCCTCTGCTTAGAGAAAATGAGTAAGAAAGTCTATTGCAAATTCCCTTTGTGATCTGAAAATAACTTTAGCACCACAATCTCTTCCTCATGTGATTTCACTCCAATCTCCATCTTGATATTGCCCCCCTGCCAAGGTAGGGTTCCTGACACTTATAAAGTGCACATATTAAACAATTGGCCCTCAGTATGGACTGGGTTCTGCACCTGGCTTCTACCAACCTCAGGGTGTGCAAACTGCAGGTAGGGAGGGCTGACTACACTACTCTGCTTGATATAAGGGACTTGAGCAATGTGGATTTTTATATCCACAGGGGGTCCTGGAATCAGTCCCCTCAATACTAAAGGACAATAATATATTTATCACTTAATCTGATACAGCCCCCTCCTGCCAGCTCTTCTGAATAATGACACTCGAATGTGCTTCTTTCCCACTATGGAACTGCCCAAGCCTTGTAGAATCACTGTTGGTAAAAATGAAGTCACAGCTCTCACTGGTGAGAACAGTGACGACAGTTTAATGAGAGAGGCACACGTTGCCCCTCTCTTTACACATGTGAAGCTTTGCATTAATTTTCTGTAGCTGCCTTTGGAGTATAGTTCTCAGGGGCAGTCTAATTATCTGCCCCATGCAAATGAGAGGAACTGATAGAACTCTGTCCACCATAAAGACCTTGGACCTAATTCTGCCAAAGTTCTCTTTCTTTGATAAAACTGCACGTGTAAGGCTGACAACTACCATACAGATACACATGCAGTGTCAGGATTGGAGTATGCCTTCACTTAATAAGTCCTGACAATAATTTAAGTATTCTGATTATAATTCAAGTCAGACAACATTTGTTAACAGGTAGCACTAGACTTCTCTGTAGCTCAAATGGTAAAGAATCTGCCTGTGAGGCAGGAGACCAGGGTTCAATCCCTGGGTTGAGAAGTTCCTCTGGAGAAGGGAATGGCAATCCACTCCAGTATTCTTGCCTGGAGAATTCCATGAATAGAGAAGCCTGGCGGGCTACAGTCTGTGGGGTCACAAAGAGTCAGACACGACTGAGTGACTAACACACAGCACTAGGCTATATACTCTTGATCAGACTCCTTTTGTATTACTGCTAAAGACTTATTTTAATAATTAGTAGACTTTAATTCATCCTCAATAGTTTAATTTTTAAAAATTTTATTATTGTTTACTCATTTACTTAACTGCATCAGTTCTTAGTTGCAGTATGTGGGATCTTTCACTGTGGCACACAGAGTCTCAAGTTGTGGCACACAGACTCAGTTGCTCTGTGGCATGTGGAATCTTAGTTTCCTACCCAGGCATCAAACTGGCATCCCCAGCATTGCCAGGCAGATTCTTAACCACTGGACCACCGGGGAAGTCCCCTCAATAGTAACTTAAAAGTCATGTGACCTCCATGCATGTGAATATTGAGATTTGTGGCCCACAGATAAACCTGAGATCTCCTGGTATGCATGCTTTTAGGTCTGTGGGCAGATGGTGCTCTGAGACAGTGGGTAAATTAGTGCAAGAATACATGAGTTTTCTTTTTGGGTTTAGACACACACTTAAAATATCAGAGTAATTATAGCCCTTAGAGACCATTTGTTGCTTATGTATGAAGATCTTGGGCAAGAATGGACCAATGTCAGCAACTATTGTTAACTCTACGAATATATGTGTGCATCTGTAATACATACACATACAGAGAGAAAAGTTCACATACCATAAAATTCACATACCACTTCACATCATACACTTTAGTGATTTTTAGTATACTCACAAGGTGGCGCAACTATCACTGATCTCTAATTCAGAACATTTCCATAGTTCCAAAACAGAAGTTCATACCAAATAATACTCCCTGTGCCCACACGTTCCAGCCTCTAGCAGTCACCTATCTGTTTTCTGTCTCTATGGATTTGCCTCTTCTAGACATTTCATTTAAGTAGAATCATACAATACGTGGTCTTTTGTATGGTTTCTTCTTCTTAGCAGAATGTTTTCAAGGTTTATGATTTTTGTAACAAGCATCAGTACTTAATCTCTTTTTATGGCTAAATACTATGCCATGTTATAGATATACAGCATTTTGTTTATCCATTCCTCTATTGATGACCATTTGGGTTGTTTCTAGCTACTGGCTATTATGAATAATGCTGCTATAAACAGCTACATGTTCAGATATGTGTTTTTGCATGCAACATATGTTTTGAATTCTCTTGGCAAAGATCCGTCTAGTCAAGGCTATGGTTTTTCCAGTAGTCATGTATAGATGTGAGAGTTAGACTATAGAGAAAGCTGAGCTCTGAAGAACTGATGCTTTTGAACTGTGGTGTTGGAGAAGACTCTTGAGAGTCCCTTGGACTGCAAGGAGATCAAACCAGTCCATCCTAAAGGAGATCAGTCCTGGGTGTTCATTGGAGGGACTGATTTTGAAGCTGAAACTGCAATATTTTGGCCACCTGATGCAAAGAATTGACTCATTGGAAAAGACCCTGATGCTGGGAAAGATTGAGGGCCGGAGGAGAAGGGGACAACAGAGGATGAAATGGTTGGATGGCATCACCGACACAATGGACGTGGGTTTGGGTGGGCTCCGGAAATTGGTGATGGACAGGGAGGCCTGGCGTGCTGCAGTTCATGGGGTCGCAGAGTCAGTCACGACTTAGTGACTGAACTGAACTGAACTGATATACTGAGTGGAATTTCTGGCTCATATGGTAACTATGTTTAATTGTTTGATGAACTAACAAATTGTTTCCAAAGCAGCTGTACCATTTTACATTCCCAACAGCAGTGCAGGAAGATTCTGACTTATCTACATCCTTGCCAATACTTAATGTCTGTCTTTTTGATTATAGCCATTCCCGTGGATGTAAAGTGGTACCTTGTGGTTTTGATTTGCATTTGATGTTGAGCATCTGTTCATGTGCTTATTGGCTATTTGTATATCTTCATGGGAGATATGTCTTTTTGAATCCTTTGCCCACTAAAAAATTGGATTCTTTGTCTTTTTATTGTTGAATTGTAAGCTGTTAAGCATGCTAAGGTAAATCTAATTTAGATAAAGCACTCACTGTTCCAAGAAGACCAGCAGGTTGCAGTTTGGGTTTACTTTTAAAGCAAAGTGCCTTTTCAGGCACTTGCTGCATTTTTCAAAAACAACCATTGTTCATAGACTGTATGTGAACTAGGACCTATTGCCATCACTAAAAAAGATATTAATCTACTTCTAAGAACCATTGCAGAGGATTGGAAAACCCAAATGAACTCAGAAATCCTTGGTTCCATCCATAGCAGCAGCTTCCAGACCTCTACCTGCTGTCCCACGTGAGTGACAGAAGCAGTGTACTCTGAAAAGAACATAGCTCCTTACAGTATATTAAATGATATCTTTTTGTTAAAACCACCAACAGGAGAAAGTGAAACAAGAATTGTAGGTAAACTTTAAAGTGTGTACACACAGGCTAATCGCTAAGTCCTGGGGACCAAGGTCACCATCCGGAGGATGTTGCTGCTGCTGCCGCTAAGTCGCTTCAGTCATGTCTGACTCTGTGCGACCCCATATACAGCAACCCACCAGGCTCCCCTGTCCCTGGGATTCTCCAGGCAAGAACACTGGAGTGGGTTGCCATTTCCTTCTCCAATGCATGAAAGTGAAAAGTGAAAGTGAAGTAGTATCTGACTCTTCACGACCCCATGGACTGCAGCCTACCAGGCTTCTCCGTCCATGGGATTTTCCAGGCAAGAGTACTGGAGTGGGTTGCCATTGCCTTCTCCCAGCTGTGAATTCAGAAAATGGAGGAATGACCCAGCTGTTCACCTGGGTCTCTCACTTGCATTCATTCAACAATCACTGATGATAGTTCTGAGCCTAGTACTTCCAGGCTCAGCCTGGTACTTCCTTTCCTTCAAGAGTTCACAATCTGTCTTATGGGACAGACATACAAGTAAATGAGAAGGTGTGTATATTCTACAATGTAATGTTAGGTGCAGCAGGGAACAATGAACTCTCCCTAGAGATAGCAAGGATGTTTCCCTGAGGAGGCGGTTCTTGGCTCAGGGGTTGTACAACTCCGCATCACGATGGGTCCTTCCTAAGGACATTTTCTAGTAGGAGAGGGAAGAAAAAAAGAAACTTCAGCATGTGCCCAACTCTCTGTGGGGAGCGGGGCAGCTATGGGATGGAAGCCTATGCTTCTAGGTCTCCAGGCAGGCCCACCTTGGCCTGACATTTGCTTAGTCTTTTGGTCCATGCTAAAAAAAAACAAAGAACAGGTAGAATCTGGGCCACCCTCTTTAGTGCAAGAATAGGAAAAAGGAACCAATCTCCAAACTTTCTTGTCTTTGAT
Source organism: Bos indicus x Bos taurus (assembly GCF_003369695.1). Lineage (NCBI taxonomy): Eukaryota > Metazoa > Chordata > Mammalia > Artiodactyla > Bovidae > Bos > Bos indicus x Bos taurus. The sequence continues at coordinate 66,367,137 of NC_040082.1, forward strand.
TTTATGTTTATCAAGGGAAATCTTGTTTTCAATTTCATAGCAAATGTTTATCACTTTGAACCAGGAACTTGCCTGCCTTGTATTTCTCCTGTGCTGCTTTATCCTGTTTCCTGAGTTGCTAGTTTTGAGCTTGTTTAAGCCTTGTTAGAGGATCTCCAGCCACATCAAAGGGCATGGACCACATCCCCTTAGCCCCAGGGCAGCTGTGGGAGAGCTTTCTCACTTCTCGCCTAGTGGTTGCTTCTTCCAGGGATAGAATAACTCTGAACACCCAAATCTGGCCAGATTTTCCTCCAGCCTAACATTGGCATCCCAGTATTAAAAGATGTCTTACCTTTATTTCCAAAATTTCTTCAATTCAGGCAGCAGCAGCCAGCTCCTACAACTCCAAAAAGGAATGCATCGGAAGGAGGACTTGTGGCTCACAGACTTGACTAAAAGGCAGGAGGACCAGGCAATGAAAGTAGACAGGAGCTAAAGGAGGCTGGACAGCAAGAGCAGGAGACAGGTTAGGACCACCACCACATCACACCGTCCAACTCCTAGTGGTTTCTCACCTGTCCCTACATCTCCATGACACCCACATGAGAGTCCCAGTCCCTGGCAGGAGCATCACACTGGTCAAGCCCAGGTCTCAAGGTTTGCACTGTGGCAAGCTGTCTTTCAAAATGGAAGAAGGGGCTCTCTCTCCCCAAGACCTACACAATATGTGTTCCCCTAGGAAGGAAGTGTTCAGATGTCTACCACAGCCCTGTTTGAGGGAGTAGTAAGCAAAGCTTAGGAGGGGAGCAACACTCATGGGAGACCTCTGGTGTATAAACCAGTCCTCAAAGATCAAATTGACGCTGGGATTTAGTTAGGATTGTCTTCCCTACAGGAGAAACTGAAGTAAGGAATAATAATGATAACTAACGCCACTTGCTGATGGCCTCCTGTGAGCCCGTGCTGAGTAGATTTGATGAAATCTCATTTAATCTTTACCTGGCAAACATGTAGTCGTATCCATTTTATAGATGAGGGAATGAATTGTTCAGGAAGGTTGGGATATCTCCAGGGTCAGACTGGCATTCACTTAGGTCTGCCAGGCTATGGACTCACGCTTGCTCTCTCACTGCTGGTTTTTGTATACCCAGGACACAGTGAATTGGAGGATAGCTCTCTGTCCTCCTTATTTTTTTTTTTTTTAATTGTGGTATTTTATTTTTGTTTGTTGTAGCACAGCAGCAGACTAGCAGGCAGCATGATCTTGTGGGAAGACCTTGTGGCTGGGGTGTCTGCGGAACTGATTTCTAGGCTGTCACCCACCCTGAAGTAGTTAAATATAAGTATAGGCACTTGCATCTCTACACAAACCAGGCAGGGCTTCAGAGAATGTTCCACTTATTGGAGCTATGTTGGAGAATTTTGTTGTCCTCTTTTTTTAAACTTCTCTTGATCCTTCCCTTGGAGTACAAAAATCTGCCAACTAAACTGTGTGTGTGTGTGTGTGTGCTGTCACATTCACTCCTGGAAGGGTCCCAAAAACTCATGCACCATGATGGATGCCAGATAAACACACCCGCAGGTTTTAGAACAAAGTCTCCTCCATGTGAGTAACTGACCAGACACATCAGTTAAGATCAGCAAGAGTTTCCTGATGAATGTTAAGGACATGCATTATCTACTTCCAGAGCTAACGACTAGAATCCATTCTATGTGCACGTGGCATGCTGTGACCCAATCCTGTACCCAGGCTTCCGTCTAAAGCCCGAGGCCCAAACCTCTAGGGTTGGAACATCCTCTCATTGAAAATGCTTATCAGATGACTCCTGATGACGCCAGAGACTTGGCGGATTTAGCTCAATTAGAAGGTACTTTTAGGAGAGGGGCCTTTGTAGACCATTTCACCCCTTTATTAGGACCTGAACACAGAGCCACCTCTGGACCTGAGCCTGCTTTTGCCTTCCCTAGGGATGCTACTGGGGGTCTGGTTCAGAGTCTTGAGTTAATTTCTATTCTTGGGGACCAAAATGACATGTAAAAGACATTTTTTCATCTAGATCCTGGGAGGCCAGCAAAGCAAAGTGGAAAAGCTCATGTGACCACCACTTATCTGTCTTGGGTCCATTGGAGCTGGTAGAAAAGGAGAGAGGCCTGTATCCAGCTACCTCCTTTAATCTCTCTTGGCCAGGGGTGTGTGGGTAACAGTGAGGGCAGACGAGGAGGATGGAATGGGCCCAGATCTGGGGTTTGTAAACCAGGCTGAGGAATTAACAAAAGCTGAGTTATTATGGCCAAAGCAAACAGAGGCTAAGGAGTCACACAGCATCTGTAGGGAAAAGGTGATATACGCGTACTCAATAGGAATGTGACAGACCAGCATTCTTTCCCAGGAACTGCTGATCTGAAAGGAAACTTTGATTCAATTGCTGGGACAACCAGTCCCTAACCAGCCTCGCCCAAAGGCCTTCCTGCCAGACACCCTCATATGGAGGGGTGGGGGGACTCCATTCTCCCTGAATTTTTCTTATGGCTGACTTCCTATAAAGCCCTATCTTTGGACAAGTGTGGTGAATTCAGTGCATAATTAAAAAGCAAACAAACTTGCTCTAAGGGAACACTTAACAATTTAAGTAGACACTTGTGTAAAAACAGTGATTCATGCTTTGTTGGATTTCCAGAAATAGACAACATAATTCATTGAAGGATTTCTGGCCTTAGTGAATTTGAACCAATATATGATGGTCTCTGAATTATTAAAATAGCTCTGTAGTTGCTATCTACAAGAATGAAACTTTTTTTTTTTTACCTTAACCATGGGTTATAAATTCACTCCCACCACAAACAAAGTCAGAAGACACAAACTTGGGAAAATATTTGCCACACATTAAAAATTTAAAAAAGTAAATTACCTTGATACATAAAGAGATCTTATAAGTCAGTAAGAAAAAGACCAATAATCCAATAGAAACATGGACAAGGAAAGTTGACAGATCACAGAAGTGAATACAAGTGGCCTTAAAATGTACAAAATGAAAAAAAAAAAAAGTACAAAATGATATGCGATTTTATATATAAAAAATTAAAACATTTTCACCTTTCAGGTTTCAGAGATCAAAAGTCTGATAATGTACTATGTTAGTGAGGATGTGGGAAAATGGGCACTCACTAATGGGGATACAAATTGGTACAACCTCTTTGTAAGAAATTTGAGAAGATTAACCAAATTTGAAATTTTACATATCCTGTTACAGTTATCTATTACCGTTTAACAGAGTATCCCTAAACTTAGTGGCTTACCCATTTATAATTATTTTGCGTGGGTAACTGAGGAAGGGCTAGGTTGGGTGGTTCTTGGCTAACTCACACAGTGTCAGATGGACTCTCCCAGGCCTGGAAAAGTACTGAGATACTGAGGGGCACAAGCATGTCTTTTTATGTAGTAGAAAAACATGATGAATATCTGCATGTGTCCATCTTCTCCATGGCCCCTGCTCCCTAACCACTGTCACTAAGGGAGACTCCAAGTTGGTTGCAGTTTCTTCCCCTTCTTCCCCTCTAAGACTTTTTGGGCTTTTGCACTAAAGAGATGCCCTCCAGTCAAAGATCATGAGGGACACACCTGTAGTTGAAAAAATGGAGTGTATTAGTTGTTACAGTGAGGGGAACCGTGAAGCATCTTGGTAAGAGGGCATTAGAAAGGACTTAAAGGATATTTTGGAGAGTTAAAGAAGTAGGACTTTTCTCAGTGTTTGATGCTTCAGGAAGCAAGAGTAATTCTATGATTGGGTATCTTAAAATCTTATGAGAAAGAGGAATGACTGAAGCAAAGCTAAAGCCACAGTTGGTAAGGAAGCAGCAGTCACACATATTATCCAGGACAGAAAGACATTTGGTCATTTTTTTGACTTGGACAATATTCATGGTTTGTCTGTGTTCAGATATGATTACAGAATGGTCTTGTTTTTATCTTGACCCATCATGGTTACAGAGGGTCTTGTCTGATGTTGATGTCCTATGAAATTGTTTATGTGAAACAGGAGAACTCCATGGCCTTATGTGTGACTGTCAGACCAACTCCTATAAGACCAAGGTATAGCTGATAGTCCCAGGCCAACTTCCAGATGTCAGGGGTGCTTTCTCTTTCACAGAAGAGAAAAAGAGGCAAGCAGAGAAGTGAGTGGATGGGATTTCTTTTGGGGAATTTAGGCAGAGAGAGAGAGATAAGGGGGAGGAGAAGAGGATTATCAAGAATGACTGTGGATGTTGTGTCCACTTCATAGTTGTCAAGAAATATACTTGTTTTTTAAATATAAATTAAGGAACTTCCCTGATGCCCCAGTGGTTAAGACTCCATGCTCTCAATGCAGGGGGCCTGGGTTCAATCCCTGTTTTGGGAACTAGAGCTCACATGCTGCAACTATTAATAAAAAGATCCTGCATGTCACAATGAAGATCAAAGATCGCAACTAAGACTTGGTGCAGCCAAATAAATAAAAATAAATTTAAAAATATATATACATATACATGTATTTTAAAATATATAGACTGTAGCCCTCCAGGCTCCTCTGTCCATGGCATTTCTCAGGCAAGAATACTGGAATGGGTTGCCATTTCCTCCTCCAGGTGATCTTCCTGACCCAGGGATCAAACCCATATCACCTGCATCTCTTGCATTACAGGCAGATTCTTTACTGTCTGAGCTACCAGGGACTTGTAGTTTCATATATATATATATATATATATATATATATATAAATTAAAATCTTGAACATTTTTTAACTGACTTTTGGTTGCTGGGTTTTGTTTCCTCTATTGTGATACTGCTCTGAGACCAACCATGTGGATCAGAGTTGGTATTAAAAGGGCAGGTGTTCAAAACCAAGAAGTTCTGAGCCATTGTCTGAGTCCAGAGCTCCAGCTCCTGGCTGATGCCTGGATCAGGATAGCATTTGAAGAAAAATCAGTGCCAGGAGTGTCCCAATCAGAAGCCAGGCTTAGGTGCCTGCTGCCTCTATCCCCTAGAAGACCCAAAGTTTCCCAGGCTCTTATTCCCCCTAGAAAGTGGTAGCCTTGACCCCCGGTCTAAGTTCCGGCTTCTGGTTATTATCACCAACAAACCTTGTCAGCCAAGAATGCCAAGATATGGGGATATGGTCTTCGCCCCCCAGGCATGCTGATTCTTCTGTGGGACAGTAAGGGAAGCCACAATAACAGAAAGACCAAGCACTGACTGGGTTCAGCAAAAAGGCGCTCAGCCCTTTCCAGGGATGGAACATTCTTGAGAGCCAGTATTCACAGAATACAGGTTTGGAAAGTGGGGGCAGGGAAGGCTGAGGACAGAGCAGTGACCAGTGTACAGTGGCTGATGAATTCAGATCATTCTTTGGAGCCTTGAGATCCCCGAAGGTGAAGAGAGCCAGATTCTATGGCTGGAGTAAATCCTATTCAGGCCACAGGGGACATGCGTAGTCCAGCACCTTAAAATGCTGAGCACCACTGAGAAGACCCGGAATGAATACACAAGTCAGCAGTGCCCCAGCTTCCCTTCCCCCTTTTCAGGTGGGCGGCCAGAGGGCCCAGACGATGCGAGATATGAGAGAAATGAAAAGGGGCAAAGAGGGGAGCAAAGAGGCCATAGTGGGAATCAGAGAGCTGCAAGAGTTCTGGAAATGGAAGTTCTGGAGGGAGAGTTAGTTGGTCAAGGAAGCATTAGCATCCGCACTGTACTCAGAGCTGGACAGGGACAGTGGCAGGTCTGTTTCCTTAGCCAAACTGGAATGAGGTGGCCTTCTGGAGCTCTTGGGACCTGGCCTGGGCTTCCCCACTGATAGGGTGGTTTGAATCCGTGGGACTCCGGCCGAGCACTACAGGCCGTGAGAACATACCAGATGGAGACCGGCGGGCGAGCGCCCTGGGAGCCCTACCCCTACTTTCTCGCTTTTCCAGCCAGGCAAGAGGCCTGTGCCCGGCGGGGTAACGAGCGTCCAACCCCGACCAGGGTCTAAGCCTACAAGCGGACACTAGGAAGGGGCTGTCGGCTGCCTGGGCAGCGCGGCCGCTCCGCGCTCCCGCCCCCGGGAGTCGGATTTGGCGCCTCCCCCGCGGCGGAGGGAGCCTGGAGGTGGGGTCGGGAGCCATAGCCCAGGGCTCTGATGTCACCGCGCGGCCGCAGTCCAGGAGCTCGTCTCGGGTTGGAGCTCAGGTACGCGGCGAGGCCGGGGGCCAGGCGGCGGAATCGCCGTTCCCCGGGGCGGTAGGGCGAGCCCCGCAGCTAGGTGCGGATGGGAGTGGCTGAGCCGCTGAGGAACAGCCCGCGCGTCGCTGGGTCTGAAGGTGTTGGGCTCCACAGCACGTCTGGTCTGCGCGAGTCGGGTCGGGCTCCTGCGCCCCTGTCCCCGCCTCCGGCAGAGGGGTGGTGGGCGCAGAACCGGTAGCGGCGGGAGCTGCTGGGGGAGCCCGCCGGGGGCTGGCGAACACGGAATGGGGCCTCACCGCACCCCCTAGCCACTCCCCGACCCCCGGCTCATGCCCTTCGGCAGCGGAGCCGCTAGGGAATCCAGCCCCCACCCCCTGCCCCTCTCTCTTGCGTCCAGGACCGCGTGGTCCCCTGCGCGCGTTTTGAGCCCTCCTTCCCCAACGGTGAACCCAACAGGAAAGGCCGAGAAATGCGCCGGCCGGGGGCCATCCACTGTGCCAGTGTTCGCGAGGCGTCGCTCTCCTGCTGCACCTCGTGACTTTGTCGCCCCCTGTGGCCACCAGGCCTGTGCTTCTTGCCTCTCTGACCTCAACTCAGCTTGAAGCCCCAGGTATGTGGTCCGACCTCGACAGCGGCCTCCTTTCCACATGTGCCCTAGCATCCCTCGTTTCCTGCCCGCGTCACGGAGCTAGAGCCTATGGAGACTCTACGGGAGGGCGGCAGCGGTGGAGAGCAAATGCTTCGCAGGGTGCGTTGTGGGGCGGACAGGCTTGGAGAATGGGGAGCCGTAGGGGGCTGGGAGAGCCATGGAACTTCCCCCTAATGCCTGCTCTTCCAGACTGTGTCTGGAGAGCTGGGATTCAAGACAGGCCCAGAACCCAGAAACTCAGTCTGGGTGACATGGAGGCAACACCCTACAGTAAGCCTACCACTGAGGAAGACCATCCTAGATATGATTTAATTCCTGATCCTTATTGATCATTTGAGGTTGTCTGTCTTTCTGGTCACTTTACCTGGATCTGTTTCTGTTGCCTTTGTGTGACTTTAGTCACTGGAAGCAGTCTCCATCGGTTTCCCCAAGAACCTCTAACTAAAAGCCTGGGTCTGTCTGCTTGCCTGGTCCAACCTCTCTGCTGAGGTCCAGACTCACATCTCAACCTACTCAACTGCTCACCAGACTTGCCACAAACACTGCAAAGTCCACAGGCCCCAGACCCGGCCTGGAACCCTTGGCCAGTCCGCATCCCAGCTTCCTCATTCCTGACACCAGCACCTGCACCTCCTCAGTTCCTAGCTCTGAACATTGAAGTCATCGTTGTCTCCTTTTCGTCTCTTGCTCTTTGATTCAGGTGATGTTTATTGCAAACAATGCCAATACCATATGACCCTACCTAATCTAGCGGTTTTCCAGGATAACATGCTGCTCCCCCTGGGCTGATGGGGCTTGAGAAAGCTTTAGTTCTGACTTATATTCAATGCAGGCATTGGCTCTGCAGCCCAGCCCACAGCTGACATTAGTGCTGACGCTAGGGCTCCTGGGGTGTGGCCACTCCCAGCCACAGAGGATGGTTGGACTGCAAGAGGCTCCCTGCAGCCAGACAAAAACTCTCTGCTCTTTGGGCTGAGGCCCCAAAACACACTAAAGGAGCTGGACTCTCCTACCCTATCTTGCATGGGTATCGGGTGCTCAGGTTACCACTGATAAAGCATTCTCAACACAAGATCAATAAGAAAATATACAGACATTTTTATTATCCATTTGAGCTGTTTTTATTGGGCGAACTCAGAACCCTTTGTCATTCAGTAACTCACAAATAAGAATTTTCAAGGTCTTTTTTAAGGAAACATCTTTGTATTTGAACAGTTACCCATGCCTATAGATGCAGTGAAAGTCAACATGGGTAGGCCTCGGTGGCATGAGCCAGGATAAACAGTGCTCCCAAGTTGGGCTCAGAAGGATAGCAGGAGAGGGGGCCAGCGTCTGGGTGGCTGAAGGGGTTCCCTAGAGGAGGTGAGTCTTCCAAGGGGCTGCTACTCAGTAGCTTTTCTTTCTGAAATACAGAGAGTATAAACTACTTTGCAAAAGTGGTCCCCAAGCCTGAGTGTGAGGACCAGCCTTCAGGGCTGGCTTTAGTAGGCACAGTGATGCCTCCAGGTGGGTGATGTCAAGATGTTCTGGTACCAGATCAGCTGACAGCCCCTCCTGGGAATGGTGGAAGTACTGCTTCTCCCTTTAAGGAAACACCATGTCCTCCCACCACTAACCTCTCTACCTGCCCTAGCCAGCAATCTGTAGAATCTGGGGTCTCAGGGAATGGGGTAGAGGGTGATCCTGAACTCTAAAATGTGTCTAGGAGGCTCACCAAAGTCTGTTTTTTCAGTTTCCACCCAGCTATGGGCCACCCTCCTCTGCAGTCCCAACCAAGAAGCTCAGGGAAGGCAAACCTGCTTTCTCCCCACCATCCACCTCCACACACAAAAGTCCCTTTAGCCCACACTGAACCCTGAGTTCCCAAGACTCAAAGCTACTTTCACCCCTGATCCAGGTACACTCCCCCAGCTCCTCCCCTTGTTCCCCCTCCTGGCACTGGGAAGGTATTGATTTCTGGCCATTCCTGTTCAAAGCTATGCTTGCCTGCTCTTTTGGTTCTTAATAACCTGAATAACCTGGTCAGTGTCCATGAGTGGCAACTGTCTCACCCATTCTGTCCCCTTCTTCAAAAAGACTAATAGGGAAAGAAGAGTAGGTGGAAGCAAAGAAGCCCTCAACCTTCTCCACCAAAACCACCCCCCCCCCATCTAGTTCCTGCAATTCTGCTCCTTTCCTTGTCATTCAACAAATATTTCACATCAACTACATGCCAGACATTGAGGGTACAGAGATGAGTCAGTGCAGGGCCTGTCCTCAGGAAGTTCATGGGTGGGAATGGGGAGAGGGAATCACAGGCAAACCAACAATCACCATGCAGGGTGTCGAGTGCTGTGATGGGGAAGCTAGGACACTAGAGGGATCCCAAAGGGCCAGGAAACCTCTAAGCTGAGCTCTATAGGAGGAGCAAGAGTGGCACAAAATGGGGTAAGCCTGTCACTCCTAGACAAAAGGCAGAGTCTCCCAAGCAGGGAACATATTATCCTGGGATCTGACAGTAATTTGAAGGGGGGTGCGGATTGTTTCCCACAGAGGAGTCTGAGCTTTGTTGGGGGGGGATTGGGGTAAACTGGCTTTCAGCAGAGTTTGCTTCTAGGAAATTGATTCTGGCTTCAGTAAGCTTGGAGGCAAGCCCAGATTCCAGGCAGGGCTCTGGCTCTTACTAGCTATGTGCCTCTGGGCAAATCATTCCCTGGTTCAGAACCTCACTGTCCTCATCTGTAAAACGCAGGCAACAGTTGTGAGGTTCAAGATAAATATTTATTCAGAGCACCTGGAACATAACTGGCCCAGAGGAAGGCTGTGAAGCTGCCCCTGCCACCTGACCTGGGTCTTTCCTCCCCTCCTTTCTTGGCTCCCCTCTGATCTCAGATCGTTGTTGATGTTGTTTATGAGGAAAAGATCACCCGGAGGAGTTAACAAAGCAGCCAGGAAGCGGCCTGGGTGGGACAGGGTTGGGGAGGGAAGGAGCATGGGTATGTTCTCAGCGCTCCAGGAGGTGCCAGGGTAGAGGCTGGGCCAGAAGAGCCCCGGTAGGGAATGGCCTAGGCGCCACTTCCTTCCTCTGAGCTAAGGCTCTCAACCTCCAGAGGTGCTCCCCTGGTCCTCCTGCCTTTGCCATCCCAGACGAGGGAGGTGCGGGATGTTAGGGCCATGGGTCCCGTGGCCAGGGAGGCAATGTGTAAGCATGTCGGTGTTGGAGGGGCCAGCAGGCTATCCTAACCCATACCTGGAGCGCCTCACCTCCCACGCCGCCTATGCTTTTCCAGGCCTTACAGAGCTGGCCAGCCTCCGCCTTCGTCCGAGCAGCCATGGAGGCCCTGGGTCCCGGAGGTGGCCGCACCTCCCCGGCCTCGTCCACTCGCAGCCTGGACTTTCGGCGGTTGTCCGCGCCCACCGACTCGGCCTACAGCTCTCTCTCCGCTGCCTCAGGCGGTCCTGAGCCTCCTGAGCCGCGCACGCCGTCGCCTTTGGCGGGGACCCAGCAACTTCCCTACCTGGACTGGGACTACGTGCGCGTGGTGTGGGGCGGCCCGGCCCCCGCCGCCAGGCTTCGCACTTCCGCGCAGCCCCGGCCCGCGGCCCCCGCACGCAGTGGGCCTCGTGCCCCTGAAAAGGGCCCGGGACCGCTCAGCCGCCAGACCACCCCGCTGCTGTACGCGCTGGCGGCCGAGGCTGAGGCCGAGGCGCGGGCCGCCGAGCCGCCCGCCGCCGAGCCGCCCAGCCCGCCCGCCTCGCGGGCCGCCTACCGCCAGCGGCTGCAGGGCGCGCAGCGGCGAGTGCTCCGGGAGACGTCCTTCCAGCGCAAGGAGCTCCGCATGAGCCTGCCCTCCCGCCTGCGGCCCGCGGCCCCCGCGCGGCCCTCTGCCGAACACCCGCGCTCCGCCTCGCTCAGCCACCCCGGCGGGGAAGTAGAGCCGGCGCGCTCAGGGGCTCCCACCCAGCAGCGGAAGTGGTGCTTCTCAGAGCCAGGGAAACTGGATCGCCTGGGTAGGGGCGCTGGGTTGGCGAGGCAATGCTCCGGAGAGGCCTGCTCCAGCTCTGGCTTCATCGGGCCGGAGCCTCGAGAATGGCAGCAGAGGACGCTGGCTGAGTTTGAAGGTCACCAGATCAGATGGCTGCCTGCGACCCAGCCCCCAAGTGTAGAGGACCCAAATCCCCGGTCCTTGAAGCTTGGCAATGCCTACAGGCCTGCCACCAGTCGGAGTCGGAGCGCTTCCGGGGAAGTCTTGGCCCCCTGGGGAAGTCCAGAAGGTGTCATGCCCATTGCCCAGGTATGGAAGATAGGGGCTGCCACCTTGGGGTGGGGGAACCTAGAGGACTGAAAACTTGAGCAACATTTCACCCAATTGCTTGCCTTTCCAGGCTGTTCCCCAAGGAGCAGAAACCCCTAGACCACCATTGCAGACCAAACTTAACAGGTGAGAGACATGGACCACTCTGGGAACTGAAAGTTGGGGGAACTGAAAGTTGGGGGAGGCAGCTTTCATGGCTCTTGCTCAAGAAAGAAGGCCTCCGCCCACCCTCAGTTTGAGCCTTATGTCTCAAGGCAGAGTGCAAACCACACCCCCTAATCCCACCCCCAAACCCCACTGTGTCTCTGGTGCAGAACCAGAATCTTCCTTCCTGGTCACTGTGGTCAGTGTGGGGTCCTTGCCTCCAGGTTCCTAAATCAGAAGGAAGCTGCAGAAGTGTGTCCTGCAGAAGGACCCCAGAGCAGTCCCTCTGACTGTGAGCAGAGGGGCTCAGAGAACTGCATTGGGTCTGTTCGGCTCCCATCCCTTCCTGATGATGAAGTTTTCCTGGAAGAAGCCCCCCTGGTCAGAGCAAGATCACCTGCAGACTCCCAGACTCCCCTGGGGCTCCCAACCTGGTGAGTTCCCTCAGACTTTCAAGCAGAGTGAGATACACCTTTCCTACACACATCTATAAATTGCTGGAGAGGCATGGAACTCTCTCTTGACGGAAGGCTGGCGGGGCGGGGCAGGTTGGGAGCTGGGAGTGGTTGGCAGGGGGAGGGGAGGGGGGGGGGCCCTTGGCCAGAGCTTTTTCTGATTTAGTGTCTCTTCCACTTTCAGTGTCCATATCTCTGACCAGGAGTACGGAGCTGGCTTGAGTCAAAGGACTGACCAAGCTATAATCCCCCCAGAGAAGCCCTTCCATGAGGACCCAGAAACTGCAGGGGTGGATGAGTGTTGGCAGGGGTTAAACGGTTCTGTGAATGTTTCCAGGCCTACATGCTGTAGCCCCCCTGAGACTGCAAATGGTGACATCCTTACATTTGACCCCACTGGACTGCTGACCACTGTTCCCCCCACAGCTGCAGAGACTGACCTGAAACCTTTCCCAGGTGATACCCTGGGACCTCCAGACAGTGATACCCCAGGGCTCCCTGGCCGTAGTGCCCTGGCTTGGGGCCCTAGGGAGCCTGGTCCCCGGTCAACATGGGCCAGTCCACGCCTCGAGGAGCTGGTTCAGGAGCTGGCCAGATTGGATCCCTCTCAGAGTGACACTTTCACCTCCTATCCCAGCCCAGAGCCAGCCCTGGGCCTGCTAGATGGACTGATTCCTTTAGCTGAGGTCTGGGCTGCAATGAGACCAGCCTGTAGGGAGGCTGGAGAGGAGGCTGCTGGTAATTCTGAGCCAGGGTAAGTGAGGGGCATCAGGGACTCAGAGGACTTTAAGCCCCTGATCTCTGGGGCAGGACAACACAAGGAGCTCTGGTTTTGTCCCCAGGTCCTATCTACTTAACTCCACCCAGCACCTGCCAACTTCTCAGGAGGAAACAAGGCCTGAAAACCTTACCACCCACGTTGCACCTGACCAACCATGTGACCAGGATGTACCAAAGCCAAATAACAGCATCCAAGCCAAGAAAGTGAGTGTGGAAGGGGCCATTGGTGGCTGAGTGAGGCCAGAACCCAGAGTCTGGTCTGGGGAGTCAGGGGCCTGGCTCCAGACTTAAGTGCCTACGCACTCCCGGCAGGCAGAGCTGGCGGACCTCCTCCAAAAGATGCTAAGGGACCTTCAGGCCGAGCAGAAGCAGCTGCAGGGAGCGGCCCAAGCTTGGGCCAGGCGCGGAGCTGCTCTGGAGGCCGCTGTCGGCCAGGCCTGTGCACCCCACGAGCTGGAGCGGTTCAGCCGGTTCATGGCCGACCTAGAGCGCGTGCTTGGCCTCCTGCTGTTGCTGGGCAGTCGCCTGGCCCGCGTGCACCGTGCCCTGGCCCGGGTGGGTGCAGACAGCGACCCTGAAGAGCAGGTAATGGTTAGAGCTGAGGAGGGCGGGGAGACGGGAAGGGCGGTGAGGGGCCTGCATCGGGCCTGGCTCACAGTGCCCTCGCCCTGCATCTCCAGGCCTCTCTGCTGCAGCGACTGGGGCTCCTGCAGCGGCAGGAGAAAGATGCTAAGGAGCTGAAGCAGCACGTGGCGCGGCGGGAGCGGGCCCTACGGGAGCTGCTAGCGCGCGCACTGCCCGCAGAGGAGCTGAGCGCCTACCGCACCCTGTTGGCCGGCAAGGCCGCCGTCCTGGCCCAGCAGCGCAGCTTGGACGAGCGGGTCCGCCTTATTCAGGACCAACTGGACGCAGTCAGGAACGACCTTGGCCGTCATCCCTCGTCTCCCAGGCCAGCCTTCCCCTCAGGGACCCATCCTCCCGATAAACCGCCCTTCCCCCCTCCCCTCATCTAGTTACAGGCGGTGAGGGTGGGGAGCGTTGCCCTTGCCTCTCACCCGCATGATTCCGGATGACGCTGGTTTATTCGGTGCTTTTCCCTTGTGGTGGGGAAGACCCAGGCCCGGCTTTGCCGGAGTACTTCTTCCAAGTGTTCTCACGTGGTCTTTCCCAAATCTTGTGGATTATCTGGTAGTTAACAGAAATTTTAAATCTGCAGAATTCTCTCCTTTGATGAGCAAGAGTTCCGGTAAGGGTTGGTTGGAGGGAGATGAGACAACCTCAACTTAAGGTTCAAAATGGCCATTTCTTTTCCCTCTCAATAAAAAAATTGATGAGAAGTAATACCTGGAGTCTGGCTTGGAGGCAGGGTCTTGTTTGCAAATTTCAGACACCTCCCTGACTAGAGCAGATTAGCTATTTGTCAGAGGACATCAGTCAGGTCTAGGGATTCCTAGGAAGACTGAAGAAACAGGCTTGAAAACAAGAGGGGCCAGGCAGATGCTGTCACCAGTAGTCCCTAACTCTTCTGGTGACTACATTTTTACCACAAAACTCTAGACCTGATTGGCTGAGTTTAGGTCCCTTTTGCTGGTTTTTACCCAAGCCCCTAACCTCAGTGGTATAGTAGAAGTGGGTAGGGCTGCCTCCCTTCAAGATTCAAGGCACAGGGAACTTCCCCAAATGGAAAATGGATTCAGATGCTTTGCCTAAAAACCCTGATGAGTGTCAAATACACTTGGGCATTTGGGGAAATTCATTCTGAGGCCCAAAAAGAACTGTCTTCCTCATCCAGTTGTGTTATCAAAACTGAATTTGTCCACCTCTCCTTTGGAAGACCCTATGGGGTCAACCAGGCTTGAAGAGGGCAGTTGGGAGGATGGGAGCTGAATGGGGATGAGTCATGGGGTATCTGGAGACCTATTATGCTGGGGGTCTTATGTCCTGGAGATGCCTATTTGGGGTTGGGCTGGAGCTGGGAGTGGGGGGTTAAGGGCTAGAGTGAAATGAAACAAATGACACACACACCCTCTGTGTATCATCCCTGCGTACATAGAATCAATGTTCTCCAATATACATGTGAAAATCTGCCTTAGCATTTGTAGCTGCAAAGGCTGGGGACCAGAACATTGTTCATGCAAATACTGAGTGTATTTTTGTAAGCCAGGCACCTTAATAATAATGGTATCTAAAGCCAACTGACCTCTAAGTGAGAAATCTCTGCTTCTGAGCTTTTTTCTGATGCATATTGTCACTAAGTGCAACTGGTTGGGAATTTTAAGTGGTCGTATTCATACTAAAAGCATTAGTTACAACAGTCGCGCTATTGAGCACAGAACAATACTCACATTGTGCCTTTTTATAAAAAACATATGGGGCTCCTGCTGAGGCGGTTGCGGGTTCTAACATTCTGCTTTGCTTCTCCCCTTTGAACGCTGTGGGCGGGGCCTCCGCTCCAAGGTTCTCTGCCCTGCTGGACAGCTTGCTGCCAGACGCCTTCTGGAGGGATATACTTACTTCTGCCTTTTGCCCTATACAGTGCTCATTGCTTTCTCCTATTGTGATATTCTTCCCACTCCAGAATTCTTGCCTGAAAAAATCCTGTGGACAGAGGAGCTTGGCGGCTACAGTCCATGGGGTCGCAGAGTGGACGCGACTCAGCGCGCATTGTGATATTCTTAGAAATACACTTAACCTTGTCCATTAGGCCAGTGGAAATTGTGTATTTCAGACAAAACACTCCCAGCCCTGAATGGGCATGGGTAGCAGCGTCTGCTCTTGTCCGGTTAAACTGCAGTTTGGTTCTTGGCTGGTTTTGGCCATGGGGAAATACGAGGCTGCTGTACTTGTCTCTACCAGATCGAAGATCAGATCAGATCAGATCAGTCGCTCAGTCGTGTCCGACTCTCTGCGACCCCATGAATCGCAGCATGCCAGGCCTCCCTGTCCATCACCAACTCCCGGAGTTCACTGAGACTCGTCCATCGAGTCAGTGATGCCATCCAGCCATCTCAACCTCTGTCGTCCCCTTCTCCTCTTGCCCCCAATCCCTCCCAGTCATCAGATCGAAAGCGCCCACCAAAGTGCGGCCCCAACTGAGCAGGTCCTTCCATTTGTCTCCTTCTCCTTCCTGCCCCAGTTTATCTTTCTTCCACACCCCGTTGTTCCTTCAGAGGACAAGAACGATCTCAGCATAGGTGTTGGATATTAGCACCACAGGCTAAGACTTGGGTGTGGAGGGAGGCAGTGAATACGAGAAGCCGGGTGAATTCCACCCTCCTAGACGCTGCCAGCAGATGGCGCTGTTCTTTTTATGACCCTTCACCACCTCTCCAGCTACCAGGCCTTCCGGGCTAGCCCCAGGGATGCTGCCTTGTCCTGAGCAGTGTCCCTGTTGGGCCTGAAGGCGGGGGCTAAGCCTTTGCTTCTGTCGGAAAGAAATTCTAGCCAGTTGGCTGTGGGAAGGTTGGCTCGCTTTCCTTTGCCACCTCCTTCGACATTTGTTGGTTAATGAGGAGTGGGGAGGGGAAAGCTGGGGGTGGGGGTTGGGGGTGATCTTGAGGATCAATATCCAAAAGAGCCTTACTTAGTTCCTTACTTAGTTCCCCACGGTGGAAAAGAGGGTTCCTTGGGTCTCTGCTGGGGTTTCTGTCCGCACCTCCGCAAGCTTCTGCGCCCCAGCCTGCTGGTCCCACCACCCCCAGCCTGGCGGCCTGAGACGCTGCGCCCCACAGCTTAGCGGAGTGCCCTTGTTGCTGGGCAACAGGCAGCCGGAGGCCTCCTCTCCCACTCGCCTCATCCCGCCCCCGCGGTTCCTCCTAATATGGATTTAATTAGTGTACTTTTTACCTTCTGACTGTAAATTGGAAACTGAGTAGGGAAGCAATGTTCCGCGGTGCTCCAAGCCGGCGCTCAATCTGGCTGGAACAGTCTGCTCTGCACACCACCTACCTCGGCAAGCAGCTGGAGTGAACCTCAGAAATCCTCAGGGGAACAAACTACCTCGCTGTTCAGTCATGAGTGATTCAGAAGCTTTCAGACGACATTTAGGTCAAATGCGGTTGAGGACCACCGCAGAGAGAAGAGAGAAAGGGGGAATGTGGGGGGCGGGACGCAGGCAAATACTGTAAATCAATCCTCCCAACGAACCCATAACATTACTTTCACGGCCTAGCTGCAGTTTAGAAAATCACCATGGGTGTTTACCTGCTGTCTTTGAAATTGAAGTCAGCACTAAGTTCTCACTAGGAGAACTTTTTTCCCCCTTCTGGAGGAGAGGTCCAGAGATCTCTCTCTCAATCACTCCCTCCCCACCTCTCTTCCTCCCACTCCCTCTCTCACTATCTGGTCCTTCTTTCCACTTCCCTGCAGTAATATCTGAGGCCACCTCTGCTCCACAGGTTTAAGTCCAGAGGTGGGGCAGTTCTGGAAGTGTGAAGCCAGCCATAGAGGTTCAAGGCAACAAGCTGCCTGGAGAGTGACAGTCTACTTATTAAACCATTTTAAAAGGTCAGATAATTTCTTCCAGGATAAGGCAAAGAAAAGGGGAAGAATATAGGCCCTGATAGGCCCAGCCTTAAAGCCATGTGCGCAGAGGGGTGCTTTCAATCCAGAAGGCTGAATACTTGTTTAGGACTGGAAGGAGAGGCTGGGGATTTCAGAGGTATGTGCGGTAAGAAAGGCATAGTGGAGACTTCCCTGATGGTCCAGTAGTTAAGAATCTTGCCTGCCAACGAAGGGGACATTGGTTCAATCCCTGGTGAGGGAAGATTCCGCACACCTCAGAGCAATTAAGCCCCTGTGCCACAACTACTGAGCCCACGTGAGCCCAGAGCCTGTGCTCCGTAACACGAGAAGCCATTGCAATGAGAAGACTGAGCACTGCAACTAGACAGTAGTCTCCACTCATCCCAACTAGAGAAAGCCCACTTGCAGCAACGAAGACCCAGCAAGCTAAAAATAAATTAACAAATTAAAAAAAAAAAGAATCCACCTGCCAATGCAAGAGACAAGGGTTAGATCCCTGACCAGAAAAGATTCCACATGCCACTGGGCAGCTAAGCCTGTGTGCCACAACTACTGAGCCAGCATGAGCCTAGAGCCTGTGCTCTGCAACAAGAGAAGCCGTCATAATGAGAAGCCCGCTCGCCACAACTAGAGAAAGCTGACACACAGCAACGAAAACCCTGTGCAGCCAAAAATAAATAAATAAAAGGCACTGTGATATTTGAAATAATGTGATATCACTTACAGAATATAGGATAGTTTCCCTTTTGTGGGAATATATTTTTCCTAGTAGTGTCAATATTGTTGTTTATATATACAGGTACTAACATGGTAAAAGAATGGTGATCAGGTAGAGTAACAGCACAAATCAGAGCTATTTGGTTTTGGAATGCATCCAGATATCCCTTTGGGACCAACTTGGCACTCCTAGTAATATTTCAGGATGATGTTGCAGTTCACAGACAACTCTACCTACTCATTCCATGTGCTCCTCCCTCCCCACAGCCTGTAGGATAGGTACTGCCAATTCCACAGAGAGAGAGATGGAGCTTGGAGAATTGGGTGACTTGCTTAAGGTCACTAAATGAATAAAGAGCTGAGATGAGATCACCTTGCTTTTCTGTAACAGGATGCTTTACTGGAAAAGAGCAGCAGGATGCCATCCTGACCGTGACAGTTACTAGCTTGAGGCCATCAGATCAGATCAGATCAGTCGCTCAGTCGTGTCCGACTCTTTGCGACCCCATGAATCGCAGCATGCCAGGCCTCCCTGTCCATCACCAACTCCCGGAGTTCACTGAGACTCACGTCCATCGAGTCAGTGATGCCATCCAGCCATCTCATCCTCTGTCGTCCCCTTCTCCTCTTGCCCCCAATCCGTCCCAGCATCAGAGTCTTTTCCAATGACTCAACTCTTTGCATGAGGTGGCCAAAGTACTGGAGTTTCAGCTTTAGCATCATTCCTTCCAAAGAAATCCCAGGGCTGATCTCCTTCAGAATGGACTGGTTGGATCTCATTGCAGTCCAAGGGACTCTCAAGAGTCTTCTCCAACACCACACCTCAAAAGCATCAATTCTTCAGTGCTCAGCCTTCTTCACAGTCCAACTCTCACATCCATACATGACCACAGGAAAAACCATAGCCTTGACTAGACGGACCTTTGTTGGCAAAGTAATGTCTCTGCTTTTGAATAGGCTATCTAGGTTGGTCATAACTTTCCTTCCAAGGAGTAACCATCTTTTAATTTCATGGCTGCAGTCACCATCTGTAGTGATTTTGGAGCCCACAAAAATAAAGTCTGACACTGTTTCCACTGTTTCCCCATCTATTTCCCACGAAGTGATGGGACCAGATGCCATGATCTTCGTTTTCTGAATGTTGAGCTTTAAGCCAACTTTTTCACGCTCCACTTTCACTTTCATCAAGAGACTTTTGAGTTCCTCTTCACTTTCTGCCATAAGGGTGGTGTCATCTGCATATCTGAGGTTATTGATATTTCTCCCGGCAATCTTGATTCCAGCTTGTGTTTCTTCCAGTCCAGCGTTTCTCATGATGTACTCTGCATATAAGTTAAATAAACAGGGTGACAATATACAGCCTTGACGAACTCCTTTTCCTATTTGGAACCAGTCTGTTGTTCCATGTCCAGTTCTAACTGTTGCTTCCTGACCTGCATACAAATTTCTCAAGAGGCAGGTCAGGTGGTCTGGTATTCATTCCCATCTCTTTCAGAATTTTCCACAGTTTATTGTGATCCACACAGTCAAAGGCTTTGGCATAGTCAATAAAGCAGAAATAGATGTTTTTCTGGAACTCTCTTGCTTTTTCCATGATCCAGCAGATGTTGGCAATTTGATCTCTGGTTCCTCTGCCTTTTCTAAAACCAGCTTGAACATCAGAAAGTTCACGGTTCACATATTGCTGAAGCCTGGCTTGGAGAATTTTGAGCGTTACTTTACTAGCGTGTGAGATGAGTAGCTTGAGGCCATACAGGTTACTTACAGTTTCTCTAGGCTTCCTCACTTTAAAAATCAAGATACTAACAGTACATACATTGTAAGGTGGTGGTGAATACCTACAAAGTGTTTAGAACCGTGCTTAGCACTTAGTAAACACAGGTTATATATGCATTCCCCATAGCCTGGTCTGGAGAAGGCAATGGGACCCCACTCCAGTACTCTTGCCTGGAAAATCCCATGGATGGAGGAGCCTGGTGGGCTGCAGTCCATGGGGTCGCAAAGAGTTGGACATGACTCAAAAACTTCACTTTCACTTTTCACTTTCATGCATTGGAGAAGGAAATGGCAACCCACTCCAGTGTTCTTGCCTGGAGAATCCCGGGGACGGGGGAGCTTGGTGGGCTGCTGTCTATGGGGTCGCACAGAGTCTGACACGACTGGTGACTTAGCAGCAGCAGCAGCATGGCCTCATCAAAATTGGGAAAGGAGTATGTCAAGGCTGTATACTGTCACCCTGTTTATTTAACTTATATGCAGAGTACATAATGCAAAATGCCAGACTGGATGAAGCACAAACTGGAATCAAGATTTCAGGGAGAAATATCAATAACCTCAGACATGCAGATGACACCACCCTTATGGCAGAAAGTGAGGAGGAACCAAAAAGCTTCTTGATGAAGATGAAAAAGGAGAGTGAAAAAGCCATCTTAAAACTCAACATTCAAAAAACTAAGATCGTGGCATCTGGTCCCATCACTTCATGCCAAATAGATGGGGAAACAATGGAAACGTGACAGACTTTATTTTCTTGGGCTCCAAAATCACTGTGGACGGTGATTGCAGCCATGAAATTAAAAGATGCTTGCTCCTTGGAAGAAAAACTATGACAAACCTAGACAGCATATTAAAATGCTGTTAAATATGACAGTATATTAAAAAGCAGAGCCATTACTTTGCCTACAAAATCTGTCTAGTCAAAGCTATGGTTTTTTCAGTAGTCATGTATGGATGTGAGAGCTGGACCATAAAAAGGTTGAGTGCCAAAGAATTGATGCCTTTGAACTGTAGTGATGGAGAAGACTCTTGACAGTCCCTTTTACCACAAGGAGATCAAGCCAGTCATTCCTAAAGGAAATCAACCCTGAATATTCACTGGAAGGATTGATGCTGAAGCTGAAACTCCAATATTTTGGCCACCTGATGGGGTGAGCTGACTCACTCGAAAAGACCCTGATGTTGGGAAAGATTGAAGGCAGGAGGAGAAGGGGACAACAGAGGATAAGATGGTTGGATGGCATCACCAACTCGATGTACATGAGTTTGAGTAAACTCTGGAAGATTGTGAAGAACAGGGAAGCCTGGCTTGCTGCAGTCCATGGGGTCGCAAAGAGTCGGACATGACTGAGTGACTGAACAACAGCAACATACCCTGGTCTCCTTTAGGTATGTAACACATACTCAAGAATAGCCTCCGTCCTCCTGAGAGGAAATGTACAATTGTATTAAAAAGCTTGCTGTGGATATGAGTCATACACATCCACATCAGCAATTAACTCTTTCCCTATTAAGAGGAGTGATTCTGTTCCCTGGGATAATTTTAACCAGATAAATTGCCTTAATCGATGAACAACTTTTTTTTTGGTCATTTGTTGGAAATACTCTTCCACAGGTATGCCTCCTGTTAACCAGATATTCTTCTTGCAAACTTCCCATATGCATATCAAACCTTAATTTCCTACTAACTTCCCATATAGTTTCAGACAGTCTCAGCCTGCAAGGGAAAAGCAGTGGTTTGTTACACCTGCGTGTTAGGCTTATTGACCCTAAACTCTTGCCCAATGTTTTTACTTCACTTGGAAGGTTTGCAGCACACCCTTGTGAAACACAAAGATTCTTCCGCAGTTTAAGAATCTTCCTCTGATTTAAGTGTGCCATAAACATTATTATTGTTATCGCTACTGCACTGGCTTACATTTTGTCTTTCTCAAAGCCAGTCATACCTGTGTGTGACCTTTGTTACCCTCAGTCAAGTTTCTCTTTCATTATGAAAAATTTCTAATATTTTATTCTTAGACCTTCAGCTACTCAGATTGCTTTCATTATTGCCTCTCATCATTTAGTTTTTCACAGAGGCAGACGATTTGATGTGCATTTTGAAATAATTTATGCAGCTTAGCTAGAGTTCCAGGCAAGGAAGATGGGAGAGGCCAGATCAGGGCCTACATTTATCTACAGTTTTTGGCTATCATATCCATGTTTGGTTGATTCCTTTACTTTGCAGAGAAATCCAAATTCTTTCAATAGTAGAGTGCTTGAAAGAAGCAAAAGGATGGGGATAAAAGTAATGAAAAGAAATGCAAATACAGTAGCAAGTGCTATAGAATGTTTAAGGGAAGTACAACATCACACAGCAGGAACAAAATGGGAAAATGTTTATTTCATTGGTTAAATCAAAACATTCCAGGAAGGACTGCCTTAAATAATTTTCAGAGGCCTCACTGATACATATATGGGAGGGGAGCCCCACTACCCTGGCCACAAAAACTATTTGGTATAACTAATCACATGCAAACCCAATTTGCAAAAGCAGAGCATTATTACAATATGATATTTTAAAAAAAGATTGGTTGAGCAAATAGACTTCGTATCTTTAAAATGGGAAAAGAGCCATTATAATTATGCTGGGTTGAACCTGAGAAATCCTGGCAATACTTAAAACCTTCTCAATTACAAATAGGAGCAAAGATACAGGTGAACTAAGCTACCCCTCTCTAAGGTCGCTGAGTAAGGAGACTTTGCATTTGCTATTTTGGAATAAGTTGTTTGCTTTCAGATGGCTTTTTAAAATGGCTACCACATAAGTTTTGCTTGTATAGAACTTTCTTATAAAATAGTTGCTCCTTAATTGTATCTGTTACTATTTAGCCAGTTATTTTTCTGGTGTTAGGATATGACATTTTTTTTCTTTGAATATTCACCTACTGCAGTGAAAGGCTCAGCCAGATTTGAAAGCCACAGATTCAGAAACATGGCACAATGGTGCAATTCACAAATCAAATTTTAAAAAGTTAAATATTCATGCCATGGCAAAGTAGCCAGCGACCAGTGACAAAGATACATTTCACCATAAAGACAACCACAAATTAAAAGTATTTGCCAAAAATGTCTTTTCTCTCATTGTTAAATCACTTTTACTCCCAAGATGCACTTGTTTTCTAATATTTAGCATTCACAGTATAACTGAAATTAATTACATTCACAATGGTCACTTTCTGTGTTCAAGATTGACATCTTGATTGCTTAAAATGAGGTAGATAACCATTCAAGGGTTTTGTTGGTTGGGACTAAATTCCTTTATATCTTGATCGTTTTTTTTTTTTTAATAGAATTCCAAAATATTTAGCAAAAGATTGAACATATCTGAGCATTTTGGAAAAATATAATTTCAAGAGGTTATTTTATGAAAGTTGTTTTACCTCATTTCAACTTAAAAACAGGATAAAAGCATCAAATTACAAATGCACTGCATATCTTAAAGCTGACAAATAATCTATCATCACACAAAGCTGTAATTCTGCTTTGGAAGTATATAGATGCAGAGGCATTGGTTTAAATCATTCAGGGGCCAGACCAGCTGCTGCCCCTGAACCTTTGATCCTAAATTGCAAATCTCCTCCAAGGTTCAAGCCTGATTTCCAGAGTTCTTCATAGGAGGCTCTCACTGAGATCTTGAATCCCATCTCTGGAGAAAGATTAAGTTGGAGGCAAAGGCCCACTTGGGTAAAACAGGCTGCAGTGGACAAAGCTGGAGACACGATGGAGCCAAAAGTGTTGGACCATGGTCTTGGGCAGGCTTTGACTGTGAGAGGGAGGGGCGATTAGAGCCACCAAGTCGTCACCTTGGGAACCGTCAGGTTGCTGGGGGTAGGCTGGGCACTAGACCAGCCAAGGCTCCTGGAGTGGGTCGACGAGAGATTTCTGAAAAGGCTGGCAGACTGCCGCGGATCTTTGTCTTTTTACGAGGAGCCATGGGCGAGGCTCCCAAGAATTTGTTTAAGGAGCTTGACTTTCTCATGCCTCGAGCCAGATCCTGGAGCATCAGGTCATCAGCCAGGACGCCCAGAAACGCGCTGGTGGTGGAACTGAGGATGGTGGCCGCCACCTGCACGGGGCGCCGGGCCGCAAAACTGTCACTACCACCAGCAGCCCCATCGGGTTCGGTCGAACCTCGCAGGCCAGGGTCGCCAAGTAGGCGACGCAGAGCATACGAGGCGCCCGACTGCAGGTACTGGTAAGCGCGCCGTCCGCTGTGGTCGCGCACGTGCACCTGCGCACCCAAGCGGACTACCAAGAGCACGGCCGCATCCTCGTGGCCGTGCAGCGCCGCCAAATGCAGCGGCGTATAGCCGCCGTGCGAGCGCGCGTTGACGTCGACCCGTGCGCCCCCACGCCGCGCGACCTCCACCAGCTGCTGCACCATCTCGAGGTCACCGCTCTTAGCGGCCCAGTGCAGGGCTGTGAAACCAGACATGAAGTCGCGTTTGGCTGCCAGGCCGAGGTCGCGCAGCAGCAGCCCGTGCAGCTGGTGGGTCCAGCGGCCCCCAGCCGCCCGCACTAGCCACTCGTGTTCGGCCGGCTCCAGGGGCACGGCGGACGGCGGCGGGGCAGCCGGAGCCTCCTCAGTGTCGGGGCTCAGCAGGCGCGGGCCGGCGCGCGACAGGCGCCTCAGGTGAGGGGAGCGGCCAGAGCCCAGACCGAGGCCCAGGCCGGACTCCTCAACCGAGAGCCGCCGCAGCAGCATCGGGGAGCTCCGCGGACTGGGCTCCTCCGACAGCTGCCTGCGCAGGCCCTGCTCCTCAGCCCGGATCCGCAGCGCCGAGGGGCCGGGGACGCAGCGCACAGGCAGCATGCAAGGCTTCTGAGGCGGAGGGCGAGGGGTGGGTGGTGGTGGCCCCCGAGGCGCAGCTTCCGGGTCTGGCGGTTCTACGTGGGGCGAAGGTGCCTCCGACGGTGCCGTGGACGGTGGGGCCACGTCTTCAGAGAGACCCTCAGAGGGCTGGGCCAGTTCGAAGGCTGGAATCTGGGGGTCAGAGGGCACCCCTGACTGCCAGGCCGGGTCTAACAACAGCCCCTGAGTGGTCTCTGAGGCCGGAGCCCCGGCGGTATCCTGCTGCTCTGATGGCAGGGCCGGGTCCTCAGCCGATTCCGCCGCCCTCGGTGCCCAGGACGCAGACGGAGCCCCCGAGGCCGCGGTTTCCTCCTGTGAGACAGAAGTGACCTTCGACGGCGGGGCTGGTGCCTCCGGGGCGCTCTGGAAGCAGCAGGCCGGGGGCTCGGGTCCGTCGTGGGACCGCGACTTCTTCTTCAGCACCACGAATTTGACGCCGTCGAGCTCCTTCACCACGGCCACGTTGTTGACGAACTGCTTGAAGCGGTCCCTGCGGGCTGCGCGGCCGCGTGGGTCGCCGGCCTCCAGGAGCGGTTTGAAGCGGCTCAGCAGCTCGGAGTTGCGCACCTTCCCGCCGTTCTCCTGCAGGAAACCCAGCACCGCCGCCTGGCTCACTCCGGCGGCCGCAGCAGCCGCGGCCGCGGCCAGTGCCATGGTCACTTACCGCCCCGCAAGGGGGGAGCCAGGCCGCCCGCTCCCACCAACTCTGCGGCTCCCGGTTGCTGGGCAAGGTGGACGTCGCGGCGCCGCCGGAGGAGGGAGCCGGGGTTCCGGGAGTCAGGTCCGCCTCGGCCAGGCTCACCTGATCTTTTTCACCGAGGCGTGACGGGCGTGTCCCCGAAGCTGGACCTCGGTCATGCCAGCGCAGCGGGGCCCGGCAGTCTCCTGGAGAAAGGAGCCGGGGGCCGCGGCGCGCGACCCCCGCCGCTGCCCCGCGGGGTCCCCAGTCTTCGGGGTAGGTGTCTGCCTTTACAATCTGTCCAATGGGCGCCGGACTCCATCCCCCATGCGCGGTGCTCGCCTTACAGGTGACAGCTGCCGCCAGGGCCGCGGTGGGAGTACGGGAGCGGAAATTCTCCACCGCCCCTCCCAACCCGGGAATTAAAGGCGCAGTGCCAAGCTTCAGCTCCGCTCCCGGTTGCTAGGTGGGTGTGTTTCCCAGGGATAACGCGGTCGCCAGCCGAAGCAAGGTTTCTTATTCCTTTAAGAAATGTTTAACCACCACAAAATACCGGGCGATTGCTTCAACCAGTAATTTATTTAAAGACCATCAATGCCTTCTGAGTTGTTGATTACAGAAAAATGGCTTCGTGTAACTTGCAGTAGACACAATTCGCTGTGCGTGGCAATGTATGTCACCCGAGATTTAGAAGAGACGTTTTAAAAAGCAGTTTTCTTATGATGCGATAGTACATTTTCACATCGAGTTTGGGGAATAAAACCACAGGAAAACATAAAGAAGGAAAAATATCACTTAAAATTACCATTAACATTTTTGACTGTTTTTTTTCTCCCTCCCCCTACACATGTGTATACATGTTTATGCTTTAAAATAAGAAAGTAAAATTGGAATCATGCTATGTTTTTAAAAATTCACTTCCTCCACAAATATTTGCTGCGCACCTCGTTTCTGCCTCAGAGAAGGCGATGGCACCCCACTCCAGTGCTCTTGCCTGGAAACTCCCATGGATGGAGGAGCCTGGTAGGCTGCAGTCCATGGGGTCGAGAAGGGTCAGACACAACTGAGCGACTTCACTTTCACTTTTCACTTTCATGCATTGGAGAAGGAAATGGCAACCCGCTCCAGTGTTCTTGCCTGGAGAATCCCAGGGACAGGGGAGCCTGGTGGCACAGAGTCAGACATGACTGAAGCGACTGCAGTAGCAGTAGCAGTAGTTTGTGCCATTACCTTTTCAGATTGTGATACATGGTTTAGAAAGACAGATAAAAACCCCTGATTTAGTGGAGCTCTTATGGTAGAATGGGGGAAGGTTTTTGTTGTTTAGTCGCTAAGTCATGTGGGGCTCTTTGTGACCCCTTGGACTGAAGCATGCCAGGCTTCCCTGTCAGGGGATGGTGGGGAGCGACAAAGAGAAGTGATATGGTGAATGTGCAAATTGTATAATATACTAGAGAAATACTATGGGTATTTAAAGTAAAATAAAATACTATGGGTATTTAGAGTAAAATAGAGGGGCAGGTTCAGAGAAGGCAATGACATCCCACTCCAGCACTCTTGCCTGGAAAATCCCATGGATGGAGCAGCCTGGTGGGCCGCAGTCCATGAGGTCGCTAAGAGTCGGACAAGACTCAGCAACTTCACTTTCACTCTTCACTTTCATGCATTGGAGAAGGAAATGGCAACCCACTCCAGTGTTCTTGCCTGGAGAATCCCAGGGACGTGGGAGCCTCATGGCCTGCTGTCTATGGGGTTGCACAGAGTTGGACACGACTGAAGCGACAGCAGCAGCAGCAGCAACAGCAGCAGAGGGGCAGGTTGCAAGTTCGAACCCTGTATTCAGGGTAGGACTCACTACTAATCCCTTTAAGGGATTAGAGATTTATATAGGTAAGTAGAAGAAACTTTGAGCAGAAGAAACAGCCAGGGCAGAGGTGTGATCAGTTTTTTAATTTACAAACACAATACTACAAATACATAAACAAAGACACTGGTAGTTAAAGAGAGCAAGACTCTTGAATCAAAATTCCACACTTGAGTCCTGTCTCTACCTTGAGTACTCGCTTGACCTCTCTGTGCCTCAATTTTCTTATTTGTGAAGGGAGAAGTGGACAGTAATTATACTTAGCAAATTGTTGTGAGAATTCTGTGAGAAAGTAAATATAAAGCACTTAGAACATGCTTGGCCCACAGTGAATATTCACATTATTATTAGTAGTATGTTGTTCAGTTGCTCAGACATATACCACTGTTTGCGACCCCATGGACTGCAGCATGTCAGGCTTCCCTCTCCTTCACCATCTCCCAGAGCTTGCTCAAACTCATGCTCATTGAGTCATTGATGCCATCCAACCACCTCATCCTCTTTGGATGAGATTTGGGCTCCATTTCCTCATTTGAGCTCCAAAATCACTGCAGATGGTGACTGCAGCCATGAAATTAAAAGACACTTACTCCTTGGAAGAAAAGTTATGACCAACCTAGACAGCATATTAAAAAGCAGAGGATCTTTTTCAAAGATCCTCCAAATTGTTCTTTCTAGTGGATGAACCAATGGAGATTTTTAGTAATCCCATCCAAATTAATTTCTTGATGGGAGTTTCTATTCCTCAACTTTTCCCATTTTTATTTTGCAAAATTTCAATCTTAAGTATTATTTCTTGTGTTTGTAGCCATCTATCTACTCTTTCTTTTTCAGTTGAGGTACAGTTGATTTACATTACTCTGCAGGACCTTTAAGCCTGCAGAGTTTCCGGCCTGAAAATGGAACTTTTCCCTATTTTGGTCTGGGCCCTTGGGGCGCAGAATTTCCAGCCTGCAGTAGGATCTTCCCTGTATTTCAGCCCAGCTGCAAAAGTCCTGGCCCCAATACAAACCTGGCCCCAATACAAACACACTAGCTTTTGTGAATGGCACACTAGCTTTTGCCAAAAGCAGGGAAAGGGCTCAGAATTTTCTTACTTTCAGTCCTTCATGGCCCTTAGTCAGAATCCAGATTTGAGAGACTCATGCCACATGTGTCTTTCTGTTGCTTCCCTATCTCCTGTCGCCCTCTGTCTCTCTCCATCAGATTTCCTAGATGACCCCTGCTTGACCTTTCATATCCACATGACCTCTAGGAAAGAATTCTGGGGTTCCCTTTGGTTCAGGTCTTTCTCCTATTTTCAAAAGCCTGAGGGATCAAAACTCTCCTAACATTCTAAAGAATTCCCTTCTAAATACTGTGGTTTCTCAGGGTGGGGAAGGACCAAGCTTCCCCAACTCCTGCAAATTCCCTTAACCCTTCAGAGTCTTCTGATGGGACCAAGACCTCATGTCCCACCAGAGGGACAATCCAAGATTTTTATCAGATGATCTGCCCCTGATATCAGAGTCAATTTGAGCACTATTTGATCTATATTTTAGCTATAAAACTATGACTACAGAAAGGAAAGATGACTTTTTGACACAGGATGGCCATGATATTCTTTAGACTCCAGAGAAAACTGGTTAAAATCAAATTTTTTTTTTCTTGGAAACTGCAAAACCAGTTCTTTTTGCATATCCAATTAAAAACAACTAGCTTGTTAAAGGAGAAGGCAGTGGCAACCCAATCCAGTACTCTTTCCTGGCAAATCCCATGGACGGAGGAGCCTGGTAGGCTGCAGACTGAAGCGACTTAGCAGCAACAGCAGCAGCAGCTTGTTAAAAGGCCTGCCTAGGGAAAAGCTTGAAGTTAACCCTTTCCATGTCCTTGAAATACACAGCCCACTTTGCCTGAGACCTCAGCCTTGGGCAAATTAGAACTTCAAGCAAAAAAAAAAGGGGAGGTGGTTAAAGAAACATTTTAAATCTCAAGTGGAAAACTATGAGATCTCTGTCTGTCTGGATTTATGTATGTCTCCGTGTGTGTCTTTTGACTTTTTTTTAATATTGCTGAAGTTGTAAATGAGTTCTAATTGGCCTAAAGAAAAGTAAGCGCTTACAAATCAGACAATTCTTAATACAAGAGAAATTAACCTAAATGAATTTCAGATTCACATGAACTGGGAAATAATATTAAATATCTAGTATTAATGTTTGTTTGCTAATCTGATATAGACAGGTCTAAGAGTCATTAACATTAAGCATAATATTTTCATTGTGTCTAGGTTTATTATAAATTAAATATTGTAATATTGTTTTATCTGTTACAAGTTTGTCAGCAAGGAAATTACCTCAAGTGAAGAAACTTCAAAAAAATATATAAATGAGATATTATATTTTTAGATAAACTATTAATAATTATACTTTAGAAATGTCTGTCTAAAACAGTCTGTCTAGATTTTGGTAACCTGAATTTCTAGAGTTGTGCTGAACTAAGTGATAGAAGTTTATTGAATAGCTATGTCACTTCCAAATAAAATAAGATTTTGAAACATTAATTCAGTTCAGTTCAGTTGCTAAGTCATGTCCAACTCTTTGCGACCCCATGGACTGCAGCACACCAGGCCTCCCTGGTGTCCATCACCAACTTCTGGAGTTTACTCAAACTCATGTCCTTTGAGTTGGTGATGCCATCCAACCATCTCATCCTCTGTCATCCTCTTCTCTTCCCGCCTTCAATCTTTCCCAGCATTAGGGTCTTTTCAAATGAGTCAGTTCTTCACATCAGGTGGCCAAAGTATTGGTGTTTCAGCTTTAGCATCAGTCCTTCCAATGAATATTCAGGACTGATCTCCTTTAGAATGGACTGGTTGGATCTCCTTGCAGTCCAAGGGACTCTCAAGAGTCTCCTCCAATACCACAGTTCAAAAGCATCAATTCTTCAGTGCTCAGCTTTCTTCACAGTCCAACTCTCACATCCATACATGACCACTGGAAAAACCATAGCCTTGACTCGACGGACCTTTGTTGGCAAAGTAATGTCTCTGCTTTGTAATATGCTGTCTAGGTTGCTCATAACTTTTCTTCAAAGAAGCAAGCGTCTTTTAATTTCATGGCTGCAATCACCATCTGCAGTGATTTTGGAGCCCCCCAAAATAAAGTCTGTCTCTGTTTTCACTGTTTCCCCATCTATTTGCCATGAAGTGATGGGACAGGATGTCATGATCTTAGTTTTCTGAATGTTGAGCTTTAAGCCAACTTTTTCACTCTCCTCTTTCACTTTCATCAAAAGCCTCTTTAGTTCTTCACTTTCTGCCATAAGGGTGATATCATCTGCATATCTGAGGTTATTGATATTTCTCCCGGAAATCTTGATTCCAGCTTGTGTTTCTTCCAGTCCAGCGTTTCTCATGATATACTCTGCATATAAGTTAAATAAGCAGGGTGACAATATACAGCCTTGACATACTCCTTTTCCTATCTGGAACCAGTCTGTTGTTCCATGTCCAGTTCTAACTGTTGCTTCCTGACCTGCATACAGATTTCTCAAGAGGCAGATCAGGTGCTCTGGTATTCCCATCTCTTTCAGAATTTTTCACAGTTTGTTGTGATCCACACAGTCAAAGGCTTTGGCATAGTCAATGAAGCAGAAGTAGATGTTTTTCTGGAACTCTTTTGCTTTTTCTATGATACAATGGATGTTGGCAATTTGATCTCTGGTTCCTCTGCCTTTTCTAAATCCAGCTTGAACATCTGGAAGTTCACAGTTCATGTACTGTTGAAGCCTGGCTTGGAGAATTTTGAGCATTACTTTGCTATCATGTAAGATGAGTGCAATTGTGTGATAGTTTGAGCATTCTTTGGCATTGCCTTTCATTGGGATTGGAATGAAAACTGACCTTTTCCAGTGCTGTGGCCACTGCTGAGGTTTCCAAATGTGCTGGCATATTGAGTGCAGCACTTTCACAGCATCATCTTTTAGGATTTGAAATAGCTCAACTGGAATTTCGTCACCTCCACTAGCTTTGTTCGTAGTTATGCTTCCTAAGGCCCACTTGACTTCGCATTCAAGGATGTCTGGCTCTAGGTGAGTTATCATACCATTGTAATTATCTGGGTCATGAAGATCTTTTTTGTATAGTTCTGTGTATTCTTGCCACCTCTTCTTAATATCCTCTGCTTCTGTTAGGTCCATACCATTTCTGTCCTTTATCGAGCCCATCTTTGCGTGAAATGTTCCCTTGGTATGTCTAATTTTCTTGATGACCATTATATCTACTACTGTGGGCAAGAATGCCTTAGAAGAAATGGAGTAGTCATCATAGTCAACAAGAGTCCAAAATGCAGTACTTGGATGCAGTCTAAAATACGACAGAATGATCTCTGTTCATTTCCAAGGCAAACCATTCAATATCAAGGTAATCCAAGTCTATGCCCCAATCACTAATGCTGAAGAAGCTGAAATTGAATGGTTCTATGAAGGCCTACAAGACCTTCTAGGATTAACACCAAAAATGATGTCCTTTTCATTACAGGAGAATGGAATGCAAAAGTAGGAAGTCAAGAAACACCTGGAGTAACAGGCAAATTTGGCCTTGGAGTACAGAATGAAGCAGGGCAAAGGCTAATAGATTTCTACCAAGAGAATGCACTGGTCATAGCAAACACCCTTAAAGATTTTGGACTATTAATGAATAGTGTTTGGTGCCATCCTGAGATATTCTCTATAAGAAAGCAAATGTTTTTCTGGAAATTATCACTGGTATTTATGTTTACCAATCTATAGAATGCTAATATAAAGGTCAGTTCTTGGTTGCTAAAGGAAAGTAAGAAGTGTGTTTTCGTAAAAAATGTATAAGGAATGAAATTACATTTTATGAAGGGAAAAGGAAGTAGGTCTGACTTACAGGTAGCTGTTTCAGGATGGGAGAACAAAGTAATGGGTATAAAAAGTGATAAGATTTTATAGAAAGTGGACCCCAAGGGAAGAGTTTTGTGCATAAATACAAGTTTTCTTGAGATGTTGAAATGCCTTTGATAATGGATTTTAAGTTTCTTTACGTCTGAAGTGATCTGTTCTATGTTTACCTTTGAAATCTTCTTTGTTACTTTGGCTAAGTGAATATATTGTTTCACAGTGATCTATATGATTCTATCTGACTGAGTGTTACCAACCCTGTTGATATTTATCGGCAAAAATTCCTAAGAACTTGACTTCTAGCTAACTTTGGGATGCTTCAGAGGACCCCTGAGATATCCCAAAGAGGTATTAAACTACCTAGGTTCACTGGACATGTTAAATTACATGGGAAGTACTGTTGAAAGGGTGATAAATCTTCTCAGGTTATACTGTTATGGTTGATGTTACTAATATAGATATCCTAAAATTATGTGAAATTCATGAAAATCTGATATGTCCTGGTATAATGTTGTCAGTTATAATTCTAGTTATCATGTTAAAGTGTTACAAGTCACAGCAATGACCAAGTTACTTTGTCAATTACAATTTAATCATATTTTAAACATGCCTTCTATGGTTTCACTATGATGCCTTTGCAAGAATACTACTACTTCAAGATTTATGGAAAAGGCTTTTCTAAGATTAACCAATAGCCAAATTTTGTTTGTTTGTTATCTGGTAAACTGGTAACAGACTGGAATTTAGTCTACTCTCTCTGTTAAGAGAACAAAGTTTTCTTAGAGTGAAGCTTTCAATAACAGATTATGAATTTCTTTGCCTTTAAGTGATTTATATTTGTTTTTAAAATATTTTGTTACTTTGGTAAACCAAATAAACATTATTTAAGATTATAGTACATGAAAAAAAAAAAAAAAAAGATTATAGTACATGTAGACAAAGCTCATTCTGCTTCTACAAAAAATAAGCCCTCACAGTTAGACTTTTGATATTCTGATGTTCTTAAAACATGGCAGCAGTCTACTCCTGAATCAGGGAATTAAAAATGGGTGAACAATAGCTGTAAATCAAAGAGTCAGGGCTATGGGAAATCCAAGATGGCCACTTGGATTTTCCTGGCTCCCTGACAAACCTCATTTTTATTTGATGGGTTAAAGCCTTCCCTGGCTACAGGGTTAATGCCCTCATAATGAAAAAAATCATGTTTCACTGAATATTAAGTTTTGTTAATTTTTAAACTAAGTTTCTAGTTTTGTTAATTAAGGTCTAGTGTTTACTAAGACTCACTTCTGAGATAGTTCCTTGTTGTTATGTTATATTGATAAAAGATTAAATTATTTTAAAAGACACTCTAAGTTTGTTTCTAAAGCTTAGCTCAGTAACCAACCTTCAGATAAAGATCAGATGCTCCATGATGTACAACCAGGAGATTAACAACTGGCTATAATCATTTAACTAAGTCAGATGACCTGGGGTATACTGGGTTATACCTAATGAAAGTTCTTGACTTAAATTCTATTTTTTTCTCTTAAATTTAATCAGAGTATGGTTGATTTACAGTGTTGTGTTAGTTTCAGGTATACAACGAAGTGATTCAGTTATACATACATTCATTCTTTTTCAGATTCTTTTCTCATATAGGTTATTACACAATATTGAGTACTGTTCCTTGTGTGGTATGGTAGGTCCTTGTTGGTTATCTATTTTAAAGATAGCAGTGTGTGCATGTTCAGCCTAAGCTCCTGATTTATCCCTCCCACCACGTTTCCCATTTTGTAACCAAAGCTTGTTTTGTAATTGACTTAAATTCTTACTTGTGACCTTACTAATAACTGCTAGCTATATTATTTTCTATGTCGCTTGTTTCAGAAGATTGTTTCTTATGTTACTAAATGTGTGACTCAGCCTGTGATAAAATGCTGATATGCAGTTCCATACGAGATCAATGATTGTAATAATGTAACTCTAGATATGGGAAGAAGCAACAAGAGGGAATATTTCCCTGGACCAAGAGGCTAGTAAAACAGGAATGGTCCAGAGACTTTTGTCGCTTGCCAAGGCCTGGTCTAGTAACAGCATATTGAGTGGACTGTCAATAGAATCTTCGGTAGACCTGGGAATGAGCCTTCCCAGCACCACGGCACACAAATGGCCATGAAATGCCCCAAAGCATGGTCAGATATGGGGCTATGAAGGGACCCTGCTGACTGGAAGTTGGCACTGGCCAGCTGCCTCTACAAAGATTAAATCATGACCACTGCAAGCTGTTGACCTTCAACACCCCCTGAAAGGAGTTCAAGGTGGAGATTAGAAATACGGCACTCTGTGCTCTGGGAAAAACCCAGAAGAACCAGCCTTCAGATAGTCAGATGGTTTTCAGGTAAATATTTTATGAGCCCAAATTCTTGCCTCTTCTCGCACCCAGAGAAACACTAACGTCACGAACCAATGTCTGGCCCTGGTTCTCCTGGCTAGGCCCTGAGCAGCTTTTCTATTTCTATTAATCTTTGGGCCATGTACCTTTGACTTTCTTGTTAAGTTTGTGTCTTCTAGAATACAACAAATCTAAAGCGGTAGTACGACAAGAATTTTCCCTGACCAACACCTAGACAATGCTGAAACAAGTCACCTTCTCATTCCATGGACTCTCATCTCCCTCTGTAAATGCACCCTGACAGAGAGCAGGCAAAGGGAACCCAGAGCCCCACGACGCCCCTGTGGAAGTCAGCCTAAGGAAGTCAGAGTGGGCATTGCCCCTTTCCCTTTGAGACTGGGTTCCCAAATGCCTGAAAAGGGAAATAGGTAGATAGTTAGACATGAGCAGGGTATCAACAGGGGCCAAAGAATTGACCCTAAAAATAAAGAGAGGGAGGAATATGGTGACCGAAGGACAAAAGAGCAGATAAAACCAAGGAGGGTCTTGGAATGCAGAAACGGAAAAACCAGACCCTTATCATCCTTCCCTCCCTCATGTTGTAACTATTAATGAAACAGTATAACCTGTCTCCCCTCCTACCCTATAGGCAGAAGGTATTTGCCCTACTCTTCCCCCACGCAGTATACATGCCTCATCCAATCAGCAAATGACCCGCAAGACCCCTATCCCACTCTTTGTACCCTGGCTATAAAAGTGAACTAAGGACCCCTGTTCAATGTCAGTTCTCCCTTGAGCTGGCCCATTGTTCTAACAGCGTCTCACACTCTAATAAACTTTATTTCCCTCTCATTCTGTCTCATGTCTGGAAATTCTTTTCCAACCTATGCCTTGACCATGACAGGGTGCAGAGTTTCTGGCCTGCAGACACCACCCTTATGGCAGAAAGTGAAGAGGAACTAAAGAACCTCTTTATGAAAGTGAAAGAGGAGTGTAAAAAAGCTGGCTTGAAACTCAACATTCAGAAAACTAAAATCATGGCATCTGGTCCCATCACTTCATGGCAAATAGATGGGGAAACAATGGAAACAGTGACAGACTATTTTCTCGGTCTCCAAAATTGCTGCAGATGATGACTGCAACCATGAAATTAAAAGATGCTTGCTCCTTGGGGAAAAAGCAATGACAAACCTAGACAGTATATTAAAAAGTAGAGATATTATTTTACCGACAAAGATCTGTACAGTCAAAGTTATGGTTTTTCCAGTAGTCATGTATGGATATGAGAGTTGGACCATAAAGAGAGCTGAGTGCAGAAGAATTGTTGCTTTTGAATTGTGGTGTTGGAGAAGACTCTTGAGAATTCTTTGGACTGCAAGGAGATCAAACCAGTCAATCCTAAAGGAAATCAGTCTTGAATATTCATTGGAAGGACTGGTGCTGAAGCTGAAGCTCCAATACTTTGGCCACCTGATTCGAAAGGCTGACTCACTAGAAAAGACCCTGATGCTGGGAAAGATTGAAGGCAGGAGGAAAAGGGGATGATAGAGGATGAGATGGTTGGATGGCATGACTGACTCGATGGACATGAGTTTGAGCAAGCTCTGGGGGTTGCTGATGGATAGGGAAACTGTCCTAGTTTGCTGCAGTCCATGGGGTCCCAAAGAATGGGACAGGACTGAGCAACTGAACCGAACTGACTGATAAAGCAAAAGTCTAATTAACATGAGAAGGAGAGATACTGGTTTGTGAAAGAAAGAAAGTGCTAGTCACTCAGTCATGTCCTACTGTTTGTGACCCCATGTATAGTCCATGGAATTCTCCAGGCCAGAATACTGGAGTGGGTAGCCTTTCCCTTCTCCAGGGATCTTCCCAACCCAGGGATCAAACCCAGGTCTGCTCGCATTGCAGGCATATTCTTTACCAGCTGGGCCGCAAGGGAATCCCAAGAATACTGGGTAGCCTATCCCTTCTCCAGGGGATCTTCCTGACCCAGGAATTGAACCAGGGTCTCCTGTCAAACCGGGGTCTCCTGCATTGCAGGTGGCTTCTTTACCAGCTGAGCTATCAGGGAAGCCCAAGAAACTAGTTTAGATAGTGGCATTGTGATGTTGCCCTCAATGGGTCTTACAGATGCTAATAAGAACAATTAAGAATATCAACAGGAAGAATTTGGAAGGGAAATCTAGCTATTAAAAAAGGAGGTAAAGTAAAGTAAAAAAAAAGAAAAAATATTCTCCACAAATTAAAAAAAAATCTTTTTATGTTTATTTGGTATGGGATAAATAGAATGGACATTTATGTAATTAAAACAAAATTTGACATTATTACACTACCTAAAGTTAATGAGCCAAGAGAGGCTCCCTACTGGTCCCCAACAGTAAAATCCAAACAAGTGTGTTCTATTTACCCTAGTTTTAAGTTATATATTTAAGAGGCTAGAAAAATTTACACTGAGATATCTGTCCAGCAATAATTTTGGAACAGTTAGGCAAAAAGGGCCTGACTTCCTCAGCTCTACCTGACTCTGGGGATCCAAGAACCTCTTATATAAAAATAGGAATTTTGCTTTGACTCAATTTATAAATTCAGAAAGATCTGTGCTGAATACCTTATACAAACTTTGAAGGTATAATAATTTAACTCTGAAGTTATAGAACATAGAACTTCCTAAATCAGTTTGATTAAAAATCTTGTCCCTGATTTTAGTAACTTTAGGCAACAGAACTGTTCTTTGAAAAAGCAAATAGTGTCTTTGTCTTGCAAATGTCTAAACCAGAATATAAATACAGGACTCAAGGACCTGCAACCAAGGAAAAAAAGGACACTTTTCAATGCAAAAGACTAAAATGTTCCTTAGCCAAACTTAGAGATAGTTGACCTCAGTCATCTGAACATGGCAACTGTTAGGTAGTTAGAATAGGAAACAAGAGTCCAGAATGGCGGTGGCTAAAAGACAAGGAAGGGAAAAGCCCGCGAAAATAGAACAAAGGAAGGTCAAAGGAAGGTCCGAGGACCTGAGTGAGGACTTCAGGTAGAACAAACAGCACTCCTGGCTAGCCCAATTTGCATGGGGCAGGCACAGGGGGAGGGAAAAACATATAAAAAGAGGAGCCAAAGGGCTCTCTCCCTGTCTCCCTCTCTCCCTGTCTCCGTCTTTCCCTCTTTGCCGCGTGCTGGGGCGTTCTTCTCTTTGCGTCTTCCCTCGAGGATGGATTTTCCTGCTATTATCTAATAAAATAGAGCTGTAACACGGAGCTGTAACACTGATTTGTCCAAGAGCTATAACATGGTCCATTTGAGACCAGAGAGCTATAACACAGACTGTCCAAGACCTAAGAGCTGTGACACGCAGAGGGCTTTAATGTCCGTCACGCCAAATCTTTGTTGTGACGAGACAGAACCGAGGAGCATACACTCGCCTGACACAACCTTAATGTATACCAACTGCTTATAAACTAGTAAGTTTAAATGATAATCCCTGATTCATAACTAAGCTTTTAAATTAAGCCATGAGATCTCTCGAAGGAGGGAGAGAAGGTGAAATGCCAGACCACCTTACCTGCTTCCTGGCAAAACTTCATGCAGGTCAAGAATCAACAGTTAGTTACCCCGTGGTGGATTCATTTTGATGTTTGGCAGAACTAATACAATTATGTAAAGTTTGAGAATAGAATAAAATTAATTAAAAAAAAAAAAAAAAAGAATCAACAGTTAGAACCAGACATGAAACAATGGACTGGTTCAAAACTGGGAAAGATGTACATCAAGGTTTTGCAGAGAAGAAGCCAATTCTGACTCCATGTTGGAAACTGTTTCTTCGACTTGCTTTTAATATTATAGTCATACTCAATGGCTTGCCTAGAGGATCCTGCCCCTCTTTTGGACTGTAAATTAAAGTGCCTTTGTTCAGCTCTTGGAGAGATAGCTTGTCCCTGCCCACCTGTGAATAGAAGAGATTAACACCTCTTCTGAAGGCTGGACATTCCCTTGGAGATGTTTTACAAGACTGACGATCTTTTTATGGTACTTCTCTACTGCATCTCCCTCTCTATTCTGCCTTTTGACTGTAGCTCCTCGTTGCTTCTTTCTCTCTGACCTATAAAAGAACCTGGCATCCAGGCCCCAATAAGATGGTTATTTTGAGGTGCTAGCCTGCCATCTTCTCACTCTTTGACTCCCCGATTTAAGTATCTTTCTTACCTCAACAGTTTGTCTCTTGGATTCATTGGCCTATTGTGCAGCAAGCAGAGTGAGATTTGACTCGGTAATAATGGGTGTATATTGTCACCTTATTTATTTAACTTTTATGCGGAGAAGGCAATGGCAACCCACTCCAGTACTCTTGCCTAGAAAATGAATGGAGGAAATGAAAATGCTCCTGCCATGGACGGAAGAGCCTGGTAGGCTGCAGTCCATGGGGTTGCTAAGAGTCAGACACTACTGAGTGACTTCACTTTCACTTTTCACTTTCATGCATTGGAGGAGGAAATGGCAACCCACTCCAGTGTTCTTGCCTGGAGAATCCCAGGGACGGCGGGGCCTGGTGGGCTGCCGTCTATGGGGTCACACAGAGTTGAACACGACTGAAGCTACTTAGCAGCAGCAGAGACCATCATGAGAAATGCAGGGCTGGTTGAAGCACAAGCTGGAATTAAGTTTGCTGGGAGAAATATCAATAACCTCAGATATGCAGATGACAATACCCTTATGGCAGAAAGCAAAGGGGAATAAAAAAGAGCCCCTTGATTAAAGTGAAAAAGGAGAGTGAAAAAGCTGGCTTAAAACTCAACATTCAAAAAACGAAGATTATGGTATCTGGTCTCATCACTTCATGACATATAGATAGGGAAACAATGGAAGCAGAGACAGACGTTATTTTCTTGGGCTCCAAAATCACTCCAGGTGGTGGTGGTGACTGCATCTATGAAATTAAAAGACTGTTCTCCTTGGACAAAAACCTGTGATAAACCTAGACAGCATATTAAAAAAGCAGAGACATTACTTTGCCAACAAAGGTCTGTCTAGTCAACACTATGGTTTTTCCAGTAGTCATGAATGGATGTGAGAGTTGGACTGTGAAGAAAGCTGAGCTAGGAAGAATTGATGCTTTTGAACTGTGGTGTTGGAGGAGACTCTTGAAAGACCCTTGGACTGCAAGGAGATCCAACCAGTCCATCCTAAAGGAAATCAGCCCTGAATATTCACTGAAAGGACTGATGCTGAGGCTGAAGCTCCCATACTTTGGCCACCTGATGCAAAGAGCAGACTCATTAAAAAAGACCCTGAGACTGGGAAAGAGTGAGGGCAAGAGGTGAAGGGGACAACAGAGGACGAGATGGTTGGATGACATCACTGACCTAATGGTCGTGAGTTTGAGTAAGCTCCAGGAGATGGTGAAGGGCAGGGAAGCCTGCACGCTGTAGTTCATGGGATCACAAAGAGTTGGACATGACTGAGTGACTGAAAACCAACAACGAGAGCTCTAGTCTGCCTCTTTATATCTGTGTACGTATTATATATGAAGTACCTCTACTTCTAAAAGGTAATATCAATATTAAGAACACTGAAAGAGAAAAGACAGTGTTGAAGAATCCAGAGTCACAAAATACACCAGGGAGGCACTCAAGACAGTGGAGTGCAGTTTATTACGCTAGAGGGTCCAGGGGAACTGGTTCCCAACAAGGACCCTGATGATTTTGGAGGACTTGGTTCTATGCCCTCGCTACATGACTGGTTACATGTTAGTAATTATTTTTACAACACTCAGGTGAGGAAGAATTAACAATTACAATATGCAGGTGCAGGCTCTATCGTTTATCTAACTGAGACAACCTGACCTTTACTTCCAATCTTTATTTGCCATCTGGGAGGGGGTTTCCTGGTTTTTCTTTAAGGATGGTTAGCAAGGTTCAGGCCCAGTTCACATCCTGCCTTAAGATGGCTGACAATCTTCAAGATGGAATCCCTCTTGCCCTCCTCCCAGCAGCCCCAACAACAGTGTGGCCACAATAATATTCTTTAGACTCTGGAGAAAACTGGCTAAGAGAAAATTTCTTTCAAAATTATAAAACCAGTTATTTCTGCATATGCAATTAACCCTCTAGCATGTTAAAAACTTGCCTAAAAAAAAAAAGCTTGAAGTTAACTCTTATCATGTCCTTGAGATACAGTCCTCATTGCCTTAGATTTAAAGCCAAAAAATAATAATAATAATAATAATGGGGGAAGGGAGGGGTGGGGGAAGTAAGTCTGGCTTACAGGCAACTGTTTCTGAATGGAGAAAGATACAGAAAGTAAAAAGAAGTTTTGTGGAAAGTGGAATCTAAGAAAAGAATTTCATCCATGGTACAAGTTTTATTAAGATGTTGTACTATCTTTGAAGTCTTCCACGGTTATGTTGCAGGAAGAGGGACCGACCCTTCCCAGGGCCCAAATGGGGTTCTTGTCTAACATTCAGAAATGAATCATCCGAGGAGACACATGTGCTGACAAAGCAAGAGACTTTATTGGGAAGGGGCGCCTGGGTGGAGAGCAGCAGGCTAAGGGAACCCAGGAGGACTGCTTTGCCACATGGCTCACAGTCTCAGATTTTA
Source organism: Bos indicus x Bos taurus (assembly GCF_003369695.1). Lineage (NCBI taxonomy): Eukaryota > Metazoa > Chordata > Mammalia > Artiodactyla > Bovidae > Bos > Bos indicus x Bos taurus. Next base: position 66,407,961 of record NC_040082.1, read on the forward strand.
TGGTGATGGGCTTAGTTTCTGGGTTGTCTTTGGCCAGTCATTTTGACTCAGAGTCCTTCCTGGTGGAACACACATTGCTCAGCCAACATGGACGTCACCGAGAAGGATCCTGGGAGTTGGTTAGACACGTGGTGTCACCTTCTGACCTTTCCTGATCTCTTCCAGTTGGTGGTGGCTTATTAGTTCCATGTTCCTTATGGACCTCCTGTGGTAAAACAACTCATGCACCTGGTTACATGGTGAGACAGTGCCTGGCCAGGGTGGGTGGTTTCCGGCAGTGTACTTCCCCTAACAGTTACTTTGGCTAAGTGAATAATAACTGTTAGGTAGTTAGAATAGGGAAAAGGAGTCCAGAATGGCCGTGGCTAAAAGATAAGGAAGGGAAAAGCTAACGAAAATAGAACAAAGGAAGGTCCCAGGACCTGAGTGAGGACCTCAGGTAGAACAAACAGCACTCCTGGCTAGCCCAATTTACATAGGGCAGGCCCGGGGGAGGAAAGAAACATATAAAAAGAGGAGCCAAAGCGCGCGCTCTCTCTTTTTCCCGCGTGCTGGGGCGCTCTTCTCTTTGCGTCTTTGGGTTGACATGCCCTCACATCTCGAGGATGGATTTTCCTATTATCTAAATAAAATAGAGCTGTAACACGGAGCTGTAACACTGATTTGTCTAAGAGTTATAACACAGTCCATTTGAGACCTGAGAGCTATAGCACGGTCTGTCCAAGACCCGAGAGCTGTGATACACGGACGGCTTTAATGTCTGTCACTCCAAATCTTTGTTGTGACGAGACAGAACCGAGGAGTATACACTAGCCCGACGTAACTATTGTTGAAATCAAACAGCAGGGACACTTGGCTTTTCTTGGCCCCCTGATGAATCTCACTTTTATTTCATGGAATAAAGCCTTCTCAGGCTGCGAGACTAATGTCCTCACAATGAAAAAAAATTTTTTTTGTTTCACTAAATGTTAAATTCCAGTCTTGTTAATTAAGGTTTCTGTTTGGCAAAGCTCACTTCCCAGCTAGTTCCTTGCTGTTGTGTTATATTGTTAAAAAGTTTACTTCAGCTATTATAGACCTAAGTTTGTTCCTAAAGCTTATCTCACTAATCTATCTTTGGATAGAGATGAGATGCCTTGTGACCTGCAACCAGAGAATTATACATTGTGAAAAAGACATAATTCAAAGGGCTATCACCAACCTGGACAGACTGTAAAGGAGAAGGGTTAATTTTAAATTTACACTCCATCTGTTCTGGGACTTTAACCCTCTTTTTTTATTATAAACATACATAATGCCCTTCCTGAGGGAGATAACCTGAGCAGCCCACCAGTGAAGGACTTTTAGAAGTGAAACTAACACATTCCTCTGCTTAAAGGCTTGCCCCATTCTAGGGGAAATTTCCAAGGATTGAATAGTTTTACTTCGCTTCCTCACCTCCCCCCCTCCCATCTCTGATCCATAAAAGAACTGGCAACCAGGCCTTGACAAGATGGTTATTTTGAGACACTAGCCTGTTATCATTTTGGCCAGGTGGCTTTGAATAAAAAAGCTTCTTCCTTACCTCATCCCCTCATGTCTCAGATTCATTGGCCTGTCGTGTGGCAAGTAGAGCGAGCTTGGACTCAGTAACAATTTGGCTTAGCCAGCCAGGTCCTTGCTGCTGGTGGCTAGCTGGCCCTGATCAGGGAATATTGGGACCATTTGTCCTAAGGGTCTTTTCTTTAAGATTCTCTGTAGTGGCACGGGCTGCCCCCGGTGCTTGGCAGTTGAGACCAGGAACCAACAAACTTCCAAGAGTCGACTGTAGGGTAAGGGAGTTAGAGAAGGCACTTTACAGGACCAGATCACCTTTAATGAGGCAAGAAGGGGCAGCAGTCAGATTAGTGAGCTGCTGCATTAACCCAAGAAAAGACTAAGTATATATAGGCATATATATGGAAAGCTACCATCTTAAGGGGGCCTGTTCTCCAAGGTTGTTCGGAGTAGTTCTCTCTTAAACCGCTGGGGCAAGAAATTCTGGAGATAGGCCAAAGGCTGGACTGGCTGGGCGTAGGCTGTGCGTAATCAACCTTTATGTCCTTTGTTTTTTTCTTCTGGTGAGAGAGTTCTTTGTTTTGCATAAAATGGTGGGGAGGACCTGGAGGGGAGTTTTAACTCCAGGCTATTTTGAGCCGGGTAACTTTCCTTCATTGACAGACTCGATTTCATTTGTTGAGTGAGTCTACCCAATCCAACAGCCTATTCAGCCAGTTTGCTTGTTTTGTTTGCCCGTCCTATGGGCTCAATTTTGGAGGGTAAGTCACTCCGGTGTGCACACTGGGAACATTTTCCCCCTCAGTTTGTGTTTTTCCTTTATGGGACAAAAATGGGAAATATTTCATCTATCCAGAAGGCAAGATCTTTGGGTTGCATATTAGATATGTTAAGATCAGAAGAGCAATTGCTCACAATAAAACAATCTGGCAGTCAGAAGCGCTGTACAAAGGTGAGGAATGTGAACAGGCCCGCAGGTTTCCTTGAATGTGAGGCATCCAATTCTAACTTCCTCTACAGGAGCCCTGGATAACTTTGACAGTGGGGAACAAGTTGATTGACTCTGTGAGAGACACTGCTCTCCTTTGTGAATTAAAAGCTCAAATAACCTTTCCCCCAGAACAGCTTGACATCAGGGTCCCATTGGGGCCTTTTTTGACCGTGTCCAATCTGGGGAGCTTTGGCTTCCGTCTGGGGGCTTCGACTCCAGTTAGGGGTGTTCTCCCTGTGAAGGGAAACTGTTTATAAGGCACTTTGGAGAAAGGTCACTGGTTTAATGAGACTGGAAAGTCATGTTAATGTGACTTTCCGGCTGGCTAGGTTTTGGTTTATTCTGGTTACTTTGGTAATGTGCAGACATCTGGTACTAACTTTTTATCACTCTAAGGCTTCCTCTACGATTTTCTCATTTCTTCTCAAACCCTCTGCAAACAGGCGAGTGGCTGTGGAAACAACTGAGGAACTCTGGCCAGAGTTACTCTCTGCTGTGTTCTAAAGGCCCACAGCCCACTGTCCCCCAGTGACTGCCACCCAAGTGGAAGATGCCCTCGCATGCTGCAGTCCATGGGGTCGTGAAGAGTCAGAGACGACTGAGCGACTAAACAGAATTGCAGTAAGCTGTGGTGGTCAAGTTGTAGTTACAGGAAATGTCCACAAGTCGGCAGCAGTTCTTCATACCCAGCTTTGGTTACTGGGGCAACCAGAGCCTTAGGGAAAGTCAGCTTCCTGGCTGCAGTGGAATGTGTCTGGGCTTGTGTCTCACTATTTCTGCCCCCTAAAGTTTCACACCTTGTTTGCAGGCGCATTCGAACCGGGGCCACAGCACTCAATTGAGGGTTCTCAGGTGCCTAGAAGGATGCACTGGCAGGAAGGAGGCTTGAGCTGGGAACTTTCTCCCAAAGGTCCTTGAGGCCAGAGGTCCCAGTACCATCCTTTGGGTGCATCAGGTACTCTGGTCCCAGAGAGGTAACCAGACAGTACAGGTTTAAGAGGGAGCTCAACTAAGTGCACCTAGCCTGGTATGTTGACACCACCCCAGTGCAGCCATGGGACCCAAGCCTGCCCAGATTCCAGGAATGGAATAGCAGCCCAAGTCAGGGAGGTCAGAGATAATACAGTAGGGACTGCTTTTCTGTCCTTAACATTAGGCCAACGTTATGTTGGAATATAGATGATCTGCAGTGTTGTGCTCAGTGTACAGCCACCCAATTCAGGTATTATTTATCCACGGGATATCCTTTTTTTTTTTTTTTTTTTGGATTTTTTGCCATAGAAGGTTGAACAGCGTGCTGAGCATCAGGTCTCTGTGAATTATTTATCTCAGATACACTTTTCTGTGTATACAACGGAGAAAGGAACAAAACAATTGCTGTAGATTATCTCTTAGAGATACAGATGTCTGTGTATAGGTAGTGATACAGATTTTTGTGTATATGTGGAAGGAAGGAAGACAGGAAGAGGATAATCCTTGTGGGTTATCTATTACAGATACAGGTTTCTATGCTTATGTTAGTCTGGAGATCCTAATTCATTCTAGGCACTTCACTTTTTTTTTTTTTCCTGGAACCCTTTGTTTGATTTTGAATTCTCTGAATCTCTTTTTGGATTGTAAATTTGTTGCCTTGTTTGTCTATTTTTACTTTGCCTGGAAGGTGCCTCACATACTACGGTCTTCATCTGCCTGACTGACTACCCTTAGTGTATGATCCTTCAAGGTCCATGCCTGTGGCTACCAGTGTCATAATTCCCTAATTTCAGTGGCTGCTTTTTATGAGTGAGAGATAGTCCACCGTATATGTACCGCATCTCGTTTGAGTTTTAATCTCTCCTTGGAGATTTTGCTGGCTGTGTGTCTTGGCTCTCGGATGTAGCGCTGTAGTCGTGTTCCTTGGTGTGCACACGCCTTTGCCTCAATGGTTTTCTTGGGATATAGGCCCCGGTGTGGGGATTCAAATCCTAGGCTTTGTTCCCCTTGATAGTTTTTTTTTTTTCCCCCCCAGGCATTCGGAGACTGTCCATTATACTGGGTGCTGCTACAGATAGAGTAAGAGGTTCTTTTGCCTCTAGGCTCTCTCTCGCCTGTTAACTTGTGAAGATGTCTATTGTGACTGGTGGGTTTTGATATTTCATTGTCATTTTGTTGACATTCCTACAGCAATTAGGGATGCTGAGCATCTTGTCCTGTGGTGGAGGCATGAGGTTTTTTTCCCTTAAAGGGTTTGAAGAAAATTTACCTTTGGCAATTGGCTTCCTGAAAGTCAGTTGTACTGGGGATATATTTCTGCAATTCCCATCCCAGGACATTAATTACCTGAGGGTAGCTGTCATTAACAGAACCCCAAGCTTTGTGAATTAGAGGGGGCAGTGAGTACTGGTGGTCATATTGTAGTTAAAGAGAATGTCCACAAGGTGGCAGCACTTTTTCATGCCCACCTCTGTTCCCTGGTAGCTCAGTTGGTAAAGAATCCACCTGCAACGCAGGAGACCCCGGTTTGATTCCTGGGGTGGGGAAGGTCCGCTGGAAAAGGGATAGGCTACCCACTCCAGTATCTTGGGGCCTCCCTTATGGCTCAGCTGGTAAAGAATACGCCTGCTATGTGGGAGACCTGGGTCCGATCCCTGGGTTGGGAAGATCCCCTGGAGAAAGGAAAGGCTACCCACTCCAGTATTCTGGCCTAGAGAATTCCATGGACTGTATAGCATGACTGAGCAACTTTAAAATCTTTAAAAAAAAATCTGTTTCCTGGGGCAACCAAAGCCTTAGGGAAAGTATGCTTCCTACCACTGTGAAATAGAGTGGAGTGTGCCTGAGCAAACACTTAACGGCTTGAGTCTCACTACTTTTTCCACCTAAAGCATCACACAAACACCCTGTCCAGACTAATCCCTTGCAGATCCACTGCACCCTGATGAGTGTGCTGAGGTGCTAGGAGGCTGCACTCTCAGGTAAGAGGCTTGAGCTGGGAACCCCAGCACCAGAAGAGGTTGTAGCTAGCTGACTCTTGCCTTCAAATTCCTCCAGGCTTTGATGCCACATGGGACTCTCATCACAACCAGAACATAACAGACAGTGGATCTTTTAAAAGGGTCAGTGAATGGAGAAGGAAATGGCAACCCACTCCAGTATTCTTGCCTGGAAAAGTCCATGGACAGAGGAGCCTGGTGGGCTGCAGTCCATGGGGTTACATGACTGAGCATGCATGCATGAGGGTGGAGGGAGATGGGTTGGTAGAACTAAAAAAAAAAAAGGGTCAGTGAAGGGCATCGTCCCAGGCTGTGTCAACCCCACCCCAGCCCAGCAGAAGGACCCAAGCCTGCTCAGTTTCCAGGCATGGGCTAGCATCCAAGTCAGATTTCAGAGATAATAAAATAGGCATTGATTTTCTTTCCTTTTATTTAACATCATGCAGTATAGACAAAATACAACGTAGTGATTACTGTCTGTATATAGCCGCCTAATTGGGGTATTACGTATCTATGGAGTATCTCGACTCTTTTTTTTATTTTTGCCATAGATTTTTCTATCAGAGTGTTGAGCATCAGCTTTCTGTGTATATGAGGAAGTTCAGTTCAGTTCAGTTGCTCAGTTGTGTCCGACTCTTTGCAACCCCATGGACTGCAGCACGCCAGGCTTCCCTGTCCATCACCAACTCCCGGAGCTTGCTCAAACTCATGTCCATTGAGTCACTGATGCCATCCAACCATCTCATCCTCTGTCGTCCCCTTCTCCTCTTTCCTTCAGTCTTTCCCAGCATCAGAGTCTTTTCCAATGAGTCAGTTTTTCTCATCAGGTGGCCAAAGTATTGGCCAGTATGAGGAAGGAAGGAGATAAACATTGCAGATTATCTTTCAGAGATACAGATATCTATATGTACATGACAGGCAGGCAGGAAGGAAGAAAGGAAGGAAGCAGAGAATCCTTTGTTGTTGTTGTTAGTGGCTCAGTCGAATCCGACTCTTTGCGACCCCATGGACTGCAGCATGCCAGCTTTCACTGTCCTTCACTATACCAGAAACACTGATTTTTTTCAAACAAAAGATTTTTTTTTAAAGTTTATTGTCTTGGAAAAATAGAACAAGTCTCTTTGGCAAACAATAGGCCAAACAAGAACAAGATGGTGGAGTAGGACATGCGCTCATCTTCTCCAGTGAGAACTCCAAAACTGCAACTCGCTGCTGAACAACCATCAACAGGAGAATGTTGGATCCCACCAAAAAAAGATGCCCCACGTCCAAGGGCAAAGGAGAAGCCCCAGCAAGATGCAGGAGGGGCGAAATTGCGTTTAGAATCAAACCCATACCCACCAGAGACGCTCATCAGAGGGCTATGTGTTCATGCTCATTGAGTAGTTAACTTCTTCCATTCAGTGGGGGTTTTAGCATCTGTATAACAACTCCGGGCATGTGCATCAGATGCCATTACCTCCGCACTTCAGAGAGGAGCAGAGGATACGGGATGCAGTCAGTCCTGGGAAGGCCCTATAGGCTCCTGCTCTATTATACCAGGTGTCTGGGCTCAGCAGCCAGGGAAGGTGGGGCTCCCTCCTGGGTGTGGGGAGCAGCAGGATCACAGTCCTCTGAGGGGCCTCTTAGTCCCCAAGGTGAAATGGTGAGGCAGTAGATAGACAGATGCATCTGGTCTGGGAGAGGGATCCAGGCTGGAAATGTCACTGGAATCATCATCAGAAGGAAGAGGAAAGGCCGGGGTCGAAGGGTGGGGGGCAGGTGGGTCACAGCCAACCCCATGCAGGTGATGGTGGTCCTGTTGGAAGCAACTCAGAGCCGGAAGGATTGCCCTCAGAGGCACAGCTTCATTCTCTTATTCCTTTGTAAAACACTGTGTCAGAGATTGAGACACCGTCAGGAGACTTCTGAGCCCAGTGCTGCTGTGGCTTCATCAAAGGGCCTCAGGCCACACCCATATCCCCACTGGGAATGAAGCCCATCAGGGCACCAGGACCCACAGACTTCAGGGAACCCCTGCCCTCAGAACTGGTCTCCCTTCTTCCAACCAGCTGCTGGTCAGAGGCCCACATTCTCCCATTCTGATTCCACCCCCAGAGCCTGAGGAGTAGTCCCATGTATAGATGGCCCACCCAGTCTTCGTGCTCCTGTTGCTGGACATTTTGGTGGACTCTATGCTTCCCTGAAAACAGGGGTGCACGTGTCATTTCAAATTGTGGTGTTCTCCAGATCTGAGCCCAGAAGTGGGATTGCAGGATCCCATGGCTCCTCTGTGTGTACTTTTTTCAGGAATCTCCATGCTGTTTTCCAATGTGGCTGCACCCTTGTGCACCCCCAGAGTGTAGGGAGGATTCCATTTTCTCTAAGTCTTCTGCAGCATTTATTTTTTGGAGATCTTTCTGATGATGGCCATTCTGACCAGTGTGTGTGTGTCGGGGGGTGATTCCTCAGTGTAAATTTTATTTGCATTGATTTAATAATGAGTGGGTCTTCCCTGGTGTGGCTCAGCAGTAAAGAATCTGCCTACAATGCAGGAGATTCTAGAGATGCAGATTTGATCCCTGAGACAGGACGATCCCCTGGAGAAGGAAAGGCAAGCCACTCCAGTATTCTTCCTGGAAAATTCCAAGGATAGAGGAGACTGGAAGGCTACAGTCCATGGGTTGCAAAGAGTCAGATATGACTGAGCAACTGAGCGCAGTAATGAGTGAGGGGGGTGTCTCCAGGTGCTTGACTCGTGTATAGCTAGACATACACATGTTCTTTTTCAGGTTCTCTTCCCATATAAATTATCACGGAGTGTTGAGGAGGATTCCTTGTGCTATGCAGTGGGTTCTTGTGGGTGATTTTATAGAGTGTAAAATCTACTCTTTCTACTGTGGGGAAACAGTGTCAGACTTTATTTTTGGGGGCTCCAAAATCACTGCAGATGGTGATTGCAGGCCTGAAATTAAAAGATGCTTACTCCTTGGAAGGAAAGTTATGACCAACCTAGATAACATATTCAAAAGCAGAGACATTACTTTGCCAACAAAGGTCCATCTAGTCAAGGCTATGGTTTTTCCAGTGGTCAGGTATGGATGTTACAGTTGGACTGTGAAGAAAGCTGAGTGCCGAAGAATTGATGCTTTTGAATTATGGTGTTGGAGGAGACTCTTGAGAGTCCCTTGGACTGCAAGGAGATCCAACCAGTCCATTCTGAAGGAGATCAGTCCTGGGTGTTCTTTGGAAGGAATGATGCTAAAGCTGAAACTCCGGTACTTTGGCCATCTGATGCGAAGAGTTGACTCATTGGAAAAGACTCTGATGCTGGGAGGGATTGGGGGCAGGAGGAGAAGGGGACGACAGAGGATGAGATGGCTGGATGGCATCACCGACTCGATGGACATGAGTCTGAGTGAACTCCGGGAGTTGGTGATGGACAGGGAGGCCTGGCGTGTTGCAATTCATGGTGTCGCAAAGAGTCGGACATGACTGAGTGACTGAACTGACTGAGTGTGTTAATCTGAACCAGCTCATTTCTCACTGCCCTCCTCTTCTCCTCCTTGGGAGCCATAAGTTTCTTCTTGAGAACCACAAGTCTGTGAGGCCATTTCTCTCTGGTAAAGAAGTTCATCTGTCTCCATTTTTATTTATTTATTTTTTCGTCTCCATTTTTAGATTGCACTTAGAAGTGATACCATATGACTCTTGTCTTGCCCTGTCTCCCCTGCTTCACTTAGAATGATCACCTCTACTTTCCTCCTGTGGCTGGAAATGCCATTACGTGATCCTTTTTAATGACTGAGTAACATTGCCTGTGTCCAGGTGCCCCATCTTCTCTATCCGTTTGTCTGTGTTCTGCGCTTGGTTTGCTTCCGTGTCTCGTTTGTGGCACCTAGTGCAGCTGTGACCACAAGGCTGCAGGTGTCTTCAAATTTTAGTTTTCTCCATATCTACACCCAGGTGTGGGATTGTTGGATCCTATGGTACTTGTATGTTTAGTTTTTTTGTTTTTTTGTTTTTTTTTTAAAGAAACTTCATACTCTTTGGGCTTCCTTTGTGGCTCAGCTGGTAAAGAATCCACCTGCAATGCGGAAGACCTGGGTTCAATCTCTTGGTTGGGAAGATCCCCTAGAGAAGGGAACGGCTACCCACTCTAGTATCCTGGCCTGGAGAATTCCACGGACTGTATAGTCCATAGGGTTGAAAAGAGTCAGACACGACTGACCGACTTTCACTTTGACTTTCATACTCTTTGCCTAATAAATGTACCGAGTTATATCCCCACCAAAAGTGCGGGGAAGTTCTCGTCTCTTCGCATCCTCTGCAACATGTTAGTTGGAGATTCTCTGAGATGGCCATCTGACCGGTGTGAGGTGATAGCTCACTGGACTTTTGATTTGCCTTCCTCTAATAATTAGTGATGCTGAGCATCTTTTTAAATGCTTGATGATCATGGGTATGCCTCCTTCATGAAATGTCCACTGAGATCTTTGGTTCATTTCCTAGTTTTGGTTCATTTTATTTTTGATATTGAGCTGCTTGAGCTGTTTGTATGTTTTGGAGATGAATTCTTTATGGGGATCTTTGTTTTGAAATATATTTTTTCCCTATTCTGAGCATGTTTTTCTTTCATCTAGGGTTTCCTTTGCTGTGAAAATGCTGCTAAGGTTAATTATGTCCTTTTGGCTTATTTTTTTTCTTTTTCAAACTTTCTCATGGCTTATTATAAGGTACTGAGTATAGTTCCCTGTGCTATACAGTAGGTCCCTGTTTATCCATTTCATATATAGCAGTGTGTGTGTCAGTCCCAAACTCTTAATGTATTCCTCCCCAACAAAGTTTGTTCTCCATGCCTGTGAACCTATTTCTGTAATAAGTTCATTTATATCATCTCTTAAAGACTCCACACATAAGAAATCCCATATGACATTTGTATTTTTCTGTCTTGTTTATTTTACTTAGTACAAAAATCTCTAGGCCCATCCACGTTGCTGCAATACTTCATCCTTTTAATGGCTGAATAATATCCCATTGTATATACACCACATTACCCATTCATCTGTTGATGGACATGTAGGTTGCTTCCATGTCTTGGCTATTGTGAATAGTGCTGCTGTGAACATTGGGATCCATGCATCTTTTCAAATGAGTGTTTTCATCTTTTCCAGATATATGCCCAGGAGTGGGACTGCAGGATCCCATGGTAGTTCCACTTTTGGTTTCTTAAGGAACCTCCGTAACCATTCTCCACCATGGCTGAACCAGTTCACATTCCCACTGTCAGTATGGGAGGGTTGCCTTTTCTCTACACCTCTCCAGCAGTTATTATCTGTAGACTTTTTCATGATGAAGCTGGGTTCCTTCTGAAGCGCCCTGGCCTCCAGGAAATAAACAGTAGGTGAAAAAGGCTGGTGCACAAAGTATGTAGCACACGCCACTCCTTGTGTTAAAATGTGTGAAGCTGCTCTGGACTCAAAGTACGTGTCAGCATGTCTCCCTGAAATGTGTGTGTGTATTGACACCCCAACCCCCCAGTGTGGCTGCATCTGCCGACGCGCCCCCAAGAACACCGTCAAGGTTAAATGAGGTCAAAAGGGTGCAGCCCTGATCTCCTAGAGGCAGTGTGTCCAGAGTCCCCAGAGAGCTCCCCGCTCTCAGATCAAGGAAAGGCCACATGAGGACGTGGTGAGGAGGCGGCTGAACCAGGAACCAAGCCTCCAGAAGTGAGCTCAGGCTGCAGCCTCCAGAACCAGGAGAGGTTCACTGCAGCCTCGGCGGCTGGGCCTCTGTTCTGTGGTGGCAGCGCAGGCAGAGTCATGAGATGGCTGTTTTCACAGAGAGGATGTTTCTAGCCTCCTCCGGGACTTGGCAGGTGTTAAACAGTCCATCCTCCTGCACCTGCTCATGTTTGTATCTGTGCCTATACAGATAGGTTCTCAGGTGCCTCCCTTCAAGACAGAGTCTCCCCCTGAAGAGATGTGGAGGAGATGGCCTGAGACTTCTGAGAGGCTTGTAAAAGGCAACTCCCCCAACCTTGCCCACCATGTAGTAAGGAGGCTCAAGTCTCATCTGAGAGGCCCGCATGGGGAATAGCCATCTGAGGGGGCCTTGCGGAAGCCCCAACACCTGCCCACCCCCACCCCCACCATGAAGCCGATGCCTCTGTTGCAACTTTGTGAGGGATCCTCAGCCAGCACCCCTCAGACAGATCACTCTCAAACTCTCACTGTGAGGTAATGTTTGTCCTAAGACACCAAATCAGGAGTAATGTTTAGGCGGCAAGAGATAAAAACACCATGCAAGTATCACCCACCACACATCTGAAATGATCAAACCATGTCTGCCAGCCCCTGGGAACCCCAGACCTGTGCAGTTCTGGCGCTGAAGGGATCCCCAGGTCACCACACCCCAGCATGAGCACCTGCAGGCGGGCAGGTTTCACAGTGAGGTTTAATGCTGTGTGTGTCTGAAAGGTTGCTGCTGAACCATGAAAGACACTGGGATTCTTGGCCTCCGGAAGAGAAGAATTCAATCCGGGGCCAGAGACGAGGCTTGATGGCTCAGAGCTTTTGTGTAATACAGTTTTATTAAAGTATAAAAGAGATAGAGAAAGCTTCTGAGATAGACATCACAAGGGGGCAGAAAGAGTGCCCCCTCACTAGCGTTAGCGATGGAGTTAGATACTTTTCATTAGTTACTACAGTGAATCGAAAGAATGTCTGGAGGTTGTAAAGACCTCACTAGACCCACTCCCATAATTTACATTTTAAGGTAACAGGATTAGCCAGAAGGTTTTTTCCGGAATCTGTCCTCAAGCAGGATGCATTATTATTATATAATCCTAAGGAATGTAGGGAGAAGGCAATGGCACCCCCCTCCAGCACTCTTGCCTGGAAAATCCCATGGACAGAGGAGCCTGGTGGGCCGCAGTCCATGGGGTCGCTAAGAGTTGGACAAGACTCAGTGACTTCACTTTCACTTTTCACTTTCATGCACTGGAGAAGGAAATGGCAACCCACTCCAGTGTTCTTGCCTGGAGAATCCCAGGGATGGCGGAGCCTGGGGGGCTGCCGTCTATGGGGTCGCACAGAGTCAGACACAACTGAAGCGACTTAGCGGCAGCAGCAGCAAGGAATGTAGAGGAAAAAAAAAAACATTTGTCCTTTCCTCCTCCTTGAGAATTCCAGATCCCTCTCTCCTTGGGGACCCCCAGACTTCTTATCAACCTGCCTAGGAATTGACTCTCTTATGTCCACACACCAAAGCTATTTCCACCAACAGAGGAAATGAACTCATGCCAGATACTTCCTAGAGTCCATCCAGAGAGCCTGGGCTGTTCCAGATGCAGACACAGGAGGCAGCACCAGCAGACACCACAGGGGCCTGAGGGGGTGAATTTAATGAGTCATCCCTCTTGAACTTGCCGTAGGGCACCCAGTCTAAAATCAGTCGCCAGTCAGGGGCCCACACCAGCCCCACGGTACCCACGGCGCCCCTCGTGCTCGCTGGGGGGACCCAGTTTCTGGCCAGCCAATGGTAGCACGGGCCAGGAACCTGGTCAGCATCATGGTGTCACCCAGCTCAGACTGTCCATTTGGCTTATTTTTGTTTTATTTTTTGTTTCTCCAAGATGTGGATCCAAAATGAACTTGCTGCGGTTTACAACAGCGTTTTCTGCCTATATTTGCCTCAAGGGTTTTAGAGTGTCCATCCTCATACTGAGATCTGTAAATTATTTAGAGTTTATATGGTGTTGTTGCTAAGTCGATTCAGTCGTGTCCGACTCTGTGCGACCCCATAGACGGCAGCCCACCAGGCTCCCCTGTCCCTGGGATTCTCCAGGCAAGAACACTGGAGTGAGTTGCCATTTCCTTCTCCAATGCATGAAAGCAAAAAGGGAAAGTGAAGTCGGTCAGTCGTGTCCGACTCTTCCTCGACACCATGGACTGCAGACTACCAGACTCCTCCATCCATGGGATTTTCCAGGCAAGAATACTGGAGTGGGGTGCCATTTTCTTTGAAGGCAGGTGTTGTTTACTCACAACCCCATGGGCCTTTCGAATATTAAGTGTCCGTCAGCACAGCTGTCTGGAGAAGGCAGTGGCACCCCACTCCAGTACTCTTGCCTGGAAAATCCCATGGACAGAGAAGCCGGTAGCCTGCAGTCCATGGGGTCGCTAAGAGTCGGACACGACTGACCGACTTCACTTTCCCTTTTTGCTTTCATGCATTGGAGAAGGAAATGGCAACCCACTCCAGTGTTCTTGCCTGGAGAATCCCAGGGACGCGGGAGCCTGGTGGGCTGCTGTCTATGAGGTCTCACAGAGTCGGACATGACTGAAGCGACTTAGCAGCAGCAGCACAGCTATCAACGTTGTTGTTATGGAAAACGGCCACAAGGAGGCAGCATTTCTTCATGCCCCTTTTTTCTTTTTCTTTCTGTGCAATTTCATTTTGATCTTTTATTGGAATAGAGTTGCTTTCCAATGTCGTGTACAGGAGCTTAATTAAGTTATGCATAAATGCATACCTACTTTTTCAGGTTCTTTTCCCCATATACAGAAGATCCTAAAACGTACCGAGAAGCTAGAAATCAGAGAAGAGAATAAAAATGCAGCAAGAGGTGGTGGAAAAGCGAAAGTGAAGTCTCTCAGTCCTGTCTGACTCTTTGGGACCCCATGGACTGCAGCCTACCAGGGTCCTCCGTCCATAGGATTTTCCAGGCAGGAGTACTAGATTGGGTTGCCATTTCCTTCTCCATGGGATCTTCCTGACCCAAGGATGGAACCTGGGTCTCCCTCGTTGTAGGCAGACACTTGAGGGCAGATGCTTTTACCATCTGAGCCACCAGGGAAGTCACCCTGACCCACCAGGGAAACTAATGCAAAATCCAAGAAATGTAATCCTGTAGAAGCAGGGCTCTACAAATTTAAAGCACGAAAACTGGATTCCAGAATTCCTTATAGTGGGCACATTTTCCCTAATAAGCTGCCGGAGAAGCCACCCACTGTGCCTATTGGCTTTGATTTTGAAATGGAGGACAGAACCAAACAGAGAAGAGCAAAGAGGGTATTGGAAGATAAACACTTTAAATTTATGGGAAGCCTTGCCCTTATTTATCTTGTTAGGTGTTCTGGGTGTTCCTAAAGAGAAAGCAATTCCACTCACTGTCCCAGGACTCCTGCCTTTGTTCGGAGGAAGAGAACCCAAAACCCACCCAAGAAGATGAGGATGAGGAGAAGCCAGGAGTGATAAAAGCTCAACAATTACCCCATGATGGAGCACCCCACTCCAGTACTCTTGCCTGGAAAATCCCATGGACGGACGAGCCTCGTGGGCTGCTGTCTATGAGGTCGCAGAGTCAGACACGACTGAAGTGACTTAGCAGCAGCAGCAGGAGTACCTTTTAAGCCCAAAATCCCAGTGAGGAGAACTGTGGAAATATGCCCTTTCTCTTTTGATTCAAAAAAGTCACTTACAGAAGGAGAAGAAAATAAAACAACTGCAGAAAGGGGAGTTGCCTAAGTTCTAGGTGCTTTCTTCACCTCATTCTCCTACCATTAACCTGCAGGAGAAGAAGATGAAGGACACAACTCAGGTTGAGCCTTCTGCTTGGAGCCTGGCAGAAGAGGTGCCTGAAGGCACAGACCTGGGTTCTCTCCCTGCCCCGGTGACAAGAAGGCTCCTCCTGATGTGATGGAAAGAGCGACTCTGGTTCCTGGATGGTGTCTGTAGCCAAGTCTAGCGGTGGAGTCGACTGGAGAACTTGGGTAGTACCCACATAGTCAAGGGCCACTCACTTACAGTAATTTCTGTTGCTTCCATCCTCCTCCTCTTTTTAACATATGTCAGAATATATAGTTGATTTAGTTTGTAATTTAGTCACTTCAAGTATAATTTTTGCTGCTTTTATCCTTCACTTTTTATATTTAAATTTAAAAATAAAAATAGTTGATTTAGTTTATAGTTTGATTGTCTGATTCTTTCCTCTTCTCTGTACAAAATGAATTTAGAGTTAAGGAGCCCTTTGCTCTGAGGAGGGAGTCTCGTTATCTGCCTGATGAGGAAGAGACTTGACTGATGTGTCCCTCACTGAGGCTGTCTGCCAACTTCAAGTGGAACTGCTGTTCAGGCACCTTCTTCCCTTATTGGGAACGCTGAGCAGGATATGCTTTAAGTCCTCCTGTGACCTGGGCTGGAATCAATATGTTTGTCTTACTGAAAATTTAAAAAGGCAGTTCCGTACTCCTCTCAACAGCCATTCTTAGCATTTACATTTCATCAGCTCTGTACGTGTTCACAAGGAGACATGATTTCTTCATGACCTACTCCTGTTGGCCAGAATAACCAGAGCCTTAGGGTTACTCCTAGTACGTGGTTTCTTCTGGCACATGCCAGAAGCCTAGCTCATTAGTCCTTGTTTGTTGTTT
The DNA here is from genome assembly GCF_003369695.1 of Bos indicus x Bos taurus. NCBI lineage: Eukaryota > Metazoa > Chordata > Mammalia > Artiodactyla > Bovidae > Bos > Bos indicus x Bos taurus. The sequence goes on from NC_040082.1 coordinate 66,423,875, forward strand.
TTTTTAAGAAACTTAATGTTTCCTTCTTTTGGAGGATAGCTGACTTACAATGTTGTGTTTGTAGGTGTAGAGATTCTGCATCAGGTATCCCCAAACATATTGATTCCCCTTTGTTTTCTTCCACATACAAGTTATTATAGAGTGTGCAGTACACTACCCTTTCTAAAGGAGGTCCGCGTTGATTCTATATTCTATATGTATTTGTGACTGTAAATTAATCCCAACCTCCTAATTTATCCCTTCCACCCACTACTCCCCTTCAGTAACCATGTTTGTTTCCTAAGACTGTGCGTGTATTTCGCTTTTATAAAATAGCTCATTGATATCAGTTTCATCTTCTGAAGTACTTCACTTACTATGATTGTTCTAGATTAATATATGGTTGTTCTATGGTTTATTCCTGTAAATGGCATTATTTTTTTCCTGGCTGAATCATATTCCATTCTATGCATATATGACTTTTTTATTCATTCATCTGTCCATGTACATTTTGGTTACTTTTATGTCAGCTGTTGTAAACGCTGCTGCAGTGCATTCTTGTTGTTGTTCAGTCGTTACTTCTATCTTGAAAAACTGAGACAGTCCCCATGAGACACTCAGTCCCCATTCCCCTCCCTCAGCGCCTGGCACTTACCATCCTGTTTTCCGCATCTAGGGAGCCGACTGCTCTAGGAACCTTCTATGACTGGACTCAAACATCATTTGTTCTTCTGTATCTGGCTTATGTCACTGAGCATAATGCCCTCGGGCTTCATCCAGGCTGTAGCCTGTGTCAGAACTGCCTTCCTTTCATGCTGGACAACGTTCATGGTCTGCTTGTCCATTTTTCTCTGGAGGAAACATAGAATATCTACATTCATCTCTCATGTCTTATAATGTTTGTGGAACAACTTCAGAAAGTCCCATGACACAAAAGTCATTCATCATTAACTACTTTATAGACTTTTTTATTTTGAAATCCACCAGAGCTCAGAAGGGAAGAATGTATGTGAGCTTCACCTGTGTTTAGGGTATTCATTTTATTCCTGGTGTGTGCTTTGCCTGTGTGTGCGCCTGTTTGCGGACATGTGCTGTACGTGTGCACGGTGTTGTGTAGGTGTGCAGTGGCATATGTGTGCAGGGGTGCGGGGAGCTGGTAGTGGGTCATGGGCTGGGGGCTTGGGGCCCGAGGTGGGCAGGCGGGTGCAGGTGGGAGCTCCCCGTGGGTTCTCTGCTCTGATGGCTATGCCCCACCTCTTTCCGCATTCCCGCTTGGATGCAGCACGGTGCCCTGTGGGCGTCAGCCCCAGCACGAAGTCACCTGACTGGGAGCCTAGGAGGTGTCAGCCCCTCTTGCCCCCACCCTGCGGGGAAGCAGGACCTGAGCGCGCTCCATCCCTAATTGACCATCAGGGTAGTCAGACCCGCTCTCCCCGCCCGACTCTGCAGGACTGTCCTTCCTGGGCGCAGGGGGCAGCGCCTCCTGCCGGAAGCCTGGGGCGCTGCAGCCGGGCCACTTCCAGTCCGTCCTTGCAGGACACTGGGCTGCACTCCACGAAGCTCCTGGCTCTCCCCTGGGCCCTGACCACCGCGTGGCTGCAGAACCTGGTCACAGTTTTGTTTTGCCCGTTAAAATGTTTAGTGACAAAGCTTTTGTTCCGTTTCCTCATGTGGGTGAAGTGTGGAACCCAGTGATAATTTCTTCAAGAAAGGTACATCCTAGTTCGTACACACGGATGAGCCCCCTGTCCAATGATGAGACACCCAAGGTGTGCCTCCTGGGAGCGCAGCCCTGAGCTGCTTTGAACCTGACCAAGGTCTGTCTACGTGGTAGATTCAGACCTCTCCAAGTCCTGTCTACACTGATTATGTTTAGATGAGACCGTGTTCTTCTACAATGAGAACATTTACACCTGACTGGGTTCTCTGTGCAGTAGGACATGGAGACCTGGGTAGAGACCCGGCCTGGCCTCTGTCCTGGAAAACTTCGTGCCTACGTCTGAATGTCAGTGCTCAGATGTCTGGGGTCTGGAGCTGAGGTGGGTTTCTCTGGGTAACCGTGGGGTTCCATGGCCCTCCCAGGGGTCAGTGCTGAGGCAGGGCTCTTAGTCTTTCCCTCTGATGAGTTCACCTTCCCTGGGGCTCATCGAGACACCTCAGGCAGGCTACCTGGTTGTTGCTGTTCAGTCTCTGAGTCGTGTCCAACTCTTTGTGACCCGATGGACTGCAGCACGCCAGGCTTCCCTGGTCTCCACTGTCTCCTGGTGTTTGCTCAAACTCACGTCTGTTGAGTCGGTGATGCCATCCAAACATCTCTTCCTCTGTCGTCCCCTTCTCCTCCTTCCTTCAATCTTTCCCAGCATCCGGGTCTTTTCCAATGAGTCAGCTTTTCCCATCAGGTGGCCAAAATATTGTAGCTTCAGCTTCAGCATCAGTCCTTCCATTGAACACCCAGGACTGATTTCCTTTAGGATGGACTGGTCTCCTTGCAGTCCAAGGGACTCTCAAGAGTCTTCTCCAGCACCACAAGTCAAAAACATCAATTCTTCAGCACTCAGCTTTCTTTATGGTCCAACTCTCACATCCATACATGACTATTGGAAAAACCATAGCTTTGACTATATGGACCTGGCTTGTTTACACATTGGGGGCCCGCCGACCACAGCCATAGTGTCCTGACTAAGGGGATGTGTGACCCCAGGTGGGGGTGTCTAGGGACTCTGTGAGTCTCACCCCATCTGTGTGGGTCAGAATCATGTGCAGAGGGAGACCATACACACAAAACTTAAAAAAAGGAAAGAATACATGTGAGCTTCACTCATGTTAGGAGTTAATGCTTTACAATATCATTTTATACAGACCTGTGCCTATTCCCTCTTTACCCCCTGCAAGATTCCCCATCCCTGGGTCTCCTGGAGACTCCTCAGGTGAGCTACCTGGTGATTATTCCAATTCACCAGCATGAGCATGACAAGAAGAGAGCAGGTTTACCTGGGCAATTGATTGCAGGGCACATGGATCAGGCAAAAAGCCAGTGGGCAGCAGGTGAGGTTGCTGCTGTTATCTCCTTCCAGTAGACTGTCCATACTCAACAGAGACCAGACCTGTCCCTCGTCTTCCAGCTCAGCATCTGATGTGTTTTCACAGCACTTCAGCTGGACAAGAAAAGACTGAGACTGCCAGAACCAAGGTAGTGTGTTCAACATTATCGTGACAGCTGTAAAAACAGTTACTATCTCATAGAACCAGAGAGAAGAGAGGAGGACTTCTCTGGGACAGGTGTAGGGGAAGGAGACTGACCCCACACTCCTATCTACCAAGTCATGAGGTTATAGGAGCTCACTTGTTTCCACCACAGGGACCCAACCAGCAGAGACCTGGTGTCCTAACCAAGGGTCTTGCCACCCCAGGTGCAGGGTCTGGGAGGGGGGATCACCCTAGAGACTGTGGACGTGTGACCCCAGGCACAGGGTCTGGGGAGGGGGGTCACCCTGGAGACTGTGGACGTGTGACCCCAGGTGCAGGGTCTGGGGATTGTGTGGGTCTCCCCCCATCCACGTGGGTCTGGATCCTGTACCCAGAGACCTCATATATGCTCTTTACCTCAGTGTGTCTTGTCCCCATGACTAACCTGTGGTCCTTTTTCTGCTCTCCATGTTGTCGCATTCACATATGGTAGGCACCTTTGCGTGAGTTGCTGCTGTGCATTCCACTGAGTGAAAGAAAACCTTCGGTGGTGTCGTATTAATATCGTAGCATGTCATATATCTAATTCATAGCGTCACCACTGTCTGGTGTCCTCTAGACCGAGTTCATGTAATTTATTTGGTAATTTATTGTTGTTTTATATTGGGGTAGAGTTGATTTCCAATGTTATGTTTGTTTTAGGTGTACATGAACTTGATTCAGTTATGCATAGATGTGTATCCTTTCTCTGTTTTTTTTTTTTTCCTCATATAGGTTATTACAGTTTGTTCAGTAGAGTCCCCAGTTCTATTCAGTGGGTCCTTTTTATTTATCCACTTGGTGTATATTAGTGTGTATATTTTCATCCCAAACTCTTAATTTATCTGTCCCTTCTAACTTTCCTTGGATAATCATAATTTGATTTTCTCAGTCTATGAGTCTGTTTCTATTTTGTAATTAGTTCATTGGTATGAACTTATAGATTCCACCTGTATGTGATATCTTAGGATATTTGTCCTTTTCTTTCTGAAAAGTATTTATAGTATGATAATTTCTTGGTATATCCAGGCTGCTGCCGATATCCTTATTTTGTTCTGTTTCATGGCTGAGCAGCATTCCAGTGTACAGATGTTCCACATAGTCTTCATTTTTCAGTCAATGGACATGTTGGTGGATTCTGTGTCTTGGCTATTGCAGTAGTGCTGCCCTGAAAATCAAGGTGCACGTGTCATTTTGAACGGCGATTTTCTCTGGACCTAAGTGAGGAATGGGATTGCAGATCATATGATACTTCTGTGTTTAGTGTTTCAAGGAATCTCCGTGCTGTTTTCCATCGTGGCTTTACCGTTTACATTCCCACCGAGACTGAGGGAGGATTTTCTTTTCTGTACATTCTCTGCAGTAATTACTCTGAGATCTTTTCGACGATGACCATCGTGGCCAGTGTATGCGAGGCATCACCTTGTAGTTTTGTTTGGCATTGATTTAATAATTACTGATGTGGACTGTCTTTCCATGTGCTTTTATTTTTATTTTACATCTTGTGAGAACAATTTACCTCTTCAATCTGGCTTCCTGAAAGTTGGTCCTGTTTGGAATTTGTTTTTCCCAGTGATTTACCCCAGGACATTTCTTGAGGGCAGGTGTCATTTACCTGCCCTCTCAGACTGTCACTTACAAGCCTTCTCGGACTTGTGACTATTATGAGCCCTTTAGCATCTGTTTTAAGGTGTATATATTGATCTGAACCAGCTAATTATTCCCTGTCCCTCCGCCTTTATTTTTTGGTAACCATGAGTTTGTTTTCTATGAGGCTGTTTCTCTTTTGTAAAGAAGTTTATTTGTATCCATATTTAGATTCCACAGAAAGTAACATCCTATAACTTGTCTTTGTCTGTCTCACTTACTTCACTTGGTATGATCATCTCTAGTTTCTTCCCGGCATTATTTCATCCTTCTTTACGTCTGAGTAATATTGCATTGTGTACATGTACCCCATTTTCTGCCTTCATTCATCTGCCCTGTACCCTTGCATTACTTCCATGTCTTGGTTATTGTACCTAGTGCTGCCATGATCTTTTGGTGCAGGTGGCTTGTTAAATTTTGTTTTCCTCTGGATCTGTGCCTAGGTATGGGATTGCTGGGTCACTGGGTACTTCTGTGTTTAGTTTTTCAAAAACTTCCATAATGTTCTGCCTAGTGGGTATACTGACTTACATTCCCCCCAACAGTGTAGGAGGGGTCCCTTTTCTCCACACCCTCTGCAGGCTTGATTGTTGTAGGATTTTCGATGTGGTCATTCTGATCAATGTGAGTTGATACCTCACTGTACATTTGATTTGCCTTTCTCTAAGAACTAGTGGTGCTGAGCATCGTTTCATGTGCTTTATGGCCATCTCTATGACTTCTTTGGAGAAATGTGCATTTATTCTTTGGCCGACTTTTTATTGGGTTGTTGGTTTTTTGGTATTGAGCTGTACTGCTGCTAAGTCACTTCAGTAGTGTCCGACTCTGTGCGACCCCATAGACGACAGCCCACCAGGCATCCCTGTCCCTGGGATTCTCCAGGCAAAAACACTGGAGTGGGTTGCCATTTCCTTCTCCAATGCATGAGAGTGAAAAGTGAAAGTGAAGTCGCTCAGTCCTGTCCGACTCTAGCGACCCCATGGACTGCAGCCCACCAGGCTCCTCCGTCCGTGGGATTTTCCAGGCAGGAGCACTGGAGTGGGTGCCATTGCTGTACTAGTGGTTTGTATGTGTTGAAGAGAAATTCCCTATAGGTGTCTTTGTTTGCAAGAATTTTTTTCCATTCTGAGGGTTGTCTTTTTCTTTCACTGATGGTTTCCTTTGCTGTGCAGATGGTTTTAATGTTTATTAGGTCCCATTTGTTTATTTTTGATTTCTTTTCATGATTCTATGAGGTGGATCAGAAAAGAACTTGCTGCATTTTATGTCAAGATGTGTACTCTTTTCCTCAAGAGTTTCATGGTTTTGTCCTTTTATTTAGGTCTTTAACCTATTCTGAGTTTATTTTTGTGTCTGGTGTTAGGGAGCATTCTAATCTCCTTCTCATTTTCACTGCTAAGGAACTGCCCTGTGTCCTCCGCCGTGGCTGCTCCCAGTTTCCATTCCCAGCATCAGTGTAGGAGGGTTCCCTTTGCTCCACACCCTCTCCAGCACTTATTGTTTGTAGTTGCCTCCTGTGGCCATTGTGACTGGTGTGAGGTGATACCTCCTTGAAGTTTTGATTTGCGTTTCTCTCACGTTTAGTGATGTTGACATCTTTACATGTGATTTTTTAAAACAGTGTGAGTTAAACTTACTTATTCAAATTGGCTTCTTGAACGCCTGCTCTGTTTTTTATTTTTTTCTGTTGACCTCCCCTAGGACACCTCTTGAGGGCAGGTGTTTTTTCCTTACAGCCCACAGGCCTAGTGACTAAGTGCCCAGTGAGCAAAGGTTTCAGTTATTGTTGTGGGAAATGGCCACGAGGCGGCAGCATGCCTTTGGGCCCCTCCCTGGTTACTGGGGGAACCAGAGCCTTAGGGAAAGTCCTGTTCCTGGATTGTCAGTTAGAGTGGCATGTGCCAGAAGAAACACCCAAGGCTTGTGTCCCATTCCTTCTTCCTCCCTTACCCCTTTCCCCTGGACACATCCCAGTTCCTGCAACACCACTCTGTGGTGGGTGCTTTCATTATAGGTGGGGTGACCCTAAGGAAGGAGGCTGGAGGTGGGAACCCCATCACCTGGAAACATGGAACCCAAGGGGCTTTTCACATCTCTTCCAGCCCAGAAGCTCCACATCCTGTGGGTGCAGTAGGTGTAGTTTCCCTGTAGGAGGACCCGCCTGGATCTGGAGATTGTGGGCCGGTGCAGAGGGGAACAGGTACACCAGGTCCATGGGGAAGGGCTCATTGACAGGCATGTCCTCCCCACCTTCCTCAGTCCCAAGACGGTCCATCCATGGGACCCAAGCCTGCCCAGGCTTCAGGGATGTGACAGCAGCCCAGGTCACTAAGGCCTGAAGGGAAGAGAATCAGCATTCTCTTTTTGTAACTTGTATTTTGCATTGGTGGAGAAGGCAATGGCACCCCATTCCAGTACTCTTGCCTGGAAAATCCCATGGACGGAGGAGCCTGGTAGGCTGCAGTCCATGGGGTCGCTGGGAGTCAGACACAACTGAGCGACTTCACTTTCACTTTTCACTTTCATGCTTTGGAGAAGGAAATGGCAACCCACTCCAGTGTTCTTGCCTGGAGAATCCCAGGGACGGGGGAGCCTGGCGGGCTGCCGTCTATGGGGTCACACAGAGTCGGACACGACTGAAGCGACTTAGCAGCAGCAGCAGCAGCAGAGTGACTTACAATGTTGTAGGGTGTGTTTGTTTGTTTGTTTCAGGTGGACAGCAACACGATTCACTTAAACATAGCTGTGTACATGTCCTTTTTTTGGTTCTCTTCCCATATAGTTTATGCAGTGTTGATTAGGAGTCTTCATCCCATAGTGGGTTTTTGTTGATTATTTTACAAAGAGTCGTGTGTGTATGTTCATGTCCACCTTCTCATTTCCTTTGCCCACCACCTTTTCCTTTTGGTAACCATAGGCGCTTTGCTATGTTGTGAGGCCGGTTCTGTTTGGTAAAGAAGTTCATTTGTATCCAGTTTTAGCATCCACCTCCAAGAGATACCATATGATAGTTGCCTTCCTTTGTCTTACTTACTTCACTTGGTGTGATGTCTCTACTTCCTTCCTTGTGGCTGGACATGGCGTAATGTCACCCTTTTTATGGCTGAGCAACATTGCTCTGTGTGTGTGTGCCCCATCTCGTTTACCCATTCGTCTGTCCTTACCCACTGAGGCTTCATCCATGTCATGGCTCTGTACATAATACTGCCATGAACATCGGGGTGCGCCTGTCTTGTAAAGTGATGGTTTTCCCTGGATCTGCGCCCAGGAACGGGACTGCTGTGCCTGTGGTTTCTCTGCTCAGTTTTCATGACCCTTTGTGCTGTTCTCCTTTGTGGATTTCCTGACCACCGACAGCTAGGAGGGTTCTTTTCCTCCATTCGCTCTCCAGCATTTATTGTTGTAGACTTTCTATGATGACCTTTCTGACCTGTGTAAGATGATGCCCTGTTTTACTTCTGATCCACAGCTCTAATACTTACAGATGCTGAGCATCTTCTCATGTGCTTCGTGGCCATCTCTATGTCTTCTGTAGGGGAAGGTCCATTTAAATCCTGTGCCCCATTTGACTGGATGTTTCTTGGATTTCGAGGTGTATAAGCTGTTTGTGTTTTGGAGATAAATTCCTCGTGGGTGTCTTTGTTTGCACATGTTAGTTCCATTATGAGGTTTGTCTTTTTGTCGTGTTTATGGTTTCCTCTGCTATGCTAGCACTTTTAAGAGAAGTTAGGTACCATTTATTTATTTTTGTTTTATTTTTCATGATTCTAAGAGGTGGGTCAAGAAAAACTTGCCGCATTTTATGTCAAAGTATGTTCTGCTTTTTCCCTTAAGAGTTTCATATTATCTGTCCTTTTATTTAGCTCTCTAATCTATTTGGAGTTTATTTTTGTGTATGCTGTTAGGCAGTGTTCTAATTTCATTCTCATGACCATTTCTTAAAAACCCTGCACCCTGTTCTTCGTAGTGGCCGTAATCTTTTCACTAGCAGTGTGGGAGGGTTCCCTTTTTCCGCACTTTCTCCAGCATTTATTGTCAACTTTTGGACAATGGTCACTGTGAACCATATGAGGAAATACCTCATTGTAGTTTTGATTTGCATGTCCCCAATATTTAGTAAGGTTGACATCTTTTCGTGTGATTCTTTTAAAGGGTGTGAGTTAAACTTACCTCTTGAAACTGGCCACCTGAATGCCTGCCCTGTTTTGAATTTTTCTTCAGTGACACCCAGGACATTTCTTGAAAGCGGGTATTTGTTACTTACAGCCCCTTGATCCTTGTGCATATTGAATGCCCAGCGGCACTGCCTTTCACGGTGTTGTTAAATTAAAAGGAGCAAGCTCCACAAAGGAGCAGCCCTGCTTCATGTTCCACTGTTCTTTTTTTCCCCCCCTGTAATTTCCTTGTTATTTATGTTGGAATATTGTTGATTTCAGATGTGTTTGTTTCAGTTGTACAGATACATGATTCAGTTATGCATAGATGTTTATTCATTCTCTTTGGGTTCATTTTCATGTATGATTATGGTGTGTTCATCAACTTTCCTATGCTATTCAGTAGTTACTTTTTGATCATCTATTTTATATATTTTACTGTGTATATGTTAATTCCAAACTCTTAACTTCTCCCACTTACTTCTGAAGTTTGGGGGCTCTGCAGAGGGCAAGAAGTACTCCAGGTCCCTTGTGGAGGCACGCTGCCTGCCACATGCTCCCGGCTCCCTCAGCCCCAGGACACTCCAGCCTTGGTACCTGAGTCAGTCAGGCTCCAGGGATGTGACACCAGCCCAGGTCACTACGGCCTGAGGGGAATAGAACCAGCATTTCTTTTTCTGTATTTTTCTGTTTTTGCCCTACGATTTGAACTGGAGTATATAGGTGAATTACAATCTTGTGGGGTTTTTTTTTTTTTTTTCCCTTTTCCATCTCATGCAACTTGATTTTCTTGGTGACCAGAAGTTTCTTTTCTAAATCCATTAGGCTGTGTTTCTTTGGAAAAGAACTTCATTTGTATCCATTTTTAGATTACACCTAGAGGGGATATCATATAATACTTCTCTCTCTGTCTCCCTTACTTCACTTGGAATGATCATCTCTACTTTATTTCCTGTGGCTGGATGGCATTATTTCCTACTTCCTTATCATTGAGAAATATTGCATTGTGTACCTGTGCCCCATCTTATATTTACATTCTTCTGCAATTTCTACATTTATCTTGCTTCCCAGACTTGACTACTGTACGTTGTTGGGCCAAGATTTTAGGGGTTCCCATGTCTTTAAAATTTTTCATTTTCTATGGGTTTAAGCCCAAGTCTGGGACTGCTGGGTCCTAAAGTACTTGTGTTGCAGTGAAAAGGGAAAAAAGAAGGAATTTGTTGCAGTGAAAAGAAAAAAAAAGAGAAATGAAATTTTGTGTTTCCCCTTCCTGAGAACAGAGAAGATAGAACAGTGAGCAGACCTGAACATTCCTTGTTTGTTTGTTTAACTTTAGTCCCTTCTAGCTCTGCATGCGGAGAAGGCAATGGCACCCCACTCAGTACCTTCTGAGCCACCAGGGAATCCCTTGAAGGTTAAGACCTATGCAGATAAACCTAGACAATTGGCCACCTGGCTACAAGTCCCCTCAAAGTTTTAAGTTTAAATTAGGATTCAGGCTTAATTTTTTCTAATTTGTCTATTAATGTTCAAGTTGTCATTCCTCCGACTATTTCTGAGTCCGAATGGCTCCATCCATTTGGACAGGATGACCCAAGCACTGACCCTATCTTGACCACAACCAAAATCATCATCAAACGTAACTTGGTTCTTACTCCTTCTTTGACCCCTAGTTACAATAACTCTTTTACTGATCTATGACCTCTGTTTTCTTAAACTACCTGTTAAGACTTGTCTCCTCCAGATGACAACAGTTACATCAAGATAATAATGATGTGGAGAGAAAACCCACACCCCCAAAGAGATTACAGCCACTCCTCCAAACAGATCCTGTGGGAATAACCACAAAAGTCACTCTGGGGCCCCTTAATAACACAGGGCAAGAGCTCCGTGACCCTGATTAGATAGGGTCTATGAGTCCCATGTCAGCATTGAAGAAGTTACAAAAGATTACCCTCTGTCCCTCATCACCTCAATAAAGATTTCTTGGGGTTCATGTCTCTCAAGAAAAATTTGAAGTAGGAGATAGATGGGCCCCTGGGCTTAACAGCTGGTGATTGTCAAACAGCAAAACTGAGGGTTTGTCTTCAGCCAGACAACAAGAACAACACCTCTTTCCCTTTCTCCATTGATTTGGAGGAAATAAAATGATGGGGGAATTTGTTGCAGTGAAAAGGAGAAAAAAAAAGAGAGAAAAAAAGAAGAGTGAGTTTTTTTTATTTTCTTTCCTGAGACCAAAGAAGATAAAGAGAACAGTGAGCAGGCCTGAGCATTCCTGCTGCTGCTGCTGCTAAGTCGCTTCAGTCGTGTCCGACTCTGTTCGACCCCATAGACGGCAGCCCACCAGGCCCCTCAGTCCCTGGGATTCTCTAGGCAAGAACACTGGAGTGGGTTGCCATTTCCTCCTCCAATGCATGAAAGTGAAAAGTGAAAGTGAAGTCGCTCAGTCGTGTTTCACTTTCACTTGAGCATTCCTAGTTTTGTTTTTTTCCTTTTTACTTTAGCGGCTCCTAACTCTGCATGTCCGTAACTTAGTTTTTCTGCTCCCTAACTCTGCAGGAGCGGCGCTTCACACCTACTGTCCGTTGCTTACCCTTACGACACCTTCCCCTTGTGGTTACACATCAGAAAGAAGGCTGCAGAGCCAACGAGCTGCCAGCCTCAATTGCCGGGTTACTGATGCCAGCCTATGACTGTTTTTGAGAAGATTCTAACAGTTGTTCCTCATCACCAGCCCCTTACTGGGAGCCTTGCCCTATATGAGCCCCTAGACGCCTCATGGCAGGTGCAGGGCACAGTTCTTGGGGCATTAGCCTTCTGGGTTGCCCTGTCCACTGGCTGAGGATTAAAGCCACCTTTCTGTTTCCTCCAAGCTCTGTCACCTTATTTTTTTATTCAGCTTCGGTGGACAGAGAAAGCTAAGATTTTGGCCAGCAACACTTCTGTGTTATTTTTAAGTGGCCCTCCATGTATTCTCCTAAGTATGCTGTGAACAGCGTGCAAGAGCACTTTCTCTCCACACCCTCTCTAGCATTATTCTTTAAGATGTTTTGAGATCACCAATCTGATGAATATGAATGCTTACCTCATTGGACTTTTGATTTGCATTTCTCTAGTCATTAGTGAGGCTAAGCATATTTTTACGTGCCTATCTGCTATCTGTAGGCTTTCCTAGGAGAAATATCCATTTCAATCTTTGGCCCATTTTTTTTTTTTTTCTTGGTTTGTATGTATTTTTGATATTGAGCCGCATGAGCTGTTTGTTTTGGAGGTGAATTCCTTGTGAGTTTCTTCTTTTGCAAATATTTCTTCCTATTCTGAGGGTTGTCCTTGTCCTTCCTCGAGGGTTTTCTTTTGGTATGCAAAACTTTTACGGTTAACTTGGTCCCGTTTTCTGATTTGTGGTTTATTTTTCATTCTTCTAAGAGGTGGATCCACAAAGAACTTGCTGCATTCATGTCAAATTGTGTTCTGTTTATATTTTTCTCAAGAATTCCATAGTATCCATCCTTACAATTAGATTTTTAAAATCTGTTTGGAGTTTATTTTTGCACGTGGTGTTAAGGAGTATTCTAACCCCATTCTCATTTCCATGGCTAAAGGAAGCTTCACAATGGCCTCCACAGTGGCTGTTACCAATTTACATCCCAAGCATCGGTGGAGGAGGGTTCCCTTGTTTCCACACCCTCTCCAGCAGTTACTGTTGTTATAGTGTTTGGCCGTGGCCATTCTGACTGGTGTGATGTGATACCTCGCTGTAGTTTAGCTTTGTATTTCTCTAATAAATAGTGGTGTTGACATCTTTTCTTGTGATTATTTTAAAGGGTGTGAGTTAAACTTCTTGAAATTGGCTTCATTATTGCCTGCCTTGTTTTGAATTCTTTTCCTATGACCATCCCTAAGGCGTTTCTTCATGCCTTAGGAGGGCAGGTGTTTTTTACTTTGTGAAATGAAAATATCTCCTGCCATATTAATAAACAAGAAATGCCACAGCCATCAGCAATTTCTGGCCTCCAAATGTGAATGAGGGCTCCTCAAACTGCGATCCAGCAGATGCTGATGATTGCTGAGGAGCTGGGGGACTGCAAGAAGCAAGGTGAACAATTGGTCCCAGACAGCTGAGGCGCATAAGGAATGAGTGAGCGCAGCGAGTCCAGAGGCTTTCATCTTCCCATACACAGAATGCTAAATTCCTTAACTTGATATCTGATCTTTGCTGTTCAGACTGCCTGCTCCCTTTGTTGCAAACTTGTATATAGCCTGACTCCCCCTCCTGCCTCCTTGGAGCAGTCTTCTCAGAGCTACTGAGATGCTGTCTCCCAGGCTTGGAGTTGTAAACATTCCTACCAAGTAAAATAGCTTTCTACTTTCAGGTTCAGTTCAGTTCAGTCGCTCAGTCACGTCCAACTCTTTGCGACCCCATGAATCGCAGCATGCCAGGCCTCCCTGTCCATCACCAACTCCCGGAGCTTACTCAAACTCATGTCCATCGAGTCGGTGATGCCATCCAGCCATCTCATCCTCTGTCGTCCCCTTCTCCTCCTGCCCCCAATCCCTGCCAGCATCAGTCTTTTCCAATGAGTCAACTCTTCACATGAGGTGGCCAAAGTACTGGAGTTTCAGCTTCAGCATCAGTCCTTCCAATAAACACCCAGGACTGATCTCCTTTAGAATGGACTTTCAGGTTATGAAACTTTCAGGTTATGGCTATATATTTTAGTTGACAACTTACAGACCTTGAATCCTTGTGAATGTTAAATGCCCAGCAGGCCTGCTCTTCATGGTGCTGTTACACGCTACTGGCCACAAGGGGGCAGCACGTCTTCATGCAGCACTCTTTTTTTTAAACTGTTATTTCCTTGTTTTCTATTGGAATATAATTGATTTCTAATGTTGTGTTTGTTTCAGATGTACAGGAACTCGATTCAGTTATATTAATACATAGACTTTTAACTATTTTTTGTTTCTTTTTCACATATAAATGATCACACTGTGTTCAGTAAACTTCACTATGCTATTCAGTAAGTACTATTTGATATATATTAATGTGTGTGTGTGTATATATATATATATATATATATTTAAGGGACTGTTACTTCCAGTCCCTTAAGTTATCCCACCTACATCTGGAGGGCAACAGGCACTCCAGGACCATTGTGTAGGCCCACTGCCTGCCACATCCTCCCAGCTCCCTCAGCCGCAGGACCCTCCAGCTTTCGGACCCAAGCTAATCAGGCTCCAGGGATGTGACACCAGCCCAGGTCACTATGTCCTGAGGGAAACTGAGTCAGCACTTCTTTTTTGCTTTTGCTGTTTTTATCTCATCGTTTGAACTGGAGTGTATAGGTGAATTACAGTCTTGTGGGTGGTTTTTTTTTTTCCTTCTACCACAACTAGTTTCACTTCTACTAATACATATTGAGCTTTTTCCATATAGGTTATTACAGAGTGTGGGGTAAGTGTCCTTGTGTTATACAGTGGGGTCCTGGTCATTTACTTTATAAATAGTAATGTGCATATATTAGTCTGAAGCAACTCATTTCTTCATGCCACACATCTTTATATCTTGGTGATTCGAAATTTCTTTTCTAAGTCTGTGAGGCTCTGTCTCCAGGCAAGAAGTTCAATGGTATTCATCTTTAGATTACACCTAGAGGTGATATCCAGAGAAGACAATGGCAACCCACTCCAGTACTCTTGCCTGGAAAATCCCATGGACCGAAGGGCCTGGTGGGCTGCAATCCATAGGGTCGCTAGGAGTTGAACACGACTGAGCGACTTCACTTTATTTTTTTCACTTTCATGCATTGGAGATGGAAATGGCAACCCACTCCAGTGTTCTTGCCTGGAGAATCCCAGGGACGGGGGAGCCTGGTGGGCTGCTGTCTATGGGGTCACACAGAGTCGGACACGACTGAAGCAACTCAGCAGCAGCAGCAGAGGTGATATCGTATGATACTGATACTTGTCTCTTCCTGTGTCCTTTACTTCACTTGGAATGATCATCTCTACTTTCTCTCCTGTGGCCGGCCTTGGCATTATTTCCTCCTTCTTTATGGTTGAGAAATATTGCATTGTGTACATGTACCCCACCGTCTGTATCAATTCAACTGTGCTTCTACAATTAGCTTGATTCCCAGTCTTGTCTATTGTACTTTATGGGGTCAAAATCACAGAGTTACCCATTTTAAAAAATATTTTGGCTGTATTCCCGACCCCACCCCAGTCCAAACATGAGACACAAGCCTGCTTAGGCTCCAGGGATGGGATAGCAGCCCAAATTAGGGAGGTTGAAAGGAATAAACTGGGCATTGATTTTTTTCTTTTTATTTAATCTCATGCTGAAGCCATGTCAGAGTACAGTCGATCTGCAGTTTTGTGCTTGCTGTTAGTGTACAACCACCTGACTCAGTTACGACATATACATACAGCGTGTCTGTTCCTTTTTGGATTCTTTTGCCATAGAAGTTATGGCAGAAGCTCAAGCTAAGTTCTACTTGCTGAACATCAGGTCCTTCTTGAGCATCTATGACAGCTACAGATTTCTGGGTATATAAGGAAGGAAGGAAAGGGATAATCCTTTTGGATTATCTATTACGCATACAGATTTCTGTGTATACGTAAGTCCCTACCTCCAAAGTCATCCCTGCCCTTTCTTTTTTTTTTTTTTTTACTGGAACCCTCTGTGTTTGAATTCTGAGTCTCTTTTTGGGTTGAAACTTAGTTCCTTTGTATCTCTTTTTAAGTTTTTCCTACAAGGGACTTCGGAGAAGGCAATGGCAACCCACTCCAGTACTCTTGCCTGGAAAATCCCATGAACCGAGGAGCCTGGTAGGCTGCAGTCCATGGGGTCACTAGGAGTCAGACACAACTGAGTGACTTCACTTTCACTTTTCACTCTCATGCATTGGAGAAGGAAATGGCAACCCACTCCAGTGTTCTTGCCTGGAGAATCCCAGGGACGGGGGAGCCTGGTGGGCTTTCGTCTATGGGGTCGCACAGAGTTGGACATGACTGAAGCGACTTAGCAGCAGCAGCAGCAGCAACAAGGGACATCAAAGACTGTTGTCTTCCTCAGTCTGACTGATTTTACTTATTGTATGATTCTTCAAGGTCCATCCTCTTAGCGACAGTGGCATAATTTCATAATTTCAATGGTGCTTTTTCATGGCTGAGTAATGGTCCACTGTCTATAAGTAACACGCCTTCTTTAACCTTTAATCTGTCAGTGGACACTTTGCAGGTTCTCTTTTAGCTGTCGAAAGCAAAGCTGCAGTGAATGTTGGGGTGCACATGTTTTTATTGAATGATGACTTTCTCAGGATATTCGCCCAGGTGTGGGAATGTCTGATCCTAGGACTGACTCTCTCTCAAGATTTTTTTTTTTTTTTTTACATTCGGAGGCTGTGCTTTCTAGTGGCTATTGTCAATGTCCATTTCCACTGAACATGCGGTGGGGTTACCTCACCTGCCGACTCTCTCCTGCTTTTATTGTTTGTAAACTTGTGAGGATGGCCAGTCTGACTGATGGGATTTGATTTGCCATTGTTGTTTTGATTGGTATTCCTGCAGCATTAGGGAGGTTTGCTTTTGTTTTTTCTTGTTTCCTTGTGAGGAAAATTTACTGTGGCAATTGACTTCTTGAGACTCTGCTGTGTTTGAAATTTATTTCTGCAACCCCCACCCTGGGAGATTTCCTGTGGGCAGCTGTCATTAACAGAAACCCCAGGGCTTGTGAATTAGAGGTGCTGGTCAGCCTCTCTGGTCAAGTTGTAGTTACAGGAAATGTTTACAGGCGACTGCACTTTTTAAAGCACATCTCTGGTTCCTGGGAAAGTCAGCATCCTGGGCTGTGGATTAGAGTGAATTGTACCTGAGCAAACACCTAAGGGCTTGTGTTTCACTACTTTTCCCCCATAAAGCATCACACACACACATACATATACCAGACTAATTACTACTGGGTCCACAGCACCCTGCTGAGTGTGCTTCTGTGCCTAGGAGGCTGCACTCCAGAAAGGAGGCTTGAGTTGGAAGGCCCAGCACGAGGGCATATTCAGGGTTCATAATATTTGCTCCCCAGTCCCTAGAGGGCTGGATCCTGCTGGGAAGTCTGGTCCAAGCCAGAACATATCAGACAGTAGATGTTTAAAAAGGGTTCAATGAAAGGCACCCTGCCAGGCTGTGCCAAACCAACCCTAGTCCAGCAATGGGACCTAAGTCTGCTTGGGCTCCAGGGATGGGGTAGCAGGTCCAGTCAGGGAGGTCGGGGGAATACAGTAGACACTGCTTCTCTTTCCTTCTCTTTAATATCATGCCGATGTTATACTGCAGTATGGTCTATTTGCAGTGTTCTGATTGTTGTCATATACAGCCGCCTGATTCAGGTATAACGTATCTATGAGATACGTCTATTCTTTTTTGGATTTTTTGCCATAGAAGGTCAAACAGAGTGGTGAGCATCAGGTACTGGTGGATTATGTATCTCAGATAGTTTTCTGTGCATTCAAAAAGGAAGGTAGGAGATAATTTCTGTGGATTCTCTCCTAGAGATACAAATTTCTGTGTATAAGTTAGAGGTATAGGTTCCCATGTATGTGGGAAAGGAAGGAAGGAAGGGAGAAAGGAAGAGGCTAATCCTTGAGAATTATTGATTACACATACAGGTTTCTATGTCTGTGTAAATTCAGATCTCCTAATTCATTTTCAGGCCCTTCGCATTCCTTTCTTTTTTCTTTTTCTTGGAACCCTTTGTTTGTGTTTGAAATCTCAGAGTTCCTTTGGGCTTATAAATTTGATACTTTGTATGTCTATTGATATTTTGCCTAAAAGGTACATCACACACTGTTGTCTTCCTATGCCTGACTGACTTCTCTTAGAAATGATCCTTTAAGGTCCATTCCTGTGGTTACCTGTGGACATGTGACCCCAGTTTCAATGTCTGGGGAGGGGGGTCACTCTAGAGACTGTGGACGTGTGACCCCAGGTACAGGGTCTGGGAGGAGGGTCACCTTCGAGAGTGTCCACATGTGACCTCAGGTGCAGGGTCTTGGGGTTGTGTGGGTCTCACCCCTCAGCACAAATCAGGATCGTGTGTACTCGGAGACCTCCTCTCTCTCCTTTTCTGGTAACGTGTCTTGTTCCCCTGAGATTTCCGACATCTTAGTTGAGGGTGTTGCCCTGATTTACCTGTGATCCTTTGTCTCCTCTTGTTGCATTCATATGAGGTCAGGCGCCTTGGGGCAGCTGTGCTCTATGCTCTGCTAAATGACCGATAGCCCTTGGTGTGCAGTTCCTGAACCCCAGTTGAGATTCTGGTCCCAGCAGGTGAACCCCGTCCGCTAAGCCCGTGTTGTGGGGAAGGAAAGGAAGCATGTGTTGCAGGTGCTGAGCAAGGGGTCCAGGGCAGGCCGTGCTCAAAAGGCTCACATTCTCTGAAGGCTTCCATGGGAAGTTTAAAGCCACGGTTAAGGAGGGGGTGATCTGCTCAGGGACCTTGTCCTGATTGGCTGGTGGTGAGGTCATCAGGACTTAGCATCATCACCTTCTGGTTCTAACGAGTCTGGAGTATGCGTGCTTGTGGAGCCTGCAGTCAACTTCTCCACCTGGTGGGGGTTTCAGAGTGTATAAGACAGCTCAGAGGTCGTGGCTCAGAATATTATCTACAGCCCTTGAAGAGGGACATAGGTCCTTGACTTTGGTGGTGGTTTAGTTGCGTCTGACTATTGCAACGCTATGGACCGTAGCCTGCCAGGCTCCTCTATCCCTGGGTTTCTCCAGGCAAGAATACTGGAGTGGGTTGCCATTTCCTTCTCCAGTGGATCTTCCCTACCCAGGAATCGAACCTGGGTCTCATGCATTGCAGGCAGATTCTTTACCAACCAAGCTACGAGGGAAGCCCAAAGTCCTTGACTTGGTTTAATGGCTAAGTCATTGTTTTGTCTTCTTTAACAGTTTTCCTTCCTTTCTGCTTCTTCTCATTTCTCTTGTTAAATGTACTCTTTGGAACTCAGAGAAGCCTGGGAGTGTAAAGGTTTTCTACAGACAGAAGGCAGGCAGAGGACATGTTATGTTTTCCCTTAAAATTTGATCATATTTTGGATTAATGGATTAATCAATGCTTTGTAGGATCTTCTCCTCTTGTTTTATTCCCACCTCTTCCCAGGAAGGTCAATTTCAGTGATTAAAGGTCATGGTAGGGACTTCCCTCGTGGTCCAGTGGCTAACAGTCTGTGCTTACAATGCAGGGGCCCCAGATTCATTCTCTGGTCAGAGAACTAGATGCCACATGCCACAGCTAAATGATCCCATGTGCCAGACCAGCCCCTGTCAAATATTATGATAAATAAATTACAAATATAAAAAACCAAAATTTTTAATTAAAATATTTGGTAAAACCCATACATGGCCATTCTTGCAAGTCCTTATTCAGAGAACATATGGCCATGATACATGTCTGCAGACAGGATCCTGTGACAGTTAGAGAGATGTCACCAGAGAGGCCATGCCTCTGATACCAGAACTACAAGAGGCAGAGTTCTTGGTAAACAGGCAGGATTTGTGATTGCTGAGTTCGTTCACTTGTTTTAATCTTTCCTTGGATGTATGTCTGTGCTTGAAACAGAGCAGGACCCTGTTGTCCTCCCCGCCCCCCACCACGTCCTCCGCCTGCCTTTTGTCTGTGGACGTTTTAGTCAAAAAGTAAGTTTAATCAGAAAAGTGAGAAATGCTGAAACAAAGGAAAACAGTCAGAGGAGACTAAACAATAATAATGCTGTCATTAAGCATGGTCAAGGACCTTTAGTTCTTTCTCAAGGTCTATAGATAATATTCTGAGCCACATCCTGTGAGCTGCCTTATAGACACCAAAACACCAGATGGAGAAATTAACTACATGATGACCAGACTGAACCCAGGACAGGAGCCGCCACAGTTCAGAAAACTGGCCACAAAAAAATGGGAACACACTGACCCTGGAACTGAAGATTAACTGTACTTGAAACAAGATGACGCTGGTCAGACCCCGATGACCAATTTCGAGATAACTGTCAGAGCTGACTGTGCTGTTTCTGCGTGTAGTCCCCCCTCCTCTGTTCCTACCCCCTACCCCCCGCCCTCATCTATAAGAGCGCTCAACCCTTGCTTGTCGGTGGTGGGAACGGTCTTTGGATAGACGTCCCCCACCCCGTTCCCCACAATTCCAGCATCTAAAATACGCACACTTTCCTTTCTGCCAATCTGGCCTGTTTGTTGGTTTTGAGCAGCAAGCAGCCAGAGCCCACGTACTCGTTCAGTAACATGCTGATTAACAATTGTTTTAATAAATAATTAGGTATTGGTTTAGGTTTTTTTTACTGTTAACTATTAGTGGGTTTATGTATTCTGATATAAGCTTTATGCAAGGAGAAACATTTCTTGTTACTAATATGAACAGTATTGCTTCTATTAATTAATAAGTTCAGTTCACTTCAGTCGCTCAGCCCTGTCCAACTCTTTGCAACCCCATGGACTGCAACACGCCAGGTCTCCCTGTCCATCACCAACTCCTAGAGCTTGCTCAGACTCATGTCCATCGATGGATGGCATCTGCCATCCAACCATCTCACCCTCTGTCTGT
Source organism: Bos indicus x Bos taurus (assembly GCF_003369695.1). Taxonomy (NCBI): domain Eukaryota; kingdom Metazoa; phylum Chordata; class Mammalia; order Artiodactyla; family Bovidae; genus Bos; species Bos indicus x Bos taurus. The sequence continues at coordinate 66,444,497 of NC_040082.1, forward strand.
CCCTTTCTCCTCCTGCCTTCAATTTTTCCCAACATCATGGTCTTTTCTAATGAGTCCATTCTTCACATCAGGTGGCCAAAGTATTGGAGCTTCAGCTTCAGCATCAGTCCTTCCAATGAATATGCAGGACTGATTTCCTTTAGGATTGACTGGTTTGATCTTCTTGCAGTCCAGGAGACTCTCAGGAGTCTTCTCCACACCACAGTTCAAAAGCATCAGTTCTTCGGTGCTCAGCTTTCTTTACAGTCCAACTCTCACATCCATACATGACCACTGGAAAAACCATACCTTTAACTAGACAGACCTTTGTCAGCAAAGTAATGTTTCTGCTTTTTAATATGCTGTCTAGATTGGTCATAGTTTTTCTTCCAAGGAGCAAGCGTCTTTTAATTTCATGGCTGCAGCCACCATCTGCAGTGATTTTGGAGCCCAAGAAAATAGTTTGTCACTGTTTCCATTATTTCCCCATCTATTTGCCATGAAGTGATGGGACCAGATGCCATGATCTTTGTTTTTTGAATGTTGAGTTTTAAGCCAGCTCTTTCACTCCCCTCTTTCACTTTCATCAAGAGGCTCTTCAGTTCCTCTTCACTTTCTGCCATAAGGATGGTATCATCTGCATATCTGAGGTTATTGATATTTCTCCCAACAATCTTGATTCCAGCTTGTGCTTCATCCAGTTCAATATTTCATATGATGTTCTCTGCATAGAAGTTAAATAAGTAGGGTGACAATATACAACCTTGACATACTCCTTTCCCAGTTTGGAACCAGTCTGTTGTTCCATGTCCAGTTTTAAGTGTTGCTTCTTGACCTGAATACAGATTTCTCAGGAGGCAGGTAAGGTGGTCTGGTATTCCCATCTCTTTCAGAATTTTCCACAGTTTGTTGTGATCCACACAGTCAAAGTTTGGCCTAATCAATAAAAAAGAAGTAGATGTTTTTCTGGAATCCTCTTGCTTTTTCTGTGATCCAACGGATGTTTCTCTGGTTCCTCTGCCTTTTCTAAATCCAGCTTTAACATCTGGAAGTTCACAGTTCACGTACTGTTGAAGCCTGGCTTGGAGAATTTTGAGCATTACTTTGATAGCATGTGAGATGAGTGCAATTGTGCAGTAGTTTGAGCATTCTTTGGCATTGCCTTTCTTTGGGACTGGAATGAAAACTGACATTTTCCAGCCCTGTGGCCACTGCTGAGTTTTCCAAATTTGCTGGCATATTGAGTGCAGCACTTTACAGCATCATCTTTTAGGACTTGAAATAGCTCAGCTGGAATTCCATCACCTCCACTAGCTTTGTTCATAGTGATGCTTCCTAAGGCCCACCTGGCTTCAGACTCCCAGATGTCTGGCTGTAGGTAAGTGATCACAACATCGTGGTTATCTGGGTCATTAAGATCTTTTTTGTATAGTTCTTCTGTGTATTCTTGTATAATTATTAAATTAGCCTGGTATTAATTAGTAGTTTATGTATTTATTATTGGTATTTAGGTGATTGTGCAGTTGACCCTGAATGCTTTCTTAATTGATAACTGCTTTTAAACTAACTGTGGTATTGTATATGTTTATTCTCTAGAGACATCTGTTGTTGCTGTTTAGTTGCCCAGTCATGTACGACTCTTTGCCACCCCATGGACTCAGGGTCCTCCAGGTTCCTCTGACCATGGAGATTCTCCAGGCAAGAACACTGGAGCGGGTAGCCATGCCCTCCTCCAGGGGATCTTCCCAACCCAGGGATCGTCAAGTCCCCTGCATTGGCAGGCAGTTCTTTACCACTGAGTCACCAGGGAAGCCCAGAGACATTTGTACCGTGTAACTAAAAACCTGTATCTAAAAACTTATATCTTTTAAAATAACACTGAAAATTATGTTAAAAGTTACATTTTTAAGTAATATTTAAAGTAGAACTAAAGTTCTTTTCTGGGAACCAGCTATCACCAGGCTTATAAGGCTTATTAGCTTTACTCATAAATCATAGGATGAGTTCTTGTAAACTGTCCGTAAGCAGCTCCTCTGGCTCCAGGAAATTTAACTTCTTTCATCATCCTTTATGATATTTTGTCCATAGCACCAGCTTTAAATTTCTATCTTCTACACAGAGGTGCTAAGTGAGTCTTTTATTTACTTATTAGAGTTGAATCTGGTGGGAAGTTTTGTCTGGTTTTAGCACAAAGTGTTCTGAGATTTAAAATCTCCTCTAGGCTTCACTTTGATCCATCCAAGCACACTTTCCAGGATGCTGATCTTGTCAGGACTTATCTCCTCTTGTATGTTAGGGGCTTATTAATGGTTATGAAGTTATTGATATTGGAGGGGATGACTATGTGTGCTTAATGGCTCAATCAAGCTCTCTATTCTTTATTTACCATTAAATTATCCTTTGGTTTTTGTATTTCCTAAAAACTTTTGTGTAAGTTATGTTCCTGAGGTACAAAATGTAGCCTCCATCTTCCCTTCCCATGGGCTATGCCTTGACTGAACATCTGATAATTATGGTAATTATGCCTTCTGCTGTTCTTCACCAGGGTTCCCTGAGGATGGGGTTTACCAGAGTCTGTCAATTATCAAACAGGCTCCTCTAGAGAAGCGTGAATCACTGCCAAGTTCTCTGACTTTTAAGCTGATGCCCATCCTGTTCTGCTGAATAATTTTGTTGTTATAATTATGTTAATGTAGGGCTAAGCACAATCCCAGTGTGGATCTTCATTGGTATAATCAGAAGTGTTAAAGTCAGCTTCATAACTTATTTATATATTTTTATTATTTTATTTTTAATTTAAAAACTTGTCTTCTACTTTTATTGATATGTACTTGACATATACAGACTGTATAATTTTAAAATATACACACCATAATAAATCGACTTACATATATGATGAAATGATTACCACAAAAAAAATTTAGTGAACATCCAATCATATAAATACAGCATTAAATAAATAGGAAAAGTATTTTCTTTGTGTTGAGAACTCTCAAGATTCTCTTAACTGTCATATGTAACATGTTAATAGCTGTGTTAATTAACCATGTTAATTTTATTTCATAGCTTATTTTCTTTTAGCTATGGATTTTTACACCTTCACTAGGACTTAACTTTATTTTGAGGTAATCCTTAACATGCTTCACACTGGATTTCTACTGATATGAGTTAATCTTAGGCCAAAGTGGCTGACATACAGTGTGCCAGCACTAATTAGTTAATTTAGCTTACTCAGACTTCCTCTTGTGTGTGCTTGGACTCAGTTCATGTACAACTCTATGCAACCCCATGGACTGTAGCCCACTGGGCTCCTCTGTCCATGACATTCTCCAGGCAAGAAACTTGGAGTGGGTTGCCATTTCCTTCTCCAGGGGATCTTCCCAACCCTGGGATGGAACCTGCGTCTTCTGTGTCTCCTGCATGTCAGGTGGGTTCTCTACCTGCTGAGCCTCCTCTTACGGCTTCCCTTTCATCCCTGCCGTTTCCCACGGGGCAGGGTTACACAAGGCATAGTTTTTGTGCATCTGGTGTCAGCTCCTTTTAATCTTCTTTGTTTAGAGACCATTCTCACCAGATGCAGATAATTGCATATGTAATTGTATCCATATTAGACATTAGTAGACTGGAACTTGTGTGTTTATGGGGTTATTAAATCCATCCAGGTATTTACAGGGCTTCCCGTTAATTATTAAGCTACATCACCAGGTTGAGTAGGACTTTGTATGTATAAGATTTACGCACTTAAACGATATATTGGTATTCAGTGCAGTAGTTTGTATTGGGTTAAAATTAAAATCGAAATATTTAACATTTTTTTCTTTTGAAGATTATTAAAATGTACTTTATTGCTTATTTTGTTTGAGGAACATGGCAGGTCCAGAGGGATGTCTTTTTTTTTAACATACATTGTCTTTTTTATTGGGGTGTAGTTGCTTTACAATCTTGTGTTGGTTTCTACTGTACAATGAAGTGAATCAGCTAAGGTATACATGTATCCTCTCCCACTTGAGCCTCCCTCCTCCCCATCCGGCCCCTGAAAGCCATCACAGAGCACAGAGCTGGGCTCCCTGTGCAAGGCAGCAGCTTCCCACTAGCTGCCTGTTTTACACATCAGATCAGATCAGTCAGATCAGTCGCTCAGTCGTGTCTGACTCTTTGCGACCCCATGAATTGCAGCACGCCAGGCCTCCCTGTCCATCACCAACTCCCGGAGTTCACTCAGACTCACGTCCATCGAGTCAGTGATGCCATCCAGCCATCTCATCCTCTGTCGTCCCCTTCTCCTCCTGCCCCCAATCCCTCCCAGCATCAGAGTCTTTTCCAATGAGTCAACTCTTCACATGAGGTGGCCAAAGTATTGGAGTTTCAGCTTTAGCATCATTCCTTCCAATGAACACCCAGGGCTGATCTCCTTCAGAATGGACTGGTTGGATCTCCTTGCAGTCCAAGGGACTCTCAAGAGTCTTCTCCAACACCACAGTTCAAAAGCATCAATTCTTTGGCGCTCAGCCTTCTTCACAGTCCAACTCTCACATCCATACATGACCACAGGAAAAACCATAGCCTTGACTCGACGAGGTGGTGTATATATGCCAGTGCTCCTCTCAATCTGTCCCACCTTCTCCTTCCCGCACTGTGTCCGCAAGTCTGTTTTCCAAGTCTGTGTCTCTATTGCTGCTCTGCAAATAGGTTCATCAGTTCCTTGAGTCAGCATTTTACTTCAGTAGACAAGGACATGGGGGCTCGTACACAGTTTCATTAGCTGGGGCACAATTAGCTCCTCGTGCTGTCTACTCCTTGCCCAGTGGCCGAAGATAGACTGGTCTGGAGGGGGAGGGGCATGTATTCAGCAAAACTAACTGGAAAATGGGACATCAGGGAAGGCAAAATTGTGGTAATTTAAAGTGGCTCTACATGGTGGCTTTTGTTAAAAAAACAAAAACTCAGTTCCAGGAGCCTCTCCAGATCCAAGCCTGCAGCTAACACAGAGCATCTGTATTAAACCCAGCCACGCCACTCTCAGCATGTTGCCACACAATCATTTACATGGAGTGTGTCAATTTATTGGGCTTCCCTGGTGGCTCAGCGGTAAAGAATCTGCCTGCAATGCAGGAGACCTGGGTTCGATCCCTGGGTTGGGAAGATTCCCTGGGTTGGGAAGATCCCCCGGAGAAGGGAACAGCTACCTACTCCATTATTGTGGCCTGGAGAATTCCATGGACTGCATAGTCCATGGGGTTGCAAATAATCGGACACGACTGAGTGACTTTCACTTTGATTTTGTCAATTTATTACAGCTGCTACACTCAACAACACTTTGATATACTACGGGTATCTCTGCTGTTTGCTATTGTAAAATCACACAGAATCTGTGGTGATACAGCTCAGTTCAAGTGTGGCTTTCCATTAAACAGCTTCAGTTTACTCATCCATATGATAAACTTTTAACCATGGTCAGAGTGGGCCTACACAGCTCAGAAGATGGTTTTAAAAGTCAAATGAAGTAATTCATTTTTCATTAATTTGTTTGCCTATTTTTGGCTGTGCTGGGTCTTCATCGCTGCTCAGGCTTTTCTCTAGTTCCAGCAAGTGGAGACTACGCTCTAGCTGTGGTGCATGGACTTCTTGCAGTGGCTTCTTTGTTGCGGAGCACGGGCTGTGGGTGCAGCTTCAGTAGTTGTGGTGCACAGGCTTGTAGGATATTCCTGGACCAGGGATCGAACCCGTGTCCCATGCACTGGCAGTCAGTCTCTTCACCACTGGACCACCAAGGGAACCCATGAGGTAATTTTTATACAGAGAGATTTTACGGAAGCCATACACGCAAACAATTCCAGTAGTTGGAATTCTTCAGAAGGAAGTAATGAGCGTATCATTTCAGTTTTACATTTAAAGCTTTGCTTGCATAATAGTTTAAAATTGTTTCTTAAAAACGCAGCAATACACATGCCTCTAAGCAGGAAGTTGATGTAGTGGGATGCTGCGGAGAGACAGCAAGGAACTGTGTATATCTACACACACACTCATCAGCAATGTCGTTAGTGACTGTTTTCTCTGGGTAATGGAATCACAGAAAATGTTTAAAACTTTCTGTTTGCTTTGCAGTAAGTTATGAATTTTCTCCCATATATGTATAACTTTGATAATTTTAAAAAAAGATAATACTTGGGGGGGGGGAATCAATGTTTCCCTGTAAAATAGCATTTAGATAGCTCTCCCCAGAATTTTCATTCTACAGAATTCCATTATTCGAGGCTTGCGGTAGAACAGTAAGTGCAAGGCCATTCCCGAGTGCTATCAGAAAAGTCTGTTTAGCAAAATTAGTGCCTTTCCAAGTAATCACACCAGCAAAAGGATTTCTTTTCCATCTCCCATCATTATGAGTTTAAATTAAATTCTCTCTTCTCTTTGTTTCCTTGTTCTCTTGTCTGTGTTGTTTCACTGTGGCTTAGAAGAGGATCATTTTGTGACACTGTCTTGTCTCTTTGGAAACTCTAAGAAAATACAGAAAGAATTGGCCAAGTTGGAATGAACACAAACAGTGAAATCCATTTCATAGTCCTTTTGTGGACTGTGATTGTCCAGCACATCTCTGTCTTTTCTGGTTCTGATGCTGAAATGCTTCACCTCTCATTTTGTACGGCCTCGGCCACCTCTGAGACACAGTGTCCCTCCTAGCTGAGGAGGAAGGATTTACTCCCAACATAAAAGCACCAGCAGGAAAATTGTTCTCATCCCCCCAATGTGTCTAGGGATCTGAGATAATGGAAAGGATGCTTTACTTGCTTTGTTTACTCCTTCTCTTGCTCCCGGATGGAAGCTTAGGCTCCTAAATGTTTTTGTGTTCTACTTATTCTACTTATTCTAGCAAAAGGTTACTTTCTTCCCTACTGAACCTCAAATGAGAGCTTTCAAAATGTAACTTCTCTCTTCAGGTCATGCAATAGTAACACATATACTGACGTGTGTGTAATATAGTATATACTTTGCCCAGATGGGCTTGTAATAGCAGAAATCTCAATGAAATTATTTATTATGTATTGTTTTCCAAAATATGCACTGTTGAAGACCAGCTCAGTGGATGGACTGAATAGAAGCTCCAAAGCACTTCCCAAAGCCATACTGGCAAGAAAAAACATGTCATGGTAAACGTTTAGTGGTCTGCTGCCAGAACTGATCCACTACAGCTTTCTGAATCCCAGCGAAACCATTACATCTGAGAAGTATGCTCAGCAAATCAATGGGATGCACTGAAAACTGAAAGGCTTGCAGCCAGCACCGATCCACAGAGTGGGCCCAATTCTTCTCCATGACAATGCCCCACCGCACGTCACACAGCTAACACTCCAAAAGTCGAACGAATTGGGCTTCGACATTTTGCCTCAACTGCATATCCACCTGACCTCTCACCAACTGACTACCACTTCTTCAAGCATCTTGATGACTTTTTGCAGTGAAAACACTTCCACAACCAGCAGGATGCAAAAAATGCTGTTCAAGAGTTCATCATATCCCGAAGCACGAATTTTTTTTTTTTGCTACAGTAGTAAACAAACTTATTTCTCATTGGCAAAAATGTATTGATCCTAATGGTTCCTATTTTGATTAGTAAAGATATGTTTGAGCCTAGTTATAATGATTTAAAACTCACAGTTTGAAACCACAGTTAAGTTTGCCCCCAAATAGTAGATGGACAACAGGCACATAATAAGAGGCTCAGCATCACTAATTATTAGAAATGCAAATCACAATGAGGTACCACCTCACTCCAGTCAGAATGGCCATCGTCCAGCCCTTCTTGTAGGCAGAACACAAGTCAGAGATCTTTTTGTGTCTTTTACTATAAAAATGATTAATAACAGAGAGGCAGAAAGTAGCATGATGTTTTGAAAGGTTCTTAATTCTCATCAAATGAAAATTTCTAGCAAAGTATTTATTTTAGATAAAACTGAAAGATGGTATTAAATGTGAAATTTTGAAAAAGAAGGAACCAAAGAAGCTCTGATGCAAACATTGTTGAATTCTTTTGTCAATCTCAGGGAGAGAGTACTAAATGTTTAATTGCATTTTAATGATGATAACCTTGGAGTTAGATTTCTCCAGCAGTGTTAATGCTGAGGGAGGCTATTTAATACATTTTAAAAATGTCATGTATGTGGGATTCACATAGATAGCAGCAGTTATATGCACATGCAGATAACTAACATTTGCTTTGCTAATATGTATCACTGTAAATCTAAGACAGGGCACAGAACTATAGATTCAAACATTTATCCAACCAGCAAAACAGGCAAATTAGCTAGTTGCCAGGGGATTTTTAATTGGAAAATTGCTGACTAGATCCAGGTATGGTACGGTATTTTAAATTAGTGTCTTCCTTTATCAGATCATTTCAATAATTTGAGGACATAAGAAAGAAGCTGCACATATTGTCTTTCATAGTTCGTGCATGAAAAGGGTGTTGATTCTACATCCGAAAGAGTGGAAGGCTCTTAGTCCTCAGGGCAACAAGCAGTATGCTGTAACTCTGTTCCCTTGGGCACATGGAGCTTTGGAACTTCCTGTAAACCCAAGTCCAATGCTGTTCCTTTGCTTAAGTCTCAGGTCTCTGAGTAAGCTAGTAGGCATGCTACCATCAAGAGGCATGGGCAACCAAGTTTCATCTAGAGAACAAGAGTGCATGCCCAGAGTTTCATGTAGAAAGAAAACAATCCCTCAGATCCATCAGACTGGCTTTTACATGGACATTCCTGGGGATGAATGTGTGTGATTTAATCTGCTTCTCAAACCCAGGACACTTGAACACTTGCTTGAGATCCCAAAGGAAAACAGAATCATGAAAGGACAAAGCAAGCTTCATCACCAAAGCCTTTATGATGGTCTCTGGTGGTAGACGTGACAACATGGAGAACATGCCTACATCAGATGGTCCCCAGAGCCCAGGACTCCAGCAGGAGGACCACAACCACAACCGTGGGCCGCCCAACCTGGAATATCAGAACTTCAGTCCCTACCACATCTCCCAGCATGCAACAATTAAAATTGTTGAATGGGTGAGAGAGTATCACTCTCATGACAGTGAGAGATGATCTGGAGCAAAGAGCTTGGAAGGAGCAAACTGTGCTTGTCTGATCACCTGCTGAAAGGTTGTTGTTGAATCACGCGAATACACCGGGATTCTTGGCCCCCGGAGGAGAAGAATTCAATCCGGGGCCAGAGACGAGGCTTGATCGCTCAGAGCTTTTGTGTAATAAAGTTTTATTAAAGTATAAAGGAGATAGAGAAAGCTTCTGACATAGGCATCAGAAGGGGACAGAAAGAGTACCCCCCTGTTAGTCTTCAGCTGGATGTTATATAGTCACTAGCAGTCTGTTAATGAAAGAAAGGAATGTCTTAAAATTCAGAATGGCACCAGGCCCCTCACCCATAAGATGCATTTTGGGATAATCTTGGCACCAAATGGTTTATCCTGGGCCATAAAATGATTAACTTGAATCTTGAAGAAGGACAGATCACCATACAAATAGTTTCATTTACATAGATTAGGAGAACAATATCCATACTGGTTTGTCAAGTAGGTTCTGGGCCAAGAGGCGGAACCGACTTGGAGACAGAGTTTAGGGTAAAGGCATAGTACATTAGCATAGCTTAAGACGAACATTTCCATAAGAAAAAGGCATTGGTTATCTCTAGGCTCCAGAATAGCTAACTTCAGGCGAAACCAGGTGTCATTATGGCAACACAGTATTTTAAGAGAAACCTCCCTTTAAATTTGTATAGAGAAGGAAAAAATATTGCTAGTTTGTTTCTTCCTGCCGCTTAAGAGAGATAAAAATGTCTGACATTTGCAGGCTGTTTCCTCCATTTGGAGACCCCTGGCCTTCCTGCCTGTTACCCTCTCACTACTAGGGCTCATCTCTGTGAACTGTGAAACTCAGTGGCCTTATTCTGCACAACACCACACACAGAACACATACACAACACACATACAACATATACACAGAACACACACAGAGAACACATATACAGCACATGCATAGAACACAGCACACATAACACACACACACAGAACCTTTGTCATAGGAGTAGAGTGAGGGGAGGGCCTTGGTCCCTTTAGGCTGCTATAACAAAAGATCACAGCCATCCCTGGTGGCTCAGAAGGTAAAGCATCTGCCTGCAATATGGGAGACCCAGGTTCGATCCATGGGTCGGGAAGATCCCCTGGAGAAGTAAATGGCAACCCACTCCAGTACTCTTGCCTGGAAAATTCCATGAATGGAGGAGCCTGGTTGGCTACAATCCATGGGGTCGCAAAGAGTTGGACAAGACTGAGCAACTTCACTTTCACTTTCAGGGAGGCTTATAAACAATAGATGATTCTGGAGGCTGAAGACCAAGTGTGACTGGGGTCACGGTCAGGGTCGGGTCCATGTGGACCTCACAGGGAGAAAGGGGGAGGGGCTCTGTGGTCCTTCTGAAACAGCACTGACCCCATTCCTAGGGCTCCACTCTCACGATGAAATGTCTCCCCTGGACCCCACTTCCTAATATCACATGGGCATCAAGATCTAATGCATGAATCTGGGGGAGACACGAACATAACAGGAGCTGAAGTGAACATCCCTGGGCTGTACTTTTGAGTTACTGCTTTTTCTATCTTTTCACTTAACAAGATAAATTTAAAAGCCAGATATGATCAACCAGGATTATTCTTTTTAAAATTAAAATTAATAGAAATGTTGCACCAACTTTGCATACTTGGGATAAACCACCCTTGATTGTGGTGAATAACTATTTTTATACATGGTTGGGTTCTATTTGCTAATATTTTCATGTAGATTTTTACGTTTATGTTCATGAGAGATATTGGTTGGTAGTTTCCTTTCATTTTTTAGAATATACTTTTGGCTGTGCTGGGCCTTCATTGCTGTGTGGGCTTTTCTCTAGTTGCAACACACAGGGGTAACTCTCCATTTGTGGTGCGTGGGCTTCTCACTGAGGTGGCCTCTCTGGTTGGGAAGCATGGGCTCTAGAGCACAGGTTCAGTAGTTGTGGTGCACGGGCTTAGTCGCTCTGTGGCAGGTGGAATCTTCCCGGAGCAGAGATCAAACCTGTGTCCCCTGCCCTGGCCCGTGGATCCTTATCCACTGTTCCAACAGGGAAGTTCATTATATGATTTCTGTTGTTCTAAATTAGTTAAAGTGTGTGAACCAGAATGTGGTATGGTATAGCTTTGTGAATCTTCCATGTAAGCATGAGAATAGTGTGTGTTCTGTTGTTGCCGTAATTCATAGATGTGAATTGTATCCAATTGATGAATGTTATTTTTCAACTATTTATTTATTTGGCTGTGTGGGGTCTTAGTTTGGCGTGCGGGACCTTCATTGCATCATGTGGAATCTGTTGCTGCAGCTCACAGACTAGTTGTGACGTGCAGGCTCAGCAGTTGGGGGGTGTGGGCGCTAAAGCACGTGGCTTCAGTACTTGTGGCACACCCTTGGTTGCTCTGTGGCATGTGGGATCTTAGTTCCTGAACTAAGGATTTGGTTCAAACCCCGAACCAGGGTTTAAACTTGTGGCCTTTGCATTATAAGGCAGATTCTTAACCACTGGACCACCAGGGAAGTTCCTACATGTTATTGTTGAGTTTAACTGTGTCCTTCCTGATTTTCTACCTGATGATCTAATAGACAGGTGCTGAAATCTCCAGCTCAGATAGTGGATTTACCTATGTCTTTTGCAATTCTATTAGTTTCTCCTTCACACAGTTTATCCGTTATTAGGTTTATTCACATGAAGGATTGTTACGTCTTCCTGGTAATTGATCCCTTTATCATTATTTAATGCCCTCTTTATCCGTGATATCTTTCTTTGCTGTGAAATTAATGGGCTACTCCTGCTTTCTCTTGACTACTGTTTACATGTGTATTTTCCTTCATCTGTTTGTTTTTATACTCAGCGTGAGTTTCCTATAGACAACGTATGACTGAGTCTGCTGTTTTGATCCAGCTTACAATCAATTATTGGTCATTTAGAGCACTGACTTTCAAAGTGATTATTGATGTAGTTGGATTAGTATCTACCATATTTGTTACTGTAGTTTATTTGTTGCCCTTTTCCATCTAATTTTTTGACACTTTTTCTGCCTTTTGTGATTTTACCTGAACATTTTGTATGATGTCATTTTCTCCCTTTTATTAGCATATCACTTAAATATTCTTTTTTGCCTTTTTTAGTGGTTGCCCTAGAGTTTGCATCATACATTTACAGCTAATCGAAGGCCACTTTCAAATAATGTCATAATTCAAAGGTAATATAAATACCTTAAAATAACAAAATAATCCTAGTCCCTTCTTTCAATCCCTTGAATCTTTGCTGTCATTTTTAAAATTTATATATAAGCACATTGTTGTTGTGTTTAGTACTAAGTTATATCCGAGTATTTGTGACCCCATGGACTGTAGCCTGCCAGGCTCCTCTGTCATTGGGATTTCCCAGGAAAGAATACTGGAGCAGGTTGCCATTTCCTTCACCAGGGGATCTCCCTGGCCCAGGGATGGAACATGCATCTCCTGCATTGGCAGGTGGATTGTTTACGGCTGAGCCATCTGGGAAGCCCATATACAAGCATATATAAGTATATAATATATGCTTACATAATTGAATATATTGTTGGTAGTATTATTTAACTAAATGTTATCCAATAGATACATGAGAAATATGAAAAATAAGTTTATTTTGACTTCACTTATTCTTTCCTCAATGCTCTTTCTTACTTTATGTAGGCCTGAGTTTCTGACCTTCTCTCTAAACAACTATTTTTTCCTTCTGTATAAACAATTTATTATTTTCCTTCTCTAAGCAACTTATTTGTACCATTTCTTTCAAGGCAACAAATTCACTCAGTCTTTGTGTGTCTGAGAAAGTTTATATTTCTTCTTAATCTTTGATAGGAAATTTTGCAGGATATAAAATTCTAAGTTGGTTATTTTTTTCTCAACACTAAATACCATACTCTCTTCTTGCTATCGTGGATTCTGAGAAATCATATGTAATCCTTAGCTTTGTTCCTCTAGGGTGTTAGAGAATGATTAAAGAAAATTCAGGAAACACAAACAAACTTGAACCCTTCATGAAGCAAACAGTCTCCATTTGGAAAACTGCAAAATGAGGGAGAAGGCAAGAAGCTTTTCTAAGAAAGAATGAATAACAAGATGGAGACAAATAGAAAATTTCTGACTGGTTGGGCAAAACAGTCAATCTCGTCTAGGATGAGAAGGAGCAAGGTAATAAGTATAGATCCCAGAATTGGTTTGGCCTTTGGGGATTGACTGACTGGATATGCAGTGTTTCTGGTCAAGAGGAACATGTCTAGAGACACAAAAGTCATGTAAGTTTCAATTTGCTGCCATGGCACTCTAGGCAGGAGCAGTTCAATCTTGGACCTAGAAAGTTATTTCAACACCAGACAAAGTGCTTTGTTTTTGTCCCCTCTCCCCACCCCCATGTCTCTCAGGATTTCTTGTTTATCTTTGGTCTTATGTAGATTGAGCATAAAATTCCAGCCAGTATTGTTTCATAGCCCTAAAAACAATGTCATTCAAGTGCTGCATTCAGTATGCCAGCAAATTTGGAAAACTCAGCAGTGGCCATAGGACTGGAAAGGTCAGTTTTTATTCCAATCCCAAAGAAGGACAATGCCAAAAAATGTTCAAACCACCACACAACTGTGCTTATTTCACATGCTAGCAAGGTAATCCTCAAACTCCTTCAAGCTGGGCTTCAGCAGTATATGAACGAAGAACTTCCAGACGTACAAGCTGGATTTAGAAAAGGCAGAAAAACCAGAGGTCAAATTGTCAACATCTATTGGATCATAGAAAAAGCAAGAGAATTCCAGAAAAACATCTACTTCTGTTTCGTTAACTACACTATAGCCTTTGATTGTGTGGATAGCAACAAAACTGTGGAAAATTCTTAAAGAGATAAGAATACCAGACCATCTTACCTGCCTCTGAGAGACTTGTATGCAGGTCAAGAAGCAATAGTTAGAACCAGGCATGGAACAACAAACTGTCCAAATTTGGGAAAGGAGTACGTCAAGACTGTATATTGTCACCTTGCTTCTTTAACTTCTATGCAGAGAACATCATGTGAAATGCTGGGCTGAATTAGTTACAAGCTGGAATCAAGATTACTGGGAGAAATATCAACAACCTCAGATATCCAGATGATACCACTCTAATGGCAGAAAGCAAAGAGAAACTACAGGGACTCTTGATGAGAGTGAAAGAGAAGAGTGAAAAAGCTGGCTTAAAATTCAACATTCAAAAAATGAAGATCATGGCATCTGGCCCCATCACTGCATGGCAAATAGATGGAGAAATAATGGAAACAGTGGCAGACTTTATTTTCTTGGGCTCCAAAATCACTGCAGATGGTGGCTGCAGCCATGAAATTAAAAGACACTTGCTCCTTGGAAGAAAAACTATGACCAATCTAGACAGTATATTAAAAAGTGGAGGCATCATTTTGCCAACAGGGGTGTGTCTAGTCAAAGCTATGGTTTTTGCAGTAGTCATGTATGGATGTGAGAGTTGGACCATAAAGAAGGCTGAGTGCCACAGAATTGATACTTTTGAACTGTGGTGATGGGAAGACTCTTGAGAGTCCCTTGGACAGCAAACAGATCAAACCAGTCAGTCCTAAAGGAAATCAACCCTGAATACTCATTGGAAGGACTGATGCTGAAGCTCCAATACTTTGGTCACCTGATGAAAAGAGCCAGCTCATTAGAAAAGACCCTGATGCGGGAAAGATTGAAGGCAGGAGGAGAAGGGGAAGACAAAGGATGAGATGGTTGGATGGCATCACTGACTCAGTGAACATGAGTTTGAGCAAACTGCAGGAGATGGTGAAAGACAAGGAAGCCTGGAGTGCTGTAGTCCATGGGGTTCCAAAGAGCCTGACATGACTTAGTGACTGAGCAACCACAAACTGTTTCATAGATTTCATTTGTTTCTTTCTCTCTGCTCCTTCAGTTAGGCTCCAATGATCCTAACCAGGTGAGTTAGGTTCTCGCTCCTAGGTCTCCCCAAGTGCAGCCTTATTAAGAAGATCAGAGTGCTCTCTCTCTCTGTTAGAGCATAAAGGGTTTTCTCACTGATATTTAATGTGAGGATCTGGTTGAGCTTCTCAGGGTAAACCCCACAATCTTGTGGGTGTTCCCCCCATCATTAGGTCCTTCTGGAGTTTTTAACCCACGTTGTCTCCACTGAGGCTCTGGCAGTCCATAAATTACAGTTAAGGCTTTCCTACCCCAGAACTGGCTCCTGTGGTAATTTCCACTTGTGTGTCTCCACTCCAGATGTCTCGTTCTCCCATGTGGGATTCAGGAGCAGAACAGAGGTGGGTAGTTCCTGGCCCCAGGGCAACTAGGCAGTGAGGAAACCTGAGTAGGCTAGCCTCTGAAAAGTGGTTTCTCTTGAGGACAGGCCTGGTAAAGGACTGGAGCATTGGGAAAAAATGATACTCAAACATAAAAGTGTCATGAAAAAGTCCTTGGACCTTATAAGCAAAAGCAACCTTCCTTAGTGCCAATAAAAAGTGCACATTAGGTTTTGACCTGACTTACTGATCATCAATCCTTGAGTTGAGAAGATCCCTTGGACAATGGAATGGCTGCCCACTCCAGTATTCTTGCCTGGAGAATTCCATTGACAGAGGAGCCTGGGGAGCAAGTCCATGAGGTCACAAAGAGTCGGACACAACTGAAGCGACTGACACACTTTTGCTTCTTATCCAGTGTAATGGAGCAAGGTGTCACCAGTGACATGTTTTCAATGACATTTATATGATAACGTTTAAAGCTTTGAGAATGCAGTTTTGTTACTTTGACTTCATCCTCTCTATACTCAGAAACCGCACATGGTAAGTACAAGCTGGGAGGACATCTGTGCAAGTAATTCAGGGAAGTTTGAGAACGTGACTGTGTGATGAACTCCATGGCAGACCAGTGTGTGCGAGTGACTGGTTTTCTTGGAGATGAGATATTCAGGGCCACATAGGAAGACAGTTCAGACATGATTTTGACCAAGGCCTTCCCAGCAGGGTAACGCCTAAATGACAGACTCTGAAGAATAAGTCTGTTCCTGGGAACCACGTGAGTGTCTCTCATCAGATATCTGTTTACATGACGAATCATTGCCCGAGATACTGAGCCACCCTGAATCCTTGACATGCTGTTTTTGTGCAATATAGAAACTCACAAGCGTTGTCCTACGTGACTGTACAAACCACCCAAAACATTTTACAGATTCAAGGCCACTTCTCCTTGCACCTGCCTCATTCTTTTTAGAGAGAGAGAGAGATCTGTTTTTAAGGTAGGGTTCAAATGGTACATGAGACCAGAATCTCTTTTTCCCTTTAAAAAAAAAAAAATTATTGGAGTATAACTGCCTTACAGCATTCTGTTCGTTTCTACTGTACAGCAAAGTGAATCAGCTGTATGTATAACTATATCCCTTCTTCTTTTCGATTTCCTCCTAATTTAGGTCACCAAGGGGGACAGAGAGGTTGGATGATTTGGGAGATTAGGATTAACATATATATACTATTGACACTATGAATAAAATAGATAATTAATGAGAACCTACTGTACAGCACAGAATCTTTTTTAAGAAATTTTATTTATTTGTTTATGGTTTTGCTGGGTCTTCATTGCTGTGTGGGTTTTTTCTAGTTGTGGTGTGTGGTGGCTTCTCTTGCAGCTCCTGGACTCTAGAACACAGGCTCGATAGTTGTGGCACAGGCTTAGTTGCTCTGCAGTATGTGGTATCTTCCCAGACCAGGGATCGAACTCATGTCTCCTGCATTGGCAGCTGGATTCTTTACCACCGAGCCACCAGAGAAGACCCCAGAATCTTTTTTAGAATACTCTTCTCTCGGCAATCAGATTGATACACTTTTTAAATAATTTTAAGTTTCTTTTTCTTTGAGTAGGGGAAGTTAATACTGCTTCAAATATTTTCTGAAATTAGGTTTTAAATTTCACATTTGTGTATCCCAGGAGGTAGGCGGGACTTCCAATATAACCATAAGGGTCAATCGCACAAATTCATCTTTAATCATAACATGTTTACATTGTGGAAATGTGCATAAATTATTAATTACAGCTCATTAAATTTTTACAAATGGCAACTCACACCAGTATTCTTGCCTGGAGAATCCCATGGACAGATGAGCCTGGCAGGCTACAGTCCATGGGGTTGCAAGGAGTCAAACATGACTGAGCGACTAACACTTTCACTTTCAACTTTTCTCAAGCAAAAAAAATCTAGGTATCTTTTGTTCGTACTCTCATAAATTAAGACTGTCTTGTTAAGATCTATTGGGACTGTACCTTGGTCATCATGGTCTGAATTTCCGCGGCTTCTTCTCAAAATGCCTTCAGTTGTCACCAGAGCTACTCCTGTTCTGTACTCAAAACTTGCCCCCCCCCCAACTTTTAGCAGGAGTGAGCATACGTCTTTAAGCTCAAGGGTCCAGAGATCTCAAGCCAGGCCCCTCAAGAAGTTTATAGACAGTTTTTCAGGGGCTGTAAATCTAATCCCAGAATACAGACCAAGATGACGACTCATCCAGGAGACAGCTTCTCCAGAAGACCCGGGGAGCGAGCTCCCAGTGTCAGAGGCTGGTTGTCCTCTTTCAGTCTGCTCTCCTGTGTTCTCTCCTTGCATCCTCGCTTTCTTTTTCACTTACTTAAGAATCTAGATTATTAACAGATACTCAAACCTCTTATCTACAATGTGTATATGTTTCCCATCTTTAATTTTTCTTTTCATGCTTTGAGTCACTGCTTGTGTGTCTTTTGATTAAGATGCATGTTTAGTATAATTATTGTTTTTTACTTGTGTTCCTTTGAATGACAACCAGCTTCCTCTGATGCTAGTTCATTGCAATAAGAAAGGTTCTTTTCTGTGTAATTGGAATCAAACAATAAGTGCTTTGTAAATGACAAAGCAATGGGTCAAGTGGCCAGAAAAATAAAACTCCCATCAAACCTAGACATGAAGATGTCTGCCTGAACAATAACAACACTTGGCAACTTTGTAGTCCATGTTTCACAGAAATAGAGCTTGGACACCCTTAGCTCTTGCTGAATACAGGACTACAAAGCCTGAGATGTGTCTTTCTTAGTATTATTCCATGTTGCTTTGCTCAAATGTGTCATCACCAAAATCTGAAATACTGAGAAAGAGACTTTGTCCCTTCAAGTGGTCCAACAAGTGATCTTTGAGCAAAAAGAAATAGAAAATCTGACAGTGATAATTCTGAAAAACCGCCACCAGAGCCTTACCATATATCCACAGCTCACCAAAAAGCAGTGAAGATGGAAATCGCTTCTGTTTGCAGACAATGGTGTTGTAATATACATCCTGAGCTGACATGGATGTCAAGGGGGAGGGGCTGAGAGCTTAAACCCATGTGGCTTTGGTTTTCCCTGTGATTAAAAACTATATATCCCCAAGATACATTCCTGTTACTCCGTGAAGGCTGCGAAAATTAAAAGACAGGGTAAATCTGGCTCTGGGAAACACTCAGCCCAGAATATCAACTGTAAATCAGCAAAAACACCTGAATTATCAAGTTCAGTTCAGTTCAGTCACTCAGTCATGTCCGACTCTTTGCAACCCCATGAATTGCAGCACGCCAGACCTCCCTGTCCATCACCAACTCCCGGAGTTCACCCAAACTCATGTCCATCGAGTTGGTGATGCTATCTAGCCATCTCATCCTCTGTCATCCCCTTCTCCTCCTGCCCCCAATCCCTCCCAGCATCAGAGTCTTTTCCAATGAGTCAGCTCTTCGCATCAGGTGGCCAAAGTATTGGAGTTTCAGCTTTAGCATCAGACCTTCCAATGAGCACCCAGGATTGATCTCCTTTAGGATGGACTGGTTGGATCTCCTTGAAGTCCAAGGGACTCTCAAGAGTCTTCTCCAACACCACAGTTCAAAAGCATCAATTCTTCAGCGCTCAGCTTTCTTCACAGTCCAACTCTCACATCCATACATGACCACTGGAAAAACCATAGCCTTGACTAGATGGACCTTTGTTGGCAAAGTAATGTCTCTGCTTTTTAATATGCTGTCTAGGTTGGTCATAACTTTTCTTCCAAGGAGTGTCTTTTAATTTCATGGCTGCAATCACCATCTGCAGTGATTTTGGAGCCCCCAAAAATAAAGTCTGACACTGGTTCCACTGTTTCCCCATCTATTTCCCATGAAGTGATGGGATCGGATGCCATGATCTTCGTTTTCTGAATGTTGAGCTTTAAGCCAACTTTTTCACTCTCCACTTTCACTTTCATCAAGAGGCTTTTTAGTTCCTCTTCACTTTCTGCATAAGGGTGGTGTCATCTGCATATCTGAGGTTATTGATATTTCTCTCAGCAATCTTGATTCCAGCTTGTGCTTCCCCCAGCCCAGCATTTCTCATGATGTACTCTGAATATAAGTTAAATAAGCAGGGTAACAATATACAGCCTTGATGTACTCCTTTTCCTATTTGGAACCAGTCTGTTGTTCCACGTCCAGTTCTAACTGTTGCTTCCTGACCTGTATATAGTTTCTCAAGAGGCAGGTCAGGTGGTCTGGTATTCCCATCTCTTTCAGAATTTTCCACAGTTTATTGTGATCCACACAGTCAAAGGCTTTGGCATAGTCAATAAAGCAGAAATAGATGTTTTTCTAGAACTCTCTTGGTTTTTCAATGGTCCAGCAGATGTTGGCAATTTGATCTCTGGTTCCTCTGCCTTTTCTAAAACCAGCTTGATCAGGAAGTTCACGGTTCATGTATTGCTGAAGTCTGGCTTGGAGAATTTTGAGCATTACTTTACTAGCATGTGAGATGAGTGCAATTGTGCGGTAGTTTGAACATTCTTTGGCATTGCCTTTCTTTGGGATTGGAATGAAAACTGACCTTTTCCAGTCCTGTGGCCACTGCTGAATTTTCTAAATTTGCTGGCATATTGAGTGCAGCACTTTCACAGCATCATCTTTCACGATTTGAAAGAGCTCAACTGGAATTCCATCACCTCCACTAGCTTTGTTCATAGTGATGCTTTCTAAGGCCCACTTGACTTCACATTCCAGGATGTCTGGCTCTAGGTGGGTGATCACACCATCGTGATTATCTGGGTCGTGAAGATCTTTTTTGTATAGTTCTTCTGTGTATTCTTGCCACCTCTTCTTAATATCTTCTGCTTCTGTTAGGTCCATACCATTTCTGTCCTTTATCAAGCCCATCTTTGCATTATCAATACTGTTGAGCAAACTTGGCTCAGAAATGGGTCTCATATGCACATGAGTATAAAGCTATTGTGTATCACACACTTCTGGGTCCCACGGAGTTTCTGACCTCACAAGACTCGTCTCACAATCTGTCACCCAGCCAGACCCTACAAACCCATCACTCCACTCTTCCTGTCTGGGCTGTTAAGATTCTGCCAGGGTGTTTTCGTTTCTTATTTCAGCAAATCCAGCAAAGTAAGCCTTGTCTGCTCAGTGGGTTTTTTGCTAAAGCCTAATGGCACCCCAGGAGAAGGCAATGGCACCCCACTCCAGTACTCTTGCCTGGAAAATCCCATGGACGGAGGAGCCTGGTAGGCTGCAGTCCATGGGGTCGCTAGGAGTCAGACACGACTGAGCGGCTTCACTTTCACTTTTCACTTTCATGCATTGGAGAAGGAAATGGCAACCACTCCAGTGTTCTTGCCTGGAGAATCCCAGGGACAGGGGAGCCTGGTGGGCTGCTGTCTATGGGGTCGCACAGAGTCAGACACGACTGAATCGACTTAGCAGTAGCAGCAGCAAAGTTGGCAAAAGCTATAAACACAAAAATCAATAGTTTATCTAGGCATGCATGCCTAGAAATAGAATTGGGAAACATCTTTCCACGATACATACAGCAATAATAAAATGCCTAGAAACAATATCCACAAGAAAGGCACATGATCTGTATAAACCAGGCAGTCGAGTCATTCTGAAGAAAGTAATGGAAAATGCCCACAAAACGGAAAAGTGTGAGAATAATAAAAGTATCAATTTCTCCCAAATTATCATAGAATTCATACAATCTTAAAGGACCACAATACTTTACAAACATTTTACCATGTTAAACAATTAGCACCATTCTCAAATTGGTAGCTCTAGATGAAATATGAGTGGAGTGTTAACATCCGTAATTTATTTTGGCAGGTAAACAATACTAAACTAGATAAGCATATAGTCTTATCTTTATAAAAAATAAATAAGACTTAATTACATCTTAAAAGCATTTACATTCAGCTTAATTTAAGTCATTCTGATTTCTTTATATTTTTCATTCTAATTTATTTTTTACTTTTAAAGATAATGTTGAAGTAATATAATTTTCATTGAACAAATCAAGGTGATCTGTTGAAGGGAAGGTAATGTTTAGATAGAAAAAAATTGAGTCATATCTTGTAAACTTTTATTACCTTCATCTTAGCAAAATCACTGTTTTCAATTATTTATATAAATATCCCTTCCCCTCAACAGAACATGAAAGTTGTGCAGTGACAGTCAGCGCTCTTGGATATTTTGTCAGATTTCAGTCACACAGCACTCATAATTTCACCCATTTTAAAGTCTTGTTTTGAAGATTCACATATTATTTGATCGTTTATTGGCATTTGTAATTTTATGTTTAAAAATGTAAACACATCGCACACTCACCTCACTCGCACTGTTGCTCACGACTGTTCGACTGTTCGGAGGGGCTGCAGGAGGCTCCCTGAGCTCGTCTGATCTGAAAAGCTGGCGAGGGGTGGGGAGGGGCGGGGTGTGAGGAAGCACAGGCGTCCCCAGGAGCTGGAGAGGGGATGCGGCATAGGTGGGGCCTGGAGGAGCTCTAGGCCCAGAGAAACTGTGGAGGGACTTTGACCATGGTTTCTTGACCGCAGTACTTATTTATTTTATTTTTACTGTGGTATCTTTTATTTGTACATTTTACTACTGTAATACAGACAAAATAGAAGACCAGTATTGGACTGGTAAATTCAGCACTGTCATGTCACTTAAGAGCTATCTGGCCTTTGGTGAGGATTATTCTCAACGTCATGCTCTATGAAGCTATAGCATCAATTATTGTAAAACCCACTTTACATACAAATGAAAATTCAGTATCATGGGTCTGAAATGTTTCTGAGACAATCTCATAAGAAATAGAAACTTTTTATTTTTAGTTTTTTAATATTTATTGTTCTGCACCTGGTCTTGTTTGTGACGAGCAGGATCTAGTTCCCTGACCAGGGATTGAACCCTGGTCCCTTGCACTGGGAGAAAAAATATTTTTTTCCCCTAATTTTTATTTAGTTGTTAGCTCTAAATACGGCAGCTAAGGCTCTATATAGGAAGACTAGGTCGGCTTATGATGAAGAATTAGAATAGAAGACTTCAAGAGGAGTTTTGTTGTGGTAAATAAAGTAAAACAGGGGAAAGGGCAAGTAACACTTTGCTTTAAATGTGAGACAAGTGCAAGTTCAAAAACAAGAAATGTGGTAGAAAAGGCAGGGATTGAACCTGCATCTCCTGCATTGGCAGGCAGCTTCTTTACCACTGAGCCACCAGGGAAATACATTTTCAATAATAAATTACAATTATTGTGCATTTTTGAGCTGAACAAGGTAACACAGAATCAAATTTTGATATTTTTCTATTAATGAAACAATAAGTTAATGTGATGAACTAAGGGTAAAGTCACCTTTGAAACTGTATCAGAGAAGAAATATCTAATTAAATTAACTTTTAACACAAGAAGTCCCTGCAGTTGTGATCTGAGAGTGATTAAAGTTGTACTAAAACTACAAAGTGAAAAAAAAAAAAAACTACAATGTGTTTGCACAAAGTGTTTCACAAGAGAGAAAAGTTGTAACTGTGCTTCTAGGTAGATAGCTTCCCTTCCTGAAGTTGCAGTGCCTTTCAGAAATGTATGTCTTTACCCCTGTCCCAGAATCGATTTTCAAGTGTGCACAGTTTCAATCATTAATTAGTAGGGAATCGTGAGAAATAAATCCTCTAGTTAGACACACTCATCGTAAGCACTAACATCATCCTTGACTTTCGTACATCCAGACATCAACCTTTCACCTCTTTGTTGTCTACCTTTGGATTCACATACATTTCTGATATTTTTTGATACCATAAAAGCCTAAGGAAGAAGAAAGTGCAACAAATAAGTAATTATGTTGTTTTCTCCGTGTGTAGTGGTGAATTGGCAACAATTTCTCATTTTTTCCCATGACCTGAGTTTAGTTTTCCCTTAGTGACTTTTTCTTCACACCTTTAATATGTGCTGAGTTTTATCACAGAAAATGCTGCTTTCCAATGAAATCCAATCTCTTTGAAAACTCTCAGAAATATTTGGCCTTGTGTGAACAAAGGAACAGAAACCAGCTAAAACAAATCTGAAACTGTAATATCTGAACACTGTTCTCCACAAAGAAATAAACAAGTGTTTTAGAACAAGAAAATGGTAATATAACAAAAATAAGATTGGGAGTCACAGAAGAATCAACCAGTAAGGTTAGAAGACACTTTTTAGCTCAGGAAAGCAAACATAAGTCCTGGATAATCCAAAGTCTGTGCTCAAACAAATTAGTCACTGAACTTTCAAGGTGAAATGCAGATTGCTTTGTTTACAGATCCTTCTTTTTATCTAGACAGACATCTTGATGCTGTAACCAAGTGGAAGATAGCTAAAAGTACATTATGTGTGCACGATGATGATATCATCTCCATAGTTTGAATAATTCTGGGTTTGTATATTTACACTAAAAAGTTTTACTGGAAATCCAGAGCCACAACTAAATTTGTCCAAAAGGTCAACGGTGTTGATAGATAAGAAGCAAAGTCAGGTGTAATCAGCTGGAGAACAGAGCAGAAACTATTTTAAAATAAACACCACTTTAAACTGTTTTGACTATGGCATTTGGTTTGCATGAATAAGCATGATATTGTTTCATACAACAATTTAAAAACAACATGAAAAACAAAACAGCCTTCCAAATAAATGGCTTAATGTCCATGTTATAGTACTGAAATAAAAAGGACAAAGATTTTAAAAAGAGAAGAATCAATAAAAACATATTTCTGAGGAGATCAGAGTACTCACTTTTTGTTTAAATAGTGTATTGATTGAATATTGGCTCTGATTATAGCATTCAGCCTTTGAAACAATTCCAGCCACAGCACTGATGCTGACTTTCAAGGTAATATCAGGGGTGAGTCACCAGAATCGGATGGTGGAATTTTACTAGCAAGGCTTTGTGCTGCCCCATTTCAGTGAGGACCACAGGAGAATGTGGGAGACTTTGCAGGGCCTCAGGCAGAATAGGGTTCGGATGTGCATGGTTGCCCTAAGTTGATGTGCTGGTGATAACTCACATTCTAAGATGCGACTTCAGAAACAGGTATTATTGAATGGTAACAATTCAATAATTCAACAAGGGGAAAAAAAGGATATTTAGCCTTGATATGAAATTAACCCTCAGCCCTCATTACTATGTATAAAATAGACAAGTAATGAGAACCTCCTGTATGGCCCAGGGAACTCTACTCAGTGCTCTGTGGTAATTTGAATGGGAAGGGCAGAAATGAGAGGATTTATGTATACATATAGCTGATTCACTTTGCTGGGTGGGTAGAAATGAACACAACATTGTAAAACATCTATACCTCATTTAAAAAAAAATCTGATTGCCTTCAAGGCACTTGTGTAGGCTCTAGGGTTGCATTGGATAAGCAACCAAAAGCTCATGGAGATCAAGGTCTAGTAGGGAGAAAGAGAAGAAAGGGATTAATGCATCCAAAACAAAGGAAACTGAAGAGATATAGGTCATTAAGTGCTGTAAACAAAACAAGCAGGGAAGCAATTTAGGGAATTTCTGGTGATGGTACAGTGTTTGTAAAGATGGCTAAGGATATCTCTCTAAGAAGGTAATATTTGAACCACAGCCTGAGAGTGCAGGAGCTCTGTGTGTGCCAGAGACGAGTGGACACTTGTGGAGGCGTGTTCTCAAGAGAGGGAACAGAACCTGCAAAGACCCCACGGCAGGGGCACAGCAAGGAAGCCTGTCTGTCTGGGGCCAGTGAGAGAGAGCAGGACCAAGGAGACGCAGGGCTTGCAGGTTATTTATTATGATGACTATGGCTCCTGCTCCAAATGACAGAACGTCTTTGCAGGGGGTGGTAAAGAGAGGATTTGTCGACTTAGTGTGAACAGACGTTAGACTTACATTTAGCCTCCAATTCTATCACACCAGGGATTTGTTTTTAAGTTTCCAGTATGATATTAAGGCTTCTTAGGTGGCGCAATGGTAAAGAATCCACTTGCAGAGCAAGAGATGCAAGAGACACAGGTTTGATTCCTGGGTCGGGAAGATCCCCTGGAGAAGGGCATGGCAATCCACTACAGTATTCTTGCCTGGAGAATCTCATGGACAGAGGAGGACTACAGTCTATGGGGTTTCAAAGAGTTGGACACAACTGAGCTACTGAGCATATTGTCAAATGAAGAAAAGCATTAGAAATGCCCCGGGATCCAGTGGCAGCTGGAGAATGCAATATTGACTGTCTCATGAATGTGAAACCATCTTAGGAGATGACACACACTTTCTCTAGTATACAAATCCTTGTATAACCATAGTACACTAAAAAAGGCACTTTTCCACTTTCAAATATTTCATGTGTATATATTCTTTCTGTTGTAAAGAATGTAAGTTAATACTAGCACGCTTTATTGACCATTAGAAAAATTTGTTTAACAGAAGTTGTTTTTAAAAAGCAGATACCTGGAGAAGGAAATGGCAACCCACTCCAGGACTACTGCCTGGAAAATCCCATGGACAGAGGAGCCTGGTAGGCTACAGTCCATGGGGTTGCAAAGAGTTGGACACAACTGAGTGAGTTCACTTCACTTCACTTCATAACTGAATCAGGGGTTTTAAAAGACACTGTGAATCTACTGGATTCCCCTATACAATAAAAATTAATGCAAAATGTAAAAAATAAAAAAATAAAAAGCAGATAGACACTCAGCAGAGATCATTAAAATGATTTGTTTTTTAACTCCTTTCTTAGAGTATGTCACTGTAGTCAATAAATGTGTTATTCATACTTTTCAGCATGGTTATAGTTTTGCTATTTAAGACTTACAGCATGGACCACTTGTTAGTCTTATTTATTATTATTTTTTTGGTTTTGATTTTGATTTTATTTTTGGCTGTGCTGGGTCTTTGTTGCTGCACTCAGGCTTTGTCTAGTTGCTGCGACAGGGAGCTACTCTTGAGTTCCTGTGAGTGCCAGGGCTTCTCATTGCCGTGGCTTCTTTATGGAGCATGTAAGGGGCTGTTGGTGCAGGGGGTTCAATAGTTGTAGCACTCAAGCTTAGTTGCCCCGCAGCATGTGGGGTCTTCCCAGACCAAGGATGCACTGACAGGTGAATGCTTACCGAGTGGACCACCTGAGAAGTCCCACTTGTTAGTCTTGATACTTGACACTGTGCCCCTGGATCTTGGCGTGTTGGTTTTAGGCTCACAAACGCTTCACACCCCTGACTCCACACAGGTGTGATGGAGGGCTCGTCGTCGCAGAGGGGCGGTCTGCACTCGGGCAGCCCCTTCCCCTAGGGAGGTGGAGATGCCCGCGATGCGTGGAGAATTCTGATGTTCCACTTGGTCCCTGAATGAGAGAGAGCGCGCGCATCTGTGCGGGAGCGGGAGCTGGGGGCGGGGCAGGCTAATCCAGGGACTGGACGCTGGGAACCCGAAGGCAGCAGAAACTCCGAATGTCGAATGTCGTTTTGTAAAAAGGAGACAGACGTACTTACCTGAGGGCATACGACGCAGGACACAAGGCACTCGTTGCTCCTCTTCATCTCATGTCTTTGGTCTCAGGGTTAGGTGACCTCACAGCCCAGGTCTCGCTGAGGCTGTAAACACTGGTGGTCGGGTGGAGGTGATTCATTGCCTCCCTTTGCCTTGTGGTTGCTCATTCAAAGTGAAAGTGTTAGTCGCTCAGTTGTGTCCGACTCTGGGGCCGCATGGACTGTAACCCATCAGGCTCCTCTGTCCATGGGCAATTCCCAGGCAAGAATACTGGAGTGGATTGCCATTCCTTTCTCCAGGGGATTTTCCTGATGCAGGGCTCAGACACATGTCTCCTGCTTGACAGGCAGATCCTTTACCACTGAGCCCCCTGGGAAGTCTGAACTGTTCCTTCAGTTCAGTCACTCAGTCGTGTCCGACTCTTTGCAACCCCATGAATCGCAGCACTCCAGGCCTCCCTGTCCATCACCAACTCCCGGAGTTTACTCAGACTCATGTCCATCGAGCTGGTGATGTCATCCAGCCATATCATCCTCTGTCATCCCCTTCTCCTCCTGCCCCCAATCCTTCCCAGCATCAGAGTCTTTTCCAATGAGTCAACTCTTCGCATCAGGTGGCCAAAGTACTGGAGTTTCAGCGTTAGCATCAGACCTTCCAAAGAACACCCAGGACTGATCTCCTTCAAAATGGACTGGTTGGATCTCCTTGCAGTCCAAGGGACTCTCAAGAGTCTTCTCCAACACCACAGTTCAAAAGCATCAATTCTTCAGTGCTCAGCTTTCTTCACAGTCCAACTCTCACATCCATACATGACCACTGGAAAAACCATAGCCTTGACTAGACAGACCTTTGTTGGCAAAGTAATGTCTCTGCTTTTTAATATGCTGTCTAGGTTGGTCATAACTTTCCTCCCAAGGAGCAAGCGTCTTAATTTCATGGCTGCAGTCACCATCTGTAGTGATTTTGGAGCCCCAAAAAATAAAGTCTGACACTGTTTCCACTGTTTCCCCATCTATTTTCAATGAAGTGATGGGACCAGATGCCATGATCTCCATTTTCTGAACGTTGAGCTTTAAGCCAACTTTTCACTCTCCTCTTTCACTTTCATCAAGAGGCTTTTTAGTTCCTCTTCACTTTCTGCCATAAGGGTGGTGTCATCTGCGTATCTGAGGTTATTGATATTTCTCCCAGCAATCTTGATTCCAGCTTGTGCTTCTTCCAGCCCAGCGTTTCTCCTTAGGTGAGAGCAAAGCCAGGGAGTGGAGATCGGCCCCATCTGAGCAAACAGTGCACCTCCTCCTTCATCAGAGAAGGCACCCTGGGTTCATCTCCTCCAAATGTGTCTCACTGAAAATAAAGCTGTGATGACTATCAGTCTACTTACTCCTGAGAAACAGTCATCAGAAACAGTAGTCTAATTTTTATTGATGTAAACACTGTTTTTCACAGTGAACCACAGTAGGCGCTGGAATGTTTCTGTCGTCCTTGATGAGAACAAGTTTTCCTTTGTTTTGTGTTAGATTAGTAGTCATGAGTAAACAAGTGTAATCTTTTTTTTTTCTTGACACACCTGGGTAAATAATTCAAATGTAACCCTTTCTTATAAGAATTTATAAATTGTCTAATATGTGCTCAACTGACTTTGTGCTTAAGATCACTAACAGTGAGACTAAAAATGATAATAATGAAATACCGCCATTATTTCTGCTGCTGATGAACTTATAATAGTAAGTACAGAGCTGAGCCTCTACTATTCTCTTGCCATTTAACATGAACCAAAACTTTCCATTTTAGATCCCATTACATTGTATTATAATTGTGGAAATTGTCACAGTTCCCTACTCTACACTTTAGGAATGTGTTGTAACAAATTTTTATAAGTCAAGCGAGTTGTTTCCACTTGGAAAAGTAACAGGGCTCTGGGAGTGCAGACTCAGCTCTCTGCACATCTTCACGAAGCATCTCAGTGGGCTTCTGTAGTTGGCAGAATAACATGACAAAAAGAGAGTCAATTACATGCGAAAGATAAGAGCCACCTGTACCAGCCATAGCATGCATAGTTTTCTTGCAATAAAATGATGGCTATATTCCTTGTTTATCTGAAGTGTTTAAACGCTGTGTTACAATAATATTTTCCTTCAGCACATTTCACTTTCTTGTAATATTTCTTTGCAATCATATAACATTACTCAATATTCTTATTTAGTAAAAGTGGACCCAATTTTTTTTGTTGTTTTTCTTAAAACTTATTTTAGTCTGGCTGCCCTAGGTCTTGGAGAAGGAAATGGCAACCTACTCCAGTGTTCTGGCCTGGAGAATCCCAGGGATGGGGGAGCCTGGTGGGCTACTGTCTATAAGGTCACACAGAGTCGGACACTGAAGCGACTTAGCAGCAGCAGCAACAGCCCTAGGTCTTAGTTGCAGCATGTGGAATGTTTCATCTTCATTTCAGCATGTGAACTCTTGAGTCGTGGCATGTGAGATCTAGTTCCCTGACCAGGGATGGAATCCATACCCCCTGCACTGGGAGCATGAAGTCTTAGCCACTGGACCACCAGAGAAGTCCCTGGACTCAGTATTTTTGATTCATCTAATTGCCACTGTGCTTCCTTTTATGGTACATTTGGTCTTGTGCTTGAGCATTTACTATTTGAAATAAATTCACTATGGTTCCATTTTTTATATACTTTTCTCTACTGCAACACGGTATCTTAGATCCATCTGCTTTAGGTCATGGAGATGAGAGTGAGTGATGAAGTGTCTATGGAGCTAATAGTACCATCAGTCGCAGTTTTCCTAAACATGAATTTAGAAATATCCTTCACTCCTCTGTCTCTGAGTCACTCTATTCTGTGGGACACACCAAGCACAGCTGATCAAATGGACCTTTACTGTTTTCCTTCAATCTATCATTGTTTATGGGCTTCTTTGGTGGCTTGGATGGTAAAGAATCCACCTGCAATGAGGGAGACCTGAGTTTGATGCCTGAGTTGGGAAGATCCCCTAGAGGAGGGCATGGTAACCCACTCCAGTATTCTTGCCTGGAGAATCCTCATGGACAGAGGAGCCTGGAGGACTACAGTCCATGGGGTCGCAAAGAGTCAGACATGACTGAGCACCTAAGCACAGCATGGTGCACTATTGTTTATATGCCCATTACAGGCTTAGTGGGTAAAAAATCCGCCTGCAATGCTGGAGCCACAGGAGATGCAGGCTTGATCCTGCATTGGGCAGATCCCCTGGAGGAGAAAATGGCAACCCACTCCAGTATTCTCACCCGGAGAATTCCATGGACAGAGGAGCCTGGCAGGGTACAGTCCATGGGATCACAAAGAGTAGACGTGACTAAAGCATGAACCCAAGCATATGACAATTACACTTCAGTACGTCAATGAAACAGTTTAAGAAACAATAACCACCAGTAATCTAGATATTTCCATTGTACTTCTATTAAAGTGATATGAAATATTTTTTTAATTGGGTCTTACACTCACTTTGTTGTTGTTCGGTTGCTAAGTTGTGTCCAGCTCTTTGCAATCCCATGGACTGCTGCCTTTTCACACTGTTCATGGCGTCTTCCAGGCAAGAATATTGAAATGGGTTGCCATTTCCTTCTCCAGTGGACCACATTTTGTCAGAACTCTTCACTATGACCTGTCTGTCTTGGGTGGCCCTGCACGGCATGGCTCATAGCTTCATTGAGTTATGCAAGCCCCTTCACCAGGACAAGGCTGTGATGTATAAAATAGATAACTGATGAGAACCTACTATATAGCACAGGAAACTCTATTCAGCGCTCTGTGGTGACTTAAATGGGAAGGAAATCCAAAAAAGAGGGGATGTGTGTATACATATGGCTGATTCATTTTGTTGTACAGCAGAAATTAACACAACCATGTAAAGTAGCTAACTATATACGCCAACAAAATAAAAGTTAAGAAAAATAATAAGACTGTTACAATTCTGTTTAAAGGCATTAGAATGAACACAGCTCAGCTAGAGATACCTGAATCTTCTAAAGCCTTATGAAGTACTCAAAGCATAATTCGTAAGATAAGAAAATGATGAATGAGAAGACGGACGTTAGCTGAGCCTACAGTAGTAATCATTTCTCAATACATATCAATCGAAACTGTCATGCTGTATGCCTTAAACTTATACAGTGATGTATATCAATTATTTCTCAATAAAGATGGAAAAGTCATAAAAATCCATTTTAAAATTAAAAAACAAAAATTTAGGTCTTATTGAGGCCATTTAGATCAGCCCCATGAGAAGACTTCTGTCTTCAGGGGGCCTTCCTTCAAACACCAAGATCCGAAATTTCCATGTTTCCTCAGTTCCTATGTGCAAAGTTCAAAGCCTCTGAAATCATATACAGAAGTGCTCCTAACCTGAACCTTGTAAATCACCTTCTCTTATACCCAAAGACTTCTACGTCTTAGGTATGCAGAGTCATTTGTGATTACTTCTGTTCATCGCCTCTGCACACGTTGTTCTTTCCTGACTTGCCTGGAAAACTTCCAGTATCCAGTAAGAGGTAACCTGAGGCTTAACTTCTCTAAATTGAATCCTATTCAGGGAGTGCACTTGGGCACCTCCCCTGAAAGGCTTTCTTCTGGATCCTGGACCTGCTTTCCCTGCTCCGGAGCCTGGCCCAGCCTGGCGACCTGCTACGCTGAAGCCCCACAGTGAGCTGTACGTGCCATGAATAATTTGCATCCTAACAAACGTCGGACACCACTGAGCGAATGAACAAGGACTCACAAGCACAACTTTTACGGTTGCTATTGCAGGGAATGCCACAAGGTGGCAGGCTTTTCTCAAGCCCAATTGTGATTACCTGGGAAATGAAAGCTTTTGAGAGTTTTGACTCATTTGAAAAGACCCTGATGCTGGAAAAGATTGAAGGCAGGAGGAGAAGGGGAGGACAGAGGATGAGCTGGTTGGATGACATCACCGACTCAGTGGACATGAGTTTGAGTAAACTCCGGGAGTTGGTGATGGACAGGGAGGCCTGGCCTGCTGCAGTCCATGGGGTCTCAAAGAGCTGGACAGCACTGAGCGACTGAACTGAACTGATTGAATTCACGGCTGTAAATTAACGTGGAATGTACCTGAATGAACACCCCAAAGCTTTTGCATTTTTCCTGAGTATTATTTTTTAGATTAACCTTTTTTCCATATTATAGTAACATTGATACACAACATGTTGTCAATGGTGGCAGGTGAACTGAATTTATTTTCTATTTTGCTGTTCTGTTATTTCTGCCTTCTCACCATTGTACCCTGATTAAATTCTAGAGACATAACTTATGTTTCTTTTTAATTTACCATCTAAGCCACTGGGGAAGACCCTCATCTGCATTAACAGAACAAAAATAATACCACCAATGTTAGAAATCTGATTATGAAATAGATTATTTGGAAGTAGTTAGGTCTTTCTTTTTGAAAGGAATGGTTTTGAAATAACCCAAACTTTGGTCCATCTTGCATTTCTGTGTTAAAATAGCAGAGGTATGTGAAACATTCTTTCTATTTACTTTGAACTCTTCTCTGAGAAACTAAACCCACGCAGTGCTTTTGCCCATTAGGCTCAGGCAGTTTGATAAAAAAGAATGAAAAAACAAGGCACCTCAGATGTCCTAAGACAGTCTGGTAAGTAATTTGTCTCACAAGAAAATTCAAGGCTTGAGTTCACTGCAGCCGATGCATAATACACCTCATAAGCATGGAAGGGTCACTGATGTACATACAGGTCATCGAGCATAATCTTCTATCAACCAGAGACCAAGGGTTTCAGGAGCTGTGACAGGAAGCTCTCACTTCCCGTTGACTCTGAATCTCTGTGACTTCCTGAACTCCTTGAAAGTGAAAATCTCTCAGTTGCGTCCGACTCTTTTCGACCTCGTGGACTATACAGTCCATGGAATTCTCCAGGGCAGAATACTGAAGTGGGTAGCTGTTCCCTTCTCCAGAGGATCTTCCTGACCCAGGAATCAAACCGGGGTCTCCTGCATTTGCAGGCAGATTCTGAGCTCCTTACTTTAGTGAATTCTGTCCCCTTGCCCTTCCTTCCTGTTGACTGATGGTGACAACAGCCCACAGAGCAGAAAGTCTGGTCCAATAACTGACGATGGGCTCTTCTCTTCCCTTTCCAGTCCTGCCTTTTCACCTCTTTCTCTTTTCTCTGCTCGTTGCTCACCTTTGCCATTATCATTGGGAGGTGGTGGACAGGCATTATTCTTCATCCAAAAAAGAACAAGTAAAAATGCATTGTTATCCCAGTAGAAACATTTTAATTTAGACATAAGAGCAGCTCATAATGAATATGGACTCGTACAGTTTTCCATAGGTTTGTTGTTGTTCAGTCGCTTGGTTGTGTCTGTTTGCGACCGCATGGACTGCAGCACATCATGCTTCCCTGTCCTTCATCATCTCCAGGAGTTTGCTGAAGTTCATGTCCATTGAGTTGGTGATGCAATTCAACCATCTCATCTTCTGTCACCCCCTTCACCTCCTGCCTTCAATCTTTCCCAGCATCAGGGTCTTTTCCAATGAGTTGGCTCTTCACATCAGGTGGCCAAAGTATTGGAGCTTCAGCTTTAGCATCAGTCCTTCCAATGAATATTCAGGACTGATTTCCTTTAGGATGAACTGGTTGGATCTACTTGCAGTCCAAGGAACTCTCAAAAGTCTTCTCCAACACCACAGTTCAAAAGCATCCATTCTTCGGCACCCAGCTCTCTTTATGGTCCCACTCTCACATCCATATATGACTACTGGAAAAACCATAGCTTTGACTAACAGACCTCTGTCAGCAAAGTAGTATCTCTGCTTTTTAATATGCTATCTAGTTTGGTCATAGCTTTTCTTCCAAGGAGCAAGCATCTTTTAATTTCATGGCTACAGTCACCATCTGCAGTGATTTTGGAGTCCAAAAAAATAAAGTCTGTCACTGTTTCCATTATTTCCCCATCTATTTGCCATGAAGTGATGGCACTGGATGTCATAATCTTTATTTTTTGAATGCTGAGTTTTAATCCAGCTTTTTCACTCCTCTGTTTCACCCTTATCAAGAGGCTTTTTAGTTCCTCTTCACTTTCTGCCATTAGGGTGGTGTCATCTGCATATCTGAGGTTAGTGATATTTCTCCCGGCAATCTGGATTCCAGCTTGTGCTTCCTCCAGCCCAGCATTTCGCTGATGTACTCTGCATATAAGTTAAATAAGCAGGGTAACAATATACAGCCTTGACGTACTCTTTTCCTGATATGGATCCAGTCGCTTCCCCCAGGGGCCCTTGTTGGCTGGGGGGAAGTGGCTGCCACATGAGCAGAGACACAGCAGCTCTGGAAAGGCACAGGTGACCCAGAACTGGGGCCTCCCTCCTGCCCTCACCTGTGTGGACCACACAGAGGTGGATGCCTCAGCTCCGTCCGGCCAAGCCTTCCGATGCCAGCAGCGCACATGACATTCTGCCTACCTCCTCCAGACACCGAGCTCCCAGATAACCTGCCCCATTAAGAGAAGGAGTGAGAAAACTCTTTCCTAAGCTTATAAATTCTGTCAGGAAGCAGACGGTGATGATGGTAGCATCCTCACAACTGAGCTTCTATCCTCAGCCGCTCGTCTCTGTAGTCTGGTCCGGCCACCTCCACCCCTGTGTCTCTGGCCACAGTGGCCTTCTCTTTACCCCATGTGTTTACCGAAACTCCCACTCTCTCGGAACTTTTAAAAGCCCCCTCATGTGGTACAAGGAAATTGACTCTTTCAGAAATGTATTAACTCATACAGATTTCAAATGTATTATTCTTCCAAACAGCTGAAAACTTTCACCTTTTAAAATTATTTATTTATTTATTATGTGTTCATTTGGCCACATCAGATCTTAGTTGGGGCACATGGGATCTTTGCTGTGTTATGCGGGATCTTTTGAGTCGCTGTGCAAACTCTAGTGGCTCTGCAGCTCAGTAGTTGTGGCGTGGAAGGTCAGTTGCCCCTTGGTATATGGGATTTTAGTTCTCTGATCAGTGATTGAACCCAAGTCACCCCTCGTGAACTCGGGACACAGAGTTTCCAGCCAGAAATGGGAACTGTTCCATATTTCAGCCCAGGAGCTTAGTGCACAGAGTTTCTGGCCTGAAATGGGAACTTCTCCCTATTTTGGCCCAGGAACTTGGGATGCAGAGTTTCTGGTCTGAAATAGGAACTTTTCCCTATTTCAGCCAGGGAATTTGGGGCCCAGGGTTTCCAGAGTTCTGTCCGGAATCTTGGGGTGTGGATAAAAATATGGGAAACACATCTTCAGAAGTAACACCTTTTGAATTGTTTCAAGTGGAGAAATAACTCCAGAAAGAATGAAGGGATGGAGCCAAAGCCAAAAGAATACCCAGCTGTGGATGTGACTGGTGATAGAAGCAAGGTCCGATGCTGTAAAGAGCAATATTGCATAGGAACCTGGAATGTCAGGTCCATGAATCAAGGCAAATTGGAAGTGGTCAAACAGGAGATGGCAAGAGTGAACATTGACATTCTAGGAATCAGCGAACTAAAATGGACTGGAATGGGTGAATTTAACTCAGATGACCATTATATCTACTACTGTGGACAGGAATCCCTTAGAAGAAATGGAGTAGCCATCATGATCAACAAAAGAGTCCAAAATGCAGTACTTGGATGCAATCTCAAAAATGACAGAATGATCTCTGTTTGTTTCCAAGGCAAACTAGTCAATATCACAGTAATCCAAGTCTATGCCCCAACCAGTAAGCTGAAGAAGCTGAAGTTGAACGGTTCTATGAAGACCTACAAGACCTTTTAGAACTAACACCCAAAAAAGATGTCCTTTTCATTATAGGGGACTGGAATGCAAAAGTAGGAAGTCAAGAAACACCTGGAGTAACAGGCAAATTTGGCCTTGGAATATGGAATGAAGCAGGGCAAAGGCTAATAGAGTTTTCCCAAGAAAATGCACTGGTCATAGCAAACACCCTCTTCCAACAACACAGGAGAAGATTCTACACATGGACATCACCAGATGGTCAACACCGAAATCAGATGGATTATATTCTTTGCAGCCAAAGATGGAGAAGCTCTATACAGTCAGCAAAAACAAGACCAGGAGCCGACTGTGGCTCAAATCATGAACTCCTTATTGCCAAATTCAGACTGAAATTGAAGAAAGTAGGGAAAACCACTAGACCATTCAGGTATGACCTAAATCAAATCCCTTATGATTATACAATGGAAGTGAGAAATAGATTTAAGGGACTAGATCTGATAGACGAGTGTCTGATGAACTATGGAATGAGGTTCATGATGTTGTACAGGAGACAGGGATCAAGACCATCCCCATGGAAAAGAAATGCAAAAAAGCAAAATGGCTGTCTGGGGAGGCCTTACAAATAGCTGTGAAAAGAAGAGAAGCAAAAAGCAAAGGAGAAAAGGAAAGATATAAGCATCTGAATGCAGAGTTCCAAAGAATAGCAAGAAGAGATAAGAAAGCCTTCCTCAGCGACCAATGCAAAGACATAGAGGAAAAGAACAGAATAGGAAAGAGTAGAAATCTCTTCAAGAAAATTAGAGATACCAAGGGAACATTTCATGCAAAGATGGGCACGATAAAGGACAGAAATGGTATGGACCTAACAGAAGCCGAAGATATTAAGAAGAGGTGGCAGGAATACACAGAAGAACTGTACAAAAAAGATCTTCATGACCAAGATAATCATGATGGTGTGATCACTCACATAGACCCAGACATCCTGGTTTGTGAAGTTAATTCCAGTTTAGCTATTTCAAATCCTGAAAGATGATGCTGTGAAAGTGCTGCACTCAATATGCCAGCAAATTTGGAAAACTCAGCAGTGGCCACAGGACTGGAAAAGGTCAGTTTTCATTCCAATCCCAAAGAAAGGCAATGCCAAAGAATGCTCAAACTACCACACAGTTGCACTCATCTCACAGGCTAGTAAAGTAATGCTCAAAATTCTCCAAACCAGACTTCAGCAGTATGTGAACCGTGAACTTCCAGATGTTCAAGCTGGTTTTAGAAAAGGCAGAGGAACCAGAGATCAAATTGCCAACATCCGCTGGATCATGGAAAAAGCAAGAGTTCCGGAAAAACATCTACTTCTGCTTCATTGACTATGCCAAAGCCTTTGATTGTGTGGATCACAATAAACTGTGGAAAATTCTGACAGAGATGGGAATACCAGACCACCTGACCTGCCTCTTGAGAAACCTGTATGCAGGTCAGGAAGCAACAGTTAGAACTGGACATGGAACAACAGACTGGTTCCAAATTGGGAAAGGAGTACATCAAGGCTGTATATTGTCACCCTGCTTATTTAACTTATATGCAGAGTACATCATGAGAAACGCTGGGCTGGAAGAATCATAAGCAGGAATCAAGATTGCCAGGAGAAATATCAATAACCTCAGATATGCAGATGACACCACCCTTATGGCAGAAAGTGAAGAGGAACTAAAAAGCCTCTTGAAAGTGAAAGTGGAGAGTGAAAAACTTGGCTTAAAGCTCAACATTCAGAAAACGAAGATCATGGCATCTGGTCCCATCACTTCATGGGAAATAGACGGGGAAACAGTGGAAACAGTGTCAGACTTTATTTTTGGGGCTCCAAAATCACTACAGATGGTGACTGCAGCCATGAAATTAAAAGACACTCCTTGGAAGGAAAGTTATGACCAACCTTGATAGTATATTCAAAAGCAGAGACATTACTTTGCCAACAAAGGTCCGTCTAGTCAAGGCTATGGTTTTTCCTGTGGTCATGTATGGATGTGACAGTTGGACTGTGAAGAAAGCTGAGCACTGAAGAATTGATGCTTTTGAACTGTGGTGTTAGAGAAGACTCTTGAGAGTCCCTTGGACTGCAAGGAGATCCAACCAGTCCATTCTGAAGGAGATCAGCCCTGGGATTTCTTTGGAAGGAATGATGCTAAAGTTGAAACTCCAATACTTTGGCCACTCATGCAAAGAGTTGACTCATTGGAAAAGACTCTGATGCTGGGAGGGATTGGGGGCAGGAGGAGAAGGGGACGACAGAGGATGAGATGGCTGGATGGCATCACTGACTCGATGGACGTGAGTCTGAGTGAACTCCGGGAATTGGTGATGGACAGGGAGGCCTGACGTGCTGCGATTCATGCGGTCGCAAGGAGTTGGACACGACTGAGCGACTGAACTGAACTGAATTGTTTTTGAAAACATCATCAAAATTTTTATGTATCTTATGATGGTATTCATTATCAGAGTGTGGGCTTGGTAAAATATGACTTACCCATGGCTTTCTTGTTCTTATTTATCTAACTGATAGATTCATTGGCCTCTTTGACTAGTTAGTTCTTTTTGAAGCAAAGATTGAAATGGTCCTTCTAGTTTGTATGATTTTTAATAATCTCATCCAAAGTAATTTCTCAATTGTTTTTTCTGTTGTATAATATTTCCCATTTTCATTTTGTTCCTCTTTTCTTGTTTTCATTTGTATTTATAGCTATATATCCATATTTTTTTGTAAGAAGTACAGTTGATTAACATAAGTATTTTTGTGTTGTGATACAGCATAGAGATACTATATTTTTATGTAATCCACTTTATTGGAATATTACCAAATTGTGAGTTTTTTGTTGGTTTTGGAGATAAATTGCTTGTGGGTATCTTGGTTTGCAAATATTTCTGTGCATTCTGAGTTGACTTCTTCATTCCTGAAGGTTTTCTTTTTTGGAGACCTGAAATTGAAGTATGTCGCATTTTCCTGGTTTTGGTTTCATTGCTCTAGGGGATGGATTCCAAAAGAAGTCATCCGAACCCAAAAAGACCTTGTAGTTTATATCCTCATGTGTCCTGCCTATGTTTTCCTTAAGATTTTCATAGAATCCCTGCTGACCTTTAGATATTTATGATTTGGAGTTCATTTTGTGTATGATGTTAGAGAATGTTCTAACCTCATTCTTGTTTCTTCTTTTAATAAGCCTCGCACAATCCTTCATAGTGTCTGTTATTGACATATATTGCCAGCATCAGGGGAGGAATATTCCCTTCTTTCCACGCCTTCTCCATCAGTGTTTGTCAAGTTTCTGACTATGGCCGATCTGAGTCCTGTGAGGGGATTCCTTCCTGTGGTTTTGATTTGTATTTATCATATTTAGCGAAATTGACCTCTTTTCATGTGATTTCTTTTCAAGGGTGAGTTCATGTTACGTCTAGATGCAGCTTCCTGTAACTCGGCCCTGTTTTAAATTCTTTTCTGATGACCACCCCAGGCCTATTGTTGAGATCAGCTGTTTTTGCCTTACAGACCCTTTGACCCTGAGAATACTCAATGCCCATCAGCACAGCTGTTCAAGCTGTTGTTACAGAAAATGGCCGCAAGTCAGCAGCATTACTCAGTCCCATGCATTTCCCACATCCCTGTCATTTCTGTG
Organism: Bos indicus x Bos taurus; assembly: GCF_003369695.1. Classification (NCBI taxonomy): domain Eukaryota; kingdom Metazoa; phylum Chordata; class Mammalia; order Artiodactyla; family Bovidae; genus Bos; species Bos indicus x Bos taurus. Next base: position 66,483,834 of record NC_040082.1, read on the forward strand.
TGGTTTTATATTGGAATAGAAGTGATTTCTGATTTTATGTGTGTTTCAGGGGTACAGGAACTTGATAGATTCATGGATGAACACTTATCTATTCTCTTTCAAGTTCTTGTTCCCAACTAGGTGATTACAGTGTGTTCAATAAACTTCCACCTGCTATTCAGTAGGTTGTTTTTGATCATCTACTGGATATATATATGAGTGTCTATGTTAATTTAAATCTCTTAATTTACTCCGCCTGTACCTAGAGATTGAGGGCTCCTGCTGAGGGCAAGAGGCACTCCAGGAACGTCGTGGGGTCACACTGCCTGCTGCATCCTCCCAGGACCCTAAGCCCAAAAAAAATCCAGCCTTGGGACCCAAGCCTGCCTGGTCTCTAGAGATATGATACCAGCCAAAGTGACCATGGGATGAGGGAAATAGAGTCAGCATATGTTTCTACATTTATTGTGTTTATCCAGTTATTTGAACCTGCGTATATAGGTGAATTACAAGGCAGTGGGTGGTTGTTTTTTTTTTAATTCATAGTCACTTGATTCACTCACACATTGATGTGTATATGCTATATTTCAGGGACTGTTCCTATACACATTATGACCAAAAATGGAGTGTCATTCCTAGTGTTACCCAGTAGGTCCTTGTGGCTTATGTTCTGAATAGTAATGTGCATATATTAGCCAAGTAGCTTATTTCTATGTGCCCAACACCCTTCTTCTCTGCTAACAGTAAGTGAGATGAGTTTTTTCTAATTCTTTGAACTTTTTATCTTGACTCAAAAAGCTCCTGTGTATCCATTTTTAGATTCCACATAGAAGTGACATCACACTCTGTTTCTCACTCCTTGTCTCTCTTACTTCACTTGCTATGATCATCTCTACCTTCTTGCCTGTGCCTGAACGTGGCATTGTTTCAGTCTTCCTTATGGTTGATTCATGTACCATTGTATATATAGAACCCATTTTATTTATTCATTTCTGTGTCCTTGTACACTTAGGTTGCAGCGGTGTCTTTCCTTTGGAAATCGGTCCAGCAGGGATGGCATGGGTACCCTGTCTTCTATAATGTTTCTTTTCCCAGACTGTGTGCCCAGGCACGTGACTGCTGTTTCCTCAGGCACCTCCATGGTTCGTTTTCTAAAGATCCTCCATATTGTTCTTTCTAGTGGATGAACCAATGGAGATTTTTAGTAATCCATCCAAATTAATTTCTTTTTTTTTTTTCAAATTAATTTCTTGATGGGAATTTCTATTCCTCAACTTTTCCCATTTTTATTTTGCTAACCTTTATTCTTGATTATTATTTCTTGTGTTTGTAGCCATCTATCCACTCCTTCTTTTTCAGTTGAGGTACAGTTGATTCACATTACTCTATTTGCTTTGGGATACAACAGAGTGATTCAGTATTCACATGGAGTGAAGTGAAGTGAAGTGACAGTTGCTCAGTCGTGCCCGACTCTTTGCGACCCCATGGACTATACAGTCCATGGAATTCTCCAGGCCAGAATATTGGAGTGAGTAGCCTTTCCCTTCTCCAGGGGATCTTCCCAACCCAGGGATCGAACCCAGGTCTCCCTCATTGCGGGTGGATTCTTTACCAGCTGAGCTCATGGAATATATACCATTTAAAGATATTTCAAAATCACGGCTCTGTTTCTCTCTGCTGCATAATATATCCTATTGTTTTTATTACATTATACATAGTGATTTTTATTTCTTAATTTCTTCTTCAATCTGGCGACACCCACAACCAAATCCCCACAGGTATCCAGGTATTAGTTTCTGGATTTGTGAGCCTCTTTCTGTTTCACAGATAAGTCCATTTGTGTCTTATTTGAGATGGAAATTAAATGTGATTTCCTATAGCCGTTTTCTCTATGTTTCTGACAACCTTGCCTTAGATGAGAGTATGTAAATAAATTCTCATGAAAGGAGTATAATTTTCAGGAATAGTATAATGTCAAATGGACTTTTCCCATCTTTCAGCCACAGAGTTTCTGGCCTGAAATATGAACTTTTCCATATTTCAGCCCAGGAACTTGGGGCACAGGGAACTTAACCAAGGTATAGTTTACTTACAGTTACCTGCACAGATCCTAAGTATGATTTGAGGCGTTTAGGCAAATGTGAGAACCCATGTCACCTACACCCCATCAAGACCTGGAATATTTCAGGGACTTAGCTGGTGTTCTAAGGGCTAAGACTCCACACTCCCAACACAAGGTATCTGGGTTCAATCCCTGGTCAGGGAACTAGACCCCACGTGCTGCAAATAAGAGTTCATGTTTTGCAACAAAGATGGAAGATCCTGCGTGCCACAACTAAGACCTGGCACAGCCAAATAAATAAATATATATATTTTTAAAAGACCTAGAACATTCCAGCATCCTAAATAGTTCCCTCCACACCCCAGACAACTGTTTTCCTGATTTCTAGCACTCTAGAAATCACGCCTTTTCTGAAACTTCATTGAGTTGGTCGTACATGAGGTGTCTTCAGGGTCTGGCTAAAGAGCTGTGACTTTACAGATGTACAGTGTGAGGTAAGAAAGTTTGTGTTCAGTGAAATTTAAAACTTTTTTTGTTTTTTACTTGAAACATAAACACCTTTATGGATAGATGTATTGGTATCTTCCTTGGCAGACATGGAAGGGTGAGATGTTTAAAAACTAAAGATCTTGTACTTTATTTCTCAAAAGTAATTTAACCACCTTGACCACCTATGGGTCCTAAAAATGGTGATTTGAAACAGCATCATTGGGACTTACCTGGTGGTCCAGAGGTTAAGGCTTGTGCTTCCACTGCAGGGAGTATGGGTTCCGTTTGGGGAACTAAGATGCCACAGGCTGCATGAAAATGTTAGTCACTCAGTCATGTCCAACTCTTTGTGACCCCATGGACTGTAGCCCGCCAGGCTCCTCTGTCCATGGGATTCTCCAAGCAAGAATACTGAAGTGTGTTGCCATTTCCTCCTCCAGGGAATCTTCCCGACCCAGGGATTGAACCCACGTCTCTTATGTCTCCTGCATTGGCAGGTCCGTCTCTTACCACTGGCTCCACCTGGTCACATCTAGAGGCTTTTATAAAAGGATTTCAGCTTAAAATAAAATGAATAAGATATATTAAAACTGATACTTATTTCTCACATTTCAGAATATTTTCTTATGTGTTGCTAAAAGAAATGTCTCAGGATTTTAGGTTTTGAGTCATCCTTTTAGCAACAGAGTATTAATTACTAGATGCAACCTTGGGGACAAGCAATCACCTATTTCACTTCCTACAAATACTTGTGTTTTTGCATCCATGTTGAAATGGCTAAAGTTTTCTGAATTCTCTACATTTCCTTTAATAAAAACCCTACCAGTAGGTAAACTACTATTCTAAAAAACGTAAAATAAAATGTGACTATGTCGGACACGACTGAGCAACCTCACTTTCACTTTTCACACTCATGCATTGGAGAAGGAAATGGCAACACACTCCAGTGTTCTTGCCTGGAGAATCCCAGGGACTGGGGAGCCTGGTGGGCTGCCGTCTATGGGGTCGCACAGAGTCGGACATGACTGAAGCGACGCAGCAGCAGCATGGCTTTATACAAAAATTTGTTATGATCTAACATAGTGATATCTTTTGAAGCATCATTTGTGAAAACCTTTTTATTGTGAACTTTCTGTCTGGTTTCTTTCTCTCTCTTTCAGAATATTTATTTATTTAGCTGCACCACGTCTTAGTCGCAACACTAGGGCTCTTCAGTCTTCTCATTGTGGTATGCAGAATCTAGTTCCGTGGCCAAGGATCAAACCCTGGTGCCCTGCACTGGGAGTACAGGGTCTTAGCCACTGGACCACCAGGGAATACCTCATGTTTGCTGAGTTTTGACAGATGCACACATCTGTAAAAGAGATCTAGAACCTGCTTGCCATGGCCCTGGTTCAGTCCCTGGTTGGGGAACTGGGATCCCTCAAGCCTCTGGGCAGCCAAGAAGCAAAACAAACAAAACAAAATATTGTATCAGGTATTATGACTAATCTAGAAATAATATATGTATCATTTGTGTATAAGTTATAGGCCATACTACAACTTATAATACTATGCCATTTTATATAAGGGACTTGAGCATATTTGGATTTTAGTGTGTGCAGGGGTCCTTGAACCAGTCCCCTGCATTATAGGATGACCATGAAAAACCAGAGTGTCAGGGATTATTAAAATAGGTGGAAGAACAAAGTCACATCCATGTCCCTCATTACTAAGAGGTGGCCACCAGGGCCAATTGCACCAATTACCCACCTGTAGCCATGGGTACCCACTCCAGTACTCTTGCCTGGAAAATCCCATGGACGGAGGAGCCTGGTAGGCTGCAGTCCATGGGGTCGCTGGGAGTCAGACACAACTGAGTGACTTCACTTTCACTTTTCACTTTCATGCATTGGAGAAGGAAATGGCAACCCACTCCAGTGTTCTTGCCTGGAGAATCCCAGGGACGGGGGAGTCTGGTGGGCTGCTGTCTATGGGGTTGCACAGAGTCTGACACAATTGAAGTGACTTAGCAGCAGCAGCAGCCATGGGTAACAGAGAAGATGACTCTGCTTGCTTAATTCCACAAACACGTTTATTAGTTTACAGAACAAATAGCCGCAAGCTAGGACAGTCTCCAGGCTCACCCAGCAGGCTTTTCCTCTCTTCTCCTTGGCCAGAACTGGTCATGTATGTGCCTGGTCCCTGAACCAATCAGTGGGCGAGTCACTCACACTCATGCAGATAGCTTCTGTGATCTTAGGTCTTAATTTCCAATTAGCAGTTATTTTATAAACTGTTGATCTTACTTTCATTCCCTGGATTTATATTTTATGTTGACAGATAAAACAAGGCAGAAATTACATAAGTTGTAATAGGATCTTCAGAGACTTACAGTTCATCAAATGATAAGAGTAAAATTATACTTTAGGTAGGGCATTTACAAAGCAGGATTCTGCAAATTTTTTCTGTAAAGGGCCAAAGAGTAAATATTTTTTGACTTTGCTAAGCATAACATCACTGTAGCAACTACTCAAATCTGCCCTGGAAGCTGGGTAGCAGCCGTATTACCCTGTAAATGAGTGTGTGTAGCTGTGTACCAATAAAGCTTTATTTACAACCAGGGGTGATGAGCAGGTTCTGGTCCTCAGGGAGGTTGAAGTTTCGAGGACAGCCATTATGCAGTTGTGTTAGAACTAAATTAGAAATAACAACACAAACTCCCAATCTTTGAAATTTATTATTTCCACCTGACAACTGAAGTAGCCTTTAATGTTTTCCACCACAGATTTATGTGCAAATAGAGAAGAGTCCCAATATTGGCTCAGTGGTAAAGAAACTGACTGCCAAGCAGGAGATGCGGGTTGGATCCCTGGGTTGGGAAGATCCCCTGGAGGAGGGCACGGTAACCCACTCCAGTATTCTTGCCTAGAGAATTCCATGGACAAAGGAGGCTGGTGGGCTACAGTCCACGGGATCGCAGAAGAGTCGGACATGACTGAGCAATTAAATAACAACAGCTTAATATCCCAATGCAGCCTTCAGGATTTTCCCCACCCAGAGGAATAAGGGCTCTTTGGAGACTAGCTGGTTTTATGTTTCAGGGCAGGCCAGGTACATTGTGGGCCTGGGGTATTTCACTGCCAGAAAGAAGGGGTGCTTCTCCAAGTTCTGGGGTGCTGAAGGCACACAGGAGCCCACTTAATGGTATCTCTCATCAATACTGATGAGTTAATGACCAATTCAGCTACTCAAATCTGAATGCCATGAATTCATAATTATCCTCAAAGACAAGAATCAAGATTTTTGTTCTTTTTGAAAAAAAGAGATTTATTTTATTAGGATTTTTGTTCTTTATGAAGCTGCTAGTTCAGTATTCACAGCCTGATTTTATTCTGATGAACCATTTTTAGCATCCCTACATAAAAAGACTGACATCCCTGTACCACATGATCTGTATTCATGATCCAGCTGTATCTAAAGATTTTCTCTATGTGTGTGCTCAGTCGCTCAGTTATGTCTAACTCTCAGTTATGTTTGACTGCATGGACTGTAGCCCACCAGCCTCCTCTGTCCATGGAATTTTCCAGGCAAGAATACTGGAGTTGGTTGCCATTTCCTACTCCTGGGGATCTTGTTGAACCAGGAATCGAACCCATGTCTTCTGGGTCTCCTGCATTAGTAGCTGGATTCCTTACCACTGAGCCACCTGGGAAGCCCATAAAAAGATTCTACTCTTTGTAAAAAACAAACAATAGAACAGATAGTAGATACAGTATTAATATTGGTTAGTTTGGGATTTAATATAATGGATGAAGCACACGTTCTTTTCTTGAAATTTTCTGGCAATTCCAAGTTCTCTCCTTTATTTATATATTATGTTTAGAATGAAAAAATAAATCTTTGCAAAAATTTTATCTACAGGTTCAAGATGCCTTTGTCTATGGTTATCACATGGTTTGCTTGACCTTCAGGAAATGTCTCACCCCAAGGAGCAGAGGATGGTAAAGTGGGATTTTATAAAAACCTAGAGCCCAATGCTGGGAGTACATCCTCTGAAAAGCCACTGGTAAAATCTGTAGTGCTGGGTCCTCAGCCCCCAAGGGTAGAGGTTGTCCTCGGGTAAGGGGGACTGACTTTCAATTGTGGGAAAGATATGGAGGGCTTTAATCATTGCCTACCAGACACCTGGCTTAAGTTGGGAGGAGTCTATATTCTAAAAAGAGTAAGGAAGGTTAGGTGGTTTGGGCTGAGGGTACGGGTTGTCTTGGAGGGGGCTGGGCAGTTTTAGGTAGCCTTGGAGGAGGAGGAGGAGGGACTGGACTACAGTGCAAACTTGGGGCCCCTTGTTAAAAAATTATTATGAATTTCAAGATGGTGACAGCAAGTGCAGGGGCTGCCCGTGAAGCCGGCCCCTGTGGAGACTCAGGGTTCAAAGTCTACTTTGGATGTAAGAACTGGCCAGGATTCTGGCAGAGACTGGACGCTGAGGTGGAATTTCTTGCCTATGGCTCTCCTGGGTGTCCAAGGTCCATGATCCACAGGCAGAAGTCCTTTCTCCATGGGGGAGACCAGGCTCTAGACCCCTGGGGGGTCTCCCAGTCACTTTTTAGATGCTAAATTGCCACAGGTGTTACTGAGGTCTTGTGTTCAGCTAGGGTCTGGCAAAAACACCCTTATGCCTCCCTCTCTACCCAGCCCCTGCCTTCTGGGATATTAAACAGAGTACCCACCCCCGACTCCCCATTCATCTTCCTGACTCCTGAGTCACTGGTCAGCCTCCCTTCCTTTAGGAAGGCCTCCAGGCTCCCCCTGCACCCCTGAAGTCATATCTTCTGTTACATTCTTCAGGCTGCATCTCCAGGTTGTGACCCCCAGGTTGCTCAAGACACCCTGTTTTATGGTCTAGCTGCCTGTGTCTCTTCTTCAAGGCATTAGGGCACTCTGACATTGTGGGTGCAGTTAGCTGTTTGTGGGCTGCAGCTCTGTGGACACCGGGCAACTGAGACCTGGCTCAGAGGAGGGACCTGTATCTCTGTTGATTCTGGGATGCACAGCCCTCCCCTGCATTCAGTACTCCCCCCACTGTGGGGTCCCTTCAGCTGACCACCTGGGGTTGGGGCTAAGGTCCAGGGTCCCAGCTATGGGGTTTGGACTCTGGAGTCGGGTCTGCATTTGTGTTTGGGGGGTCATGGGTCAGAGACTGGGATCTGGGGTTTAGGGACTGGAGTTGGGGTCTGAGTTCTGGCGTCCCGGGTCTGGAATCTGAGGTCTGGAGTTGGAATCCAGAGCCTGGGTTCTGAGGCCCAGGATGTAGGAGTGGAATTACGAGGACTGGGGTCTGAGGTCTGAGGCCCCTGAGGTTGAGGATCTAGGATCTGGGCTAGTGACTCCAAATCTGAGGTCAGGGTTTTGAGGTTTGAGGTCTGGGGTCACAATTTCTGGATCTGGGACATAGAGTCTGAAGTAAGGGGTCTGGGTTTAGTACCCGGGTTCTGAGGTCCAGGATCTGGGATCTGCGGTCTGAGGTACAGGATCTAGAACCTGGGGTCCAGTGTCTGAGGTAACAGATCTATAACCCGGAGTTAGGGGTCTGAAGTACAGGATCTAGAACCCGGGGTTGGGGATCTGAGGTAACAGATCTAGAACCCGAGGTCCAGCGTCTGAGGTAACAGATTTAGAACCTGGGGTTGGGGGTCTGAGGTACAAGATTTAGAGTCTGGGGTCGGGGTCCCAGGACTGAAGTACGAGATCTAGCACGTGGGGGGGTCCCACGTCTGAGGTCGGGGCTCTGGGGTCTAGGCCCAGGGTCTGAGGTACGAAGTCTCCATGGGCCTCTGCTCGCCCCCGCCCGCCCCGCCCCTCCCTCTCCCTCTCCCTCTCCCTCTCCCTCTCCATCTCCCTCTCCGGCTCCCCTCCTCTCCCCTCCGTCCCCCATCTCCTCGCTCCTCCCCTCTCCTCCCGCCCCTCCCCCGCCAGGCCCGCCCCGCCGGGCGCCGCACCGACAAGATGGCGGCGGGTGGGAGCGGCGGGCGCGCGTCGTGCCCGCCGGGGGTCGGCCCGGGCGCGGGGGGCGGCCCCGGGCCCAGCGCCAACACCGCCCCGGCCCCCGGCAACGCGGCCGCCGCCGCCGCCGCCCCGGCCCCCGCTGTCCCCGGGCCGCCCCCGCCGGTGTCGGTGTCGGGGCCGGGCGCGCAGGCCGCGGCGGGCGGGGAGCGGGCGGCCGAGGAGCCGGGGGCGGCGGCGCTGCTCCGCGAGCCCGTCTACAACTGGCAGGCCACCAAGCCCACGGTGAAGGAGCGCTTCGCCTTCCTCTTCAACAACGAGGTGCTCTGCGACGTGCACTTCCTGGTGGGCAAGGGGCTCGGCGCGCAGCGCATCCCGGCGCACAGGTGGGCCGCCGTCCGGGACCGCCGCCCGACCCGGGACCGGGTTAGCACCGAGGCCCGCCCCCCGGGACTCCGTCATCCCCCAAGACGCCGCCGCTTCCCGGGACCCGGTCATCCCCAGGACTGGACCCCTACCCCCACCCCCTCCCCAGGATTCAGTCATTCCTGGGATCCCGCTCCCCGCCTCCCCTCAGGAAAACCGCCAGCCCCGGGGACCCAGCACCCGCCATTCCTGGATCCCCTGCTGTCCTGGGGGCCTGCCCTTCCCCACCGCCCCCGGGCCCCAGCACCCTTAAGGCCCTGTGACCCTGCCAGGCCTCCGTCCAGCCCGGACTTCCAGATAACTAGCCATGGTCCGCTCCTGCGACCCCTGCCCCTCCACCCTCATTGGAGTCTCCTGGCTCTATGATCCCTGACCCTGCACTCATGCCCGAAATCTCCCAGGTCCGCAGACCTCTTTCACTTGCTGCATCTCTGTGACCCTTCAACCCCTGCCAGGCTGGCCAGCCTGGCCAGCCGTAGGACCGCCAGAGACCCTATCTCCTTCCGCCTCTTCCATCTCCTTCCCCTCCTCCACTGGGGCCTCACGGGCCCCAATGATCTTCTCCCCTGAGTGCCCCCTCCTTCTGGGGCTGGGATCCCCCAGAGCCCCGCTAGACTCCCACCTCGTGAACCCCAGACCCTCATAACCCCCGTTCCCTGACACCGTACATCCCAGGTCTCCTCTTGAATGGGGTTTTCCTTGGTGCAGGCCCACACCTCTGCCAGGCTCAGGGGTGCAGCCTCCAGGCTCAGGGGTGCAGCCTCCAGATTCCTAGGTGGGGCGGGGCTGTATCAGAGACCACTCTGCCCACTGCTTGCTGGGGGATGCTGGGAGGGTTCTGTTGGGGAAGGGGGCTGGGGGTTCTTGCAACTCTGCCTGGAGAGTCCCCAGCCCGCTGTGAGGGTTGTCTTCACCATTCAGATGTCTGGCTTTTACTTGGCCTGTGTTTTTGAGATTCTTCTCTCTAGCCCTTTCTTGGTTATTTATGTGCAACTGGGACTAGATTCCTGCCCGAGGGAGCTTCCAGGCCGGTGAGGGGGTCCCCAAGACCTCCTGGGGCTTGTCCCTGCCCTAACCCTCTCCCCTCCCCTGCGAACTCCCCGTAGGGGGCTGGTTGCCTTGTGACCCAGGAGCCCCCAGCCTCCGTCATGCCTTTCTTGTTTCATATTCCTGCTCTGTGGATCCTCTTGATGGAAGGTTCTAGTTCCTTTTCTTTTCAGCCTTTGGGTTGTTATTTCATGTGCATTGTGAAATGTTACCTACCGCGAACAGGTGCATAAGTGACCCTGGGCTCTCTGGGCCTCAGTTTCCCTCCACCCCTATGACCTGGGACCAACCATTAGACACTTCCTTCCTGGGGCCACTGGGAGGGTGGACCCTGTGACCAACCAACCCTGGGACTAACCAGGTCCTATCACAGTGCCCGGGCTCATTCTCCACACAGGCTGGCCTCACAGGCTGGTGGGGATGTAACCCGGTGCTCCAGGAAACACTGGAGCATTGCTGCTGGAGCACAGACAGGAGTAGGGAGAATTCCTCACAGCCTGTGCCCAGCTCCAGGCTGACCTCACCCCCGCCTCCCTCCTGGATGGGCTGCATTAAGGGACTGGCTTGTAAGGAGCAGATTGAAACCCCACCTTGGGGAAACCCAGCAGATGCCCCCTTAACCATGTGGCTAAGTTGATGGTCCTGGGGGTGTCAACACCCCCAGCAGGAAAGAGTCCTCCCCCTGGTGTGCTCCACCTCCAGCCCTGAGTCCCAGTGTCGTGGGTTGATGGTGGCCCCCAAGTTGTGTCCAAGTCCCAAGGCCCAGAACCCATGAACAGGACCTTATTGGGAAAAGGGTCTTTGCAGATGTGATTAAGAGTTTCAAGAAGAGATCATCCTGGATAATCTGAACGGCACTAAATCCAAGTGTTAAGTGTCCATGTGAGAGACGTGGAGAAGAGGGACCAGACAGAGACTGGAGGGACGTGGCCACAAGCCACAGTCTGCCCGGGGCCCCCAGAAGCTGAGAAGGGCAGAACCTTGCAGGGAGCACGGCCCTGATCTTGCACCTGCAGCCTCCAGAACATGAGATTCTCTCATCACCCAATTTGCAGTAATTTGTTAGAGAAGTCCCAGGAACCAGTCCACCTGGAGAAAATAACCAGATAAACCCAGTGGGGCGTGCCTCAGGACCAAGACACCGGAGGGTCCCCAGGACAGTCCTGGGAGGAGCCCGAGGACACAAGTAAATGCCACGTGGGATCCAGAAACAGTGCCTGGGGTGGGAAGGGTGTTAGTGCAGAGCTGGTGACTGCTGAACCGGACCTGAGCTTACTTCACAAAGCAGACTGAGGGCAGGGCTCGTGCTAACTTCCAGAAAGGCTGTGGGGCCTGCAGCCACCATTTCCCAGGATCCAGGCTTGTGATTTCAGGCTGGGGCTCAGAATGGCGTGGACTCTGGGTGAAGGGCGACCTGGTGCATGGGGCGCAGGAGGGCCTGGCATATGTAATGGCAGAGGGGCCAGCTCTGGCCAGGGCAAGCTCAGGCCTTGTTCAGAGTCTGCCTCCCACCCCCATCCCCTCTCCACTGTACTACTTTTTCATCGCTCTTTTTCCTTCTAACTTTCTCTGTGATGGCTGTCCTTGGCTTGCTGTGAGCAGTGTCTTGCTGCTCTCCCTCCTGCCAAGCCCAGGAAAATGCCTGGCACACTGGGTGCTTAGGAAATGCATCAGTCCAATGTCTATACTCACAGGGCTCCCTCTGAGGAAGCACTGAGCATCTTCAGGGTAGCACTGTACAATTTGATTGCCCCACGTTAATATCTAAAATACCTTTATTCACATATCACTGGAGACTTAGCAGCGCAGAGATGTCCCCAAAGTACAGCAATCTCTGTGTGTGCTTAGCTAAATAGCACGTTTTTTAGTGACTGTGGCTTTATGGTGGATATGACAACTGCTGTGGCTGTTCTTCCCAGTTTTGCTCAAGACTTTTTGTGAAGACTTTTTCAGCTCGTCTCACACATTTAGCTGTTTCAGGATCAGTTACCCATCTGTCTATCCCTTCCTCCTGTCCATCCCTTGCTCAATCAGCAGTCTCTGAAACGGTGCTAACAAAAGACATCTCTTTCCCTGGAATTTACCTTCTAGCACAGTACCAGCAAATTTTTGTAAAGAGCCAGACAATAAGTAGTCTCAGTAGGCCACATGGTCTGTGTTCCAACTGCTTAATTCTGCTGTAGCAGTATGAACACAGCAAAGACAGAAATGAATGTGCATGGCTGTGTGCCAATAAAACTTTATTTACAAAAACAACTGGTGGGCTGGATTGGGTCCAAGAGCTGTATTTGACCAGTCCCTGGCTCAGTGGTTCCCTATAATCTTTTTTTTTTTTTTTCCCTATAATCTTTAGAATCAGTTTGTCAAATGCTAAAGAAATAACTGGAGGGGTTTGTCTTAGCAAAGATACCAGGTTGGGAGAGCTGACAGTTCAGAATACAAAGTATGGGCACATGTTGTCTCTCCATTTATGTATGGTGCTTTTGTGTTTCCGTAGGGAAGTTTTGTAGTTTTGGGTTTTTTTTTTTGGCCACACTGCCGGATTTTGGGATTTAGTTTCCTCTCTGGGGATTGAACCCAGGCCCCCTCAACAGTGAGAGTATGGAGTCCTAACTACTGGACGACCAGGGAATGCCCAGTTTTATAGTTTCTTCACATAGCTCTTGTGTGCAAGAGCTATGGCACTCCACTCCAGTACTCCTAGCCTGGAAAATCCATGGACGAAGGAGCCTGGAAGGCTGCAGTCCACGGGGTTGCTAAGAGTCGGACACGACTGAGCGACTTCACTTTCACTTTTCACTTTCATGCATTGGAGAAGGAAATGGCAACCCACTCCAGTGTTCTTGCCTGGAGAATCCCAGGGATGGGGGAGTCTGGTGGGCTGCTGTCTATGGGGTCGCACAGAGTCGGGACACGACTGAAGCAACTAAGCAGCACATAGCTCGTAAACATTTATTGCTAGGTGTTGTTTTTGTTGTTGTTGTTTTTTCTGTTGTGAGTAATTTCTCCGTTACATATTTCCTAGCTGGTTCTTGCTGGGAAGCTGTGGGGCCTTGCACATTTATTTTTATCCACTGGAATGATTTCTTTCTGAATCCTCTTTGGTGTTAATAGCTGTTCCATTGATTCCATGGTCCAGTGCTGTCCAGTAGACTTTTCTGTGACAATGGGAATGTTCTAGATCTGTCCTCTCCAGTCCTAGCCTCTAGTCACACATGGCTACTGAGCACTTGAAATGTGGCCCTCACAACTGAGGAACCAAATCTTTTGTTTTCTCAGCTACACCACATGGCTCGAAGCATCTTAGTTCCCTGACCAGTGATTGAACCTTCGACCTCAGCAGTGAAAGCATAGAGTCCTAACCACTGGCCTGCCAGGGAATTCCCAAACTGAATCTTTTTTTTTTTAATCTATTTATTCTTGGCTGCCCTGGGTCTTTGTTGCTGTGTGGGCTTTTCTCTAGTTGCAGCGGGCGGGGGCTACGCTCTAGTTGCCGTGTGCGGGCTTCTCATTGCAGTGGCTTCTCCCGTTGTGGAACACAGGCTCTAGTTTTGCCATTTGTAGAAATCGCATATAATTAAAATGACAGAATGTGTAGGTTTTGATCTGGCTTCTTTCATTCAGTGTCTTATTTGTGAGATCTATCCACATCCTTGAATGGACAGCTCATTTCTTTTTATTGCCAAAGTAATTCATCTTACTGCTGAATCCCATTGCATGGATGGACCACACTTTGTCCATTCACCAGTCATATGGGTTATACGGGCATACAGGTTAAACAGGTTATTTCTAGCTTCTAGCTTTTCATTATAAGGAATAATACTGCTATGAACATTCAACATTTGTGCAGAAATCTGCATATGGAAGTACTACTGTTCCTTTTCTCTTGGGTAAATACCTAAGGGTCAAATGTTGGAACCGCAAAGTAACACTTACATGTGACATTTTAAGAAACCGCCAAACTGGTTTCCAAAGTGGCTTCCCCATTCCCCACCCGCCATGATGCCCAAGGACTCAGTAATGTCTTTGGCCTCATAGGTGAATTGGAAAATGTTCCCTCCTCCTCTGCTTTCTAGAAGAATATGCAGAGGGTTGGTGTTAATTTCTTCTGGGAATGGGCTTTTCCTTGTGGGGAGATTTTTTCTTTTTCTTTTTTTGCTGCACTGTGGAGCTTGTGGGATCTTAGTTCCCTAGCCAGTGATCGAACCTGTGTCCCCTACAGTGGAAGCTCAGAGTCTTAACCGCTGGACCACCGGGAATTCCCTGTGGAAAGATAGTGTGTTTAATTGGTTGTGTTGGGTCTTCGTTGCTGCATGAGGGCTTTCTCCAGTTGTGGTGAGCAGGGGCTGTTCTTCATTGCGGTGTGTGGGCCTCTCGCTACAGTGGCTTCTCATTGCAGAGCACAGGCTCTAGGCACGTGGGCTCAGTAGTTGCAGTGCATGGTCTTTAGTTGCCCCACGGCATGTGGAATCTTTCTAGATCAGAGATTGAACCCATGTCCCCTGCACTGACAGGCAGATTCTTATCCGCTGTACTACCAAGGAAGTCCCAGATTTTTAGTGACTAGTTCACTTGTTATTTATTTGTTTAGATTTCTCTGTCTTCAGTGAGTGTTGGCAGTTTGTCTTTACAGGAAGTCATCCATTTCCTCTAAGTTGTCTTTGTTGACATAAAGTTGTTTCAAAGTTCTTTTACCATTGGTCTTAGTGATATTCCGTTTTCATTTCTGATTTTGGTAACTTGTGTCTTTTTGCTTGATCAGTCTAGCTAAAATTCTAGCAGTGGTTTAAATTTTTTTTTTCCCCTCAAAGAATGACCTTTTGGTTTCATTGATTTATCTCTATTTTCCCATTCCCAGTTTCATTAACTCCTGCTCCCACTTTACTGTCTTCTTTGTTCTTTGGGCTTGATTTGCTGTTTTCTAGATTCCTGGGATGGAAGATTGCCTTGCTGATTTTATTTTTTATAAATTTTTGATCACTCTGTGTGTGTCTTGTGGGATCTTCATTCCCTGACCAGGGATAGAACCTGGACCCCGGCAGTGAAAGTGCCAAGTCCTAACCACTGGATTCCCAGTTAATTCCCAGAAGCTTAGGTTGCTGATTTTAGATCTTTATTTAATGGATACATAATGTTTACCCCAAGCAGTGTTTTAGCTGCATTCCTTATAGTCTGATGTGCCCTGTGCATTTTTGTTCCGGTCAAGATCTTTTCTCATTCGCCTTGTGTTCCTTCCTTGACCCATGGGTTACTTAGAAGTGTTGTTTCATTTCCAAATGTTTGGGAATTTCTCAGAGGTCTTTCTGTTATTGGTGTATAATTTTAATTCCTCTGTTTGGAGAATAAGCTTTGACTTCTTTCAGTGCCTGTAAGTATATTTGTTTGACCTTGTACTTGGTCTGTCCTGGAGAATATTCCTAGAGCGTGCCTTCTGCCATCACTGGGCTGAGGGTTTTGTTTGGGGAGTTTAAGAAATCCCCAAAAGAAATTTATTTGGCTGTGTCAGGTCTTGTTTGCAGCATGCGGAATCTCTAGTTGTGGCGTGCAAGCTCTGTAGTTGTAACATGGGGGCTCAGTTTCCCCATGGCCTGTGGGATCCTAGTTCCCTGACCAGGGATCCAAACTGAGTTCCCTACACTGGAAGGTGGATTCTTAACCCCTGGACCACTGGGGAAACCCCTGGGCTGAGGGTTTCGTAAAGGTATGTTGGTGGCGTTGTTCAGTCTGGCTGTTTGTCAGTTGTGAAGAGTGAGGTGTTGAAACCTCCGGTGGAAACTGTTGGATTGTCTCTTCTGCCTCTTTATGCTTAGTTTCTCTTTGTGTGGTTTGGGACTCAGTTGTGTGTTTGTTTGCGCTGTTACCTATTCCTGTGTACTGACCCTCTGTTCATAGGAAATGTCCATTTTCCAGTAACATTCCCTGTCTTCACATCTGTCTTGTCTGCTGTCAGGGCAACCACTCCAGCTCACTGGTGCTTTCTGTCTGCAGGGTATGTCTTCCCTCATCTTTCTCCTTTCACCCCCTTCGTGTGTTTAATGTAAAACTTCGGAGCCTGTGCTATCCATCTGTCCCATCTCTGGTGACGTGAGCCTTGGCCGCAGGGCAGGTTTCTCCACTGGGATGTCCCTGCCATCCCCTCGTCATCACCCTTCTCTCCTGAGGGGTGCTCTGTGTAGACATCCCCTTTCCCCTCCTCCTTTGCCCGCTGTTGGAGTATGTGTGGATGGTGGTTCTAGCTGGAAAGAGTTGTTTTACTCTGGCATCTGCCATATGGTGATTTCCTATTTCCATAACTCCTTCTCCATTTGTTAACTGGGATTCTGAAAGGAAAAACTGTCCCTTCCCCCTTGCTCACATACCTCCTCCATTATATATTTATTTCATCATGGACTCACAGTTGTTTATCTTTTGGGTCATTGTCCGGTATGAACGTTACTGTCCCAGATTTGGCCACTGGAAGTCCTTACAGTTAGCTCAATTCCTTTTAACACTGGTGTGTCATGTCGGGAGAATGTCTTTACTTTTTGGCCCCACAGGATACCAAGCTCATCTCATCCTTCCCCTCCCTCAGCCCAGGAATCAACCATTTCTCCATTTAGTGGAAAATGGTATTTAGAAACCAAGATACAGGTGCTGGGTGTGCTCACTGCTGCTGGGGTATTGTTGTTAAGAGACCTTCTTAGCAGATAGAGCGAGGAAATATACCAACACACAACCTCTATTTCTGTGTCTCTGTCTCCATCTGTCCATCTAGTCTGTCCATCCATCCATCCATTCACCCACCTAAAAGCCAGGAGATCAACTTGAGTCCCTCTGACTCTGGCTCAGCCTTGGAGAGTTCATCCCAGCCTCCCTTCCCCTCACCTGTAACTCTCTTCTCCAGTTCTCAGAACCTGGCTTTCATTCTGCACATGTCTGCTTAGTGGCACAACATGTGTAGTTTCAGAGCTGCTTTTCCTCTCCTGTGAAAAATACTTTTTCTGCATAAAGCACAGTATTTGTATGCAGTTCTTTTGGCCTTTAACCTGTTTCCCAAAGCTGCTTAGCTGGTCTTTCTTCCCTGTCCCTTCAGGGTAGTGTGTCATTCTTTCTTTCTTTTTAATTTTTAAGTTGTAAAATACACATACCATAAAATTCACCCTTTTAACCATTTTTAAGCGCACAGCTTGGTGGCACTAAGCATATTCATGTTGTTTGCAACCATCCCACCAAAACTCTGTCCCCATGGAACACTGACTCCCTATCGCCTTCCCCAGCCCCTGGCCCCACCATCTTCTCCCTGTCTCTTGTGGATCTGACTCCTTTAGGGACCTGTGAGTTGAACCAAACTCTGTGTTCTTCTGTGTCTGGCTTCTCTCACTGAGCATCATGTTCTCAACGTCTGTTCGTGTTGTAACATGAGTCCAAATCTCCTTCTTAAGGTAACTAACACCCCTTGTATGGACAGACCACTTTGTATGGATGACGTGCTCACTGCTCGTCTGTCATCTCTTGATGGACACTGGGTCGCTTCCATCTTCAGGAGTCTGTGGATCATGACATGCTGAATACTCATGCACAGGTTTTGTGCGGATGTGTGCGTTCACTTCTCTCAGGCACATACCCTGGGAGTGGCACTGCCGGGTTGACAGGAACTTCATGTTTCGCCCCCTGGTGAACCACTGGCCTGTCTACCACAGCTACACACCTCATGACCCCCGCCCCTGTCACCCTGCTTGAGGACTCTGATTTCTCCACATCCTCAGCAGTTCTCGTCATTGTCTAGGTTTTTTATTCTAGCTGGTGGTCCAAGGGGTAAGGTCATGTCTCATGGTGGGTTTTTTTGTAACTGATGCTTTTGCTTTGATACTGCATTTCCATCATACTTTCTCATTAATTTTTATCTTGCAGAGGCTTTTGACTCTTATCACTGTAAGTGCGTGCGTGCGTGCTCAGTTGTGTCCGACTCTTTGCGACTCTGGACTGTAATGCACCAGGCTCCTCTGTCCATGGAATTTTCCAGGCAAGAATACTGGAGTGGCTCATGGTGGTTTTTTTTTTTTTTTAATTTATTTGGCTGCATCGTATCTTAGTTGCAGCACTCAGGATCTTCATTGCCTCATGTGAGATCTTTGCTTGTGTCGCATGGAATTCTAGTTATGGTGCACGGGCTCACTAGTTGTGGCACGTGGGCTTAGTTGCCTGGGGCGTTCAGTTCAGTTCAGTTGCTCAGTCGGGTCCGACTCTTTGCCACCCCATGAACTGTACACACCAGGCTTCCCTGACCATCACCAACTCCCGGAGCTTGCTCAAACTCAGGTCTGTCGAGTCACTGATGCCATCCAACCATCTCATCCCTTCTCCTGCCTTCAACCTTTCCCAGCATCAGGATCTTTTCAGATGAGTCCTTTCTTCGCATCAGGTGGCCAAAGTATTGGAGCTTCAGCTTCAGCATCAGTCCTTCCAATGAATATTCAGGACTGATTTCCTTTAGGATTGACCGGTTTGATCTCCTTGTTGTCCAAGGGACTCTCAAGAGTCTTCTCCACTACCACAGTTCAGAAGCATAAATTCCTAAGCACTAAGCTTTCTTAATGGTGTAACTCTCACATCTATACATGACTGCTGGAAAAAACCATAGTTTTGACTAGATGGGCTTTTGTCGGCAAACTAATGTCTCTGCTTTTCAGTATGCTATCTAGGTTTGTCATAGGTTTTCTTACAAGGAACAAGCATCTTTTAATTTCATGGCTGCAGTCACCGTCATCTGCAGTGATTTTGGAGCCCCTCAAAATAAAACATGTCACTCTTCTATTGTTTCCCCATCTATTTGCCATAAAGTGATGGGACTAGATGCCATGATCTTTGTTTTTTGACTGTTGAGTTTTAAAGCCAGCTTTTTCACTGTGTTCTTTCACCTTCATCAAGAGGCTCTTTTTAGTTTCTCTTCACTTTCTGCCATAAAGGTGGTGTCATCTGCATATCTGAGGTTATTGCTATTTCTTCTGGCAATCTTGATTCCAGCTTGTGCTTCGTCTAGCGTGGCATTTTACATGATGTACTCTGCATATAAGTTAAATAAGCAAGGTGACAATATACAACCTTGACATACTCCTTTCAATTTGGAACCAGTCTGTTGTTCCATGTCCGGTTTGAAGTGTTGCTTCTTGGCCTGCATACAGATTTCTCAGGAGGCAGGTATGGTGGTCGCTATTCCCATCTCTTTAAGAATTTTCCACAGTTTGTTGTGATCCACACAGTCAAAGGCTTTAGTGTAGTCAATGAAGCAGATGTTTTTCTGTAATTCTCTTGCTTTTTCTATGATCCAAAGGATGTTGGCAATTTGATTCCTGGTTCCTCTGCCTTTTCTAAATCCAGCTTCAACGTCTGGAAGTTCTTGGCTCACATAGTGTTGAAGCCTCGCTTGGAGAATTTTGAGCATTACTTTACTAGCGTGTGAGATGAGTGCAATTGTGTGGTAAACACTCTTTGGCATTGCCTTTCTTTGGGAGTCCTGTGGCCACTGCTGAGGTTTCCAAAGTTGCTGGCCTATTGAGTGCAGCACTTTCACAGCATCATCTTTTAGGATTTGAAATAGCTCAGCTGGAATTCTATCACCTCCACTAGCTTTGTTTGTAGTGATGCTTCCTAAGGCCCACTTGACTTCATACTCCAGGATGTCTGGCTCTAGGTGAGTGATCACACATCGTGGTTATCTGGATCATTAAGATCTTTTTTGTATAGTTCTTCTGTGTATTCTTGCCACCTCTTCTTAATATCTTCTGCTTCTGTTAGGTCCATACTGTTTCTGTCCTTTTTTGTGCCCGTCTTTGCATGAAATGTTCCCTTGGTATCTCTGATTTTCTTGAGGAGATCTCGGGTCTTCCCCATTCTGTTGTTTTCCTCTATTTCTTTGCATTGATCACTGAGGAAGGCTTCCTTACCTCCTTGCTATTCTTTGGAACTCTGCATTTGGATGGATATATCTTTCCTTTTCTCCTTTGTCTTTTACTTCTCTTCTTTTCTCAGCTATTTGTAAGGCCTCCTCAGGTAACCATTTTGCCTTTTTGCATTTCTTCTTCTTGGGGATGGTTTTGATCACCACCTCCTGTACAATGTCATGAACCTCCATCCATAGTTCTTTAGACACTCTATCAGATCTAATCCCTTGAATCTATTTGTCACTTCCACTGTATAATCGTAAGGGATTTGATTTAGGTTATACCTGAATGGTCTATGGTTTTCCCTACTTTCTTCAATTTAAGTCTGAATCTTCCAATAAGGAGTTCAGGATCTGAGCCACAGTCAGCTCCTAGCCTTGTTTTTGTTACTGTTTAGAGCTTCTCCATGTGGGATGAATCAAACCTGCGTCCCCTGCATTGGTGGGTGGATCCTTAACCACTGGACTGCCAGGGAAGTCCACTCATAGTGGTTTTGATTTGCCATATTCATCATCATGGTTTTGAGGATGGACGGAGAGGTGGGGATAGGAGACTCCTGGCAGGAGGCCAGTGAGGGGCCTGGTGGGCAGGGCTGCAGGTGGAGATGATCAGACTCCCCTGGACCCAGTTGCTCTTCCAGGCCTGAAGTTTGTCACCTTGTCCACCAGGAACACTGAGGACATGTATACCCCACCATCCTGGGCCCTGCACAGACACACCAGGCCCGGCTGGTCTGCCTTTTATGTCCTGCCAATGAATTGTCAGGGATGGTTTTCCCCATAGGAGATCAAGATGCTCTGTTGTATCTAGGAGAAAGGAGGAACAGGAAAGCATTGCATATATGGATTGTGTGTGGGGCTGAGGACCCAGATGCCATGATGAATGAGTGGGGCTCCAAGGACACAACAGGGCTGGCAGCTGAACAGGGCATGGGCATCCTGGGGTGGCCAGATGGTGGGGCAAACCACATCAGTTATCCTCTCTTGGAACCCAGAAGTCTACTATGGGGTATGGCAGGGCTGTGCTCCCTCCAGAGGCTCCTCCAGCTTCTGGGGTCCCAGGCATCCTTGGCTCTTCAGTCTCTGCTTCCCTCATCATGTGGCCTCTCCTTGGTGTCTTATTATAAGCCATTGCGTCAGGGCCCAGCCTGGATGAGGGTAGCCTGGGCTTAGCAAGTAACATCCACAAAGACCCTGTTTCCAGACGAGGTCCCATCCTGACATTCCAGGGGGATGTGACTTTGGGGACACTCCTTTCATCCACTGCATTTAGCTTCTCACCTGGCTCCCATCTCTGTCCTGGCCTTTGGAGTGCTGTTAAGCCCTGGGCAGGACTGGGGGCCAGACCAGTGCCTGGCAGAGCTGGGAGCACACATCCACGATGGAGGAGTGGGTAGGAGCAGGGGTGGACGGGCTTCTTTCAGGGAGTGAGGGATGCCTGGGTGGGGTTTTCTGGGCGCTGTGGGGAGCGTCACTGGGCAGAGAGAAGCCGGGGAGTGGGCTGTCACTGCTGAATCCAGAGATTTTGCAAGGGGGTGGGTGCTCGGAGCCCTGCATGGGTCACAGTAGGACCCAGGGAGCAGGTGTGATGCAGGCATGGTGGCTTGCAATCCAGAGAATAGGGCTTTGCAGGGGGCTGTCCTCTTTGGGGGAGGCTGTCATGGGGCAGGCCTGGGGACCGTGAGTACACAACTGGTGGAACCCTGAGGCCCCCGAGGCCACTCACATCCTAACGCTCCCTTGGCCTCGACACCCTTCCCCACAGACTCAGCACGGTCCTAATGTTCTCTCCAGGCCTTCCCTGGCAGCCTGACCCTGGGGGATGTGTGTAGAGCAGTGGAGTGAGTGAGTGGTTGAGCAATGGTTGAACAAGTGAATAAATGAATGAGTGAGAGAATGAGGGAGTGACGTGGTTGAGAGAATGAGGGAGCAAGTGGTTGAATGAATCAGTGAGTGAACGAGTGAGTGAATGAACGATGAGTGAGTGAATGAATGATGGAGGGAGTGAACGAGTTGGGGGGTGCCTGAGCTGCCTGTGGCGTGTGGAACTGGCAGAAAGCTGTCGTCCATGCAGCCCCAGGGAGATGGTTTTGCATCTGTGCCCTCTCACTGTTGATCCACAGGAGCTAACTTCTCAGTCCTCAGGGCCTGCCTTCCAGAAGCATCTAGGGCAGGATGCTCTGGGCAGGGTGTTACTACTGCAGGGATGCTCGCCATCCACATCCCAGGGCCTCAAGAGACCCCAGGCTTGGGCAGTTGGGGACTGGTGGGTCTCACAGAGGGTAACCAGGTCTTCTCTGACTCCCTAGGTTCGTGCTGGCTGTGGGCAGCGCTGTCTTCGATGCCATGTTCAACGGGGGAATGGCCACCACGTCCACCGAGATCGAGCTGCCCGATGTGGAGCCGGCTGCCTTCCTGGCGCTACTCAAGTAAGACCTTCCAGGTCCTTCCCACCCAGGGGTAGGACAGACATACCTGATGGTTAATTAATAGAGCCCTGGGGACATTGCCTCCAGAGTCCCAGAAGCGACTCCCTTGAGATTTCTAGAACTCAGCTTCTCAGTGAGGGGTGGACTCTGGACATCCCCCACCATTTTCATATTTTGCATTTTTTGTGTCAAAATATATTTCACATACTGTTCAACTCACCCTTGAAAGTGTACAGTGTACTATTAGTGGCATTTAGTTTTTCCACAGAGCACGCAGCCACCACCTCTTAATTCCAGAACAGTCCATCCCCAGAACCGCACCCTCCCCAGCCCCTGACAACCAGGAACCCACCCTCTGTGTCTGTGGATCGGCCTGTTCTGGACGTTTCCCACCAGTGGACTCACACCCTGCGTGTCCTGTGTCCGCTTCTCTCACTGAGCATCGTGGTTTCAGGTTCACCCGCGTGTTGGTGAATCTCCCAGTTTTCATTCCTTGTACTCAAAGAGTTTTTAAAGAAATAGCCTAACGTAAGGATTTTTAATTCAACATATATTTTTTCTTTCCGAGTTTCAATTTTTTTTCTCAAGGACTTTAAAACAAATCTAGTGATTTGGGGTAGAGGTGCTACACACAGACTGCAGGAAGCCGAGGAGGCAGCACCCCCAAGGAGGCAGCACCCCCGTGGAGGCAGCACCCCCGTGGAGGCCGGCGAGCTCTGTGGACCACACGTGTAGCCTGAAGGCTATCCTACATGGTCAAACAGCTTTTTAAACGTGGAGTTTCCTTTTTTGCCTTTTTTGTTGTTGGCCTCAGGACATGGGGGACCTTAGGAGTTCCCTGACCGGGGATCAAACCTGGGCCCTCAGCAGTAGAAATGCAGAATCCTAACCTCTGGCTGGCCAGGGAAGTTCTTTTCCCTTCTGATTATAAAAATGGCATTGATTCACACAAAGAGAGAGGGAGGGAGAGAAAGAGAAAAGAAAAAGTGGAAGAAAATGGAGTGGACCTGCCCCGCTCTGAGCACCATGGACAAGGCCTTGCCTGGCCGGTCCCATTCATATCCAGTCCCATCTGTGTTCTGCGCTCCCAGCCGCCTGCCCCAACCGTGTCATCTTCTCCCCTCTGGTATCCACAGTTACCCTCGGATGTAAACCAGTTCCTGTTAGCTCCATCTAACCACGCTGAATTCTGCAGGCTGACCACAAACAACACTTGGTGGAGTAATCTCACTTCTGTCTCTAGGCAGCTTTTCAGACCAGGGTCCACAGGCTGCCTGCGAGAGAGGGCAGGGGGTGCTGCTTCCACTGCTGCCTGCTGATCCTGCAGAAGCGGCCTGGAAGAATCTGTAAACTGTAGGCAGGGCTGAGTGCCAAGAAAAACTTATTTACAAACCAGGTGGTAAAATTACAGTGAGCTGTCACTTCACACCCACCAGGATGGCTATTATCAATATTAAACAAACAAGTTGTCTCGAGGACATGGAGAAATGGGGGCCATGATGCACTTCTGGGGGAATGTGAAATGGGGCAGCCACTGTGGAAACAGTCGGAAGATCCTCACAATCTAAACATAGAGTCACCATATGCTCAGGCAATCCTACTCTGGGTACAGATCCAAAAGAAGGGGATGCAGGGGCTTGAAGAAAGATTTGCACACCCACGTTCACAGCAGCGTGATTCACAACAGCCAGAAGGTGGAAACACCCCAGCTGTCATGAACAGATGAGGGATGAAGAAGGTGTGATCCATCCACATGCTGGAGTATTACTTGGCCTTCAAAAGGATTCTGACACTTGCTCCAACATAGATGGACCTTGAGGACATGATGAAATAAGCCAGATGCAAAAGGACAGGTACCGTCTGATTCCACTAACAGGAGGTCCTAGAGGAGTCAGATCCAGAGACAGAAAGTGGATGGTGGGGCCAGGAGCTGGCGGAGGGGCGGGGAGTCAGTGTTTCGTGGGGACAGAATTCCAGTTTGGGAAGCTGAGAAAGTTCTGGAGATGGATAGTGGGAATGAATGCACAATGAAACGAATGTAACTAATGCTACTGATGGTCAAAATGGTAAATTTTATGTACATATTACCATAATTTTTAAAAATTAGAATGTCTATTTTTTAAAAAGACAAAAAAAGTGATAGATTGCAGTTGGCCAAACCCTCCCTTTAGTCTAAGCTTGGTGAGACATGGGGTGAAAGGCTGTTCTGTCTCGTCTCCATCTCTGTGTCTGTCTTTCTCTGTATATGTTTGCTGTTTCTCTTTCTGTCCCTGGGTTTTGATGACCACGGCTGTTCCCCTGAGAGGGTGGACACTACCTCCGTTGTATGTGAGGGGCTCACCTATCTGCTCCCACATGTCCTGGTCTGTTCCAAGGTCCCCCTCAGCACTGCTGACATTGATGGCCATTCTGTCCCTGACCCCGCCAGATCCCTGCTGCTTCTGTGTAGGCTTCCAGTGCGTTCTGGGGGTGCTGAGTGCCAGGAGAGGGGGCACCTTCCAGGAACTTGCTCTTTGGGCTGTTCCAGTGGGTTGGGCTTCCACCCTTGCTCCCTTGTACTCCCGCTCTGTGCCTGTGGATGACACTCAGGTGGTTTCCTGTGCATTGTGCTGCTGTGAACACACATCATTTCTCCTGCATACCCAGGGCCGCCCTGAGGTGCTTCCACCAGACGGGCCAAGGGCTGCTTTCTCAACTCTCTCCCTGTGGTTTTGTAATCGACCCCACTTCTGACCCACACAAAGAGTTGGCCTGAGGACAGGTGGTCACCTCGGCCACCATATCTGCAATTCCAGCTGGCACTTCTGGTCCCATCAGTGGTTGAGCTTGAGCTGGCTGTGGCTGGGCCAGAGGGTTGTTCAGAGGGTTATGGCCCCAGGGCAAATCCCATGCTGCCCACAGAGGAGTTAGAGGCTGCCTGCTGTGTAGATACGTTCCGTGGGTATCATGTGGGTAGTTTAGCTCCGCTCCTTTTTCCTGGTAACTGCTTTTGAGGGGTCAAGTCCACAGGTCAGAGGGCAACTGGTGCTGGTTTGGATGGTTCCTTGGGCCGGTCTGGAGGGTGAGGGCAGGGAGGCTGTCCTCACACCCGCCTCTGCCCCTAGGTTTCTCTACTCAGATGAAGTTCAGATCGGGCCTGAGACGGTCATGACCACGCTGTATACTGCCAAGAAGTACGCAGTGCCTGCTCTTGAGGCCCACTGTGTGGAGTTCCTGAAAAAGAACCTGCGGGCTGACAACGCGTTCATGCTGCTGACGCAGGTGCAGGGCTGGGATGCAGGGGGCAGGGCAAGGATGTGGGGGAGGGGAAGGCGTGGGACCTGCTGGGGCATAGGTGCGGAGTCTGGACAGCGATATAGGTGGGTGAGGATGCCGCCGCTGGGGCAGGAGAGGTCGGGTTGGTGCATTTGACTTTTAGGTGTCTGCTAAATCTTGTGGAAGGGTAAGTTCCTCCCTCACTGTACCCTGCACCCTGCGGGTGAGTTTCCCTGGTTACTCTTGCGCTCCTGTGGACGTTTTGGTGCCCTTGTGCAGGGCTCAGGTGTGGGGAGAAAGGTATTCCGTTACTAAGTTAGAGGGGCACGTCTGAGGCTGTCTGGTCCCACTGACTGTGGCGGGGCTGGACCACTGAGAGGCCGGCTGGGATAGGGCAGCACCCAAGTGTAGTTGTGGCTCTATGACCCCTCGCTGCCGTGGTGTCTGGGCCCCGGCACATCTGCTGAGTTGCTCTCGAGTGCTAGAGCCTGGGCTGTCATATGGGGACTGTTCCCAACCATTTCCTGAGAGCTGCAGCCACGTGGGGCATCCTGGCCTCCTAGCCCAGCCCCAGGCAGAGCACAGTGCATAGGGGTGTGGGTTTGGGCTGCCCCACAGCTTCCCGGGCATCCCTGGGCCCCACCCTGTGCATGAGTTCTCATATTAGGGGCACATCTCTGCAGTGTCCTGTGGGTCCTTCTCTGCCTTCTCCCCAAGGCTCCTGCCTGACCTGGGGAGGACTGGGCCCACCTCCAGCCTGAACCTCTCAGTATCCTGACTTTTGAGGTGCAAGCCTGCCCTTCCCCCGCCCCCATCCCCAGACAGTGGTTACTGTGAGTCTGGGACCCTGGAAGATGATAATCTCTGGGCTGCTGCTCGGCTCCCAGGACTTGAAATCCATGCCCAGTGTGGAGCCAGGGTTCATGTGACTGGGTGTTGACACGGCTCTTCTCTTACTGCCCTCCCACTCTCCAGGCAAGACTTTTTGATGAACCACAGCTTGCCAGCCTATGTCTGGAGAACATTGACAAGAACACGGCTGATGCCATCACAGCTGAGGGCTTCACGGACATCGACCTAGGTGAGGCACACTGGTCGCTGCCCAGGGGCCATCAGACCTCATCCCCGAGGTGGGGCCGCGCCCGCTGACAGCCCCTCCCTGCAGACACACTGGTGGCGGTGCTGGAGCGGGACACGCTGGGCATCCGAGAGGTGCGCCTGTTCACAGCCGTCGTCCGTTGGTCCGAGGCTGAATGTCAGCGGCAGCAGCTGCAGGTGACACCCGAGAACAAACGGAAGGTTCTGGGCAAGGCGCTGGCCCTCATCCGCTTCCCACTGATGACCATTGAGGAGTTCGCTGCAGGTAACAGGGGCACTGACAAGGAGTGTGACCCCGAGTGTGAGTCATGTGACCCTCAGCCTGGCCACAGTGGGTCAGGCGCCAGCTGTGTCCGTGTGAGAACAGGACTGGGCTTGAGACCCTGATGTTGGAATGACCCCCAGAGGCCAACCATCCTGAGTCCCCACATCTCAAGTGTCCACACACGTGTGTCTTGAGTGTTGCAGATCCCCAACAGGGGCTCATGTCCGGGGGATGGGCTGTGGCCTCCGGGTCTTCCATGAGCCTATGAAGGGCTGAGAGGTGTCTGGAGCCATGCTGCAGGGCTCAGGTTGGGACTCAGGCCTAGGCGGGGTTGGCCCTGGCCCTACCTCCTGCCCCATGGGGACCCTCCAATCCTTTGGGCCGTGTGGCAGTAGCTGCCAACTTGGCACCCTCCCCCAGGGAGGCTGGGCCTCCCCTTTGGGTCATTTTCGTGGCTGATGCCAACCCTGGTCCTGGAGCCACACTGGCCTGGGAGGTTCTGGGTGGAGCTCTAGCCCACAGCAGGTGCACCACGTCCTGTCTCCCAGGTCATGCTGCTCCTATTCCCGCTCTGGTTCAGGGTCTCCAGATTGAACAGCGACAGCAAACAGATCATTTTCCAGTGTGTCTGCCATGCAGTGGCGGGGAGGCACTTCTTCTATGGGTCAGCTCTCTATGATCAGAATCTGACTTGACCAGGTGACCTGTTTTATCTGGCAGTCCCTGGTGGCACAGCAGAACTTGGGTACAGCCTCAGAGGCCGTCTCTGGTACTCTGGGGCTCACTTATCCATCAAATACTTAGCACTTCCTCATACCAGACCCTGGCAGCACCACAGTGACGGGGCCGTCCTGGGTGCTGTGGGGTGTGGAGCAGCCTCCCTAGCCCCACTCCCTCCATGCCAAGAGCCCCGCTTGTCTTCTTTAAGATTTTAATTATTTGGCCGCGTTGTGTCTTAGTTGTGGGACGCAGGATCTTGCATTTCGGTGCATGGACTCTGGTTGTGGTGCACAGGCTCTAGGGTGCAGGCTTCAGTAGTTGCAGGACATAGGTTTTCTGGTTGTGGCACTGAGGCTTGGTTGCCCTGTGGCATGTGGGAACTTAGTTCCCCAACCAGGGATTCAACCAGAGTCCCCTGCATTGCACGGCGGGTTCTTAACCACTGGGCTGCTAGGGAAGTCCCACCCTTATCTTGATGATCACGGATATCACAAACATTGCCCAGTGTTCCCTGGGGAGCTGGGACCTCCAGGTGAGAGCCCTCAGCTATAGTGTTGAGCTGTCCCAACCTAAGATGCCTGTGTGAGCCTTGCAGGATTCCTCTTTCTCCAGCCCTGCTTGTCACCCTGAAATAGCTCTCCTCCTGGTCCCTCAGCCCACCTGGTTTCCAAAGCCCCCCAGGGTCTCAGGTCTCCTGGAAGTACCACCCTCCAGCCTTTCTTGGCCCCCTCGCCCCTCCTCCCATGAGGGTCCCCGGGCTGGAGCACCCGCCCCCCACACGCAAGCTCTTGGGGGTGTGTGCCAGACCTGGGCCTTGTCCTTCTGCTATGGGCGGGACCTCTGGGGCTTTGGCTGTTCGTCACTCAATTGTGTTTTGGAGAATTTTCCTGCCTCTTCTATTCCCCTTGAAAATATAGGAAAGTAGAGAGAAGGTTGGGAAAATGTCCCCCAAAGACTACCGTGGCTGTGTGCGTCAGGACTGAGGTCACAGGTGGTTTGCTTTCTGTTTTCTGTGTAGAGATTTAAAGAGCGGTTCCTGTCTGTGTTCAGTTTTGTATCTTATGTGCTCCACAGACATCTCTCCCCTGTTGCTGCAATATGCGTACATGGGGCTACCGGGTCTGTGAGCCAGGCCATGGCTGACCTGCCCCAGAAACGAGCTCAAAGCTGGTGAATGAGCGATTCCTGTAAAGGAGGGCAGTGCCATCTAGGCCTGTTGCAGGCACCTTGTCCTGCCACAGGTGGTGGGCAGGGCGGGTGTAATCCTCCCGCCCTGTGGCCCAGGAGACCCCAGCACACTGGTCTTCCCCACCAGAAGCTCCTCTGAGTTCTTGGGTTGCTGCATCTAGGCTCCCACCTCCAGAGTCTTCCCCAGCTCCAGGACTGTCTTGGGGCCAGCACCCCCGCATCTGTAGGTGCCTGGGGTAGACAGGCAGGGGCATGAGCTCTGTGGACCCATGGTGTTCCCCTAGGTAGTCCCTGAGGAGGTCAGGAGACCCGAGTAGCTGAAAGGGGTTTTGCCCAGTTAGCTAGCACATTGGAGCATTGGCCCCATGTCAACCTGGGACCGCTCCCCAAACGCTCTTGGAAGGGCCATTTCCCCCTCACTAACACTCCCCCCCTGCCCCCCCGCCCAGGGGCTGCCTGGACCCATGACAGTTTGCAGAGAAAAGAGGCTGGGTCTTATGTCTTGCCTTCTGGTGTCTTTGTGCGCTCACGGTTTGCCCCATCCTTCCCAACTCCCTCCTGTGCCCACAGGGCCCGCGCAGTCGGGGATCCTGGTGGACCGTGAGGTGGTCAGCCTCTTCCTGCACTTCACCGTCAATCCCAAGCCACGTGTGGACTTCATTGATCGGCCACGCTGCTGCCTCCGCGGGAAGGAATGCAGCATCAACCGCTTCCAGCAGGTGGAGAGCCGCTGGGGCTACAGCGGCACGAGCGACCGCATCAGGTGGGCGGGGCAAGTCTCATGGGCAGGGCAAGTTGTGGGGCGGGGCCTAGTTGGGGCCTCCCCATGGGGAGGGGCAGGGCCTGGTTGGTGGAGGTCACTCAGCATCTCCTTCCTCCGATGCCCTCAGGTTCTCGGTCAACAAACGCATCTTTGTGGTCGGCTTCGGGCTCTACGGCTCTATCCATGGGCCCACAGATTACCAAGTGAACATCCAGGTCCTGCCCCTACCTCTGGGCCCTGTCCCTCCAGATCACCCCTTCCTCTTCTCGCCCCTTCTTCACATCCCACCCCTCTTCCGCTAGTCAAGGGGGACCCAGGACCATGCCTCTCTACCCCCACCATTGGCCTCCTCCTTTCAGGTTAGCTTAGTCCTCACATCCAGGCTCCGTGGGGTCCTGTGGGTGGGCACCGGGTTGGGGGCACCGGGGTGAGCTGTGCCCGGCTCTGGCCCTTAGATCATCCACACGGACAGTAACACGGTTCTGGGCCAGAACGACACGGGCTTCAGCTGTGACGGCTCTGCCAGCACCTTCAGAGTCATGTTCAAGGAGCCGGTGGAGGTGCTGCCCAACGTCAACTACACGGCCTGTGCCACGCTCAAGGTGTGCCTGACCCCACCCCACCCAGGCCCCTGACCCCAGAAACCTACCCCAGGACCCCAACCCTGAACCTGACCCCCAGCCCAGACTCAGGGTCTCTGAGCCCCACCCAGGACCTCGCCTCCCAGTTTACTGCCCACCTCTAAGGATGTGAGGCTGGGAGGGCACAACCTTGTGTCCTCCTTTGGAGGCCTGCTGCGCACACTGGGTGGGCCCTGAGCTGTGTTCTTATGCAGCACATCCTTGCGGACCTGCTGGGTCCTCCCCACAGGGCCCAGACTCCCACTATGGCACCAAGGGCCTGCGCAAGGTGACCCACGAGTCGCCCACGACGGGGGCCAAGACCTGCTTCACCTTCTGCTATGCGGCCGGGAACAACAATGGCACATCGGTGGAGGACGGCCAGATTCCAGAAGTCATCTTCTACACCTAGGCCACTGGCCCGGCGCCCCCCAGCCCAGGCAGGCCGCCTGGCCCCACTGCTGTGCCTGCCGCCCACGCTGCTGCCCCCCACAGGGCCAGGAGGGCTCCTCTCTGCGTGCGGTGAGCTGGCTGCCTATTCCAAGGTGATGGAGGGGTGGGCAGGGCGGCAGAGACAATCCCCCTCAGGACTTGGGGGGCAGGGTCAGCCTAACCCCGCCCTGAGCAGAGGGTCCGCCCGCCCACCACCCCTGCAGCCCCACTCAGGGTTGGTGTAGGGTGTTGCCTCCTGTTTGTTTCAGCTGCACATGGCAATGCATCCTGAATTCCTGTTTCTCTGGTAGGAGAGCACGTGCGGGGCCGTAGCTGGCATGGGGGGCTTGTGTGCCTCTGCTCTGTTCACTGGGGAGGCTCAGGCCCCCCAACCTGCCCGAGAATGAGGGCTCAAGCCCTCCCAAGGTCCTGCAGGCCGGCTTCCTGCCAGGCCCAGGCCCTGCCCCTGGGCCCAGTAAAGGACCATCTGTGTCCAGCCTCCCTGGACGCCCCTCCCCGCCCCTGCAGCTGTGGACGCGGGCGGCAGACCGGGTCTGCCTGGGAGGGGCCATGTTGCGGGCCAGCCATGGTGGCCACGTCCCCACTGGCCCGCCTGCCCAACCTGTAGCCCCACTCCCAGCCCCCAGCAAGTACTCTGCCCAAGGTGCTGGAGGGTGCAGCCCCTACCCCACCCCCATGCTTCCATCTGGAGCCTGTGTCCTCCCCGAAGCCATGGAAGGTGTGTCTGCACACCACACCCCAAATGTTTTTGTTTTTTTTTTTAAATAAAGGAAAGAAACGTATAATCCCTGAGACATGTGCTGCTTCCAGTGTGATGGGGTCCTGGCAGTGGAGCCAGACTTCTCACCTTCAGGGCATCCAGATCACATGGGGGCTTGCCCTGGGCTCCTTCTGGAGCAGCCAAGAGTGTCAGGAGCCCCCCCACCCCCACCCCCTGAACCAGGAATCTTGTTGGCAGGGATGTAACCCAGAGTGGCCGTGCTGGCTCTGCCCAGGGGGGTGTCCTCCTGCTTCCACAACCCATCCTGGCCCCTCCTGTCCAGTGAGGACTCTTAGGGATGAACCGGACCCAGGACCAGGCTGGCTGCAGAGACTCTGAGCCCCTGAGCTCCAGCCCTTGGGCTCCTTGTCACTTCCTGAGACCTGCCACACTGTAGGCAGACCCCAAGTGAGGGGTCCATGGGGCAGGGGACCAGGCCTCCCACTGTAGCCCCCAGAGCAGCCTGTCCTGGGGCCACTACAGTTCAGGACAGAAGGACAAATGGTGTCAGCCTGGGGCACCCACAGGTTGTGGGCATGCCAGGAGTAAAGGCTGGGCAACAAGCCGGTGGGCTCATTAGAAGGGGTCCCAAGATGGCTGTGCCCCACTCCCAAGGCGTGTGGCTATTCAGGGTCACAGTGAGCTGCTGTGACTGTCTCCTGCCAATGGAACATGTGGCCTGCACTCTGGAGGAGGACCGCAGTGCAAGCTCCCTACAGCAGTGCACAGATACGAAGCGAGAGACAAAACCGAACAGATCTACATGTACTTCAGAAGCTGGAGTTATCAGCGTTCCTTGACATGATAAAGCCCATATATAACAAGTCCAGAGCTTACACCATACTCAGTGGTGAGAAGCTGAGAGCATTTCCTCTAAGATCAGGAACAAGACAAGGATTCCCACTCTTGCCCACTCTTATCCAAGAAGGTTTTGGAAGTCCTAGCCAGAGCAATCAGAGAAGAAGAAATGAAAGGGATTCATGTTGGAAAAGATGAAGTAAAACTGTCACTATTTGCAGATAACATGACGCTATACATACATTACCAGAAAACTACTAAAGCTCATCAATGAATTTGGTAAAGTTGCAGGATACAAAATTAATTTACAGAAAGCTGTTGCTTTTCTCTAACAATGAAATATCAGAAATTAAGGAAACAATCCCATTTACCACTGCACCAAAGACAAAATACCTAGGAATAAACCTACCTAAGGAAGCAAAGACCTGTAGGCCAAAAACAATGAGAGCCTGATGAAAGAAAATGAACACAGAAACATGCAAAAACATAGCATGTTCTTGCACTGGAAAAATCAATAGTTAAAATGTCCGTATTACCCAAGGCAACCTACAGATTCAGTGCAATCTCTTCCAAATAACCAATTGCATTTTTCATAGAACCAGAAGAAAAAATTTTAAAATTCATATGGAAACACAATCCTGAATAGCCAAAACAATCTTGAGAAAAAAGAACAGTAGAAATCAGAACACACTCATAACTTCACACACTACTACAGAATACAGTCATCAAAACAGTGTAGCACTAACAAAAAGACATGGAGCAACAGAACAGGCTAGAAAGACCAGAGAGACCCATGCACTTACTGTCAATGAATCTATGAGGCAAATGGACTTCCTTGGCAGTCCAGTGGTTAAGACTCTACAATTCCACTGCAGAGGGTATGGATTCAATCCCTGGTTGGGGAACTAAGACCCTGGATGCCATGCAGTGAGACTGAAAAATAAAATATGCTCCCCAGGTGGCTCTAGTGGTAAAGAACCTGCCTGCCAATGCAAGAGACTTAAAGAGACACGGGTTCAGTCCCCAGGTCAGGAAGATCCACTGGAGGAAGGCATGGCAACTCACTCTACTATTCCTGCTTGGAGAATCCCATGGACAGAGGAGCCTGGTGGGTTACAGTCCATAGGGTTGCAAAGAATCAGATGTGACTGAAGCAACTTAGCATGGATGCATATATATATATATATATATATATATGTATGTATGTATGTATGTATGTATATATATGTATGTATGTATGTATGTGAGGCAAGGATATACAATGGAGAAAAGACAGTCTCCACTAGTGATGCTAAGACCTGACAGCTAAATTTAAAAGAATGAAATTAGAACTTTCTCTAACATCACATATAAAATAAACTCAAAATGGATTAAAGACCTAAATGTAAGACTGGATAGTATAAAATCCCTAGAGGAAAACATAGGCATAACACTGACATAAATTGCACCAATAGCTCTTTTGGCTCCCCCTCTTAGAGTAATGGAAACAAAAGTAAAAATAAACAGATGGAAACTAAACTTAAAAGGTTAAGAAAGTCACTCTGTCATGTCCACCTCTTTGTGACCCCATAGTCTGTCCATCTAGTCAAGGCTGTGGTTTTTCCAGTAGTCACGTATGGATGTGAGAGTTGGACTAGAAAGAAAGCTGAGCGCCAAAGAATTGATGCTTTTGAACTGTGGTGTTGGAGAAGACTCTTGAGAGTCCCTTGGATTGCAAGGAGATCCAACCAGTCCATCCTAAAGGAGATCAGTCCTGAATATTCATTGGAAGGACTGATGCTGAAGCTGAAACTCCAATACTTTGGCCACCTGATGCAAAGTACTGACTCATTTGAAAAGACCCTGATGCTGGGAAAGATTGAAGGCAGGAGGAGAAGGGGCTGACAGAGGATGAGATGGTTGGAGGGCATCACAGACTCAATGGGCATGAGTTTGAGTAAACTCCAGGAGTTGGTGATGGACAGGGAGACCTGGAATGCTGCAGTCCATTGAGTCGCAAAGAGTCAGACACGACTTGAGCGACTGAACTGAAGTCTATAGCCCACCAGGCTCTTCTATCCATGGAATTCTCCAGGCAAGAATGCTGGAGTGGGTTGCCATTTCATTCTCCAGGTTAAAAGCTTTAGTACAGCAAAAGAAACCTTGAACAAAATGAATAGGCTGTCTAGCCTATGGATTGAGAGAAAACATTTGCAAACAAGTGACATATAAGGGATTAATTTCCAAAATATGCAAACAGCTCATACAACTCAGTATAAAAGAAAAAAAGGGCCCAATCAAAAAATGGGCAGAAGATTTAAATAGACATTTCTCCAAAGAAGACATACATATGGCAAAAGGCACATGAAAAGATGCTCAACATCACTAGTTATTAATACTAGGCAAATGAAGATCAAAACTATGAGGTATCACGTCTCTGATCAGAATGGCCATCATCAAAAGGTCTACAAACAGTAAATGCTGGAGAGGGGGTGGAGAGAAGGGAACCCTCCTACACTGTTGGTGGGAATGTAAACTGTTGCAGCCACTATGGAGAACAATATGGAGAGTCTTTAGAAAACTAAAAATAGACAATCCCACCCCTGGTCATCTATCCAGATAAAACCATGCACCCCTATGTTCATAGCAGCACTATTCACAATAGCCAAGATGTGGAAGCAACCTAAATGTCCATCAATAGGTGAGTGGTTAAAGAAAATGTGGTACATGTATGCAATGGAATATCACTCAGCCATAAAAAGAATGAAATAATGTCATTTGCAGCAACAAGGATGGACCTAGAGATTATCATACTAAGTGAAGTAAGAAAGAAAGACAAACATCATTTCACTTATATGTGAAATCTAAAAAATAATACAAATGAACATATTTACAAAACAGAAACAGACTCACAGATGTAGAGAACAAACTTACAGTTACCAAGGGTAAGGATGAGGGGTAGGGATAAATTGGGAGTATGGGATTACCTACTTAAAGCACAGGAAACTATCTAGTATCTGTAATCTATAATAGAATAATCTGAAAAAGAACATAAGTGTAACTGAATCACTTTGCTGTACATCTGAAACTAATACAAAACTGTAAGTCAACTGTACTTCAAGAATAATTTATCTCCTGCAAAGCATGGTCTCTGGCTAAAGTGGAATCACACTGGAATCAATCACAGGATAAAAACAAGAAATCCCCAGATGTTTGTTAACCAACTCCTTGACATAAACATAGGCTGAAACAGAAACTATATGGAAATAAGGAGCTATTTTGAACTGAATGATACTGTGATTATAACATACCACAATTTGATGATCCCACTGAAGCAGAATTGAGAGGGATGTTTATACTTTATGCATAGACTGGAAAAGAAGGTTTATTTTTATTATTGTTGTTTGGTTGCACTGTGTTACTTGTAACATCTCAGTTCCCTAACCAGGGACGGAAACCAGGCCCTGATAGTGAGAGTGCTGAGTCCTGACCACTGAACCAACTGGGACCTCCCAATAATAAAAGTTTAAAATCCACGGTCTAAGCTTTCATCTTAAGACACTAGAGAGTTAACAGCAAGTTCCACTCAAAACAGGAGAAATAACAAAATAATGAGGCTGAAAATGAAGCAGAAAATGAATGAAATACAAACCGTCAGATGGCTCTTTGACAAAAACACAGCAAAATGTTTCTTTTTGTTCATGTTTTGTTGTTGTTGTTCATTTGTTTTTAAAGAGAGATAACACATGACTAATACCAAAAGTGAGAAAGGGCCACCATGACAGATCCTACAGACATTCAGTAGATAGTAGAAGGGGTTCAATTTCTGGACAGGATATAGACTGATGTGGCAGACCACAGCTTTAGCTGGTTATAAAAAAACTAGAAAAAGAACAGACTCACTACAGGAATCATATATATGTACAGCCACAGTGGAAAACAGCATAGAGGTTCCTCAAAAAATTTGAAACAGAATTACATACTCTGGCCACCTGATGCGAAGAGCTGACTCATTGGAAAAGACCCTGATGCTGGGGAAGACTGAAGGCAAGAGGAGAAGGGGGTGACAGAGGATGAGATGGTTGGATGGCATCACCAACTCAACGGACATGAATTTGAACAAACTCTGGGAGATAGTGAAGGATAGGGGAGCCTGGTGTGCTGCAGTCCATGGGGTTGCAAAGAGTTGGACACAACTTAAGTGACTAAACAACACCAACCAGCAATCCCAATTCTGGGTATTTATCCAAAGGAAATAAAATCAGTTGTATTAAAGAGACACTCGCACCCATGTTCGCTGCAGCACTATTTACAACAGCCAAGACATGGAAACAACCTCAGAAACAAAGAAAATATGATATATATGTTGCAGATACATTATAATCACATTATTTAGTTAGAAATCATTCCTAATTTGCATACAGCAGAAATACACACATACGCATTATTCAGCCTTAAAAAGAAGGAAGTCTTCTTGCAATTTGCAACAACTTGGATGAACTTGGATGACATTGAGTGAAGACACAGAAAGATTAACTACCGTCTGATCTTGCTTATGTGTGGGACATATTAAAGGTGAAATCACAGAGTTCAGTTCAGTTGCTCAGTCGTGTCCAACTCTGCGACTCCATGAACCGCAGCACGCCAGGCCTCCCTGTACATCACCAACTCCCGGGGTTCACTCAGACTCAACGTCCATCGAGTCAGTGATGCCATCTAGCCATCTCATCCTCTGTCGTCCCCTTCTCCTCCTGCCCTCAATCTTTCAGGGTCTTTTCAAATGAGTCAGCTCTTTGCATCAGGTGGCCAAAGTATTGGAGTTTCAGCTTTAGCATCAGTCCTTCCAATGAACACCCAGGACTGATCTCCTTTAGGATGGACTGGTTGGATCTCCTTGCAGTCCAAGGGACTCTTAAAGTCTTCTCCAACACCAACAGTTCAAAAGCATCAGTTCTTCGGCGCTCAGCCTTCTTCACAGTCCATCTCTCACATCCATACATGACCACTGGAAAAACCATAGCCTTGACTAGACGGACCTTTGTTGGCAAAGTAATGTCTCTGCTTTTGAATATGCTATCTAGGTTGGTCACAACTTTCCTTTCAAGGAGTAAGCATCTTTTAATTTCATGACTGCAGTCACCATCTGCAGTGATTTTGGAGCCCAGAAAAATAAAGTCAGCCACTGTTTCCCCATCTATTTGCCATGAAGTGATGGGACCAGATGCCATGATCTTCGTTTTCTGAATGTTGAGCTTTAAGCCAACATTCCTCTTTTTCATTCCTCTTTAACTTTCACAGAGGCAGAGTGTAAAACAGTGATTGCCAAGGGCTGGGGCTATGGAAAAGGGAGATGCTGGTCAAAGGACACAAACTTTCAGTCATAAAATGAGTAAGTTCAGGGATCTCAACTACAGCATGATGACCGCCGTTGATGATACTGTATTTTACACTTGAAACTGGCCCAGAAAGTAGATCTCTCATCACACACACAAAAAAGTAACCACGTGAGGTGATGGATGTGGTAATTACCTTGACTGTATGCGTCTGTATATTAGATCATCGCATTGTATACCCTACATTATAATAATTATATATAATTTAAAATATATCGATGAAACATGGATGCTAAGAAATCGAGAAGAACTAGATTCCAGTGAGGAAAGAGCCCCTTCCAGGTGAGTGGCCCCCAGCAGCCTCGGAGGAACTGGGCACTGCTGGGGCCGTATGGGCTGGTGGGACAGCCCGGACCCTGGAGGGGCTAGAAGCACTGCCCAGGTTGTCTCCTATGGGACCTTGCCTTGCGCTGGGTGGGGAGTGCGTGGGGGTGAAGAGGCAGAGTGAAAAAAATGTTCTTTTTCTGCTATCACGCAGGAGTCGCAGGTCAAGACAGTGAACGTCAGGACACCTGGACTAGAAAGGAAGCTAACTTGGGGAAGTGCAGCCAGTCAGCCAGCTCAGCTCCTGTAAGGGCCCCACCCCCCACTGCTCTCTGGTGCAGATCTATGTGGCAGATCATCCTCATACAGTGCTTGGGATGTGGTAAAAATTTTGATACAATGAAGGAGGAAAATGTTATCTGAAATGAAGAAGGAACAACAGCTGGTAGGAGCAGACCTACAGGGGACTCAGATGTTGAAGTCAGTTGTCAGGGATTTTAAAAATTTCTGTAATGAATCTGTTAAAGAATATAGAGGAAAACAGCAGGAGGTTGAAAAGATGGAGGATTTCAACAGAGAAATGGAAACTTTACAAAGAAAGAAAAGGAAGTTCTGGGACTAGAAAATACTTAAGCAAGATTTAGAGAATGTGGGCAGCTTACAGGCAGACACAACAGAAGGGGGATGGATGTCTTTGAAGACAGGTCGAAATTACCCAAATGGAAGCCCAGAGGGAAAAATCAGGGGAAACAGGCGGAGTGCGAGAGACCTGTAGGATCACATGGAAGTCCTACATACAGGCAACTGGATTCCTGGGGGGAAAAATAGAAAACATGAGCAAAACAAATATCTGGAGAAATAATCATAAGAAATTTCCCCAAACTGATGAAAAATATCAACCCACAGATCTAAGAAGCTCACCAAATGGTCAGAAGGATAAGTAGAAAACTTGTCATACAGATCAATAAAAAACACACAAACCAATCAAAAAATGGGCAGGAAAAAAAGACCTACGACATTTCTCCAAAGACAACATACAGATGGCCAACAAGCACATGAAAAGATGCTCAACATTCCTAAGTATTCAGTTCAGTTCAGTCGCTCAGTCGTGTCCAACTCTTTGTGACTCCATGAATTGCAGCATGCCAGGCCTCCCTGTCCATCAGCAACTCCCGGAGTTCACTCAGACTCACATCCATTGAGTTGGTGATACCATCCAGCCATCTCATCCTCTGTTGTCCCCTTCTCCTCCTGCCCCCAATCCCTCCCAGCATCAGGGTCTTTTCCAATGAGTCAACTCTTCGCATCAGGTGGTCAAAGTACTGGAGTTTCAGCTTTAGCATCATTCCTTCCAAAGAACACCCAGTACTGATCTCCTTTAGAATGGACTGGTTGGATCTCCTTGCAGTCCAAGGGACTCTCAAGAGTGTTCTCCAACACCACAGTTCAAAAGCATCAATTCTTCGGCGCTCAGCTTTCTTCACAGTCCAACTCACATCCATATGTGACTACTGGAAAAAACATAGCCTTGACTAGACGTCTGGACCTTTGTTGGCAAAGTAATGTCTCTGCTTTTTAATATGCTATCTAGGTTGGTCATAACTTTTCTTCCAAGGAGTAAGCATCTTTTAATTTCATGGCTGCAATCACCATCTGCAGTGATTTTGGAGCCCCCAAAAATAAAGTCTGACACTGTTTCCACTGTTTCCCCATCTATTTCCCATGAAGTGATGGGACCAGATGCCATGATCTTCGTTTTCTGAATGTTGAGCTTTAAGCCAACTTTTTCACTCTCCACTTTCACTTTCATCAAGAGGCTTTTTAGTTCCTCTTCACTTTCTGCATAAGGGTGGTGTCATCTGCATTATCTGAGGTTAGTGATATTTCTCCCGGCAATCCTGATTCCAGCTTGTGCTTCCTCCAGCCCAGTGTTTCTCATGATGTACTCTGCATATAAGTTAAATAAGCAGGGTGACAATATACCACCTTGACGGACTCCTTTTCCTATCTGGAACCAGTCTGTTGTTCCATGTCCAGTTCTAACTGTTGCTTCCTGACCTGCATACAGGTTTCTCAAGAGGCAGGTCAGGTGGTCTGGTATTCCCATCTCTTTCAGAATTTTCCACAGTTTATTGTGATCCACACAGTCAAAGGCTTTGGCATAGTCAATAAAGCAGAATAGATATTTTTCTGGAACTCTCTTGCTTTTCCGATGATCCAGCAGATGTTGGCAATTTGATCACTAGAGAAACACAAATCAAAACTACAATGAGGTACCATCTCATACTAGTCAGAATAACATGAAAATGTCTACAAATAACAAATGATGAAAAGGATCTGGGAACCCTCCTACACTGTTTCTGGGAATGCACATTGGTGCAGCCACTGTGGAGAGCAGTATGGAAGTTCCTTAAAAAAAGAACTTCCCTGGCTGTCTAGTGGTTGGGAATCTACACACCAGTGCAGGGAACACTGGTTCGATCCCTGGTCTGGGAGGATCCCACATGCCAAGGGGCAGCTAAGCCTAAGCACCACAAGTACCGAGTTCAAGCTCTAGAGCCCATGCTCCACAACCAGAGAAGCCACCACACCACAACCAGAGAGCAGCTCC
Organism: Bos indicus x Bos taurus; assembly: GCF_003369695.1. Taxonomy (NCBI): domain Eukaryota; kingdom Metazoa; phylum Chordata; class Mammalia; order Artiodactyla; family Bovidae; genus Bos; species Bos indicus x Bos taurus. The sequence goes on from NC_040082.1 coordinate 66,524,337, forward strand.
CACTCCCACAACTAGAGGAAGCATGCACAGCCCAATACATAATTAATTAAAAAAAAACTAAAGAAGAGCTGCCATTAGATCCAGCAATTCCACTGCTGGGCGTACCTCCAGACAAAACTCCAATTTGAAACGATACATGTACCCCAATGATCATAGCAGCACTATATAATAGCCAAGCCATGGAAGCAACCTAAATACCCACTGAGAGAGCAACGGATAAATAAGATGTGGTACAACTGGCTATACCCGAATACAAAAAAGTTTTTGGTGTTAAAAAAAAAAAAAATGCCATAAAAATAAAGATATGGTACATACATACAGTGGAATACTACTCAGCCATAAAAAGGAATGAAATAATGCCATTTGCAGCAATATGGGTAGACCTAGAGATTATCATAATAATCGAAATAAGTCAGAGAAAGACAAATACCATAAGATGCCACATATATGTGGCATCTAAAATATGACACTTATTTACAAAACAGAAATAGACTCAAAGAAAACAAACTATGTTCATCAAAGGGGATGGAGACTGATGGAGAAATAAGTTAGGAATTTAGTATTAACAGATACACAGTGGGATATATGAAACAGATAACAAGGACCTACAGTATAACACAGGCAACTATATTCAGTATCTTGTAATAAACTATAATGGAAAAGAATCTGAAAAAGAATACTTATGTTTATATATATACACACACACATATAATTGAATCACTTTGCTGGTACATCTGAAACTAACACTAAATCAACTACTCTTTAAGAAAACAACAAACCTCACATCTGAATCAAATAAATTTAAAACTAAGATAAAACGCACACAGGACAAGAAAGGACACATTCCTTTGAAGGAGACAGTGCCCACTCAACTCTCACTGGGAATGATGGAGCAGCATCTTCAAAACGCTGAGGCCAACAAAGTCACACCCAAGCCACCTGCCGAACCAAAGTTCCATTCCCAGCAAAAATACCTCCTGCTGATGCAGGTGAAATAAAGGTATTTTCAGGCCACCAAAAGGTGGGAGAATTTGCTGCCAATGAACTCACACCATGGGCATTTTATAGGAAGCTCTTCAGGAACTCAGAGAGAACCTCTGGTAGATCTGCAGGAAGCCTGACCATGTGGGTAAACACACAAAACTCTTTTAAAAATGTGACTGAAAGACTTGACCATATAAAGCAAATATGACTACAGGGGAATCATGGGCTTATATAATGTCAGAAGTACAATAAATGGTAAACAGCACAAAGCAGGTCTAAGTGGGAATGGGCCAACAGCATACAGGTGGTCTTCTGTTCTGCAGTTGTTCCCTGTTTATAACAAAAACTGCCCTGTGAACCAACGCCTCTAGGGCTCCATCACCACAGGGCTGGGCTGGCCTCCTCTGCCTGCCCTCCTGACAGCACCATTTCCACTTCCCCATGACACAGAGATGGCCTCCATCACCCCACTCCCCCATGCCCAGTCAGGCAGAGCTGACCTTGAGGCCTCAGGGCTGAAGAGACGCCTAGGACACACATGGAAGCCTCGGCTCAGGGTTGTTTCACCAGCTTCCAAAAAGGCTGCAATGCCAGATCTTCCGGCCTGGGAGTACGATGCTACAACTTCGCCCTCAGGCATGATTAGTCGTCACCTTTAAAACCCAGCTGTCTTGTGAGGACATGTCTTGTGGGTGACTGTCCTCTAACTCACAGTGGAGACTCCAGGCTCTACCTGGAAAAGTTCCCTTCAGCAGCAGTTTTTTTTTTAATAATTCATTTTTATTTTCAGCTGTCCTGGGTCTTCAATGCCTTGCGAGGGCTTTCTATAGCTGCAGTGCGTGGGTGCTTTGCATTGCAGTGGCTTCTCTTGTTGCAGAGCGTGAGCTCTAGGGCACATAGGCTTCAGCAGTTGCGGCTCCTGGGCTCTAAAGCACAGGCTCAGCAAGTGTGCTTAGTTTGCAGCTCACAGGCTTAGTTGCTTCAGGGCATGTGGGATCTTCCTGGAGCAGGGATGGAACCCGAGTCCCCTGCATTGGCAGGCAGTTCTCTGGCTGCTCACTGCCAGCGTTCTCTTCACGCCCTTCTTCTCCTCCCCAAGCCTTTTCTCTGATCTTCCTTGGAGCCTCACGCACCTTAACAGTTTACTCTTTGTTTCTAAATGAAAATTTCACTTATTTTTACCTTTGCTTCCCAAATCTGATTGGCTGGTTCTGGGTCCGGTTTTTGTGTCTGTCCTTCATGTTTGAATTTCTGATCCTAGGTGGTTTCACATCTTCCACTGCTGGGAGAGTCTTGTCCGTCTCAGGTCCCATGTTACATTCTGGGGAGCCTAGGGCTCCCGGCTGTGGGGATGCGGGACCTCTACCCATCTTAGCTGGCTGCTCCCAAGGCCCGGCAGGGGTGGGCGGGAGGCCAGGCTCTGGAGAGGCTGGGCACATTACTTATTTCATGGGCAGGACATTGCATGCCTCGGGGCTTCCTCATGTTGTCGTCAGTGACTTGGGGTCCCTGTGAAGCTGCTCCAGGAGCCGCTACAATCTGGGTCAGGCCAGCGTCAGAGGGCAGCATGGCCGGATCTTAGTGAGGGCCCACCTCCTGGCCTGCAGACGGCTGCCTTCCTGCTGTGTCCTCCAGATCAGTGGTCATTCTTCGTCTCTGTATAGGGACCCTGGCCCCATCCTGGGGGCCCAATCTCCTAAGACCAACCCCACTGAGGGTTTGGCGCAAACTCTAGGCCCCCAAGAGGGCGTTTCCTCAGCCATCCCAGGGCTCCTTGCTTTACTGCAGGTTTCACTGGAGACCCAGCCATCCAGACACTGGCTGAGGCCCTTCTGCTCCTGGAAGGGAATCCGTCTGAGTGGGGGTTTCAAGTGGACTTGTGTAAACTGGGGCAAAGTTCCCCACTCTTTACGTTTGTATTTGTGGCTCCTCTATTCTCACTGTTATGTAGTTAACTGATTTTCCACTTGCCCCATATAAACCAACCCGGTTCTTATCTCCACTTCAGTTCTCTTACCTTGTTTCCCACCTCCGTTTCTTCTGAGCAGGGCGTTGCTACTCCCTGGCTCCCTCCCCAAGTCGTGCACCTCCTTTCCGGACACCCAGTGGTGCCTGTCCCTTCCCAGACACACCCCTCTGACAGACTGGACACCACGCTGGCAAGTGTTTTCATTTTCCTTTATTTTTTTTAAAAAAGCCCCTAAGTTCTATGGCTTCCAGGAAGCATCAGAGAAACGGAAGTGCCATTTCTGTACACTTTGTAAAGCCAGACCTAGACGCACGCACCGCGAAGACGCCCCAGCTGCTCTGCCCGCAGCTCGCAGCCCCAGGGGACCACTGGGACCGCACTGACGGGGCTGCCCGCTCCACACACACCTGCGGGGCTCAGACGGGCTTTAAGGCGCTTGTCTCCAGGCTCGGCCGGCAACGCGGAGCGACACAAAAAGCCCACACACGCGCCGCCCACGGGCCTCGAGGTGGCTGCCCCCAGCCCAAGTTCAGGCCGGCGGCTCCACCGACAGGTGCACAGGACCCCTGAGGGCCGCGCCTGCCGGCCCAGGCTTTGGTGCAGCATTGTGGTTGGGGGCCGCCCCCACCCCGCCTTCCCTTCCAGTCTGGGGAGGCCCAGGGCGGGCTCACCCCCGGCAGCAACGCCCCGCAGCGCCCCCTCGAGAAAACGGCCTTTGGATCGAGGGAGACAAGCTGGACTTTATGACACTAACGGGCAGGCGGCGGTGCCGGCGGCCGCTCTACTCACTCAGCAGACGCGGGCGGGGGCGCAGGGCAGGGCAGCCGCTGTGGTTTCTCTTTTCCTTGTTTTAAATAGTTAATGCTCTCGGAGGGGAGGACTAGACACAGGTGTAGAAATCTCGGCCAAAGTCTTATGTGAAGGTCGTGACCCGGCGCAGGGGGCAGCAGTGCTGCCGGCCTGCAGTCTGCGTCCGGCTGTGGCCAACGCGGCCATGGACAAGCTGGCCCCGGGGGGCTGCAGCGGGAGGATTCGGGGGTCACTGCCCTGGGGTCACTTGTGTCGCTGTAGCGATTTTCTCTTTCTCCTTTTGAAGAAACAGCAGCACCTGGAAGGGGGACGCAAGGCTGGAAGGGGGCACAAGCTGCGGAAGGGGTGAGGGTGGAGGAGCAGGAGAAGGGTGAGGACCCAGGACATCCCTGCTTCCCGTCCCTGCCTCGGGCCTTACTTTGTGTCGTCAGCCACCTCCACCTCTGCAGGGGCTGTGATGGGGGCGTTGGAGTGCCCGGCGGTGGGGTCATCGGCATTCAGCTCCCCGTTGGTGGAGTTAAGTGCCTGCGGGGGGCGGGGGTGGGGAGTCATGTAGGCCCCGCCTGACACCCCCACCCCCCTACACACACACACTTTGGTGCGGTCCTTGGCCCGGCACTCACCTGGTTTTTGCTGTAGAGCAAGGCTTTCTCTCGAACCTGAGGCTGCGCGGGCAGGTCAGAGTGAGCCGTGCCGATGGGCGTGGGCTGCAAGGGAGCCAAAGGCAGCTGAGGCTCAGCTGGGGGCCCCTACCAGCCACTCTCACCTGCCAGGGGCCCCTCCCGTGCCAGCCCCCCTCCCTCCACGTACCAGGGGCTTCCCGGCCCAGTCGTACTCGTAGTCAAACACGAAGCCGCTGCGGTCAAAGAGATCGGTGAAGAGCTTGCGCAGGTAGTCGTAGTCCGGCTTCTCGAAGAAGTCTAGGCGCCGCACGTAGCGCAGATAGGTGGCCATCTCCTCTGCAGACACCAACAGGGATAGTGGAGGCCCGGGGCGGGGGCACCGGGCAGGGGTCTGCAGAGCACGGGGGCGGGGGTACGTGGGGAGACGATTCTCACCTGGGAAGCTCTCACAAAGCACCTCGATGGGAGTGGCCCGCTTTGTGTCCCCGATCTTCTGGTAGCGTTCCTTGAGCGTGTCGGCCTGCGGGGGAGTGCAGTCAGCACCTTGGCCCCCCCGCCCACCCGCGGGAGACCTCCCACCTGCCCACCCGGCCTGACCCACCCACCTTGAGCCCCTGCCAGGGTAGGCTGCCGCGCAGGAAGTACATGAACATGTGGCCCAACGCCTCCAGGTCATCACGGCGACTCTGCTCTGCGGGGGACAGCAGGTCAGCTTGGCCCTCCCAACCACCATCCCCTGCCCGGCCCACACTGCATTCACTCACCCTTGCCCAGGTGCGTGTTGATGCTCATGTAGCGTGCCGTGCCTGTCAGGCTCTTGTGCTCACGGTACGGGATGTGCTTCTTGGTCTCGGGGTCGATGTACTCCTTGGCCAAGCCGAAGTCGATGATGTGGATGGCATGCTGCCGCTTCGTGCCCGGCCGCCCCACTAGGAAGTTCTCTGGCTTCACATCGCGGTAGATTAGGCTCTTGGTGTGCACGTACTCCATGCGCGTGATCTGCCGGTGCGCGGGCGGTAGGTGGGCCTCAGCCCGCCCTCTGCGCCCCCCACTTCCGCCCCACCCCGCCCCTTCCGCCCCAGCCCGGCCCGCACCAGCTGGATGGCTATCATGAGCACCGTCTTGAGCGTGAACGTGCGGTCGCACAAGTCGAACAGGTCCTCTAGGCTAGGCCCGAGCAGCTCCAGCACCATGGCGTTGTACTTCCCGCACGGGCCGAAGTAGTAGACCTGAGGGACGCCCTCTGCGGATGGAGGACACAGACTAGCGCGGTGCCCAGGCGGGCTCCCCCGGTTTCCCCACGCCCGGCCCCGGGGTACCTGCGGCGCTGAGCTGCTTGTAGAAGCGGTACTCCAGGTGCAGCTGCGGCGCCCGGGACTTGATGGGCTCCTGGGAGGGACGAGAGGACGCATGGGCGGCACGCAGGGCGCAGGCCTGCCCTCCTCCCGCCCCGACCCTGGCCAGGTCCATCGGGACAGCTGCCGCTTGGGGCTAGGGGCAGGGCTTGGACTCACCAATTTGATAGCTACGTATTCATTTGTATAGAGATTCTTTCCTGTGGGAGAAGCAGCACGTCAGGCCCGCGGGACTTCCAGCCCACGAGACAGCGCACCACCCACCCCTCCAAGGGGCATCTCCTGTTCCCCTCACAGCCCTCCTTATGCTTGTCCCCTCCTTTCCCGGTCTGGGAGGGAAAAGGATGCCCGCAGGGGCTCCCCCCGGCTGTGAGCACCCCCACCCATCCCCGTCCCCAGGCCAACCCTGCATCCGCCCACTGGGGGCTGCTCCCCTGTCCTCAGCGGGATCCTTCCCGCCAGCACGCCCACGCACTCCAATTTCTCCCATCTGGAAGAGTGAACACAGAACAGAGTCCTGGTGACCCCAAGGCCTTCTTTAGCTCCGGAGACCTGGAGGAGACATCCATACCACCCCACGCCCCGTCTCTGTCCCCAGATGCTCTCTGAGCCCCCATCCACCAAGCCATTTGACCAGCACTCTCCCCTCTCAGTTCTAGGGACCCTCGAGGGCGCCCCCCAGCCCGCGCCCTGCCTGTAAGTCCAGACGTCTGTTGGACAAGCCCCACCCCCTCGCCGTGGAGCAAGGGTCCCAGGCCGAGCCCCTTCCCCAGCCTGAGGCTTGCCGCACAAAGCCGATCGGGAGGAAAGTAACCTGTATCCTTGGCTTAGAAACTGACATGCCTGGGGCAGGAGGTCTCTCGTAGCCCCTCACCAGCCACCTGGACCTCCAGGTGTGCATGGAGAACCAGCTACTGTGCTCAACCTCATAAAACTGCAAACACAAAAGCTCCAGAACCCCTGCCCTGGCCAGCTTTTCACCTGCTAGTTCCCATCCTTGGCTGAGCCCCAGACAGCGCCCAGGGGTGGCGGCCTGTGTGCACACCCAGCAACCTGCCGCACCCTCTCTGCCCCTCCCAGCACCAGCCGGCCACCCTCTGGGGCCTGAGTGCTAGCAGGCCCCATGGTGTGCTGCGCCCCCAGGAGACCTCACGCTGAATCCCCCCGCTGCTGCACCTTGCTTCTGAGACGGTCCAGCATGGGAAGAGGCCTCAGCTAACCCTCCATCCCCCTGCAGTGGGACAGTGTGAATGACCAAGGTGCTGGGCCCACCTGCCCCACCCATGGGGTGCGTGAGACACCGGTGTGTAGGACCACACAGGCAGAGGCCAGGGCCCACATGCCTGTCAGTCAGCTCCCTCCTTCCCCCATTCTGGGTCTCTCATCACTGTGGCCCCCGCCTGGGGTCTTCGGCTCAGCCCCTGCTCCTCCAGGGCCTCGGTTTCCGCTATGGTGCACAGTCAGGTGGTCAATTTCCCCAGAGACCTGACAACATGGCCCCCAATTCTGCAGAGGAATCACGCCTTGGGAATTAACGTCACAATGCGTTTAGTGCTCAGCATAGTGCGCATACCACCTTCGTTAGGTTTATCCTGGAGGCACCTGGAGGGTAGATTTTTAAATGTTTCTTTTCCAACTGTTGCTCCAAAGGAGAAATACAGCTGATTCATGCTGGTACACCCAGCAGCCTTACTAAACTCACTCCCTCCTGTTTACTGAGCAGCTACTCTGGCCTCCGCACATGGACAGTCAGGCTGTCTGGATGGGTCATGGTGTTTCTTCCTGTCCCATCTTTCCACATTTGGTCCATTCACTGCTGCTGTCGGGAAAGGGTACCCTCTGGGACCCCTCCTGCAGCCTCTATTCTTCCATTCCGATGAGTAAAAGACACCCGTGGGCAAGGAGAGAAAGCCTCCATCTAGTCCTGTTTGTCAGGTTTTGAGTAAAAAACAGGCATGCCTCATGTCCCCCAACATTTTATTATGAAAGCTTCAAATACAGCAAACTGGAGAGCCGGGTGCGCAAAGCCTGCACCCTTGCCACCAGGCGCATCAGCTCGCGGTCTGTTCCACTCTGCTGCACAGCTGCACGGTTGTCACCTGTTCATTCTCAGATGCGTCTCAAAAGTTGTAGACCTCAGTCCCCCGTTTCCTAAGTACTCCAACCTGCAGGCCACCTTTAGTCTGTACTTAGTCCCTGTCTTTCCCTTGGGAAGCGACATTTATCATTGAAGAGCCCTGCATCTGATGAGCTCTGTGCCACCCCACCCCGTCAGGACAGAGCGCATCCCACTCACCTCCCAGAAGAGGCCTTCCTTCAGCAGCGCATCACTTCCTGGCCAGGTCTGCTGGCTTGCCCTGCCCTCCACACCCCCAGTCGCCTGGCTGCTGGCTCCTGGGAGGTGTCTGTTTGGATCTCACGCCCAGTTTTAATTGTACCACCTGTCTTCTGACTGAGCCATACCCTTTTCCTGTGCCATGGACACTGGCATTTTGTCCAGGGGTGCTCTGCAAACAGCACCTCCCAGTACGCAGCTCACCTGCTCCTGCTCTTAACAACACTTCTGGACGTTTAAACTTCGATGATGTCTAACTGGTCCCTTCCAGTAAATGGTAGTCTTATTCTGTCTTGTGGTAGAAACCTCATGTTTTGCCATTTGTGAGCTCCGGGGTTCAGCTGAGTTGAAGGTGAATGTGTGATCTGTGCACACGCACACATGCATGCGGGCATCTGAAGTCTGTGGTTACAGTCTCCCCATGGACCTCAGGTATTCTGGGCTCGGCAGAGGGTGTGAAGAGTAACAGTCTGAGAGGCATGGTGAAGAACAACTCAGGCGGGACACTGTGAGCAGAAGGGAGATGCCAGGGGCTGCCCAGGGCAGGAACAGGGTGCAGGCACTGCATCCAGGGCATGGAGACTCCCCGAGCTCCCCTGCATTCGGCTGAAAACCCAGAGAGCCCATATATTGGGAGGGGGTGACTCCCGCCCTTAAATAAAGTCTGCTCTTGGGCCAGCCTATCAAAGCTGCAAGCCAGCCCCTCATGGGTTCAAGATGAGTCCCCAGGATGAAGCATAATCCAGACCTCACGGGTGCTATCCACGTTGTCCAACATATGATCAAACATCAGTACACATGTGAAAAACGGGAACAGGACCGTAAGAAGGAAAAACAGAATCAAAGGGACCATAGACACTGGCGTTTAAAATAGACACTGCAGACGGGAACCCTCCTACACTGCTGGTAGAAATGTAAGGTCGTGCAGCCACTGTGGAGAGCAGTATGCAGGTTCTTCAGAAATCTAAAAACAGAGCTGCCATATGATCCTCCAATTGGGCATATATCTAATGAAAACTCTATAAATTCAAAAAGACACATGCACCCCAATGTTCACAGTGGCACTGTTCACAGTAGCCATGATAGGATGCGGAAGCGACCTAAATGCCACGGACAGATGAGTGGATACAGAAGATGTGGTACATATATACAATGGAATACTATTCAGCCATAGAAAAGAATGAAACAATGCCATTTCCTGGTGGTACAGTAGATAAAAATCCACCTGCCAATGCAGGGAGCACAAGTTCCACCCCTGAGCCACAGTGACTGAAACCATCCGCAACGAGAGACGCCACCACAATGAGGAGCTAGTGCACCGCAAAGAAGAAGAGCCCCCGCCAGCCTCAACTAGAGAAGCCTGAGGCAGCAAGGAAGACCCCACAGGGCCAAAAATAAATTTTTTAAAAAGATGAAAAAAAAATGTCTGTATGTGTAACTAAATCACTCTGCTGTACGGTAGAAGTTAATACAACGTTATAAATCAACTATATGCCAATTAAAAAATGACTACTTTAAGTAAATTCAAGAATTAAAGGAAAAGATGGGCAAAATTAACAGATGGAAATAACAGGAAAAATAAGAGGAATCAAATGGAAGTGAAAAATATCATGTATGAAATGAAAATTTCAGTGGATGTACCTAATATATTACAGATGCTGCAGAAGCAAAAAAAGGGTGAACATACAATAAAGAAATGCAAGCTCTCCAGATTGAAGAAAGAAAACAGACTAGGAAAAAACTCAAAGGAACTTGAGGGACCTGTGGGCTAGCATCAAACACTCCTGACAGGCTTCTCAGGTGGCTCAGTGGTAAAGAATCTGCCTGCCAATGCAGATCCCTGGTCCAGGAGGATCCCACATGCCACAGCAACTGAGCCCATGTGCCACGACTGCTGCAGAGCATGCACCCTGGAGCCCGTGCTCTGCAATAGAAGCCGCTGCAACGAGAAGCTCACACACCGCAACTAGAGTGTAGTCCCAACTCAGTACAAATACAGAAAACCCCACACTGCAAGAAGACCCAACACAACCAAAAAGAAACAATTAAAACAACACTCCTAACCGTATGTGACTGGAGTATGAGAAGGAGAAGAAACTGAAGTAGAAAAAATATTTGCAGAAATAACGGCACTCCTTTCCCAAATTTAATGAAGAAGGAAATGGCAACCCACTCCAGCGTTCTTGCCTGGAGAATCCCAGGGACGGGGGAGCCTGGTGGGCTGCCGTCTATGGGGTCGCACAGAGTCGGACACAACTGAGGCAACTTAGCAGCAGCAGCAGCAGTGCAGATCCTACAAACTCAATCCCAAGCAGGATAAACAGAAAACCATACCTAAACAAGGCAGAATCAAAATCTGAAACCAAAGACAAAAAGAAATCTTTGGGGGCTTCCCTGGTGGTCCACTGGTTGGGACTCCACTCTGCAATGCCGGGGATACCAGTTGATCCCTGATCAGGCAAGATCCCACATGCCACGGGGCGACTAAACCTATGTGCCACAACTACTGAACCCACGATCTCAAGCCTGAGAGTTGCAAATACTGAGCCCTGCACACCCTAGAGCTTGTGCTCTGCAACAAGAAGTCACTGCTACGAGATGCCCATGCACTGCAACTAGAGCAGCGCCTGTTGCAAGAAGAGAAAGCCTGTGCCCAGCTTCCTGAAGACCCAGTGCAGGCCAAAAAAAAAAAATGAAAACAAGACAAACGATACACAGAACGAGGCTCGGCATTAGTCACTGGGGAAAAGCAAATGAATTCCATATTAGGCACCATTTCACACCCACCGACAAGCTCAGAATGGAAAGCCAGCAACCTGAAGTGCAGAGGCGGCTGTGGGACATCCAGCGCTCTCCTGTGCAGCCTGCAGGGTTTAAAGAGGTTCCCGGCTCCGGAAACCAGTCTGGTGGTCCCTCATAAGCACTTACACTCTAGAAGAGCGCCCTGGGGCGGTTTTATTCACAACACCCCAGATCTGGGCACCGGTCCCTAAGCAGGACGAGAGGAGAGAGGAACCCAGAGTCACTTAGGCAGGCGCAGGCAACCAAGTGACTGAGCAGCAGGGGCGGGCGGGGGTGGGCCCGGGAGCCGCGCTGACACCGCTGGCGCTCCAGCCCCGACCAACCTTTACACACGAAGGGCGCAGCACGCAACACATCGGTGTTCTGTACCTGGGTTTCGGAGCAACAACAGAACCTGGATTCTTAAAAAGCATTTTTCTGCTGAAATTACCCAGACCCGTGCGGTTCAGGCTGCCGCCCCAAATGCCAAGGGCAGGACCCAGGGGTGTGAGTGCATGCGCGTGTCCGTGAGAGCAGGTGCACATGCTCCATGGGCAGCAGGGCTGGGTCTCAGCCCCTGACGGGCAGTGAGCGGTGCAGGCCAGGCTGGGGGGAACCCTTGGGAAGTTGCAGGGGGGGATTCCTGTGTCTCCCCCGCCCACACCCCTGCCATCAGCAGCCTGGCCCCGCCCTTGAACCTGGAGCCCTAGAGCCTAGGCGGCAAGGCTCTGCTGGCCCCACTCCAGCGACCTCGCAATCTGCCAAGGTGCAGACTCTAGCCGGGCCTCCACCCAGCCCCATGGGGCTGCCGGACACATTTGACACTGGCAACAACAGCCACGAGCTGGGCAATGACCACTAGACAGGGACTCGGGATCGCCCAGAGCGATATATCCCAGCATATCCCAGGATATGCCCCTGGTCCTCTGCTCTGCCCCATCGGGTACCATGGGCCAGGAGCCCCCAGCACAACTGCTCCTTCCCAGGGGGGCAGAAGCCCCACGCACTTACCTGTGTCCCATCCCCACGACTCCCACCACCCCTGGGGCCCCAGACGTGATCGCACGGGGCTCACCTAGCCGGAGCTCCCCGAAGTTGCCACAGCCTATCTTCTTCCCGACCCGGAAGTTGGGGCCCACCATCAGGACCCCCGAGCTGGTCCCCGAGCTGCGGACGCTGTGGCTGGCCCGACCGGCGGCCTTGGACATTCTCCGGCCCTCCTCCGACTCCCCTTTCCCTCCTTTCTTGTCAAAATCCATAAGTTTGTGGTACCCTGGCCTCTCCACGGTGACTCAGCTGCCGTGCAAATCTGGCTCCACGGAGACCTGCGGTCGCGGCGGCTCTTCGGGGCTAACACCCCATGGCGCCCGGCGCGCTCCGGCTAGTGGGACGCGGGCGCACACGAGGGCCTGGCCGCAGCGCTCATCTCGGTGGCCTCCGGGTCGCACATGGGGGGAGGACTCATGCTGCTGACGGGTCCCGGGGGCTCAAATCTCGTGGCTCTCGGCTGGAGGAGAAACAGAGGCCCGGGTTAGGAGGACACGTGCCTCCCCATCATGCGCCCCGAGGTCCAGAGCACAGCTTGGCCAGACCTGGGACTGGGCGTTCACTGCTGGTGGAACCTCCTTCTGGAAAGATCTGAGGCACTGGTGCAACCTGGAGCCTTTTGGGGGCTGAGGGGTGGGAGGTTCAGGCCTCTTGAGAATCCCACATGCTGCCTGCCCCTGCCCCCCCAAGGACTGCAGGATGGCTGTGTGGGCAGGGGAGATGCCCAATCGAGTGATTGAGGTGCCACCCCCCGCACGCGGCACTGAGCCCTCAAAAGAGGACAGACGCAGAGCAGTACATGCAGGGGCCTCGGAGACAGGCCCCACCATTGACATGGGACTCCAGAGAGGCCCCTCCCTCCCCCACCCAATGTCCAGGCCTCGTTCCAGGAGCTCGTGACCCTGTGGTTAGGTGGGTGACCCGCTGCTTCGGGACAGAAAGCAGGCAAGGAGGGGCTGTGGAAAGCAACACCAGCCTGGCTTCACTTGGCCCAGCAGCCCCCTGCCTTGACAGGGCTGGCTGGGCACGTGTTGCTGGGGTGAGTCCGACCTGGCCTCGCCAGTACAAAGCTGGGGTTGTGGGTGGGATGGCAGGCACCCCCACAGTCCCCCAGGTTGCAGGAGAAGCAGCCCAAACCAAGGGGTGCAGACACATGGGGCAGGTGCCCTGAAGCAACCCAGGCTGTGTCTGTGGTGTGGGCTCCTCCCCCCGCACCCCTTCCTACAGTGCCCTGCATACCAGTCACCCTGTGTCTCGAGAGAGGAGGGTCTCCTCTGCCAGCCATCCCTTCTCTCAGCCACAATCACTGCACCCTCCAACAGGCCTTCCACCACCTCCTGTTCTCTCACACCAAAGTCACAAAAATCTCTCTAGAAAGAAAACACTAGCATCCTCCTCTAACACCTCCCTAGCCCCCCTAGGGCCCAGACTGGCCACTGTGAGGCTCACACCTGTGCCCCTCCCTACCAGGCACTCAAGGGCGGGCACCTGGTGAAGGCCATGCCCACTTAACAGCCAAGGTGAGGGGAGGCAAGGCCAGAGCCAGCTCCTGCCCAGAGGGTAGGGCGGACCAACACCAGGGCCCTGAGGCTTCAGCAGGATCAGCTCTGTAGAGCCTGGTGCCCCAGCCCCTAAATGGGTGCTCACACAGCCTCCAGCGCTGATACATGGAAGGGCCAGGCAGCCCCCTTGTATCACTGACGGCACAGGTGCCAAGAACAGGCTCCAAAGGGGGGACCCCCTGGCCACGTGCCCAAAGGCAGGACCTACAAGCTGGTAGGGCTGAGGCCAGGGTGCTCACACACACGTGTTACAAGCCCGTCCCCGCTCGGGCACAGCCCAGGAGAGTCCCAGACAGGCAGGAGCCCAGGCTTCAGGCCAAACCTCACTGCTTACAGCCGGCAGCGCCCACGCTTCCCAAACACATGAATAGCGTGTACAGACAATCCGACCCCAGCCAAGACCCGCGCACCCAGCTCCACCACTGCTCGGGTTCCTGGCGGCCACATCCGCCTGTGCTAGGGCCCAGCCTGGGGCCTTGTGAATGCGGCTCTTACCACCAGCAGCATGTGCCGCCGCCTGAGACCAGTGGCCTGGCACCTGTGGACAACACACCCATCACTGGGCTCAGGGGCGCTGGCCTGGCCAAGCAGCTGCTGCTCTGCCTTGACCTCCTATCTCCAATGGTTGCACTGTGGGAGACTGGCCAGAACCACTGCAACGCCAAGGGGGATCAGACAGCCCGGCAGGAGTGACCAGAGGGAGGGAGGGGCCTGACGGAGGAGCTGGGGGCTCAGGACAGAGCAGGCTGCCCAGGACAGAGCAGGCTGCCCACCCCCCTGCTCCACGGGCTGGCCTCCACCTCGAGGGGCCATGCTGAGCCCCACTTGCCCACAGTTCCCTGTGGGGGGAGGATGTTCAACCTCAAGGATCTGGGAGTTAACTGTGAACAGCTGCTACAAACTTATAAGGAAATAACTATATTAAAAACATTAATATGCAGTAGAGAGCAAACGACTAATAGGGACCTACAGTAGAGCACAGAGAACTCTACTCGATACTCTCAATGACCTATATGGGAAAAGAATCTAAAGAAAAGTGGGTATGTGTAAACCTATAAGTGGTTCACTTTACTGTATACCTAAAACTAACACAACATTGTCAATCAACTCTACTCCAATAAAATTTAAAAGCAGACAAAACGGCCAGCAAGCCCACTGGGGTGGAGACTGAATGCTTAGTTCTGAGCCCCTGGGACATCTTTATTCACATCTGGAGACGATGACCACAGGGGGCTTACAACCCCTTCCAGAGAGGACAGATCAAAGGCTCTTACTAGACCTTGGTTTCGGAGAAGGCAATGGCACCCCACTCCAGTACTCTTGCCTGGAAAATCCCATGGATGGAGGAGCCTGGTGGGCTGCAGTCCATGGGGTCACTAGCAGTCAGACACAACTGAGCGACTTCACTTTCACTTTTCACTTTCATGCATTGGAGAAGGAAATGGCAACCCACTCCAGTGTTCTTGCCTGGAGAATCCCAGGGACGGGGGAGCCTGGTGGGCTGCCATCTCTGGGGTCGCACAGAGTAGGACACGATTGACGCGACTTAGCAGCAGCAGACCTTGGTTTATGCTTGCAGAGTTGTGCTACAATCACCTCTGGTTCCAGAATGTTCCATCCCCCAAAAGGAGGCCTGGTCCCATCAGCAGTCACCTGCCTCAGCCCCTGACAACCAGGAACCCACTCTCTGTGTCCGTCTATCAGCCTGTTCTGGATGTTTCCCACCAGTGGGATCACACCCTGCGTGTCCTTCTGTGTCTGCTTCTCTCACTGAGCATCGTGTTCTCAGGGTCTGTCCACGTGGTAGCCATTGTCAGGGCTTCTCTTCTTTCCGTGGCTGAGGGATGCTCCTGGGTGTGGAAGGACACACTCACCCATGGAAGGACACCCAGCTGTGTCCACTCTTGGGCAACAGTGAACAGAGTGGCTACAGTGCTTCTGCACAAGTTTCCAGGAGGCCACGTGCTGTCCCCTCCCAGGCACTACCTACGGCTAGAATGGCAGGGTCAGGTGGAGGCTCTAGCTTAATTGCTGAAGGAACTGGAGGCTGCCTCCCGTCAACTGTCCTGCTCCCACCGGAGCTCTCCACTGCCTCGGGGTGGTTCTGATCTGCATTTCCCCAATGGTCCCGCTCCACCTCCAGATACACGCCTTCCCTAGCACTCCCTGCCCCCATCCAGCACTAGACACACTCCTGTGAATCACTCACTGCCTGTGGGAACAGCACCTGCAGGGGATGGGCTAAAGGGCTGAGGGTCTTCACAGGGAGGCGGGACAAGGGCCTTCCCACCTTGGGAGGAGGTGAGCCCGGAGGCCAGAGTGGAGCCTGGCTCAGAGCAGCTGGACACCTGACTTCATGGGAGCTTGTGCCCATGACTCGGTAACACGCCAGTGTGGGATTCCAGCAGAGCGAGCCCATGCCCTGCAAACATCAGGGTACCTCCTGCTCCCAGATATCACACCTGCATGGGTGACCCTCCTTTCTCTGAAATCCTACCAGATTCCACAAGTGGATACCAAAAGCCCCCTACCCCCGGATGGACACTCAGAGGTGGTTTCCTGCCAGATTTTTTTTCCTGTTGGAAATTAACTAAAACACAGGTCCGTGCATGCACCCCCACCCACAAAGGTGCACCAGAGGGGGCCGGAGAGCCCACGGGAAGCTCAAAGACAGCAAGGAGACACCAGCATTCTCCTGTCTCCTTGCCCGAGGACACTGAGGGCACTGCCACCAGGTGCCCCTGCCCACGAGCGGCAGAGGGAGAGCCAGGGAGTGTATGGCTGGGGCAGGACACTGCAGGCCCTCACCCAGGGGATGGAGGAGCCATGTGTGGAGGTCTGGAGGGACAGCAGCCCAACCAGGAAGACCAAACATGGGAACAAAGTAGGGGAGGGGAGGGCTGGAGACTGGGGCTCGACTTCCTGGCCAACAAGATGTGGGTGCATCCGCGTCGATGGAGGAATGGTGGGCAGGGGCACCCATTCTTGCAGTCCCCATGCTGCTGCTGTGACCTACTCATCCCACACAGGCAGGGACTGAGGTCTGGGTCCCACTTTGTGCAGTTTTTATGGGGCAGCATCACCAAACATCACTCTGCCCCGACAATACACACAAGGAACCCTCCAGGAGACCTCACTTCCCTGTGCCCCAACCCCAACTCTCCCAGAGGCCCTCCCCGGTCAGCAGCACAGGGCACCCAGACCCCTGGTGTCCTGCCCTGAGACTCCATTCTGAGCTGTGACCCCTGGTCCAGGCGGGTCATGCTCTCAGCCCCACCCCGAGATCCAGAGCGGCCTCGGCACCTCTGTCTGGCCTCCAGCTGCAAACCTTTCTGAGCCCACAGAGCTGCCTTCTGAAAGCCGCAAAGCCAGGAGGCCTGTGCCCTCGGGCTGGCTGGGAGGTCTCTGGGTGCAGGACGTGAGGCCCAGGGCAGGGACTCTGCCCCCGCAGCCCCTCCTTCAGCACTGCCTCTGGGGACCCCGGTAAGGCCCAGTGCCTACTGTAAGTGAGCCTTTGCACCAGGAGCGCCATGCTGGCTCCCATGCCGTGTCCCTGGGGTCCGGCGAGCAGCACAGGGACAGCGACCAGGCCTGAAACTAGAAGCTGTGGTGGGTGTGCTGCCCCAGCCCGGCCCCCCAGCCCATATGGCCCTGGCAAGACACCAGAGGCCCGACCCATCCGTCAGGCTCTGGACAACAAGGCAGGCGTGTGGCCACCACAAGGTCACCACCTGCAAGGGACAGTGGCCACCAGGAGACGGGTGAGGAGTCCAGACCCTAACCCTCCCAGAGACAGGACGCCAGTGCCTACTCACCCCGTGAACAGCAGCTACCACCCACCACACCATAGGGGTCTTCCTGGGTCCTCTCTCGGGACCTCAAGGGGGACGGCCAGAGCGAGTCACCCATTGGCCTGACGGGTGCAGGAACGACAGAGTGGACACAGGACTAAAAGTGAGCTAAACGCTGCCAGGAGCCGGAAGTCGGTAGGTGCCCCGGCCCACCTGGTGAACCAGGAAGCGGGTGTGTATGATGTCAGCACAGGCGCTAAAACTCATGGGGGGAGAAAGGGAGCCCAGCCCTACACCTGACCCGAAAGCAAGCCAGTCTCACCCCACCAGCATGGACCCCAGTTCCTCCCTCCCAAGGGCACCCGGACTCACTCCTCGCTCAGGGAAGGCCCCCAGGGGTGTGGACTCTGCTCAGGCCCTCGTGGTCAACTTAAGCCCCAGGCAGGCAGGGCTCCCAGCCCACCCCCAACCCCCCCAGCGACCCCCGGCCTGCCTTCCAGCTCAGGGGGCTTACCTGCTGCGTTCTCCTGGGGGTCCTCCATCTTGTCAGGGCCAGGCCCAGGCCCCCTGGCAGGGGCCCCAGGAACCCCCTTCTCTGACCGTCTCCACCCAGTGATGTCACAGTCCCCACTGACATCATGGGCACAGCCCTGGGCCAGAGTCAGGATGCATCTGGAGCAGTGGCAGCAGCTTCCCTCCTGGGGGTGGCCCCACCACACACTGCGGGCTCTGCCGTGGTAGCCACCCGGGAAGCGCAGGGCTCTGGGACGACCCTGGCCACAGCCTCCCTCAGGCACTTCCAGACACACACGTCCCCCTCCTCAGGCTGAGCCTACTGACTTGTATAGGCAGGGCCTCCCTCCAGGAGTCACCCAGGCCCTGGGCCCGAGAAGCCACGAGAACCCCAAGTGCCAGGTTGTGGCACCTACGCACCACTCCCTGAAAGGGACTCAGGCTCTGGAGATGCGCCAGCCAGGGGGGCCGCAGCCTGGAAGCCTGAGGTCACTGACAGTGTTACAGCAGAAAGAAAGGGACTGGGCCGAGAACGGGGACCAGACCCCAGGACAAGGCCAGCGTCCAAACAGTATCAAGCAGAAACGGTTCACGACATAGGATTTACGACAACGGAACACAACCCTAGATAAATGGGAAAGGAGGGAGCACCCGCCAGGCAGGGGCTGCAGCAAACCTGAGGGAAAGGCCCTGTGCGAGGACATGCAGGGTTCACTGAGAAAGGCAAGGAAGACGGTCAGAGTTCACGCTCGGGGTCATGAAGAGCAGGTGTGGGCAGATGCGCAGGTTCAGCCAAGTTACAGACGAGCCCAGAAGGATGTGGGACTCTGCACTTTCCTGCAGCTTTCCACGGACTTAAACACGTGCATGTCAAACCCCTCGGCCCCATTCCAGCACGCAGCAGGCGCTTCCATGGTGGGGGCGGGGTTGCTGGACATCAGGAATGGGTGGGGCCAGGCCATGGGCTTGCTGGAGTGACCAACAGCTCGCTCCCTGGGCACACTTGAAAGCCCCCACAACTGAGAGCTAAGAGAGGGATGTGGAAAAGAGGGATCGGGGAGGGACACAAAAGGCGCTCAAACGACGCATAACGCCTGGTGAGAAGGGACAACTGAAGGCACGGAGCTGGGGCTAGGCGGCCACACGGGCCACAAACGAGAAGACAGGTACACATACAGGAATGGCTGTACTCCCACAGAAGGGCTGGCGACTGGCAGAGCCCGGGGGCCTGGGGCAGAGAGGACGGGGGAAACGCGGACCCTGGCTGAGGACGATGCACCAGGACCAGCCCATCAGCTGCGATGTGAGTGACACTCAATGGAGGTGTGACCCACGGGGACCCCAAACTGACCCACAGACTCGCTATAAACCTAACATTGCTCTGAAACAAGAGTCTATTTAAAAAACAACCTCCACCACCTCTGGCAGCACCCCCCAGACCACCTCTCCCTCTACACGGTGCGAGGTGGGCACACTCCTGCCCAGGACCTTTGCACCCGCAGCCTAGCACCCGCCCAGCCCCTCGGCCTCCACCAGAGCACTCGCCATGCCACCAGTCCAGCAGGCACCCGTCCCAGGGACACAGTGGGCGCCAGGCAGGAGCACAGCTGCTCCTTGGCATCGGGGTCCACAATCCCCAAAGCAGAGCAGGGAGGCCAGGTGACACCCTGGCCAGAGAGAAAGATGGAGCCCCAGCTGAGCACGGGGAGGGGACACAAGCCCTGAAAATGATGGAAACGTGGACTCTGGGGCCAGATGAGGGGGAGACGCCTGATGACCTCTGGAATCCTGGCTGGCCTCTGCTAGCAGGTGCAAACTCTCCTGAGCTCAGAAAGGTGGAGAGGGGAATGGGAGAGCTGGGCTGGACCACCCTCCAGAGTGTGTAGCCTCAGCCCAGGGCAAGGGGCTGTGTGGGCAGACACATTAAAGACATTAAAGGGCCAGAGCACCTGCAGACCCACCAGAAAACCACATGCCCTGTCTCCCCGTCTTACCGGAGCTGGCCGAGCATCACTCATCCACCCAGCTCCCCTGCTGGGGGAGATGGCTCCTTTAGTCTGGACAGGTCCTCAGAGATTGGCACATCCTAGACAAGGACCCAGCCCCTCTGCTCAGGACTGATGGTGGGGGGAGGACCAGCACCCGCCTACCACATGGGATCCCGTGTCCCAACTGGAGCCTCCCCAGACCTGGTGCAGCAGGGAGAGGGCCAGGCCAAGGCACAGGAGCACAAGCCCCCGGGAGGATGGCTTCACTCCTGTGGGGGAAGCTGGAATGGTCTCTCTCCCCAAGAAGGAGGAGACCCACGGCCACTCCCAAAGGGGGTTGCGGAGCACAGCGAGCAGCCAGACCTGCCTGTTACACACCCATGGTGTATGGGGGTTTGGAAGGACGTCACTGACGCGTGAACAGTGCCCACCGCCTGATTCTGAGTGAGTTCTCAAAACTTTCCCACGCTTGGCCGAAACACCCATTTTCCTCAATGTGTGCGTGTCTTTTGCCCCTGAAAAACACCGACGACGGGATGGGATCTACAGTAACACGCGGCCAAGGCACCTGGCCCCGTGGGGCTGCAGTCCCTCCCGGCACCCAACAGGCCTGCTCAGAGGGGCACCAGGATGGAAGACCCCGGGCTGGCCTGGGGGTCTGAGACGCCAAGGGGCAGAGCCGCCCTGGCCCAGGTCCTCTGAAGGGCTGGCGCTCCAGAAACTGCAGGGCAGCAGGAAGACGGTCTTCCAGAAAATGGCCAGGGTTCCCAGGCCTGGAGGAGGCAGAGACACTATGACCAAGGGTCGGACCCTATAACGCAGGACAGGACGCAGAACCTGGAGAGGGAGCCTGCAAGGACGGGGACAATCAGGACCCTCCTCCACAGCAGGTGGCACAGAAGACGAAGCAGCCACTGTGGAAAAGACAGCAATTCCTCACAAGAGTCACCACTCGATCTCCTCAGTATCCACCCGCGGGAACCGAGAACACATCCACACAGACCCGTGTGCACAGCACGCAGGCATCCACAGCCGCTGGACTCACGACTGCTACGCGGCCCACACAACCCAGTGAACACACGTGTCCCTCCACACGGGAGTGTCCTTCAACCAAGAAAAGGGGTGACGCCCTGACATTCATTACCACATGGAGGGACCCTGAGAACACGATGCTCAGTGAGGGCAGCAGACACAGAAGGACCCACAGGGTGTGAGTCCGCTGATGGGAAACATCCAGAACAGGACGATCCACAGACAACATTGTGGGGTAGTGGTTCTCAGGGGCTGTGGTTCTTTTGGGGTGACAGATGTTCTGGAATTGATTCTGGTGATAGTTGCACAACTTGTGAATACACTAAAACCACCGAGGTCTCCTCTCCAGTGAACTTTACGGTCGGTGAGGTGTATCTTAATTAAAGCCAGTGTAGCATGTGGCATCACAATAAAGCTGTCAGGAAGGGCGTGGGGCTGGGCGCGCGGCCCAGAGCAGGGCTCCTCTGTCCAGTGTGGGTCAAAGTCCGACCCTCAGGCAGCTGCCAGAGCCACACCTCCCACTCCTGTGACAGATGCGGTAACCATTTCAGACAGGAATCAAGAGGTGTGCACCCACAGGAAGAGAAGCCAGGGAGAAGGCGGGGAGGGGAGGAAGGAGAGCTTGGTCCTCCCCAGCAGCGCTGGCCCAGGCCGAGGGGACACAGAACTCACCCACTGCTCGCCCAGAGCTCTTCAAACTAGCCAGGGCGGCCACCCGGCTCATGCTTACCCGCACCCACCCCGGGCTGCCCTCCCCACCCGAGCCACCCTGCTGGCCTCTGGCCCGTCTCTATCCATGAGCTGGCAGCACTCCAACCTTGGTCCCCCAGATTGGCCATGAGCTGGGGAAAAACCCCTGGCTGAGAGGCTGCATCACAATCACCAGATGCCCCACCTGCCCCCAGATGCTGGCTGGAAGGACCACCACCGGATCGCAGAGGTTCCACTCCAACCCACCAGCGCCAATGCGGCCCTGAGCCCCAGACGGACGGGAGGAGGACGCCAGCCTACGGTGGCCAGACGCAGATTAAACACCAGACGCCCAGCAGACAACAGAAGGTCAGATAAGCAATGAGTTAACCTTTACTGCAAGTGTGTCCCACATGCCACCCGGGGTAGTTTATGCCAGGCGACTTTCGACCGTTTGTAGGAACTACAATTGCGCCTGGCGCCCCACGCTTTATCAGCAATATCTGGCCACGCCTGACAGCCGTGCCGACAGCCTCCCGGCAGGACTCAATCCCCAGGGCCCTGATGTTTTTCTACTCAAGCTCTGTATTTGTTAAAATAGAGTGTTTCCAATGAAAATTTAAGCTTCCAAATGGTGATAAGCCACACACACCCAAATATGAAGGATGTAAACTATCTCAACAGTAACCTCTCACACCGACGACGTGTTTGACCGTTTCTCAGATACCCCAAACTAAATGAGATAAACAGGTCACCTGTTTCTTTCTACTTTCTAACCAGCATACTGCCCACCATCCACGTAGCTCTCATCCTGTCCGTATTGGGGGCAGGGGCTGTGGGTCTTGACAGATATGTCTGCCTCCAAAAGACTCGGGACCACTTCCCCCCAGGGCACCAGCATGACCATTTCTGACTGGGAAGTCGAGGCCAGGGTGTGAGAGGCGCCAGGCATGCCCTACAGCCTGCCTGGGTTGGGGGCACAAGTTGGGGGCACAAGCCAGGGGCACGTGGGGACTAGCCAGGCTGGAGCTTCTGGGCCAAGGGTCTCATCATAGACTCCCCGGGCCGGCCACACAGGAAGCCCCAAAAGCCCAGCCACAGCCTGGAGACCAGAAATAAACCAGGAGGGACCGTGCGGGTCACCCTTGGGCCAGCAGGAGAGCGGCCCGAGGCAAGAGCAGGGGACACTGCCCTGTGGGGGGACCTCAGCCAGCCACCACGTCCAGTCCACAGGAGCAGTATCCCTCCTGACTTGCTTCCACAGACTTCCTGCTCCCGAGGGCAGAGGCATGGGGCTTGTGGAAGCCCAGAGACAGGCTCAGGGAGGCCCTGAGATGGGCAACCGCAAGCCCCTCAGCTGCAGCTCACTGCGCACTGCAGGCTGGTGGGAAACGGCGAGGTGGGTGCTCACTGGACCCGACTGCCTTGACTTGACACCGGGCAATGCCTAGACATTGTCCCTATGTGGCTGCCCTCGAGAATGACCTGCTCCAGCACCCACAGGGCGGAGGGGACAGACCTGGCCTAGAGAGCACGTCCCTGCCTACAGCTTCAGAGGAAACAAGCCCATGTCCCGGGGCCGGCACGGGGAGGGAGGACTAGGCCTGGGCAAAGAGCCCCACAGCTGCTCCCTGCTGGTGTGAGAGTAGAGGCCGAGGCAGGGCACTGGCGGAGGACACAAGGGGTCCTGGAAGCTGCCAGTGCCTCAGGTGAAGCCACACAAGCAAAGGGCTGCCAGGCCAGTGGGTCTCCGTGGGCGACTCCTAGCACACGGTGTGATATGGTTCCTATAAGATGCCAGGCTCCCAGTGTGGGCCCTGGAATAACCCCCAAGCCAATTCTAGAACCCACAAGGAAGGGAGCCCTCAGGGCTCTGCACTCTAGGCACCAACCCCATCCCTCTGTTGCACCCCTCTTCTCTCTCAAAGCCCTTGGTCTTCCCAGAATTATCTCCCTTGGATTCTTCATCTCAGCCTACTCCCCATCCAGGTGCCCCACACGCAGCCCCGCTGGGTCACCCACCAGGCTCCCAGAGAGCCCTGCCACGTGCCCATCAGCTGGGCCCTGGGACTGCAGTGAGCACGAGGGTCACTGAAAACTCTCATTGAGGTTCCATGGAGGCTGTGGGTCCCACAGGGAGTGACACTGCCCTGCAACCCTGCCCTGCAACCTGGGGTGGGAACAGCCGGACCTCCAAAATGGGGATCATGCTGGATCACGCCAGGGGTGATGTTTAAGCACAGCTTTTTAACACTCTGAGGTGTGTCATGAACCAACACAAAGTCGTGATGCATGAGGTGTATCTGTTTCTACCTTTGAACAGTGATGCCGTGACCCAGGACGACACAGGACACTATCTGCACCTGGGTGCCCCCGCCCTCCACCTGCTGGAGAGACTTCCGTTGCCTTTCCATTCACACAGAGGCACTGCCAGCGGGGGCACTGGCGAGAGCAGCCCTGCCAGTGGCTCAGGCGCAGGGACACCTGGCTGGCGCCGACGCACGCACTCACGCACACACGTGCGCATGTGTTCTGCAGGCTAGATCTATGCAGCGAGGGGAAGGGCTCGCCCTCCTTAATTTAAGCTACCTGGCTTCTGCCACTCACTGAAAGGGACTTACAGGAAAGCTGCAGACACCTGGGCAAGCCAGATCAGTGGACCATCCTGGGTGCCGAGGGGACACGTGGGGTTCTGAGAAGGAAACGCCGCCATTACCCCCTGCCTGAGAATCCCACCGGCCATCTGTATGGACCCCCACATCACAAGGGTATGTAGGTTCTGCCAGGAGCTCAGTGGAAAATGGGCAGGACTGAGGGGCTGAGGCCAGAGGAGCCGGTCTTCCCACCCTGAGCCTCTTGCTCAGGCTGCATCCAGTGGGCAGAGAGGGTCCTGAGGAGCACAGGCCTTGGCAGAGTGAAGGTCCTCCTCCTGGAGATCACTTGGGCCTCGCTTACTCATATGTAGAAAGGGAGCTTGGGGACTCGCCCAGCAAGGCCCCCAAGTGCCCGAATAGGGTGGGGCAGGTGCAGAACTGCTCAAAGTGGGACCTTCTGCACCACCGGGCCTCGTTTCCTGACCAGGCAACAGAAAGAATCCTGACTCGTGGCTTAGCGCGCACCTGCTGCCTGGATCACAACAGCAAGGCCCCCATTCAGGTACGACAACCCCAGAGAAACACCCAACACTGATGGTGACCACAACCCAACCCACACATGCAGCTCCTTTACAAAAGCCCTTTCCAGGGAAACCAACGGTTCCCCCCACCACGCTGACCTGCCCGACGCGCCCCCAGCCCTGCTGCCAGCTCCCCCCCCAGACTAAGGCCTTGTAAAGCCTCTCTGTAAGGCCTCTGTGGTCCCGGGGGGAGGGGGGTAGGTCTAGAAACTTTTTAAGACAGAGACCAAGCCCCACAAGAGCCCTGAAGAGAAACGCTGCACCTCTGAGGCAGCCATGGCAAGTCCACCCGACGAGGCTTTCCTGGTGTCCCAGGCTGTCCAGGAGACATGCCCTGTCCCCAGGTACTGCCTTGTGGGGGCTGGGCCCTCCCTGAGCGCTACCCACCAGTAGATCCCCAAGGCTCAGGTGGCCCTGCAGCTGTCCGGAACACCTCTCAGCTGGCTGGCTTCCCTGGAGCTGGGATGAACAGATAGGACGCGTTCAGTTTATTAAAAAAAAAAAAAAAAAAAACCTCACCTACTTCCTCTTGCAACCCAGAGGTAATTACTAGGTAGTTAGAAGGAGGAGGTGGTTCAGATGGAATCAGAAGCCACAGTTCAGAGGAGTCTGTGCTCACAGGACCTGCTGTCACAGTTCAGAGCCAGGTGACTAGATGCCTGTCCCCAACCCGCCTCAGAGAAATGACAGAGATCCAGAATCAGATGGGAAGGCCTGACAGCAGGGGGGTCAAAAACCAGAGCCCTGCCCAATGCCTGCTGCAGACCTTGGGGTGTTGCCTATAGCTGGGGTGGAGATCCAGCCAGCTCCTTCCAGATCTCCTTCCCTCTCTCCACTGCCAGATGCAGCAGACACAACTGGCCCCCCGAATCTGGGAGCTGCCCCCCACCAGCTAGATTCCCACCCCACACTCACCACCCCCATTCCATTCCTCAGAGGCTGGGCCACAGATACCACCGCAGGGGTTGAACTAAACATCTGGGGCTCAAGAGACAATAAGATGGGCCAGTAAAGTCTTGTCTAGCCCTGTGTGTGCTGCTGAGGGAGCTATAGTCAGCCTGCCCTCCCACCCCCACCCCAACCTCTGCCTGCAGAGCCCAGAGGAGGCCACAATTCAGTGGAAACACAGCAGATAAAAACAAACTCCTGGCAACGACCACAAACTTCCCCCAGCAGCTCAGTCTGCTCCCCTCGGGGGCCACATCTAGCCCCCCAGCGGCTACCCCCCCTTCCCTATCAGAGCCATCCTCCCCCTCAGATTCGTGTTTCCCCACTCATCCCTCACACCCTGAGCCAAAGGAGCCCCTGGGGGGGGGGGGGTCAGGAAACGCCAACTGAGCCTGTCTATGTCCCTCAGGGCAGGGACGAAGGTGCCCAGAAGCCCCTCAGGATGGATGTGTGGGCACTCCCAGGAGCTCCAGACACTGGCCCGGCCTGGAGCCCCCTATTGAGGGGACTGGGGAGAGAATGCTGGACTCCACCTACGTGCACGGAACCCTCCAGGCCGTTTCCTGCAAACAATGCCATCCGGAGGCCAAGGGAATAACCCAGCTGCCCAAAGCCGGCCCAGGACGACGCCCCGGACGTCAGAGCAGGGCTTTCTCTCAGGCCCCCAGCCCGGTCCTGAACGCCTCCCCTGAGAAAACTGGGGCAGAGGGAGCAGGGGAAGCGCAGGACAGGGAGGGGGTGGTGTGGCTGCCGGGCACGCAGACGTCGGCCCCCCCCTCCTTCATCTGAAGTGTTTCCGGAAAACAAAGCCGGTGGCGAGGGCGGAAGGAGGAGGCGCAGCCCGGCGAGCGCCGGGAGTTCCTGAGCTTCCCACAACAGGTCCCCCAGCCCAGACCCCTCCTGCTGTTCCCCTTTCCTGCCCGCAGCTCCCCCAACATATCTGCAGGGCCACAAAGGGGCGAGTGTGCGCGCCAGCGTGGGGAGGAGCGACGGGCCCAGCGGAGAAGGCTGGAAGGGTGGGAAGCCAGGGGGAATGGGCAGTGGGCTTGAGCACTGGGGGGGCAGTGAAGGAGGGAGGTGGGGTGGGGCTGAGGGAAGGACAGGCCAGCAGTCAGGAGTGACGAATCCGTGGAGAACACTGAGGTCTGGAGTGAGGGAACAGTAGAGTGTGGAGAGAGAAATGGAGGAGGAGGGGAATAGTGAGGTCAGTAGTGTGAGGATCTGTAGGGAGTGACAAGTGGCAGGACCTGAGTTTGGGAGTCACTGGCAACGACAAGGTCTGGAGTGCAAGGGGGTGGGAATGAGGAGTTGGGTCGACAGTGTGGGGGTCACTGGGCTGTAGGGGCAGTTGGGGTCGCCGTGGGGGGTGCAGTCGGGAGTGCAGGGCTTCACAAGAGCAGGTCCACATTGTGGGCGTCTGCGAGGTCCGGGAGTCCGAACTGCGGGGAGTAGGGGGTGCGGGGTCTGAGGAGTCTTCGAGACATATGAGCAGAGGGTCTGGGGGTCCGCGGGGGTGGGGCCGCAGGGCCAGGGCGCGTGTCCGCCGCCGCCAGCGAGGGCGCGCGCGTCGTTACCTGACAGCCTCCGCCGCGGCCGTGGCCCCGGGGCCGGACTGGGCGGCTCGGGCTCCCTCAGCAGCGCTGCGCGGACCCCCGCTCCGGACCCTGTTCGCGCTCCGGCTCTGGCTCCGGCGCCCGCCTGGGTCCCCGCTCCCGCTCCCGCGCCGCCGCCGCCGCCGGCCTCCGCATGTTGGGCGCGGGCCGTCCCCGCCGCGCGGGCGCCCGGCTCGCCCCGGTCTCGCAGCGTCGCCCGCGGCCCGCGCTTACGCCGCCAGCGTCGCGGGGGAGGGCCCGGCGCCCACTGCGCAGCCGCTGGAGGCCTTGGGGCGCGCACGAGACGTCACCGAGGGCGGGGCCGGGGCGGCGCGCCCGCCGCTTTGCGGCAGCGGGTGACGCCGCGCGACAACCGCCGCGCTTTGCGGCCGCTCCGGGGTGGCCGGGCCACAGCCCGCCGGACTACAGGAGGCCCGCGGCCGTGAGGACACGCAGGGGCTGAGAAAGAACTGGGGCCGAGAAAGAACCGGGCCCAGTCCACCCTCCCGGGGGGGCGGGGCTCCCGCCGCCGCCGACCTTGGCCCCCCCCACCGTTGCTATGGTGACGCGTGGCCGGTCGCTCCGACACCGCCCCACCGCGCTTCTGTGACGTCAGGGTCTCGCCACTTGACGTCACGGCCGGGCGGCTCCGCGGGGCGTGGTAGCGCGGGGACCCGCCGACTTCCGGGGCGGGCGGCTGGAGTCGGGTTGGGTGGGGCTGGGAGCGGCGAGGGTTGTAGGTGATGGGACGGCGGTGGGTCGGTGCTTCTCTGCGTCGTAATAAGCGGTGACGTCAATGAGCCAAGGAGGGGGTCACCCAAGGTCCTGGTCCAGCTGGGCCTTCCGGCCGAGCAAGGGCCCTGGCACGCAAGCTGGCATTCAACAAGTGTGGTCTGCAGAGTGCTGGCTCACGCACCGTGTCAGTCAGGGGCGACTGGCAAGGGGCCCGCAGTGAGACCCTGCTCCACCTGGAGCCTCTTCCTGCGGGGAATTTTTTACGGTGGAGGGAGACTCATCCACTCTCGTCTTAGTATTTAAGTGCCTGCTAGCGGCTCTCGGAGAAGGCAATGGCACCCCTCTCGAGTACTCTTGCCTGGAAAATCCCATGGATGGAGGAACCTGGAAGGCTGCAGTCCATGGGGTCGCTGAGGGTCGGACATGACTGAGCGACTTCCCTTTCACTTTTCACTTTCATGCATTGGAGAAGGAAATGGCAACCCACTCCAGTGTTCTTGCCTGGAGAATCCCAGGGACGGGGCATTCTGGTGGGCTGCCGTCTATGGGGTCGCACAGAGTCGGACACGACTGAAGCGACTTAGCAGCAGCAGCAGCAGCAGCGGCTCTGAGACCAGAATGGTGAACTAGACTGTTGGCATGGCTTCCCAGTGGGTCCTCAGTCCTGAGCCCGGGGGATAGACAGGACAGAGACTAAATAGACATGACAGTTTCAGGTGGTGTTATAAGGTGGCTTGGAGCAGAATGACCGAAGGGCAGACCTTAAAGGCCAAAAGCTAGATGTGGCACATGGAAGGAAGATTTCCGTGGTCTCTGATTATCGTCCTGCTGTCCCGCAGCCACAAGCGGGGAAGGAGAATTAAACCTGAGGGGAAAGGAGGAATGGCAGAGCTGTAGAGCTGGTTCTGCCCCACTTCTCCTCCTTCAGCCCCCTTGTAATGTCGACACCTCCAGGAAGCCCAAGTCACGTCCCCGTGTTGTCCTTTCTCAATTGCTCCTCACCCTCTCCAACCTGAACCTACCTTCGTTTCAAATCCACCTCCTCCACCAGCCATGCTAGACCAGGGACCACATTTCTTGCTCACTGCTGTGCCCACACACAGTATAAACTCAGTCTGTGTGGTCACCATGTGTGGTTCATTTGTTATGAACGAAACAACCGACGACTCTAGGGTCCTTCCAGATTCTGGAGAGCCGGGAATTGTATTTCCTCAGACTTCCTGGCCCCATCTGTCCTCTTCTCTTCACTCTTTGACGTTCAAAAAAAAAAAAAAAATCTGCTCTCCAGTGCTCAACTCCCAGAAGAGCAGGGGGCATGGTAGCCTCTCCTCCAGAGGTGTTTGAGCCTTAAACTTGAGCACCAGCCTTGCCTCTGTAAAATGCACGGTGGCTTGTGCAGATGAAAGACTGTAGAAAAAGCCACAACTGGGGTTGGGCCAGCCAGAGGCTGTCTCACTGTGGGTAGGTAACTGACCCCTTCTGGTCCTCTGCATCTTCATTTGTAAACTGTAACTAATGATACCCCACTCCGGTACATCATGGGAATCCATAGGTTAGTGAATAAAGAACTGCCAGCATAGGACCTTCTGCCTCACATGGACATATATCTAATCACCTAGGATCTGTAAAAAAGCAAACAGGTTTCAAAGCTTCCTCTTTTTTTAACCCACTTCAAGTGCAGCCCACATGTTCCTGCTTCGTTTCGGCTTTGATCATGGGGACACCATTTGGGAAAGTTGGGATAGGAAAAAAAACCTTTTGGGGCTCTGACAAAATAATAACACTGTAAAGAAGATGAGCTTGTCTCCCCATTGCCCCCATCCCTCAAGGGTAAGTCAAACAACATCCCAGCTTTCTAATAAATCCCAGACATCTGTGGATTTCAGCAAGAGACAAACAGGAAATGCTCTCTTCTGTTCCTTTTACCCATGAAAGAGGCAGGTCTATGGAAACATCCCAGGATAGGTTCAGGGCTGCATCCTGGTTGTCCAGCTCCAGCACACAAACACAAGTTGGGGGGCCACGTGCTTTTGTTGAACTGAATGGAAATAGCCCTCCCTATGGCCAGGTCTTTCCCCCAGTGGGGCAGGGACTTGGACACAGATATTCTCATTTTTGAAATGTGGAAAGTGAGGCTTACAGAGCCCAAGTAAAGTGCCCAGTGTCTCCCAGAACTGACCTCCAATTCAGCTGCCCTCCAGCAGAGGGTAGAGGGTGGGCCCAGCACCCCCACCCCAATCCCAGTGGCTGCAGGGGAGATCTGGCAACATAAGCTAACCAGTGATTGGTATTGTGAGCTACGGAGCGTAAAGCAAGGTCAGAAGACAAGAGGCTGTGCGGAGCAGCCATGAAAACTCTGCACTTCCACTGCAGGGGGCACTGTTCTGCCCCTGGTCAGGGAATGCTGCATGGTGCAGCCAAAATAAAAAGAGAAACCAAGGCCTCAAGGATGTAGAAGCTCCTGGGGCACTTCATTCCAGGAGTCTACCCATCATCCTCTGAGAACAGCCCCAAGCAACCAGGTCTGTACCATGTGACTACCCCACCATCTCTGATTGGCTCATGAGCCAATCAGCGTCTCCTCTAGGGACTGGTCAGGAAATTGAGGCCAAAGGATCTGATTTGTGTGAAATATGTCCCAGACAATGGCCTTCTGCCACTGCAGGGTCGCCATTGTTGTGATACAGTGTAGGCTGACCAAGCATCTCAACTTCCCCGGGTCTCCTGGGACCCTGACTTCTCATTGCTAAGACCTGAAATCCCACCAAACTAGAAAGGCTTAGTCCCCTGAGCACAGGACATACAGTGTCCTACTTGTCCCCAAGGGGGGTCCCCATGAGGAACTCTTTTGCCCCACTCTTAGAGGCCGAGGTCTGGGCAGATAAAGGCTTGGATTTATTGTTTAGTCGCTAAGTCATGCCTGACCCATTTTAGCACCCCCAAAATTCATATTCCACCTGAAACCTCAGAAGGTGACTTTGCTTGGAAATAGTGTTTGCTGATGTCATCAATTAAGATGAGGTCATGCTGGATCATGCCTCTTGATGAGGGTCAAAGAGTAGAGTGAAAAAGCTGACTTAAAACTCAACATTCAAAAAACTAAGATCATGGCATCCAATCCCATCACTTACTGGCAAATAGATGAAGAAAAAGTGGAAACAGTCACAGATTTTATTTTCTTAGGCTCCAAAATCACTGCAGATGGTGACTGCAGCCATGAAATTAAAAGACGCTTGCTCCCTGGAAGAAAAGCTATGACGAACCTAGATAGCATATTAAAAAGCAGAGACGTTATTTTGCTGACAAAGGTCGGTCTAATCAAAACTATGGTTCTTCCAGTAGTCCTGTATGGATGTGAGAGTTGGACCATAAAGAAGGCTGAGCCCCAAAGAACTGATGCTTTCAAATTGTGGTGCTGGAGAAGGCTGTTGAGAGTCCCTTGGACAGCAAGATGAAATAGTCAGTCCTAAAGGAAATCAACCCTGAATATTCATTGGAAGAACTCATGCTGAAGCTTCAATACTTTGGCCACCTGATGTGAAGAACTGACTCACTGGAAAAGACTGATGTTGGGAAAGATTGAGGGCAGAAGGGAGCGGCAGAGGATAGCATCATTGACTCAATGGAGAGGAGTTTGAGCAAACTGTGAGAGATCATGAAGGACAGAGAAGCCTGGGGTGCTGCAGTCCATGGGGTCACAGACACCTGAGGCCAGATCACTCCAGGGTCCAGGCTGTGGTCCTGCCCTCTCACCACGCAGGATGCTTCAGAGGATGGTGTCCTTTTAGCATCTTTTGGTCCTTACAGCAACCTTTGCTCACACCTGAACAGGGTCTGACTCATGGTCCCCAGTCACCCACCTGCCAAGGTCCAGCCCCGGCTGATCCAGGGTATTCGCCCACCAATGCCACGGGCATCGGCCAAGTTCCCGTAAATTAATTTACTCTGAAGAATCAACTCCAGTGACCTCCAGGCTGCCTCAAGAAAGGCGCCCAGCTGACCTGTTGGGTGAGCAGAAACCATGAGGCAGTGGAGAAGACATTTTGGGTCTAGTTGGTGATAGCTTAGGTCACAGGAACAGAGATGAAGACTGACCAGGCAAGCAGGCGTGTCTAGGGGTGGCCAGAACAAAGCACCCTGAATGGGTGATTTACTCTCCCCTGGTTCTGGAAGCTAGAAGTTCAAGGTTGAGGTGTCTCAGTGGTGTTCCCTCTGAAGGGGGAAGTGAAGGCCCTTTGAGCATCTGGCAGTTCTCTGACCCTGGCTGCATCACCCCCTCTCCAGCGGCGTTCTCCCAGCCTCGGTGTCTGGGTCCACACTTCCCCTTGGATAAGAACACCAGCCATCCGTCCTGTGTTGGGGCCATCCCACCCCAGTCCCATCTGAACACCCATGTGCACTCAAGGTGACCTGTCCACGTCCTGCTCAAGCGCAGCCCCTCCCCTCAGGGGTCCTGCTGAGGATGCTCTCAGCACAGCCTCCCCTGTGGGAAGCCCTTCCTCCCCAACAGTGTCCACCACCATCATGAACATGGCTCTCATCCATCCCAGGGCCCTGTCCCCCATGGCCAAACCCCTCGCTGCAGCCTCAGCTCTTCCTGCTCTGAAAGTCGTAGTTTTCCTGGACAGGCTGAGCAGTGGCCCCACATCCTAAAACCTGGAAACTTCCCTGGAATCAGGATCTTTTCAGATGTATTAAAGCTTAGGATGCAGCTGAGGTCATGCTGCTGTGGGGTGCACCCCAAACCCAAGGATGGTTACCTTGTTCTACTTTTATTTTTTTTGGCCATGCTAATCTTAGTTCCCTAACTACAGATCAAACCTGCGTTCCCTGCACCCCTGCAATGGACGCATGAAGTCTTAAAACCACTGGACCACCAGGGAAGTCCTCAGGGATAGTGTCCTTGTAAGAGACAGAAAAGTTTGTGAGAAAAGGCAAAGCCTGGAGCCACTGGGGGCTGAGAGAGGCTGGAAGGCTGCTGCCCTGGGGCCTGAAATGCAGTCTGGCCACACCTGGATCCAGAACCAGGCAGGATCAATCCTTCATTTAGGCCCCAGGTCAGTGGTCCCATCCCAGCCACCCCAGCAGACAAGCTACCTTCTTGACCTGGCCTCCATCCCCTCACCTCCACCCGGTCCTGTGTCCCCTGTATCACCTCTGAGTCCAGGTTGCAGATCCCCTCCCCCAGGCCCACCTGGGCCACCCATCCTATCTGCAGCAGACACTGTTCATCCTCCAGGTGCTCCTGCCCACCAACCTGTGTCCCCCACACCAACGGGCAGCACAGCCCCCACAGCCTCCTCGTCTCACTTGTGGATACTCTGGGGGCAGCTGTGACGGAGCATGGCGGACTGCACCCACCCATGTATCCCCTCTAGTTTGGGAGGGCAGAGGCCAAGATCAAGGGACCGCCTGCTGACCCTCAGCTTTTGGAGATCACAGCCAACCTGGGCTTATAGAGGCCTCACCCCAACTCTTCCTCCACTTTCATGTGGCCCCTCCCCACGTGTCTGTGTCTAAACACGCCCCCTTGTGAGGCCCAGTCCTGCTGCGTCAGGATCACCTGCTCCTGCACGACACTCCCTTAACCACCCCTGGAAGGATCCTGTTCCCAGTAAGTCCTGCTCTGAGATGTCGGGTCAGAACCGAATATGAACTTCGGGTTTCAGCATGCAACAGCCCCTATCAGCATGCAAAGGACCCCTACTTTGGGTCCTTTCTCTCTGGTCATCCGCTGCCCTCCCCCGGTGTCTGTGGAGTGACAGATGCACTGCCCCCATTCCGTGTCTACATGGGGTGTCCACTCTGCCACCAGGGCCCCCCGAGAGTCAGGTGAAGGCCCCTGCAGACCAAGCTGCTCCTACTCCAGCCGCTTCTGTCCTTGTGTCTTCTTCACACCAAGTGGTGCTGGTATTTCATTTTCTGCAAATTTCCTTTTTCAAGTGAAAGCTGTTGAGCGTGAAGAGAACATGACTGAAAGCAAACAAGGGAATGACCCCAGGGTGCAAGGATATGGCCGCCGGCTCCTCTGTGGTGGGTCAGGGCAGGGGCCCCAGGCAGGGCGGCTGGCAGCATGGACAGGACTCAGCCCAGGTGCACAGCATGGTCCTGGTTTATCCCTCCCGAGGCCACAGGAACCAGGATCCATGGGAGGAAGGCCCTCAGAAAGCTCTCTTGGAGGCTCACCTGATGCACAAAGGATGTCTTTATTTCCTGGATATTTTCACGTAACAAAAACCACAATGCACAGTGAGGTGCGGGGGCGGGGTGGGTGCTGTGGGCGCACCCTACTACCGGCTCAGCGCCCATCAAAAGCAGCACCCCAGAGAGGGGATGCTTGGCCCCACCAGGAGCGTGACGCTAACCTCATCACAGGAGGTGGCCTTGGGGATGTGAAGGAACCTGGTTTCCCTTCTGGGCCCCAGACCCCGGTGCTCTCGCAGCCGTGGCCACTTTCATGCACCACAGGGCATTCAGCAGGAGTAGCCAAGCAAGCAGGCATAGGGAGCAGCCTCGGGGAGAGACCCAGCGGCCAGTGGGACAGGAAGTACAGCTTGTCCCGAGAGCTGGGCGGCTGGGAGCCAAGGGGCAGTGTCAGGGCACCCGGGGCCTGGCCCACGAGGGCTGAGGACACTGGGAGGCGTCTCTGGCCCTTCCCCTCACAGAGGTGCTGGCTGCTTATGTGGGAAGGAGAGGGCAGGGATTCAGATTCCTAGTAAGGCACGGACTTATTGAGTCTCCCTCGTTCTTGTCCTTCAGGTTGGTGACTCCAGCTCCTGCCCCGCAGCAAGGGAAGGGCTCCACTCTCAAGAGATGCAGCTGTGTGCCATCTGTTTCCAGCGAGGCAAGCTGGCGGCTCCCTCCCCCTCTACCACAGGCTCTAATGAGGCTCTGCCTGAAGGTCCCAGTTCTGAGACCCCACCATGGGACAAGCGTGGCCCCAGACAGGGAGGCTGGAGGCAAGCTGCCAAAGGACGACAGACAGAAGGGGAGCAGTAGTTCCTATCATGAGACTGAGGAGGTGAATCAGCCTCTGGGCCTCCCTGTGGGCTCGCCCACTAGAGGACCAGCCACTCACCACCCAGGCCCTCAGCCTCCCACCAGACACAGAACCCTGGTGCCTGGACAGCCTCCCTCTTCAAGTCACTGGGCCAGGAGCGACTGCCTGGACAGAGGCTGTGAGGGGTGGACCTGGGCTGGGCCCTTCTCCATGTCATCAGTTCTGAGAGGGGTGGCCTGGTCAGCCCCCTGCGACCCGGAGGGAGAGGGTGTGGCTGCAGCACAGTGGACGTCGCCATGGCAAACGGTGCTCCAGACTATGGGGGGGTATCCTGCCAGATGGCAGTGACCAGACAGCTTCCGGGCAGAGCTACCGAGGAGACCTGCCTCAAGAATGAGATGAATGTGGGTTCGGGTCGCCGAGAGCCCCTGAGCTGCCCTCTGAGCTGCGGGGGGGCCTCACCAAACCCAAGGTGGTGGGAGTGGACGGTGAGGGGTAGGTGGGCTGGCGGCAGGTGGGCAGCAGGGCTGCTGGCTCCCCCTAAGGCCACTGGCCACCACTGGCTGGGTAACTGGGCACGGTGGGGTACTCGGGCAGGCTGTTCCCCGAGAAGTTGTTGAACTGGGCCTCCCTGGATGGCGGGTTCCTCCAGGTGCCCGTGCTCCACTCCGTCTGCGCCTTCTGGAAGCTCCCACCGGTCCCTCGGTAGATGCTGTGCACCTGCGGGGGTGAGGATGATGGTGGGGAGGCCACTCAGCTTGCGTGCAAGGAGGGGCTTTTCTTAACCGAGCATGACTAACATGACAACACTTGCAAGAACTTTAGAAAACATGCAGAAGCTGAGGCGGGGGGCTCTGAGGGCCATGCCTACACGGTGACTGCTGCCGGCTTGTCCCCAAGGGTCTCCACTGTCCCAGCCAAGCCCAACACTCGGCACAAGTGCTTCTTCCAGGGAAGGGGCTCTTCTGGGGCAGGTCTGAGGCCTGGCGACTGCCTGGTGACTCCTCCCTCAGCCACATCAGACCCGGGACCCCCAGATCACCAAGGGGGTGACATCATTCTCTTCAATGATGTCCTCAGCAGAGGCCTAGGCGGATAGGCCACTGCCCTCGCACCATCCAGGAAGCCGGGCTCCTCAGATGTGGGGCTGGGCTGTTTCTGGAAGTCTGGCAAATCCCGTAACTGAATTCATTTAACTTGAGGCTCCTGACCAGCAAAGCTGACGGTACTGTCCTTTCCCACCAGAATTCGTCTTTCTTTCTTCCCAGTGAACTCCCAAACCTGGGATGGTGCAGGGGACCCCAACAGGGTGGCCCTACTCTGGGGAGCCTGCTTGGCTTGGAAGCCCCTCCCTTCTGCCCTGACACATCCCTGCCGGAACCACAGCCACCTTGTGTGGCCTTCATCCTGGCCTCTGGCCAAGTCTTCCAGGGTCTGTTCTGCACTGGTTATCCCCCAACCCCCTTCAATCGTCCACACAGTCAGGAGGCTTTGGAGGCAAACATGGGGGGAGCAAGTACCCCTCTGTCCTCCCATACAGTCCCAGGACCAGCTGAACAGCCCAGGCCTGGAAACCTGAGAAACAGCTGGGACCCTGCAACAAGGAGGCTGGAGGGACCCAAAACCCAGGCTTCAGGAGTTGCTGGCCAGGCTGCAGCACAAGGCAGGTCCAGCCTCCCCAAGCAGGCTACCAGGCACATGGCCAAGAAGGTCACCCCAGGAAGGCTGGACAGGTGCACTGTCAGGCATCAGTCTCTATGTGGTCCCAGGACAACCCTCGTGTGGCCAATGCCCCAGACTACAGTGCACATGTTCCCACTGGTCCCTCAAGGCATCTGGAGCAGGGCCGTCCAGGGAGTGGCCATGATGGTACAGTCAGGGCCAGCCTTTCAAAGCCTGAGCGCTCAGTATGAGGGCAGTGCGATGGATGTGAATTTTCAGTTTTAGTTACTTTCACTTAATTTGGGTTTAACTGTAACCAGTAGCACGTGGCCAGTGGTGGCTGAATCAGCAGTGTGGACAACCCTCCAGGACACACATGCTGGGGGCTCCAGCAGACACCCAACCACCCCAGTGTGCAAGTGGTTACCCTTGGCCACACGGCGCTGTCTGCCCTCCTCCCTGGAAGTCTACGTGGGCAGGAAGGCAGGCAGTCGAAGGCCCAGATCGCAGAGAGTCTGCCCTGCTGTCAGCACTCACTTCACTCGCCAGCGCTTGGCCTCTTGCTCCTAAAACAAGCCAGGACGAGTCCCAGGGCTGGGAGGTCAGAGAACAGGATGTGAGGGAGGAAGTGAAACATCCCGGGAGCTGGACGACTCACCTTCATGATCATGACAGCCATCATGGCAGCCGACATGGAGAACATGATAGCTGGGAGCAGCATGACCACAGCGGCCCCGACGCTGGTCTGGAAGAAGCCAATGGCTGCCAGCCAACCACTGCAAGAGAAGAGAACATGTGCGGGAGCCAACAGGACCGTCAGATGGGCCCACTACCTCTCATATATAAAGAGCTCCAGCAAATCAACAAGAAAAAGGTAACCCGCCAGCAGAGACATGGGATTCTCATGAGGACTACCATGGAGCCAGTATACTTAGGGAGTGATGCTTAACCCACCCACAAAGACATGCAAGTCAGACAGAGGTGTCGTTCTCACACCACTGTCCTGAAACATGTCGTGCAGAGGACAGAGAAACGAACCCTACTCTGTCAGTTTGGGCTGCGCCCTTTCTGGAGCACAATGGGGTCTGACCCATAACAAGGCTTAAACATTCATTTCCTTCTCCCTCAACTGTTTTACTCATCCAGTGTCTGTAACGAGGACAATCTGAGGATGATCTAAACATCCACTAGTTGGGCAAAGCATGAACATCAGTTACACTAAGAAGGTGTGAAAACAAGAGAAAGTTGAAGGTCTGGGGTAGATCCTGAGCCCGCACGTGGAAGAACATGAATCTGGTGTCCAGGCAGGCCAGGGGTGGGGTGGGGGGGAGGCAGGAAATAGAGTTCTTTTGAGAATGTTTTTTCTTAGTGAGTAACAAAACCACACAGTTCAGGAAGCTTAGAAAAACACACAATAGACACCTCTCTCCTGTCAACGCCACTCCCCAGCCCAGAGGGAACTGGCATCCCTCATCTGCTAGTTCACTTCCAGAGAGTTTATAGAAACATGTGTAGGGGATTCCCTGGGATCCAGGGGTTAGGACTCTGTGCTCTCACTGCCAGGACCCAGGTTCAATCCCCTGTTGAGGAACTAAGATTACACAAGTCACACAGCAAAAAAAAGATAAAGTGTGTGTGTGTGTGTGTGCATGTGCATGTACACAGGTATACAACCTGCTGGACATGCACACACACACACACACACGTGGACAGGCCTCGCCCCTTTGTGAAGCCAGGAGGGACGTCCTCGCGTACAAATGCACACTGCTCTGCACTTTGAGGGAGTGTAAGCACAGCTGGGGGTCTGGGAAGATGACAGACCTGGAGATAAGGGGGATGGGATGAGGGTATAAGGTGTTCCCCCAGGGCCACCCAGCCAGGAGCTCAAGGGGCCAGAGCCAGGGAGATGCGGATGCAGCCTGCAAAGGCCAGGGGCAGGTCTGGGAGCTCTGATGAAGGTTCAAGAGTTACCATGTGGCCCAGAAATTCCACAGCCAGGCATCCACCAGAGAGAACTGAGAACACGTGTCCACACGGACAGGTGTACACAATGCACAGAAGAACCACCAGCAACAGCAGAAGGGCAGAGAACCCAAGAGTCCACCCACAACAAATGACACACACACTGCGTCCCACCAACTCAGCCACCAAAAGGGGCAAAACCCTGACACTCGCTACCGTGTGGACGGACCCTGCCAATACACTTGCTCAGTGAGAGGAGCAGACACAGAAGGACACAGAGGGTGTGAGTCCACTGATGGGAAACGTCCAGAACAGGCCGATCCACAGACACAGGGAGTGGGTTCCTGGTTGTTAGGGTATGAGCAAGGGACTGCTCACGGGGATGGGGCTTCACTTTGGGGTGGTGGAATGTTCTGAAACTGGAGAGAGTGATGAACCTACACCCTTGTAAACACACAGAACCACTGAGTCATGCACCTAAGCAGCTGCCTTTCTGGGCTGGGAAGGCACCTCAAGGAAGCCCCAACCGTGGAAAGGACTGGCGGTGGGGGCCCCAGTCACAGAGGGTGCACACTCCACCCCACCTGGAGTCCAATGTGGACCAACCACAAAGGCCAACTGTTAACAAGCCGCAGGGACCCCAAGGGGAAGGCCTGACATGGTAGCGCTGTGGGTGAGGGCACTGTGCCCACCACATCCGGTGGAGGCAAGGGCATCAGACGGGTGGGGAGGCAGCTCGGGGTGGACACTCTACCCCAGATCCACAAACTGCGAAGAAGCCCCATGTGAACAGGTCACAAGCAGGCAGGACAGACAGGTCTGAGCCTCTGTGGTCACTGTTGCTTCCTAGTGTGAAGCAGCACTGTGGTCTTTTACACATAAGACGTCTCACAGGTTTTAAAAGGCCTTCTGAATGGACTGACAGGGAAGCGTTCACCCAGCGGATGGTGGAAGTCTGCGGCCAGCAGGGAGGGATGGATACCCAGGGCCCAGGACTGGCCAGGTGTCCCTGTAGCTCCACAGCAACCGTGGACCCCCATGCTGTCCACTACCCCCTGGAGGGGACTTGCGGGACTGTGGCCACCTGGACTGGAGCAGGTGGCTCTCTAGAAGGCCAGCCCTGCCAACCTGTGGGTTACATGAATTCGGACCCCTGGGACTTAAGATGAAAAGTTTGTTTCAAATCACTGAACATTTAATAATTCACTATAGCAGCAGCAGACACCTCATGTGTTAACGAGTGCTAAGTCACTTCAGTCGTGTCTGACTCTTTGTGACCCTATGGACTGTAGCCGCCAGGCTCCTCCGTCCATGGGATTCTCCAGGCAAGGATACTGGAGTGGGTTTCCATGCCTTCCTCCAGGGGATCTTCCCAACCCGGGGTTGGAACCCACCTCTTTAATGTCTCCGGCATGGGGCAGACGGGTTCTTTACCACTAGCACCATCTGGGAAGCAATGGAAAATGCCTCTCCCAGATCGTGGGGCATGGCCCTTCCAGCTGCTCTCTGACCCCGGGGACACACAGCTGGACATGCCTGCCAGGTTCTCCTGGGGGCTGGGTGACTGGCACGAGAACCACTGTGAACGGGCTGCCAACCCGGCACCTCCCAGGATAGGGGGTTTACAAGAGCGATGAGCAGACTTCACCCTCGTCCAGCCATTGGCATTTTGGTGTCCTGGCCACAGTGTTCAGCCTGAGCTCACATCTGTCCTGCACATGACACATGTCCCCATGGCTGACCCCACAAGCTTACCACGCGCCCCATCCCGAGAACCCGACGGCCTGGATGATGGTCAAGATGAACTGGGCTCCGAAGATGAAGAAAAACGCCATGAAGTTGAAGGAGCTGTCGGATCTGGAGGGAAGCCAATGGCTTTGTTACCAATGCTGGAGGAGAGGGCGGGGCCGAGGAAGGGCCCAGGCCAACTGGGCAGGATAGCCCTGCCCCACCACACCTCCAGTTCCCGCCCCCAGGAGGAGGACAACCCTGACACGCTCCTCACCGGAAGGGGATTTAGGAGGCCCCACTACACCGAAGGACCTGCCGGTACCCTAAGGTCAATCTGATAGGTTCCTGGTGGGTTTGCGATGCCCTGCTGCCCTGGACAAAAGAGGCTGCAAGGGGCTCACATAGGGAGGTCAAGCAAGGGGAGACCTGGGATGGAGGAGGGCCGGGGACCTCGCGGCACAGGGCTGCTCCCGGGTTGCCCCCGAAGCTTTCGGGGGGTCCCCATTCTTACACACAGTTGCTGGAATCAGCTTGGGACCTGAAGCCACAGTGCCCCTTTCGCTTCAGCACAAGTGGACAGGTTTCTGGTTCTTGTCTCCAAAGGGCCCCAGGGGCCCCACCTGACTCCCACTGAGGGTCTGGGATTAGGGGCCACATGGAACAGACATAGCACACGCCTGAGTGCCGAGGGCAGGTTTGCGGTGAAAGCCACAGAGCAAGATTCACAGTAGCCAGAAGGGGGCAGCAACACCAACGCCATCCACAGATGATGGAGAAACACCACTTGGTTCCTGCACACATGGGAGCATCAGATACCCAAAGGGATGAAGCCCAGACACTCGCTACCATGTGGGTAGGGCCTGAGAACATGATGCTCAGTGAGAGAAGCAGACACAGAAGGACACGCAGAGTGATCCCACTGATGGGAAACGTCCAGAACAGGCAGATTCACAGACACAGAGAGTGGGTTCCTGGTTGTCAGAGGCTGAGGGGTTAGGATGGTGCTAATGGGGATGGGGTTTCTTGGTGGTTTGTTCTGGAGCTAGACATGCTGGCTGTCCAGTCTTGTATAAACACTAGAAACATCGAGCTGTTAAGCAGGTGAGCTGAGTGGTATGTACAGTATGTCAACAAAGTCATTAACAAAACAGGGAGAGATGGATGTGGCTTGTGGACCCCAGTACACAGTGTCATCCAAATACGAGAGGCAGGCTCACACCCGGGCCAGGTGGCAGCTGCAGATCAGGGTACACCCCTCTCAGGACTTGGCCCGGAGGGGGGCGTGCACAGTGAGGTCACCTGCTGTTGTTTCTGAGCCAAATGTCAACCCCAGACCCTCCCCAAGGGCCCCTGGAGGGTGGGAGCCACCCCAACTCACCGGAAGGCCTTGTAGGCAGGCCGGAACCAGCACACGTAGCCGCAGGGCGAGAAGAGGAGCAGCCAGAGCAGAGCCAGGCCAAAGTTAGCACCTGAGCCACCCGCGATCCACCAGGCCAGGCAGGCAACGAGGTTGACGCCCAGGGTGGCACAGTAGACTAGGGGAAGGAAGGAGAAAGAGGGCGCTGAATGGGACACCCCCTACTGCTGGGGTGTGGCTCCCATGAGCACAGAGACCTTGGGGCCAGAGAAGGGCCTGGGGGGCCCAGCTCTGTGCAGCTGCCCACCTGCTCCATCCACTCCGGACAGGAGCTCATCAGTGTGTGTACTCAGTTATGTCTGACTCTTTGCAACTCTATGGACTATAGTCCACCAGGCTCCTCTGTCCATGGGATTCTCTAGGCAAGAATACTGGAGTGGGTTGACATGCCCTCTTCCAGGGGCTCTTCCCAGCCCAGGACTGAACCCACATCTCCTGTGGCTTCCGCACTGGCAGGCAGGTTCTTTACCACTGAGCCATGAGAGAAGTTTGTCGGTAAGCTTTATTACTAAACCCTCAGGCTCCCACCCACCAAGCTCAAGACAAGTCCTGGGCCGGGCCTGTCCCGGGCCTGGGTCTCTGGGTGGTGCACCCCTCCCCCTGACTCACACAGCCACAGGCGGTAGATCCTCTTCACCAGGACCTGGTGCTCAATAGGGATTTCGTCAGAGAAGTTCTGGTAGAAGCAGGGCTTCAGAGGAATGAACTTGGGCAACGGGGGGAAGTTGTTCTCCTTTCCTGCAGGGACAGGGGTGCGGAAAAACTCACATTGCAGTCAGCTTGTAGTGGCCCTAGGGCTGTGCCCATCTGCTCCTGGGACCTGTGGATACATCACCTCATGGGGCAGAAGGGACTTTGCCAGAGGGATTAAGCT
Source organism: Bos indicus x Bos taurus (assembly GCF_003369695.1). Lineage (NCBI taxonomy): Eukaryota > Metazoa > Chordata > Mammalia > Artiodactyla > Bovidae > Bos > Bos indicus x Bos taurus. The sequence continues at coordinate 66,566,913 of NC_040082.1, forward strand.
AAGGCCCCTGAGATGGGATGATCCTGGACTCTCTGGGGAACCCAGTGCCATCACAGGGTCCTTATGAAAGGGAAGGGGTTGGGTCAGAGGCAGAGAGACGGGAGATGCTGAGCCATTGGCTGTGAGGATGGAGGGAGGGGCCGCGAGTCAGGGATGCAGCACCTCTAGAAGCTGGAAAAGGGGGGAGCCGGTGCTCCCTGAGAGCCTCCAGAGGGACCAGCCCTTCCCACACCTGGATTTAACCCTGTGGTACCCATGTGGGACTCCAGACCTCAGGACTGTCAGAGAACAAATTCTATTTACTTACTTATTTATGAACTTAGTTTCTGACCGCGCCACACAGCATGCAGGATCTTAGTTCCTCCACCTGGGATTGAACTCACACCCTCAGCACTGAAAGCAGGTAGTCCTAACCACTGGCCCTCCAGGGAAGTCCCAGGACAAATTTCTTTCAAGTATCTGAGTCTGTGGCAATTTCTTACGACAGTCACAGGGATACGTGAAGATTCAACAGCAGGGTCCACACATATCCACACTGTTGACTTCAGGGCAGGTTGTGGCACTTGGGACGTGGGAACCCCCTGGGGTTGCCATTACAAAGGACCACAGGCTGGGTGGCCTGATTGGACAGAGGTCTGTCCTGGCTCCGTTCTAGAGGCTGGACAATCAGATCTAGTGTCACAGGGCCACATTTCCCCCCGATGCTCTGTGCGCCCCAGGGTTATGAACCCGTCCCTCCAGCTCTGCCCCATCCTCCCTGCTTCCCTGTGTCTGTGCCCCTGTCTCCTCCATCTTAGGATGTCAGTCCCACTGTTATCTCAGGGCCACCCTGCTCCAACATGACTTCATCTCACAGCCACACCTGCCATTAGGTCCTCTTCCTGGAGTCTGGACTCCATGGGGTTTTTGTTTTCTTGGCCTCACTGCGAGGCTTGTAAGATCTTAGTTCTCTGACCAGGGATGAACCCAGGCCCCCAGCAGTGGAAGCTCAGAGTCTTAACCACTGGACCACCAGGGAAGTCCTGGGACTTCCTGTTTTCCAACATGGAACGCTTCCGTCTTACATGTGGGGCCCAGGGGCCGAGCTCATCTCTGTATGGTCCCTTTAGCACCTGTGCCACCTTGGTGGGCCGTGGACAGACTTCATAGCACAGTAACAAAGTGCTGCCCAGAGCTGCCCACTTGGGCTCCATGTCCGAGCAACTACACAGGTGCCCCCTGGGCTCTGCTGGCTGGGCCAGATGCTCACTGTGCGGACTTGTCACCCTGTTGTCCAATCCAGTGGCCAGAGCAGCCCCGACTCCCATCCCAGGAGGAGAGCGAGGCTGTGCCCCTCCTGGGGTCACAGTGTGCTCAGCCGCCCGGGGAACTTTCCAGATGGCCAGAGAAGCCAGGATCCCCCACTGCGGGGCGCGGGTGGGACTCACCTGACATTTCCGCTGCGAAGACAGGGTGGGAGTGGAAGCCTGCAGCCACCTGGAGGGGAGACAGGCACAGTCAGGGGGTCTCTACAGCTGCAGGGCGACCCCAACACCACCTGCGGATCCAGGGGCCACTGCAGTTACTGCCCTAACTACCAGAGCATCCACAGGGGTCTCTGGGCTCTTGGCTCAAGGCCAACCCAGCCCCACATGTGACACCAGTCACCACCTCGTGTCAGAGCCCTCCACCCCCACCCCGGGCAGCTTGCCACTGATGTGGGGGAGGCATCTGGGTGGAGGGTCCCAGTGACCCACCACTACTGCCCTCCTGCCCGTCCTCCCCCAACTCCCCCACAAAAGTGAACGTGTTAGTCACCCAACCCCCAAACTTTCCCTTTGTCCACGGATGGCTCTGCACACTTCCTATGGCCACAAAGTCTCCGAGTCACCAAAAACTGAGTCCACACTCATTGCAGTGTGACCTCAGGCAAGTTACACAACCTCTCTGGTCCATGGCTTTTGCCCCTATGAGCTTTGCAAGGCCAAGGACCCCACTGCAACCCAATTGAAATGCCTGGGGACAGGCCAGGCACCCAGCGACCCTGCCCAGGAGCCCGTGTCATGGAGCAGCCCCTCAGAGGAGGCACCACAGAGGTGCCAGTTGCACAAGGACCTAGGAGGCAGACATTACCTTCTCCAGGAAGCGGGGCAGGCAACGTGGCCACACCTGGTACCCAACCAGCACAGCTGAGCTTGAACAGCCCCCAGCACTGGGCACTGGAGCAGGTGCAGAGCCCCTTGGAGGGGGTCCAAGGGAAGGATCCAATGACTGAGAGTCTCCGGGTCCACCCCCGGCCCCCAGCTCAGAGAGTGCCTCCCCTGGGACCTGGAGCCTGGCCCAGCCCAGCCCTCCTGTCGCAGGCCCCACCGGCCATCTACCACTCTGGCTCCAGCAGACCCTCTACCTGCCCAGCCCCCATAGGCAAGGAGTAGCCCTGGGACGGGGGCTCAAGGCATGGATGTCTCAGGGGCCTGCAGCACACACATTTGCTGCTTAGAGTCCTGCACACATGGGTTCCAGGGCTAACCACTCCAGGGCAGGCAGACCCCCACCGGCCCCTCCAGGGACCCTCTGGGCACCTGGGAAGGATGGGAGACTGATACACTCAGCAATATCCAGGCTGATGGGCCCTCTCCTTAGGCTCTAGCCATAGCCATCCAGACTCTGGGGCCCCTCCCTGACTATACTCCACTCAGCAGCTCACCTCCCCACGCAAATCCAGGTATCAGAGAAAATGGCCACCCTGACCCAGGGACTCTCGGCCACCGGGGCCTCATGCCTTTGTTAACAGACACCAACCTGGTTTAAGTTGTTTATTTTCACGTCAAAGCTGTTCCCTGACACCTGAGAAAAGGGGACACAACGCTGGTGACCCCAGGGGCCCACCTGGGTCTGAAGGTGCCCAGCTACTCAGTCAGCTGGACCCCCACTCCGCCCAACTTTGAGGAAGACCGTGTCCAGAAAGGGACGCCCCCCATGTGCCAGCAGAAATAGCATGAGTGTCCATGAGTTGAGACCGGGCAAAAGCCCCTGGCGATGTGAGGAATGCTAAGGAGGGTCCAGGCCAGCACCTATGCCTTGGCGTCCAGCCCGTCGGGGTCCAGTTGGCGGCACTGGGCCTCCAGGATGCCGCGGAAGGCCTGGAAGCGGTGGTTGAGGTCAGGCCGGGCATGCAGGCGGAAGCGGGTACCGAGTGCACCGTCAGGCGAGGGCGCCCCATAAAAGACACGCCGCACCCGAGAGTGGACCAGGGCCATGGCGCACATGGCGCAGGGCTCGCGGGTGATGTACAGGTCATAGCCGGTGCACACGTAGGGCAGCCCGTCCTCGTCTTCATCCAGCTTGCGCACAGAGCCGGCGCGGACAGCCGGCGCGAAGGAGCAGGCAGGGTGGGGCGCCAGGTTGTAGGCACCGCAGCCCTGGCCTCGAGCTACCAGGTCAATGCACACCATGGCAGCGTGCAGCAGGGGGCTGGCGGCGCTGCTGCAGTCGTGGCCCGTGGCCAGCACGCGGCCTGAGGCTGGATCCACCACCACCGCACCCACAGCCCTCAAGCCCTTCGAGGCTGCCTGCTGCGCGGCCCACACGGCCCGCTCCATGTGGGCCTGCATTGCAGCCCGCTCCTGTGCCGAGAAGAGGCATCCAGCCAGGGCTCGGGTCACCTGCCTATCCTCGTGAAAAGTCGTGGGCCAGTGAGTGCGTGCCTCCTCGAACTGGCTCCTGGTCAGGGGCGGCCGCACAGGCACAGGCACCAGGAAGGGCTGCCCCAGGCCACGGGTGTCCACATCCGGCCTCGGGAGGAGCTCGGCCAGCGATCGCGAGTCCCGGGCTGGCCCCGCCAGGCACAGCAGCATTTCCAGCGAGTGTGGGCGGCCGGGGTCAGGGCTGGGCCGCACCCTCTTGAGGTGAGGCTGCGCAGGCAGCGGATGGACTGCTGACACCTCCTTGAGGAGGCGTGAGGTCTGGCTCTTGTCCAGGACGGGTGCAGCATAGGCCAGCACCAGCTCCACAGCCCCAGACTGCTGCTCTGACAGAATCGGGAGGGCTTGCCATGGCGGTTCTTGCTCGGGACTCCCGGCCTTTGCATCTCTGCGCAGCTCCATGACGCTCGGGGCGGGGTCCGTCCTCAGTGGGGCTCTGACTGTGGGAGACAGAGACCGGAGCAGGGCATCATCCTGGGCCGTGGAGGGGCCTGGCGAGCTGGAGGGGTCGTCCCAGGAGTGTGCCACGTCTGTAGGCTCGTCCCACCGAGCAAAAGGCACCAGCTGTCGTGCTCTCACTCACATCTTACTAACGCCGTGTTTGCACAGAGTTTAAACCGCCCTTGTCTGGGTGTCTTTTCTGTCCCCCCCTTTTTTTACCGAGAAATGCCATGAGCAAAAATGCACACTGGATCCCAGAGACTTAATACAAAAGAGAAAACTAACTGTATCGTTAAGTCTCTTTCTGTATTCCACGGACACAGACCAACTCACTACACCACTTTATTCAAAGGCCTTGAGATCCTTGGCTCTTCTTATCCTTGGGGGCCCTGGACCCAGTTCCCCATGGATGCTGAGGGATGGCTGTGTTGACTACATGGCTGAAGTGGGGATACTCTACATGTCTCAGGTTAAATAAACGTATGATTAAGGTTAAGTTCAACCGTTTCTTTGTAGTTTCCCAAAACGTGGCTTCTACACACTTCATGTCATGTACACGTCTCGCATTATATTCCTACTGGTTAGGGCTGCCCTGGATGAGAGCAGAAATGGGCCACAGATGACCTTCACGTGGCTCCAGGGGAGCTCTGTGCCATGGCTGCAGAGCCCGATGCCCTGGCGGTATCTGGGATTGGACCAACCCCTCCCACCTCTTTCCCATGGACGAGGTGTGCTGAGACCGTGTAACAGCCTGCCCCTTACTGCTTCAATGCAGCCTACTCATCACTCCTCAGCCCATGGGCCCTGCAGAGGGCCCGGGAGGTCCTCACCAACCACTCCAGCAAACACACAGTGTGGCTGGGGGCCCCTGGGGTACCCAGGACGCCAGGGCCAGGTCAGGCCCTGAGGAGGGTCCTGGGGGTGCTGGCTGTAAATCCACTCCCAGCACACACCGTGCCCAAGGCAAAATGGCCCCCACAGCCTGCTCTAGGCCACAAAAGGCCCCACTGTCTCCTGGGCAAGACAGACACAGTCCTGTTTGTCCCTCCAAGACTGCAACCTCTGTCTGACCGAAACAAAACAAGTGACAGAGACAGGAGGCTGGCCTCGGACTGCTGCTGGTGGGGCTGCCATCCTCCAGGGAGGAAATAAAAACCACCAGGAGGCCACCATCTGGCCCAGTGACCCCACTCCCAGGTGCAGGCCCAGGAGAACTGAAACACATGTCCACACAGCCATCCACACGCACGTGTTCACAGCAGCATGACTCCCAACAGCAAAAGGTGGCTGCAGGCCCATATGTTTACTGAAAGATAAACACACAAACACCAGGTGGTCCCCTCGCACACAGGAGCGTCCCTCAGCCATGGAGAGGAGAGAAGCCCTGACACTCACTGCCTCGTGAACAGACCCGGAGAACATGATGCTCAGTGAGAGAAGCAGACACAGGACACGCAGGGTGTGATCCCACTGGTGGGAAATGTCCAGAACAGGCCGATCCACAGACACAGAGAGTGGGTTCCTGGTTGTCAGGGGCTGGGAGGTGGGGGGATGGGGGGGTCTGCTCCTGGAGACAGGCTTCCTATTGGAAGACAGAATGTTCTCGAACTAGACAGAGGTAATGGTCATATAATACACTAAATACACTAAAAAACACTAAAAAGTATGCTTTATGTGGGTGATCCCCACACTATGTGAACCGTATCCTAGTAAAGCTGCTGTTCTTTCTGGCGGCGGTGGGGAAATCTGGCAGTCACCAGGGCATGCGTGCTTGCTTAATCCATCAGTCATGTTGGACTTTTTGTGATCCCACAGAATGTAGCCCACCAGACTCCTCTGTCCAGGGGATTTCCCAGACAAGAATACTAGAGTGGGTTGCCATGTCCTTCTCCAGGGGATCTTCCCGACCCAGGGATCAAATGGGCATCTCCTGCACTGGCAGGTGGACTGTATACCCACTGAGCCACCAGGGTCACAGCACACCTCTAACACGGCCCAGACCTCGTGACTGCTGCCAGTGCTGAAACCGCTCCCTGTCTTCACTCCTACAAATGGGCTCCCCAACTCCCGTCATGACCAGGACGGAGGCTGCAGGGCTCGTCCCTTTCCAGAGGTCAAGGGACTTGCCCAGGGCCACGTGCCTGGGAGGGCAGAGCTGCGGCCAGGTGGCCAACAGCTCCCAACTCTGCCTTCTGAGCCCCGTGGTGGGGGAGGGGCTTTACAGATGAGACACAGGTTCCTCCAGGGTGACACACCCAGACTGGGAGCTGAAGCCCACCCAGAAATGGCCCCCACGCCCAGTGATTTGCTTAAATGAACCCCGGGGACCTCAGCATGCTGGGAGGCTTATCTGTTCCTCTTTTCCTCCTCAAAACCACATGTCCACCCTGCCTGTGGGCACCCCCTCATCCACCCCAACTCTGGTCACCCCACTGCCCCACCCTGTCCAAGTGCCCTGCATGCGCACCCCCTCACACACACACACACACACACTGCCCCACACCCTCCCTGCTGTGCACTTGGCTGCTCCACCCAGCTCAGGCCCTTCCCTGGGTGTGTCTACCTCCCGCTGTCCACAGCTAGGGCACCTCCTAAAGGTTCCTGTGCTCCAATGGGGTGGAGGCCAGCCCCCTCCACAATTGTTTATATTTATGGTTGGAGCTTCTGTGGCTGGCACCCACTGTCAGGGCCACATAAGGCTCAATGGTGTGGGGAAGGTCCAGGAGGGTCCAGGAGACCAGGGAGCTGGGACCCCCCAACAGCCAGTCCCCTCACTGGGTGCCGGGGCCTGAAGCCCAGAAGGCATCAAGAACATGGGGCTTATTCAGTGAGCTGAGGCAGCCTCTGCAACCAGAGGTAGGGGCCTTATCTCACCCCTGGGTGTGTCCGGGCCCTGCCCACGTTCTCCTGGCTGAGACCAGACCTTAGGCCCAGGACAAGCTTCCCCCTCAGTAAAATGGGATCCACCACCACCCTGGCTGGGACAGAAAGTGAGAAAATCCATGAGGCTGGGCCCACCCCAGGGCACAGCTCTTCTCAGGAGCCAGTGCCCTGCGAAGGGCAGATTCCAGGAGGGTCCTCGGAGGCAGTGACCCACAGCTGGACCTGGAAAGCAGGTGAAGCAGGGTGGGGAGCCCTGAGCAGAAGGAACACCCAGTGTTGGAGTCTTGGACTCTTGAACAGTTGAGGCGGCGATGGCTTCAAATATGGTATCCAGAACTTGGCCCCGTGGAAGGGGGAAGGTGCATTAATGTCCACATCTGACAAGCTCCCCAACAAAGCAGGGTCCCCAGATAACATGCAGCATACCCCGCTAAGCGTGAACCCACATGAGCAGATGATTTCTGATTTATGTTAATAAATGTGTCTCATGGAACCTTTGCAATACTTTTATACTACTAATACATATATATATGTGCATGTATTTGTTGTTTACACAAAATTCTAATTTAATGGGGCAACCTGCCTGGTTATTTGCAAAACCTAGCCACCCTACCAGCAGGCCTTTGTGCACGAAAAATCGAGAACCATGCGCATGTCGGGTGTGGCAGACCCAAGGCCAGAATTTTAAAAAGCCTTGAAAACTCACACTTCCCTTAAGTATCAGCAAAGATTATCAATTTTTTGGGCTTCCCAAGTGGTTCAGTGGTAAACAATCCGCCTGTCAATGCAGGAGATGCGGGTTTGATCCCTGCGTCGGGAAAATCTCTTGGAGAAGGAAATGGCAACCCATTCAAGTATCCTAGCCTGGGAAATCCCAGGGACAGAGGAACCTGAGGGCCACAATCCATGGGGTCGGAGAGTGGGACACAACTGAGAGACTGAGCGCGCGCACAAACAAGACGTACAAAAGACTGGGGGTTTCGCCCTAAGCGGGCGGAAAGCTTGTAAACGGACAGCACGGAGGTACAAGGGTGACCAAGACGACCAAAGGCCTGAACACAGTGGAAGCCGTTAGGGCACGGGGTCTCCAAAACGGACGGCAGGGGCGAGCGCACGCGCAGAAGGACGACGGGCGCCGAAAGAGGGGTCCCAAAAACCTGGCCGCCCGGCGCGCACGCGCACATGCGCCCCTCCCCGCGTTCGCCCGGTGCGCGCGCACGAACCTGGTCCAGTTGGCGCCCCCGCCTTGCTCCCCACGCCGCTGGCGCCCCTCCGCAGGCGCGCCCCCTGCCCTCGCCCTCCTCGCCTTCCGCGGGAGCCTGGGTCGTAAAAGCCCGAGACCCCGGGGATGTGTGCTTACCTGAGGAGACAGGCGGAAGCGCTGCGCTTCACCAAGTCTTAGCAACCAGCCCGCCTGCTCCGCCTCTGCCACCGCCTGGAGCCTCGGGGCACGACGGGAGCGTAGTTCCAGGGGCGGAGTCGGCGCGAGGCGGAGGCGAGGCCGGGACTACAATCCCCACAAGGCCGCGCGCACCACCGACTCATTCCGCCCCTTTCTTGAGCGCGGCTGCTGTGACCCGCAGGAGAGTGAGGCGAGCTCTAAGTTAAGGGTTCGAGACCCAGCAGGGCGGCAGGAAAAGTTGGACCCTGGGAGTCTTTTGGGAAATCAGCTGAGTGAAGATACTGAGGCATAGGGGTTCAGGCCACGTGCCTCAGTCACTCCCAAAGTGCAGTTTGCTGCTGCCACGTGGCTCCAGAGATCCTGACCCCACAGACCTGGTTAAGGTCGGCTTCCAGTTCTGGTTGGAGCCCCAGCCGACCCCGGCCTTATTTTCTCATCTCTGCAGTAGACGAAGAGGATCTGTTGACACTCCTATGCAAAACTTGCTAATTTTATGAGCAAATCCAGTTATTCATTCTAATTAGAGATTAAAACCAGAGCGTCTCAACAAGGGGCAGTTTGTCCCTCCACTCCCAGGGGTGGTTACGTGGTGGCTACGCCGGGGGTGAGGGTGGGGGGTCCTCGCATCAAACCTAGGATGTCGCTGAACAAGTGAAAGTGGCTCAGTCATGTCCAACTCTTTGCGACCCCATGGTCTATACAGTCAGTGGAATTCTCCAGGCCAGAATACTGCAGTGCTGCAGTGGGTAGCTTTTCCCTTCTCCAGGGGATTTTCCTGACCCAGGAATGAAATTGGGGTCTCTTGCATTGCTGGCGGATTCTTTACCAGGTGAGCCACAAGGGAAGCCCAAGAACACTGGAGTGGATAGCCTATCCCTTCTCCAGGAGTTTTTCCGGACCCAGGAATCGAACCGGGGTCTCCTGCATTGCAGGCGGATTCTTTACCAACTGAGCTATCAGGGAGGCCTTACAATGCATGCTGCTGCTGCTAAATTGCTTCAGGTCATGTCCGACTCTGTGCAACCCCATAGATGGCAGCCCACCAGGCTCCCCCGTCCCTGGGATTTTCCAGGCAAGAATACTGGAGTGGGTTGCCATTTCCTTCACCAGGATGCCCCCAAATCAGCCTCCCCAATTGTCCACAATGCAGGCTTTAAAGACCTTGGTTTAACCGCACTGCTAAACAAGGAGAAAAATTTGGATTTGATAAAAAGGATCCTGAAGAGGGGAATTTTAATTCTTTCTATTTTTTTCCCCTGCTCCCCTCCTTCAAAAACCAAAGAATCAAAAAACAAACAAGGAATCCTCTGGCAAGATACATCCAATGTCTGGAAGCTGGTGGCTGGAGGAGAGAACCCTCCTCCTGTAGTCCCCACCGCAGCCCAGCTCCTCAACCCTACAGGGCCCTGAGAGTCCATCCTCTGTGTTTCTCCTCTTAATTTGCAAAGCATTGCCTGGTGTCCCGCTCTATTCCTACGTGAAACCGCATCGGGGGAAGCCATTCTACTTGAAGCTAGTTACTCTCTCTTTTTCTTTTCTCAATTAAAACTTAGATTGATGTGTGCTTTTAACTTAAAAACAAACAAACAAACAAAGACATCGTTCCATCCCTGGATGGCCCACTCAAGATAGCCAAAAGTTCCTGTCTAGCTTTTTTTTTTTTTGCCACAACATGCAGTTTGTGGGATCTTAGTTCCCCAACCAGGGATTGAACCTGGACCTTTGGCAGTAAAAGCAGGAGTCCTAACCAGTGAACCTAGGGAATTCCCTGCTGATTTTTTTAAATTGCTCTTTAATTAGTATTTCGTTAAAAGCAATGCCTAGAGTTTTGCATCTAAAAAGTGGATGTCTTCAACCTATTTTTCTGCTTGTTTTAAATTTCTCAAAATGCAAAAACACACAAATAGGGATGTAAAATGGCACAGCTGCTATGCAAAACATTGTGACAGCTCTTCAAAAAGTTAAACATGGACTTACCCCAAAATATAGCAATTCCATGTCTGAGTATAGACAGGAAAGAGTGGAAAGCAGGGACTTGAATGGGTACTTGCACAGTCATGTTCGTAGTAGGATTATCCACAATAGACCAAGGATGGAAACAGCTCAAATGTCCATCATCAGATGAATAGAGGAACGAAATGTGGTCCGTCTAATGGAATATTATTCAGCCACGAAAAGGATGGAGATTCTGACACCTGCTACAACGTGGCTGAACCTTGAGGACATGAGGCTCAGAGAAGCAGACACAGAAGGACACACACTGTCTGATTCCACTCATGGGAAGTCCCTGGAGGAGTCAAATGCACAGAGACAGGAAGTAGATGGTGGGGCCAAGGTCTGGGAGAGGGGATGAGAAGTGCCTGCTAATGGGTATGGGGTTTCCTTTTGGGGTGATAAAGATGTTCCACAATTAGAGACTTCCCTGGTGGTCCAGTGGTTAAGACGCTGCACTTGCAGTGCCAAGGCCAGCAGTTTGATTCCTGGTTGGGGAACTGGAATCACAAATGCTGTGTGGTATGACCAAGAAAGTTTTTAAAAATAAAGATGTTCCACAATTAGATAGAATTGACAGTTATACACATTGTGGATGTACCTTCTCTACCACCAAACTGTACCAAATTGGTGAATTTTTTGTTGTGTGAAATTCTCCTAAAAACAAGAACAACATAAAAGAGAGGAAAAGAAACGGTCCTTGACTTCCTACCTCCTCCTGCCTTCTTTTCCTTGCAGGACAAAGACAGGCAAGATTTCTGCAGTCCTCTCTCCACAGCCTGACAGCTGCTGGCGGGCCCCCACCCACCTATCTGCCTGCAGGGTCCCCCTGTCCACAGTGATTGGTTTGGGGAATGATCTTGTGACTCAAGTTGGACCAATGAGAGTCAGCCTGGAGACTGTCAGAAATATTAATATAAGCAGAGTCACTCATGGTTCCTTAGGGTGAAAGCCTGGAGCTGCCAGGAGTTATCTTTTGCCACCCCACAGTTGATCTTGTCTAGGAGGAAGCCACAACAGAAGAGGGCAGATCCTAGAAAGAGAAGTCCATGCCTTAACAACATTGTTTAAGCACCTTGATCCAGCCATACCTAATCAGTACACCCTTGGTCTTTCCTGTGGATTTGATTTGGGTTTGTGTGCGTTTGTGTGTGAGGCACTTTTTTATTTATTTTTATTAATTCTTATTGGAATATAGTTGCTTTACAATGTTGTGCTAATTTCTACTGTACAGCAAAGTGAATCAACTGTACACATACATATATCCCCTCTTTTTTATATTTCCTTCCCTTTCGGAGAAGGCAATGGCACCCTACTCCAGTACTCTTGCCTGGAAAATCCCATGGATGGATGAGCCTGGGAGGCTGCAGTCCATGGGGTCGCTGAGGGTCGGACATGACTGAATGACTTCACTTTCACTTTTCACTTTCATGCATTGGAGAAGGAAATGGCAACCCACTCCAGTGTTCTTGCCTGGAGAATCCCAGGGACGGGGCATCCTGGTAGGCTGCCATCTATGGGGTCGCACAGAAGTGCAACACGACTGAAGTGACTCAGCAGCAGCAGCAGCATACAATAGGTTCTCATTAGTTATGTATTTTATACATAGTATCAATAATGTATATATGTCAATCTCAACCTCCCAATTCATCCCACTCCCCACCTTCCCCCTTGGTATCCATACATTTCCTTTCTTTCTTTCTTTTTTGAGTCATACTTCAGGCTTTTGAAAATCAAGAGTTTCAGCTCCTAGTGTTCCTTTGGTTTTGACATGGTCCTTCATCCAGCACATCCGACAGGTAATGTGACCCTCAAAACACAATGGCAGATTAGTGTCCAGCACTGAAAGGTAGTAAAACCATGGAATCGGTTCCCAAACTGTAAGCTTAACAGCAGCAGATTGCACCCTGGAGTTAGTCAGAAGCCTGGTCAGCTGCCAGTCATTAGCCTTTCTCCTCTGCAGGGCAGGCAGTCGACAAATGTGTCCTGGGGGAAGAGAGGCTTCCCTCCAAGCCACCCTATCTCTGTGGGGCTGGGGCCAAAGTCAACATTTCTTGTGCCAAGTTGTGTGGCTTGTGTGTATCTGGCTCTTCATCCTGTTGACTTTCTGAGGTTGCTATGGGCATCTGTATGGGACCCAGGTGCTTCCCGCCTCTGTGGGGATCTTCCTGGAGATGGGTTGAGGGGCCTGCCTTCAGCTCCCCAGGGAAGGCAGATTAAAGCTGCAAGAGCCTGGAGGGAAAGTTGCCAGCCCCTGCTTCCCAGGGGTTACAGGACACTCAGCAAGTTAATCCTTACCTAGTTACCCAGGTTCTAAGAGGGCTCCGTGACTCTATCACACACACACAAGATCAGCCACCTGTCGTTGTTTAATAACTAAGTCATGTCCAGCTCTTTTCGACCCCCAAGGACTGCAGCACATCAGGTTTCCCTGTCCTTCACTATCTCCCAGAGTCTGCTTAAACTCATGTCCATTGAGTCAGTGATGCCCTACAACCATCTCATTCTTTGTCTCCCCTTTCTCCTCCTGCCCTCAATCTTTCCCAGCATCAGGGTCTTTTCCAATGAGTTGGCTCTTCACATCAGGTGGCCAAAGTATTGCAGCTTCAGCAACAGTCCTTCCAAAGAATATTTAGGGTTGATTTCCCTTAGGATTGATTGGTTTGATCTCCCTGCAGTCCAAGGGACTCTCAAGAGGTTTCTCTGGCACCACAACTCAAAAGCATCAGTTCTTCACCACTTTGTCTCCTTTATGGTCCAACTCTCACAGCCGTACATGACTACCGGAAAAATCATAGCTTTGACGCCAGCCATCTGTCATCTGGCAATTTCCCAAGCCCGGAAAACATTAGTTTCCTTTGCAAACTGAAGTATTGCAAAATTCTGAAATGCAACCCCTTTTCTCACAGCCCTTTAACCCTTAGTTTACACACAATGATAACCTACCTTGTTCTCTAAATTGCCAGGTGTCAGATGCTGAAATTAATGATGATAATTAACAGTGATTAATATTTACTAAGTGCTTGTTTGTTACAAGACACCATTCTAAACACTTTACATCATCTCCTTTAGTCTTTTCAACAACTCTGGAAGACAGCACCGCTTGCAACCCATTTTAAAGATGAGCAAGCTGATGCGATCTTCTAACCACCCATCTCTCTTTCACTGCACCTGTGTCCTTCTGATTATTTTATATTTATCCTTAGGTTTCTGTGTGCACTGCCAGCCCCCCATTACCCCCCCACCCCACTCCCCACCTCCCCCCCCCCACCCCCGCCACTAACATCCCGAGGTCTGCTTAGTTTAGCCAAAAACAGGCCCTGGCACAGCTAGGAAGACCACAAACCTTTGTTCCTGAGTTGCAGCCATAGAATGACCTCTTCTCTTGTCAGGGGGACTGGAAATGCACCCCACCAGGCACACATTCCAACTGACCCTCCCCAAATCCCTGGCCACCTGGGAGTGAAGTGTCAAAAAGGAACCCCATCTCCAGGTCTTCCTGTTCTTTCCTGGCCCGTTCTTTATTTTATTGTCTTTCCAGCATTTATATTAGCTGGCGATTTCTTTCTCTTTTTCTTTTTCTTTCATTTGTTTGGCTGCACCAGGTCTTAGTTGCAGCACCCATCATCTTTAGTTACCATATATGGGATCTTAGTTTCCCGGTCAGGGATGGAACATAGACCGCCTGCATTGGAAGCATGGAGTCTTAGCCACTGGACAAATCAGGGAATTCCCTAGCTGGTGGTATCTTATTATCCAGAATGTCTGCTCCAAGATGGCTGGAAATTTTGTCTACTGCGGTATCCCCATTGCCCAGAGAGCACATGCATGTGAACAGGGGACGTTTGTCTTGTTATGTAAGCAAGTCCTTCCCTCACGCATCTTACCCCGCCCCTAGCCTGCACCCCTACTCCGACCCTCCAGGATCAAGCGGGCACTTTCGCCACCTACCGGCCAAAGGCAGCATGACCCGAATTCTGGGCTCCATCTTCAGGATCTGGGAATGCAGTTATTGGGTCATTTCCCCAAAACTCTCCATGCCCACTGCCCCTGGCGCCTCCCAGCCAGAAAGCAGCAGCATCTGACTCAAGGTTGCTCTCACCAAGGCAGGGGCTGCATGACAGAAGTGGATCTCGGGGCGCGGTCCCCATCACCACCACTACGGGAGATCCTTTAGAAATGCAGACACTTGGGACTTCCCTGGTTGTCCAATGGTTAAGGCTCCGAGCTTCCAACTCAAGGGGACCCCAGTACAATCCCAGGTATCGGAACTAAGGCCTGCCATTTCTCAGCAAAAAAAAATAAAAGGAAGAAATAAAGATTCTTGGCTCATCCTCGGACCTGCAGAATCAGAAACTTGGGGCGAGGCCAGGCCTTCTGTGTTTCAGTGTTTCAGCGAGCCCCCACGGGGGCAACCCTCCAGGCCCTGAGCAGCAATCCTCAACCACCTTTGCTCCCCAGCATTTGCCACAATTGGAGAGTGCACCTGGCCCAGTGCAGTTGGGGACCAGGGATGCTGCTCACTACCCTGCAGTGCCCAGAAGGGCCCCAACTCAGGACTGTTTGGCCCCAGTAGCAGCAGTGCCCAGGTTAAAAAGCCCCTACTATTTGGGAGGAAAAATGGAATCCGATTCAATTGAGGCCATGCTCACACCACACACCAAGGTAAATGCCAAATGGTCAGACAGCATAAATCAGGGTGGCCCCCAGTGTCTGCTTTTCCTCATCTTCCTCCAAGTTTCATGTGTATTTAGATGTATGCAGCATCCCAAAGTCACTGCAGATGGTGACTGGAGCCATGAAAGTAGAAGACACTTGCTCCTTGGAAGGAAAGCATTGACAAACCTAGATCGCGTATTAAAAAGCAGAGACATCACTTTGCCGACAAAGGTCTGTATAGTCAAAGCTATGGCTTATCCAGTAGTCATGTATGGATGTGAGACTTGGACCAAAGAGAAGGCTGAGCGCCAAAGAATTGATTCTTTGGAATTGTGGTACTGGAGAAGACACTTGAGAGTCCTTTGGACTACAAGGAGATCAAAGCAGTCAATCCTAAAGGAAATCAACCCTGATTATTCACTGGAAGGACTGATTCTGAAACTGAAGCTCCAATACTTTGGCCACCTTATGCAAAGAAGTGACTCATTGGAAAAGACCCTGATGCTAGAAAAGATTGAGGGCATGAGGAGAAGCGGGTGACAGAGGATGAGATGGTTAGATGGCATCACTGACTTAATGGAAACGAATTTGAGCAAACTCTGGGAGATAGTGAAGGACAGGGTAGCCTGGTGTGCTGCAGTCCATGGAATTGCAGAGAGTGGGACACAACTGAGTGACTGAACAACAACAAAAACAATTTGCTAATCCCAAACCCCTCATTTATCCTTCCCCCACACCATGTTCCACTTGATAACCATACGTTTGTTCTCTGCATTAATTTTGACTTTTGTAATGTTTTTTGTTGCTCGACTACATTGTTAACCGTGGTACTTTTTTTTCTGGCCATGCCACTAGGCATGCAGGATCTTAGTTCCCCAACGAAAAATTGAACCCTTGGCCCTTGCATTGAAAGCTTGGAGTCTTAACCACTGGACCACCTCAGGAGCCCTTATTTTGATTTTTAAATATATTGAAATAAAATTGTATTTACCTCTACAATGGAGTTTTTCTGACATGACTCAAGTCCACCTCTGCAGAGAAGGATCCAGGCAAGTGAGCCCAGGGGATTTGCTGTGGTTCTTGGGCCTCCACCTGCTGGGGTCATGACTGCCAGATCTGACCTCCTGGGGCGGACAGGGAGGGGCCCTGGCTCCTTTGGCCCTACAGTTAAAAAACTGAAAAATTACTTAGGTACAATGATTAAGTTTTGTAACATGTGTATTGAGATACAATCTCAAGGCCAATACTTCACTCATTTAAATCGTACAGATCAGTGGTTTTCACAAGCTTTCGCAACCAGCACCACAATCTATTTCAGAGATTTTTATCTCCCAGAAAGGAAACGCCCCCCTCTTCATTAGTAGTCACTCTTTCCTGGACCCTGGACACAGAGCATGGAGTGGACCACAGACTAGGTCCCTGCTCCGGGAGTGCTCATGAGCAGTGGAAGGAGACAAGTAATAACCAAGTCAGATAAAATAAAGATGAGGTTGGGACTTACCTGCTGGCCCAGCATTAAGGGGAACCTGGATTTGATCCCTGGTCAGAGAACTAGATCCCACATTCTGCAACTCAGTATCTGTCATGCCACATCAAAGAGGCCAAGTGCCACAATTAACACTCAGGGCAGCTAAATACGTAAATAAGTTTGGTCATTTCCAAGACTCACAGGAAGTGCTCTACAGAAAACAGAAGGTAGGTGCTGCTGCTACCCAAAGCTCAGCCTCTGTACACCGGTGCCCAGTCAAACCCTGGAGACAGAGCTCCGGGTGGAGTAGAAAGCTGCTCCATCAGTGTCTGACTCTGCAATGCCATGGACTGAAGCCCGCCAGCCTCCTCTACCCATGGGATTCTCCAGGCAAGAATACTGGCGGCGGTTGCCATGCCCTCCTCCAAGGGATCTTCTTGACACAGAGATGGAATCCACATCTCCATCGGCAGGTGGGTTCTTTACCAGTAGCTCCACCTGAGTCAGGAGATCCCCTGAAAAAGGAAACGAATGGCATTCCACTCTAGTATGCCTGGGAAATTCCATGAACAGAGGAGACTGGCGGACTACAGTCCATGGCCACAAAATCGGACATGATTTAGTGACTGAGCACTTGGCTCTGCACGTTGAAACCTGGAAGATTCCCTGGGGTTTGAGTTTGGAGAAAATCGGGGCAGGGGGAGGAGATAAGTCAGGGAGCCAGACAGCTCAGCTACTTTGGACAACCATTTGGCAGTGTGGATCAGATCTATACTCATGGGGCTTCCTCAATGGCTCAGTTGGTAAAGAATCCGCCGGCCAGTGTGGAAGACACAGGTTCAATCCCTGGTCTGGGAAGATTCCACATGCCATGGAGCAACTAAACCCGTCCATCACAACTACTGAGACCACATGCTATGACTACTGAAGCCCACTTGCCCTAGAACCTGGGCTCCACAACCAGAGCAGCCACTACAGTGAGATGCCTGCACACCGCAACTAGAGTAGCTCCCGCTCACTGCAACTAGAGAAAGCCCAAACATTGCAGCACAGCACAGCCAAAAATTAGTTAACTAATTAATTTAATTTAATTAAAGAATACAAGTACTTATATCCAGGAAAAGACTCATAGGAACTGTGTTCATAATAGCTCCAAAGTGGAAACAACCCAAGTGTCCATTTTTGAGAGCTGGGTCAAGAAATGGTGGTATGTGGGACTTCCCTGGTGGTCCAGCACTTAAGGCTCTTCACACGAAATTCAGGGACCTAGGTTCAATCCCTGGTTAGGGAACCATGATCCTGGATGCTCCAACTAAAAAAGATTCTGCATGCCACAGTGAAGACTCTGAGAGCCACAGTTAAAACCTGGTCAGTCAGAAAAAAAAGAAGTGGTATGTAATAAACAAGGTCCTACTGTATATCACAGAGAACTATATTCAATATCCTATGATAAATCACAATGGAAAAGAATATATATATATATAAATATATAAAAGAGTATAGGGACTTTCAAGGATGTCCAGTGGTTAAGACCGTGTGCTTCCACTGCAGGGGGCACAGGTATGATCCCTGTTGGGAAAACTAAGATTCCACATGCCACACAGTGACCAAAAAGAGAAAAAGGAAAAAAATGTATATGTAGGCATAACTGAATCACTTTGCTGTACAGCAGTAATTAATACAACATTGCAAATCAAGTATATTTCAAACAATCACAATTCTCAGGTCATTGTATCAGAAGAACAAGAATGCTTGTGAATTCTTGTAATCTGTATTTTGACTTAGGCTCATACAGTGCATTGAGAAAGACTTCTTTAGATAATTTGTGAACTTAATACACGTAAATTAGTAAAACTGAATGGTTTTTAACATGTTAAAAAAAAAGAAACAGTGGTTTGTTTACAAAATGGAATATTATGCAGTAAGGAAAAAGGTACCTGCCTGCTGCATGCAACCTGTTCTGCATCCCAGGGACACAGCATGGAATGGATGAATCTGGCTGGGAGAGAACAAACTGTAGGACTTCACTTAGGGAGAGTACAAAATTGGACCAAACTCATCAGTGGTGATGAAAGTCAACCACTGGTGACCTCTGGCAGGGGAGAAATTGGTACAGGGCAAGAGGGAGCTTCTTGGGAGAGGAGGGCCGAGGATGAGGCTGGCAGTGGGTCACAGTGAGCTTGTATATATTTGTGTGCAATTTTTAAGGACTATTTCTTTCTTTCCTTTTTTTTTTTTTTTTTTGGCCATGCAGTGTGCTGGTTAGTTCTCCAACCAGGGATCAAACCTGTGTCCTCTGCAGTGGAATCTTGGAGTCCTAACCACTGGACATCCAGAGAATTCCCAGTATATCTTTTTAAAAAAAAAAAACATGATTTCTGGGTGTGTCTGTGCAAGGATTCCTGGATGAGGCAGTGCTTTGAATTGATGGGCTCCCTAAAGCAGATGGCCTTCAGTGGGCATCAACCCACATGTTGTTGACCTGAATGCAAAGCGAAGGAAAGTGGAATCTGTCCTCTCTGCCGGATGGCTGGCAGGATCACCCATCACTTCCTGTCCTTGGTCTTACAGCATCAGCTACCCTGGGTGTCCAGTTTGCAGACAGCAGGTCAGGATGGAGGGAATTCTCAATATCCATTATCCTGATTATACATCTCTTTCTGGGCAGCAGTGTATCTACATTTATATCCTCATCTATCCTATTGGCTCTGTTTCTCTGGAGAACCCTCATCCCAGCTCCCAGGCTGGTTCTCCTGCACCGTTTTGCTCTGAAACCCAACTACTGAGACCGGGCAGCCAAGCAGTGGGTGCTGGGTCTGGCTGTGTCCAAGGAAAGAGTGGGGCTGGGTTCCAGGCAGGGGTCTTCCTCAGAAAAGTCCCATGCGTGCTCCCCACCCCCCCCCCAACCACAATCAGCTGGGTAAGCAGCGCTATTTTCAGATGCAACCCACCCCCCCCCCGACTTCCTTCCTTGACTCTCAGAAGCCCACTTCCTGACTAGGTCTCATTCTTCCCCACTTGGGGTGGTGCACAAAAAAACGTGTCCATGAGGGTGTTTCTCCACCAACTCCCAGACCCTGACCATGCGTGGGTCCTTTCCCCAAACCACGATGGGCCACACAACATAGAGATCCCAGCACAGAATGAAAGTGCAGATGCCCTTGGTCAAATGTTAAGAATTTCAAGACACAAGCAAATCCCTCCTGAGCTGGGGACACCAGATGACTGCAGGAGTCTCAGGCCAGGATGCTGGCACTGCCCTAACCACCTGCAGACCTCTCCCTACCTCTTGGTTTCATCAAGTTATATTTAATTGTTGTAAAATACACATACCATAAATTTGCCATCTTAACCATATTTTAAGTGCACAGCTCAATGGTGTTAAGTACATTCATATTGTCCTGCAACCATCCCCGTTATCATCTCCAGAACTTTCTCATCTTCCCAAACTGAAGCTCTGCCCACATGAAAGACTCCCCTCCCCCAGCCTCTGGCCCCACCATCTACTTCCTGCCTCTGTGGATCTGACCCCTCTAGGGACCTCCTGTGAGTGGATTCAGACAGTGTGTGTCCTTCCGTGTCTGGCTTCTCTCACTGAGCGTCACATCCTTAAGGTTCAGCCAAGGTGTAGATGTCAGAGTCTCCTACCGCATTCCACTATGTGGATGGACCACATTTTTTCATCCATCAAGCCACTCATGCAGCTCCTATCTTTGGCTGTTAAAAATCACGCTGGTGTGAACACTCTTCTACAGTATCTGAGTTCTGGCTTTCATTTCTTTCAGGTCTGAACTCGAGAAACTCAAGCATGAATTATTTTTTGGCCGCACTGGATGTCATGTAGGATCTTAGTTTCCCGACCAGGGGTTGAATTCATGTTCACTGCATTGGGCATATAGTTTTTATTTCAGCTTCTCACCAATCCTAACAGTGAAACACTCCCTTGACAGAGCAAAACCAACGCAAACTCAGAAGACACATCAAAGCGTGAAGAAGAGAAAAAAAAAATCTCCCATAACCTCATCTGCCATCATCCTCCCCGTTCCCAGGGTGGCGTGTTTTTCTCCAAGTGGCACCTGGGGTTGTGTTGTTTCTTGGAGGAAGCAGCGTGAATCTTCTCCTTAGAATCCTCTGCTTCCAGGAAACCTCCCCGAAATCCCCACCTACCAGTGGGAAATGCCCAGGTACTATTTTAGTCCTGCCCATAGAGGACAATCCTAAAGGGTTGATATCCTTCCAACTCTGAAAAGTCATTGGAAGGACTGATGCTGAAGCTGAAGCTCCGGTACTTTGGCCACCTGATGTGAAGTGAGGACTCCTTGGAAAAGGCCCTGATGCTGGGAAAGATTGAAGGCAGGAGGAGAAGGGGGTGACAGAGGATGAGATAGTTGGATGGCATTATCGGCTCAATGGATATGAGTTTGAGCAAACTTTGGGAGATAGTGAAAGACAGGGGAGACTGGCATGCTACAGTCCATAGGGTTTCAGACATGACTTAGCAACTGAATAACAACACAGTGGAAACAACCTACTTGTCCAGCAGGAGGGGACTGAATACACAGCAGGGGGGCCGGCCCTGGGGTTGCATGATAGGATTGCAAGATGGGCCCAGGGGGAAGAAGTGACCATCTGGGCAGTGTTGCTAAAACCTGCTGTGTGTATCAATAATAATAATAGGGAATAATGACTTTAAAAAAAAAAATAGGGACTTCCTTGGTGGTCCAGTGGTTAGGACTCTATGCTTGCACTGCAGGGGAGGGGTGGGTTTGATTTCTGGTTGAGGAACTAAGATCCTGCATGCTGTGGGAAGCAGCCAAAACATAAAAAAATAGAATAATAAATGGGACAGTCTCTTTACACCTGCTCATAGGTGGACACAGATGCCAGGGTTTCTCAACCCTGAATTAGTTGCAGCTTGGAATAGTGGCTGCCTTGAGAGATGGGGTCATGTTTCCCAGAGAATGAGATTGGGGCAGAGATGTTTTCTGCACAACCGTACTGACCCTTTGAATTTTGAACCATATAAATATTATTTCCCATAAAAATATAAGTCGAAGTAAAGCTATTAAAATAAAAAAAAGAAAAGACCAGCCACTTTGTAATGGTCTGCATATCTCGGTGTGCTCAGTTGTTCCATCATGTCTGACTCTTTGTCACCTCATGGACTGTAGCCCTCCAGGCTCCTTGGTCCATGGGGATTCTCCACGCAGAAATAGTCTTTTTCATCAAGCGTCAACCATAATCATTTTTTTAAGAAAATCTTTTGGCTGAACCACATAGCATGTAGGATCTTAGTTCCCAGACCTGGATTTGAACCTGTGTCCCCTGCATTGGAAGCATAGAGTCTTAACCACTGGATGACCAGGGAAGTCCCCAAACATAATCTTTTTATTTAATTTCCTCTCTTCACTTTGAGGATATTTTTCTGTTTCATCGGATGATTAACTTTGCTTCTTAAAAGAACTCCCTTTTCTCCCTCCCACCTCCCCTCTCTACTGTAAGCATTTATTGAGAACCAATTGAATGCTGAGCCCCAAACTGGGCACCAGAGTTAAACAGGAGACCAAAAGGAAACCAATGCAGATGCTTTTTGTCTTGGAGTTCAGTGGCTAGACTGAAACTTCTAGAACTTTCCAAGTGACAGACTTGTTCTCCACCTGTGCCTTCCACAATGGGAGCCCCCAGCGC
Organism: Bos indicus x Bos taurus; assembly: GCF_003369695.1. Classification (NCBI taxonomy): domain Eukaryota; kingdom Metazoa; phylum Chordata; class Mammalia; order Artiodactyla; family Bovidae; genus Bos; species Bos indicus x Bos taurus. Next base: position 66,589,129 of record NC_040082.1, read on the forward strand.
TGCATGGCTCTTGAGTACTTGAAAGGACCCCATTGCAACTGAAGAAGTCCAATTTAAATTGTATTTACTTTTCATCCATTTATTTACATGTAAATAGCAGCTCAGAGCTGATGGCCTCCTTATTGGAGAGTGTGTGTGCTGTTGCTTCAGTCATGTCTGACTCCTTGTGACCCTAAAGACTATAGACCACCAGGCTCTTTTGTCCATGGGATTCTCCAGAGAAGAATACTGGAGTGGGTTGCCATTTCCTTCTGCAGGGAATCTTTCCAACCCAGGGATTGAACCTGTAGTTCTTATGTCTCCTGCATTGGCAGGTGGATTCTTTACCACTATCGCCACCTGGGAAGCCCCTATTGAATAGCACCTGACTGGAGCTCACTGATCCAGGCAGGATTGATCACAGAGACAGACAGCAGTGAGCACTGGCTTGAAGCAAGGTCTTAGTTCCCTGCCCAGGAACTGAATCTGGGAAGCCTGGATGAAAATCAGAAATCCTGGCCACTACTAGTCCACAAGGGGCCTCAGGCTTAAGGCAGAGTTCCTCCTGGCTGTCTATCCCATTGAAAAATGCATTTCTCAAGGAAGCCAAAATCTGTAGAAACACTACAAAGCCTATTATTAGAGATACAACACAATAAGCTGGAGAGCACACAGAGAAACAATTTGTTTAGTTAAAGGACTTCCCTGTAGTTCAGTGGCTGAGCCTCTGGGCTCCCAATGCAAGGGACCTGGGTGCGATCCCTGGTTAGGGAACTAGATCCCACATGCTGCAACTAAGATTCTGGCACAGCCAAATAAATGAATAAATATTTTTAAAGAGCTTCCAAACATTAAAAAAAAAAAAAAAAGACTGAAGCAAGGTAGAGATCCCCCTACACATGGAAAAGGGTGTGAGCATCTTCCCTAATAAGGCAGAGTGCAGTGAAGAGATGATTAAATCATTTATATTCAGTAGTTCTTCAGGGTCTTTGTTTACCTTTGACCAATTACCTGGTTTATTTTTCCACACCTCACCCACCCTAGGACCCTCCCCAACATGTGGACACAATTTTTTTCCAAGATGGATTCCAGCCTAGAGGCCAACAGGGAGGCTTGAGATCACCTATTATGGGGGGGCAGCCCTTCCTCTTTGACACCCAAGGAGCTTTTCCGTACATGTGCAGTGTCTCCCTTGTCCCCAGGATGGGAAACATGTAACCTCTTGATCTTTTCCTCAAACAGGATTGCTTTTAAGACCATTGATTCCTGAGACTTCCCTGGTGGTTCAATGGTTAAGATTCTACACTCCCAATGCAGGGGACCTGGGTTCAATCCCTGGTCCAGGAACTAGATCCAACATGCCACAACTAAGAGATCCCACGTGCTGCAACTAAGACCCGGAGTAACCAAGTAAATAAATAAATATCTAAGAAATTAAAAAAGACAACATTGGACAGCCACATCTAAGATAATGAAATAAGGTTACTCTTTAATTCCATACACAAAAATAAGCTCAAAATAGATTGAAGACCTACATGTGAGACCAGACATTACAAAACTCCTAGAGGAAAACAAGCAGAACACTTTCTGACATAAACCACAGCAACATCTTTTCTGACCCATCTCTCAGAACAATGGAAATAAAAACAAAAATAAACAAATGGGACCTACGTAAACTCAAAAGCTTTTGCACAGCCAGGGAAACAATAAACAAAATGAAAAGACAACCCACAGATTGGGAGAAAATATTTGCAAATGATGTGACCAATAAGGAATTAGTCTCCAAAATTTACAAACAGCTTATGACACTTAACAGCATCAAAACAAACAACCCACTCAAAAAATGGGCAGAGGACCTGAATACACATTTCTCCAAAGAGAATATACAGATGGCCAACAGGCACATGAAAAGATGTTCAACACTGCTAATTATTAGAGAAAGCAAATCAAAACTCCAATGAGATATCACCTTACACTGGTCAGAATGGCTAGCATAGAGGGTATGGCTCCCCTCCCTTCCTCCCAGTCCCACGGTTTTCATTTCAGGATCTCAGGGACAACCTTGGAGCCTCTTGTTCTGAATCACTAGGAAATTCACGCAGAGTCTGTAGGGGGTTCATAAATAAGCCCCCCCCCCAAAAAAAAAAACAGAATGGCTAGCATAAACCTTGCCTGGAAAATCCCATGAATGGAGGAGCCTGGTAGGCTGCAGTCCATGGGGTCGCTAGGAGTCGGACGCGACTGAGCGACTTCACTTTCACTTTTCACTTTCATGCATTGGAGAAGGAAATGGCAACCCACTCCAGTATTCTTGCCTGGAGAATCCCGGGGACAGAGGAGCCTAGTGGGCTGCCGTCTATGGGGTCGCACAGAGTCGGACACGACTGAAGCGACTTAGCAGCAGCAGCATAAACACACACACACACACAAATACTGGAGAGGATGTGGAGAGAAGGGAGCCCTCCTACACTGTTGGTGGGAATGTAATCTGACAGAGCCACTACAGAGAACAGTGCGGATGTTCCTTAAAAAACTAAAAATAGAGCTATCATATGACCCTGAAATCCCACTCCTAGGCCTATATCTGGACAAAAACATGATCTGAAAGGATACATGTACCCCTATGTTCATTGCAACACTGTTTAAAGTAGCCTGGACATAGGAGCAACCTAAATGTCCGTGGACAGAGGAATGGTAAAGATGTGGTACATATATACAATGGAATATTACTCAACCATTAAAAAGAATGAAATAATGTCATCTGCAGCAACAAAGATGGACTTAGAGAGTGTCATACCAGTGAAGTAAGACAGAGAAGGAGAAACATTGTATGACATCCCTTATATTCGGGATCTCAAAAGCAGTGGTACAAATGAACTCACAAAACAGAAAGAGACTCCCACACTTAGAAAAGGAACTTACGGTTACCTGGTGGAGGTGGGTGCATACGTGCTCAGTCGTGTCTGACTCTTTGTGACCCTATGGACTATAGCCTACCAGGCTCCTTTGTGCGTGGGATTCTCCAGGCAAGGATACTGGAATGGGTTGCCATGCCCTTCTCCAGTGGATCTTCCTGACCCAGGGATTGAACCCACATCTCTTAGGTCTCCTGCATTGGCAGATGCAGGAGAATGGATACATAACTGTATGGCTGAGTCTCTTCATTGTTCACCTGAAACTAACATGACATTGTTAACTGACTATACTCCAATACAACATAAAATTTTAAAGTTTGGGGGAAAAAAAGACAAGAGCATTGATTCCTGTGGTCACATTATTTTCCGGACAGACTGAGGTCTGTGCCAGTGGCAACCAAAAGTTTCCAGAGCCTCCCGCCATCCTCCTGAAAGCCTTCCTCTTGGCTGGGAGTTATCCTCCTCCCATGTATCTATCGACTCTTCAGAAAGCATGGGGGACAGCTGGGGACATAGTGGACAAGAGTCCGGCTCCCTGCCCTGGGGGGAGCTTGGAGCTCGTGGAATATGGGGAGGATAGATGACAAACAAACAACTCCGTAAAATGATGGCAAGTTTTCTATTAGAAAAATAAATAGGGTGTGGTAGGGACTTTGGCTGAGGGAGGTCAGTGAGGGCTTCCTAAGGAGGTGATATTTGTGCATGTGCCTGAGGAGGAGGAGGAGCCAGCCATGTGTCTATCTGGAGGCATTCTAGGCAGGAAACATTGCTTGTGAAAGGCCCTGAGGTAGGGACAAATTTGGATCATAGAAAAAGCAAGATAATTCCAGAAAAAATCTAGTTCTGCTTCATTGACTATGCTATAGCTTTTGACTGTGTGGATCAAAAAAACTGTGGAAAATTCTTAAAGAGATGGGAATAGCAGACCACCTTACCTGCCTCCTGAGAAACTTGTATGCCGGTCATGAAGCAACAGTTAGAATTGGACATGGAACAACAGACTTGTTCCAAATTAGGAAAGGAATACATCAAGGCTGTATACTGTCATCCTGCTTATTTAACTTATTATGCAAAGTACATCATTCGTGATGCTGGGCTGGATGAACCACAGCTGGAATCAAGGGACAGCACCCTAGAGCACACAGCTGAGGGAGGGGGCAGCTAGGTCCTGGGCAGGGGATCAGAGAGAACCAGCTAGAACCCACCTCTGGACAGTGTCCAGTCCTGATCCTGAGTCCTCTCCCAGCAGCTGACCCCAGGGAATGGGGCCTTGCGGAAGGACTCTCCTCTTTTACCTTCATTAAGAGGCTCTTTAGTTCCTCTACACTTTCTGCCATAAGAGCGGTGTCATCTGCATATCTGAGGTTATCGATATTTCTCCTGGCAATCTTGATTCCACCTTGTGCTTCATCCAGTTTTAAGAAAAGACTGACTTAAAACTCAACTTTCAAAAAACTGAGATCATGGCATCTGGTCCCATCGTTTCATGGCAAATAGACAGGGGAAATCATGGAAACCGTGACAGATTTTATTTTCTTGGGCTCCAAAATCACTGGACAGTGACTGCAGCTATGAAATTAAAAGACACTTGTTTCTTGGAAGAAAAGCTATGACAAACCTAGACAGCATATTAAAAAGCAGAGACATCACTTTGCCAAAAAAGTTCTGTATAGTGAAAGCTATGGTTTTTCCAGTAGTCATGTATGGATGTGAGAGCTGGCGGTAAAGAAGGCTGAGCACTGAAGAATTGACACTTTCAAACTGCGGTGTTGGAGACGACTCTTCAGTGTCCCTTGGACTGAAAGAAGATCAAACCAGTCAATCCTAAAGGAAATCAATCCTAGATATTCACTGGAAGGACTGATGCCGAAGCTGAAGCTCCAATACTTTGGTCACCTGATGCAAAGAAGTGACTTATTGGAAAAGACCCTGATTCTGGGAAAGATTGAAGGCAGGAGGAGAAGGGGATGACAGAGGACAGGATGGTTGGATGGCATAACTGACTCGATGGACATGAGTTTGAGCAAGCTCCGGGAGATGGTGAAGGACAGGGAAGACTGGAGTGCTGCAGTCCATGGGGTCACAAACAGTTGGACACAATGTAGTGACTGAACAACCAGGGACAAACTTCTCAAGGGTGGCTTGGCTGGGGCAGAGAGAGCAAGGGCAAAGAGGTGGGGAAAATGGGCCAGTAGGTGCTGGGCAACACCAAGCAGGTGCTTTGGGAAGGGAAGGTGTTGGGACTGACCTTCAGAGACCTTGGGGAATTCACAGCAGTGCCTTCATCTTTTCTGGATGCCTTCTGGTGGGTGGGGGAACTCCGCAGGGGTGGGGCAGGCCCCATTTGGGTGGGGACTAAGCCTATCCCCTCCTCCTGGCCACCCCCTCACACACACACAGATGTTCCCCTTGGGGCATTTCAGTCCTGGAGAAGCTGGGCTTTCAGGTGTTGCAGCAGCTCTGGCCCTTTCTAGCCCAGGGGAGGAGGGGAAGATAGGGCTGTGGGGTGGGGGAGTGTGGAGGAAGGCTGTGGACAGGCCTCTTCCTGTTCTGGCACAAGGAAATGGAAGGAGCCTGGCTTAGGTGTGACATTTGGACCTCAGGAGGACAGCTGATGCCGGGAGCCTTGAGGGGACAGCTGAGGCAGGGGCGTGTCCAGGCACCCAGGGACAGCCCCCTGGAGCACACAGCTGAGGGAGGTCAGCTAGGGCCTGGGCAGGGGGTCAGAGGGAACCAGCTGGAAACCACCTCTGGAGAGTGTCCAATCCTGAGCCTGAATCCTCTCCTGGCAGCTGACCCCAGGGAATGGGGCCTTGGGGAAGGACTGGCCAGGGAGGCCTATCTCTGCAAATGAAGCTGAAAGTTAGATTCTCTGGGGGAGGACGGGGAGCCGGGGCTGCCTGTAGCAGGTGGGGCGGATGTTGAGCTGCGATAGGCTGGCCTGGCCAAGGCCGAGGCTGTCCCACTAACTCACTGTCCCGCTTTGACTAGGCACTGTCAGCCTCCAGTTTTTCTGTCTTCCTCCCAATCACTCCTCAGAAAGGCCTGCCCTGACCGCCCGGGTCACCTTTAGCCACACTGCCACTTTGTTTCCAAGCCTCATTCTTGTCCATCTGCTTTGCCTTCAGCTGTGTCACCAGCCGCTGTCTCCCTGCCCGCAGGGTGAGCTGAATGGGAGACAGTCGGAAACCCTAATATTTTAATGCTCAATGAAAACGCCTAATGTGTGTGTGTGCTCAGTTGTGTCGGACTCTTTGCCACTGCATGGACTGTAGCGCCAGGCTCCTCCGTCCATGGGATTCTCTAGGCCAGAATACTGCAGCGGGTTGCTATTTCCTCCTCTAGGGGAATCTTCCCGACTCAGGGATCAAACCTACATTGCAGGCGGATTCTTTACCACTGAGCCACCAGGGAACTGGTGATGGGGGTGGGGGTGGTTGGTTGAGGGGCGTGGGGAGGGGGAGCCTAAAGTGATGCAAAAGGACCCATGATGAACAACACATAAAGATTTGAAATAAAGGCTGAATCATCCCAGCCAGGGGCCTGCTGTTACTGCTGCTGCTAAGTCACTTCGGTCGTGGCCGACTCTGTAGGATCCCATAGAGGGCGGCCCACCAGGCTCCCCCGTCCCTGGGATTCTCCAGGCAAGATACTGGAGTGGGGTGCCACTGCCTTCTCCAATGCATGAAGGTGAAAAGTGAAAGTGAAGTCGCTCAGTCCCAAAACTTTGTTTTTTTAGTAGTGCATTAAAATAGTTCTTATGTTGACCACTGAGGTTTTTGTTCTGTGCTAAATCGCTTCAGTCGTGTCCGACTCTGTGCGACCCTATGGACTGCAGCACGCCAGACTCCTCCGTCCATGGGTCCTCCAGGTAAGAATACTGGAGTGGGTTGCCATGCCTTCCTCCAGGGGATCTTTCAGACCCCAGGGATGGAACTCTAGTCTCTTACATCTCCTGCACTGGCAGGCAGGTTCTTCACCACTAGCGCCACCTGGGAAGCCCCACTGAGTTTTTTGGCCCCCTGTAAATTTTGATACCAGAAGAGTTCCTCACTAGAGTCCTAGACCTGGAATAAGAGAAGGATTAAGTGAACGGTCATGAGTCTCCACTCACAGAAACCTTGATTGGAACCTGAAGCTCGGCTCCTGCCCACCCAATCGCCCCGCCCACCATGAAAGTTAACCCCGCCCCCGGACGCGCGCCGCGCCTGCTCCCGGTTCTGGCCCCCGGCCCCTCCGGCTCCCCACGCACACCTGCACGTCATTTCCGGGGCGGCCGCGGGAGTGAGGCTCACTTCCGCCCGCGGGGGAGCGGCGGCGGTGGCGGCGCAGGGGACCGGTCCGGGGCGCCGAGGGATTGACGGGCGGGCGGCCGGGAGCCATGGAGCGCGGCCCCGGGGCCGGGTGGCGCGGGCCGCGGCGGTGAGTGTGAAGCAGGGGCTGGCGTTGCGGCTCTGAGTGCCTCCCGCGGTCTCTGCCTCCCGCGGCCGTTTGGAGAGCCGGGCCGGGCCGCGAGGCTGGGGCAGTCCGGCCGGACGTCCCTGAGACCCCGCACTCCCGGGGCGGCTGCGGTCCCGGGTGGAGGACCACTGATCAGGCGCGGGACAGCGTCTCCGACTCTGGCAGAGCAACGTCCACAGTCCATTCAGTCCTCCGACGTGGGATATGCGCTCACCCTCCCGGGGACGCGGCCCCGCCTTCGAGGAGTGCGCTGTCCGAGCCGCGGACTCTGACCCCCGGCCCCGAACAAATGCCCCAGCCTGACACCCTCGCCCGCCACAGCAGCCGGAGCCGAGCCTTGCTTCCTAAACATCTCCAAGACACCTTTGCCCTTTCGCGGGCGTCCTGCGTCCGGCTTGGACACCTGGGCAGGCTTCCCAGCCTCTGCTCCAGTCCCATCTGCAGGCTGCTACCAGGGCACCATGCACAGCGCCAAACCCATGGGCTTAGACCCCAGACCCCCACTCCTTAGGCTCCCCGTTTCCCCCAGGATGAATTTCCCCCAAATTCTGCAGCAGGATTCACGGGCGGGGCCTGACCCAGCTCTCTCCAGGACCCCTCTGCTCACTATTCCTCCCAGTCTGTCTAGTCCAGGACCCCTAGTTCCTGGAACCCGCTCTCACCTCTGGGGTTTAACTATCCTCTCCCCGCTGTCCTGGTCGCTGTCACCAGGCACTCTGCAGGCGCCTTTCAGACTGACTGGGAGAGGTGCGGTCACAGTTGTCCGTATTTAGGTCGTCTTGGAGAATTGTAACTGCCTGGCTCCTTGTTGATCCTCATGATACCAGGAGCCCACACTGGGCCTGGCAGCGGGGTGCCGGATATGTGCTTGTGGACAGAATCACTGGGCTCTGAGTGCTGGGAGTGCCTGCCCAGTGAATGAGGCATCTAGGTGTGCTCTGCAGTTTGAGGGCCGGCACTCTCATTGATATCTGGCACCCTCATTGATATCCGTGTAAGACTGCGGGAGGTCCCAGGTCTGGGAGGCCTGAGAAGAGACTGTCCCCGCTCTCTTGTCAGGCATGGCAGACTGTAGAGCCCCCCCTTCCCCCCGGTCCTTTGTCTGTTCATTCAGCCAGTGTTGATTGAGTGAGAACCGGTGGTGATACTGCCCTCATGGAGTTTCTCTTTGGTTGGAGGCGTGGGGTGAAGGCTGAATTTATACATACAAGCTGTGGAGTCAGATCTGGAGCCTAGAGAGCCTGTGGGGAAGGGACTAACCTGTTTGGAAGGGCACTGGGAGATGTGAAAGGTGGATGGGACAGGGAGCCCAGGCCGTGCAATTAGGGGAACTGCTGGGGCTGCAACTCTGAGGCAGGAGAGGACAGTGTGGTTCATCTGGGGAAAGTGGGTTAGTGGTGAGCAAGGGAGGCTGGAGAGGTTGGCCACAGCAGACGGTGGTGAGGGATTTGATCTCCATCATAAAAATAGTGGGACCCCTGGAACAGCCCAGTGGCTGGTAGATTTGTGTTGTGAAGAGATCTTTGGGCTGCAGAGGGCAGAATGGCATGGAACAGGGTGGCGGTAGTCGACGGTTGGGGGGAACCAGCAAGGAAGAAGACTGTGTGCCCCAGGTGGTGGTGGGAGGGAGAGAGGCAGTCAGCAAGCCCTGTGATGGGCCGGTCTTGAGGGTACAGGGAGGTGTCAAGGATGGCATCCTGGTTTCTGGCTTGGTCAGCGGGCCCTTGTCCATCTTGGGGTGCCTGTTCATCCTCGGGTCTCCAGGGGCCTCCTACCTGCCCACTGGCTCTCAGCCAGGCCTCCCTCTCAAAACCAGCCTCGCCTTGCTGCCCAAACTCCAGACCTGCCACGCCATCAAAGCACCGATGGAATGTCAACCTGTTGGGGCCTGGACATCTCTGAGAATATGTTGGAGCAGCCTCAGTTTGATTGACACTCTGGGGAGTGTGTCCTGGGCATGGTGGGGTGTTGAGCAGCATCCCTGGGTTCCACCCACTCAATGCCAATAGTAACCCCCGCAAGTCATGACAACCATAGCTGTCTTTCCAGTGGTTGGCCCATGTCCCCAGAGCATAAATTTGCCTTGGTCTGAGAACCAATGTGATAGATTCTCCCTTCTGAACATGCTTGCACGTAACACAAATCTCCCACCTGGGAGTCTGGGGGCTCCTGGAGGCCGTCTGTGTCCCTGCCTCCCTCTCCCACACCCCTCCATGTGCCCCTGATCCAAGTGACTGTGAGATGTAGCTTTCTGCGGCCCCCGGTCTCAGATCACAGGTCTGAAGCAGGCAGGTGTGTTTCTGGGCCTTGGACTGCACCAACCTGCTCTGCACCCGTGTGGCCCTGGCCCAGTGGTTTTCAAATGCTGTGGCCGGGAAACAGAACAGGCTCAGGTGCTCTGCTGCCAACAGTGAGCTGTGAACGTGTGTCCCTCCCTCGCTCTAGGCTGTAAGGACAACGTAGTAAGTGAGTAGGTTTTTCTCAGACCTCTGTATTTTCTTCCAGCCTCTCTGTTGGCAGCTCCATGCATATTGAGTATAGCTGCTTTAGCAGCTCAGCTGTAGTCTGCTTGAGATAGCGTTCAGGACATTCTGTGCCTGTCCTGAGCCCTGCCTGTCCCACCTCTTTTCCCCTCATCTCATTTACTCTCTTTGTGACCTGTGTGGTGTCTGTACTGATGGAAGTGTAAACTGAGGCCTGGGGAGTCTAAGTGACTTCCCCGAGGCCACAGACCCCTAAGTTGGCGGAGCAGGGGAAGGTGCCCCAGGCTCCTGTGGACCCCAACCCCCACTGCGGCCTGGCCCCAAGCACAGGAGAGAGCCATTGTCCCGGCTCCTTGGGCCTTCCCAGCCTGGAGATGTATCCTGCTTTTGTTCCCAGAGCCTTTGTTTGTTGTATTTCCTCTGCCTGGGCTCCTGTCTCCGGACATCGCAGGCCCTGGGAGCATGCTCTCGGGTCCCTGTGGTCAGCAGTCTGTCCTCCCTTGGCTGAGCTGTGTCACCTGGGGGTGGCAGATGGGAGGGGGTGGAGGAGAGTCTGGGCCAGCTGTGTGGACAGAGGTCTGGGGGTACCAGTCTCCCTGGACCTGGGGCAGGGGCAGTATTGGGGAGAGTTGGGTAGCCAGGGTGCTGATCACCCAGCACGGCCTGCAGGCAGAGGCTGGACTGATGAATGGGGTTAAATGGCAAGAGTCACCTGCAGGCTGAGGAAGTGTGGTAGCAGGCAGGGGGCTGGTTGGGTCCCACCAGGGTCGCTTGGAAGGCTGGTTCCCCAGGGAGGGCAGGCCAGGCCGTGGGGCAGTGGGTGGAGCTGTGGAGATTGGGCGGAGGGGAAGGCCCAGGGCTTGGGACCCGTGGGAGCCCCAGGGGAACCCCACATCATGCTGTCCCCCTACAGGCTTTCCCTCTGTGCCACACGGACACGCGAGGCTGCGAGGCTCCTGAGGGCTCAGCTTGGACCGCGATGGGGCTGTGCCACAGCCTCCTAACGGGGCTCTTATCTGGGGAGGTGGCCGGGGGTCGCCCTGTCCCCTGCCCGCGTCTCCGAGCACCCCCAGCCCTCCCCTGCCGGGTGAGGCCCGCCCCGGCACCCGGCACCCGCCATGAACGGCCTGTCAGTGACCGAGCTTTGCTGCCTCTTCTGTTGCCCGCCCTGCCCCGGTCGCATTGCCGCTAAGCTCGCCTTCCTGCCTCCGGAGCCCACCTACTCGCTGGTGCCTGAGCCTGAGCCCGGGCCTGGTGGGGCCGGGGCTGCCCCCTCAGGGAACCTGCGGGCCTTAGCTGGCACCCCTGGGCGCTGGAAACTCCATCTGATGGAGCGCGCTGACTTCCAGTACAGCCAGCGTGAGCTGGACACCATCGAGGTCTTCCTGACCAAGAGCAGCCGGGGCAACCGCATCTCCTGCATGTACGTGCGCTGTGTGCCTGGTGCCAGGTGAGCCGCGCAGACATGACCCCTGTGGTGGAGGGGCCAACTGGGATGGGGGCCCCAGATATGCTCTGTTCTCAGCCTCTCATTGCGGCCCATGGAGACCACCAGAGGGCCAGAGCCAGCAAAAGCCCATTTGGGTGGGCGGGTGTCCCAGAGATGATTCTTGCCAAGGAGCAGCAGGTGAGATCTGCCCACGGCCACCGAGAAACTGTTTGGGGTCCTTCCACATGCAGCCTCTTGGGGGCCCTCTCTGGGAGCCTCCTGCCTCTGGGTATCAGTGTTCATATGCCCTGGGTCAGTTTCCTGGGCCCTGAGTGCCCAGTGAGGCCTTGGCACCCACTTTCAGGTGGTGGCCCTGAGACTAGGCTGGCAACTGGGGCCAGGTCTGACTCCCCGAGCCCCAGCGTGGCACAGAGGTGGGGCCTTCCAGCTGCTTCTGCCTGCAGAGGAGGCCAGGTCCAAAGGGCAGGCTTTTACCTCGGCTGGGCTGGGCTAGGGCCCAGTGGTGCTGGAGGAAGAAGATTTTGGGAGCCTGTCAACCAGGATCCAGACTGGTCAGACTGCCTGGCAGGGCCGTGTGGGACCCTGGGCAGAGATAAGGGCTCTGGTCCTTTCCCATGGAGAGGGAAGAGCCGTCCCGCAGTGAACAGGGGTTGGCCTTCCTCCCTGTGGTCGGAGCCCCCGCAGTCTCATCCTCCAGGAAGGTTCAGAGCAGCAGGGAGATGAACCACCATCCTTAGGCTCTCAGAGTCTCTCCATCAGGAATGATTCCAGGGGGAGGCAGCTGCCACCCAGGGCCATCGATGTGAAGGTCACTGTGGCTTCTCGGGCTCACACTGGGTGGTCCCCTGGCTGATGGGGAGCCTGAGGCTTCACTGTCTATCCTGGCCTAAGTCCCAGTGAGTAGAACCAATTCTCTGCTCCTTTTATAAGGGCACCAGCCCCCTCCTTCCATCACCCTCTGACTTGTGCTTCCCCGCCTCACCAGGTACACAGTTCTCTTCTCGCACGGCAACGCAGTGGACCTGGGCCAGATGAGCAGCTTCTACATCGGCCTAGGCACACGCATCAACTGCAACATCTTCTCCTACGACTACTCTGGTTATGGCGTGAGCTCCGGCAAACCCTCCGAGAAGAACCTCTACGCTGACATTGACGCTGCCTGGCAGGCCCTGCGCACCAGGTGAGCCCTGGCTGCAACGGGGGGGCAAGGGTGCGCGTCTCCTCACAGGTGACTGGACCCTGTGGGAAGAAGCCCAGGTAGGGGGCTGCAGGGTGAAGCCTGACCCGAGTTCTGTCTGCTTGGTGTGCAGGGAGGCTGGATGGGGCCCTCCACCCTCCTTGGAGTGATCTCCTCCTGGGAGCCCCAGTCTGAGAGGGGTGGGGACAGGGCCTGGGTTTCTCTCCATGGGAACGGAGGCTCTGCCTGGAGGGAGGAGTTAGGCAGAGGACTCAGACCTCTCCTGGGCCTGGTACGTGGTGTGTGAGGGTGGTGTGAAAAGACTCGGAGATCCCCACACCTAAGGGAGCACTTGAGGGGTGGGGAGGGGCCAGACCCCTTGTTGTGGAGCTTGGCTTCATTCTGGGGAGGGTCTCTGGGCCTAGAGGTGTTGTTAGACAGCTTAGTTCCCAACACAGCCCCTGTGGGAGGTCAGCTAGCAGAGGCTGGGGCCTCCCCAGGCACAGTACCCGCCACAGTTGCTGGCTTGATTCAGACAGAGTCCCTGTGGTCTTGTCTACGCCTCTGCCCCTGGAGCTCACCACCCTTGTCGTCCAGGTCCTGGCAACCCCCTTCCACTCCATGGTTGCTCACTGAAGCCTGGTGGCTCAGTCTCAGAGTCAGCACACACAGCCTGTGGCCTGGTGCCCCATGCTGCCCTGGAGGGAGCACCTGACCCCCAGCCTCCTGGAGGTGGTGCCCTCTGCCTGCCCAGGGCGGCCTGACCTCGGCCCTGCCTAGCCAACTGGTGCGACCAGCTCCTTCAGGGCCCATAGCCAGCCTGCCCTGGGGAGGCAGGGCCCTGGTTGCTGTAGTGATGCTCCAGGAGTCCTTGATGCAGGCCCTGGGAACAGGGTCCCCTGGCACCTCTGTGGTACTGGGGACTCATGCTGGGTGGCCTGGTGCAGGTGTTCCACACTCAGCTGCCTCAGCCTGTCCCCGCTGGCTGGGGGTTGCTAGCAGAATCATGCCCTGCCGAAGGGTGAGGGTTCTGAGCTCTGTCATCCGTCCATCTGTCCTGCTGCCAGCATTGACCTCCAGCAACCTTGTTCCTCAGCCCCAACAATTGAGAATCATTAGGAGGGCGGGAGGCATGGGCCCAAGCAGTGGTGCAGGGTGGGGAAGGGCTGGAAAAACTGTGGAATCCAGCACCTGCTGTGTTTGTCCAGGTGGAGACAGCCAGGTGCAGCTGGGAGTCCTGCCTGGAGTTGGGTGACAGGACCGTGCTGGTGCTCAGCACAGCGGTGCTCCTGGCAAACCAGGGAGCAGACTGGGGTGGAGTGGCCAAGGGGGGTTGGCACAAGGTTGGGTGGCATCCCCAAGGCCTGAGGTTGGGGCCAGAGGGCAAGGACAGGTGCTCATGACCCCTGGGTGCCCAGGGGCCCGAGTGCCCTGGCCACTTGGAAGAGGGGCACCCCCTTTGAGATCACAGCTGAGGGTGTGTGGAGGTAAGGCCATGGAGACCTCCTATACCCAGAGGGTGGTGAGTCCTTGAGTGGTCAGGAGAGCTGCGCTGAGGTGGTGCTCTGGGAGTTGTGTGTGGAGTAGGGGGGAAAGGGGCATAGGACCTGACCACTATGTAGGAAAGGTGCCCAAGGAAGGAGGTAGTGACCACTCACTGCCCTCAGGGGCCACTTCCTGCTCACCGACATTTTACTAAGCACCTGAGGGGCTGCATACTGGCTGAGATAATTGGGCAGGAACTGTCTTCATTCCCCAAGGCCAAGGGAGTGAGTGAGGGTGAAGGGAAGACACGCCCCCTTGCAGTGGGACCAGGAAGGGCTGTCAAATTTCGAACTGCAGCGGCAGGAAGGCTCCAAGCAGGTTCTGCATGTGGCCCTGGTCTAGTGTGTGTATGGGTCGGGAGGGCCGGGTGACCAGAAGAAGCCCCAGGGACCTGCCTCCAGGAACCACAGCGCTGGTAGGGCCTACACAGGTGTACTGCCCAGGTGTGACCAAGTACATACTATCGAAACTGAGGGTTTGGGCTGCGGGCAATCAGTTCTCCTCACACCTGGGGATCCTGCCTCCCCTGCTGAGCCAACGCCCTCGGTGCTGGCAGGTTGGGGAGGGTCCCAGGACCCTATCATATTTCCTGGAGCCAGCGCAGAGAATGGTGGACAGGCAGTGGGAGGGGTGTGTGAGTTGCTTCGCTGCTGATCCTGCCCCTACCGCCGCCAGGTACGGCATCAGCCCGGACAGCATTGTCCTGTACGGACAGAGCATCGGCACGGTGCCCACCGTGGACCTGGCCTCGCGCTACGAGTGCGCCGCGGTGGTGCTGCATTCGCCGCTCACCTCGGGCATGCGCGTCGCCTTCCCGGACACCAAGAAGACCTACTGCTTTGACGCGTTCCCCAAGTGAGCGCGGGGCGGGGTGGAGCGGGGCGGGGGCGGGGACTAGGGCGGGGCGGGACCTTGGAGGGGCGGGGCGAGGAGGCCTAACGTGCCCCGCCCCGCAGCATCGAGAAGGTGTCGAAGATCACGTCGCCGGTGCTCATCATCCACGGCACGGAGGACGAGGTGATCGACTTCTCTCATGGGCTGGCGCTCTACGAGCGCTGCCCCAAGGCCGTGGAGCCTCTGTGGGTGGAGGGCGCCGGGCACAACGACATCGAGCTCTACAGCCAGTATCTGGAGCGCCTGCGCCGCTTCATCTCCCAGGAGCTCCCCAGCCAGCGCGCCTAGCCTAGTGGCCGGCCCGAGCCGCGCCAGGACCTCAGCAATAAGGCGGCGCCCGGACCCTGCCCCGGCCCCGGGGGCTGCATGTGAACCCCCGGGCGCCCAACGCCCTAGAGGCAGCCGGCCGGCAGGGGTCGGGACCTGCCCCGGCCCCTGGGCCGTGGACAATGTACAGGTGACGTAGCTATGTGCACCTTTCCTTTTGGAAGCAAAACGAAAGAAAAACGTGAAAACAGAAATTAAAGATTTAAAATTTTAAGGTTCCTTTCCCTTTCTTGGCTTGTGCGTGCTCTCCATGGGGCTCAGCGAGCCCAAGACGGGGGCGGGACCAGGCTTTGTCCCCAACCCTCCAGGGGAGTTCACAACTGCAGATGCCAGGTCAGAGTTCCGGTCCTTGAGGCTGTCGGTTGCCTAGGTGGTGATGGAGGGGCGACAGCATTCGAATCCAGGACCCTGCGTGCTCCGAGGGCACGCCTGGGGAGGGTGGTTGGCTCCCTGTCCACAAGACAACCCTGAGGGTGGAAGTGGCCCCCGCGGGTTTAGGCTGGGACTACTCTGGACCCTCAGCGAGACAGACACCCTTCCGTACCCGTGTGGTAGACCTCGCAGGGTTAGGGTTAGCTCCCCCTGCGCGGAAGATCAAGAAGAGTCTTGCACGCTTGCGTCCAGTGGAGGGCAGTGGTAGGTCCGAGGCTCCGTGCGGCCTCCCCAGGAATGGGGTCACGAGGAGCACTCCTGCAGCACACCTCCGGACCTTGGTCTGAGCTCAATACTCCGCGGGGGATGCCCTTAAAGACAGGGACGGCCTAGGTCTTCCGGGATCCTGGCAGAACGCCCGGCTCATCTCCGCCCCCCGGAGTGCCCCCTGCGACCTCTAAGGGCGGCGCCCTGGAGCGCCGAAGGCTTCAGAGACGGGCGACCTGTTGTCCACGCCGAAGTCGGGCGGCAGCTCCGAGTGCCCGACACCAGACAGTGGCGAGGCCGAGAGCCACCGCTGCTTCCGCCTCGTCCCCTCGGGGTCCTAGGCCCCTTTAAAGAAGGGGGCGGTGTCTCGGCCTGGGGGCGGGGGTGACGCCGAAGGGGGCGGCCGAGCGGAAGCGGAAGTGGGGTGGCGTGCGCTTGGCTGCAGTGGCAGGCGTGGAGGCCACGGCCTGGCCGGTAAGTGGCGGCGCCCTGGCGGCCGGCCCTGCCCTTGCCGCCGTCCCGGCCGTGGGGGCGCGCCCAGCGGGCTGGCCGACGCCGGCGGATGTGTGTCAGCGCTTTCTGTGGCTCTCAACTGGGCGTCGGGCCTGGGTGCTGGGAAAGCCAAGAGTGGCCCCGGGCACGCGAGATCGGCCCGGCGGGAGCCCTGGTCTTGAGGTCCCCGACCGAGGACGCTGCCGAGGCTTGTCCCTCCCGAGTCCCCGGGCCCTCCCGCTGGAAATCTAGGTTCCCATTTAATAATCCAGGATGTCTGGGAGCAAAACTTAGCGTGGGTGTGCACTCCCGGGAGCAGAGAGCCTCCTTTGTACTGGCTGGTCCTGGTGACCGAAGTAGCCGGATCTTTACCGATCCCTCCCAGCACGTCCGATTCTTCGGCCATCAGCTGCAGTATTCCTTCCGCAAGCCCCTACCCTGATCCTCCTGCCTTGTGCTGCCACTGACCGCCGCTGCTGCCCCTGTCACAGAGCCCGCCGGCTTTTCACCCCATCAGAATACAAGTTCCCCGAGGGCTGGGGCTCCGCGGTGCAGCAAGTCCAAAGCGACGGCTTACGATTGAACAGAAATGTTTTCGGGCAGAGTAAAAACTTCAGAGTATGAGTGTTGGGTGGTAACTCACTGCTCTTCCCACCCCTGACCTCCAGTGTTCCCGTCTACCGCGGCACAGACAAGCAGTTTTTTAGGTGTCAACAGAGAAAGTGCACGTGTAGCCAAAGAGTTTATACAGAAATGTGGTCCTGTTATCATCGTGGCTTGGAGAATGTTCAGTTACCCCTACATAGATTGGATTCAGTCCTTCTAATGGCTGCACTATATTTTATTAGCACTGTAATTTATTATTCCTGTTACTTTTTGGTTGAAATTTGTTTTTTTCCCCCAAGTCTGTAACAGGCATTGCTAGATCCAGTATCCTTATACACTTCTCTTCCTAAGTACGGGTATTCCTGAAAACTGAATTCCTTACTGCAGAAGGGCTTTCCATAGATCTGTAAATGGGCATATGATCTCTTAAAATAGTATTTCATTGTAGCTTCATATTTCCTAGAAATATAATCAAACATCTCAGTGCTTCTGTCAGACTTATATTTTTTATGTTGATCATTCCTATCACTAATATGGTCATTTTGAAACTGGAAACTATTTTAAACAGTAGATATTTAAAAGCCATTTGTATTTCACATTCTTTGTCCATTTTTCTATTGGGTTCTTGGCATTACTGTTTTCTAGGAATAGATTTAAGAAAATTATCCCACTGTGAAGAAAAAGTATTTTTTCCAACTTGTCATTGGGTTTGACTTGGATTGTATGTGGATTTTTTTGTGTTTATTAATTTTATTTTTGCCAGGCATTTAAAATCATTATCAGTCATTAATTTATCAATTATGGCTTCTGCATTTCAAATCATGCTGAGATATCTTCCCTACTCCAAGATTATAAAACATTTTGACCTTTTCTTCTGTAAATAATTTGTTTTTTAAAGTATATGTTTAAATTTTGTATCTAATTCTGGAACCGACTCCTGGGAAGGAGTGAGATAGAAATCCAAACTGCTTTTCCCCAAATCGTTTGTCCCCAATTCTATTTCCCCAGAAAGCCATTCTTTGCCAACTAAAGCCCACCTTTTAGCCTTGACCACAGGAGGGGGTCGGTTTCTAGACCCTGTCATCCCAGCTAGCCTGAACCCTGCTGACTTCTCTACTGGGTGTCCAGAGGCCCCGTCTCCCCTCAGGAAAGTCAAGAGAAAACTGTCTAAGAAGTAGTTGATGGCTTGCACGCCTTTAGTGTAATGCTAGTTCTGTTAGAAAGGGTTCTGAAAACTTAAGGCTTTAGGGACTCCTCTGCACCCCAGTGCTGACTTTGCTTGAGGCAGCAGCTTTTGTCAGGAGCCCCACACCCCTGCTTTTACCACCACCCCCCTCCCCTACATGCCTGCCCAGTGAGCAGAAAGGATAAGCTAAGGCCAGGGGCTCCTCAGGCTGGCCTGGCCTGTGGGCTCTGCCCTTCTGCAGTGGGTGCCTCTGAGGGGCTCAGTTTGTGGCCTCTGGGGAACCATAAAGGGGCCTCAATGGGAGGGATGCCAGTGGTACCTTCCGGGATGCTCCCCTCTTCCTTTCAGTTGGTACAGCCCATGGGCCAGGCCGCCTGGGACAGGGGCCAACTTTCGGTTCTCCATTTTGTGGATTTCCCAGGACACATGTGTTCACAAGTGGCAGCGTTCTCCCCCTGGTCAGCAGGCGCCATGGCTCCCCAGAACCTCAGGTCCTCCCCTCGACACCTGGCCTGCCACACTTCACCTGACACCTGGCTCCTGAGTCCCAGAAGCAGATTTCTGGCTCTCTGTTAGCTCCTGGGTACGCCCTGACACCCAGAGACCCCAGGGGATACAGCCTGCCCAGGGGCTGTGAGGTTCTCGAGGGTGGGATCTGGGTTGTGCACAGGCCCCTCTCCCTGAGGAGTCCCTACTGGACTTCCTGTGGGCCCTGGAGTCCCAGCCCCCGAGGGCCAACCATCCATCTTCCCCTCCCTTCCTCTGGCAACCCTGCTTCACTGACCACCCATCAGACTGAGCTGGTGGGACCCACCCCTCTGGCTCTCCATGTGAACTGAGGGCCTCAGAGGTTCCAGAAGAGTGGCAGGGAGTTAAGTGTCCTCGGCCCCTGGTGGCTGTGGTTGACAAGCAGGGGCCTCGGGGAGGGTGCCACCTCTCAAGGCCCCCTGCACCCCCATCTCAGGCCTGGGTGTTCCCCAAGGCAGGCACTTGTCTGTTTGGTTCATGGTCAGGGTGCAGGGCCAGTCTGTTAACCATGGAATTCCATGAGGTGGGGGTGCCAGCCTAACGTCGGGTTCCCCCTTTCTTAATTTTTGAAGCTCCTGCTGGGGATCTTCACGTCAACAACCCTGGGGTGCTGGGGTTGCTGTCCCCACTTTGGGGGAGATGGCTCAGGCCAAGCTGCCCAGAGAAGCAGCCCCAGGGCTCAGACCTAGACTCTCTGCTGCTCTGACGGTCTCGGGACACAGGCATGCCCCGCTGCCAGACACCAGGGCCGGGGACACAGGTCAGAGCTACGTCTGTGTCCACAGCACTTGCTGGCGAGGTGAACGGGCCTGGCTTCGGTCATGGTCACAGCTGGGAGAAGCTGGGCTGGGTGCTCTCCAAAGCCTAGCAGAGTGCCACTCGACCTGCTGTGTTACAGAAGAGGGCTTGTCACCTCCATCAGAAGGTCAAGGGGAGGCCAGACCCACGGGTGACCCCCATTACAACTGCACATCTGAAAGGTACTCTGGGAGTAGATGCTTTTCAGGGAGGTCCTGGGCCATCGAGGAGTAGGGGATAAGGAGCCCTGATCCTGCAGGCCAGATCCTATTCCCTCCCGCCTCCTAGAGAAGGGATATGAGGGCCCTGGGTCTCTCCCTGCAGCTGGGAAAGGGGCCTGGCGCCTTCCGTGGGGGAAGACAGCCACATGCCCACTGCCTGCCTAGGCCTGGCCAGGGGCCCACTGCACCTCCTCTTTTGTGTGACGACCCCTTGGACTGCAGTGAATAATCTGACACGTCAGAAATAAACACGGATGGATTACAGACAAGGCAAAACAGGCGTGAATCTTAAAAACACTCATCAAAGTACAGCAACCTCATCTTCAGGAGGGATGGGAGCTTTGGTCCTTTGAGAGCCACAAGAAGGACCCACACGGAGAGGCTGAAGGTCACACCCACATACACCTGGTGCCAGGCAGGTGGCAGAAATGGGTGCATCTGCCTGTCCAGTGTGCCGCTCTGAGAAGATGGACCCCACCCCTACTCCCCGCCATGTCCCCTTGTGTTTCTTGTGTCTCCTGGCCCCTGCAGAGGTGACCACTGTGGACATGCTGGCAGAGGCCACTGTGCACCAACAGGCTGCCAAGACAGGTGGAAACACGAAGAGTTCACAGCGTGAGGGGGCACGTGACTTCCAGTGAGCTGGAGCTCGTGGCTGACCCTGTCCATATCCTGGGCCCCCATGGCCACGTGCTCCCTGATGCAGTGACAGACACTCAAGTTCATCTGTCCATTTTCCTTTTCTCCCATTACAACAGTGCAGCCATACACAGATATACTTGTTTCCTTAAGAATATTTCTGGGGGGACTTTCCTGCTGGTCCAGTGATTAGGCATGGGTTTGATACCTGGTTGATGAACTAAGATCCCACATGCTGTGGGGTACAGCCAAAAATCAAAACAAAAACAAAATGGAAGTGATACACGTGGATTATAAAAAAGTTGAACTATAGAGAAAGTACTATTAAAAAGTAAAGGCTAGGGTGGGAGACAGACCCAAGAGGGAGGGGATATGTGTATACATATGGCTGATTCACTTCCTTGTACAGCAGAAACTAACACATTGTAAAGCAACTGTACCCTAATTTAAAAAATAGTAAAGACTTCACTGTTTAAAAAAAAACAACTGTGGCCCTTCCAGCATGTCATACAGATACACACAGATACACATCTGTACCGCAGCCTTGATTCTGACCTGGACCTGTCAGGGAGCCCCTGTATGTTGCCTTCTCCTCCGCTTCTGTAACTTCCTGTGTCTGCCACCTGTGCAGCATGGTTCTGTGGGGCCCGCGGTCTGGTGAGAGACCCCTGTGAACCCCTTGGTCCCAGAAGGGAAGCCTGGAGATGGACCCCCGTTTATAGATCAGTAAACTGAGGTCTGGAGAAAGAGAGGACTGAGCACTCTGTGTCTGCCCAGACAGGACAGACGCTCCGCTGCCTCTTAGCTCTGCGTGTGGGCAGCCGCTCCAGGCCACTTCTGGATCCCCTCCCAGCCTTGACTTCTTCATCTATGAAATGGGGCTGACAACTCTTGAAGGGTAGTAGTGAGGACGGAGTGACAGAACTTAAGGTGCAAGTGAGCACACGGTCATCAGGCTCCACGGGTCACTCACATTCTCACATTCCCCTGGGCCCAGGGTGTGAATACAAACACTGCGGGTTGAGAGTGGGCCCCGCTGGGGCTTCCTGCCCGCAGAGTGGCTGGTAGATGAAAACCACAGCTCCAAGACCCTGATTCTCCCTGGGAGTGGATGCACATTTGAGGCTTGTCCAGTGCTGACCACTGCTCTGACATGGTCCACCCCCCGCATTGCCCATGGGGAGAAGGCCCCCCTCCGTTACTGCCCCACTTTCCTCTGGGTGCCCCCTTGAACAGCAGGCTCCAGTGGAGCCAGCTCTGGGATACTCCCCCAGCCCCTCCACGCATCAGGTTTGAGTCCCAGTTGCCTTGCCCTAGACTCTGGGCCCCTGGAGGGCAAGGCCACAGCGGGTGATGTTGCTCTGGGCCTGGTAAACATCACTGGAAGGAACTGACAAAGGGTCCCTGCCTCCTTCTTGCCCTGCTTCTTCCCCGCGTGCTGGAGTGACCCGGGGCCCATGGGGCAGCCTGCAGAGCACTTCCTGCCTTACCTGGACCTGGGAGAGGCTGGGCTCAGGGCCTGGGGACCACCTGTGGGCTGGGGTGCTGAGGCCCTGGAGGGCTGTGGAGATAGGGGAGGGTGAATGCCTGCCCGGGTGGTCCACCTGTTTGAATTTCAAAGGCATGGGAGGCGCAGGCCAGCAGGAATGCTGACCGCCAGTGCCCAGCGGGTGCTTACCTGGACAGTGGTTGTCCTGAGTGGGCTTCTCTGCTAGAGGAAGGGGCTGAGTGTCTCTGCAGCCTTTAGTCAAAGCTCCAGCAGGCCTCTCCCTGCCAGAGAGGGAGGTGCCACCAAGGATGGTCAGGCTTAAACCAGATGGACCCGAGGGACAGCGACAGGCCTGGGGACAAGGGTCTGAGCCAGGCTATATAAGCCACGGTGCGAGGGGGAGGGGGTGAGAATACTGCCCTGGGATGGGGGTCGGGCCCGAGTCCCGGGCTGCTGTCCAAACCCAGACCTGGGTGGGTCACTGAGAAGACTGGAACCCGTGACGGAAGGCCCCCTGGAGGTCGCTTCGGGCACTGCATCGTCCCGTGGCCAGCCTAGGAAGGGGCGGGGGCGTGGCTGCAATGGAGGGGACCACCCCATCGCCCCACTTCCGCCGCCCGCTGCTTTAGACCTGCGGGTTAGGCGGACCCCGGGCGTCTGCTTTCCCGCGTTACCGACGAAGTTAAACAATTTGGCCTGGACGTTCTCGGGGGCGAGGCCCCACTTTCCCTGTTCGCGCCCGAAAGCCAGCGCCAGGGAGCGAAGTTCCCGACCCCCGTATTCTGACAAGGCTGGGCACTCTTTCTCCCCAAAGCACCCCGAACCCTGCCCGCCCTTTGTGACCCTGGTCGTCCTAACTCCCAAATGGGGCGCAAAAAGAGAAACGAGCGCAAGCTCGCTCGACACAGCCAGGAGAGGAGTTCCTCCCTTCCCAGTCTAGCTGCGGGTCTACGAGAAAGGCGATGGGGTCCCCCATAAGAAAGGGCGAGGAAACGCAAGGGCGCGCGGTCCAGCAGGGCCACAAGTTGGGGAAGAGGAGAGGGGGAAGGGTCGCGCACGTGGCCGGGGGGCGGGGCTGGCCGCTTCCGCACCCCCACCGGGCCACGTGGGGAGCGGACCCCTCCCCCATCCCGACCTGGGGCGCGCCCTGGACCGGGTGGAAGCGTCCGGGGAAGGGGCGGGCCCCCGCCGGCCGCGCGCCTTAGCGCGCGGTGGGCGAGCCCGCGAGGAGGCGGGGCGCGCGCCGAGCAGGGAAGGACTCGCCCTAGGGGGCGGGCCCACCCAAGGAAGGAGGGGCGTGCCGGGATGGGGCGGGACTCGCTCCGGAGGCGGGACCCTACCAGGGACGGGCGGAGTTTCCTGGCGTGAGGAGGGGGTTCTCTGGGGGCGGACCGGAGGGAGCTACTGAGGGAAAGGCGCGCCAGAGGGAGCTGGCTCCTCAGCCTGCTGCCCGGCGTGGGGAAGGCGCGCTCGGGGAGGGAGGAGGGCGTACTGCGGGGCCAGAGTGGGCGCGACAGGGGGCGGTTCCTTCGGCCCGGGCTCCGCCCCCGGAGGCCTCGCGCGGAGGGCAGGGTGGTAGAGGGCGCGCCGGGCGGGGGGCGTGGCAGCGCGCCCCGAGGGGGCGTCCTCCAGGCGGGGCGGGCCGCGGCCGCCCCCGCGGGCTCCGGTGCGTCAGGGCGCGTCAGGCGGGGCGGGGCGGGCAGAGCGCGGGCGGCGGCGGCGGCGGCGCGCGCCGGCCTCCTCCTCCTCCTCCCGCACTCGAGCAGCCGCCACCGGCCGGACGGGCGCCGCTCCTGCCTCCGCTCCGCCCGCTCGGCCGCGCCGCTCGCCCCTGCTTGGCATGTCGGCAGCCGTGGCGTGCGTGGATTACTTCGCCGCCGACGTGCTCATGGCCATCTCCTCGGGTGCCGTGGTGCACCGCGGGCGGCCGGGCCCCGAGGGCGCGGGCCCAGCCACCGGCCTGGATGTGCGCGCGCCGCGCCGCGAGGCCGCCCCGCCTGGACCCCCTGGGCCGCCGCCGCCGGCCCCCGCTGTCCTAGGCCCAGGCCCCGGCGCCGCCGCCGCCGCACCCCACCTGCTGGCCGCCAGCATCCTGGCCGACCTGCGCGGTGGGCCCAGCGCCGCTCCGGGGGGCGCCTCGCCCGCCTCCTCTTCTTCGGCCGCCTCGTCCCCGTCCTCTGGCCGCGCCCCCGGCGCCGCGCCCGCCGCCGCCAAGAGCCACCGCTGCCCCTTCCAGGGCTGCGCTAAGGCGTACTACAAGTCCTCCCACCTCAAGTCGCACCTGCGGACGCACACAGGTGAGCCCGATCGCGAGCCGGACCCGCGCGGGGGCGGTCTCCCGCGCCCCCTCCCCCGCCGGGACCCCGAAACTGCGTGGCGCGTCGGGGGCGGGGAGGGGGGCGCGCCCGGGCAGCCGCCGCGCCGGCCGGGAGGGCGGGGCCTCGGTGGGTGGGGCGCGCGCGGGGGGCGTGGCGGCCACGCGGTCGGGTGGCGAGCGGATGGCGGGCGCGGAGGCCGCCGCAGGAGCTCGCCGGGTGCCGGTTGCTGCGGGATCCGCGGGCGGGATCGGGGCTCCTGGGTAGTCCCCTTCGCCTTCGGCCTGGTTTCTCTTTTGTTTTCCGTTGGTTTCGGATCGGGGCGGTGGGCAACGTGGTCGAAGCGCTCAGTTCTGAGGTTCTCGTCTCCTCCCCTGCCTTGGTTTCCTTATCTGTAGAAAGGCAGCAGGCACCGTGGCGCTGTCTCCGAGGTGGTCGCGAGGATTCACCCCGGAGAGCGGCCGAGCGCCTGGTGCTCGGCGAGGTTGGGGGATGCCCGGCACGTTTTTTCTGTCCTTTGCTGTGTTTTAGTAAGGCGGAAGGCGGGGCTGGGAGTGCGGGTTAGGGTTTGAGCCTCGGGAGGAGGGGGATCCCTGAGGGCGTCATGTTATCCCCCTGTTTCCCAGCGTACTGGATTCCTCCCACCTGCTCCGGGATCCGAGAAGGCTTGGTGGCGGGGGAGGGCTCCGCGATACTGTCACGTCTCACAGCCCAGCCCGGCGGCAGGGGGCTCTGGCCACCCTTTCACTCGGGCACCCCCTCTTTTTCCTCTTGCGGTTCCTTCCAGTTCTCCCTATGAAGTCCCATCTTCAACCCTGAGAATTTTTTCTTGAGCTGGGGGCCAGGGGATGGTGGTCACCAGCCTGAGTTTGACCATTGGAGGTGATCCTTCGGTTGGGAAGGGCAGGGAAGCTGGGTGGGCGTGGGCTTGGACTCGGTGGTTCTGCCACTTTCTAGCACAAGACCTCCTCTTCTGGGTGGGTTTTTTGTCTGTATAAAGGGCTCTCTGACGCCTTCTCCTGAGGGTCCTTACGTGGGTCACGTCAGGGCACATGGACATGGTTCAGTGGACATGCTCCCCTTGTAGGGACACGTGGAGGGCCGAGGTGGGGCTGGCCCTGGAATTGTGGCAGAGACAGGGATGGTGTGACCCCTGAAAGCGGCTCAGACCCCCGGTGCCTTGGTTTTTTTCCCGCACTCTGTCCTGCTCTCTAGGTCTGGTGAAGGGTGGGGGGGGCAGGCCACCTCCCATTGTGGCTCCCCAGGGACACTTCCCCAGGGTTTGCTGGGGTTTTAAGGACCTCCGTGAGTCCCTAGGCAGTGTTGACTGCCCCCTACGCCCGTGGAGGAGAAAGGACTCATTGTCCAGTGCCTGTGTGTATGTCAGTGTTGCCATTCCTGGCTTTAAAGAGAAACTGAGACCCAGGAGACCGAGTCGGGGTGTTCCAGTGATGGGTGGGGGAGGGCAGGGAGCCATTCCTCCATTCCTTGCTCCCTTGATAATAACTGTGCTGGGCACTGGGGGGCACCTGGGTACTGAGAGTCAAAGTCCTGCACCCAGGCTCCCTTGGTTCCAGCTTTGGATGCTTTGGGGTACCTTCGTGCTTAATGATGGCTAATGCAGCATCTTTCTGGCACTCAGGACCACCAGACTCTACCTTACCAAAACCCTCTGTATCAAGGCCTTTTGGCTTTTCCAGCCCCCAGGGGTGGGGAAGTCATACCTGTCTTAGGTCTGTATGATAGAGTGGTGTTGCCCACTGCCAGGGGCAAGCCTGGGGACAGATCTGATGAACAGACTTAATTAGATGCTGGCTGTCTGCTGCAGGAGCCATTGTGCCCCAAGGGTCTTTGGGAGGGGGTCCTGTCCCACCCATCGCTGCCTGACAGCAGCTCTTCTCTCTGTAGAGAGAACTCCCTTCCTGGTCTGGCCCCATTTTACAGATGAGCAAGCAGGCCCAGCAGGAGCCATCATCGTCTCTGCTCCATTTGGCACAGAGGGTTGGGGTGGGGAGATGTGGAGGGGTGATGGGGTCTTCCTTGGGGCCACACAGCTGCAGGGGAGCAGCTGGGAGCGGGGATGGCTGGCCTCTAGTCCCCTGGGTCTGCCCTGCAGTCACTGGCCTACAATGAGCTCCCCTGCTTCCGCGTGGGGCAGGGAAAGACTTGGAAGCTGCAGGAGATGTTGACGCGGTTGCCATGGATACCGAGATGGAGAGGGAGGGAGGTGGGGCGGGGGCGGAGGCGAGCTGGCAGTCTACTCCTTGCTCTCCCCACCTCCCTCATCTACCACTGTTTTCCTGCCTCAGAGCCCCCAATGCCCAGCACCTCCTGGGGGGCTCAGGCCCCTCCCCACAAGGAGCTCAGATCTGGAGTGGGGGAGACTGTTAGTCTTTGGCACTGCTCACTCTTAGACCGGGTCATTCTCTGTCCGACATCCTGGCCACTGTAGGGTGTTGAGCAGCCTCCCTGGCCCCCACCTGGGGCACCTTCAGTTGTGACAATAACAGATGTCCTCAGACAGCACACACTGTCTCCTGGGGCTTGCGGGATCTCTCCTGTAGAGACCCCTGTCTGGTTACGCCTGAGAAAGAGTAGCTGAATGTTGATTGTGTGTGAGAGGGGCACTGCGGGGATGACCCGATCCCTGTCCCCCGGGACCCCTGGAACGTTGTAGGGGGCGGTGACAGCAGTGGTGATGGAGAAGCCTTCCTGGAGGAAGCAGCTTCTCTGGCGGATGCTGTGGGTTGATTGCAGCCTGGAAAGGCGTGTCTCAGGAGAAGGGCAGCACCGTGGCTGCAGGGGGTGGAGGCAGGGGCCCTGGGGGGTGGGCTGGGAGGCTAGGCTCTGGTGGAAGGTGGGGAGGGGGCCGAGCAGGTGAGCAGTCTGGTTAATCCCCAGGGCAGGGTGGGGGTGGGTGGGGAAGCAGGCCGGCTTTGCAGAGGAAAATCCGTTTATGAGGACGGGATTAGGGTCCAGGAGAGGGGTTGAGGAGGGGGGCTGTGGTGTGGGAGGCCAAGAGAAGCCCCGTGACACTGGGGACAAGAAGTGGCTAGGGGAACCCCTGTGTGCTGACCCGGGGGCGGGGGTGGGGGTGCACGTGGGGGTATTTTTTGCTGAACAGGCCCCCAGGAGGGGAGGCAGATGGGGAAACTGAGGCAGCAGCGGGCATGGGGGCTATGTATGGAGGCAGATCCCACCTCTACTCCTTGCAGAGCCATGAGTGCCCCTAGGGCCAGGTGGGGCTCAGAAGACTACTGGTTATCTGGGGGGCCAGAGTGTGGCAATGCCGAGGTGGGGTGGGGGGTGTGAGTGCCCAGGACTGCCTCCCCATCTAGCCCCCTTCTCTTGCAGTAGTGCAGTGAGCAGCTGGGGGCTGGGGAAGGGTGCCCCAACATTTTTTGGGGGTGGAGAGGGTGCCCCAACATTGTGGAGGCGATAACCACCCCCCACCCAGGCTCCCTGATAAAGGTGGCCCAGATGGCCCGGGAGTGGGCATATGATACCAGCCTGAGGAGCCGGCCTCCCAGAGAGGGAGGGAGCCACCCTCGCCCAGTCCTATTTCCAGAACAGCAGGGCTTCGGAACACACATGCTCTGGGGCCTGAGAGGGCCGTGACCCCTCAGCCCTAGGCACTGAGAGGGCCACCAGCCCCCACGCTGAAGACGCCAGTCTGGGTGGGGGATGTGGTAAAGCCGGGGCTGCCTGGGTTCCCAGGGAGGGAGGCAGGGTGTGAGGCAGCAGGGGGTCCACCTTTTAACTAAACAGGGCTGGGGTGGGGGGTGGAGTGGCTCCTACCTGGGGGTTGGGGGGTAAACCAGATGATGCACCAGCACACTTGGCAGCTGGTTAGCTGCTGCTGGAGCCAGCCACTCCAGCGTCATTCTGTCTACTCAGGCCCTGTAGACTCTGCACATGTGTATGATGCACCCTCAGGGGGCCAGGCTTGCGCCCTCAGCTTTAGGGTTGGCTGGGGGCAGAGATCACATCCAGGAGAGACTGAGCTCCAGCATAGGAAAGCTGAGAACGGAGACAGTGGAGGGGATACACTAGGAGAGTGTGCTCTGAAGGGTAGAGCAGACATGCGATGGAGGAAGGGACAGAGGTTCCAGCAGGAATCAGGGGTGTGAGAAGCATCCAGGCTCCAGTAAAGACTTCAGCCTGGACCCTGAGCCCAAGAGCAGAGCACTGAGTGGGCGGCTCCGACACGGGCCGCACCAGTCCAAGCCAGCTAGGGCCTGGAGACAAGGAGGTTTGGAGATATTTTGTTTGAAGGGGGCTCTGATGGGATTTGTTGCCAGGTACCACCTGGGAAGGTGAGAACCTGGGAGATCTCTGCCTAATAAGCTTTTGGTGCAACAGGCAGAGCAATTGAAATGGAAAACCTGTAGGAGGAGTGGGGACTGGGAGGGAGGGAGGTGGGCAGTCTTGGGTTGGGGGAAGGGGGCTAACATCTGGCAGGTATTTAAGATCACAGAGTGGATCCTCATGCCTGCTGGTCCTTGTAAAGCCTTCAGGATGGCCAGCACACAGGGGCCCTGGGCCCGGGTCTCCAGACTTCACCATCAATTTTCCATTCTTTTGGCTGCATCTCTGTACTGCCCTTTGGGTTCTTTGTGGCCTGTTCAGCCCCATCTCCTTCGGGAAGCTTCCCTGCTTCCGGCCCCCCACCCTGCCACCTGCTGCAGCCCCAGCTTTCTCCAGCTGTCCTGGGATGCTGCCTTACCTGAGCCCTGCCCCCGGTGCAGTCCACCTGGCAGGTGGGCATTTGTGCAAGGGTTGGCTGTGGGCTGCACCTTCCCCTCCTTAGATTAGAGATGACCTCCGGAGGTCACGGAGAAGGCTAGCTGTCGGACCCTTGGCCTCCAGCCTGGGGAGGTGGGGCACTGGCTTCCCGGCCCCACCCCACGCCCTCTTCAAAGGCGGAGCAGGCTGAGCCAGGCCTGGCGCACGGTCGCCCGGACCTCCTGGCCTTCATTTTCTGGCTGTCCTGAGTTCACCCCAAAGCCCAGCCCAAGTCAGAGGGTCAAGTCCACCGCAGCCCCACCCACCGCATCCTTCTCCAGCGCCCAGGTAGACTCTGGAGACAGGCGGCAGGCCAGGTGCAGCCAGGCTCTGAGCCTCCGAATATTACAACACGCCCACCCCCCACCTCCCTTTCCACCCCCGCCAGTGGACTGAGAGGGTGACAGGACATGGCATCCTGCAGGCATTCGCCTAACGTTGTGGGGGCGGGAAGCCTGCGCTCCGGGACGGCCACCCACGTGTGCACGTGCTCCGCACTCCCGGGCCACCCGGCGTGGGGCGGGGCTGGCAGCCGTCCAGCCGGCGGGGCGACCCCAGGCCCCGGCTGGAGCGGCACCACGTGAGCAGGGCCGGCTGGGCCTGCGGCTGTCCTTGCGGCCGCCGAGATACGTGTGGCAGCTGTGTTCCCGGCGGCTGCGTGCGTTCAGCCCCTACGGGCCCCGGCACCGCTCTTGCAACCTGCCGGTGGTGGTGAAGGAGAGCTGCGGGGCGGAGGGAGGGAGAGAAGGGTGGGAGGCGGGACCAGCCCCGTTGCCCTAAATGGGGAAGTGAGCCAACCCGAGCGGGAGGGCCCTTTCCCCCGCCACCGGCACCACCTGCCCCTCCAGCCCCTCCGCTCCTCCCCGCCTGCGCCTTGCAAGATGGCGACAGGGCCGCATGCCCCACGGAGGGGCGTCCCGCCTCCGCCCCCGCCACTGTCTGCCTGGAAGCCAGCAGCCCCGCCCCTATCGCCCCCTCCCCCAGACTTCGGCGCTCGGAACCTGTCGGTTCCAAGTAGGGTGGGGGGTCCTTTCCCGCGCTGTTTTGAGCCCCGTGATTCCGTTGAGGAGGTCCCCGCCCGGACCCCTTCCCCAGCTGCTGTGGACTTTGCCTTCTGGATTGTTCCAGGGGAGGCGAATGGTGGTGAGGGACAGCCTCGGGGATTTGGGGCCACCTGTGGTCTTGGGGACAGTTGCTCTCCCTCCAGCAGCACGGTTGTGGCCCGTGTAACTATCCTCCCCCAGGGAGGTGGCACCAGCACTTCTGGGTTCGCAGCCTCCTGGGGCCTGCCCTCCCCCAGCTGCAAGCATAACCGACAGGTATCCCACAAGAAATCTTCTGGGGGGAGTTTCTACTAGGACCCTTTCGTGCCGTGCTGGGGGTGTCCCGAGTCTGGCCAGGAGGAACGATGTGGGAGGGGAGGTTTTACTGGGCCTCCAGGGCCGCGGGTGATAGTAGGAGCCTCTCTGAAGTCTACTGGTGCCCCTCTGCGGTTCCTCCCTCCTAGCCTTTCTCCCTAGGCAGGCCTTGCTTCCAGAGCGGAGATGTCACTGGGTCACCCTGAGATTCCAGCCCTCCCCCACTCCCTCACGGCTGCGGCTCTGTCCCATGGCCCCTGCCGCTGGTTCCTGGTCATCTCTGCCAGGGATCAGAGAAGAGCCCCTTCAGGTCTCTTCTCTGATCCCTGGCAGAGGACACCCTTCAAGTCTGTCTCCCTCGCCACCTCCTCCCAGTGGGCGTGTGCAGGGTCAGCCTGGGTCACCAAAGTCCCCAGGGCCTGGTGTGGGCCTCCCAGTGTGTAACCTACCCTAACCCCACTGTGGCTTCCCCTCTTTTGTCCCCCAGCTGGCGTCCCCCCTTCCTCTTCTGGGTTCCATTCTATGCCGCGAGGGGAGACCCTGCCCACATATCCGCATCTGTTCTCCCCAACATACCCCGCAAAACCCCACCGCATTGGGCACACAACGTCTGGGGGGTTCCAGGGTCCCAGGTACCCCGCGCTGGGTCCCGGAGCGTGCAAACTCTGGGAAGCTCACCGCCCCTAGGACGGGCGTGGCGGGGGTCCCCCCGAGTCGGCTGGGGACACGCTGACGATACGCGGTTGAGAGGGGATCGGGCGGCACTGTCGTAGGGCGGAGACCCCCATGGGATGGGCGGGTGGGGACAGGCGGGCGGGGATGGCGGCGGCCGCCGGGGCAGGATGGGCGAGGCCGGCCTGGCGGTGGGAGGGGTCTGCGAAGGAAGTTGCCGGTGGCGGCCCGCCCCTCCCCTAGCCTTCTGCTCTGCGGGGGCGGGACAAGTCCTGGGCTGCCTCGGGCTCCGCCCCTTCCCGCGCCCGAACCCAGGGGCAATCCCCGCCGCGCCTTCTGACCCTTTCCACCCTGCTAGCGCGGCGGGGGGTTGGGGGTGTCCCTTCACATGTTCCTCTGCTCGTAGAGGGCCACAAGGGTCAGTGGTGGCGTCAGGCACGGGAAACCGCCCAGATGATGCCCGGCACCTGCGCCCCTGGTGGTCATTTCCCAGAGGAAGGGGCTTAGCTGGGATCGCCAGCACCTGGGAGCCCTCGGAATGCCCCACAGGAAAGGTAGAAGGGAGTTTCGCGGGGGCGGGGACAGCAGGAACTGTTGCCTTAAGATCGGAGCGGTCACGTGTGTGGCAAGTACATTGGGAGACACATGTCACCGAGGTGACGCCGTCTTAGGGGTAGGGGTAGGCGGACAGGCCTGGGAGAACCAGGTCTCTGTAGGTTTTCCTTTCAACTCGTGGCAGCTGCTCCCAGTCTGTAATTACCATTGTGCTCAGACTCTTTGCGAACCCATGGACTGTAGCCCACCAGGCTCCTCTGTCTATGGGATTCTTCAGGCAGGAATACTGGAGTGGGTTGCCGTGTCCTCCAAGGGGAATCTTCCTGACCCAGGGATCGAACTGTCTTCTGCATTGGCAGGCAGATTCTTTCACTGGCGCCACCTGGAAAAGCTAGTAATTACCATTAGTCGTAAGAAATAGACTAGGGGATATTCACAGTGTTCGGGAAATGAGTTGGGGTCATTTTCTTCATACATTTACACGTTTTAAATTCACACCCAGAATTCAGCCTCTCGAACGAGTTTTGCGGGGGAAGTGGGGATGAGACAAATGACCAGCACCCTTTGAGATCTGATGGAACGGCCTTCTCTCTCCCCACACACTGATCACTGTCTGTTTTCCACGCAGGTGAGCGCCCCTTCGCTTGCGACTGGCCGGGATGCGACAAGAAGTTCGCACGCTCTGACGAGCTGGCCCGCCACCACCGGACGCACACCGGCGAGAAGCGCTTCCCCTGCCCGCTCTGCTCCAAGCGCTTCACCCGCAGCGACCACCTGACCAAGCACGCGCGTCGCCACCCCGGCTTCCGCCCGGAACTTCTCCGGCGCCAGGGCACCCGCAGCACCTCGCCCAGCGACTCGCTGCCCTGCAGCCTGGCGGGCAGCCCTGCGCCCAGCCCAGTGCCCAGCCCGGCCCCAGTCGGCCTGTAGAGCCCTGTTCCAGCCGCCCTGAGTGCACCCCCGCTGGGCCTGGGCATGGAGCACCAGCAACCCGCCTGCTGTCCCGGGCCCTGGTGGGGCTCGGATTGACTGCCAGACCAGCCCCTTCCAGTGTCCCCCTGAGGGCCCCCCCGAGTTGCCCCTGCCCCCTCGAGAAAACCAGGAGGGGGCCTGAGACTGGACCGGGGTCATCTGGGCCTTGGAGGTTGCTCTCCGGGAGGAGCATGGCCCCGTGTCTGTACATAGCCATGATGTTAACTCTCTTCCCAGCTGTTGAACAGGGACCCTAGGTGGGGGGCCAGAAGGCATCCCTTCTCCCTCACCACCTCCCTGCTTTGGGTGGCATGTGGGCCTTGGGGGGAGGTGCCCCAGGAAAGGCACCCCCTAACCAGCGTTCAGACCTGGCCCCCAGGCCCCTCTCTCCAGGTTGGGATGAAGTGTGCAGAGCCATAGGTGAACTAGGGGTTACCGCGTGGGCTGCCTCTTGTCCCCCCATACCCCGCCCCGGGAGCCCTTCACCCCATCGAAAGCCATTGGAGATGTTCAGGGAAACAGGGTGCGGCCTGGCCGCCCCATTCGGGTACTCAATCTCAGGTGTCCACACTGGCCCACTGCCGAGGGAGGGGCCCCTCAGCTCCCCAGCCGCCGGGGCGGGGTGGGGGTGGGGGAAGTGGTAGGGTCTCTACAAGGGGTCCTGATTTGCTTCTGAGACTTGGGATAGGGAGGGAGAGAAATGGGGGTTCTTCCAAAGAGCAATTAGACTCACTTGGGGGGTGGATATCACGGGATATGAGTAAATGCAGGCTTATTTATTGTTCTCTGTCTGCTGGAGTTGGGGCTGCACTGCCCCTCGCTGGGTGGGTGTGCGATTGTGTGAGTGAGAGACTGGGAGAAGCTGGTGCCATCGCCGGCCTCCCTCCTGCAGGGGAAGAGTCCCCGACACTGGCCTTGAGCAGTATCATGTGACAATCAGTCCCTCCTATTTGGACCAGAACAGCCTTTGGGCCAAATGGACCCCTTCCCAGCACTGCGGATGGGGGCGAAGAGGCCCTGGGCCCTGGCTCCATCCTGCCCTCCTGGTGGTGGCAGCAGGGTGGCCCCTGGACCCGCGGTTGAGGCCCCACCCACGGGGGCGGGAAGTATAGCTCGATTTTTTTTGGACCGGGTAGAATATTTTTTCAGGCTCCAATCCCTTCCTTGATCTGGGCCCCTGTGGGTGGTCTGTTGTCCTCAGGGGTTGTGGGTGTGGGGGGAGGATCTTCGTGGTCTGAATTTAGGGTAGGGGAGGGATAAATGCCACATCCCCTCCTGGGGTTCTCCCACTGTGGCTGAGGTTGGATTTCATTTTGGAGAGAGACTGAAGACCCCGGCCTTGGAATGGGAAGGGACCCAGGCTCCCTGTCCCTTACCGTGAAAAGGCCTATTGCATAGCCTTTGGCTGCAGATCTGTGGCACCCTCCCAACCTGTTCCAGAAACTTCCTGTCTCCCAGTAGGGGGCTGGGGCGTTTGGACGGCACTAGTGTGGACCCAAACCGGCCCTGGCAGGATCCAGGGGCAGCGCCTAGGGTCCCGGGGAGGGGGCTGCGCCATGGTGAGATGCCTTAGCCCTAGCCCGGGGTGGGGAGGGAAGTGGGGAGGGGTGGGGCGGGCCTAACCTTGTTTCCCTTTGTGTCCATCTGGATGCCCCTCCCCATATTGTCCCAGCGCTGGCCGGTGCTTGTCCACAGGAGGTGGACTGTGGTCTGAGGACCCAGGGAGCTGAGAACTTGCCCCTCCGCCCCTCCCCAGTGTCCGGGGGCCTGAAGGGACCGGTGTTCACCTGGACCTGGTTCCAGCCATTTAACTGTGGCCTCTAGAGGTGGGTGGAGGGGGAGGGCCCCAAGGGACTTTGCTTTCGGGTGACTCCCTCCCCCCTGTCCTGCCTGGCCTCATCCTGGTATTTAATTAAACAAGTCTTTTTTAAACCCGATTCCGGAGACTGTGTGGTTTTTCTCTTCGCCGGTTCAAGGTGGTGGGCCTCCTGGGACTCTGTCCCGCTTGCCAATGTGGGTCCTCAGCCTCCTCTTGCGGGAACTGAGCCAGTGGGCTGGTGAATCCGCGGACCTGCAGGCGGTCTTGGCAACGCCCCTTAGCCCTAAAGCCGGAGGAGGGGGCTGCCCTCTTCAGCTCGCGCTGCAGACCAGAGGCACCCACACCTCGGGCATCTGAGCCCCCGGCCCGCCTTCCAGCTTCGTTACCCGGCAACTGAGGCACGGTGACATGGCGTCCGGGGGCGTCTGCTGCCCGCCCCTCTCCGGCGCCGCGGGCGCGGGGATCCCGCACTTCTCTACACTGCTCTACAGGGTTCCTCCCGAGTGTACCCCGCAGCACTCCTGTGTCCAGTCGTCTGGCCGCTCCTGTATTGTATGCCTGCTGTATGCCGGCTCCCAAATGGAAGGGAGAGGAAGGAGCGTTGGGAAATTGGTGAGAGTTCTGATCCCCTTCTTAGGAAAAGTGCACCCCAGATTACAGCCATCTCTAGAGCCCGGAAGGACAGTGGGGCTGTGGTGACACGCAGCGCAGACACTTCCCAAGGGTTTTGCTACTTCCCGCCCTCGAGAAGGTGGCAGCCCCGCCATCTGGTGGTCGCCCACGGCATTGCAATACCGACACCGTTAATTCTCCTCCGCAGGGTCCTGCCCTTGGGGCCGCCAAGGTCGCTCCAATCTAGACACGTGGCCCTCGTCTTACCCTCTGGAACCCCCTCCCTCCTTGCTCTCTTTCTTAATGGAATATGGCCCGAAAGCTCGCAGATGTCCCTCCCCGGACCCCTGTCCCACTCCAGCTCTGGCAGACTTCTCTGCTCCTTTGCGGCAGGGTTCCTGGAATGCTAGGTCCGCAAGCTCAGAGCCCCCTTAAATCTCTCTTGCATGCACTCTCCGTGTCCCGGAATCACCAAGAGGATTTCTGCCTCCTAGACGCTCCATTGGCAGGTGATCTCGGGGACCCTTAGCCCCCCTCCCCAGGTTCAGGTCCCCCTGTGCAAAGACAACCCCTGGTTCATGCCAGCCTCACCCTCAACTTCGGGCCCAGTATGTTCTTACCCCTCCCCCACTGCATATTCATCTTTCCAAGCATGCAAAATCTTTGGGGTCGTCCTTGACTCCCAGCTTTGGCTGACCATCCACATCTAGTACCTCCAGAAATCTCCCTGGAGCTCTACCTTCAAACATATCCAGAGTCCCCCCATTTCTCCCCTCTCTTTTGCCTCCACCTTCCCACATCAATGGCTCACCTGAACCAGTCCAGCCTCCCCCTGCTTGGTGCACCCACAGCCGCCCACAATAGCCACCAGGGGGGCGCCCGTGAGCACCTGAGTCAGGTTTCCTTTCTCTGCGCACAGCCCCCAGGGCTCCCACCTCCCTTGGGTAAAAGTCCAAGTCTTCCCCTAGGCTCTCAAGGCCCTGTATGACCTGCCCGGTTCCCCTCCCTGCTCTCCCCTCCTCCCTCACTCTTTCTGCTCCAACACCGGCCTCCTCACCACGGTCGCTCTGATAAGCTTGATGCAGTCCCCCTGGGCCTTTGCCCATACAATGCCCTCTGCCTGGAATGCCTTTCCACCAGATGTCTGCTCAGTCATCCCATTTCCTTCTTCAGAACTGCTCAAAGCCCACCTTTCCCATAGGACCACATGGACCACTCCCTTTTCCCACCCCCCTACTGTAAAGGAAATCAGTCCTGAATATTCACTGGAAGGACTGATGCTGAAGCTGAAACTCCAATACTTTGGCCACCTGATTCGAAGAACTGACTCATTGGAAAAGACCCTGATGCTGGGAAAGATTGAAGGCAGGAGGAGAAGGGGACGACAGAGGATGAGATGGTTGAATGGCATCATCAACCAGACGGAAATGAGTTTGAGCAAGCTTCGAGAGTTGGTGATGGACAGGGAAGCCTGGCGTGCTGCAGTCCATGGGGTCACAAAGAGCCGAACACAACTGAGAGACTGAACTTCCTACTCCGTTCTACTCCCCCCACCCCATAGCACTTTTCACCTTGTACTTGTGATATCTCACTTACTGATTTCCTGTTGTCTGTCCACATGTAGACACTACCTCCACCAGGGTGAGGATATTTGCTTTGTTCAGGAGCCCACCCCACTGTTGGCAGTGGAGGAGAGACAACGAGAGATCCCGGGGGGTGAGGGGGTCTCAAGCCTCTGTGTCTGCAGGGCCAGGTGCTGAGGTAGGGACAAAAGTGGGCTATAAGTGGGAGGTGACCTAAAAAGACTATCCCCTGCTCAGGGGGATCCTTGGTAATTGCCAGATGGTGGACAGCCTGGAAATTGTAGTTTTTCTTGCAACATTTCCCCCAATTTTTTTTTTCCTGGCTGCACCGTGCAGCCATTTGGGATCTTAGTTCCCTGACCAGGGATCAAACTCATGCCTCTGCATTGAGAGCGCAGTCTTAACCACTAGACCGCCAGCGAAGTCCTCTCACAACTTTTTAAACGGGCAACAAACACATTTACACCATTTGAAAAACTAGTACTGAAACAAAACTGGTGCTCACATACCTATATATGCATGTTCACAGTAGCACAATTCACCAAAGGCAAAAACCAGAAACCTCTGAAATTTCCATCATCTGGTAACTGGATAAAATACTTTGGGGCATGGCCTTGGTATACAGTAGGTGCTCAAATATTAGGTAGACCGATGAATGAATTGGAACAGGTCTCCTCTGGTGTACCTGGATATTTAACTGCCGCAAGTGTTCAGGTGGGAGAAATGAAGCACTTACCGCGAGTCAACCCGGGCGGAGTTGAGTTTCACAGCCTGAACTGGGTGGGTAACTCAGGTGCCGTTGAGATGCATATGCAGAACTCCAATAGACCACCAGAGGGCGCCTTAGGAAGACAAGCTAAAAAAACGCAAATTGAATGCAAATAAGCCGTAGAGGGGCAGTGAGGAGCTTTTTTTTTTTTTGGATCAGGCGCGCCTTGGACAGCCCTGGCGCCGCAGGGGCCTGGGGCTCAAGATGGCGCTGCTGCTGGTAGAGGACCCGGCGGAGGCGCCAGCGAGGCGCTCTGAGGCCTCAGACAGGGCAGCCTGTGTCCTCTATCCCTCCCTTGGGGGCCATCTGTCTCAGACCAGGGGCCTGCGATCCGTCTCGGTCCCGCGGGAGCAGGCATTTCTGATCAGGCGCACTTCGGGCAGCCGCTCCCGGGGTCCCTTGCGGCAGCATCCCGGGGGCCTCCGGGGACCTCGGAGCAAGATGGCGGCGGCGGCGGGGTCCGTGAGGCGCGGGCGGCGGCGACCGCGGCGTCAGTGAGGGGGCCCGGGGGCCCGGCGGCTCCGGGCCGGGGCGCCGCCGCGGGACGGACCATGCTACGCTCCACCGGCTTCTTCCGGGCCATCGACTGCCCCTATTGGGCTGGGGCGCCCGGGGGACCCTGCCGGCGGCCCTACTGCCACTTCCGGCACCGCGGGGCCCGGGGCCCGGGCGCGCCCGGCGAAGGTGGAGCGGTGTCCCCCGCAGCAGGTAATGTCTGCCTGCCCGCTCCGAGTTCGGTTCCCCGTCGAGGGTTGGACCCCAACGCCCAGGCTTCCTCGGTTTCCCGTTCCCCGCTCAGCTCTCTCCCTATACACTCGCGAGCGACGTCCCTCCAAGCCGGGGTCACCCATCCCAGAGCCCAGTGCCGGTCTCGGGTCCTCTATGCCTGCGTTTTCGCGACTGTAAAACTTAAACGAGAGGACCTGCCCTCCTAGTGGTGTCGCGAGCGTGAAGCGAGTGGGGGTCGGGAAAAGAGCGCGGCCAGCACTGGTCAACAGGCTCGGGACTCCTGCTGGG
The DNA here is from genome assembly GCF_003369695.1 of Bos indicus x Bos taurus. Classification (NCBI taxonomy): domain Eukaryota; kingdom Metazoa; phylum Chordata; class Mammalia; order Artiodactyla; family Bovidae; genus Bos; species Bos indicus x Bos taurus. The sequence goes on from NC_040082.1 coordinate 66,627,415, forward strand.
GGAACCGTTCCCGCCCCCTCCCCGGCCCGGGGTGTTGGTTGCAGCCATTGTTTACTTCCGCGCTCGTTCCTCCGCCGCACCTCTGCTCGTGGCCGCCCCTGTTGACAACAGCGGAGTCGAGAGGGTCTTGTTTAGGAGCTCACCGACTGGGTGTCGAGCCCTGTGTGTCATACTAGGGTCAGGGAGGGAGTCAAACCTGATTGATTGCGTGTGTGTGTGTGTTGGGATGGGGGCAGACTTCCGAGAGGACGTTCAGAGGCTGCGCGTCTCTCTGCGTGGTGATTGTCAATGTCACAGAGTTCAGGTGAGAGCTGCCAGGAGGCAGGCACTGTTTCTCTTAGGAGCTGTAGGCTTTGAGCAGAGACATGAAGAACGGGGGTAAAAAGAGGGGCATCACAAGGAAAGGTCCACAGGGAGGATGTGTGTCGTTCCTTTCAGGGGAATTCAGGCTCCGGTTGTAGCCCCTGTTCTCGGGGACTGGCTCCCTCTTTCCATCAGACCCAGATTGCCTTGTTCAGTTATTCTCTCTGCTTAAGACACAGATCTTCATCTCAGAGCTTTTTTACTTGAGAAGCACCCTTGCTAGTATGAAGGCCTGTTTCCCCCACCCCCTAAAAGGAGAAGAAAAGAATTGTCTCAAATTTCCACCCTAAATTTTTCTTGGTCCATTGGCCTTGCATCAGCCGCCCACATGCCATCGTTCAAGGTCAGGCTGCACACCTGGGTGGGACACCGGCCTGGCTCTTGGAAACTTTCCCTCAAGGAAGGAAGATAGCTGTGCCCACAGGTGCCTGAGCTTTAGGCCTGAGTGTGGGACGCTCCTTGGGGGCCACCCTGCCCCGGTGCACTTTCTCGCTCCATCTTTTGACGTGCTGGTGCGGTCTGCATGATGTTCTGTAAAGAGCCCCTGATGTCTAGGGGCAGGCCGGCTCCCTCAGACCCTGGGCAGTGACTCGTCTGCAGGCCCACAGGTTGACTTCCAGCCGTCTGAGAGCGCTGATTTATCTCTTGTGTGTTCTTCCAAGTTCATTGGTCTCTTGATGTCTTCCTGCATCACAAATGGCCAGTTTCCCAAAGTGTCATTTTTGAGAACCCGTTGGTGATGTGGTCCTGTCTGCTTCGCTTTCCCGCAGGAAAAAGTGCAGCTGCCTACCCCTGACCCCAGTGTGTCTACATTTTCCTTTTGCAGGTGAGAACAAGCAGTCCTCTTCTCCTCTCCTCTCGTGGGGCGGGTGGGGCTCTTCCTGCAGCTCAGCCTCCGTCTTGCTGTGGGACCTCTTTGATGCTGTTTCCTCCTCTTTGACGGGTTCAGGTGTGAATCCCCCCTCCCCCCCCCCGCCCCCCCCCCGCACCTTTCAGCTCCCCCTTGCTCTGGACTTTGACAGGCACACTTCCTGTGGGGCTTGGAGAGGCTGCAGCCACAGGCCAGATTTTGTCTGGGTCCCCCTGTGAGCAGACTGACATGGCCCAAGAGCAGATGCTTGGCCAGGGTGGGCTGGGCAGGGATGCAGATGGTACTGACTGCCTACAGGCAGGATGTAGGGGTTCCAGCACCTCCGGCCTTGGTCTGCCGGCCCCCTGAGGCCCATGTAGGGCCCATCCCATTCTTTCTGGCCCTTAGATCCGCCCTCCTGTGCTCCAGGGTCCCCACCCCCATGCTCTGCTGGGGTTGCCCAGTTACTCCCGTGCACCCTCAGGCATGCTCTTTATTCATAACTCTTAACTGGTGGGAGGGACAATTGTCCCAATTTTACAGACAAGGAGATGGGTCCAGAGAGGGGAAGCTACGCACCTGTGTACGCATGGTTGGTAAGTGTGCCTCTTGGGGTCGGATCAGGGTGGTCAGGCCCTTGCCCCCTCACTTCCTGTTGCTGGGCACCTGGGTGCCCATCACGTGTGGGCTCAGTGCTGTGTCCCAAGGCTTAGAGGCAGCAGTGAGACCTGGGGAAGGGCCTCACCCATTCTGCAGGGCCTGAGCACTGAAATCTCCCAAAGACCGGCCGAAGGAAGCCCTGACTTGTGCTGGAAGGCAGGGTGGCCCCAGCTTGCCTGGGTCTCACATTGGGCCCCTGGGGGACCCTTGTGGTCTGGTGTCCTGAGAGCAAGCCTTGCTTCTTAAGGGATGCTAAGGGCCAGGAGTCAGGTGGGAAGGGAGAGTGTAGCCAGAGAAGTGTGTGCTTCCGAAGGGGCAGTAGCCCTTCACTGCCTTCCCCATGGGCTGGGGGCCAGCGGGATTCACGAGGGCATGACTCCCCACTGCCCTGATGGCCATGCTCAGAGACAGAAGGGAAGTGTTCTTCTGTTTGGTGCTTTCTCTTCCTGAATGAGCCATACACACCCTTTCCTACCCTTCCTGGGAGAGAAAGCCCAGCAAAGAGCAGTGTCACCTGTGTATCTGAAGGTCTGGCCGGGTACTTGACTACCTCCAGGGCTTCCCTAGCTTACCGCCAGGTGTGGTCTTGGGTCAGGCCTGTCAAGGACCTCTGACTTTGTCGGGAGACGGTGGAGCCATGAATAATGCCAGAAACTGATGGGGGGCTGTAGGGGGGGATATCCTGGGCTCTGTGCAGGATGGAGCAGCCTCCTTGGCCCTACCTCTTTGATGCCAGCAGTCCCCCAGTCTTAATAAGCACAGGTGTCCCCAGACTTCACCCAGTGTTCCCTGGGGGCAGGAGCACCCTGGAGAAGACCCGGGTCATCAGTCTCACCTTCCCACCCATCCTGGGGAGCTGTGTGCACAGGTGCAGCTCAGCCAAGGGAGCTGGGCCACCAGGCTCGGGACCCAGGCTTGCCACCTCCCAGGGGAGGAGCCTGCACTGCCATCCGGTGGGTGGTTCCATTGTTCCATTGTTCTTGACTTCTCTGTGAAGAGGGAGTGGAGGAGAGGTACTGTGGCTTTTCAGAGCAGCACGAATCCCTTTCTTACTACAGGATGAGGGCAGTCTAAGTTCAGTGGGTGGTGCAGCCCCTGTCTTCAGAGGCAGTGTCCCATCCCAGCTAAGTCATCTCTGTTTAGAGTGCCTCTTTTTGGTCTCGGAGTAATGTTCATTTTAAACATACAGGAGAACACTGGAAAGTCAAAGGAGATGCGTCTTGTAAATGGTGATGTCCCCACTCCCGCATCAGCGGGCTTTCTGTGCCTCCTCCCAGCCTGGGACATGGTCTGTCCTTCCTGTACTTGTAACCCTGCCCTTTTGGGGAGCTGGGTCCTTCTGTCAAGGTTGCAGAAACCCCAGCGAGGTGTGAGGCCTGCCCTGTGCCTCTGGTTCCCACACCTGGTGGCCCCTCTTGAAGCACCTGGGGAGCTTTCTAGACTGGCCTTCTTGCCCAGATCCAGGCTTGGGCCATTTGAATAAGGATACAGCTGCCCCCAGAGCTGGGGGTTTTTTTGGCATTTTTAGGGTTCTCTGCTTAGTGTCAGCAAAGCAGTGTCTTGCCTGGAGTTCACACTGACCTTCCTGGGGACACATCTGTGGTTGTCAGGATGGAGGGGGCTCCTGGCAAAGGGGTGTCCAGGGATGCCGCTCAGCACTTCACAGTGCCCGGGGCAGTTCCCTTTCCCTGCACACATGTGGCCTTGTCCAGCTCCAAGTGTCAGTGCTGCCAAACGAGATGGAGGAGCCTGAACAGTGTCCCAGCCCTGGCCTGTTTCTGTATCTGAGGATGGGCTGAGAGAGCCGGCTTTGGCCTGCTGAGAGAGCACCACCCCGAGAATTGCCACACCAACCCCCCCCACCCCTCCCGCCCCAGCTCCTCCGGGACCCAAGGTGAGAGGCAGAGCAGCCCAAGCGCCAGGGTTGGATCAGTGAGGACAGCACAGCAGCCCGGCGAGCTCAGGGGCTATGCAAGATGCTTGAGTGCACCCCATCCCCAGAGTGTACGGCAGAGGGGAGGCACAAGCCCCATGGCAGGCTTGCAGCCCTGCAGGCGGAGTGGAGCCTCAGGTGAAGGCGTTGGGGCAGTGTCCTCCATGGTGCGAGGAGCCTAGCCTCCCACTGCTCAGTGTCACCGCCTCAGCCTTGGCCACCCCTTCTGCCAGGTGGGGTCTTGAGGTAGGCCTCTCAATAAGCAGTGCGCCTCTCCTGTCTCACCCAGCTGTCCTGCGCAGTATCCTTGCCTTGCCATCCTCCTCTGCCCCGGCTCCTCCCTCAGAATCCCCATGACCAGAACACTGGACTTGAACAGTGGTTGTGCAGGAACTTGGTTTGTTGGTGTCGAAGCCGTGCCCGTGTGGAAGGTTGACTTCTGTCAGTGTGATCTAACTCACAGCAAAAACTGTGCCAGTCGTTTTAGGGTGATGGGTCCATGGCTGAGGCTTTCTGTGAAGGCTGACCCTGCCCCAAGCGATCTGCACAGGTGGCAGGCAGGGTTGGAAGCACAGAAAAGTGTAGGGAGCAGGACGGGTGGCTGACGGACCTGAGCACTCGTGGAGGGTGGTGGGGGGGGGGTGGGGGGGGGTGGCGGGGAGGGCGGCTTGGCCATCTTAGCTGTGAGCTCGGCACAGATACACAGGCATGGTCCACCCAGCCTCTGAGTCAGCTGTGAAATCTGGAGCTGGCTCTGGCATCCTCTAGGGCTCTTCGGGTCTGTCTGAATTCAATACTCATCTGTAGATCCTCTGGGAGGGAAGGAGTGTCCAGCAGGACATATCTGGGCCAGAATCCAGGAGAGCGAGCCATTGGCACCTGTGGTTGCAACATGTCGGGCAAGTATCCGCAGCCAAGTGGTTGCTGAGCTGGCTTTTGAGGGATGAATAGGAGTTTGCCTGGTGTCTGGAAGCTGATAGTCCTCTCTCTGCCTTCGAGGCTTCTGCCGCCTGGGCAGCTTCCTGCCGAAGGAGTGGGCCTCATTGCTCTCCTTTGACTGGTTCTTTTGTCCTACTCATCTCTCATGTAGCAGGGATGGTGCCTGTCCCTTCCTGACCCCCTGGCCTGCCCCCTTGGGTTGTGACCATCCCCTGAGGCGAAAGAGTCCCCACTGTTGTCTAACCAGGGCACAAAGTAGGGGGTGGCACTGCCATGTGCATATCGTCTGTTGATGGGGGGCAGAGGCGTAAGGGGAAGGTGGGGTGGTGGAGAGTCCTTTGGACCGTAGAGAATCAGGTGGCACTGGGTCTTCTGGTCTGGGGAGGGAAGCCAGGGTTTTGGGGTATGGCACTGCCCCAGTCCCAGCCTCCTCTGTGAGGGAGGCCAAAGCAGGCAGGATGGGCGTGAGGATTAAAGGGGAAGGCCTCAGAGTTAGAGTCGATTGGGTTGGGGCCCGTGCCTCCCAGTGAGGCCTTCCTGCCCACTTGTCTGCTCATTAACTGCACTTGCAGCTGGAGCTGCGGGCCAGTTGTCTTCAGAGTGTTTCCTCAATTGAGGGTGGTAGGGGGGAGCAGAGGACAGGGCTCAGAGGTATTGGGGCAGCTGCCACCCCACACTGTCCTTCCACCCAAAGTGAGCTCTGGGTGATCTGTTCCCTGAGCACTGTGGCCGTGTGTGTTCCTGGCTGGAGATGGGACAGCTGGCCTGGGCTTTGCCATGCTGGATACCTGGCCACCTGGAGCTGGTGACCAGGGCATGTTGGGACCAGGTCACGGGGAGAGCGGCCTCGGGTGCCAGACCAGGAGGGGGCTGGCACACAAAGACCGGGCACGGGGACAGCCCAGGAGCTGCCAGGGGCCTCCCTAGGGTGTCTCTTCCGTGGTGGCCCTGCTTGCCAGCCCATTTCTTGCCCTGGGTCTGGGGCAGGAACTTCTCCTGAGAGTGTAACCCCGGCAGCCAGGCCTTCCAGGAGGTTTCCCAGTCAGCTTGAGAGTCGACCCCTTGCTGAAAAACAGCCAATTAGTCTTGTTTACCAAAGGCATTCTTCCCTGGTACAAACCCCGAAGGAGCGCCCGTTGGCTTCCAGCCAGATTAACTCCCTGTTAACGGGAAGGTGCTTCTGCGGCGCCGCGGCCCCTCTCCACCTCTTGAGGGTCACCTGTCGCTTGGTTTCTCCAGTTCCTCCTGGTCCCCTGAGGGCTGGTCCCTTGAGGCAGGGTGGGGTGGGGGCTAGGTAGCATCACAAATGCCTTCTCCATCTACCTGCCTCCCCCTAGAGGCCTCCAGAAGCTTCAGCAGGAGCATGGGGGTCAAACTCTGGGCCCCACACACTTCTGAGCTGCAGGGGCTGCGGCCGAGCCCCAGCAGCTGTGTGGTTGATGTGCCTAGACCTGCAGCCTTGTGTCACCTCAGGGACGCTGAGGCTTAGAGGGGAGGGTCTTGACCTAGACCCTCTGCTTTCTTCTGGGGATGTTTCTTTTCTTTTTTTCAATTTAGCATGGTGGGGTGTGGAGAGGGAGCCTCCCTGGTACTGAAACATCCCACCTCGGCAGGGCTCTGGGATGCCCAGATCTCGGGGGCTGGGCCTGGCCAGGGGTTTACTCTCTTCAGAGTCTGAGTGTTGGGCCGTGGAGGCTGCAGGAAGTGGAGGGAGTACTGCCCTCAGAAAGCCCTCTGATGCTAGAGCAGGCCTTCATCAGAGAGCAGGAGCTCCTCTCCCCATCAGGGTGCCCAGCGGGCCCCCTGGGGCCTTGGCAGCCTGCCACCCTCTTCCTTACTTGTGGCCTGGCCCTTTGGGCACCTCCTTCCTCTCCTTGCTTCCCAAGTGCAGGCCTGCTTGTGATGGGATTCCTGTCACACCGTGAAGTGCAGAGGTCTGAACTCTGGCATGAGAAGGGCATGAGGCACTCCGGGGGGTTTCTGTGTTGCTGGGGCACATTGCCACATGTTCCAGAGCTGGTCAGAGTGGGGAGGACCTCCATCCATTAGAACCCCACTCTCTCCGGGGTGAGGGGCATTTCCCCCAGATGAGCCCTGCTACTGGGAGCCATCTCAGCCTCAGGAGGAGGGAGGTCAGGGAGTGAGGGGGGTTGGGGCTGGAGGTCCCCCAAGACTTGCAGGACCCAGTCCACCGCTTGCTGACATGCCCTGTCAGTGCCCCCCAGGTTGTGTTCTAGGCCCTCCACTCTGCTGGGCAACCAAGACTTCGAGGAGAGGAGAGAGCACTGGCTTTTCTGTTCGCATGGGCCGCAAGTGGCTGGGGTGGGTCTGTGGTAGTGCCTGTGGGCCCGCTGTGGGTTAGGGTCAGCTGTGGGGAGGGTCCTGGATCCTGCCCTTGGGGGTTTCTGGACCTCTGGATGGTCGCTTCCTCCTGAACCTCTTCTGGGGCAGAGGGGCAAGTGCCTGTGTGTTCTGACCAGTCACCAGCACCCAGTCCCGCTGTGGCCTGTGCGACTTGGTTTTGCCACCCTGTCTATAACCTGCAGGCTGGGTGTGTCTGGGGTGGTCTGAAGCACAGACACACACGTCCTCTCAAGTGTCACTTGAGAAATAGGTTCCAGGGTAAAAGCTGGACAGTAGGTCTGTGATGGAACCTGCACCCCTGGCCCCCTGGTCGTCTAGCAGCCCAGCTACCCACCCTTGTCCTGCAGCAGCGCCAGTTCTCCTATGCGTCCCCTCTCAAGGGTGTTTGCGCTTCCTGGGGTTTCTACAGTAAGAGCCCTCCTCACCAGGTACCTTAGAAGAGCACAGGGTTTCCTCTGGCGGTTCTGGAGGTCAGAGGCCCCGAGTGGGGCACAGTTGGTTCCATCCTGAGGCTCCTGGAGCATGGCCAAGCACAGGGCATCAGAACAAGTCACTTTTTCTTCAGAGTTTCACAGACTCGTGTCCGGGAGACGTTCTAACCAGAAACCATTTTAAATTCTGAAACAATTGAATCTAGTTACTCACTTCTGGGAGCATTGGGCTTTACCTGCTCACACCTTACGGAGAAGCTTTGCACCTTTGTCCATAAGGGAGTCTTCTGTGAGGTCCCTGCCAGCTTGTGTGGTGCTCGGCTGTTCCTGTGTAATGTACCCTGGAGGCGGGTCAGTAACAGCAGCCACTTGCCCGCCAGCTGCCCCGCCACCCCTGTTCCGATGCAGACATGAGTGTGTCCCATGCCCGCCCTGTCGTCCACCCCACTGTGCTTCCCCAATGTCACGCGTTGTCTGAACATCTTAAACTTGGGCATCGTTCTGGGGACAGTATGCCTTGCTTCCCCTGTGAAGTTTGCCATGTTCTGCGTACACCCAGCTGCCACCTCCTCACAGTCGACACTTCAGGACTTTCCATGTCCTCACTGGTATATGCGCCACCGGTGGATTTTTTTGTGGGCGAGAAAGCTTGTGGGAGGACAGAGCCTTAAAGGCACAGTCACCAGGCAGGGCTGTGCATGTCTGCCCGCTGCTCTGGGTGGGTTGTGTCGGGCCCACCTTCTGCTCCCTGCCCCCAAGTCAGACGGCTCTGTGCCCTGTGCTTTTGGCCCTGGCTGGCTGGCTATCCGGCCTTCTGCCAGTGTCCTCCTGCCCCCCTGGCTTCAGGGAGCTGTGTGGTATGGCTTAAGTGTGGGCTGAGCCATGTGGAAAGCCCACCCTTGCCCAGTTCCCCAGACTTCACCATCCATGTTCCAGGTCAGGAAGACCCCAGGCTCTGTGCCCCACACCCCACTTGGTGGCAGGACCTGCACAGAGGAACCCTCCAGGACCCTTGATTTGCTTCCAGAGCTTCTGTGCAGTCAGCTGTAGACCTGGCCCTGGCAGGTTCTGAAAGGCTGGTTGTCTGCTCTTCCCTGCTGGCCCCAAGGGTCAAGGCCTGGGATTAGGCAGTGGCTGGTCACCGGCTCAGGTGGCCGCTGCTGCACCAGCCTGCTCATGGCTGTTTCTCCTCTCCGTTTCAGGGCTTGGTTATGACCCGTACAACCCTGAGCTGCCCAAGCCCCCTGCACAGAGGGAGAATGGCGCCCTGGGCAGAGGCATTGATTCCCGCTCAGACATCCTGGAGCTGGAGCTGGTCAACCAGGCCATCGAGGCCGTGCGCTCTGAGGTGGAGCTGGAGCAGAGGCGCTACCAGGAGCTCCTGGAGACGGCCCGGGAGTGCGGTTCAGCCGAGGCCCCCGTCCTGGCACCTCATGGCCCTGCTGCCTGCCCCGCCACCAGCCTGGATGGGGACGCCTTCCCACTGTCCTTCGATTACAACCCCAGCGGCCATGGCCTTTTGAGCCCTGATGCCAGCTATCAGCCCACCCCACTGGCTGCCACCGCTGAGCCTGGCTGCAAGTATTCACTGGCCTCGCCAGACCGGGCTCAGGGCCATGGTGGAGGGGGTGGCGGCGCCCTGGAGTATGTCCCCAAGGCCGTGGGCCAGCCCCGGCGGTACAGCCGCCCTGTCTCCAGCAGCAAGTACGTGGTGGACAACTCTAAGCCGTCTACAGACCTGGAGTATGACCCCCTGTCCAACTTCTCTGCCCGCCTGCTCAGCAGGGCCAGCACCAAGGACGAAAGGGCCCCCAAGCGGCCCCGGAGCTCCCGTGGCAGCGAGCCCTACACACCTGCACCCAAGAAGCCCTGTGACCCCTTTGGCAGCTGCGACGCCAGGTTCTCGGACTCAGACGATGACGCTGTTGTCGCTCCAGGTGACAAATCTGTCACCACCAGCCCCCCAAGAGCTCAAGGGGGTGCTGAGAGCAAGGCCCCGGGGAAGCCGGGCTCCAGGGAGGGCCCTGAACTGGAGGAGGGCAGCCTTCGGGAGACCAAGGAGATGGCGGTGCAGTGTGACGTAGAGGATCTTGGGCCACCCCCTCGGAGCCCGGGCAGGCCACCCCTGGCTAAGCCCAGCTCACCAGCCAGGGCTGCGCCAGAGCGCAGCAGCCCCAAGGAGGGGAGGCCTAAGAAGAAAAGTGGGGTGTCACCCACCGCCAGCCACAAGGACAGTGTCCGGAAGACAGATAAGGGTAAGGATGGTGCACGAGGGAGGCCGGCTGAGAAGCCCGCTGCAGACAGGAGGGGCCCGCAGGCCGGCAGCCCCAGGCACAAAGCAGAGCGGCCCCAAGGGACCAAGAAAAAGCCATCTTCAGCCACTCCGGTGGCCAGCTCAGGGAAAGGCCGACCAGAATGGCCAGGACCGCTGCTGAGCCCCGCACAGGGGGCAGCCCGCCAACCATCAGATAGGATAGCTGGGAAGACCCTGTCAGGGAAGCTGGCAGAGAGGAAGGCCCTCTCGCTGGACGAGGGCGCCCCCCGGGACGCCCCCAAGCTGCCCAGGCGGACCCTGAGCCATGCTGAGCTCTTCGGGGATGAGAGTGAGGACGAGGACCCGCGGCCCCAGACGCCGGCCACCCGGCCTCTCGCTCCCCCCAGCCTCAGCTCCAGCTCGGACTCGGACTCAGACTCGGACTCCAGCCTGGGCCTGTCGGCTGCGCGGGGGCCGCCCAAGCGCCTCAAGGCCTCCCCGCCCCCCTCCTCCTCGTCCTCTTCGGGGGCGGGCTCTGACGTGGACTACTCAGCCCTGGAGAAGGAGGTTGACTTTGACTCTGACCCCATGGAGGAGTGCCTGCGCATCTTCAACGAGTCAACGGCTGTCAAGACTGAGGACAAGGGCCGCCTGGCCCGGCAGGTGAGGGCAGGCAAGCCAGGCACCTCCCTGACTCCCCTGTGACCAGAGTCCCGGCACCCAGTGGAGATGGCTTTCTCAGCACCAGCCTCGCAACTCATTCATAATTCAGACCCCTGGATGGCTACCACTTGCCCGCTCCTGATCCTGCTTATTCCCTACCTCTCTCACCGCTTCCCTATTCCTTGCAGCCCCCATTCCCCTCCTTTCCCCTCTCCTCCCTGTCAGACCCCCAAACTCAGCCAGCCTCCACCTTTCTGGTTTCCTGCTGCAGTGTCCCCACCTCACCACCAGAGGGACCTTTGCTCTGAACAAAGCTGGCACAGCCAGTCCCACAGGCAACCTGCAGCTGCAGGGGGATCCCTAGTGGGACCCTTGCCCCACCCCCTGCTCCCCCTTCCTTAGTGCCCATCCCTGTTCCTGGCCCTCTGCTTTTCTCATTTCTTTCTTCATTCCCACAATTGTGAACCTGCACCGGTCCCTGTGCTGGGTGGGCGGAAGTGTGGGCTGGGTGGTCTGCAGAACTCACCCTCTGGGGACCTTGAGAGGTGGGCCCAAGGTGCCAAGTCTGTGTCCTCACCTGGAGGCAGGGCCTGTGCACGTTCTGGGGGGAGGTGAGAACCCTGAAACCCCTTCTCCAGCCGGGCAGCCAGTTAGTGTCTTCCCATCTGCTCCTGTCTCAGGCCTGGGTGTACCCCAGGCCAGGACGAGTGGAAGAGCTGTGGCTGATGTGGGGTGGGCTCGCTGAGGGACAGATCTGTGTCTCAGCCCTCTAAGGAGGAGAAGACTGAGGACAAGGGGCATTCAGGCCTGACCACACTGTTTCCTGGGCAGAAGAGGAGGATTTCTCACCTCTCCAAGCAAGGCAAGGAGGTAAGTGTCTGCCTCTGGGTCCTGAAGGAATGGGCACCCATCTACAGAGGCAGGGCCTCCTCACGCTCCCTTGCTGCTGGGGCCTCTGGCTCTGCTCGTGTCCTGCAGAGCAGTTCTTAGGATCCATATCCGGTCATCAAGGTGTGCTTAGTGCTGGGGGGCAAAGCCCCGAGCATGGTGAGCCAGGTGAGGGCAGCCCTCCAGCAGGGTCACACTGCCCAGCCCCAGTTCGGAGGTGGTCTGTGATCCTGGGCAAGTGCTGCCACATCTCTGAGCCTAGGGTTCTTCCCTTGTAGTGTACAGACAGGATCAGTTGTCAGTCACCGTGGGGCTAGTCAGTGAGCCAGCACTCGGAAGGCTGGGGCAGAAGAGAAAAATGGAGGTGATCCACTCATCAGTCCCTCTGCACCCTGCTGGGCATTTTGAAAGTACCGTTCAGAGAAGATTGGATCGAGCAGGATATAATCTAACGGGTGGGTGGGAACACACAGCCTGTGCCTACAGAAGGGCTGAGGGGACTGGGCACACAGAAGCCAGCAGGGCAGGGCCGGATGGGGCTGGGGAGAGTGGAGCGTCATGGTGAATTTGAGTGCTGAAGTGCCCAGCTGGTTCCTGCCTGGGTATGAGCACACTTGGGAGGAAACCCAGCTCGTTCTGTCCAGGCGGTCAGCAGACTCAGATGAAGGCCAGCTGCTTCCCTCCAGGGCACCTGCCCGCCCAGGAGAAGGTCCCTGGGCTGGCCTGCCCCATCCTGCAGTGCTACCTCTGTCCTGATGCCCTGGAAGGCCTGTTCTGGCCTCTGATCCAGAGCGTCCTGGACTTGGAATTCTTCACCTAGGTGGAGCCCACTAGGAGAGGCCCTGCACCCCCTGCCCGGCCCCCGACCGCCCAGGAGGTGTGCTACCGACGGGCTCAGCAGGCACAGAGGGAGTCAGCCGGCTGGCTCCAGGCCGCCCAGCAGCTGGGTGAGAAGCCAAGCTCTGTCCACATCTCGGCCCCAGGAGAGAAGCGGAGGATCGCCCATGTCCCCAACCCCCTCCTGGCTGCAGGTGGGTCCCAGAGGCTGGGGAATGCTGCCACCAGCAGGGAGAGCCCCGGCCTGGCTCCTGCTCTGCCGGGGGCTGTGGCCTTGAGCAGTGCTGGCTGGATGTCTATGCTTACCTGTGAAGCAGCCCCGATGCTAGTGGGAGGTGCCTGGCGGGGCTATCCTGGGGAGTCCGAGGGTGGCTTCCTCTCTTCCCTGTCTGTCCCCAGACTGAGAGTGACTCTCCGTGCCTCCCCTGCCGGCTGGGTCTAGGAGGCTCCCACCCAGGTGTGGTACCTTACAAGGTGTTAATGAGGGGGTGGCTCTGGAGGCCCTCAACCCTCCAGTCAAACCAGTGGATCTGGGGTAGGGGTTGGGCCTGAGTTTCCTCCCCTCCTACCCTGAGGCCACTGTCCTCTAACTTGGGCTTGTCTTAAAGTTGTTACACCTCAATGGTGCTATAAGCATGGGGCTTAGGCGTACAAAGGGAGCAGGGCTGTGCAGCCCCTGAAGGCTCATCCAGATGCAGAGAACTGGGCTTCCCTGGGTGGGAGACCCTGCTGTCTGACTAACTCCCTGGGTGTCCTTGCTGCTGCTTCCAAACCCCTCAAGGAGACAGCTCCAGGTTTCTGAAGGCTCTTTAGGTTTCCTGGTGCTAGAGCCTCCCATAGGAGAAGCCCTCGGCGTTCCTGGCCCTCCCCTCGGTGCCTGAGGTGCAGCTCCCAGCGACCATGCAGTCCATCTCCAGCAGGCCATGAGGGGACAGGAAGGGAGAGAGCATTGAACCGTGGCCCTGAGGCGCACATTCAGAAGCCTAACCTTACTCTTGGCTGTCTGGTCATCTCCATTGACTTAGGACAGTTCTGTGGTGGTGTCACTGCCTGCACTGTGGCGGCAGGGCGGTTTCCCCAAGCCTCAGGAGTACTTTCCTGCCGATGCCTCCTACTCTACATAACCCTGAAAGCGTTCCTGTCACTGAGAAGTGTGCATCCTTAGAAACGAGGCTGGTGGCCAGCTCACCTCCCTCATGGCTGAGCCTGTTGTGGGCAGGCTTGGGTCACCGCTCTGTCCACTCCTTGGTGATCTCACTCTGTCCCCATGCCCCTTCCCCAGCCTCACTGCCAGCTGCTGCTCCGCCTGGGGCCCTTGGAGACAGCCCTGCTGGTGGCCCCCTCCTCTGTCTGGTTTGTGACCTCATCAAGGGGAGCGGCAGAACACTGGGGTGGCTGCAGACAGCCGGCTGGTCACAATGAGCGGGCCGGGGGCAACCCGCATGCTCTGGTGCTCAACCCGGGAGCCAGGGCCTTTCGTCCCTCACACTTCCATGCCTTGGAGTCGGGGGCCGGAACATGTGGCAGAGGCTCCCTGCACCCCCCACCACTCGCCGCACCACCCTGGCGGTGACCTTGCCTGAGCTGGCCTCTGAAGCCCCATTTTCGCCCCCACCCCCTCGATGGACTTACCTGAAAGCCAATAGAGCCTGATGTCATTTCACAGCCCTCGGGCCCGACCCCGGACCCTCCCTCTGTGCTCCCAGATGCATGTCCTGCTGGCGCTCCACGGCCGCGGCCGCCTGGTGCTTTGCAGCTCGGTGATGGGCGTGCTCTCCTCCTGCTCTCATGGCCCCTGTCCCCCCACAGCCCCCACAGGCGCCAAGAGGACCCTCTCGGCCAGCAGCAGCCAGCCCCCCAGCGGCCCCGAGCCAGGCAGCCAGCCCTTGAAGACGCGCACATTGTCGGGCATGGCGTCCAAGACCACCACCACCATGGCCCCGAAGCGTGTGGCACACAGCCCGTCCTTACAGGTGAGCACTCAGTACTGCCTGCTGTCTCCCTTTAACTGAGTCGACCCTGAGCTGGGCCAGGCCAGGGCCAGGTGGGAGCAAGCCTGCCACCCTCTGCTGGTCTCTTTCTCTAGAGTTTAAAGAAGCCCATTATCCCAAAAGAGTTCGGGGGCAAAGTCCCTACTGTCATCCGCCAGCGGTATCTCAACCTGTTTATTGAAGAGTGCCTCAAGTTTTGCTCTTCTAACCAGGAAGCCATAGAGAAGGTGCGTGGTGAGGGTGGGAGAGTTGGGGGATGATGGGAGGCGGGGCCGAGTGGGGCTGAGTCCATGTCCTCCCACAGGCGCTCAACGAGGAGAAGGTAGCCTACGACCGCAGCCCCAGCAAGAACATCTACCTGAACGTGGCTGTGAACACCCTCAAGAAGCTGCGCGGCCTGGGACCGGGTGCCGGAGCTGGTCTCAACAGTAAGTCATGTCCAAAAGACCCAGGCCTCGGCCTTTAGCAGCCCCCCTCCCGTCAGGAGGCTGTCAGACAGAGGCTCTGCCGTGCCCGGTTGTCTGGCCCCTGTGGAGGATAACGTTGGCCCTGCGCCCTCAAAAGAGCCTCCTCTCACTGTTAACTGTCCTTCTCAGTGAGCTGTGGGGCCGCTGCTAATGGCGGTGGGCGGGGCGGGGGGGGGGGGGGGGGGGCTCTTCAAAAGCTTGAGGCAGGAGGGTACTTCTAAGCTTCTTAAGGGATGCATTAGCGCCTTCTGCACTTTGTCTGCCGCAGGCCAGCCCCCTCCTCCTCCCATGTAGAGGTCTTGCCCTTCCCTTCTGAGCGGGGAAGACCCCGGGGAGGGGAAGAGGCTTCCAGGCAGCCTACTGGTCCCCAAAGAGTTAAGGTCACAGGAGGTCAGGCTGTTCCCTTCTTTGGGGAGCGGAGCACTTGGAAGGACTCAGGCTGAACTGTGTTCACTACCCTCTTCCAGAAACCAGCGGCCGGAGGGTGGTGTCCCATGAAGTGGTGCTGGGGGGCAAGTTGGCTGCCAGGACCAGCTTTTCGCTCAGCCGCCCTAGCAGCCCCCGTGTGGAGGATCTGAAAGGTGAGCCTGACTCCTGCAGGGCTTCCCCGGCAGCTCTCAGCCCTCTTTCCCAGGGCCCTAGTGTGGCCCCAGTGTGGCCGTGGGCTGACCACCTTTCTCGTGTCCCCAGGGGCCGCCCTGTACAGCCGCCTCAAGGAGTACCTGCTCACGGAGGGCCAGCTCAAGGAGAATGGCTACCCCTTCCCGCACCCCGAGAAGCCTGGTGGCGCCGTCATCTTCACAGCCGAGGAGAAGAAACCCAAGGACTGTGAGTACTTCTTGCACCATCGCCCTGGGGTCGGGGGGCTGGGGAGGGGGCCGTCTGGGGACAGGGAGTGTTCCAGCCAATGGGTATGGACACAGAGTTTAGGGCCAGGCAGGCTGGCCTGATGCACCCCACCCCCACCCCCCCACCCGGTAGCCTCCTGCAGGATCTGCTGCCGCTGCGGCGCTGAGTACCTCGTGTCCTCCTCTGGCCGCTGCGTGCGTGAGGAGGAGTGTTACTACCACTGGGGGCGGCTCCGCCGGAACCGAGGTGAGACCCCTGCCGGGCTGGGCTGGGCTGGCCACCTGCTCTGATTGTTTATAACTTTTTTTCCACTGTGGGTTTTTATGGAAAAAATAATACAAAGGGCTTCCCGTGACAGCATTCATAAAAGGAAGGTTTCCGGCCCCACCCACCGGGTGCCCTTTCCACCCCTGTTGCCTTTGAAGAACAGGGGCAGTTTAGCCCAAGGGAACCAAGGCTTCATCCTGTCTTGTGGCTGCTTGCTTCCTTTTGTCGTCAGTGTGGCCATTTCCCACTCACGGGCACATACAGGGCTCCTTAAGTTCTGCCCGCTGGCTGCCCAAGACCCTCTCTGGGTGGGCAAGCCTCCCTGGGGCCACACCAAGCTCGTCCTCACTGCCTAGTGAGGAGAACTAGTGCTGGGTGAGGGTGGGATGGGGTCTGCCAGGTGTCTCTGCCCCTCACGCCCTGGTTGGGCCTGGCGCTCCCCTAGGGAAGGGGCCTGGGAAGCCCCTGCCCACCAGGCAGACCGAGTGTTCTAGACTGGGCCGGAGCATTGGGTGGACCTGCTTGACCGCATCTGTTTATAGTGGCCGGTGGCTGGGAGACTCAGTATACATGCTGCTCAGCTGCCATAGGCTCTACCGGCTGTCAGGTCGCCAAGGTAAGTGTCCTGGGTCATTCCTTGTCCTGGGGAGCACTGGCCCCAAGCCTCCCTTTTCCTGTCCTTGATTTTCCCGCCTGGTGTGGGGACCTTGGGTAAAGGACAGTCCGTGACTGCTGCCAGCACAGCCCAGCCCCTGAGCCCAGCCTTGCCCTTCCGAGTCCACAACCTGATCTTCCCTTCCTTCCACCCCAAGCAACATGTGCAGGATGGCCGGAAGGAAAACTTGGAAGGGTTTGTGAAGACTTTTGAGAAAGAGCTTTCAGGAGATGCGCATCCAGGAGTCTACGCCCTCGACTGTGAGATGGTGAGTGGGCCCGGCTACCCTGAACTTCCTCAGCCGTCAGGGAGCTTGCTGCCTGGGAGGGGCTTCCCAGTCCCTCTTGCAGAACCTCAGGCTGTGCTGGCGTCAGAAGAAGAGGGTGTCTGGCAGTGAGTCCACCTCTCCCCCGAGCTCATGTCACAGCCTGGCCAGCACCTGAGCCTGAGGGCCTGGTGCACAACACAGCCCCTGGCTCAGCTTTGGCGCGGGGAGGGCACCCATGTTCTTATCTTCCTCTGACCCCCCAGAGAAGCCCCTGGAAGGCCTCTGGCATGGGTTCTGTATCTAAAAGTAGGGCCTGAGTTGCCACGTATGGGGCTCAGGGACCCTGGGCTGTGGAGCGGGAAGGGCTGTCGGGACCCTCCGTCTGAGGCGTGTCCCTTGGCCCCACAGTCCTACACCACGTATGGCCTGGAGCTGACGCGCGTCACAGTGGTGGACACGGACCTCCAGGTTGTGTATGACACCTTTGTCAGGCCAGACAACGAGATTGTCGACTATAACACTAGGTGCGCGTCCTCTGCCCATTCCCCACCACGGCCCAACCCCCTGCCTGCAGCCGAGTCCCCGCCCGGCCCCAGGTTGGGGCCTCCCAGCTCCATAATGCCTCCTTCCTCCCACCCAGGTTTTCAGGAGTGACTGAGGCTGACCTTGCAGACACGAGCATCTCGCTCCGGGATGTCCAGGCCGTGTTGCTTAGCATGTTCAGCTCAGACACCGTCCTCATCGGTCACAGTCTGGAGAGCGACCTGCTGGCCTTGAAGGTACCCTGTCCCCTCCATCCTGGTTCCCAGAAGGCGGCTGGGGCCCATTGTTCTCAATCTAGGGAGGGAGCTGTGGAATCTGAGGCCAGGCCCCGGCGTGCCCTCTGGGACCCTCCCTGACCGCCCGCCCACCTGCCTGCAGGTCATCCACAGCACCGTGGTGGACACGTCTGTGTTATTCCCACATCGCCTGGGCCTCCCCTACAAGCGCTCCCTGCGGAATCTCATGGCCGACTACCTCAGACAGATCATCCAGGACAATGGTGAGTGCTGGGGCACAGGCACGTGGGAGCCTTGGGGGATATGGGGGCTGCAGGTTCCCGGCTCTGACACCCATTTGCCTGCAGTGGACGGGCACAGCTCCAGCGAGGATGCCAGTGCCTGCATGCACCTGGTGATCTGGAAGATCCGAGAAGACGCCAAGACCAAGCGGTGACCGCCGCCTGCCTGCCCGCTCGCCTCTCCCACAGCCCCGGCCCGTCCTCTACCCCAGGCCTCTTCCAAAACAGTGCAATAAATCTCGAGAGCTAACCCTGTCCACGTCGCCGAGACACAGAAAACCGAGAGAACCAGATGAGCTGGCGGCAGAGAGCCCAGCGCCGAGACCGACCCTGGAGCCCTGAGCCCCTCCGCGCCCCTGCCCGTCCCCGCCTCTGCCCCTGACCTCTGTCCTCAGACTGCTGCTGACTCAACGGGCGGGGCCGGCTTGCCACCCCCACAGGCCCTGCTGGTGCCCCTTCTTGTGGGTGGAGGGTGCGGGGGTGGCAGGCTTGTCAAGGGTTTGTTTGTGACAGGGGTTTGTCTTTTTATTTTGTATTGTTATTTTTATTATTTTGAATTTAAACCTGATGACTTGACAGTTGTCTTCCCCACCCGGAGGTGCAAGACCCCGGTGCTGCCTTCCCTCCTGGGGGGTGGGGGTGGAGCTGGGAGTGCAGCTGGCACCCCAAAGGCCACCAGGACCTGGGAGTTCCACCTAGCCTGGGCCTGGACAGTGGGATCTGGCCTCCCCAACCTACCTGGACCCTGGGGCTTCTGGTAACCAATCCAGCGCCTCCATCAGCCCCCCAGACCTCGCCTTCTGGAAACCCTAGGGCCTACTGGCCTCTGGACACTGTCCTCCCACCAGAGCGCCGCCCTCCCCTGGGGGCTCTCTGTAAAGCCCCACAGCACCCCCTTCCAAGATCCCCTCCCCACCCCCAGGCAGGGGCAGAATAAATGTTTGTATGGATTTTAGAGCTTGTGACATGTCGTGTTCTTGGTGCCAGGTGTGGCTCTCCATGCACAGTGGAGGTCACTCACCCCTAGTTGGGGGCGGGTGTCAGGACCTTGCTCTCCCTCGTGGACCCAGGGCCCCATGTTTCCAGACCCTTCCCAGTGCTGGTGATTACAGCCAGCAGCCAAGAGTCAGGCCCCTGCCACCAGCCACTGGCCATCCTGACCCTCTGGGACCCATTATGACCCATGTTCTAGTGACCTATTGACTTTCCCCCCCTTTTTTTGAACAAGGAGTGGTTTTCTAAATACAGGATGCAAGCATGTCTCCGAAGGACATTGCTGTGTGGGTTCCATCCCTCTCCCCCTCCCCAGAGCACGAGTACCCCAGGGAAGCCTTGGGCAGCTGGGGGAGGGGCTTTCGGATGCAGGGGAGGGGGTCAAGTTGGGGGTGGGACGAAAGCTTTCAGCTTGCCAAAACTGCTGGTTCACAGAGGCAGAAGAGCTTTTGCAAACCAGATCTGCCTGCTTGGGAAACTCCCTTTTGTCACCATGTGGGAAGGGGGGTGCTGAATACCAAATGCCCTCTGCATAGGTGCACGCCTGGTGGTGGTGTCTCGGAGGCTGTTGGAGCAATTTGTCCAAGCCCCTCCCCAGGGTGTTTCTCAGTAAGCCCTGGATGGGGCTGGAAGAGCAGGATGCTGCTCAATGTGCAGGGCTTCCCAAGAAATGGGGGTGGAGGCTGCTGCTCTGATGGGGCGGTCAGCTTCTGGGTTCTGTCTCCACTCCATCATTCATTCACCCAACATCAGTTTGGAAGGCAGGACAGGCAGGTACATTTGGCCTGTTCAGTCACAGCTGGCCAGAGGGAGCGACTGACTCCAAAGCTGGGAAGTACCTTCCTAATTTCTGTTCTTCAGAAGGTTCTTTAAAAGAATATGAAAAACAGCTTAATCACCTCCCCTGAACCCTCAAACTTGCCCCTCCTAAGAGGACCCTACCTTTAGTAGTGCCCCGCACACACTGCCCCACCCTGATCCAAGTACCCCACCTCTGGCCTGAATGCTGCCCAAACCTCATCGCTGCCTCACACCCCTGCCCCCTCCAGGAAGGCCCCCGGAGCCCTACCTGAGTGCTGGGTAGGCAAACTCCAGGCTGCAACCCTCCGTGCTGCTTCCTGGTAGGATGGTCTCAGTGGTTCTAACAGCCTTCCCCAGCCAGACGCCCAACACTCTACCTATGCATAGGAGATGCTCATTGAATTGAAATGGGATGAATGAAAGAGAACCCAGGCCCATGGCTCAGACTCAATTCCTGATTATCTAACACCCCAGCATCCTTCCTCTACCTCTAGCCTCTCCCCAACCCTGTGGGCCCACCCAGCTTCAACCAGGTCCAACCCACCTCACCGAGTGCAAGCTTTACAAGATTCCACCACTAAAGGACTTGCCCCCGTGTCCTTTGCGACCACAGTTTGTTGTAAATGACAAACCTAGACAGAATGTAAAACAGAAACATCACTTTGCTGACAGAGGTCCATATAGTCAAAGCTATGGTTTTTCCAGTAGTCATGCATGGATGTGAGAGTTCAACCATAAAGGCTAAGTCCTGAAGAATTGATGCATTTGAAAAGCGGTACTGGAGAAGACTTTGACTTCTGACCCATCTGACTCTTTGTGACCACGTGGACTGCAGCACACCAAGCTTCCCTGTCCTTTACCATCTCTTGCAGCTTGCTCAAACTCATATCCATTAAGTCAGTGATGCCATCCAACCATCTCATCCTCTATCATCCCCTTCTCCTCCTGCCTCCAATATTTCCTAGCATCAGGGTCTTTTCCAATGAGTCAGTTTTTCACATCAAGTGGCCAAAGTATTGGAACTTCAGCTCCATCATGCTGCTAAGTCGCTTCAGTCGTGTCCAACTCTGTGCGACCTCATAGACAGCAGCCCACCAGGCTCCGCCATCCCTGGGATTCTCCAGGCAAGAACACTGGTGTGGGTTGCCATTTCCTTCTCCCAGCTTCAGCCTAAGTCCTTCCAATGAATATTCAGAGTTGACTTCCCTTAGGATTGACTGGTTTGATCTCCTTGCAGTCCAAGGGATTCTCAAAAGTCTTCTCCATCACCACTTTTCAAATTCATCAATTCTTCAGGGCTTAGCCTTTATGGTTCGGCTCTCACATCCATACATGATTACTGGAAAAACCATAGCTTTGACTATACGGACCTCTGTAGGCAAAGTGATGTTTCTGTTTTGTTTTTTTTTTTACATTCTGTCTAGGTTTGTCATTCACAACAGACTGGAAAATTCTTAAAGAGATGGGAATACCAGACCACCTGACCTGCCTCTTGAGAAATCTGTATGCAGGTCTAGAAACAACAGTCAGAACTGGACTTAGAACAACAGACTGGTTCCAAATTGGGAAAGGAGTACCTCAAGTCTGCATATTGTCATCCTGGTTATTTAACTTATATGCAGAGTACATCATGAGAAATGCTGGACTGGATGAAGCACAAGCTGGAATCAAAATAGCCAGGAGAAATATCAATAACCTCAGATATGCAGATGACACCACCCTTATAGCAGAAAGCGAAGAAAAACTAAAGAGCCTCTTGATGAAAGTGAAAGAGGAGAGTGAAAAAGTTGGCTTAAAACTCAACATTCAGAAAACTGAAATCATGGCATCTGGTCCCATCACTTCATGGCAAATAGATGGGGAACAATGGAAACAGTGACAGAATTTATTTTGGGGGGCTCCAAAATCACTGCAGATGGTGAGTGCAGCCATGAAATTAAAAGATGCTTACTCCTTAAAAGAAAAGTTATGACCAACCTAGACAGCATATTCAAAAGCAGAGACATTACTTTGCCAACAAAGGTCCATCTAGTCAAAGCTTTGGTTTTTCCAGTAATCATGTATGGATGTGAGAGTTGGACAATAAAGGCTGAGCACCAAGTAATTGATGCTTTTGAACTGTGGTGTTGGAGAAGACTCTTGAGAGTCCTTGGACTGCAAGGAGATCCAACCAGTCCATCCTAAAGGAAATCAGTTCTGAATATTCATTGGAAGGACTGATGCTGAAGCTGAAACTCCAATACTTTGGCCACCTGATGCAAAAAACTGACTCATTTGAAAAGACCCTGATGCTGGGAAAGATTAAAGGCTGGAGGAGAAGGGGACGACAGAGGATGAGATGGTTGGATGGTATCACCGACTCAAAGGACATGAGTTTGAGTAAGCTCTGGCAGTTGGTGATGGACAGGGAAGCGTGGCATACTGCAGTCCATGGGGTTGCAAAGAGTCGGACACGACTGAGCGACTGAAATGAACTAACAGGTTTGTCATAGCCCCTTAATACAAAAGCCCAGATTAAGACTCTTCCATCAAGCCCCACTGGCAAGGCCTCACTCGGCCCCGCCTTCGGCCCCTCCCCCTTGGTCCCGCCTCCTCTAGCTCTGTTGCGCGAAGTCACACTAGGCTCCTCCGCCTGGAGCCGTGTTCGGCGTGGATGACTCTCGGCCCCGCCTTCCCCCCCGCCTCGCCTTCGGTATTGGCCCTGCCTCTGGGTAACGCCCTTCTTCCTTGGTTCTCATCTTCCGCTCAGACCACGCCCTCGACGCCCGCACCGTCCTTAGCCCCGCCCGCTCTTTCCCCGTTCCTCGAGGTCACTGGGCCCTGCCTTCGGCTCCGCCTCTTTTGACTCTGTTCAGTTTGGCCTCGCTCGACCCCGCCTTCGGCCCCGCCCCTACTTTGGTATTGGCCCCGCCTCCGGCCCTAGACCCCGCCCTCCCGCCCAGCTCCGCTCCGCCCCGCCCCCGCGCCGCCCGTTTCAGGCCCGTTGGCACCCGGCTAACAGCTTCCACCACGTCCGTCGCTTTGAACTCCAGCGGACTGCCCCAGGCAGCCCGGCCCCGCCCGCCCCGGCCCGCGCAGGTGAGCGGCGGCGCTTCCACAGCTGTGTGTCTCTGTGGGCCCGCGCACCCTCTCTGAACTCCGCCGGGCCTGAAGGCGGGAGTCCGTGGCGGAGGAGGCGCCCCCTAGAGGTCCGCGCGGGCCAGGGTCCGGACGGGCGCTGGAGCTCACGGTGTGTAGTGGACCGAGATCTCCCGGTGCATTTTCCGGGGCTGGGCATCGAATCCTGCGTCGCTTCGCTGTGGGAATGCTCGGGATTTCCCCAGGGTTAGTGGACGTTCTGGTGAGCCGAGAGTGGGGTGAGGAAGAAGCAAGCCCTTGTCGGGGGAGGCGTGTTGCCGTCCCCAAAAACACTCTGCGTGAATTCTGACCAGCAGCAGCCCTCTAACCCCATCTGGCCCGGGCAGGGATTCCTAGTGGCTCTGGTCCCACAGGCTGAGCCTCACTCACCCCGAGCCTCGTTTTTTCTCTTCTGGCGAATGGGCACTGGCCTTCATCAGGCTCCCGGGAGCATCAGCGCCGGCCCCGAGCCAGGCCATCCCACCCCGGGGCCCTGGGGACACCAATGACTCAGACGCCAGCAGTCCCTGCTCTGGGAGGTTCCAGTTTCAGCAGGCAACCCAGATGGGGGAAGACGCAGAGAAAGGGTGATCAGAGCTGGAATGGGGGACCCTGCAGGCAGAAGGGAGGCCCAGAGGAGGCTCCAGAACAAGAACAAGCCTGGGCCATCGGAGAAATATGAGCTGAGAGCAGATGGGTGAGGAGCCTCCGGCCAGCCTGTCAAAAGGGAACGGTCCTGCTGGCAGAGGGAACAGTGGGACCAGGGGTGTGGAGTGCTGGGGCTGGGGGTCATTTGGGGAGCTGCCAGGGGCACTGAAGGACTAGGAGGGACCAGGCTTCTGGCTCTATGGAAATCTGGTGGTTGCTACCCCAGGGCCACACTCAGACCTCTCAGCCCCTTGGCCACATACACTCCCTTTCGAGATATGACAGAGAACCCTGGGGGCCCATTTAGTCTGTCAACAAAGAAATCGATCGAACACCTGACCAGGCTGGATGTCCTGTGCTGTGTGGAAGGACATGTGTGCAGCCTTTCCAGGAGCGGCAATGCGGGGCTTGGACTACAGAGGGCCGTGCGGGGCTGTGGGGTGGGGAACAGTGGCCAGGTGACCACAGCAGTGAGCAAGGACTCACAGCTGGTGACTGGACCTTCAGATTCTGGGGAGGAGACTTTATCAGGTGGGCATAGGAAATGACTTTTCCAAGAAGGTTGGAGTGGTGGGCACTATACAGCCGCCAGTGTGACCTCAGGCCACTCTGCCCGACAGCCCCACCAGCATGGGCAGTCTCGCGTACCGAGAAGACCTTGACGAGGAGAAGAACTC
This sequence comes from Bos indicus x Bos taurus, assembly GCF_003369695.1. Taxonomy (NCBI): domain Eukaryota; kingdom Metazoa; phylum Chordata; class Mammalia; order Artiodactyla; family Bovidae; genus Bos; species Bos indicus x Bos taurus. The sequence goes on from NC_040082.1 coordinate 66,651,390, forward strand.
AGGTGCATGTCTGGGCGAAGCGTGGGCATAGGGTGGGGGGAAAGGTGTGGGCACAAGGTGGGCTCCACCAAGGGGCATTAGAAAGCACAGTGGCTGAAGTGGGGAGACAGGAGGCCCAGTGCAGGGTTCTCATGGGGTTACAGGTAGTTCAAAATCCTGGGACTGAAGGGTGCACTCAGGACTTGGAAACCTGGGACCCAGAGCACCTGGGCTGGGCATGGAGCCTCCGACACCTTGGAGCTCATCCCCGGGGCCTTGTAGTTTACCCCTCTGTAGAAGGAGTGGGTGTGAATAGGTCTCCCATGGCCTAGGGGTTGTCTCGGGGTGGCTGGATCCTCAGATCTACCTGGGCTCCCCGAGCAAGTGCCTACCGTGTACAGAGGCCGAGGGCCCTCCTGTCTGTTTACCAGCTGGATCCCCCAGGGGCCCATTAGCCCTCCTCCATGGTGTCATTAGCCTGTGTTTATCCTCCAGAGTTCACCTGGGAGGTGCAGGCCAACAACCGGGCCTACAACAGCCAGTTCAAGGAGAAGGTCTTTCTGTGTTGGCAGAGAAGGAAGTATAAGGTGGGCAGGCCTCCCCCATCCCCGCTCCCACAGGCTTTGGGGACCTGCCAGTGAGGGAGAGTGGTCACCGGGGCTCTGCCTGCTGGGTTCTCCCACTTGGTCCTGAGGACTGTAGTGCTGGCCTCACAGAGTCACTGGTCCGGCACGGATGCCCCACGTGGCTCCTCTGCCCTAAATATGTTCCTAGGCAGCTTTCGCAGTACAGTATGTCTGTCAGGCTCTACCTTCCTGCAGGGAATCCTGGGGTCACTGACCTAGCTCACCAAGCCTGCACCCAGTAGGGGCTCTGTTCATGCTCTTCGTGGCTGGAGGGCAGGTGGGTGGAGGCCAGGTGGGGCTGGGCAGGCAGACCCCCACACCAGCTCTCCTTCCAGAAGAACATCATCCACACGGCCAAGTACAATGTCTTCTCCTTCCTGCCCTTGAACCTGTATGAGCAGTTCCACCGCTTTTCCAACCTCTACTTCCTTCTCATCATCCTCCTCCAGGTGAGGTGAGGGTAGTCCCAGGAGTCAGTGCCCATGGTCACTCCACTCCTTCTACCTGCTTGAGCTGTCTCCTCCAGGAAGCCCCCATCCCCACCCCCGCACTTCCCACCTTCCCACATGGCTCTGTAGACCCAGGGTGGTTCCCACATGGCTCTGTAGACCCATGTGTTTGTGTGGTTAGTGGGTCAGTGTCCACTCCCCACAGACTGGGAGTTCCGTTATGGCTGGGTCCTCACTGCCCAGTCCAGGGCCTGGAACACAGGACGTGCTCAATATATATTGAAGGACGTGAGTGCATGGATGGCTCCTCCAGGTTTGAGGAGGCCTCCTGACCCCTTTGGTCTCAGCAGGTCCCAGAGGGCAAGGAGGAAGGATCAGATTCTAGGGACTCGCTGGGTTACTTCCTGGCATCAGGCTGGTCATGGGTGGAGATGGATGAGCAGTGGTGGGTAGAGATGGGGCCCCGTGTGGTGAGGGAAGTTTCCAAAACACTCCAACTCGTACCCAGTGTCTCATTCTGATCTGAGTAAAGTGAGACGCTGCTTTTATCCATCAAGCCAATAAACACTTCTTGAGCACCTACTGTATGCAGGTACTGTTCTGAGCACTGTGGACCCAGTAGTGGCCCTGACACCTGTCTTAAGGTGGCTCAGGACTGGGGGAAATGACTGTCATTAAACCACATGGTAGGAACAAGTGATGGGGTGGGCCCCCCACCCAAACTGTGCTGAGGGCAGATCTGAGGTTGCACAGAGGGGATCTCATGAGAGCCAAGGCCTTGAGGAGGGATCAAGCATGGGGTTAGGAGGGCTTCCTGGAGGAGAGGACCTGGGGGGGCGGTGCATGGAAGGAAGAGGAGGCATTGCTGGGCAGGAGGTCCAGGCAGGGAGAGGGCCCAGAGGGGAGTTGCCTGCAGGTGGGAACAGCAGGATTCGAGGTTGTGGTGCTGGATGTGTGGGTGGGAGGGGGCAGGATTGAAGGGAGGGGAGGCGGTCAGGGTGCCCAAGACGGTTGGCTGGCATGACCCATCCTCTGTGTCAGGGCATCCCCGAGATCTCCACGCTGCCCTGGTTCACACTGTTCGCCCCACTCGTCTGCCTCCTCACCATCCGGGCCATCCGAGACCTGGTGGATGATATTGTAAGGAGGGACGGGGTGAGGGCAGGGCGAAGGCAGGTGGGTCCTCCTGACTCCTGGGTGCGGTGGGAGGAAGGTCCACACTGGTGGGCAGAAGGCAGCCCCGGTGGGCTGTGTTGTCCATTGTGCCCTGTGGCCACTGGGGCAGGTGCCAGTGTCCCTTCAGCAGGTCATCCAAGTGTCCACATGGGCAGCCTGCAGGAAACCGCCCTCTTTCTGCTGCCAACACCCTCCCCAGGGCAGGGTCACTGGACAGGCACCGCAGGGTTTGGGCTCTCTAGCCGGGCACCTGTGTCTGTCCTGTTGCCTGAGCGGCATGAGGGGAATCGTCGCTGCTCTGACCTACCCCCCATCGGCCCAGGGGAGACACAGGAGTGACAAGATCGTCAACAATCGGCCATGCCAGATCCTAATGGGGAAGAGGTGAGGCCGCAGCGGCTGGGTGTGGATCTGTCCAAGGGAGGCAACTCCAGCATGGAAGAGGGATGCACACTCACGGGGGGTGTGCCTGGAAGATCATCCAGCATCTTCTGAGCTCTTGGACATCCTGTGGGGCCAGGGGAAACCCAGACCAGCACTTATTAGATGCCTGCTGTCTACCAGGCTTGGGGTGGGCCTGTGCAGGGGCAGGGGCTGAAGATCCAGTTGTTCACCCTCATGGAGCAGAGTTCAGCCAAAGGGGAGGGTAGGAAGGTCTGAAGGGCCTTGGAATCTGGGAGGAGGGGGCAATCAGGACAGGGATAAGGGGTGGGAGGACCCCCCCACCCCACCCCACCCCTGCCACCCCTACCCACGCAGCTTTCTGTGGAGAAAATGGAAGAATCTACATGTGGGAGACCTGGTCTGTCTGCATAAAGACAGCATTGTCCCGGTGAGCTGCAGGGGGTGCTCCGGAGACAGGGTATTTCCCCCCCTCCTCCCCGTCCCTCACCCTGCTGGTCTCCCACACTCTGCCCCTATGCAAGGCCATCATCTCCTCCTCATTGAGCTGGGTTGGGGGGGTGGTTTGGAGGCAGGGCTGTCCCCCTCCCCCCACCACTGGTCTCCCCCTTCTCTGCCCCCATGCAAGGCTGTCATCTCCCACCCTGCTCCTCACCCCAGGCTGACTTGGTTTTGCTGGCCAGCACAGAGCCCAGCAGCTTGTGCTATGTGGAGACGGCTGACATCGACGGGTGAGACCAGGTCATCACTAGGGCTTTTGGGGACTTGAGAGCTGCACACCCGGCCCACTTGGATGTTGTGGTCCTTTGCCCTGGGAGCATGCAGACACTTGAATGTCAGCTGGGGCAATAAAAATGCACCACCATTTCTGGAAGCCCATCTCCCCCACCCACCATGAGCCAGGTGCCAAAGCAAGAAGGCCCAGGGTCTGGCCTCAGCCCTTTGGCAAACACACTGTGTGACCTTGGGCAAGGCCCTCTCCCTCTCTGGGCCTCAGCCTCCTGCTTGGCAGCTGGTGCACAGTAGGTGCTTAGGGAAAATGCCAGAGTGGCTCTGCTGGGCATGCCCTGACCAGGCACTGTCTGTCCCACCTTTTTTGTCTTGCTCCCCTTCTTGTCACCAGGGAGACCAACTTGAAGTTCAGGCAGGCCCCAATGATCACGCACCACGAGCTGACCAGTATAAGGAAGATAGCCTCCTTCCAAGGTGGGAGCTGGCAAACCCATCCAGCCTCTCTGGGCCCTGTCTCCCCCCACTGCAGTGGGAGCACAGGTTCCCCACCTGCTGGGTGGAGGGTGTTGTGCAGCTTCTGACATCCAGATGGGCACATTACCCTCTGTTGTCCTGTCTTATTTATTCCCAGACCATTTGTTTGTTTATTCAAAAAGGCAGCCTATGGGAATTCCTTGGAGGTCCATTGGTTAGGACTCAGCACTTTCACTGCCAGGGCCTGAGTTCAATCCCTGGTCAGGGAACTAAGATCCCACAAGCCAAGTGGCGCAACCAGAAAGAAGAAACAAAACAAAACAAAGAAACCAAGGCAGCCCATGTACACTGGCTAGCAATTCACCTACATGTTTGGGAGAGGCCCACAGGGACATCTCCAGGTTTATTATTTTCTGCCAGATAAGTATGACATTTCATACCTATTGGTTCAGTTACTGTTTGCTGAGCCCCAGCAATGGGATAATTTTTTTAATTGTTACTATTTGCTATCATTATTTTCCTGTCAAATTGCAAAGGCAAGTTACTCTAATTGGCTCTGGAGCATGCCAGAAGCTTTCTCTCCAAGCACAGCCCCTCTGCTCCCGACATCCAGACACTGGTTTTGTGTCTGCTCATGGATCTGGAGAAAGGCCCTGCCACCCTGACAGCTCTCTCTGGGTCCTGACCCACCCCAAATGGCCCAGAATCCTTGCCCATTTTGCAGAGGGGGAGACTGCGGTTCAGAGGGGTAGTGAGAGGTGTGGGCTTGCCCCATGGCTCCTCCGTCCTTCTCCCGCCCCTCCCTAGACAGCTCTCATGTCTACTTTCAGGAAACACAGGGTCCGGCCCCTGAGAAGGAAGGGTGAGGGTCACTTAAGAGCCCCGTGGCCCCCCAGCCCACTCCCTGCCAGATGCTGCCTTGGGCCAGCCTTTGCATGCTGGGTGGGTTTTGTCAAACAGAAGTGAGACCAGTGGCTGTACTCTCTCAGGGTGATGGTGGACAGGCCCTCCCCTACTGCCTGCTGGGGAACTCTGTGCCCTGTGTTTGGTCCCTGTAGTTTAGGGTGCTGGATGGGGGCACCACTTCCTTCCCTCCCTCCTCATATGTGTTCAGCACTTACTGTGTGTCAGGTGCTGGACTGGGCCCTGGTGTCCCCAGCTCAACTGAGATAAGGCCGGTGCCTGCACTGGTGGACCTTACAAACATTTAAAAATATTTATTGATTTATTTGGCTGTGCTGGTATGTGGGACCTTTTTAGTTGTGGCATGGAAACTCTTAGTTGTGGTGTGCAGGATCTAGTTGTCTGACCAGGGATGGAACCTAGGCCCTCTGCATTGGGAGCAGGGAGTCTTAGCCACTGGACCACCAAGGAAGTCCCTCACAGACATTACTGATATGGCTGCAGGAATAAACGTCTGGTGACATCAGACACTGGCAGGGAGGAAGGGGCTCAATGCGGGGAGGGTCATATCTGGCTGGAGGATCAAGGGGGGCTTCCCTGAGGAGGTGTGTGTACCACCACAGGAGACAGCACACGCAAAGGCCCTGAGGCCAGGAACGCCCAGCTTGGAGCATCCAGGAGGAGGCTGTGTTGTATAGTGGGGGTGGAGGTGCCATTGGGGTAGTGTGGGGCCCATGCAGGTGCCCCTGGCTGGAGAGTGATAGGAACATTCCCTGAGTCCCCCACCCCCAACCAGTATTGAAGAGGGGTGGCTGAGTTGCACCATGCTTGTAGCTCCCTGAACACTGGGTTGCCCACAGGGAAGGTGGTGTGTGAGGAACCCAACAGCCGAATGCACCACTTCGTCGGGTGCCTGGAGTGGAAGGGCAAGAAATACCCCCTGGATAGTGGCAACATCCTCTTGCGAGGCTGCAAGGTCCGGAACACAGACACCTGCTATGGACTGGTCGTCTATGCCGGTACAGCTGCTCTCCGGGGCCCCGGGGCCCATCCTGCCCAGGTCAGGGGTAGGGCTGGGTGGCGGAGAACCCTGACGTCACTGGCAGGAAGTCACAAGGCCAGGCCTGGCCGCCGCATGTCTGCTGCTATGGGATGAAGGGCTCCTGGTGTGATTTCTCTGGACTCTCATTTCTGAAACTGCAGGAATGGACATGTTGAGCCAGCACCTTTGTTTTGACTGGAGAAATGGGGGTATTTATAATAGATGGAATGATGGGTGGTGGAGTAGGTGGATAGATGGGTAGGGGGTGACAGAGAGATGGAGGGTGGGTGGATGGATGAGTAGATGGGAGAGTGGATGGATAAATGGATGGATGGATGGTTGGACAGATGGTAAATGGATGGATGGATGAATGAATGGTTGGTGGACAGTGGATGGATTAGTGGATGGATGAATGAAGGGATGGGTGGATGGATGAATGAATGGTGGATAGATGAATAGATAGATGAATGGATGGATGATGAATGGGTGGTAGATAGACAGATGGATGAGTGGATGGAAATCTTGCAGGTTTTGACACAAAAATCATGAAGAACTGTGGCAAGATCCATCTGAAGAGAACCAAGATAGACCATCTGATGAACAGACTGGTGGTCCTGGTGAGCTTCTTAGACCCCCTGCCCTGGGTGGGGGGCCATGGAGGAGGGGAGCGAAAGGGCCCCACCGCACAGAAGCCCCATGGCTGTCATCTTCCAGGCTTCAGTTTCCCTCCTCTGAAGAATATGCAGCTTGATCGCCTGGTCAGGCCAGAGAATTTTTTCTTCAAATGGCGATTTGGGGCGGGGGGCGGGGGGGGGGGAGGGGGGGACGGTGGAGGAAGGTTTTATAAAACAATATTTGATTGCAACGTCTCCAAAACCCGCAGGAGATAATAAGATGCCCACCTATCCTCCACCGATCTTTAAAAATCCTTAATTTTTTGCCTAAATCAACTTTTACCTTTTTAAAAATTATCGAAATAATAATTTCGCAGCCGCGAAGCTCGGCAGAAAACCTGCACATTGCCCTCCCCCTGGACTGCCAGCCCCTCCCCACCCTGACCGCCGTCCCATCCTGAAGCAATGCTGGGGGACACCCGCTCCCCGCCCCGTGCTTGTCCGTTCACACTAAGGGTGCGCGCGTCCCCGAGGTGCCTCGCTGCCGCCCGGGCCCCCTCACGCTGCGCCCCTCCTCCCCTCCGAGCGCAGATCTTTGTGTCCATGGTGGTGGTTTCCGCAGTCCTGACCTTTGGCTTCTGGCACAAGGTGAAGGAGTTCAAGGCCAATCACCACTACGTGTCTGCCGTGCACATGCGCAGTGTGGCTATGGAGGCCTTCTTCATCTTCTGGGGCTTTCTCATCCTGCTCAGCGTCCTGGTGCCCATGGCCATGTTCATTATGTGAGCCCCGGGGCCTCCGGGCCCCGCCCCATGCTGAGCCGGAAGGGAAGGTGGGGGAGGGACAGCAGGCCCAAGGGCTGGGTGACCCAACGTGCGAGTGCGCATGCGTGCATCAGCAGGGCCGAATTCATCTACCTGGGGAACAGCGTCTTCATCAACTGGGATGAGCACATGTACTATGAGCCCCAGGACCTGCCCGCCAAAGCGCGAAGCACCAGCCTCAATGACCTGCTGGGCCAGGTGGAGTACATCTTCTCCGACAAGACGGGCACGCTCACCCAGAACATCATGACCTTCAAGAAGTGCTGCATCAACGGAGTTGTCTACGGTGGGACCCCGCCCGCGCCCCGCTCCCCGTGTCCAGGGTCTCACAGCAGTGGCCCGGCATCCAGCATCCCACACCGATTGGTGCCCTACCACTAGTGCCAAGGGGCTTCCTCTCACTTGGGGGTTGGTTAGCTATTCCTATAAAGGACCCACGGGTCAATATGTTTGGCCACTAAGGCCGCTGGGTCTCTGGCCCCAGAAAGCAGCTGCTGCTCTCACCCGGACTCCGAATTTTTAATTTCATAGCATTTCCACGTGTCACACAAGATAATATTCTTTTCAGGTTTCTCCCAACTCTCTAGAAATGTGAAAAACATTTATAGCCTTGCAGGTCACACAGAAACTAGTCCTGAGGTGGAGGCATGGTTCACCAGTCTCCGGTCTAGTTGATAAGCAGCGGCCACAGTTTAGACCAGGAGCCGACAGAGGGCCCCACTGGGCGATATTGGGCCTCATGCGCAGTCGCATGACAGACCTGGGCCCCTGCCCTTGGGTTGATGCCACCTGACTGTCAGGTAGGGCACCAGGCCCATGCTGAGTGGCACCAATCCCAGCCGGTCTCTGATGTTTCTAGAAGTGCTACGGACCCAGGTTTTTGTGAAATCACCCTATTTTTCAAAGTAGGTGGCCAAGTCCAAATTTTAAAAGGACACCAGGAGGAGGTCAAACCAAACATATTCTACAGGGCTGAACCCCATTCCCATACGCCCTCCAGCCCACCGCCCTGGAGGGGGTCCCTGGGACACATGGCTGCATCCTATTCTCCAGGCAGAAGCTGAGGCTGGGGTCTTTGGTGGCTTGAGGCGCTGGGTCCAGGGTGCAGGCCTGGCTGGTCTAGCTGCAGCCGGCAGCCCCAGGAAGCCTGGCCCAGGGAGGGGGTGCTGTGGGACCCCATGCGGGGACTGGGAGCTGAGGCCTAAAGCTGAGTCTTTCCCCAGGCCCAGAGGAGACCCCAGGCAAGGTGAGCCCTGGCCGCCCCGGAGCCCTGGGTGGTGGGGGGAAGGGCAGTGACCCACCCAGGGCTGGCCTGTGCCCCACCCCCTGCAGGAGAACACCTTCCTCTGGAACGAATTTGCTGATGGGAAGCTGCTATTCTGCAACGCGCAACTCCTGCAGGCTGTGCAGGCCAACCAGGACTGGCGGGTGCGCGAGTTCTGGCGCGTGCTGGCCGTTTGCCACACGGTGATGGTGCAGGAGAAGAACAGTGAGTGCCCCCAACCCTGGGCATGGCTGGGCCCGGGCTCCCCAGATGCTCTCCCGCCAGCTCCCAGGGCCCTCTCATCCCAATTAGAGAGCTCCCAGGCCCCCGGCCCGAACCCCACCTAGCCTCTGCCACTGAGGGTGTCCTGGCCTGTCATCGTACAGGAAGGAGGAGGACTTATGGACTGGGATGCAATCGCTCCTTTCTTTTATTGTACTTAGAGGGTATGCCGGCCCAAGAAACTGTCATCCCGCAAATACATATTGGGCACTTCCTGTATCTGTTTCCTCCCTGTGCTAAGCAGGTGGAGACAGGTGGGTGGTGGGTCTCCAACAAGGTCAAGCTCTCAGACCCCTCCCCGCCCTGCCCCGCCCTGGCCAGACCAGCTAGTGTACCAGGCAGCTTCCCCGGACGAGGAGGCACTAGTCACAGCGGCCCGAAATTTTGGCTACGTGTTCCTGGCACGCACGCAGGACAGCATCACCCTGATGGAGCTGGGGGAGGAGTGTGTGTACCAGGTCCTGGCCATGATGGACTTCAACAGCATCCGCAAGCGGATGTCAGTGCTGGGTGAGGGCCCGCAGTCCTGGGTGGGGTTGGGGGGAGGTGAGGAGGGGAGTGTATGTGGGCAGCCAGGCCTCTTCCTCCACAGTCCGCAAGCCCGAGGGCTCCATCTACCTCTACACCAAAGGGGCTGACACAGTCATCTATGAGCGCCTGCAAAAGAAAGGCGAGACAGAATGGGCCACAGAGGAGGCCTTGGCCGTGAGTCCCTGTGGGAAGGGAGGGTGGAGGGGCAGAGTCGAAGACACAGGGGCAGGGGAAAAGAATGTGCAGAGAAATGGCCTCAGGGAAGCCATGGACAGTTGGTCAGGTTGCACACTGTTCTGCCCAACACACAAACACACACTCAAGGGCTGAAGATGAAGCCCAGCTCCAAGCTGCACTGCCCAGAGGGGACATCTTCTTTTGAGTCAGGCAAGGACATCCTGTGGGTGGGTTTTGCCCTGGATTCCTCCCTCTCTTCCAGCCAGGCCTAGGTTCCGGGACACACTCAGCCCACTCTGCCCCAAACCTTTCATCTCCAGGTGAGGGCCCATTAGCCTTGGCCCCTTGCCAAGCTTCATCCTTCTGTTTTCTGCTGTCTGTCATCTCTGCCCTGGTCTCCCTGTTCTCGAGGGGTTTCCCAGAACCCATTTCCGGCGTTGCCCCAGGGCCCTTGCACATGCTATTCCCTGTTCTCCCTCCACTCAGGCGCTCAGCATCCTTCTGTCCTCGAGGTTCAGCCCTCAGTCCCCACCTCCAGGGAGCTCTTCCTGCCCTGACTCTGACATGGGCTGTCCTGCCATGTGGGCCCATTCCTAAACCCATGGGTCCCCGGCCTCACCCAGCACAGGACCCAGCAGGGCTGTTTGTGGAAAGAATGTCCTCTGTCCCTCCCCTCAGGGGTCTCCCAGCGTGCTCCACTCTGCTAGGAGGGAGTGGTGGGGAGCAGATGTCTGGGTCCTGACCCAAAACCGAAGAAGTACAGTCACAGCAGTGACCCAGAGCCCAGGAGCTCGGCAGGATGACTGGGCTCAACTGCCCACGGTATGGATAGGGAAACTGAGGCATGAGAGGAGGCGCACAGGCCTGTCTGGGGCACTCGACATGTTCACATGCAGCCATCCAAGCTCATGTCAGTCAGGAGCAGAAGCCAGTCGAGGGGCTGCCTGTTGGGGCAAAAGACCCAGAGCAGGGTTGGAGCTTATGAAGGAAGAGCTGCAATGGGGTGAGAGAGTGCTGGGTCCTCCCCTGGGCCTGGAGACAGAGTCCCACAGGATCCTTTCCCGTGCCCCACCCCCTACCTCAGTTCCTTGAGAACTGAGGCAGAGAGAGGGCTCCCGGGAGGACAGAGTCCTGATTGGGAAGGGGTCTAGCAGGGCTTCACTGAGGGTCTTGCCTAAGGGTTAGAATTTGCAGCACAAATCATAGGGTGGATGTTCCTGGCTAGGGAAATAGGCAGGCTGAGATCTGGAGGCTAAACAGAGCGAGTGGGGTGTCTGCGGGGGGTGGGCTGAGACAGAGCGGGTGTGGAGCAGGGTGGCATGTGGTCCCAGCCTCCCCCCGCCACCGGAGGACAGACTGTGTGGGTAGGGGCAGGTTGGGGGCCCAGGCAGAGGGAGAAGGGCTGCAGGGGTTCCCCGGAGTGGCAGGGGTGCCAGCGTCATCTGCCTGCCGGCCCCAGTCCTTTGCCAAGGAGACCCTTCGGACATTGTGCCTGGCCTGCAAAGAGGTGGATGAAGAGGTGTATGAGGAGTGGCGGCAGCGGCACCAGGAGGCCAGCATCCTGCTGCAGAACCGTGCCCAGGCCCTGCACCAGGTGTACGAGGAGATGGAGCAGAGCCTTCAGGTGGGTGGAGCCAGGGGCAGGGCGCCACACCCCAGCCCCACCAGGGAGCTGGGTCCCTGCTCAGTCTGTCCTCGCCCACTCCCTCCTCCCCACCCCAGCTCCTGGGAGCCACAGCCATCGAGGACAGGCTCCAGGACGGTGTCCTCGAAACCATCAAGTGTCTCAAGCAGGGGAACATCAAAGTGTGGGTCCTCACAGGGGACAAGCAAGGTGGGTCCTAGGGTGGCAACCCCCAGCGCAGGGAGAAGGGAGGCACGGGAAGGGCTCACCTCATCCCAGAGTCACCGTCAGGCCCTCCCTGTTGTCTTGAGCTCACTGTAGCCCACCACTGTGTGTCCCTGGGAAGGGAGAACCGAGACCCTGGGTGCCTCTCTCTGGTGGGCTGATGCCATGCTGAGCGCCTCCTGGGGATTTGGCCCCCTTGGCAGCGCTGTTTGGTGGGGCCCTGGTTACCTCCTGGGGCTCAGAGAGCACTGGCCACCTGCCCAAGGCTGCCCAGCCACCTAGGGGCCAAGTTGGTCCTGTGGCTATGGAGCCCTGGTTCTCCCACCCCCTGAGGCTTCTGGGGGGGCTTCCACTGGGCATTGGTGCCTACAGGGCTCCATTAGGACTTGTGTGGGCAGGAGGCACATACACTCCAAATATTTAGAATGACATGTAACAGCTCTGCTGGTATAAAGACCAATCTCCAAGGTGGACTTTTTTTTTTTTGGCCGCATTGCCGGTCATGTGGGATCTTAGTTCCCCAACCAAGGATGGAACCTGGGCCCACTGCATTGGCAACATGGAGTCTTAACCACTGGACTGCCAGGGAAGTCCCATAGGTTGGATTTCTGTATTCATTTTTTTCCTAAGAAGTTAAGTCACGTTTTTCTCCACCCTCCCTCCCCGCCCCAGACATTAAATCATTTTGTGGGGATCCTAGGCACTGAAATGTCTACAGGTGCTTTAACCTTGGCCCCAGACTCACCTCCCTGCAGCCGCCCAGCCCCAGCCAGGAGTGGAGTCCTCTGTAAGCTCAGAGCTGAAGTCTCAGGGCTGACTCTCATTGGCTGCCATGGTCACATGGCCTCCTCTGAACCAATCGCTGTGGCCAGTGGGAGGGGCATGCTGCTGTGATGGGCAAGATGGGTGGGGTTGGCCTCCAGGCAGTGGGGCCTCTCCACAAGGGCTGAACTGGGCTGGTTTGCAGAGACAGCGGTGAACATTGGTTTTGCCTGCGAGCTGCTCTCAGAGAACATGATCATTCTGGAGGAGAAGGAGATCGTGTAAGAAGTGGGGATGGGGTGGATGATCCTGAAGGGGAAGGGGGGTCAGGGTGGGGACGGGACGCCGAGGACACAGCCATGGCCCTGGGGTCTGCCTGGACTGGCTTCTTGTAGCTGGGGTGTAGATGCAAGGAAGCCTGTGTGGCTGACGTGGCTGAGGCCTGGTTGGGCCCCCACCCCCACCCCCGTGCAGGCGGATCCTCGAGGTCTACTGGGAGAACAACAACAACCTGCAAGGTGGAGAAAAGAAAGAGCTTCCCCTGCAGTTCAAGATGGCCTTGGTCATTAACGGGGAGTTCCTGGTCAGTGTTAGGTCAGGGTGGACGGTGGAGCCCTGGTACCCGGGGGAGGGGCCTGGGAGGAGCTGCAGGCTGAGGCTGGGGCTGCTTCCACTGAAAGGCCCTCAGATGCACCATTGGACCAGCCAAGGTGACGGCCACCCCGAGAGAGAGTTCTCAGCTGGGCCGGAGCAAGGGAGGGTGCAGTCAGGTCCGGCTGGGAGAAGGGCACAGTCGGGGGGTGGGGCGGGGAGAGGGAGGGGTGCAGCAGAGTGACCCACCCCTGTCACCTGTGAGCCAGGACCAGCTACTGCTGTCCCTGCGCAAGGAACCCCGAGCCCCGGTCCAGAACGTGAACGTGGACCCGTTGGAGTCCTGGCAGGAGCCGGGAGAGGAGAGGGTGGACTTCCTGCAGGCCAGGCGCCTGTCCCTCATGTGGCGGACACTGGGGATCCAGCTGCGGAGCTCGGGGCTGGCACCCCAGCACGAAGACTCCAAGACCCTCCGGAGTGCTGAGGAGCGGCGGGAGCGGGCCTTCGTGGAGCTGGCCTCCCGATGCCAGGCGGTCATCTGCTGCCGCGTGACGCCCAAGCAGAAGGCCCTGATCGTGGCGCTGGTCAAGAAATACCAGAATGTGGTGACCCTGGCCATCGGGGATGGCGCCAACGATGTCAACATGATCAAGAGTGGGTGGTGGGCAGCGGGGCTAGGGGAGGCTGGCAGCAGGTGGGAGCAGCAGGCTGGGGTCCCTGGGCTGACAGGCTTGCGTGTGCCTCTGCAGCTGCAGACATCGGCGTAGGGGTGGCAGGTCAGGAGGGCATGCAGGCGGTGCAGAACAGCGACTACGTGCTGGCCCAGTTCTGCTTCCTGCGGCGGCTGTTGCTGGTGCACGGACGCTGGTCCTACATGCGCGTCTGCAAGTTCCTGCGCTACTTCCTGTACAAGACGCTGGCCGGCATGATGGTCCAGATCTGGTTCGCCTTCTACAGCGGCTTCACTGCCCAGGTGCGCCAGAGGGAACTCCCTCCCCTCTGAGGGATGCTGTGTCCTTCCCGCAGCCTCCAGGAAGGCAGCAGGCATGCTCCCACTCGGAGGTCCTCAGGGGGCAGAGCATGCCTGAAGCCACAGAGCAAAACAGCCTTCAATCAATATCTGGCTGCATTAACAGAGGTATAGAATCTACATAAAGTGGGGGATGGTTCCGTGCCCAGCTCTGTGCTGAGCATTTTCAGGGATATTTGGCAAATTTGAGCTTTGAAGCAAGGGCAGGACAGGTGCTCCAAATGTACATTCTTCAAGGGGAAAAAACAAGAACCTGAACTTCAGAGAAGGTAAGATTGTAAGGGCTGGGTCCCTGACTTCAAGATTCTTGACAGTATTGTGGTGAATACTAGATGTGCTCTCCAGAGTGTAAGAGGAGTCATACATAGGGCAGTAATGTCCCCTGTGGTCTGAAAATAGACTTTCATGAGACAGAATGGCCTCCCTGTCACCAATACCCAGACAGCCGAGAGAGAGCTTTACAAGAGCATTCTTCATAAATATATTTTTTGTTTTGCCTTTTATTGCTAGGTATTTTATTATTTTAGATGCTACTATAAATGGAATTGTTTCCTTAATTCCCTTTTGATATTGCTTATTGCTGCTGTATAGGAAGTGGTACCATGCGGTGGTTCAGATGGTAAAGAATCCGCCTGCTAATGCAGGAGACACGGGTTTGATCCCTGGGTCAGGAAGATGCTCTGGAGAAGAAAATGGCAGCCCACTCCAGTATTCTTACCTGGAACATCCCATGGACTGAGGAGCCTAGTGGGCTATAGTCTGTGGGGTTGCAAAGAGTCAGACAAGACTTAGCAACTAAACAGCAACACCACCACCGGTGTATAGAAACACATTTTTGTGTGTGTGTGGATCTGTGCCCTGAAACTTTGTTGAGTTTGTTTTATTGGCTCTAGTAGTTTTCCTGTGAGTCTTTTGGGATTTTCTGCACGTAGATCACGTCCTCTGCAAAGAGAGACAGCTCTACCACTTGCTTTCCAATTTGGATGCTTTCTATTTCTTTTTCTTGCCTAATTGCTTTGGTGAGGACTTTTCCAGTGCAGTATTGAATAGCCATGGTGAAAGCAGGCATCCTTGTCTTGTTCCTGATGTCAGAGGGGACGGTATTTAGTCTTTCTATGTTTGTTAACTGGAATTAATCTTCCTTCTCCCCCCATATATTTATTTGAATATTTACTCCTATCAGTATGGACTCACATATGTTCATTTTATTCTGTGCCTGTTGCTCATTTTGTCTCCGATTTGTCCCTTTGCCCTGTGCCTGCTCTTCTCTGAGCATGTCCTCACTTTCTGGTGCTTCAAGAGCTTCCTGGCTCGTTTTGTCCTTTCCTGGTCCCAAGCCTGGAATGAACCATTCCCTCAAGGAATGCCAGTTGTCTTCACCAGAGAATGGTAGTTAGACACCAAGGTCTAAGCCCTTGGTGTGCTCATCGCACGTGGGATGCCAGTGTCCTCTTTGTAGACAGAGGCAGGAGATACACATACTAACCTGTGCTTAGGCACACATCTACACCTGTACTGTATTGATCTATCTATGTGTATATGAGTTCACACTGATACTTCTGATTCCAGTCACCCCACAGAACAAGGCTCAGCTTAGCCTTTTCCACATGCTCATTTGTGACTCATCTCCAATGGTGAGAAACTTGATTCTGGTAAAAAAAAATTTTTGTTGTTACTTATTTGCTCAACCCCAGAATGCACGTAAAGCCGTTCTGGGAACCGAAACTGATGGTTTTTTCACTAGTCTGGATTTGTGCATTCAGGAAGGGACTTGGTCTCTTTGTGAGATCTCTTCCAGCTCTGTTACCCATCACTGACTTCCTAAGTCAAAAATGATCTAGGGACTTCTTTGGCAGTGCAGTGGCTAAGTTTCCATACTTCCACTGCAAGGGACACAGGTTCTATCCCTGGTTGAACTAATATCCTGTATGATGTGCAGCATGGCAAAAAGAAAAATTTAAAACATGCTCTCTAGCCATTTTTCCTCCTGTAAACTTTGTATTAAAGTCATCACTTGAAACAGACTCCAAGGTGCTACTTTAAAAGCATTGAAGTGAAAGTGAAAGTCACTCCGTTGCATCTGACGCTTTGCCACCCCACAGACTGTACAGTCCATGGATACTGGAGTGGGTAGCCTTTCCTTTCTCCATACCTTTTCTCTTCCAGTCTTTATCACTTCGTGCAGCCCTGATCTTAGCCCCAACCTTGATTGTCACTTGACTTTCCAAGTCACCTGGCATCCTCTCCAAGTGACAAACAAGCTTGGATGGGTCTCCTTAGGTAGAGATTCATTTCTGTCTCTAGCCATTTGGCTCTGAAGGCTCAGTGCATTCTCCCTCCCCTCCCCTCTCTGCACCCTCCACCTTCCCACCACAGCCTCTGTACGAAGGTTGGTTCCTGGCGCTCTTCAACCTGCTGTACAGCACCCTCCCGGTCCTCTATATCGGGCTCTTTGAGCAGGTGAGCAGCTCCAGGTCTTGCCTCTTCCTTCTCTGTACATATTTCTTCTCCTGGGGCCTGGGATGGGGTAGGGGCCATCCCCTTCTGGTCCCAAGAGCCAGCTTCCCGACATCGTGAACTCACCAGGATGTGAGCGCAGAGCGGAGCCTTGAGTTGCCGGAGCTGTACATCGCAGGCCAGAAGGAGGAGCTCTTCAACTACTGGGTCATCCTGCAAGCCATAGCCCACGGCACAGCCACCTCTCTGGTTAACTTCTTCATGACGCTCTGGGTCAGCCAGAACTCAGCTGGGCCTGTCAGCTTAAGTGACTACCAGTCCTTTGCAGTGGTCGTGGCCCTGTCCAGCCTGCTGTCCATCACTATGGAGGTAGGGGTGGCCATCTGCCTGCCCCTCCCCTGGTGGGGTGGGCCTCGGCAAGCGCTAAGGTCTTTCCTGGCAGTGACCTGCTGCTTCACAGACCCCGGGAGCTGGGCCTCCATCCTCCCCGTGGAGCCCCACCCCACGGTTCCCTTCCCATCCCCCTTGCCTTAACGCCCCTTCCCTGTGTAGGTCATCCTAATCACCAGGTACTGGACCGTCCTGTCTGTGCTGGCCATTTTCCTCAGCCTCTGCTTCTACGTGGTCATGACCAGCCTCACCCAGAGCATGTGGCTTTTCAAACACTCCCCCAAGAACTTCCCATTTCTATGTGAGCCCTCAGCAGGGATGGGGCAGTGGTGGGGGGGGTGCCCGTCGGAGAACCCTCTCTGCCCCTCTGAACCTCAGGCTCCTTGGCCATGCAGGTGAGGTAGGGGTGTGTGTGTGTGTGTGTGTGTGTGTGTGCAGGAAGTGTCAGTGTCTCCTTAGAATTTTCACCTCCTTTCCCTGGGGTGAAGGGAAGAGAAAGAGATAGGGTGTTGGAGGGGAGAGGCACCAAGCAGGTGCTGGTGAGGCCATAGCCACGGCCTGCTGTGATCCCGCCCTGTTGCCAGACGCTGACCTCAACGTGCTGACCCAGCCCCCCATCATGCTGGTGATCCTGCTGAATGTGTCACTGAACACCCTGCCTATGCTGGCCTTCCGTGTCATTTACCAAGCCCTCAAGAAGCCACAGCGCAAGGTGAGGGGTAGGGGTCTACACCACACATGGAGGACCCCAACAGCCAGAGCCTGTGCTGGGAACTGGGACTTGAAGGAGAGGCAGAGATGAGGCAGAAGCAGAGCTAGACACATACCCAGTGTCCCCACGAGGGACGAAATGACGGGCAGAAGGGCCCCAAAGTGGATGCTGTGGTTCCTGGGGTGGATGCAGTGGGAGCATAGCCAGACTTCCACCTGGAAGTGACTGGGGCTTGGGGGCCGAGGTGACAGAAGTGATTTGGAGATGGGATAGGCAGAAGAGGGACTCGGGGTAACCCAGTGTTCATTGGATGATGGATAAAAAAAATGTGATATATACGTACAGTGGAATATTAGCCTTTAAAACTAAGGCGAGTCAGACACCTGCTACAACATGGATGAATCATGAGGATGTGATGCTCAGGGATGGAAACCAGACACAGAAGGACAAATACTGTCTGATCTCACTCCCAGGAGGTCCCTAGAGGAGTCAGATCCATAGAGACAGGAAGCAGATGGTTGGGCCAGGGGCTGGGGAGGGAAGGGAGTGTCAGTATTTCATGGGGAGAGAGTTTCCATTTGGGAAGTTGAGAAAGTTGTAGAGATGGGTGATGGGGATGGCTGCACGACTGAATGTGCCACTGAGCTGTGCACCTAAAAATGGATGAGACGGTATGTCTTATGTTACATGTATTTTACCACAATGAAAAACGGTGGGAGCTGGGACTCACTAGCCCATAGTATCAGAATCTAGACGGATGAGTTGAAGCTGGGATGGGCCCCAGAGTTGACTTGGAATGGTAGACTAGGACATGGCCACAAACTGCCACCTTCAGCCACACAGGCTGGACATGGGGCTGCCCCAGGGTAAGTTCTGACTTTACCACCAAGGGGCACGCAAGGCGAGTATGGCTGGCCCAGAGTTAAGTCCCAGCCAAAGGACTCTGATTGGCTGGTCCAAAGTCAGGTCCCATGGAGGACTCTAGTTGGATCAACTTGCCTAGGAAAGAGCCTGGACAATTGATAGTGGCCAAGGACTCTGGCCCTCACTGGAGGGGCAGGTGATCTGAACATCAACATGGCTTGGGAGCCTGATGACGTCCACTCTCTCTTTTGCTCTGTAGGAAGAGGTAGAGAAAGTCACAAGTGAGGAGATCATCGCTGTGGAGCCTGTGCCCTGTATCCGTAGGGAGTCACCGGCCCGGCGCTCCAGCTATGCCTTCTCCCATCGGGAGGGCTATGCTGACCTCATCACGCAGGGCACGATTCTTCGGAGGTCACCGGGGGTCAACAGTGACATGCTGGTTGATCACACAATGCCACCTGATGAACCATCTGGGAGCATGAAGGAGTCCTCGTGGTACCCAAGGAAGATGTCATTTCTGGGGAGGAAGAGGCACTCACACCATGGGAAGGTGTCCTCTGAGGACATGCAGCCTCCCTCTGAGGTGAGCTCCTTGACCATGGATAGGCGGTCTGCTCCTCATCCCCAGCCTCTCAACAAAACCTGGCCATCTGGATCTTTACAGGAGAAGTTGACATATTCTCCTGAGAGCCTCCCGCCAACCGAGATGCCACTGTCAGCTCTAGAGAGCCAAATGACCTCTGTTGAGAGCCAGACGCTGCCTTCAAGCCAGCTGTCCCTGCAGAGCCAGCCAGCATACCTGCCACAGGAGAAGACATCCCTCTGGAATATCCGGAAACTGTCCTGGAAGAACTGGCCATACGTCTGGCAAAAGGAGCCTGAGCCCCGCAGGGAGGGGATATTGCCAGTTTCCAGCTCAAACCTTAGTGCTGTGATGGAAACTGTACCACCAAGTGCAAAAGGATCATCCATCAGCGAGCAGCCAATGGAGGTGGAGCCCTCACCTGTGGAGAGGGAGCCGTCTCCTATGGAGTGGCTGCCAGAGCCCAGTGGGGACCAAGCTGCACCTAATCTGGCAGAGCAGCTTCCCTGGCCCCTGGGGCATCAGTGACTGCTCAGGCATAGGAAGTGTCATCCAGCAAGCATGAGGCCATCCCTTGAAGACAGGGCTCCACCAGCTCTTCTTTCCCTAATAAATCACAGTCTGTCTGACCCTAGGACTCCTTGAGGCTCCCTCTTCCTGTACTTCTTTTTGTGATGCCCCATGGAAGTCTTTTATGGTTTAAGGAAAAAAAGAAAAAGAAAATCAAAACACTGTCCTCTATTGGTGTAATGGGGAATTGCAGGGAAAGCTGGGCTTTGGTTTTGTTTTTTTTTCACCCTGGGACAGATTATGTGGATAAAAGCTTTATTGCTCTCAGAAGGGAGGAAGGTGCAGAGCAGACTGCTTACCAGCGCTGACTTCCTGCCTGCTGCCTGTTGTCCTGTCTCAGCACAGTTTATAAGGTCCTGGCACCACCTAGCCTCTCCCTCCACCAGGGTGCCTTCTCCTTAAGTCACTTTACACTTGGTGCTCAGAAGGTAGTGGACAGTGACACCTCAGAAGCAGAGCCCACAGGATCCTGAGACTCGGGTGGCCCAAAGGCTCCATGGAGGGTGGAGCCCTGTGGGGGTGGGACAGGGAGGGCTGTGTTCAGAGTGGAGAGGCCCACTTACTCTCCCTCATCCCCTTCTCCCTTCACAGAGGGTGGGCCCCATGCCTCCCCTTCCTGCGCCAGCCCCCACCCCCACCCCCCGCATTCAACCAATGCACAAGCCCAGGTGAGTGACTAGAAAATAATTTATTGGAGAAAAACAAAACAACAAATCCAGCACAGCAATGGTTCACAACGATGAGGATTTTTTTTCTTTTTTTTAACTTTTAAGTCTGTCACCTGAGGGTGAGGTGGAGGGGTCTTTATTTGGATGACCCAAATTGTGTGTCCCCTGAAAGCTGCCCTAGTGTCCAGTCGTGATTACACACTCAAGGCCACGTGGCCTCTTGACCCTCCCTCACCCTTGGCAGAGAGAATCCCCCCACCAAAGACCAGCCATTTGGGGGAGGGTTCTGCTGGGGCCTCAGGAGGAGCCCAGGAACTGATAGGTTGGTGTGACTGTAACTGCTTTGGGCAAAAAACATGAGTGGCCCCGATTCCAGCCTGTGCAGGGGCCCTAGAACACACTCCACCCACCCCCATCCTCATTTCAGGTGGGTTGAATCTGCACCCTCAGGCCCAGCCCTCCAAACTCAGACCTTCTGACTTTCAGGGTGTGAGGGACCCCCTTTGGCTACCCCACCCACCTTATCTGGGGCCTGTCCTAGAAACTAGGCTCTCCCCTGGTGGGAGCATGGGGCCTGGAGTCAGAAGTGGAGTCCCAGGCCAGGAGACTGCCCCAGAGCCCCTTTCCGTGATTTCTGGGGGTACCGTCTGTTTTCTAGGGTCCTATTGTGGGCTGGAAGGGGAGCTCCACAGGAGTGCACCACCCACCTCCCATGCCAGACAGAAAGGTGAAGTCATGCCCGGACAGGCCCTAGGAGGCTGGGGTGTCTGGGTGGAGTCCGTGCAGGGCAGGTGCCTGCCTGGGGGGTGGGGGTTGCTTCAGGAGGGTCCTTTGGCTCTGGGGAAGTTGGGGCACACCACCGCCCCCCAACCACCCTGGGCGACATGACTCAAATTGGCTGATTGTCTGACTCCTCTGAACAAGACACTTGGGAATTCATGCTAATGTGAAACCTTACCGGCCCCAGGGGCAGGGAAGTGGGGGACCCAAGGTGGCAGTGATGCCCACTGGCGCCCCAGGACCAGAATCCGGAGGGACTCGGCGCCAGGAGGTGGAGACGTGGGCGTGCAGGTTGAGTGCCTGTCGCCTGCCTTCTCCACCTGAGGCACGTCCATGCGCCGCCGGCTGGACACAGATCCTTGGAAAGGGAGAAAGTAACATAGAGCAGCGCCATGGAGCACCGAACAGCGAGCGCCCCTTGGGGCATGAAACACAAGATGCGACGCGGAATCCTGGGGCTCCGCCCCCGCGTGGCCCCGCCCACCCCCCCCACCCTTCCGCCCAGTACATCATCTTCAAGAAAAAGTACATTAGTCATGCATCAAATCAAATTCCATTGCGTTTTTTTCACTTTTCTTCCTTAAATTACATTTGAACACAGAACACATAGAATAATAAATAGTCTAATAAGACATGACTCCAAAAACAAGAAACAGAACACGCCAGAGAACAGAAAGGTACCCCGCTCTCTCTCTCTCTCTTTCCTAAAGGACTCATTGAAATAAGAAATCTGTAAACGCCGCCGGTCCTTCCTCGCGCTCTCCTGGACTCTCTCGCTCACGCTCCCTCGGCCCTTCGCCTCTGACCGCCCCTGACATTCACCGCGTCTCCCACGGAACTCACCAAAGAAACGACATACCATCGTCTGCAAAATTATAATTTAACGGTATAAAGCTTCAAGTCACGTATTCCAAAAACTAGCTAAGGATTTTTTTTTTAATCACATAAACTATACATTAAATATCTTGAGGTATTTCAGAGAAAATTGTCAAAAGGCTCGAAGGAGCTGTGCTGGAAGTGTCATTCCCTGGGTGGAGAATGGTCTTTGGTGTGTGACAACCGGCTGGGTAATTGGGTCGAACGGAGGGGGGACTGGGGGAGGGGGCCTGGCCAGGTTGGGGGGCGGGGGTTCAGGAGGGAAATGATGTGTGTGCCAAAGCGCAAGTGTGCACATGTCATAAGGTGTTTGAGAGGGACGTATCTGTGACCAGCGTCAGTGAAGCTTAAGGGATTGATCCCCAGAAGGGTCCCAGGTCAATTCCTAAGTGTCCAGCAGGGGACAGACCCAGGCCCTGGCCTCTCTGACCTTTGGGCCTTGAATGCAGGACCAGCAAGTGACTTAACCTGCAGAGAAGCGGTGAACCCTGCTAGCAGCTGCTCTGGCCAGTGGGGTCCAGGTACCCCTAGTGGGTGGAGGGAGGAGCCGAGCCCACTCAGACCCCAGCGCCCAGCTCAGTGAGTGGCGTGTGCACAAGAGTGTGTATGTGTGTGTCTGAAGGGAGGAGTTAGTTGCCGAGCGGGAAACGGGGACTCTCAGGACTCTGCCCCAACACCCAAAGGTTCTAGAAGCATCACTCAGATCCGGTTGCTTGCTTGAAAAGCGGGGAGAACAGCGAGTCGATAAGGACGAGAGAACATCACACACGTCTTTGGTTCAAGAAAAAGGCACTCATCGACCTCGCCACCCTCTCCCTCTCCCTCTCTCCCTCCCTCTCTCTCTCTCATTCTCTTCTCTCTCTCTCTCTGTCTCTCTATCTCTCTCTGCTCTCTCTGGTGGGGGACGGGGGTGTGGGGGGCGCACCTGGAGAGCGGGGTCCCGAAGCAGACCCTCGCTCACACCTGCTACCTGGGTGAGGGAATCTTAGCATCCAGCACAAGTCCTCGGGGGGTGGGGGGGTGGGGGGAATCTTTGGTATCAGGCGTGATTTTTCCAATCACAGACATGAGCATTTGAGTGAGGTAGCATTTACCTGGGGAGGGGGAGGGGCATTTCACTAGAAGTGTCTCTTGCATTCTCAAAGGTGGGAGGGGGTGGCCACCTCCCTGGGAGGCGGCGGGGTCAGCCGGGTTTGGGTGCGGGAAGAGGCTCCTTCTAGCCTCCAGCTCTTGAACCCCCGGCTGGCGGGGAGCAGGCTCTTGGGATCCAGCTGCCGGCCAATCCTGGAGGTCACCTGGAGGAGGGGGGAGTGGGGAGGGGGCGTGCTTATCTTCATTTCTGACCCTTCCTTCCCCTTTGTCTTTTTTTTTTTTTCTTTTGGCAAAAATCAGAGCAAGCAGATTCCACCTTGTTCATCCTCTTCTTTCTCTCTTTGGAGAAAAGGCAGGAGCACAGGTGCGCCCATGCAGGCTCAGCGCCGCAGCCCGAAGCGCTGGCAGGTGGGGCAAGTCCAGAGGATTCCGAGCCGAGGGTGGCGCCGCGACCCCAGCGCTCAGGAGCTCAGGTGCTCCCCTGCCTTCCCGGGGCCCGCTTCTCTGTGGAATCTGGGTGTTTTCTTCCGCTGTCTGGGGTTTGTCTCTCCCCGCATCATTCATCAAGGTGCGTAGCGGTAAAGTGCATCCCGGACAGAGGGATGCTGGGACAGAGGCCTCTGGAATTACCCGCTTGTTTGAGCTGCCGTCCCTTCCGGTCCGGGACTGGGTGGGGATGGGAGCTCACCGGTAGCCGCTGCAGGCAGGCCCCTCCCCAGACGTTAAGGCAGGCAATTCTTGGCACAAGGAGCCCTGGCCGTCGGGAGGGGCGGCTGGGTTCTTGGCTGTGGGGGCAGTTCTGCCAGCGGATCGGGGGTGGTCTTGGTGGGGGGAGGGGGCGGCGTGAGCATCCAGCTCCACGTGGGCTTTGGCGACTTCGGAAGAGCTGAGTTCTGGGGGAGGGTCCGTGGGGCACCGCTGGAGACGAAGCCTTCCTGCCTCCCTCCTGCGGGCGGGAGCTGGCGAAGGAGTGGCTATTCTTTAAATTCCTTTTTGAAATTACCCGGTTTCTGTTTCTAGTATGTGCTTCTTGACCCGCTTTCGGGACGACACGTGAGCCCTGGTTTTCCTCGAGGCCCCCTGGGCTTCCTGAATTGAAAGGGAGCCGGGGCGCTCCTTTCTGTCACCCCTTTCCCTCTCGGGGGGTGGAGGGCTTCCTTTGGCCTGAAGGGGATGGGGACGGAGGGAGGGGGGACCCTTTTTGTGCACTTGGGCTGGGGGTGTGCTGCGTCCCTTCCCTGGGTGTGGGGGCCCGGTCGGCAGCCCCTCCAGGTGCGCCCTGGGGCAGGTCTCCGGGCCGGCAGGGTGGGAGTCGGGGGTGGGGCGGAATGTGGGTTCGGGGGGCAGCGCCCGGCCGTGGAGGCTGGGAGGGCGCGCAGTCGGGGCGCCTCAGGCCTTGGAGAAGGTGGCGGCAGCGCCGGCGGGGCCCCCGGGGGCAGCTCCGGGCTCCTCGGCCCAGCGGTTCATGCAGCGGCGCCGCGCGTTCATGAAGAAATTGCTGACAGTGTTGAGCTCCAGGCCGAGCTGCTGCGAGATGGTGACCTGCATCTCCTTAGACGGCCGCTTGTTCTCCTTGAAGATGGCGATGAGCGTGCGCCGCTGCAGGTCGGTGAACACCAGGCGCTGCTTTTTGGGCTGCAGCGCGCGCTCTTTCTGCTGCTCCTGCTCCTTGCGCTTGCAGGCTGCGGGCGAGCGCGGGCGGGCCGGCGGGCGAGAGGGACGCGGCGCCACCGCGCGGCCGGACGGGAGAAGACAGGCCACGTGTCCCGGAGCATCGAGACATCAGGAAACAGAAATGCGGGAAACGCGAGAGATGGAGAGACGACACGGGGACAGGGCCAAAAAGACAAGGAGACACAAAGAGCAGGAGGCAGCGAGAAGGCGGTAGGTCGATAGAGACCACCAGTAATGGAAGGAGAGGGGGGCAGACAGTCGTGGGCGGGGAACAGAGACAAAGGAGGCAGATGGGGGCGGGTAGGGGAGACAAAGAAGGGGACATAGTGTGAGCACACTTCCACAGGCACGGGTCGTCACGCCCTCCCACACCCTTTCTGCATTCTGAGCCCCTCCTAGCCTCATGTCCCCAAACTACCCCTCACCCCCCAAGAATCCTGACCTCAAGAGTACAACTAATGTTGGTGGCTTTCTGCCCTCCCTCCTGCAGCCCACACCTGGGGGATGTTGGGGGAAATGACCCGGAAACCCTACATGTGAGTTATTTGGCTCAGTGTAGACCTGAGTGAAAGAACTGGTTAATTAATACCTCTTTGTGGGGGGGTGGGGTCACAAACCCCAGGAACATCCCCCTGGAATGATGGGGCAACTAGGTTCTCGGAAGACAGGTGACAATCCATGTCTCCTTCCCTGTTGACCTGAGGCCTGATCAGCTTAGGGATCCAGAATCCAGCTAACATGGTCATCCACTTGGTCTGATTCTGATCTCTGAGCCCCTACTCTGGCCTCCCTCCACCAGCAGGCTGAGACCAAGGCTTGGCACCCCTCAGGTCCCCCAGGGAACTTCTGGAGGTGGGGAATTGCAAGACCAACCCTCCCTCTGCCAGAACCACCTGGCCCAGATGACGCGGAAGGCATAGGAGGCCGCCCTATGGTCAGTGCTTGTGTGCTAAGTCACTTCAGTCATGTCCAACTCTTCTCAACACTATGGACTGTAGCCCTCCAGGTTCCTCTGTCCATGGGATTCTCCAGACAAGAATACTGGAGTGGGTTCCCATTTCCTTCTCCAGGGGAATCTTCCCAACCCAGGGATCGAACTCATGTTTGCCTGTATCTCCTGCATTGCAGGCAGATTCTTTACCACTGAGCCACTTGGGAAGCCCCCTGTGGTGGGTGGAAGCTTGCAAAGGAGAAGGGGCAGCATCTCAGAGTGGTGGAGCTAGGGTGGAGCCTATGGTCGTGCTCCCCCCTGCACCAGCTCCAAAGCGGGCCCCTCCCCTCAATGCTGTGGGGCCAGTGGATGGACAACATGATCTTCACCAGCCAAAGCTGGCTACCTCCACCTGGGGACTGGCGACATCAGCGAAAACTCCATCAGGGTTTCAATTCCTTGTCCACACACCAGTCAGGGACAGTGGGTGGTGGACACCCGCCCCATCCTGCCTTCCCACAAACCACTTGCCCCAGCGACTCTGTCACCCCCAGAGTGGCTGGTGGCACAGGCTGTACTAGCAGATCTCCACTGCCAGCCCTGGTAGCCTGCTGGGACCACATACCAAGCTGGTTTTTTTTGGTTCCGGAACAGTCTGAACCAGATGACATGCCAGATCAATGTCCACACACGTCCGTAAAAAATAAATGAATGTCCCCTGTGCTGTGACTCATTTCTCAGTGATGACAGCTCCCCCTCTCGCCCCCAAGTCCCCCCTCCATTTGAACTGATGCACCACTTCCTTTTCTGGCTTCTTCTGACCTGGAACACACAGTGCTTCTAATTGGCTGTTTCAGGTTTCATAATTAAATAAGACTGGCAGGCAGAGGTTACTAGACTTTTCAGAAAAAAGCCTCTAATGAAGGAGAGAGAGAGAAAGTGAGAAAAATGGGAGGAGGACTGGGGGCTGATGCTCTCAGAAGAAACAGATAAGATAGGTGCAATTAGAAGTCAGATTCTGGGAGGGGTAAGAGAAGAATACTGTATCCATGAAACAAGAACCGGATGCTGTTCAATAGAAAGGACCATGAAAGGGGCAGACAATGCTCTTAGAATTTAAGTATATTATAGCAGGAATAAAGTCAATGTAAGAATTGGGACATAGGAACTTTCCTGGCAGTCCAGTGGTTAGGACTCTGCTTTCACCACCAAGGGCCTGGGGTTCATTCCCTGGTTGGGGAACTAAGATTCCACAAGCCATGTGGCATGGCCAAAAAGTTAAAAAAAAAAAAAAGAAGAAGAAGAATTGGAACATAAAGCAAATATCCCTGGAAATACAAGTGGATGCAGAGATGAAAAATGAGGGAAAGATGATAACAAAGTTTGAGGATGAATGTGCAGGTTTGTCATCTGAGCAAGAGGCCATCCAAAACTAGAGGAAGGGAAGCCCAAACAAATTATATCAATATGATTAGAATAATATGTGTGTGTGTGTGTGTGTGTGTGCTCAGTCATGTCCAACTCGTTATGACCCCATGGACTGTAGGCCACCAGGCTCCTCTGTCCATGGGATTCTCCACATCTCTTGTGTCTCCTGCATTGGCAGGCAGATTCTTTACCACTGCACCACCTGAGAAGCAGTTGGAGGACATGAGAATTCAGTTTAAAACAGCTCATGAAATGCTCAGCTCAATAAATTAAAAAAGACTCCCTGAGGCTCACCCTTGTGAAATGTCAGGGACCCAGGGTGAAAGAAGATAAATGCTCCCAGAGAGGAAAGCCACATGCCATTTGGAGAACCAAGAATCAGAGTGGCTTTAGGCTTCTCAAAAGCTATGAGCCAGTGGAACAATGCCTTCAAAATTCTGAGCAAAATCTATATTCAGCTAGAATTGTGTGCCCAGCCAAACTCAAGCATGAAGGCAGACTAAAGATATAGCCAGACATTCAAGGTCTCCAAAAGTTGACTTTTGTGCACCCTTTTCTCAGAAAGCTATTAGAGGGCATGTTTCATCAACATGAGGAAGTAAATCAAAAAAGGAAGATGTGGGATTCAGGAAATGTGATTCAATCTAGAAGAAAAGAGGTATCCCATATGAAGAAGGGAGACCCTGAAAGACAGCAGGACAAAGGCACCAGGGACAAGAGGTCAGCCCAAGATCAGAGCCGGTGCACCAACAGAAGTAGAAAGGGGAGATGTCCTAACAGGTGTTAGTTTTGCGTTTTGTTGGAGGATGTGGGAGAGTTTGTGATAGGCAACCATAAATTCCTGGAAGAACAAACAGCTGTACAAGAAAGGAGACAGAAATCCTAGTACTGTATGAGGTAAAACCTAGGAGATGAACCATGTACCAGACAGCATTTTGTATACAAAGTGGGGAGAGGGAACATTTATTCATGTTTTATCTGCATAAAGAAACTTTGATGGGAGAGAGAGGTTCAGGAGGGAGGGGACATATGCATACCTATGGCTGATTCGTGTTGCTGTATGGCAGAAACCAATGCAACATTGTAAAGCAATTAAAAATAAGTATTAATTTTAAAAGAAAGAAACGTGGAAAGGAAGCACCAGGAACCACCTTGACCTCTCATCTCCTTGGAACTGGCCAGCTTGTGAAGCTCACAAGAGGAGGCCACATCCCCATTCTTTTAAGGAAAAGCTGGATCTCGGGCAGCAACATCAGGGAAGAGTCAAAACTCAGCCCAGGCCTTTACATTCTTGCCACCTGTTGTGACCTCCAATTCATTCATTCACTCATGCTTTCATTCACTCACTTAGAATTGTTCTCACAAACTCAACATGCATTTATAGGAAGGGCAGAGATACAAACATTTCAGAAAGCCTGCAAGAGCTTTACACGTCCAGGGCCTTCCATGTGCTGTTTTTTTTTCATCCTTGAGATAATTCCATAAGGCAAGGAGATTCTTTCCTACTCAGAGAAGGTAGGCCACTTGCCCAAAGTCACCCAGCAAGTCCTGGCAGGGACAGGACAGGAGCCAGGGTTGACTGGCAGATGGAAGGGAGGTAAGATGTGGGTCGCCTCTTCCTCACCCACCTCCTTCTTGTCCAATCCAGAGCCGTGTGGGGGCTTCAGAGGCGGAGGCTGGGGGAGGGGCCAGCCACAGCAGAGTCGTGAAAAAACTTCGCGTTTTGTCGATCACAGCAAAAAGAGGCTCCGCTCTCCCCCCGCTTCCCGGGCGTTCAATCTAATTACAGCTCCTCACAGCCCGGATCGATCTGGGCTCCAGTCGGAGCTGTTTACCGCGAGCAGCTTTTGTCACCGCTTCATCCCCCACAGCCCCCAGCGGCGCCGGCCTGGAGGCCCCTGGCCCCGCGGGGGTGTCAGTGCGGTAGGGGAGGCGGCCCAGAGCGGCTTCCTCCGCCCACCAGTATCCCTTCCAGCACTCAGGATCACCCTAGTCCAGCCCCCAAATCGCTGCTGTCCCTGGAGGCAGCCCCAGGAGGAGGAGAGGACAGGGAATGGGCCCCTTTCACAGAAGTGAAAACAGAGGCTGTGAGAGGACTGACCAGGAAGTAGCCTGGGGAAGAGGGGCCGCTGGGAGCAGCCTGGGGTCTCCCCACCCACGGCCCCCAGACACTGCCCTGCCAGTTCTAGGCCCACCTCTCCCGCAATGATCTCCCCTGGGGACCACCACTGTGGTGTGCCTAGGAAGCCTCCTTCAGCATCCCCTCCACCGTCCCCTGCTCCCCCTGCGGCTCGTCCACCTCCATTTCTTCCTCCCCCATCAGGGTCACTTATCTGCCCTCCATCACCTCTGCTTCTGTCACCTCCACCATCACCATCTCCTCCACCTGCATCGCTTCCACCTCCGCTGCCTCTTCTGCCCTCCTCTCCACCACCATGGTGTCCACCTACCAGCATCGCCTCCATTACTTCCACCTTCACCACCTCTACCAGCATCACCTCCTCCTCCACCATCACCACCACCTATGCCAGCACCACCTCCATCCACAGTCTACCTCATCACCCCATCAACACCACCTCTGCTCTCATCATTTCCTCCACCTGCACTCTTAACACCATCCATTTTATCCCCTCCAAAACTGTCTCCTCCAATACCCTCACTTGTACCATCAAACCCCATCATAGGGCTCACCTTGTATGTGACTAGTACAGGGAGTACATAGCCCAGTCCCCTTACCAGGGCTTCCCAGCTTGTGGTGGGGGGACAGGGAGGGGCTCCAGACTCAGGCCCACACCACTAACCATGGTTGCCATGACAGCACAGGAGGAGCCAGCTGGGCTGGCTTGTGGGATTTTGGGGGGGTTGTCTCTCAGGGACCCTGGGAGTCAGTTCCTTTACAAGGCCTGCTTCAGTCTCAACTGCAAAACTGGGACCCTCTGCCTCCTTCAAACATTTTTCAGTGTGCCGTCAGCTATCCACCCCCTCCTCATCTCATTCAGCCCCTTACCCCCACTGTCTCTCTGTTCTTATGTCCTCCTGCTGCCCCGACTCAGCTCACAGCTTCGCAGCCACACTGGTTTCACCCCGGGCACAGACCAAACTCAGGCCTTTGCAAATAGCTGCCACCTCTGCCTGCATCGCTCTTCCCCACGTTTCTTCATAGCTCCCTCGTCTCCTTCTAGTCTTCACTCAAAGCTCTGATCTCATCTGTGAGGTCCATCCTGAACCCCCTCTCCAATTTAATTCTTCAAACTCTCTCCCTGCTCAGCTTTTTTCTTCCTTTTCCCCTGACAGTATTTACCATTCTCTCAGGGAATGAAGGTTCTGGCTCCAACTTTCTCTACTGTCCGCCCTCCATGACCTCAGGGACGGAGAATCTGATACTCGGAGCCAGATTCCATGATCTTAGAGCATCCAGGGTCTCCATCTAATTGCTGTCAGTCATTTTGGAATCAGGGATGAGGAGGGTCTGGGGCTGGCTCCTGGGAGTCCCGGAGGAGATCCAAGGGGATACAAAAGAGGCCCCTTTCCAAATTAGCCTGCTCCTATGGGGTCGCAAAGAGTCGGACACGACTGAGCGACTGATCTGATTTGATGTGAGGGCACCCCTCAAGGGCTGCTGCTGCTGCTGCTGCTAAGTCACTTCAGTAGTGTCCGATTCTGTGCGACCCCATAGATGGCAGCCCACGAGGCTCCCCCGTCCCTGGGATTCTCCAGGCAAGAACACTGGAGTGGGTTGCCATTTCCTTCTCCAACCCTCAAGGGCTAAGGGTGGGCTTTTCTATCAGTCCGGCCCGAGTTTCCCGTTGTGACCGGCAGGAGGCAGTGGTCTCCCGCCCCAGCACAGGGCGGGGCTCCGGGAAGCAGGGTCAGCCAGGCTGGGCCGCATCCCTGCGGCAATGGCAAAGGGAGGTGAGTGGGGGTCACCCTCAAGTTCCCTTTCATTTCAGACCCTCTGAGGCTTACTCCCACAGCACCTCTGTCCCTCCTGCCTCCTGCCGTTCTAGGAAGTTGCTCACCTCCAGGAGCCAAGGGGGCAGTCAGACCGGCCACCACGTGGGTTACTGCCCGGTGCCTGCCTCTGAGCCTGTTTTCCTCACATGGAAAATGGTCTTAGTCATGAGCCCTGCCTTGCCAGGCTCTGCGAACGGGTTTAGCCAGAAAAGTCCTGAATAGGGTGATGGCACTGAGCTGAGGCTCTCAGCGCCCATCTGGGGCTGCGGGGCAGGGGCTAGGTTCCAGCCCCCACTTGCAGTGCAGCTGTGAAGTGCCTCCCCGCCTCAGGACATGCCTCAAGCCTC
Source organism: Bos indicus x Bos taurus (assembly GCF_003369695.1). Classification (NCBI taxonomy): domain Eukaryota; kingdom Metazoa; phylum Chordata; class Mammalia; order Artiodactyla; family Bovidae; genus Bos; species Bos indicus x Bos taurus. The sequence goes on from NC_040082.1 coordinate 66,682,423, forward strand.
AGCACCTTCCCAGGAATCTTCCTGGAGAGGGAAGGGATGGAGAGGCCAAGGTTCGGAGCAGGGCGGCCTCAGCCAAAGAACTCCTACACATCCCTCAAGGCCCAGATTCAGTGGCCCTTGCCCCAGGAAACTCTTCTCCTTACCCTCAGCAGAGCCCCACTTCCCTCCCCTGGGAGCCCTCTGATGTCCAGCACAGAGTGGATCCACAGGAGGCTGTGGGCCGACTGTGTCTGTCCACTGACTGACGCCCCTCCCCACTGTGGGTGGTGGGGGAATAGCCCATACTGGAAGACCCTGCACAGGGAGACCTGGTGGCCACTGCCCTGGAGGGCCAGGTAAGGCAGTGGGACCCCAGGAGCACCCTGTCTGCAGTCTGCCAGGGAGAAGCTGGGGCCCTGGATTCAGTCACCCCCTCAGTGGATGGGGAGAACCAGGCCCCCACTGGGTGGAGCTGGGGTTGCACCTGTTAGCTTCCGTCTGACCCACCGCTGCTGCCTTCCCCCTCCTTCTCCCCAGACAACCCCTCTCCTTCTCTCCTCCCTTCCTTCCCCTTCTCCCGCCAGTCTCCCCCTCCTCTTCAGGTTCCTCAGCATCTTCATCCCTCATCCTCTCCCGCCTCCTTCTATTTCCTCCTCCTGAGGCCTGCTGTGGTCCACCAGGGTGACCTGGAGAATGAGTGGCCCCGCTATGCCTGTCCAGGGCCATCCCTAGCCCAGCCAGCTGACCACATGGGCTGTCTGTCCCTGTCTGTTGGATGTGCCTGTGTGAGGACACACAGGGCCCGGCCAGGTGGACAGAGGTGTGAGAGGGAGGTGGTGTGTGCAGTGCACTTTGCTGCACTGGGAGGGTGTCCATGCAGAGCAGACCACAAGTGTGAGTGACAGCAAGTGACCTATGATGGTAGGCAGAGCCGTGAGTGTGACAGGTGGATGGGAGGGACAGTGCGGGAAGGCTCAGAGGATGAGGCTGGTCAGTGGGCAGTACAGGAACACCCAGCCAGACCTCAGCGTGACCTTGGCTTGCAGCTGGCCTGGAGGGTGTAGTGGACACAGCATGGACATCAGATGGAGGGTGCTGTGTGAAGAGTCAAGGGCATAATGTGACTTCTGGGTGTGACAGCCAGTATGGGTGGCCCTGAGCCCATGGGGTCTGAGTGTACAGAATGCAGGATGGGCCACCCAGACCTAGGGCAGTTCTTGTCTGCTCTTGTCCTGGGACTGCTAGCTGCCCCCACCCCCCACCACCACCCTGTCCTTCCTGGTCAGCAGGCTCCAGGGGCCAAGTGGCCCTTCGCATACACTCCGTGGTTTACAACCCTGGTCCTGATGTCCCCATCCGTCCATGGAAGTGGGGGTCCCACCGTACAGCAGTCCAAATGCAGGCCAGGGTGGGCCTGCAGCCATCACTCCTCCCTTCACTAGCTCTTTCTCCACACACTTATCAAGCGCCTACTGTGTGTGCTGTTTGGATAGTTTTGCTGGGGAAAGCAGTGAGTAAGATGGATGCAGCCCCTGCCTGACGCGATCTGATGTGATGGCACGCTAGCCAAACAATCAGAGATACAGGGAGACCCATGGCTGCCCCGATGTGCAGCGGGGGTGAAGGCGGGTGTGGGTGGGCTATTTGTAGGGGAAGACCTGAGGCTGCCTGGGTCGGAACAGATCTGGGCATGGAGGGTAAAATAGGAGGCCGAGCTTGACATCTGGGGACAACGGGGGAGAGGCATAGTGAAGCCCAGGGAGACGAGGCAGGAGCCAGGGTCGCACTAGAAGGGTGACACCCCCCAAGAAAGGCTGGGTTTGACAGGAGACAACAACAGCCAGACGGTGGCCCCCAAAATCAGCGACCTAGGAGTGTTGTCTCAGTCCTTCTGTGTGGCACTCTGTGCTGTGTTCAAGGTCCCCAAAGAGTTGCTCTTGTCGGCCCCCTGCCCCCCTGACCTCATAAGCCTGTACCCCACAGTGTCCATCCACCTGGGTACAGGTTGGGGTATGGGAGCAGAAGCTGGATTCACTGTCCCCTCCTTCCAGCCACCTTCTGAGCTCAGCTCAGCTTCTTGGAGCAGACAATTCAATACGGAGCCAGGTCCCCGGCTGGGATGATGACTGGTTTCCTTGGCGACACATCTCACCCCGGCCACCAGCTGCCCAGCCCCAGATGTGGGGCACATTGATACACCCACCTGATGGCTTGTCCCCACTGGGCTGTCTGCCTTGAGCATTCCCCGCTGGCCTCCTCTGGCCAGAGACAGTGAGTGACTTGCCCAAGGTCACACAGTGAGCCACTAGGAGGGGAGCTGAGCACATTCATACCTCCATCCTCTTTATCCATACCCTGCATCCCTGCGGGCCCCAGTAAGAGGTTCTCATGGATGCGGGGGGCGGAGTCATCTCCAGGGAAACGGAGGACCCTCTGGAAGCCTCAGGAGCCCCCTCTGCCTCTGCTGCCTCCCTGATCTCCACACCCGCTCCTTGCGTCCTCTCCTCCCCTGCCCGCCAGGTCTACACCTCCCATCTCCCAGCATCTGAACCACCTTGGCTGTCGCCCAGCCTCCCTCCATCCCTCCCTCGATCCCTCCCCCTTCTCCTTCCCCTGATGGGATTTTAATGGCCGCATTTTCAAATTAGTTCTGAGCCTTTCAAAGACTTATCAGAGAAATGAGCATTTCCACTGGACTCTGGGCTACCCCTGGTGTGTGTGGGGGAGGGGGGCTCCATCTGGTGGTTGCAGTGTCTGTGATGGGGGACGCTGGGGGTGTCCAGGGGCAACTCTCATGCCTCGAACCCCCTCCCCATTCAGGCACTGTGGAGGGGAGGGGTTGGCGGGGGGGGGGGGGGGGGGGGGGGGGGGCAAACCGCATCAGTGCGCACACAGAGCTTTTATTTAAAAAAAAAAAAAAAAAACTGTTAACAGTCACAGCGGCCAGCAGTTGGAAATGGATTTGAAAAAGATGACAGGAAAGGAACCGGTGATAAGAAAAAGCGTAGAGAGGCCAGCGCACAAAAGGGAGGGGTGGGGGGAAGCGCAGAAAAGGGAGGGGTAGGGGAAGCCAGCATCTCAGTGATTGGCAAACTCAGCCACAAGTAAAGTCACAAGCGAAATGGTGGCGGTGCACGTGCGCGCTGCTGCCTGGGGCTGACCGCAAACCATCTGAAACCGCCCAGGTGTCCACCGGGCGGGGAGGTGGTTGAAGAAAGGAGGGAACGGCCAAAGAGAATATTACGCAGCTGGCAAAAGGGCCTCCGAGGCGCTGTCTTTCCTGATGTGGATGTTCCGTGTCAGGAAGCAAAAGCACAGGAAAACTGCGCGGGGCGTGGGGGTGGGTGGTCTTTTGGTGGCATTTTTTTAAAAGAGGAAAAGAAAAGAACGTGCATTAGGGGTGCTGGATTAAGTGTCACCTCTCTTTAGAAGGAGAAATAGAAACTGGGATTTATAGAAAGGAGGACTTGGCGAATGTGTCCGCTGTTTGAAAAAAAAAAAAAAAAAACAATGTTTTTTAAAAGAACAGGCTGGGGAAGCAGAAGGCAGGCAGAGGGAGCGAGCAGGGTCTTTGTCGAGGTTCCCCAACGCACTGGAGCTTTTTTCTTTATCCGCTTTGTGCTCCAGCGGGCTGCGGATTCTAGTCTCCATTTGGGGAAACGGAAGTGCTCAGGGGACACGCCTTGTCCACGGTCACGAACCCGAGCTGCCGCCGGCCCGTGCCTCCCTCTCTGGGAGCGCCCCGTGTCCCCCGGCGCTGAACCGTTTGCATTCCAGGCGCAGCGACCCGACGTTCCGAGCGAGCGCACAGCCGAGCGCGCCAAGTCCGACGCCGCTCTGGGGCCGGGAGGGAGGCGAACCCAGACACGGCTACCCCTGGGTGAGATGTGATTTCCCCCCGAGTGGTGGGATGCGAGCGCCGCCGGTGACCCTGCTGGGACGCCGCGGGTGTGAAGTGCCAGTGTTCCAGTCTCCTTACACTGGGCCGCGCGCGTCCACCTCCCGCCGAGCTGTGGAAGGCAGGTGCACGCTAGATCCTTTCAGGTTTGGGAGATCCCACGTCCGCCGCGGACAGAACGGCGGAACGCGGAGGCCGGGGTTTTGCCCGCGGCGGCTTGGCCGGCACTGCGGGGCGGCGGCGGCCTGGGGCAGTGGGAACCAAGGCACTGACTTCCTCCCCAGGGCACGCTCGGTTTCGTAGAGAAGCATGAACCCTGCTGTATCCGTACCAGGCCCCCAATTGCCCACCCCGCCACCGCTCGCTGGCGCGACCTTCTCCCAACCCCCCAGCACTAGGGAGTAGGGTCGGACAGCAACTGCCTGGAAGCGGGTGTGCAGAAGTGGTCAAGCGGCCCAGCTGGGTGCCATGAATAATTCCTGGCCGCTCGCAGCGGTTTCGGGAGAGAGAAGGGGGTTCTTCCCCACACCCCCAGCGCCCGGTGCTGCCTCCGATCGCCAGACCCGACTTGAGCCGGAGACTGCGCTCTCTTGTCCTAGTGTGGGCGCCTACTTGTGTCCCGTGAGGACTTACCCTCACATCCCCGTTCCTTTGCATCTCTGCTTAAGTTCCCCATGCGCCTCTACACTGCGTCCCGGGCACGTCTACACTTCCGTCCTTTCTCTCCGGCGGCCCACGCCAGTCATGGACGCCCTACTGGTCCGTTTCCTTCTGCCAATCTGTGGCTTGGTGCGTGTGACTCTTTAGGTCTAAGCCCCTCGCCCACTCCCACATCAGTCCATAAAGCAAGACAGGAGGCAGGAGGGACCCTGCCCCAACCTCATCTTGACCCCACCCACATCCTGGCCGCATCCGCATACCGGCCCCACTCATATCTACACCTATTTGGCCGAGGGGAAACTGAGGCCGCAGGTGCCCCAGGACACCCCAAGGTCAGATGGGTCTCCCAGGCTGGTCCTGGCTCCAGACCAGCTTTTCTCCTCCCCTAGGAGCACAGCCTTCCTTATTGATCAAGGGCCATATTTAATTAAAAACTTGATTCAAACCAGCCTAAGCTGCCCTGGTTAAGCCGAGCTCGCTGCTACACACAAAGACTCCAGCCATAGGGGCCGGCCTCCATCCTTACAGCAGTTTTGGTTTCCCGCCTCCCAGCCTTTTGTCCTTGGTGTTTCCACCCGCACTGAGGCAGAATAGAAAGTTGCCTCCACTTCTGGGATCTGGAGAGCGACCAGGCATGGTATTAAGAAGAGGAATGGTGAGCCCCCTCCAGCTGCGGAGAGGACTCCAGGGAAGGGGGTGGAGCCTGGAGACCAGCGTGGAGAAGGAGGCGGCCAGAGGTGGGTTGCTCCGACTAGAGTGGTGATGATTGATAGGGGGCGTCGGGGTGTCGGAGGAGGCTAGGGAAAATGGCCCTGTCTTGGTGAGCCCGAAGGCAATGGCACCCCACTCCAGTATTCTTGCCTGGAAAATCCCATGGACGGAGGAGCCTGGTAGGCTGCAGTCCATGGGGTCGCTAAGAGTCCGACACGACTGAGCGACTTCACTTTCACTTTTCTCTTTCATACATTGGAAAGGGAAATGGCGGCCCACTCCAGTATTCTTGCCTGGAGAATCCCAGCGACGGCGGAGCCTGGTGGGCTGCCTTCTATGGGGTCGCACAGAGTCGGGCACGACTGAAGCAACTTAGCATAGCATAGCATAGGATTTTCAGCTAAGGAGACTCGGAATAAAGAAGCCAAAGCCCAGCTCCAGGACCTCTGTGTGCTTCTCTGTGACGTGGGGGTGACCATCCAGTCTCTCAGGCAGGAAGTTCTCCGACCTGGGGTCCAGGGAGGCTGGACATTCAGTGACCCAAATTCCCCCTGAGGGCTGGCAGCCAGGAGAAGCAGAAGCAGGTGGCTCTGTGTTCAGCAGGAGGACACTGGGACTCGACCTCCACTCCCCCTCTACCCCCCCCCCACCCCCTCGAGGGTCTCTGGTGGTCCCTGGCGGGGCTCCCATGGGCACAGGAGTCTGTCCAACTCTGTGTCAGGAGGAAAGTGCAGGCCTTCCCTCCTGGCCCAAGCGTCACCCAAGTGTTTGTAAGCTGGACCTGGATGTAACCTGGAGAGGCTTCCTCTTAGTCCTGGCCTCAGTCCACTGAGCTCTCCTCCCAGCCTTTGTCTCTGCTGGGCCCTGAGTGGGATAGGAGCCTGAGCCACTCAAGCCCCACTTACTGCCAGCTCCACATCTCCCCGCTTGTGCAGCTTCGGCAAGAGCGTCCCTTTCAGCCCTGGCTTGGTGGTCTGTAAAGTGGGCTCATTATCTGAACTGGCTTAACAGTCCCTCATTCCTAGGGGAGGGGGAGGGCTCTGAGCACCCCAGACAGCCCCCTCCACATCTGACAGCCAGAATCACGGAACCTGGGCAGGGAGCTGGCACCACCCCACTTGGGGCTTGTGTTCTATAAGGGGGGCTGGTGTGGGGGCCCCTGGCATTGTACCCAGACCCACAAGGCTCTGGTACCCACAGCCCCAGACAGTCTCCCCCTACTCCCTGTTTCTCGGGGCGGGGTCTGCAGTGTCCCCTCTGGGTCCCAGACCCCCTTCCAGCTCCCCTGCCCACTCTCTGTGGGTTCCACGAAGCACAGACTGCCGGTGGTGACCCGGGTCTTCCCTACAGACTAGGAGGTGTGGTGTGAGCAGGTGAGAGTGAGTAAGCAATGTGGCCTCAGGGTGCAGGTTCTGTGAATGTGTCCTTAGGGGTTCTGGTGGGGAATGAGTTGATAAGAAAAACCTCAACAAGCACCTCGGAGGTGGCACTTGATTCTGTCCATTTCTCTGATGAAGAAACTGAGACTCAGACCCTTGCCCAGGATGAGTTAGTGATAGAACCCAGGTGAGGCCAGTTATCCAAGTTCTCAGCTAGGATGTCTTTCCTAAAGGATCTGTAAGAGGTATGGGCCCTTGTGGTTGGTTCAAGGTTAAGTTTTACAGAAGGTACATTGGCCTTTGGGGGGTGGGGTGGGCAGATCATTTATGGGGTTTGGGTAGTAGTCCTACCAGAGTAGACCTCTCAGTTGAGTCTCTTCAGCCTAGGAAAGCCCCCACCCCACCTGCCCGCCAGCTTTTCAACACCTGATGTTGGATACAGAATGGGTGGGGGACAGGCCTGTCCTAGTCTGGGGGGAGGGGCAGTTGATGTGTATTTTCCCCTTCCACCACCGTCCCCCGCGGACTCCCAGCCGCTGGTCACTGCCCTCACTGTGCCCACCAGCTTCAGCTCCAGAAATGGCTCCCTCCCTGCCTCAGTTTCCCCCACCAGCGGTCTCCCTCATCCTTCAGGGATTCTAGGTTCAGGGCTCACTAGTGAGCCAGGAGGAGAGGACCCTTCCTTCAATCGCCACCATCTGATATTTTATATATATTCTCTGATCAGTTACAAAAAATACTTTTCCTCCGGAGTTGCAATTTAAACAATATTTGAAGACGGGCGAAGTTATCGACCAGGCGGCGGTGATGAATTAGAGCCGGTAATTCGAATTCATCGACCACCCCGCCCCCGCAGAGAAGTCCATCAGCCCCTCCCCCAGCCCCTCTTCCGTAATTACCGTTTGAGACGGGGTCTTCCAAGGGAGGGCTTCGAAGAGGTGGCGGCTGGGAAGCTGCGGGGCTCTAAGGACCCTGAGGGTGGAGCAGGGTGAGACCCCACCAGGACAGTGGGGTTGGGGCCTTGCAGGATGGGCCGTCCCCAGAATCTCAGAATTCAGACCCAGAGCCTGTCTACCCCAGTGCACACATTTTACAGATGGATAAACTGAGTCGCAAAGAACAGACAGGTCTGGGAGCAACGGAGTGGGGAACCCTGAGGTCTACCTGGCCAGATTTCTTGGGTGCTTCAAAAGAAAGAAATCCCCCTTAAGTCCTCAACCCCAGAGGACTGCCGGCTCCACGTCCCCCTGCTTGTGCAGCTTCCGCAAGTGCGTCCCTTTCAGCCCTGGCTCGGTGGTCTGTAAAGTGGGTTCATTATCTGAACTGGCTTAAACAGTCCCTCATTCCTGAGGAAGGAGAGAGGTGGAGGAGCTGGGAGCCGTCAGGTTCCAGACGAGTGACCCCAGCTGAGGAGCTGCCGTTGGGAGCCGTCACCTCTCGTTTCCAGTCTCCTTTTCTGCCTCTTTGTCTCTTTTTGTCTTTCTCACTTTGTTTTTGCCACTGTCTCTCCCTACCTATCTCTGTGTCTTTCTGCCTGTCTCTGCGTGTGTCTTTCTTCGTCCTTACCGCCTCCTGGTCCAGGGCGGTGGGGAGGACACCCCAACGGGACGCCCACAGCAGCTGGGCCAAGAAGCGAGGCCGGAGACAGAGGCCCGCAAGCGCGCGGAGGCGGGACCGGGGCGCGGAGCTGCCGGCCGGTCCGGGGATGGCGGGCGGCTTTCGCTGGGCTCAGGATGGGGACTGGGGAGGAGGAAGGGCGGTGAGTGCGGCCTGCCGGGGTCGGACTGTGCGGGTCGGCGGCCTGGAGGCGCCTCAGGCTGCGCGTGCGGGGCGGCGCGTGGGGGAGAGATGAGCCAGGCCACCTCCCCCTAACCGCTGCGATTTGCCGCCACTTAACCGCTTTTCATTTGCGCAGCGACCGGAACTAAAGGCCTCTCAGCCGGTCGGCTCCTAATTACCCCACGGCCCAGCCACCTCTAACATTCTAAGCCCAGCCCCGCTCTCTGGACGCGGTCCTGAGCGCGCCCAAGGTGCAGCAGGTGCCCAGGGCCCGGTGCGCGGACCAGGCGGGCGGCAAGATCACAGAGTGGGCAGGGGCCTGGGGAAGCAACGGAAACAGGCCAGGTGTCGCGGTTTAGTGTCCCCTGGACCTGAGCATATGCCAGGCCCTGCCCTCAGGCCCTGCATTTCCCCTAGGGGCCCCCAGACGGTCGCTATTCTGAGTCCCAGTCCAAATGGGGAAACCGAGGCTCAAAGAGGCGAGGAGGCTCTCTACCGCCACAGAAGTCAGGGAGGCCCGGCCGGGATGCAAGCGCGGGCCGCCCGCCCTCCCCTGCCGGTTGGCGCTGCGCTCCCACAGCAGCACCCCCACGGGGATTTCTCCCCTGAAGTCTGCTATTCTAAGACGCCCTCATCAACCTCTTGGATGGCCCCGAAATGTGCCATTCGAATGCCACAAATGGGTTCTGTTTCTTACATGATGTGACAGTGGAATTAAAAAAAAAAAGGAAACTGGTGTGTGTCCTTTGGGTACACATGTGTCAGACACAATGTCCCCGAAATACATGCCCTGGGGAGGAGGCCAAAGGTGGCCAGAATGGCGGTAAGTCAGACCTCACCAGTGACCCCATTCGACAAGGGCCTCTTAGTATCTGTGGTGTCAGAACTCTGCCTTTGGCCTGCTCCCTAATGTCACCTGCATCACGCACACACAGCAGGCCATGACTGTGCATTGGTGTGCTTGAGTGTCTCCTGTGAACACACCTGTGCCACTGCATGTGTCACGAGGGGGGTGGGGCAGGACAGAGTGGATCCTGTCCTCAAACAAGACCGTCCAGGTTCCTGATGCCATTTCTAACATTTCATGGCAACCTTCCCACGCACTTGGTCACCTGCCACATGAAAGGAGGATTTATTCCCCAATGTGGAGGATGAAGGAAGCCTATCGGAGGCTCAATCACCTTGTTCTGCAGAGGGGAAACTGAGGCACACGTGTAGGTGCAGGGGCCCCAGGTTGTCCAGGTGGCCTGGGGGAGGGGAGCAAATAACACGGACCCCTCTCCATCCCCCACTGGCAACCCAGTCTTCACAGCAGAAGGCTGCAGACACAGCCAAATCCCTCCCATCCTCCCCGCTCCAGGGGCGGCTGGTTGAGCCCTAGCCTGCTCCATCCAGCCCCTCTCGCCCCTGTGCACAGAAGCGATCGATCAGGTGCCTGGGGCTGCTATTGTCCCCATGGCTGGGGTGGCTGCAGCCCCTCCCCAGAATGGCCAGGAAAAGACCCTCCCCACCCAAGCCAGGCCACCACTGCGAGAATGGGGGCTCTCCTGCACTCCCCCTACTCAGCAGAAGGGGTCCTGGGCGGCGGCTGGCTGGGGGCAGGTGTGGACCCTGCTGTTGTCAGCTGGGAGGGAGAAGAGGGTCAATGAGCATCAGTGGGAGTAAGATGAGGAAGCAGAGAGAGGTAGAGAGGGAGCAGGACAGAGAGGACGAGGAAGAATAAGACAGGGAGGAAAATGTGGATCAAGCAAAGAAATAGATACCAGTTTGCCCCGACAGAGAGAGTAGAAATGAGAGAAACACAAAATGGAAAAGAGAGGCGGGTTCGGTGCGCGCACTCGAGCCAGGAGCAACCGCGCGGGGAGGGCGGCCGGCCGGCTGGGGTGTGAAGGCCTCCGGGCCGCGGGTCCCCCGGGCCGCCCCTCCCCCGCCCGTTCTCGAGTGACCTTTGCCAGCGGCCGGAGGGGGGAGGGGGCTATCGATCGCGGAGGCCCAGCTACAAAGAAGCGCGCGCTGGGGCCGGGGGCTGAGCGCGGGCCCGGCTCTGGCTGCGGAGGCGCCGGTGTTCGGTGCACGGTTCCTACACTCTGCCCCCGGAGCGGGAGGAGCAGTGAGGGGCCGTTCGGGGGGAGGGGGGTGGCACTCCGAGCTGAGAGCGGCGGCACGTCTGGATCACACCCCCCAACCCCGCCACACACACACACACACACACACACATCACACACAATGAGCGACCCTGCTGGCAACTTGCGGATCCTCCAGCAGTCTGAAGGGACCCAGGGATCCTACTCCCAGTTCCTGGAGGGACTGAGCGCGAGTGTAGACTCCCGTAGGGGAGGGAAGGCGGCACTGTCCTTTCCCTCCTTTTGGTGACGGTACAGACGGGCAGGGGCGAAGATCGCGCTCTCACCTCCTGCAAGGGGGTCCCTAGCGGGCGGCGGAGTGCCAGGCCAAATGGGGAGGGGGCCGGGACTCTCCGCCGACGCACTGCCTGGTGCTAGGGAGCCCCCCGGAGCAGGACCCCTAGGGTCGGGCGGTGCGCGCTGAGCTCCTACCTGCCAGGCGCAGCGCCGACATGCGCTGGAACTCGGGCTCCTGCAGCCACTTCCACATCCTGCGGAAGGTCTCACGGCCCGATTTGAGCTTGCTCCAGGGCTTGGGGTTGCGCAGCAGGTCGGAGAGCGTGCCCTGCGAGCGGCACAGGATGCGCTGCGCGAAGATGGCCTGCGGGATGCTGTAGCGCTTCAGCTCCGCCGTGATGCGCTGCGCCACCTCCTTGGTGTTGATCTCCTCCGCCGCCGCGCCCGCCCCGGGGCCACCGCCGCCCGCGGCCGGGCCGCCGCCGCCCGCGTGAGACCCGTGCGCTCCAGCCGCCGCCAGCCCGCCCAGCGGCGCCAGCAGCCCCGCGGTGCTCCCGCCACCCGCGCCGCCGCCGCTGCCGCCGCCTCCGGACAGCCCGCGGGCCAGCGCGTCCTCCGCGCGACCCAGCAGCGCGGCGTGCGGCTCGAAGGCGGCGGGCGGCAGCAGCTTGTCCCCGGCCAGGTGGCCCGGTGCGCCGTAGGCGGCCAGCGGCGGGGGTGGCGGCGGCGGCGGGGGCTGCGGGGCGCCGTGCAGCGCGGGCGGCAGCGCATTGGGCAGCGGCGACAGCGGCGACCCCATGGCGGGCAGCTCCTTGCCGTAGGGCCCGTAGAGGTGGCCCACGGAGGCGAGCGCCGCGCGCTCGTCGCGCATGAGGGTGAAGCTGCCGCTCACGCTGGCCGCCAGGCGCTGCGGCGGGGGCGGCGCGGCGGCCGGGTGCGGGTGCGAATGAGGGTGGCCGCCGTGTGCCCCGGCTACGGCCGCGGCCGCCGCATGCTGGTGGAACTTGTCCGCCACGGCTGCGAGCGGGGGCAGGTGCTGCAGCGGCGTGAGCGTCGTGTAGGTGCCGCCCAGGCCCGGCGCCTCGCAGGCCATGCCCATGGCCGGGTGCAGGGGGCCGGCCAGCTCCCCGCGGAAGTCAGCGCCGCCACCCGCGCCGCTCGAGCCGCTCGCGCCCCCGGCGCCCCCGCCGCCGCCGCCGCCGCCGCCGTCCAGCAGGCTCGCCATGCCGGCCACTAGGCCGGGGCGCCCGGGCGCCACCAGGCCGCGGTGCTGCGCCGCTGCCGAGCGCGCGTGGCTCGGGCTTAGCAGCTCGCCCGCCTGCGCGTGGGCCACGCCGTGCAGGCCCCCCAGGCTCTCCAGGCTCAGCTCCATTCTCGGCCGCCGCGCGCGGACTCCTCGCCGGCTCGGCCGCCCGCCCGCCGCGCGCGCTCTTCGGCGCCGGCCCGGCGCGCTCAAGGCCGCCGCATGGCCCCCGCCCGCTCCCCGGTGGCTGCGCGCGAGGCTGCCCGGCTGCGCGGCGTACGGCCCGGCCCGGCTGCGAGCGCGGCCACCAGGATGTGGCGGGGGAGCGGCCGCCGGCGCCCGGGCCCGGGTCTGACGTCAGCGCCCCCGCCCACCGGCTCCCCTAGCCGCCGCCTCCCGCCGACTAGCTCTCCGCCCGCCCTGGCCCCCTGGAGCGCCACGCTGGCCGGAGTGGGCTAGACTCCGGGCTTCTGCCAGACACCCTGCCACTGCCTCCACCATGCCCCCTGGGGATCAGTGGTACTCGGGGACAATGGACGGAGGTCGAGGACAGACTTCACCGAGGCGGGGCTGGTGACTTAGTCTCTGGGGCTCAGATTCTCTGTCTCTTCCAAGGGTCGTGAAGGTTACTTTCCTCCCTGGCACCTGTGAGTCCATCTTTAGGGAGTGCACCGGAGTGTGACTCAGTGGGGGCCTGTGATCCAGGTGTTGCCCCCTTCTCACGCAGATCCCTAGGAGGTGGGCTCTCTGCTCCCAAACCTCCCTCTCTCCTAGCATAGGTCGGGAGTCACATCGTGCCCCCAAAGTTCTCTCTGGGAGGAGGGTGCTGAACGGAAGGTCCTCAGGCTGATTCCCAGCCTGTGTCTCCAAGTGTCTGGATCTGCTCCCATGTGTAGGCACTGGGCCCTCAGTTTCCCCAGCTGTACAATGGAGCACCCGGCCTCAGGGATGCTAAAAGCTCCTCCTATTTCCAAGTCCTTCTAATTGCCTCCATCTCCAGCGTGAGAGCAGCTTGGGGGTGACTCTGAAAGAACCTCTGTCCCCCTCCAGATCAGGCAGGCCTGATACACATCCTCTTTGCTTCCCAGGAAGCCCCTGGTCAGACTCCACCCTCTCCCTGGGGTTTCTCTTTGCGGTGAGAGGAGGGAAGGTGCTCCTTTTCCTCCCCACCTGGAGACGGGTGAGGCCCAGGGACCCCTGGAACTGGGATAAATGAGGGAGCCTTCCACACTCAGAGACCCCCTCCCCCACTGTGATCCCTTTGTGGGAATGAGATACAAGTCAGGAAGGGGAGTCCAGAGTGGCCAAGTCAGACCCCAAAATGTGCCCCCAACTGAAGAGCAGGGTGTGGGGTGAGGAGGGATTCCCAAAACCAGCCCTACCCCTTGTTCCTACCCAGAGGATAACCATTGCCTTTTCCCAAAGCCGGAGGAGGAGGGTAGGGCTAGTAAGGTCTGTGATGGAGTCCCCCAGGACCCCCCACCTCAGCAGGGAGGGTCAGGGCTCTAAACCATGGGTGGAGGGCTGCGAAGGCCCTGTCAGGGAGCTCCCCCTCCATGCAAACCATTGGGCATGTCGCTGTCTCACCACCTTCAGCAGGATTGGAGGTTTGATTCTGGGAACTGCCACTGGACTTGGTGTCTGTGCGGTGGCTCCTGTGTCTCAGTTTCCCTTTCCCTGACTGGGGTGGGGGGAGGGGAGGGGAGGGTGCCTTCCTACCTGCCCCCACTGAGAGCCTGGGCACATCTTTGCTGTCCACCATAGTGGGGAGGGGGTAGGCTGTCTCCCAGTGCAGCAGTGCAAGGAGGTTGAAGGACCAAGATGATCTGACCCCCAGCTTGCACAGCGGGGTGTGGGGATCAGACAGTAGAATGGCCTGAGCTATGTCCTGGGGTGGAACAGGGCACTAAAAAAAACACTGCCTCCCAGTGCCTTGTGCTTAGGACTTAGCATTTAGTAGCCACTTACTGTTTACCAGGCACATACTCTTGCTTCATCGAGAGCCCCGAGGGGAAGTTGTGCCTCTGTTCAGCATCCACAGCAGGTCCAAGGTAGAGAGTGGTGGCTGTGGCTGTTCGGGGTTTTGTCCAAGTGCCAACACTGCCCCCAGGTCCTGGTCCACTGAATTTTCAATTCAGGATTTACATAAAATTTCAGGGACACCCATCTTCCAGGTAGGAAAACAGAGGCGGCAGAGAGGGACAGGTCTGAGCAACTGACTAACCCCTCCCCACGCAGATTCCAAGTCTGGGAGGTGGGTTCTGGCTCTGCCCTGCTCCAGCCACCCCACCCCCACTGTCTCACTTGCCAACAATCACAGATAATTAAAAATAATCGTAGGATCTAAAAATCAATCAGCCTTCATAAAATGATTGCATCCCGGGCCCAGCAAGCTCAAATCAGGCCGGGGTGGGGGGACCCACTGTGGGGGTGGGGTCTTTATGGGTGGGAAAGCAGAGATGGAGGAATTACCCCCAAAGTCAACTAAGGGGTGCTCCGTGGGGATCGGGAGCATGCAGCCTTTTACCTCCATCTTCGTATATTTCCTCCAGCTTGATTATCATTTTCAATTTCATAACAAGCTTGTGTGGCTGTTCTAACAGGGAAAGTATCCATTTTGAAAGAGGTAGACCAGCTGCTTTAAGATGAAGGGACCCCCTCCCCTCCACTGCCTCCAGACACCCTAAATGTCTCCTCTGGGCCGGGGCTTCCTGATGGGGGGACCAGCCTCGTCCCCCAGGTACATGGAGCCCCCCAGTCAGCCTGGACACTCAGACACCCCCAGAGGTGGGGATTCCGCACCTGCAGAGACTATGTTCCCCCTGGGAGACTGAGCAAAAATTTGCCACCCTCCAGAGAGAGAGAGTGGGGAGCCCCCTGGAACCCCAGAATGGGCTTCCCCCACCAGCAGCCTTTTAGTAATTAGTAAAATAGAATTGAACTGGCCGCAGACCGGCCGGTGGCTGGGGCCCTGATCGATCTTCAGTCATTAGGCAAATTGCGGGTTGGGGGAGGGTGGGCCAGATGGGGGCAGGGCGACCCCTGATCCTAGACCCTGCCCAGACCTTGGCCAAGTGGCAGAGGGTTCTCTGGCCTCAGTATCCCCTCCAAGAAAATTGGAGTTTGACCCCTGGAACCCAGGTCTGCACCTGGAGGTGTCCCAACCCATGCTGGGCTGCCTTGATCAATGTCCACCTTCTCTGTTCACAGCCCGGGAGAAGCTGAGAAGCAAACCTCACATCTGGCTGACCTGAGGGCTTGTGGGGTCCATCCAGTGGCTGGGAGGGTTAGCTGAGGCTCAGATCTCCTCCCCACTCCGGGGGAACCCAGCCTTCTTCCGGGGTTCCAACGCCAGGGTTCCTGCCCATCTCTACCACAGCTGGAATCAGAACCGTCCATCTCCTGTCTTCTTGCACAGGCTGAATTCCTTGTCGATTTAGCTCCTGATGGCAGCTAAAAATATGTGGGTGGGTGGGTGGGTATTATACGCAAAAGTTTTCCCTTTCTGAGCTTCCCCTAGGCCCCTCCACTGTTGGTGGCTGATTCTGTGATTGGATTTGTCCCCCATGGAAATGAAACTCACCAACCGCTGTGCATTCTTCCATTTTATTAGAGCGAGGTTTAAATAAATAGTGGCGATCCACATCTCTCTCCAGTCCCTCCTAAGCCTGAGACCCTTGTCAGCCCCCGGTACGGACCCCCAAACCCGCAGACGCCCCCCAAATTCTGGCTGTGCACACCTGACTGGGCCCGCGTGCTCCTCCCGACTCTGCGTCTTCGTTCGGGCCGGGTCGGAGGATTTTATTTAGATTGGGGGGTGCGGGAAGGGTGCAAGACTGTTCCCCTCCGGCCGGGGGTCCCGGCCACGCTTGGCTCACGGCGCCCCGAAGATCCCAGTCTCGAACCGAGGTTGGGTGTGGGGACTTCTCAGTGCCGAATCTGGGGCGCCACGACGTTGGGGTTTCGCCGCTGACGGACAGAAGGTCCAAGGTTCCTGCCCACGGTCCCGGGACGCCCGGTCGCGCTGGCCCGCCGAGTGGATGCTCCCGCGGGCGTGTCGGCGACAGCTGCGCCCGATCGATCCCCGAGCCCGACCCGGCTCGGTTGCCCCCGCCGCGCCGCGCGGCTCCATCGAATCCTCATCGCTCTCGGGCCACGCCGCCCGCCGCGCTCTCTGCAAACACCGCGCTTATTTGCACCGGGGCACTAGGGCACCGGGGCTGGGAGTCGCGGCCGGCGGGGTCTTCCCTGGGTCCCCGCGTCCTCCTCCACCTGCCCCAGCAGCTCGGCCTCCGCGGGCCCAGGAGTTCCAGGCGCAGAGAACGGAGAGTGTTCCACCCCCGCCTCTACGACCCTGGGCGGGTGGTCGCAGCCAGGCCCCGATTGGCGCGCGGGCGCCCGGGTTGTGTAGCTTGGGGACGCTCAGCCTGCCCGGTCTGGAAAGTGATCCTCGGGGGCTCGGGATTCCCAGGGCGCCCGAGGTCGGCCC
Organism: Bos indicus x Bos taurus; assembly: GCF_003369695.1. Taxonomy (NCBI): domain Eukaryota; kingdom Metazoa; phylum Chordata; class Mammalia; order Artiodactyla; family Bovidae; genus Bos; species Bos indicus x Bos taurus. The sequence goes on from NC_040082.1 coordinate 66,698,921, forward strand.
GCGTTCTTGCCGCTTCCTCCACCTGCCTTCGCTCCCTCTGCGAGCCGGGGATCGTGTGCAGGTCCGGGAGCTGGGCTGCTGGCCGGAGCTTCGGACGCCCGTCTCGTAAACACGGAAAGACCCAGTTGGAGACGCAGCCAGAAGGGACTGAGCGCACGAATACGCTCGTCAGGCCCGAACCCCCGGTCACTCCTCTCCATCGCGATCACATCCCCCCGAAACCCTGGTAGTGAGGAAACTTGGAGCCTGTTCTGCGGTTTGCAGTCGGGGAAACTGAGGCCAAACCAGGCAGGGCGCGGGTGGCTGCCTCCAGAGGATGGTGGAGGGGGCGCCCCGCTACCCGCCTCCGCTGACCGCGTGTTCCCGGGCACCTCAGGCCGCGGATTTCCCCGCAGCAACGAAACCCGCATTCGGCGCCTGCTCCGGAGGGTCCGGGCCACCCCCGCGGCCAAGCTCCGGTCCTGACAGGGGAGAGAGTGGTCCCCCCGCCCCCATGTCCCTGGGCACCCTCTGGCCCTTCCCGGAAGGGTCTCTCCTTTGACGACTAAAGATGTAAATGTGTATCTATTTAACCCACAACGCTTTCTTCCTTGCAGAAAGCCGGCCGGTGGATCTTGGGGCGGCGGGTGGCGCGGGGCGCAGTGGGTGGGTTCCGGGAAGCCCCAGGCTCGCGTATCCGGACCGGGCTGCAGCAGGGTTGCTCCTGGCGGGGGATCTTCGGGAGCCACCTCGGCCGGAGTCCAGTCATGGCCCTGGCTCTGCTGAGCCCCAGCATGCCAGCTTCGACCCCCGGGAGGGTCCTGCCCTGGGTCCCCAGAGCCCAGGACAGGACAACAGATGCGGGGGTGGGGAGCACTCGCCTGGGAGAGCGCCCACTTTCCAGACGCAGAGGAGGAGGCCCCAGCCGGTAGGGAGGACTCTGGCCCTCCCACTCTGGGAGGGTGCGAGTCCCCACCCCGTGGGTAACCCTCGGCATCCGGCAAGGGAGCCTCGCCCTGGCCTGGCGCCCCATTAATGTGCCATTTATCTGAACACACCCGTGCCCTTTCCGCCCTGCCAGGAAGGGAGAAGGGAGGCAGGGGGGCTCCTCCCCATTCCCCACGGCTGTCCACCCGCTTCCTCCTTTCTGCCTTCCAGGTCTGTGTCCTTTGCCTGCACCCCTTTGGGCTGAGGGAACTCGGGAGACTTCAGAGGGACACTGTGATGCTGAGACGGGTGCACGCCCCATAGAGCAGAATCTACAAGTCAGGGATGGAGGAAGGGAACTGACCTTCACCTGGTTTAACAAATCCCTCTGGGCAGCCCCACCCTCCAGGTTACCTTCTGTACTTGGGAAGGGGAGACAAAGACAACACAGTCACTCAGGCGCCTGAGGTCAGGACTGGGGGGAGGGAGCAGACTTCCTGGAGGAGAGGACCTCGAGGCTGGGTTTAGTAGGATGTGCAGGAGTTTGAGTCAGGTAAGGTTAGTCTAGGGATGAAAAGACCCCTTATAATAATTTGGGGCAGAAGGGGATGGAGCAGTGGCTGGAGGCTGGCATTAGCTCACAGGCCTTCATCAAGGAAATATTTGTTATGTAAGTCGAGGAGATAAGCTGGGATCTGACAGGAGAGGGTGGATGTCAAAACCGGGCCTTGAAGGCCAGGCTAAGTGGGGTTGGGCTTTCTGTTCTGGCTTGGAAACCCAGCAGGCAGGGGTCCCTGTGGCCTTTAGAACAATCCCTCCAGCCCCAGTCTACAAAAAGACACATCCTCCTGGATGTATTGGGGGGTTGAATGGCTCCCCTCCCCCCAGGGCAGCCAGGTGGGGACAAGAGCTGTTTGCTCCTGAGCCCAGCAGGTGAGTCACATGGGGCCACCGGGCTGGAAGGAAACTGTTTTCTCCTCCCTTCAGTCATCTACTGCCTCCTTCCTCCCTCCCCAGATGTGGGGGTGGGGGCCCCAACTCTGGGGGAGTCATGTGCCCAGCAGAACCTGGTTCTACCTGCCTGACCATCCTCCACAATGCCAGCTGCCCACTGGGGAGGTGAGACTCTGAGGGAGCAAGGCTAACATCCCCATTTTTCAGATGAGGAAACTGAGGCAGAAGGCTGGTCTGGGGCTTGCCCAAGGCCCCCAGCCCATGAGCCAACCCCGGGCCGGAGTCCCAGTGTGCGCCCAGTGTGCTCTGTTGTGGACACATCAGTGTGTCCAACTGGGGATAGAGTGGGTCTTGGCTGCGGTGCTGAAGTCCTGGTGGAATTTGTGGAGTGTGGGGAATCCATCAGACAATCCCAGTCCTTCGGACAATCCCAGGGAATCCAGGACCCCCTCAAACCCTGGCACTTGGGGGGCGATGGCGAGGAGATTGGGAGGGATAGTCCAGTCTGTACTTTGGGGGCATCCCCTATTCTGGGGGATCCCCTATTCTGCCCGCAAACAGGCAGCCTGGCCTCTGGTACTCAAGTTTGTAGGGCTTCTGCATCCTTCTTGGTGGCCCCACATCTGATCAGTTGGTCAAGGAACCAAGAAAGGAGGAGTCAACTGGGCTCTTCCAGCAAAGACCACTGCTGTTCCTCCTCCAAACTCTCTCCAACTTGACTTTTGGGGAGCCCAGGGGTACGATGGGGAGAGCAGAGCCTGACCCAGACACCCTACATGAAGGGGCTCAGTTTCTTCTGCCAGGAAGGAAAGAGGGGGTCTTGATGCCCCTCCCCTCCCCTTCCCCACCTTCTCCTCCTTTCCAGCTTCCTCCTATTCCTCCCCATCCTTTCCTTCTTCACCTCCCTCCTGCCTTCCCCATTCTTCCCTCCTCCACCTCCCTCCCCGCTTCCCCATCCTTCCCCCCCTCTTCTCCCCTCTGGCGCTAACAGCTGTAACTGCTGGTTAACCCACCTCCCTAACAAGCACCCTGGCCCTCAGCAGTCCCCACTGGCTCCCATGTAATTGTCTCCATAATAAATCCCTGACTTTGTAGGAACCCATGGCTAACTCCTCCTTACCTAACACACACACACACACACACACACACACACACACACACACACGCAACACAACATTTCCATTATTATTGAACTCCCTGTGTATCAGGGAGGTAGGAAGCCAGGCCCCCAGTGGCATGTCTTCCTGGGAAATTTGGGGGGGAACTCCCCTCTAGCCCCCTCCTCACCTGCTCACCCTCCACCTAGAGGGGAGGGGGAGATGCTCCTGTCAGGAGCATCCCAGGCAAGAGCTCCCCAGGAACCACAGCAGTAATAGGAGGAGGAAGGGTTGGGGAGGGATGAGGGTCATCTGGTCGACCCCTTACTTGTGTTCCAGGTGAGGAGTCTGAGGTGGAACCCAGCCTCTCAGCTGCCTGGGAAAAGCCCTCTGGAAGTCCCAGAAGCAGCATGGGAGACAGGCAGCAGGTGGACCATGTGCATCAAGCCAGCTAAGGCCCTCCGTGGCTGATTCGGCCCTGCCGAGGACTGGCCATTTCACAGGTAGGAAGGCTGAGCCTCACACTGACTGTTCACTGAGGCCACTGACCCCAGCCCTCACCAACCCCCTGTGAGTGCTCATTGCTCAGGGTCCTTGGTATCAGGGGTCAACCCCACAAGGTCAAGGGTAAGTTCTGGATTTGAACCCCAGGGTCCTCTTCCCCACATCATGGACCCTGTCAGAGCCTCAGTTTGCTTGTCTGTGGAATGGACACAAAGCATACACAGTATGAGCTTGGGCTCATCCAGGAGGTGCCTGTGGCTGGTGCGGCCACTCAGAGGCATCTGAATGACGGCAAACTGGGTGTTGGGGGCAGAGAGCCCTGAAGCAGGGCCAGGAGGACCAAGCCAGGCATTGACCCCACATTGGTCCTGGGAAGAGGCAGGAAAGAAGGGTGAGGGCTGGCAGAGGCCAGCGAGGCTCCTCCTCCCCACCCCCAACCCCCACAGGCCTGGCCAGACCCCAGCCCCACTTCACAGGAGGCTCTGGGAGGCAGCGCCCAGCCCACATGGTGGATTTAGGTGCCTCCAGTTAGCCAGCCCTGGTTTTCTGTGTGGGTTCTGTGTCCCAAGCCCTTGATTTTCTGTTCCTTGGACCTTCCCAGGGAAAGGTGTTTTTTCCAGCTCCTTTCAATGGGGGCAGAAATGACAGCAGGGAGGGGCAGGGGTCAGGGCCAGGATCCAGCATCACTGGACATCATCAGAGTGTGGGCCTCAGCTCACTGTTGCCCCAGTCCTGGCTGGGGGACAAAGCCGGGGTGACCTCTCCCCTTTGACAGGTGAGCAGCACCCCAGCTACCTTGACAACTACTGGGGATGTGAGCTTCAACCCCTGCTGATGGACTCTAGGAAACACACCCATTTCACTATGCCTCAGTTTCCCCATCTGATGGGGAATTTCTGTGAATTAATGCAAGAGAAGTGAAGGGCCTTTGTTCTAATGAGGGTGGCTGGAGGCATATTCAGGTCTGAGTTTGGAACCCGGGGCTGCACAAACCTGCAGAGAAGCAGGTCTGGAAAAGGGGCCAGGGTGTCTGAGGACTGCACCCCAAGAGGTCCCCCTTGAATCCGTCTTGTTCTGCCTCATCTCCTTTCTGCCTAACACATGTGCTGCCCTCTCTTTTGTCTACTGTCTCTCTCCCCAGCCTGGGCATCTCCGGAAATCACAAACAGAAGGTTTGGAGAGCCCTGGTGTCCCCATCGCTCTGTTCAGGCCAGGGGCACACAGGAGGGAGGAACACTTGCCCGGGAGGTCTGCTTAATGCCACTTCAGTGGCAGCCGGGACCTAGGCAGTTCAGGAGAATGTAGTGTGAGCAAGAGGCCTGCCTTGGCTCCAGGACCTTCATCTTCCCTTTGGGGGGCTCTGAGAGGGACATGGTTTCTGGCCCTTGTCCAGAGGCTGGAGGATGGTCCCCAGCAGGCTGGTGCCCTGAGCGACTGTTTCCCTGAAGCAGCATTTCTGTCCCACCCGCAGATCGATGTGTGGGTGGAGGTACGTTTGTGGAAGGTTATTTATGCTGGGGCAACCCCACAGTCCAGCTCTGGGTTCAGAATCAGGGAGAGGGTGACTGAGGTCAGCCTTGCTTCTGGTTTACCCTACTCCAAGGTTGCTTCACAGATCAGTCTCTGTGGGTGTCTTCATCAAAGGTGCCTGGTTCCTGCGTACAGCCCAAGATCTCAAACCCAGTAAGCCCCCTAGAATTGAGCCTGGCTTCTAATCCGGATTCTCTATTCCTTTTCTTAACTGGTGTCCTTGGGCTGGCTCTCACACCCTCTCTGTGAAATCATCCCCTCATCTGCAAGAGGGAGTTTTAGGGATGATAGAAGGAGAGAATTCATGTACAGTCCTTAGAAGGGTGCTCTGATGCTGAGCTGAGCAGAACTGTGGTACTTCTCAGCCTGTTTAGGGTCCAGAAAGTTGAGTTGGAGGGGGTTTCAGAGAGGCAAGGCAGCTGGAGAAAATAAGTTAGAAATGAGCTCAAGAGAAGCAATGGCTGGAAGAGAGAAGTTAGTCCACAAAACCCACAGCAGGTGGCTCTAAACCCTTGGCACTGGTGGGCCGTAGTACTGGAGCTGAGCTCCCCAGCAGACAATGCAAAAAAATAAACAGTTACTGGTATGAACATTATCTATGGCCACAGCCACTTTTGTGGCCATTGCAAAGCCTGGACCTGGGCCTGTGTGCATGTGAATACGTGCTTAGCAGAGATCTAATGGCCTGAGGGTCTCCACCCACAGGTGTTAAGTCCCATATAATCTCTTCCCTTGAGTATGGCTGACATAGAATACAAATGTGATGAACGTCTGCCTGTGATTATGTAAGCCCCTGTCCCAGCAGATTCTCCTGTTGGCCTTGAAGGAGTGAGCTTCAGTGGTGTGTTGGGGTTTCTTTGTTTTTTGACTTTTTAAATTTTGGCCACACTGCATACCATGTGGGATCTTAGTTCCCCAACCAGGGTTTGAACTTGTGCCCCTGCCCCCTGCAGTGGAAGTGCAAAGTCTTAACCACTGGACCACCAGGGACCACCTGAGCTGCCAGGTTGTGAGGGGTCCCTGGAGGGCAGCAGGTATTGGGAAACAGTTAGCATACTCATTACTGAAAGCTGGAGTTGGCGGGGGGGAACAACCCAGATTTCAGTCCTACAACCATAAGGATTGAATTCTGCCAACACTCATGTGATCTTGGAAAAGGAACTTAGCCTGGCCAACACCTTGACTGTGGCCTGTAGGACCAGAGCAGATGACCCAGTGAAGCTGTGCCCAGACTCCTGATCTGCAGACCTTGAGATCACAGGTGTATGCTGTCTGAAGCTGGTAAGTTTGTGAAGATTTGTTATACAGCAATAGCTAACTGATACATGGTGTGACCTGCTCTTGCTTTCTGCGTTTTGACTGGGCACCAGCTCAGGGAAGGTCTCCTGCTCCTTCATTGATCACACATACAATTATCACTGGTGCTCACATTTATTGCGTACCTTCTGTGTGCCAGGCTCTGCACTAAGCGTTTAATCCAGGTCACGTAGGTTTGTCCCCTCTCTAGTTGTAAGAAACAGAGATGCTCACCATGTTCGAAACTGAGGCCTAGAGGCTGAAGTGAACTCACCCCCACCCCAGAGCACATAGAGAATAAGCCGGGCCTTGATGATGTCTAGCCCCAGGGCCCCCCATTAGCCTGTCACAATAGGTTCGGCCCTTGTCTGGATCTCACCAGTCACTGGCTCCTCCCCTGGTGCAGTGGCTTGCAGTGCCCTGGAGGCGGGGGTAGCCTGGGTTGGCATCACTGAGCCTTCCATGGGACCATGATACATGCTTGTGTTTCAGAACCACTGAGAGCAGGTTCTGCTTCCTCAGGGCCCTGCACAGGCTCTGAGGAGGGCTTAGCACCCCGTTGCCCCTCTTCCCAGAGGTCGACCTTCCTAGTCCATCAGGACTCAGCTGGTGTCACGGTGCTAAGGAAGCCCCCTCCCTTCTTTACAGGCTCATACTCCTGTGTCTGTCACAATGGTCTTGTCACAGTTTGTAGTGATATCTTTTTTCCTGGAATTTTTGAGTTAGTACCCTTCTCTTCCACCAGACTGAATTCCAAAAGGGCAGGGGTAAAAGGCTGCCTGTGGGTGGCTGTGGCCCCAGCACCCAGCCTGACATGTAGTAGGTACCATTGACCAGGTGACATTAGCGTGAGTGAGTGAGTGAACGGACGGATGAAAGGAAGGATGGATGGACAAATGAATGGGCCTCCCTACCTTCCTGCTTCCTGATCATCATGAGAGAAAGGCAGGCAAATTTCAAACAACCCGAAGATGTCTCTCAGCCTGGAGCCGCTGGAAACACCAGCTCCCCTGGCAGGGCGCATCGACCCACCGTGGGGCGGGCAGGCGTCTGGCTTTGTGCAGGCAGAGGTGGGGAGCTCCAGGCGGGTAGGGGGCTGCGCCAACCCCCCTTGCAGCAATCAAAACACCCCCGCCCCATTCCTAGCAGTCTCTGCTGACACCCGGGCCTCCGCAGCTGAGCGTGTCTGTTGATGGGGGGCTGTGGCGGGTGCGTGCGTGTGTGTGTGTGTGTGTAGGGTCCGTTGCAGCCTCTGCAGCAGCCCATGGAAAAGCCCTCTCAACACACAAAAGCAAGAAAGGCACATTAAGCCCATTATCAATATTTAGCCTGAAAAAAAATACAAAAAGCATTTTCTTCTCTGAAAAATTAATAACCTGGAAGACAGGGAGGCTGGGTTTGATGTCTGGCTAGTGGGGAGAAGGTGCAACTTTGATCCCCCCACCTCCAGTGGCCCCCCTCAGCCCCCACCTACTTCTAGTCCTGGCCGAGGCACCCGTGGGTTCCCTGGCCACCCCCATCCTCCCCTCTGGGGGGGCATCCTCCCCAGCTCAGTTCCCCGATCCTCCCCAAATGATTCACATTCACTCGCCTCCCTGCCTGAACTTCAGTTTGTCCCTCTGCTCACCCTAGGAAACTCCTACTCTATCTGCAGAACCCAGTCCCAATGCCCCCTACTCTATACAACTTGCCCTCCCCTCCCAGGTAGAACCCTCAGTGCCCTTCCCCGGCCTCCTGACCCCAGCATCCTCACTTTCCCTCAGGACTCCCAACCCCTGGGGTTCTCACTGAGGCTCACTCAGCCACCTCTTCACCTCCCTCCCCACCAGCTGGGGGGAAGCTTCCTGAGATCCAGACCAGAGCTGGCCCTTGGGGACTTCGGCACTGCCCAGATTAGTGGATCAGTATTTGGACAATGAAAAGCACTTGTTTCTGTGTGCAGCAGCCCCACCCCCACCCCAGAGACCCTTTTCCCTCCCCACCTCTTTCTGCCCATTTGCCGGCCCTTAGGCCTGGAAAGAAGATTCTGGAATCTGGTTAGGGAGGAGGGGAAGAACCACACCCTCGTCGGGTCTCATTTTCCCTTTTCTTGAACAAGAGGTTGAATCAGATTGGAAATTTTGGAATCATTTATTTACTCATTCACTCCAGCATTGCCATCTGCTGCCCCCCACTCTCCCACCCCTTGAGGGCGAGGCACCGTTCTCATTTTACTGAAGACAGGGAGGCCCAAGGGGGTCCTGTGAGGCATGACTCTGGGGGTCCTGGGCTCTGAATGCCTTGATCAATGAAGACCCTCCCATCTGGAGAGGAGGAAGGAGCTGTTCTTGGTGCTGAAGCTAGAACTAGAGGTCTTCCGTGTGAAGAGGGGCTGTCCCCCACAACCTAGCCACCTGAGTTCCCTCCCCTGCCATGGGGGTTCAGACCCACATCCCCGCTTCCTGGGCAGACTGGACGAGACCAGTCATATTGGGTTGTCTGCCCTCCAGTTTGCTGCTGTCGCATCCAGAGGGGGCTTCCTCCAGCCCTGCACTCTTTAGGCCCCACCCTGCTCTGTAGCTCTGGTGCCCCCACCCCACTTTGCCCGGCCCCTCATGCTGTCCCCACAGGGCTGGGAGTACCAGGCTCTGCCTCCCTCTCTGCTGAGCAGAGGGACAGTTGAGAATGGTGGCGTGCAGACACTGTTGGGTGACCCCACTCAAGCCCCAGTCCCTCTGTGTACCCTACCCTCCCGCGTCTCAAAGCATGAGCTCAACAGGGTTGCAAGAATCTGGAGCCTGGGCTCACATGGTCTGGGAGGGCTTCTTGGGGGAGGTGACGCCACCAGAATCTGGACAGAGAAGGGAGATGAGAACGGGTCTTCTTCCACCACTTCCCCCAACTCTTTAGCTGAGCTTGAAAGCCTGAGGGGGGGGTCATCTCATCCTTGAAAGCCTGAGGCCAGGGATGCTGGGGGACAGCTTCTCATCCTCCTGGAGGGGAGAGAACGAAGTCATTAAGGGAGGGGATCAGACACACGGCTTTGGTGGGGTGGGGGAGGCGCTGACAAGAGGGAATATTTTATCGAGGCGGCTGCAATCTCTCTTCCAAGGCCAGCGGCCCCTCAGATATTGAGCATCGCTGTCGATGCCGCTAGCTGTAAGTGGAGGAAAAAAATCGCTTAATGGCCTGCTTGAGCAGGTGGGTGGGTGCCGGGTGATGGTGGACCCTTAAAGGGGCCTCTGTCCCCCCCTCAGGCTTGGGGGGCTCAGGGAGGAGGGACTCCAGACGGCTGCTAATAACCCTTGAAACAGTGATCCTGTTTGCTGAGTTCCTGCTGCAGGAGGCTGTGGAGTCTCCATTTATTTTAATCTTTTAATCACTCAGAGGTTCTTTACTGTACCCACTGTGCACCAGCACTGGACGGGAGACAGCGGTCAGGGCACCCCATTCTGGGGCTGGCAGACCTTAAAGCATGACCCAGACTCAGGGAGGCTGAATGGGAGGGGGCAGGATGTTGGACAGGCTGCCTGGGGCCTCCTTGAGAAGGGGATATTTGCCCTGAGAGCTCTAGGTAGAGCAGGAGTTAATTAAGTAAAGTGGAAACAGCATTCCAGGTAGTGGGAACAGCATATTCAAAGGCTTGGTGGTAAGAGGAGGGTGGGCTTATGAGGGGCTGGGTCAGGCAGGGCCTGGCCCCATCCTGGTGGCGTGGCAGCCCCTGTTCAGAGGTCCTTCCATTAGGATGAGTGGGAGCCCACCCTCCATAGACATAACCCGGTTTCTGTACTCAATTGTGAGCATCTCTACTCACTGTTTGGCACCTAGCTTCTTCTTTTTAATGATAGACTCTGCTTTTTAAAAATATTTATTTATTTATGGGTGCACTGGGTCTTTGCTACTGTCTGTGGGCTTTCTCTAGATGCGGAGAACAGGGGCTACTCTCTAGCTGTGTTGCATGGGCTTCTCAGTGCGGTGCCATCTCTTGTTGTGGAGCACGGGCTCTAGGGCATGCAAGCTTCAGTATTTGCATCATGTGGGCTTGGTTGCTCCATGGCATGTGGAATCTTCCTGGACCAGGGATCGAACTGGTGTCCCCTGCCTTGCAAGCTAGATTCTCAATACTGAGCCACCAGGGAAGCCCCAGTCTCTGCTTTTTTAGAATAGTCTCAGATTCATAGGAAAAATGAACAGTGTGTAGGAAATTCCTATACACACCCCCACCACACATGCTCATACTCACACTGAGCATCCTTTGCTATTAACAGTGGTGTGGTACACTTGCTGCAATTAATGAACCAACATTAATACATTATAAGTAATTGTTATCAATTGAATTGTGTCCCTTGTGATAAAGAGGGAAGTTCTAACCCTCAGTACCTTTGAATGTGACCTTGTTAGGTAACAGGGTCTTTGCAGATGATCGAGTTGAGATAGGTATTTCAAGGTATTTCAAATAGGTATTTAAAAATCTATTTAAATAGGTATTTAAAATGTCCTTTTAAGAAGAGGACATTTGGACATAGAAACACACAAACAGGGAAAAGGCCACGTGAAGCTGAAGGCTGAGATCAAGGGAGGGATGCTTCCAGAAGCCAAGGTCACCAAGCATTGCCAGCAACCCACAGAAGCTGAAGAGGGGCCTGAATCAGACACGACTCCATGGCCTCAGAAGGAACCAGCCCCACCCACACCCTGATCGTGGACTTCCAGCCTCCAGAGCTGTGAGGCAATCATCGTTTCTGTTGTTTAAGCCACTTGGTTTGAGGTCCTTTGTTAAGGCACATTAAAGTCTGTAACTTACATGACAAAACTAGACAGTGTATTAAACAGCAAAGACATCACTTTGCTGACAAATGTCCATGTAGTCAAAGCTATGGCGTTTCCAGTAGTCATGTACAGATGTGAGACTTGGACCATTAAGAACGCTGAGCACCGAAGAATTGATACTTTCAAATTGTGGTGCTGGAGAAGACTCTTGAGATAGTCTCTACAAGGAGATCAAACCAGTCAATCTGAAAGGCAATTAACCCTGAATACTCACTGGAAGGACTGATGCTGAACTGAAGCTCCAATACTTTGGCCACCTGATGCAAAGAACCGACTCATTGGGAAAGACCCTGATGCTGGGAAAGGTTGAAGGCAAGATGAGAAGGGGACAACAGAAGATGAGATGGTTGGATGGCATCACCAATTCAATGGACATGAATTTGAGTAAGCTCCAGGAGATGGTGAAGCACAGGGAAGCCTGGCATGCTGCAGTCCACGGGGTTGCAAAGAGTTGGACACTACTGAATGACTGAATAGCAACAACTTACATGAAGGCTCACTCTTTGTGTCGTTAAGTCCTGTGGGCTTTCACTGCACAATACTGTTCACTCACCATTATAGCATCATACAGAAAAGAATGGTTTCACTGCTCTAAAACACTTCTGGCCCCACCCATCCATGCCCCTTCCCCACAGCCACTGATCCTTCTACGGTCTGCAGAGCCCCGCCTCTTCCAGAATGTCCCAGAGCTGGAACCACAGTGTGGAACATTTTCAGACGGCTCCTTCCACTTAATCATGTGTGTTTAAGATTCCTCCCTGTCTTTCTGGGGTTTGATGGCGCCTTTCTCCTTAGTGCTGAGTCCACATCATCTGGTTGATCTGTCCACCTGCTGGAGAGCATCATTTGTTACGGGTTTGGGCAATTGAGAATAATGCTACCTTCAACAACCTCATGCAGGTTTTTGCGTGGACATAAGTTGCTAGCTTCTTTGGGGGCAGCCAGCCTTTGCACCAAATACATCTTAGGAGCACTCAATGCTGCTGCCTGGGCGACACTCACCTTTGGAACAGCCGTGTCATGCTCAGAGCTGCAGGTACTCTGTAGGTGATTTCAGCAGCATCTTATCCCTGGCTGTATTCCCTGATGGCTCAGATAGTAAAGAATCTGCCCATAATGCAGGAGACCTGGGTTCAATCCCTGGGTTGGGAAGATTCCCCTGTAGAGGGAATGGCAACCCAGTCCAGTATTCCTGCCTGGAGAATTCCATGGACAGAAGAGTCTGGCAGGCTACAGTCCATGAGGTCACCAAGAGTCAGACGTGAATGAACGACTTTCACTTTATCCCTGGCTGTTCAGGCTAGTTCCAGGTTGTTTCTGGAACAATGCGCAGCGCTGAGAACAGGCTCTTGAATATGGCCACACTGTGTGTGCCCCTGTGGTATACACTTCTAGCAGTGAGAACACAGGCCAGGGGAATTTGTTTACTATTTACTGAGCACCTATCATGTTCTGGGCATGGTTTTAAGGTGTTCAGGACCTGGGACAGGGAGGAAGGGGACAGATAAAAGTCCTTGTCTTCACCAAACTGTCATTTTCAATTTGGCTTTTAAATTTTTTGTTGGATGTTGGCACATTGCCTTCTGGAAAGATCCACTCAAATGGACGCAGTGGCCAAAAGTATGTAACTGTGAGCAATTGTGTGTGTGTGTGATGGGCCTGCAAGGGAGTCCTGGTGTCCCCTGTCCTCCTGGGCTGATAGAGATGGAGGTGGGTGCACCTGCTTGAGGTCCCAAGAGGACAGCAGTAGCCAATAAGCAAACACGTCACTCACTCAATCCTTCGAACTGGGTTCATAAAGCTGCCAAATAGAGAGATGGCTTCGGAAATCCATGCGCCCGGCTGCGTCCAGCAGGGACAGTGTTCTAGGACTGCTGACACCCAGTGGTGTTGGGACTTGGTGAGGCGGGAGGCACATCCCAGGGTGGGGCCTGTTGTCTGGGCTTCAGTTTCCCATCCACCAAGGAGGCATCCACGATGCCCACAGCACAGGGTGCTGGCACCAGCACTCCAGACTAGTCTCCAGTCACATCTTCCAGGTCATGTTCTTGTGTCCGGTCGTCTTGTCCTGGGCTCTGGGGACCGAGGGCCAAGCCATGCTTTCGGATGCAGGCCCTTGCCCTCAGAGAGCTCCCAGGGGAGGTGAACCTTTATGGAATGAGTGCCTCTCTGTGTGTTGTCCTGAGTGGTGAATCCTAGGGCTCCCGATAAGGGTCAGCTGTGTAGAGGGATGGACCCATGTCCCTGCAGCAGGAACCTCAGAAAGGAAGGCAGGGAGGCCAGGCAGAGACAGACCAGCCTCAGAAAGTTGGGAGCTGAGCTCGGGCGAGCAAGGAAAGCTAGAGGGGCGAAGGTGCAAGGTTTATGGTTGCAAGCACACACACCTGTGTAACCTGTAACCACTCACACATGCACAAGGCATGCACTTGCACACATATCTTCTCACACCTGCATAAATACACCTGCACACACTCTTACACATGATACACATGCTCACAAACACACACACAAATACATGCATGCGTACATCCATATCACACACACATACCCACTGACACCCACAGACACACACAAAGAATATACAGTCACACGCACAGAACAGCCTCTGCCTCCTCCCTCTCCTCACCTCCTCATACAGTGCACACACACACACTCATACCTATTCATGTGTGCACACAGCTACTCAAATGCATGCAGATTTACATACTCAAGTGCACCCAGATTTGCACACACACATACACACACATGTTCTGGACTGCCAAGGAACCACTCACATATTACAAGCCCAATCAGCCATTGTCAAAACAGCCCAGCCTTTGATAAAATCCAGCTTTTTCATCTTGCACATGAATTGGCCAACCTCCACTTCCCTCCCCCACTCCACTCAATAACCAGGTTAAAATAAAAATTGAATTCCAGCATCTGCTTTCAAAAATAACCCCCACACACTCCACCGGTCAATGCAACCTTCCTCAGTTGCTAAGAGTTAGAAACGCAAAGGCCAGGGAAGGAGACTGGGTGAAGTATGATGCGAAAAATAAAATAAAATAAATGCAAAGCCAGGGGAGGCTGACGGCCTTGTAAAGTGTGTCTATGTGCGGCAGAGAGGCTGGGGAGGCCTGAGCAGAAAGACCACAGCTGATTTTAGGTGGGAGAGCCTGCAGCCAGTAATTTTGCCCTTTTTTGTTCCCTTTAAACTGGTTATAGAACTGAATTTAGAGTACCCTCCCTCCCACAAAACCACACTGATTTGCAGCTGTGTGTATTGCGTGGGGAATTAGTTGAGATCATTTAAATAAACCTCTCAGCACTGGGCTTGGTCCAGGATGCATATTAAAACTATTGTGTATATTTAAATTCTTTAACAGTCCACATTTGCAGCAAATAATTCAATCCTGTTTTTCACCCTTGAAGAAATATTTTTTGCCCCATGTCAAGAACCCTACCATTTTATTATAAACAACATCTTTATTTTTATAGTAAACCTTCCTTTGACAAAATCCAGTTGTGCATTTTAACAAACCAAATTGACTGTTGGGTGTTTGGGGAGTTTTTTTTAAACTGGGAGGTTTAGGACACCTCACACTCTCCCAACCCCTTCAAAATAAACAGTGTCTTTTCTGAAGTCCATACTCTTCAGTCTGGGCCTCCTTAGACTTCTGCGAAAGTGGGGTGTCCTTTAAACAGGAAGGACCCACAGCATCCCCAAGTCCTTAATTTTAACATTACATTTTCGTTTAAGTCATCGTTTTTCCTTACAGGGGGAGTGATCACGTAGGACCCAATGAGCACTGGATAAATGTTTCTGTCTCCTTTGGGGGTGGGTGTCTAGTGGTCAGACTGATGTGGCAGAGAGAATCCGACGCCCCAGAGCCACACTTTCTGGGTAACAGGCCCATCTTCATCCTATCACCTGTGACTCAGGCAAGTATTGAGCTCTTACCAGTCTTAGTTTCCCCAGTTAGGGAATGGGCCCAGCCAAGCCAGGGAGGGTAGAGCTCACCGATGCAGTCCGGAGCATCCTGGGGCCAAGGGAGCGCTGTGGAGGGTTCCTACCGCCGCCTCACCCCCTACCCTGGCTGTTCAGTCGCCCCCACCTCAGGAAGACGTGCGTCCCCGAGATAACACACGGGTCAATAAACTTTTTTCCAAGACGGGCCGGTTGCTCCATCCTCCCTTGGCCCCCTTCCCGCCTGCATCCCCCTCCCCAAGCCGGGAAAGGTCAGATGGTAGGTGGCATCGACCCGCGCCCGGAGCCAGGCCCCCGGCCACGCTGACCAACTGACCACGCGCCGCCCGGGACCCCCGCGCGCCACCGGCCAATGAGAGCGCGCCGAGCCGCGGTTGCCTGGCAACGGGGGCCGGGAGGAGGGGCGGGGCCGGAGAGCGATGGATCCGAGGCTGTCGCGATCAATCCAGCACCCGCGCGCATGCGCGGCCCGCTGCCGGGAGGGATACTGCAGCCGGCGCCCAGTGGCCATCGATCGCCGCGGCCCGAGGCGCTTAATAAGCTCGAAGAGGGTTTAAGGGGAGGGGCACCCCGCCATCCGCCACCTCCTCCCCTCCTGCTGCTTTCAATAATAATAACAACAATAGCAGCGATAGCAACTCATGTTCATCTAGTGCTTTCTGCTTGCTTGACCCTCCACTTAAAATCTCCCAACATCCTGGCTAAGGGAGCCAGTTGGTGCCCAGCTTCACCCCGGAGGTGCACTCAAGGGCCAGATTCTCCGAGGTAACATCGTGTCCCCACTACCCATAGCATCGTGTCTCCACTACCCTGAGTGGCCCGGGGGCAGATGGGCCACAGCCTCAGGGTCCCCACCTGTACCAAGGGGTGAAGTAGAACCTGCCTGGTCTGGCTCTGTGAGGTGTCCCACAAAGCTCTTTGTTTCGCAGCTGATATCAGCTGTGTTTTGTTCTCAGATGGGGACCCCAAGGCCCAGAAAGGGAAGGTCATTGGTAGCTGCTATAGAATCACGGCTGTCCCATTCCTCCTCCTTGCTTGTCCCTGCCTCAGTCATCTTTTTCACAGTATTTATTGAGTATTGACAGCCAGCTAGGCTGTGCTAAGTGCTCTGTACGTATAAGCACATTGGTTCTTCAAAATCCTGTGCGTTGTGTAACACATCCCTGTTTTACAGATGAGGAAGCAGGAAATAGGCCAGCATGTCTGGAGGAGAAAGGCCCTTCTCCCCTTTTGAGATCAAGGTGTCACAGAGCCGTGCTCACTCTTTTAGGAGGGTCCTTACAGGCCATTCCAGCTGCTGGTTGTTGTTTAGTGGCTCAGTTGTGTCCAACTCTTTGCGACCCCATGAACTGCACCACACCAGGCTTCCCTGTCCTTCATTATCTCCCAGAGTTTGCTCAAATTTATGTCCATTGAGTTGGCGATGCTATCTAACCATCTCATCGTCTGCTGCCACCTTCTCTTTTTGCCTTCAATCTTTCCCAGCATCAGGGTCTTTTCCAATGAGTCTGCTCTTCGCATTAGGTGACCAAACTATTGGAGTTTCAGCCTCAGCATTAGTCCTTTCAATGAATATTCAGGGTTGGTTTCTTTTAGGATTGACTAATTTGATCTCCTTGCAGTCCAAGGGACTCTGTTGTTGGCAATCTTGGCATCCTTTGGCTTGTAGTCACCCCACACACCCTGGCCAGGCTCTGCCTCTGTCTTCACAAGGCTGTCTTCTCTCTATGTCTCTGTGTGTCTCTCCTTTTTTTCATAAGGACCCCAGTGGATTTAAGGGCCACCCTAATTCAGGATAACCTCATCTTAACTAATTACATCTGCGAATATTGTATTTCCAAATAAGTCCACACTCTAAGGTTCCGGGTGGACATGACTATGGATGGACCTTATTTGATTCACTAGATGGGCATAGAGGCAAGTGGATATGAGGCGGTGACCTTCTCCATGGTCTCAAGACTTTGCTCCATGCAACTGGCTCTGGACTTGAACCCAGGGAAATGCTGACAGAGGCCCAGGGTTTTACCAAAATGGGCTCATGTGACCTCCAGCTGTCACATGGTCAGTGTCTTTCATTTCATCACTTGGCCATCTTCCCATGTCATTAAAATTTCTCCTCATAGAAAAACATGATCTGAAAGGATACATGCACCCCAATGTTCATTGCAGCACTGTTTAAAATAGCAAAGACATGGAAGCAACAGAGGACTGGGTAAAGAAAATGTGGTACATATATACAGTGGAATATTACTCAGCCATTAAAAAGCATGAAATAATGCCATTTGCAGCAACATGGATGGACCTAGAGAGTGTCATATTGGGTGAAATAAGTCAGACAAAGAAGGAGAAATATCATATGACATCTCTTTTATGTAGAATCTAAAAAGAAATGATAAAAGTAAACTTACTTACAAAACAGAGACTCACAGACTTAGAGAACAAACTTATGGTTGCTAGGGGAATGGGATAGTTAGGGAGTTTACGAAAGTCATGTACAGACTGCTATATTCAATATGGATAACCAACAAGACCTGTTGTGTAGCACATGAAACTCTACTCAATGTTATGTGCCAGCCCGAATGGGATGGGGGTTAGGGGGTGAATGAATACATTTATATGAACGGCTGAGTCCCTTTGCTGTTGGCACGAAGCCACCACAACATTATTAATCAGCTATACCCCAATACAAAATAAAAAGTTTGAAAAAAATTCCTCCTTCTCCATCACCTTTAGTATCCACCCAGCATTCCACCCAAGGAGGTGGCATCTCTTTATCAATACCCTTTCCTTGGGCAGCAAGTCTAGTCCCAGCATGTGTTCTTCTGGCAACATAGCACAGGGCAAGTGGAACAGGTTGAAATGAGTCTGGGATCAGAACATGGCTAATAGAGATTTCCCAGGCGCGCCAGTGGGTGAGACTCTGTGCTCTCAATGCAGGGGGCCCAGGTTCGATCCCTGGTGGGGAACTAGATCCCACATGCTGCAACCAAGAGTTCACATGCCACAACTAAAGATCCTGCATGCCACAACAAAGATGGAAGATATTACTTGAGACCCTGCACAGCCAAATAAACAAATATTTTTCAAAAAGGACAATAGGGACCCCACACAGACACACACTGCCACATGTCTAAAACTGAATAAAAAACATTTAAAGTTTGTTACTCCACCTCATGGGAGGGAGTCAATGTCATTAAAAGAGACAGATGCTCAGAGGTGGGCGTGGGCAGCCCTCACCATATATTTTTCTTTTCCGTTGAGGTGAAATTCTTATAACCTGAAATTAACCATATTGAAGTGTCTAACTCAGTGGTATTTAATTTGTACATACTGTTGTATAGTCATTACAATTTTGTTGCTCCAAAACATTTTCATCACCCCTAACTAAAACCCCATCCCCATTAGCCGCCACCCCTCCCTCTCCCGCTAGCCCTCCACCCCTCCACAGCCCCTGATCACCACTCATTTACTTTCTGTGTCTGTGAACTTGCCTACTGTAGATGTTCCATAGAAATGGAATCACACACTACGCGGCCCTTTGTGTCTGGCTTCTTTCTCTGAGCATCACAGTTTCAAGGTTCATCCATGTTGGAGTGTGTGTCAGCGCTTGGTTCCTTCTTCTAAGAAAAATTTTTAATTGTGGGTAAAATATACATAACAAAATTGACCAATTTAAGTACACAGTTCAGTGGCATTAAGTACATTCACACTGGTGTTCAACCATCCCCACCATCCAGCTCCAGAAATCTTTTCATCTTGTAAAACTGAAGCTCTGCCCACATGAAACACTGACTCCCCGTCTCCTCCCCCAGCCCCTGGCCCCACCATCTACTTCCTGTCTCTGTGGATCTGACTCCTCTAGGGACCTCCTGTGGGTGGAATCAGACAGTAGTTGTCTTCTGTGTCTGCTTCTCTCACCGAGCATCACGTCCGCAAGGTTCATCCATGTTGTAGTGCGTGTCAGTGTTTCATTTCTATTATGGCTGAGTAGCATTAATACACAGTAATTCTGCTGGATGGATGGGCCACGCTTGGTTTATCCATCATCCGTTGATGGACACTTGGGATGTTTCCACTTTTTGGCTGCTGTGAATCATGGTACTGTGAACATGGGTGCGCCTTGGTGACTTTGACCTCATCAGTCCCCACACGGCAGGTCCTGGGACAGTGAACAGACCCCATATGGAGTCAGGCCAACCCCACATGGGCCTGAGCCTCAGACTCCAGTTGAAGGGAAGATATCCTGTCTTGGACAGAGCACCAGGTGTGGCATAGGACCCACCTGAGTCTGAATCCCAAGCAGTGTGACTCTGGGCAAGACACATCCCTGGGACTTCCCTGGCGGTCCAGTGGTTTTAAGACTTCCCCTTCCAAAGCAGGGTGTGTGGGTTTGAGCCCTGGTTGGGGGGCTAAGATCCACATGCCTCATAACCTAAAAACCAGAACATAAACCACAGAGACAATACTGTAACAAATTCAATAAAGACTTTAAAATAGTCCACACCCCCCAAAAAGATCTTTTGAAAGATACACCCCTGTTTGGGTCTCCATTTCCTTGTCTGTAAAATGGGGTCAAGGAGCTTCTTTCCTTCACAAGCACACTGCCTCTGGATGCAGAGTTAGTTTTCCATGAATGGTTCTTGTTGATGCTGTTATGATGGTTTTGAGATGACTGTTGAGTATTCTCAGGGCTACTAGATCCTCAGAAGTCCACATCCCATCTCTCAGCTTTTCCTCCCCACCTCTTCCACCCCAGGGTGTCCCCAGCCCTCCAGTAGAATGTGAATGCTGGGCTTATTTCTGATTTATTCTGGGCCCCTGAAGAAATACATTTTCTTCAATTATTAATCATCGAGGTGTGAGAGATACACAGGAATGAAATTAGCTGCCTGACCTTTGGGGAGAAGGATGCAGGGGTGGGGAGAGGTCATATGGGGGTCCTGGGGGTGCTGAGACTTGGGGCAGATGAGGGGGGACCTCATGGAAGAGACCAGAAAACAGGGAGGCATATGGTGAAGGAGTGAGGGAAGGGAGCCACTTCACTTTTCTCTCCTCTATTTTTTTTTTTTTTCTCTTTTCTCTCTCCTTCTTGGGAACCAGTGGCATGCGCTCACCCTGTGGGTGGGCTGGGGACTAGGTTCAAAGGCAAGAGGAAGCTGAATGGGCAGGACGCCTAGGTGGGACTCAGTTTCCTTGGCTGTTGGAGGAAGATTCTGGCTTCATGTCCCCAAAGTCCCCAACCCAGTCTCTGCTACAAATGTCCCCAGCAACCCCCCACAATCATGGCCATGGGACACAGAACCAGACAGTCCAAAGGAGGCCCCAGGGTTGGCAGGGGGGATCTGCCTGGGAGAGCTGGGGTGAGGTCTTGGAGGGTAAGGAAAGGTTTAGCCGGTGCACTGGGTGGGGACACACCTCCAGGCAGGAGGACAAAGTCCAGGAGGGATGAGAGGGCATAAGTGACCCTAGCAATGCAGGCTGGCTGGCATGGGGCTAGACGAGGAGTGGGACAGGTCACAGACTGCCCTTTGGGATTATGTGAGTGCTGATGGGGAGGGGGGGGTTCGGAACTGAGCTTGAAAGGTCCCCAGGGAACCAGTGGGGGGGTCAAGAGAGGCAGTGGTGACCAATGGGCCCTGGGGGCGGGGCAGGGGAGGCCATGTCAGAACCGAGGCATAGCTTTGAGGGGGAAGATGCTGAACCATTCAGGCTACACCACATCCTCCAAGATTAAAGACCAAAGCTTCCACAAACACCCGTCACCCATCGTTCTTCCAGAGACAGGTCCCGGTCGCCTGTCCTTGCGTTCTCTGAATGCCCCACATGGCCTCCGGCCTCCAAGCCTTTGCACTCACTGTTTCCTCTCCCCTGAGCTCAGAAGGAATGGAGACGCACTACAAAGATGGGAAGAGATGCAGAACCCATAGATAGACGCGAGGAAGCCAGGAATTCCCGTCGGAGTAAGTGTGGCAAAACCCACTTTACGGAGACTGTATAACTGAGGCCCAGGGAGGCTGGTCAGAAAGGCAGGAGGGTCCCACAGCCCGGCAGTGGACCAGCCAGGTTTTCTGTCTTAATTCCGTGTCACCCACAACAGCCGGGGAAAGACTTGGCGGTGTGCATGTGCTCTGGGGGGCTGTTCTCCCCAGGCTGGGGGCAAGTGGGGGCGGTGTGCGGGGCTCTGAGCTGGGAGGCGGTGCGCGCCTTGCCCCTGTTCCCAGCCCACTGCAGCGGCCGCGCCGATCAGCCGAGAGAGATCGATGGCGTATTGAGCACTTTTCAAGCTTCGGTGATTTTCGTGGATTCAGTGTAAACCGTAGCCCGGGCCCCCCACTCCCATCGACCTCGGGCAGACGCGCCCCTCCCCACGATCCGGTGCCCACAGTTAGCTCCCGCTGCCACAGCTGTGCACCCCAACACCCCGCGCAGGACCGCCCCCTTTCTTGCCGCCATCCGCCTGGAGAAGATGAGGGCTGGAGGGGCACAAACAGGGCAAGGGAAAGTGCCCTGTGCAGAGTCGAGGAGGACCCCGGAAGGTGGGGGGCGGGGACTGCCAGCTGGTTGTCAGGGGGTCCCTCGGGTAGGAGGACTAGGCTGACCGGGCTGGAAGAGCAGAGGCTGGGTCTCAGGCTCCCCACCCCTCTGAGCATCCCTCCTTGTCTGGAGTCCTGCCTGCACTTCCCCTCCCAGGCCTGGCCTGCCGCCAGCTCCAAGTGCAGTGGCTACTTCTGCTGCTTGTTACTCTTCCCTGTAGGTCTCCCCAGCCCCGCAACCCCTGTGCCATCCTCTGCTGAGAACCGCTGGTTTCTCCTGAGCCCTCAAGGAGTTTCCTCCCACAGCACCTGTGCAGGTACAAGAAATACTCAGAAAGGAAGTAACCTGTGCAGAATAATCCCACCTAAGCATGTGGGTTCATCCACCCATGTGCCCACCCGTGTGTTCATCCATCCACCTGCCCATCGATTTACTCAAATCACCCACCCATCCATCTTTTTTACCAAGACAGTCATCCAACATCCATCCACTCAGACAGTCAAAAAGCCATATGTTCACCAACATATCCATTCATCCAGTGACTCTTCCATCTTTCTATCCATCCATCAGTCCGTCCACCCACATGGTCGTTGATTCACCCGCCCATCCTTGTACCCATCCATCCCTCCATTTATCTATTTTCTAGCCATCCATCCATCCATCCATCCACCTATTTGTCTATCCATTCTCCCACACATTACACCCCATTTGCTCTTCTACCCATCCATTCACCCACCTATCCATTCATCCATCCACACATTGACCAAACTTTTCACTCATCTTGCATGCATTCACCAACTCATCCAACCATAAATGCATCCATTTATTTGTCTCTTTATCCATCCACCCATATAGTCAATAATCCATACATTCACCAATATACCCAATGTCCCATCCATCCACCCATCCATTCATCCATCTATCCAACTATCTACTATTGATTCACCCATCTATCCCACCCATTCATCTACCCATCCATTCACCTACCCATTCATCCATCCACTGATCCATCAATCCCTCCACCCACCCACCTAGCAATTCACCCATGTATTCCCTCCATTCATCCAACCACTTACCTATCTTTCTGTCCATCCACCCATTTCTCTGTCCATTCTCCCACACATTACATGCATATTTATTCATCTGCCCATCCACTCACCCACCTAGCCAACCATCCATCCATCCATTCATCCACCAAACCATTCACCTGCCTACCCATGCATTTATCTATTCATCCATCTATTCATGCCACCATTTATCTATCCTTTGAGCTATCTACTCATCCTTCCTCCCATCCGTCCAACTTCCACCCAATTTACACATCCATCTACCCACCATCCATTTACACTCATTCATTCCTCAACCCTCCTACTCATCCCCCATCCACTCCTTCCTATTTATCCATTGATTCATCCACCCTTCCACTCACCTGTCCATCCACTCACCCACCCTTCTATTTATAAATTCACCCCTCTGTTCGTCTACCATGGGCATTTTCTGTGGTCACTTCTGGGCTATCTTGATGCTGCCTCTCAGGAATAAAGGTGAGCCTGACCTGGCCTCTGTCCCATGAGTTCCCAGACCCAGGATATCTTGCCCTGGTGTAACAATGGTTCAGCCCAGACAAAGGACTGATGCTTACTGCCCTCATCCGAACAGCCCTCTCTTTTCAGGCTCCACCTGCACTATCACTGAGCAAACCTCCATTGAAACAGGGCAGGGGCAAACCTGGTGATGTCCCTCACCAAGCTTACGTTCTAGTAGGGGAGACAAGGAGAACAAACAGCAAAGAAGCCAAGGAATAGAATAATTTGCTGCAAGGCTAATTCTCAAGCACTTGGTTTCTGGCTGGACCCGCAGGTGGGGTCAGGTGTTTGCCTTCCTCCTCTTTTCCCAGGACTAGGGGATGCAGTCAGGGGACCAGAGACCCCCAGGCCCAGAGCAGCCTTGAGGGGGAGGGGCAGCCACCGGAAGTGGGGATGGGGGGCCGCCATGTCACAGTCAGAGAAGGAGAAAGCGGCTCTGAAATCCCCCTTCATAATTAATAAATGAAGAATATGGTTGTTAATCGATGCAGCTGTGAAGAGGGTATTGATTCCAACCTCTCGCTATTTTGTGTGTGTGTGTGTGTGTGCCGCTTAGATTTTTACACCTCATTTAGAACAAGGCTTCCCTGGGGAACTCTTAAAACCAAAAGATATTTGCAAGGCGGTGGAGGGGGCACAAAGTTGGGGCTGAGCTGGAAAAGTGGGGGTCGAGGGGGTGGGAGTGGGTAGGAGACAAGTAGCAGTCGGCAGGATGGGAGAGCGGCCAAGGAAAAATTCTTTATCATCAAAGTTGCCGAATCACTGTGTCTTCCCTCCAAGCACCTATTTGAATATCTGATTGAGAATCAATTACTGCGGGTATTGGGAAAGGTCATTGGGAAAATTCACAGGAGACCATGGGGGAAGTTCGTGGGTAGAAAAATAAATCCCATTATTATTTTTTATTACACAAACACTGCAAGTCTGTGGTGGTGAAAATGTAGTCAAATAAAGATCATCCACCACCACTACCAAAAATATCCATCTCCCCATTCCAGAGAGAAACCTTTCCAGATTTCTCCCATACAGATGCATACATTCCTGGAAACTAATGATACATAAATATTAAAGAATTTTGTAAGAATGGCTTCGTACACTATGACCGGCACTAAAGATTAGGACCTCTTTCTGATTGAAAAATAATAATATGTTGCCAGGGTGGGAAATAATTAGAAAATATTGAAAAGAACAGAGAAAAGCTAATTATTGGTAATTTCATTCCTTAGAACTGAAACAACTGTTCTCTCCCTTTAAAAAATTTTCCCAGGTTTAAGCAAACACAAAGAATGAGATTTTGTATTGTAGGATCATTTTAGACATATAGAAAAGTTTGTTATAAATGAGAAATTAATGCTGATTTATACCTTATAGACTTGGTTTGGATTTCCCCAGTTTTCTTGTAATATCCTTTTTCTGTTTCAGAACCCTTTGCAGGAGTCCACATCAGGTGTAGACCTCTCTTATCCTGATCCATAATATAGTTCAGGGTTTTTCCATGCAGATATCCTTGTGGATATGAAGTACTCATTTTGTAACCAGGGAATCAAAATGCTGTTTTTTTTGTTCCCCTCCCCCACTTAATGGTAATATTGAGAATATTTTCAGGCCAGTAGATACCCATCTTTTCTATAAGTTTTGATAACTGTATTGTGCCTGCCAACATAACTGAATTTCTTATCCTTGTTTTAAAGATTGAGGTAAAATTCACATATCATAAAATTAAACGTTTTGAAGTGTGCAATCCAGTGGTTTCTAGCATATTCAGGAGCTGTGCAATTAAGTTCACTATCAAATTTCAGGAGAAACCCCTTTTCCATGAGTAGTCATTGCCCCAGCCCCTGACAGCCATGATCCCCAATCTCTGTCTGCGGATCGGCCTGTTCTGGACGTTTCCCATCAATGGAATCACATCCTGTGTATCCTTCTGTGTCTGTTTCTCTCACTGAGGATCGTGTTCTCAGGGTCCATCTTTGTTGTAGCGAATGTCAGTGCTTCTCTCTTTTTCATGGTCAAGTAATATTTGGGTATGTGGAGGGACAATATTGTTTATCTATCATCCATTGATGGGCACTTGTACTACTCCTACTTAAAAAAAAATTATGTTTGGCTGTGCTGGGTCTTTGTTGCTGCACACAGGCTTTCTTTAGTTGTGGCAAGTAGGGACTACTCTCTAATTGCTGTGCGTGGGCTTTTCATTGTGGTGATTCTCTTGTTGTGGAGCACAGGCTCTAGGGCATGTGGGCTTAAATACTTGCAACACACAGCCTCAGTGGATGGGGCTTAAGGGCTCAGTAGTTACAGCATACTAGCTTGGTTGTTCTGTGGCATGTGGAATCTTCCCAGACCAGGGATCAAACCCATGTGGCCTGCATTGCAAGGTGCATTCTTAACCACTGGACTAACAGGGAAGCCCTATTTCTGTTTTATAAATAAGTTCCTTTGTACCATGACTGAACAACAGCAACCATTTTTTAGATTCCACATTTAAGCAACATCACATGATATGTGTCATATTTTAGATTTACATGTAAGTGATAAATCATGTTTGTCTTTCTCTTTCTGCCTTTCATCACTTAGGGTGAACATCTCTAGGTCCATCCATGTTGTGGCAAGTGACATAATTCCATTCTTTCTTATAATTAAGTAATATTCCACTGTATAGATATACCACATTCTTTATCCATTCATGAAACATCACTCTTTATTAAGAATATTCCAGTTTCTCAGTCTGCCTGCTCCAGGCCTCTCCTGCAGAGAAGCTAATTAGTGAGGCTGTATCAGTCATCAAATGCTATGATGCTGCATAACAAACACTCACAATACCTCACTGGGATATAGCAGCAAGGATAATAGCAGTTGTTGCTATTGTTAGGTTGCTAAATTATGTCCAACTCTTTGCAACTCCATGGACTGCAGCATGCCAGGCTTCCCTGTCCTTCACTGTCTCCCAGAGTTTGCTCAAATTCATGTCCATTGAGTCAGTGATACTATCTAACCATCTTATCCTCTGCCACCCACTTTTCCTTTTGCCTTCAATCTTTCCCAGCATCAGGGTCTTTCCTAATGAGTCGGCTCTTCACATCAGGTGGCCAAACTATTGGAGCTTCAGCTTCAGCATCAGTCCTTCCAATGAATATCCAGGGTTGATTTCCTTTTGGACTGACTTGTTTGATCTTCTTCAGTCCAAGGGACTCTCAAGAGTCTTTTCTAGTACCACAATTCAAAAGCATCAATTCTTCAGTGCTCAGCCTTCTTTATGGTCCAACTCTTACATCTGTAGGTGACTACTAGGAAAACCATAGCTTTCACTATAAGGACTTTTGTTGGCAAAGTGATGTGTAGTATACTACAATATGCAACAGTGTATTCTGTGTGTGATTGGGGAGGTCACTTGCTGATCTTGTCTGGAGTTGGCTAGCTATCAGCGGATACAGGTGGGATAGTCTGAACAACTGGAGTGACTCATCCCCTCGCTCATCACACTTCCGGGACCAGAGTGTCACCTGGTGTTGCCAGTACACCTTAGGTCAGTCCCCAAGCGAGTCACACCCTGGGACAGTCCCCTCCCCTGAATGTGGGTTTGATCCTTAGTCAGGTAAACTCAGCAGCTGCCTGCTGCGAGGTGCAGCCAAACAAATAAATAAATATTTTTAAAAATTTAAAAATGGGTGTTGTTTTAAGTCCCTAAGTTTTGGGTCTTTGGTCACCCAGCAAGGGGTGACTCACACATCTGAGCACAGGATAGACATTGTCAAGGTGATTTCAAGTCTCTCCTTGGGTTGAAGTTGCTAATGGCCACTTCAAGTCAAAGGATTGAGCCCTGTGATGGAGGGGTGTATGTACCCCTCCACCATCACTACAAAGTTCCCACCAAGGAAGGACTCCAGATTGATCCAGACATTATTTCCAATTATAAAAAACAAGTCAAAGAGTGCTACAGTTAATATCTTACAACTATTTCTAGAGCTGTGAGCCATTTTAGACACCATCCCCTCTAACCCAGGAATGTGCTTCCTTTGGTGTAAGGAGAGAAATAGAAAACCCATATCATTGGACCTCCCTGGTGGTCCAGTGGCTAACTTCTGTACTCCCAAAGCAGGGGGCCTGGGTTTCATCCCTGGCCGGGGAACTAGATCTAACACGACACAATTAAAGACCCCACATATTACAACTAAGACCTGGTGCAGCCAGATGAATAAATACAGATTTAAAAAGAAAACCCATATCATTCTATCTGTAACTGTAACAGCTCTGCAACAGCAGCCTCTGTGGCTGAAAATGAAAAGGCACCTCAATTATGCACACGTGGGAGCTCTGTCATGTCTGGCTCTTTGCGACCCTATGAACTAGCCCTCCAGGCTCCTCTGTAATGCTGAAATGGGTTGCCATGTCCTGCTCCAGGGGATCTTCCCGACCCAAGTATCCAGCCCACGTCTCCTGTGTCTCCTGAATTGTAGGTGGATCCTTTACCAGTGTGCCACCTGGGAAGCCCAGTATATACTTTGATCAGCTTTTAGGCCAGTGATAGCATGACTTTGTAAGTATTGTCGTTTCACAATGCATTTCAATTTCTTGCAAAAATATGTAGTCCCCCGTCCCCGACTACTGGGCTCTTAAAACCCTGGCAACTCCCAAGCCAGCAGTGTATTCTGCCAAAAGAACTTTTGAATAATTTTATTCAGTTCTCCTTCACCCTGGGGAAAAGAATCTGATTGGAATTTTCATCTGTATTGAAATACCATTGTATGGATGGATATGGAGGAAATTGACATTTTTTTTATACTCTTGGGTCTTTTCCTTCAGAATTGGAGCATCTCTTCATATATTCCATGTTAATTGTCCTTCGATAGGTTTGTGTGTGTATTTTTAAGTCCCACATATGTCTGAAGTGTCTGTGAGTTTCTTGAGTTTTTGTTTTCATTGCTGTCGTGAATAGGGCTTCTCAAGTGGCACTAGTGGTAAAAAAAAAAACCTGCCTGCCAATGCAGGAGATATAAGAGACGTGGGTTCCATCCCTGGGTGGGGAAGATCCCCTGGAGGAGAGCATGACAATACACTCCACTATTCTTGCCTGGAGAATCCCATGGACAGAGGAGCCTGGCCGGCTACAGTCCATGGGGCCGCAAAGAGTGGAACATGACTGAAATGTCTTAGCATGCACACTGTTGTGAATGGATTCTTTTTTCCAAATCTGTGTTCTCAAGGGTTGTCACCCATCCACAGAAAGCTACTGTTGCTTTTGCATATTTACATTGTAACTGTTGTGAACACCTTGGTAACACTTCATAAACTCTCTTGGGGTTTCCATGATACAGTGACAACCTCTGAAAACAGCAACATGTGAATTCCTTTCCCATTTCAGCTTAAGAAATCATACTGGTTTTACAGCCCCAGTTGATGCTGAAAGCTCAGCCTTTCTGTACACCTGCACCAAATCAAATCTCAAAGACAGAATTTTGGGTGAAGTAGAAAAGGATAGCCTTATTACTTTGCCAGGCAAAGGGGGCCACAGTGGGCTAATGCCCTCAAAATCATGTGTCCCCACTTGGGGAAGGTAGTGAGAAGTTTTATAGTCATTGTTCAAAGCGGGCATGTTCAGCTTGTGGCCATTCTTCTCATGAGCGCCTGGTGAGTTAAGTAGGAGTCAGCATCATCAACCTTCAGGTCCAGCTAGTCTGGGGTCTACATGTTTGTGGGCTGCATATCACTGTTAATTATTAGCTTCTCTGATGGCTTAAATGGTAAAAAAATGTGCCTGCAATGCAGGAGACCCTGTTTGATTCCTGGGTTGGGAGGATCCCCTGGCGTAGGAAATGGCAACCCACTCCAGTATTCTTGCCTTGAGAATCCCATGGACAGAGAAGCCTGGCAAGCTACAGTCCATAGGTTGCCAAGAGTCGGACAGGACTGAATGAATAACGCTTCTACCTGGAGGGGTTTCAGTATCTGCAAAATAGCTCAAAGGTACTGTTGTGTGTATCCACTATTGGGGAACCAGGACCTTGCCCCAAGGCTGTTCCTGACTTTGGTTTTCCCTGGTCTTGTGTCCCCTCCCTTCCCTAATTAGCAACTGCTTGAATCTGCCATTAGAACTCAAGGAATTTCACGGAGGCTGAGTGAAGGCTGTTTCCTATAATCAAAGAAAGGGGGAAATCAAAGGCCTTGTGCCCAGGAGCCCCCTGGGCCCTGTGTGGTATCAGAGTGGGCATTGATTCAAGTGCTACCTGTCCTACCATTATGAACTGTTTTGTTATCCTGCCTTATGGAGCTTGCCAGCACCTCCACAGTGTGGTCAACCTGCCCCGGTGATGTTGGTGAATTACTGTCCATAGAAGGGATTTACTAGAAGGCTTCATGGAAAAGAGAAGGGGGCATGAGCCTTCTGAAGGTCCTCACCATTCCATTCAGCCCTCTTGAGGTGCAGGCTTCAGGGATTTTGGGGAGATGTTCCGGAGTTTAGTATGGACCTCTTGCCCATCTCCCTGTACCTCTGTGAACCCCTGCCCCTGGTCAAGGCACATGTGGGTCCCCAGTGAAAAAGGTAGAAGATGCTACTGGTACACTGTTTCTTGGAGACTTCTGTGAAGGTTTCAAGTGTTTAACAATGGTACCAGAAGTCCTGTCCATTTATTCATTCACGTTAAAGATAGAATCACCTTAAAACTAAAAATAGAGTTACCATATGACCCAGCAATCCCACTCCTGAGCCTATATCCAGAGAAAGTGAATGAGTGAGTGAAAGTCACACAGTCGTGTCGTCTGACTCTTTGCGACCCTGTGGACCATACAGTCCACAGAATTCTCCAGGCCAGAATACTGGAGTGGGTGGCCTTTCCCTTCTCCAGGGGATCTTCCCAACTCAGGGATCAAACTATAATTCAAAAAGACACATGCACCCTTATGTTCATAGCAGCACTGTTTACAATAGCTAAGACATGGAAACAACCTAAATGCCCATCAGCAGGTGAATGGGTAAAGAAGATGTGGTGCATATATTATAGTGGACTATTACTTAGCCATAAAAGGAACAAAACTGGGTCACTTGTAGAGATATGTTGATTGTGTTATTTGATCTTCATCTCTGTTTCTGATTCAGCGTTCATAAAATGTTGAAATTTCCTAAGATGATCTAGAAACTGTCATACAGAGTGAAGTTATGTCAGAAAGAGAAAAACAAATATCATATACTAACCCATATATGTGGAATCTAGAAAAATGATATAGACGAACTTATTTGCAAGGCAGAAATAGAGACACAGACACGGAGAACAAGCATATGGACACCAAGGGGAAAAGGGGGCTTGGTTGGAAGGGGAGCTTGGAGTTGACACATACACACTATGACATTACGAGAACCTACTGTATAGCCCAAGGAACTCTACTCAGTGCTCTGTGGTGAACTAAATGGGAAGGAAATCCAAAAACAGGGGATATATGTATACATACAGCTGATTCACTTTGGTGTACAACAGAAATTAACACATTGTAAAGCAACTATACACCAATAAAAATTTTAAAGTAAAAGAAATACCTAACTTCCATTAAAGCAAAAAATAAAAAGAGTGTTATTTTCCTGTTTTACCTAGAATCTCTGGTGAATATTAGTGGTGTCACGCGAGTGTATGTTCCTCGGTTCTTTGTCTCGTCACAACAAAGATTTGGAGCGACGGACATTAAAGCCTTTGGCGCGTCACAGCTCTCGGGTCTTGGACAAACCGTGCTACAGCTCTTAGGCAAATCAGTGTTACAGCTCTATTTTATTTAGAAGATAGCAGGAGAGTGAGAGAGAGAGAGAGAAAGAAAAAAGCGCACGCATGCGGGAGAGAGAGTCCGTGAGAAAGCGCTTTGGCTCCTCCTTTTATATGTTTTTCCTTCATCTGGGTCTGCCCTATGCAAATTGGGCTTAGCCAGGAGTGCTGTTTGTTCTGCCTGAAGTCTTCACTCTGGTCCTCGGACCTTCCTTTGACCTTCCTTGTCTTTTAGCCACCGCCATTTTGGACTCCTTTTCCCTATTCTGCCTACCGAACAGTGGCATCTCCTGATGAGCCTTTGGTTCATCTGCTCCAATCTATTAGGACAACGAAGTCTATTTTTATCTGAATAGATTTTCCAACACTGACTAGCTTCTGCCATCCTGGAACCTGTCTTAATTGATGATGGTAGGATTGTTTTATTCCAGTATCTCTAGATTTACCTGGATAAGACTTGATTTTGTTCTTTTTGCTTTCATGGAGATGGGGGGCAGTCTGTGGATTCCTTTTTCATTTTATCTTTGGAGGCTTAATATTGGGGCCTGCTGGTTGTTATTGTTCAGTCACTTGGTCATGTCTGACTCTTTGCAACCCCATGGACTGCAGCATACAGTCTATGCATGCTGTCCTTCACTATCTCCCAGAGTTTGCTCAAACTCATGTCCATTGAGTCAGTGATGCCATCCAACCATCTCATCCTCTGTCATCCCCTTCTCTTCCTGTCTTCAGTCTTTCCCAGCATCAGGGTCTTTTCTTTTCCATCAGGGGCCATAGTATTGGAGTTTCAGTATCAGTCCTTCCAATGAATATTTAGGGTTGATTTCCTTTAGGATTGACTGGTTCCTGGCTGTCCAAGGGACTCTCAAGTGTCTTCCCCAGCACCACAGTTTGAAGGTATCAATTCTTTGGTATTCAGCCTTCTTTATGGTCCAGGTCTGACATCCATACATGACTATTGGAAAAACCATAGCTTTGACTATATGGATGTTTGGTTGCAAAGTGATGTCTCTGCTTTTTGATGCAGTGTCTAGGTTTCTCATAGCTTTTCTTTCAAGGAGCAAGCATCTTTTAATTTCATGGCTGCAGTCACCATCCACAGTGATTTTGGAGCCCAAGAAAATAAAGTCTGTCACTGTGCTTGAAGGTACTTATATTGTGAATAACTAAAGACCCCTTTATAGCTTCCCTGGTGGCTCAGACGGTAAAGCATCTGCCTGCAATGCAGGAGACCTAGGTCCGATTCCTGGGTCAGGAAGATCCCCTGGAGAAGGAAATGGCAATCCACTCCAGCACTCTTGCCTGGAAAATCCCATGGACAGAGCCTGATAGGCTACAGTCCATGGGGTCGCAAAGAGTAGGACACGACTGAGCGACTTCACTTTCACTTTCCTTTATATCTCTTGTCACTTAGGAAATTCCAGCATTTGATGAGCTCTGAGCCGGGAACTGAGACAAAGACCAAATACATGTTTATTATTACTAATTTCAGTATCACCATACCTCAGTCAAAAACTCTGTCCCCGTCAGTAGTCACCCCATGCCCTCCCCAGCCCCTGACAACCAGGAACCCACTCTCTGTGTTTGTGAATCAGCCTGTTTTGAATGTTTCCCATCAGTGGAATCACACCCCGCGTGTCCTTCTGTGTCTGCTTATCTCACTGAGCATCGTGTTCTCAGGGTCCGTCCACGTGGTAGCAAGTGTCAGGGCTTCTCCCCTTTTCAGGGCTAAGGGATGCTCCCTTGTGTGGAGGAACTATGTAGCGTTTATCCATCATCTGTGGATGGACACTTGGTGTGAACTGTGCTGCTATAAATATTCATGAATGAGTATTTGTTTGAACATATCCTTTTCAACTATTTTTGGTAGAGACCCATGGCATCACCTTGAGGCAAAACTCTCTCATGTCTTTCCTTAAATATTCTGCTGCTCTTGGGGTCAATTTATGTAATTTGTGCTTTTTCTAGAAAATTATCCATTTTATCCCAGTTTTCAAGTTCATTAGCATAGAATCCTCCACTGTTTTATCTTTGTGCATCCAAATAGCCTCAGTATTTATGGTTTCATAGCCTTTCTCTCATTCCTAATTCTCATTTGTGTTTCTTCTGACTGTCTTGATTCTACCAGCTGGTTTGTCTATTTTAGAGCATTTTCTTTTCTTTTTTATTTTCAGGGAAGCAGCTACGGGGTTTATTTATTAATTCTGCTGTGTTCCCCTTTTCTAACTTGTTAATTTCAGCTTTTATCTTTATTAATTTGTTCCTCTGTTTTCATTAGCTCTGTTTTAGGGTTGTTGCCTTCTTGAGATGCTGGCTTTATTTACATTCACTGTCTTTTCCTTTAGCTACGGAAGCACTTAAGGCATTAGATTTGTACCTGGCCACCACCCATAGATTTTTGGTGAGGATAGTTTTGTTAGCATTGTTTCTCAAGGACTCAAATTGTTTTGATCACAAAATTACTACTTTTTCATGCTTTGGTACTGGTGGCTCAGGCTGTAAAGAATCTGCCTGAACCAAGTTCAGTCCCTGGGTCAGGAAGATCCCCTGGAGAAGGGCATGGCAACCCACTCCAGTTTTCTTGCCTGGAGAATCCCACGGACAGAGGAGCCTGGCGGGCTACAGTTCATGGGGTCACAGAGTCGGACACAACTGAGTGGCTAACAGTAATTGTGGTTGACAAATATGGCAGCATTCTTTCCACTGTAAGGAATGGATCAGGATTTCTTCAGGGCTCACGAGGTGCCTGGCTTTTTAAAAAAAAATACATGGATATATTTAATATTTTATACACCTACATACACATATATAGGTATATGTGTATGTATTCTTGCTTTATAGAATTTCGGATGAGCCTTGCATTCCTTCTAATAAGTTCAAGTTTGTGAAAATTTAAACTTTATATTTGCTGTAGAAGGTTATCAGGTGATAATTTCATGTCAGCTTCTAAGAGTTTCAATAAAGTCAAAAATAAACACGTCTAGAATGTTATCTCTAAGTCTTCCTCTTCTTGACAAGATCTACAGCCTTAATATAGTTTTATAAATGTATTTCTTTATATTTATTTTTGGCTGCTCTGAGTCTTCGATGCTACATGGGCTTTTCTCTAGTTGCAGTGCGCAGGCTTCTCATTGCGATGGCTTCTCTTGTCAAGCATGGGCTTAATTGCCTTATGGCATATAGGATCTTCCCAGACCAGGGATAGAACCCATGTCCCCTGCATTGGCAAGCAGATTCCTAACCAATGGACCATCAGGGAAGCCCAACATCCTTAGTATTTCTTAAAATTAGTTTTTTTCAGAGTATAGTTGCTTCACAATGTGTTAGTTTCTACTGTGTGTATGTTAGTTGCTCGGTCGTGTCTGACTCTTTGCAACCCCATGGACTGTAACCTGCCAGGCTCCTCCGTCCATAGTATTTTCCAGGCAAGAGCACTGGAGTGGGTTGCTATTTCCTTCTCCAGGGATTCTTCCCAACCCAGGGATCAAACCCAGGTCTCTCACATTGTAGGGCAGACCCCTTACCATCTGAGTCACCAGGGAAGCCTAGTTTCTACTGTTCAGTTCAGTTCAGCCACTCAGTTGTGTCTGACTCTGCAACCTCATGGACTTTAGCACGCCAGGCCTCCCTGTCCATCACCAACTGCCGGAGTTTACTCAAACCCATGTCCATTGAATCAGTGATGCTATCCAACCATCTCATTTTCTGTTGTCCCCTTCTCCTCCTGCCTTCAATCTTTCCCAGCATCAGGGTCTTTTCAAATGAGTCAGTTCTTTGCATCAGGTGGCCAAAGTATTCAACATCAGTCCTTCCAATGAACACCCAGGACTGATCTCCTTTAGGATGGACTGGTTGGATCTCCTTGCAGTCCAAGGGACTCTCAAGAGTCTTCTCCAACACCACAGTTCAAAAGCATCAATTCTTTGCACTCAGCTTTCTTTATAGTCCAACTCTCACATTCATACATGACTACTGGAAAAACCATAGCCTTGACTAGACGTACCTTTGTTGGCAAAGTAATGTCTCTGCTTTTTAACATGCTGTCTAGGTTGGTCATAACTTTCCTTCCAAAGAATAAGTGTCTTTTAATTTCATGGCTGCAGTCACCGTCTGCAGTGATTTTGGAATCCCCAAAAATAAAATCTGTCACTGTTTCCACTGTTTCCCCATCTATTTGCCATGAAGTGGTGGGACCGGATGCCATGATCCTAGTTTTCTGAATGTTGAGCTTGAAGTCAACTTTTTCACTCTCCTCTTTCACTGTACAGCAAAGTAAAGTCAGCTATATATAGACATATATCCCCTCTTTTTCGGATTTCCTTCCCATTTTTGGTCACTGCAGAGCATTGAGTAGAGCTTCCTGTGCTATGTAGTAGGTTCTCATTAGTTATCTATTGTATACATAGTATCAACAGTGTATACCTGTCAATCCCAACCTCCCAGTCCACCCCACCCTCCAGTAGGTGGCTGGCTTTTGATCCAGGGCCTTTAAAAGAATTCTGTTCTCTGTCCCAGGAGAGTCTGATATGTCTATTAGCTTGATCTCATCATTTAAACCATACTGATCCTTCCCTGCCTTATTTTTCTGTGTATCCTTTTCAACAAGTACTAGGAGAAATGGGTTAAAGCCTGTTATGAGGCATCTACCCATTATTTCCTTGTCTTTCTAACACTATTTCCTTTATGTGACAGCTTGGTGTCTTTAATATCCTTGGCACTTTTAAGTGCCTGACAGTTATCTTTCTGTGTGTTCCCTTTAAGCCTCTACATGCACATATATCCCCTGGAGAATTGTTGGGCTTGATTGTTTTACTTTAATTTTGCCTCAAAAATGGAAGCCCTTTTTGGGGGCTGTAGATTCAGACCTCTCTTCACCCGAGGAAAGTTTTCTTCTGTTACATTGTGGAATATGGTTCTGTTTGGGAACATCAGCCCTCTGTCTTATCTGTTTTTCCCCTCTGCCTTCTGGCATGATTGAGCAAACTAGTGGCCACTTTGAATCGCCGTAATGTTGATTCTGATCTGTACCACATATGATGATAGTTTTGCTGTCATTAATTGACAGGCTTTGCTCTGCCAGCCTTCTTTTGATCTGAGTCTCTCATCTTACTTAGCATTTCATCTTTCATCTTTTTTCTATAAAATCGTTGACTTCTTTCTTTTCTTTGAGATTATACAGAACGTTTGTCTTCTGTTTCCTGGAGTAGATCTCTGGGCCACATATGTCCCTGTCTTCTGTTCATGCCAACAACTTAAACAGTCCCTTAAGGGCTTCCCTGGTGGCTCAGTGGTTAAAAATCCACCTGCCAATGCAGGAGACATGGGTTTAGTCCCTGGTCCGGGAAGACCCCACATGCTTCGGAGCAACTAAGTCCATATGTCACAACTATTGAGCCTGTGCTCTAGAGCCTGTGTTCCACAGCAAGAGAAGCCACTCCAGTGAGAAGTCTGTGCACCACAGCTGAGCAGCACCCGCTCTCCACAACTAGAGAAAGCCTGCTCACAACAACAAAGACCCAGAACAACCGAAAGTAAATAAGTAAAATTATATATATTAGAAAAAACAAAACAGCCCCTTCAGGTATGGCTGTATCCAGCTTCTGACCAGAGCTCGGGCACTGCTTTGGGACACCTCCCTGTGGTCTACAGAATAATGGCCCCAAAGATGTTCCTGTCTGGTCCCAGGATCTGTGGATGTGTCACCTCACACAGAAGAGGGGACTTGGCAGGAAGGATTAAGTTAAGGCCTCTGAGATGGGGATGATCCTGGATTTTCTGGGGGCCCAGTGTCATCACAGGGTCCTTTTAAGAGGGAGGTGGGAGGGACAGAGGCAGAGAGAGATGGGAGATGCTGGGCTGCTGATTGTGATGGAGGGAGGGGCTGTGAGCCAAGGATGTGGACATCTCTAGAAGCTGGAAAAGGGGGTAGCTAGTGCTTCCCAGGAGCCTCTGGAGGGACCAGCCCTGCCCACACCTGGATTTAGTCCTGTAAGGCCTCTGACCTCCAGGGCTGTGTCGTGGGGAAAAAAAAAAAGTGAAAGTGAAGTCACTCAGTTGTGTCCGACTCTTTGCAATCCCGTGGACTGTAGCCTACCAGGCTCCTCCATCCATGAGATTTTCCAGGCAAGAATACTGGAGTGGGTTGCTATTTCTTTGTCCAGGAGATCTTCCCGACCCAGGGATTGAACCCAGGTCTCCTGCATTGTAGGCAGAGGCTTTAACCATCTGAGTGCATTGGAACAAGAAACTAAAGGCCTGGATTGCAGGAAGTGCCCCCATGCTTGGGGAAAGGTGAGTCTGGCTCTTGCCCTAAGCCGAGGCAGGGAGAAGCTTCCTTAGCTGCACATAGCTCCCTCACCCCCTGAATACGCCCTCTCATTGGGCGGTCCTCAGAGGCCAGGCCAGCTGAGGGGTCTCTCATCAGCCCTGGAAGTTGCCTCCAGCTCTGCACAATCATTGTTACAGGGCAACAGGCTCCCGGCTGTGCCCTCGCCCTATTCTGCAAATCCGGGTGTGTACTGGGCTGTGGGCTGGATGCTAGAGGCTGGTGTGGGGGTGGGGCAGCATTTGACCTTGCACACTGGACATTGAGGGACCGGCCAAGCGGCGGGGAGTGTGGGGAACCGGGGACCATGGGGGCCATGGGCCAGCCGGCAGCATCCATCTCCCAGGCCAATCAGCGCTCCCCGGCAGATCCATGTGGGTCGATGCAAAATTAATTAGAGTAATCAACTCTGCCGCAGCATGGAGAGCAGCCACACAGGTTTAGGCCACTAATTGGTGGGAGCTGACAGTGTGTCCCCTGTGTCGTCAAGGTATTAACACTCCTCCCCTCTCCATAGATTAATTACCTTTTTGCATCTTGTTCTTCATTCGTTGATCCTGAACCAGTCCTTCCTGGGGAGGAGGAATGGAGGTGGTGGGAGAGGGAGCAGCATAGTGGACTCTGGGCTCCCCCTGTCCCTTCCCCAAATGTGGGGAGAGACTGAGGCCCAGAGGGTAGCAGAAGGCTACATCCAAGACAGAAAGTGAAGCCCCTGAGAACCAACCAGGCCTGGAAGCGGTGGCCTGCAGCCCTATTGGATGTGGGACTCAATGGGGACAGTGTCCACATATCCATCTGTCCATCTGGTCATCCATCCATGCGTATGGTCATCCATCCATCCACCCCCAGCCCATCCATCCATCCACCATCCATCCATCCATCCATCCATCCACTATCTATCCATCCATCTACCATCTACCACCCATCCATCCATCATCCATCCATCCATCCATCCATCATCCATCCACCATCCACCCATCCACCATCCACCCATCCATTCACCCAGCCATCCACCCATCCATCCATCTATCATCCATTCATCCATCCACCCATCCGTCCATCTACCATCCATCCACCATCCATCCATCCATCCACCCATCCACCATCCATCCACCATCCATCCATCCATCTGTCCATCCATCCATCTATCATCCACCCATCCATCCATCTACCATCCATCCACCATCCATCCATCCACTGCTCATACATTAATCATCCCTCTATCCATTCTTTCATCCATCCACCCAACCATAGACTTATTCATTCCTTCATCCATCCACTCAATCACCTAGTTATCCATCCATCATTCATTCATTCATCCTCCCAAATATCCCTCATCCATCCACAGACGCACCCACCCATTCATTTATCTATCCATCCATTCATCCACCATTTATAATACGTTCTTGTATCCATCCATCCATCTACCCATCCATCCATTCATCTATTAATATATCATCCATCATCCATCCATAGGCCCATCCATTCTTCCATCTATCCATAGACTTATCCATCCATCCACTCATCCTTATATGCACCATCTATTATATGATTTTCTATCTATCCATCCATTCATCTACTAATATATCACTCATTATCCATCCATAGGCCTATCCATTCATTCATGCATCCATAGACTCATCAATCCATTCATTCATCTACCCAGCCAGCCAGTCAGGCTTACCTTCATCATCTATAATATGCTCTTATATCCATCCATCCATCCACCCATCTGTCCATTCATCCATTCATCTATTAATACATCACCAATCATCCATCCTTAGGCCCATAGATTTATCTGTCATCCATCATCCATCATCCCCCTATCTTTCCATCTGTCCAATCCTCCATCTACCCAACCATTTCTTGCCATATTGATGTCAGCACTTATTCACATAACCTAGTCTGCCTACCTCAGAGAAGGCAATGGCACTCCCCTCCAGTACTCTTGCCTGGAAAATCCCATGGACGGAGGAGCCTGGTGGGCTGCAGTCCATGGGATCGCTAAGAGTTGGACACGACTGAGTGACTTCACTTTCACTTTTCACTTTCATGCATTGGAGAAGGCAATGGCAACCCACTCCAGTGTTCTTGCCTGGAGAATCCCAGGGATGGGGGAGCCTGGTGGGCTGCCGTCTATGGGGTCGCACAGAGTCAGACACGACTGAAGCGACTTAGCAGCAGCAGCAGCATCAGTCTGCCTACATATTCACTTGCCGATCATGGCTTCATTCATTCCTTCATCCTCCTACCACCTAGACATTCATCCATTCCACTGTCTACCTGTGAACTCCCTTCCCCATCCCGTCACAAGGTCACATTTAATTGACTGCCTATGTGCCAGGCCCTGTTCTAAGACCTTCCCATGTTTTCTCTCATCTAGCCTTCACCACCCTTCTATGCTTTGAGCCGTCTATAGACGGCTGTCTATAGTCTACACTCACCTGTGTCCCCATCCATATGTCTGCCTCCCCATCTACCCATCAACTTTTAGCTGGCCCTTCAGTGCAGGGGTGACTCAGAGCTGGGAAGGGACCCTCAGTCCTCTGCCCAGGGAAGGATGAGACTCAAAGACCCGGAGATGGAATCTGAGTGGTGGATGTGAGGTAGGGGAGACGAGGTGGATGTTTCAACCAGAAAAGAGTCTTCAGATCTGGGCTCAGGAAGATGCTCTGGTCTTGGGGACAATGGCACACCAGCAGTACATTTTATTTCTTTTTTCTCCTTTTCTTTTTTTGTATGTGCCATGTGGCTTGTTGGACTTAGCTTCCCAACCAGGGATGGAACCCGTGCCTCTTGTGGTGAAAGCATGGATAACCACTGGACAGCCAGGGAAGTCCCAATACATTTTAAATTCTGAGCCTGTTTACTTTATTACATGTAGTGGCAAATGATATTTTCAGCCACGGCAGATAGAACAGAGCAAAAAGACCATCATCTCAGTCCCTTCCCAAGGGACATGCATTACTGGGGTCAGGGGTCTCTTTGCAGACACAGGCTGGGGTTGTGCAAGCGTGTGTCACCCACACATGTCTCGGC
Source organism: Bos indicus x Bos taurus (assembly GCF_003369695.1). Taxonomy (NCBI): domain Eukaryota; kingdom Metazoa; phylum Chordata; class Mammalia; order Artiodactyla; family Bovidae; genus Bos; species Bos indicus x Bos taurus. The sequence continues at coordinate 66,739,219 of NC_040082.1, forward strand.
TGATGCTCTCTTACTGCACGATTTTCCCTGGACCCCTGGTTCACATGGGCACTTAGAGATGTGCAGTGTCTAGACTGAGAAGCCTCCTTTCTAAGGTTGTTCAGGTTTATTTTGGTTCTTGGCAGCATCCCACCCTGATGCAATGGGCAAAAACCACAGTGAGGAAATTCCCATAAGAGGAAATGCAAATAACCAATAACATGAAAAACCAGAATTCATGAATTAGAACCACAGCATTCCGATGTGGTAGGATTCTGTTCACATAACGAGCGGTCATTTGTTAAAATGCATCAAACTACAGACCAAGATCTGTGCATTTCACTGCAAATACATTTTACCTCGTTTTTTCCCCGTTAAAAATGTTTTTGTATTGTGGTAAAATCTACATGACATAAAACCCACCATCTCAACCATTTTTGAGCGCACAGCTCAGTGGCATTAAGCACATTCACATTGTCATGCAACCATCCCCACCATCATTGTCCCCCACCATCATCTTCCCAAACTGAAGCTCTGCTCCCATGAAACACTGACTCCTCCTATCCTCCCCCAGTCCCTGGCCCCACCATCTACTTCGGTCTCTGTGGATCTGACTCCTCCAGGGACCTCCTGTGAGTGGAATCAGCTTTCTATGTCTGCTTCTCTCACTGAGCATCACTTCATTGAGGTTCACCCAGGTTGTAGCAGGTGTCAGAATCTCTATCCTTTCTAAGGCTGAGTAATATTCCACTGCACAGTTGGACCACATTGTGTTTGTCCATTATCCATCAGCGGACACTTACATTGTTCCCACCTATGGCTCCTGTGAATCCTGCTGCTGTGAATATGTGTGTACTTGTTTCAGTTCCTGCTAAGTCACTTCAGTCGTGTCCGACTCTGTGCGACCCCAGAGACGGCAGCCCACCCGTCCCTGTGATTCTCCAGGCAAGAACACTGGAGTGGGTTGCCATTTCCTTCTCCAATGCATGAAAGTGAAAAGTGAAAGTGAAGTTGCTCAGTCATGTCCGACCCTCAGCGACCCCATGGACCGCAGCCCACCAGGCTCCTCCATCCATGGGATTTTCCAGGCAGGAGTACTGGAGTGGGGTGCCATTTCCCAGTAGCTCTTTCCAATTCTTTTGGGTGTATATCTAGAAGTGAAATTACTGATCAGTATACAAATAACTGAAAAGTATACCTCAACATTTCAAGGGTTAAAAAATAACAATTCCCATGGCTGGCATAGATGATGGCAAATGTACCTGCTGGGACACAACTAAAGGATGTGCACTTGGTAATGTTACTTTGGAGATGATTTGAGAAAATGAATCATCAGGGTCTTAATATTTGTCTCATGGTCTCTGACAAGTAACTCCTTTACACTGAGAGTGTCCTGAAGGAAAACTCCACAGTGTGTTCAAGTGTCTAAATTCAAGGATGCTCACAGCTGTCCTGTCTCCAACAGAAAAAAGATGGGAGCCATCTAAGTGTTCAAAACAAGACAATTTGCTCAACAAATGATGATAGGGCTGCCCTCGTGGTCCAGTGGTTAGGAATCCACCTGCCAATGCAGCGGACACAGGTTTGATCCCTGCTCCAGGGAGATTCCATATGCAGAGGCGCAATTAAGCCCATGCACCACAACAGGAGAAGCCACTGCGATGACAAGCCCAATCAGTGCAACCAGAGAGTAGCCCCAAGTTGCTGTAACTAGAGAAAACTCACCTGCAGCAACAAAGACCCAACACAGCCAAAAATAAATAAATCTTTAATGAATAAATATATGATGATATATCTGTGTCCCAGTATTTAAGATGACGACTGCTGAGTATTTACTTAGGAAAACATTCACATACTCTTGTAAACTGACAAGAGAGCAGTGTCTTGGATGAACTACACACAGGAAGAAAAGACTCCCATCAACATGAAAAAGGGTGAAAGGTCACACACAAATGTTTCAGGGCAGATGCTGTAACAGTAGGAAGAGGTGTGAGTGTTCTCCAGTCCATCCATGTAACAAAGTTGCACAAACTGAATGGCTTAAAGCAACAGTATTTATTCTCTCCGGGTTCTGGAGGTCTGACTCCAAGATCCTGGTGTCAGAGGGCTGATTCCTTTTGGAGGTTCTGCAGGAAAAACCCAGCCTCTTTCCCCAGCTCCTGGTGTTGCTGGCAGCCCTTGTCTTATGGCTGCATAACTCCAGTCTCTGCTCCTCCTCTTCACATCACCTTATTCCTTGTATGTTTCTCTGTCTTTTTCTGTCACACCCTAAATCCAGAATGATGTCATCTCAAGACTCTTTCTTTTTTTTTTTTAGCATCACAAATCTTTTCAATAACAAGGTAGAATCTGGGGTTAGTTTGTGTAGCCGAGACTGGCTCATCAGCCTCTGGTGTGCTCGAGCTTCTGGCCCTTGGAGTGTATAGAGGGTTTGGTGTGTCTATGCGGGGTTCCTAGGGCCTTGCTGAAATGCCTGTACACCTCTCAGCCCTGGGGAGGACCAGAGAGGAAGACGGGGCCACAGCCCATGGGGGAGTCCAGGGCCAGCTGGCCCAAGGTGAGGATCTTGCCCCGGCCTTGAGGATGCAACTCTGGGCACAGAGCACACACCTTCAGTTTGGGCACCTCCTAGACACACACATCATTGGCTGCAGCCCCCATGACCATAGCTATCTTGCCTGTCCAGCCTGAAAACTTCATCTTCTCTATCATCTGGAAAAGGGACCAAGGTGGACGGCTGGTGTAGCTCACAATCTCTTCAGTACAACTTGACTGAAAATGGAGGTGCTTGGTCTGGCCTGTTCAGCTTGACCAGCAGCCTTTGATAGGCGTCCTAGCTCTTGGGCTCCTTGCAACGAACCTTTTGGTCCTTGTTATGGTGGATGTCAACCCCCATTATGGCACTTCCTCAGTCAGGTCTGGAAAGCATCTCAATACCCTAACTCATTACATCCGCAAAGACCCTATTTCCAAAGAAGGTCCCATTCTGAGGTTGCGGTGAACATGAATTTGGGTGGGGGGCGACAATGCTATATTCAATTTGTGACAGATGGATGGGACAACTTTTCTTTCATTTTCTCTCCCTTTTATCATGATTGTCTTAAATGCCTAAGCGCCGAAAAATTGATGCTTTTGAACTGTGGTGCTAGAGAAGACTCTTGAGAGTCCCTTGGACTGCAAGGAGATCAAACCAGTCAATCCTAAAGGAAATCAATCCTGAATATTCACTGGAAGGACTGATGCTGAAGCTGAAGCTCCAATAATTCGGCCACCTGATGCAAAGAGCTGACTCACTGGAAAAGACCCTGATGCTGGGAAACTTTGAAGGCAGGAGGAGAACGGGACAACAGAGGATAAGCTGGTTGGATGGCATCACCGACTCAATGGACGTGAGTTTGAGCAAACTCCAGGAGATAGTGAAGGACAGAGAAGCCTGGCATGCTGCAGTCCCTGGGGTCACAAAGAGTTGAACAGGACTGAATGACTGAACAACAAATGAAAATAAAGCCTACATTATTTTAATAGTATGAAATGATATCTCAGGGAGTTCCCTAGTGGCCAGTGGTTAGGATTCAGAGCTTTCACTGCCAGGGCCCAGGTTCCATCCCCGGTCAGTGAACTGAAATCCTGCAAGCCATGCAGTGTGGCCAAAAAAAAAAAAGAAAAAAAAAACCTATATCACAGATTTGATGTTCTATTGAAACAGAGTTGAGGAATGGATTGTGACTTCTGGGCAAATGGGGGTCCAGATGAAGATTGGTTTTCTGGGGTGATGGCTGGTCTTTGTAGTACTTTTGATTTCTGCACTTAATAAGCCCCTAAGTATGGAACCTCACTGGAGAAGGCGATGGCACCCCACTCCAGTGTTCTTGCCTGGAGAATCCCAGGGACGGGGGAGCCTGGTGAGCTGCTGTCTATGGGGCCGCACAGAGTCGGACACGACAAGTGACTTAGCAGCAGCATGGAACCTCACTTCTGACTGTGGGTCTACACTGTTTGCCGCTTCCCTCACTGTCACTTCTCAGCACTTGCAGATACATCTCCCCTTGAACTCACAGCCTGGAAGCAGGAACTGAAATTTTGTCATAATTGTTGGTGACTAAGAGTCACTAGGACCTGAGTGAGTCTCTTTTGGACAAACATGCCTGTGTGTTCATGTTGGGATATTATGGGTACCGCATTTGTGTTCTGGAGACTGAGCAGGTCCTTCCCCATTTTGGGCTCCTGTCTCGTGTCCAACCTCCCTCTCGTACCATTTCAGGCCCAGCCACTGCTTCTGTTCCTCTCCCAGCTGAGCCAGAACTCAGAAGTTTGGCTGAGTCCCTTTTCCATTCCAAGCCTCAGCATTTATCTCTCTGAAATGGGGATGGACAGCAGGACCCACCTCTGACATGGCCACCTCGAGGAGTCGGCATCTGATCATAAGAGCAATAGGGAGTCAGTGAGGGTCTTAGCAGGAGAGTGGCACAAGCTCATTGGCATGTTAGTCCCTCCAGCTGCTGTGAGCAGAAGGGTGTAGGTAGAGGGAACTGCTGGGCAGAGTGCCCATGGTGGGGTCCATCCACCAGCTATGGGGACGTTGACCCCCCAGCTCCGCAGGCCAGCATGCCAGCCGGGGCCTCTGAGGGAAGGAGCAAGCTCTGCCCTTCAGGTCACCCCAGGAGCGAGTGCCCCAGGGGGCTTCTTCATTTAGTCCTGTTTCTGTGTAAGGATTTGTTATCCTGCGGGCCTGAGGGAGTCAAGTTGACAGAGAGAGAGACATGTGAACTGCCACTCTCTGGGTGTCTCTCAGCGCCTTTCTGTCCCCCACCCCTCCCCCTTCTCTCTGTTTCTGTCGCTGTCTCTGGATCCCCCTAGACCCTCCGGCCCTCCCACACTGGGAATTTATGAAATGGCTTTAGCGGGACGGTGGCCAAGTGTCTGCCCGGAGGACCCAGTGGTCTCATCCGCTCCTGTCCAGCTGGAAAGGGGAGGTGGACACCTGGAACCACCATCCTGGTATCTACGTGTGGGCAGCCAAGGCAGGAAGCCCTGGGAGAGCCCCCAACACAGGACACTCGACACCCTTGACTCTGGCTTCCTGAGGCCTCCTGCTGACCCTCACCACCCGTGGCTCTGGGCGACCTCTTCAACACGGGCAGGCCACCAGCACAGAAGACAAGGTCAGAGGGTCCACCGCACTCATGCAAGTGTTCACACGTGTCTACATAGACCACACCAACATCCACACCGGGACACAGGCTGGCTGGATGTCTACACAAGCTACTGGCCAGCAGACACACTGATGCTCCCACACAGATGTGGGCACACGTGCACCCTCAGCTGCGCACATGTAACGGGCACACACACACATGCGCACGCGCTCAGTCCATCCCCCATCCCACTCCACTGCCTCCCGCCCTCCCCGTCCCCTTCCCTGCCCGCTTCGATCAGGGCTACAGCTCCTGCAAACACCACACCATGAGGGAAGGCATCGATCTGTGCGATCGAGCTTTGGGAGGGATGCAGTGGCCAGGCCTGGCTGGGCTGGGGGCTTCCAGAAGCCCGGTCACACTATCCCCAAGGAACTGGTTACTTGGGTCTCCCCAAGTAACCTCTGAGGAGAGTGTCTAAGCCCCATATTAGGTGCTTAATAAATGCTCCAGAGATCAGCCAGGCCCTGCAGAGCCTGTCTCCCCAACTAGGGTCCCCAGATAAAATCAGGAGACCCAGTCACATGTGAGTTCTGCTGAACAGTGACTATTTAGTATAAGTGGGTCCTGGGTGCAGAGTGCTGATGACGACTGCAGGGATCCAGGCCCCCATCCTCAGATGCCCTGGGGGGGCCTCCCCGCACCCACCCCAGCGTGTGGGGAGCTAGAAGGCACAGCCCCTGTGGTCCCCTGCAGCCAGGACATGCCTGCAAGCAAGAGTATATTAAAACTTGCACGAAAAATGCATTTGTTGCTTCTCTGAAATTCAAATCTCACCAGAGATTTGTGTTTTTTTTCCCTCTCTAGCTGAGATGCTGGCTGACAGACTCCTGTTCCACTTCCCAGATCCTCCCCTGACCAAGATACTTCTCTGTGCTGTGCTGTGCTAAGTTGCTTCAGTTGTGTCCGACTCTTTGCGACCCTGTGGACTGTAGCCCATCAGGTCCTCTGTCCATGGGACTCTCCAGGCAAGAATACTGGAGTGGGTTGCTATACCCTCCTCCAGGGGATCTTCCCAACCCAGGGATCAAACCCATATCTCTTATGTCTCCTGCATTGGCAGGTGGGTTCTTTACCACTAGCACCACCTGAAAAGCCCCAAGATACTCCTACAGGAGGAGAAACTGAGGTTGGGCAGGGGCAGCAGAGGGAGGAAGGATTTATTAGAATGACATGTAGACAATATGGGCAGAGGGGCAGAGAGGCCATGAGACCCATGGCCTTAAGGGGCAAGGACAGAGCTGGACAAGCACAGCCCAGGGCCAGGCCAGAAGCAGGGTTTCAATCGGGAAATTCAGAGAGGGGCAGTCAAGGAAGGCTGCCTGGAGGAGGGAGCACTGGAGCTGGAGGTGGAAAGAAGTTGGAGTTGACCACTGGTGGGTTGGACCTGTGGGCTGGATTAACCCCAGCTGCATAAGCATCTGCTGCACCTTCCTCGACTCCCCCACCCTCTCCCAGAGGAAGGAGAAGTTCTATGCACCAGCGTTGGCTGCTCACATCCATATCATCCTTCTCCCTTTTCAGTGGCCCCTATTTCCATCCCCAGGGATTAAGGCTGGGTGGTCCTGTGACTTAAATGATTCAATCCAAGCCTTGAAATGCTTCAGGGACCATGAGGGATGTGCCTCCTTCCCTCTCCCTCTCTCTCCTTTCCTTTTTCTCTGTCTCTCTCCCACTGAGCTTGAAGGAGGGACGAGGCTTCTGGCCATCATCTTTGGGATTTTGGTAACCAAGCTGTACTGCTGGATCAAGCCTTACCTGCAACTGCCGTCTTTGACTTTCAGCTCGTAGATCCACTCTACAGTTCTATTATTGGTGCCCCTGGAATCCAGCTTCCTGTTCCTCACACCCACAAGCATCTGCCTGCTGAGGGAACCCTGCTCATCACAGGGAATGGGAGTCATTTTCTGAAATTCACTTCCACATTGCAGACAGAGCCCTGAGGTTCCAAAGGGTTGAGAACTCAGTCAGGGCCCCACTAAGAGGAAGACTCAAACATGCACAAGGCAGGGAAAGGACGGGGAGCTGATGGGTCTGCTCATTTGTAGCACAGACCCCCACCCTGTAAAAGACAAGGGTCCAAACAGATGGGGCATGATGTACCAGGCCCCATGATGATCTCCAGGAATGCAGATCACGGCCAGAATGGGATTTTCCCATGGAGATCTCATGGCTTTTACAGGAGGGGAACTTGTTCAAACTTGAACAAACCCTCTGCAGATGAAGGACATTCAACCAGGGCCAGAGTAGGGGGCCCAGGTCCATGAGGAGGTGAGCCCAACTCACCCCAACCTGGACTAGGGCTCCTGAGTGTGATTTCTGGGAGAGATTTCAGATTCTAGTTTAGATTCTGAGAGGGGGGAAAAAAGAGAGAGATACAAAGAAGGACAGAGATTGAGAGACAGAGAGGGACAAGGAGCGATAGACACTGAGAGAGACAGAGACTGATGGAGAAATGAAGATTAAAAGAGAGACGAGAAGGACCTCCCTGGTGGCAGGTGGCTAAGACTCTGCACTTTCAATTCAGGGGGGGCGGGTTTAGTCCCTGGTCGGGGAACTAAGGTCCCACATGCTATATAGCCAACAAATAAAAATAAATACATAAATATTTAAAAATAAAAGAGACAGAGACCCACAAAGACTTACGCAGAGAAGCAGAGACCAACAGGAAAGGAGAGATAAAGAGATGCAAAGACACAGAAGACAAAGAAATGCAGAGACACGGGGAGAGAAACAGAGATAGACTCACGAATGAGAGAGCTGCTGAGCGGGGCTAAGACCCTGAGCGCTGGCCACAGAGGGGCCAGCCACACCTGCACATCTGGGCACTGCCCCCTCTCCCCCCGCTGACACCTCCCAATTAGAGGAGAGAAATCCCCAGTCTGTCTGCCTCGCCAGTTATTGATCTGCCTTCGTGGCTGCGGCTGCGAGCAGGCAGGCCCCGGGCGGCCGCCTCCATGCTGGGCCCCAGCCTCCCTCCACGTATCAATATCGTTATGATGTACACGGTGCACCCCCTAGACTGATGGGCTCAGCCCAGATGCCCCAAATACCACTGGGCAGGTGGGCAGGGGGTCAAAGGGGATCCACCTGGTCCCTGTCCCTCAGGAAGAGAGGCCCCAAGATTCTCGGTCCCCCAACCGCAAGCCACTGGGCTGCTTTAGGCAGCCATTTCAGCCTCTCTGATCACCTGAGGGGTGTCCGTAGGGCTCCTTCCTGCCCAGATTCCAGAGACGCGGAGCCCAGGCCTCCTGCAGGTGGCCTCTCTGCTCTGGAAAGGGAGGCTCTCCTTCTGAGCCCTCCCAGGTGGTCTCCACGTGGCTCAGCAGATCCAAGCTCAGGCGTCGAAGCCAGGAATCACTGGATCTGACTTCTGGGTCACATGGGGCTGGGTCAGCCTGGGTCTCCAGGCCAGTCCATTGGGGCAGCATTCTGGCCACATGGGTTGGAGCCACAGTAGCAGCAGAATCTGAGAAGCTCCTGACAAGCGAGGCCTTCGGCTCTGGCTGGCTCTGATCCCCCATCTCCGTCTCTGGGGAGCAAGACTGGGCAGACCAAGGAGAGTCTCAGGGCACAAAGGTGAAGAAGACCACCAACCCCTCTCAACACCCAAGGCTCCGAGACTGGAAGTGGGTCCCAGATCCCAACCTAGACCTGCCAACCACTTTGCAATCACCACATATTCTTATTCTCAGAAAGTTGCTGTGGGGGAGAGGGTGAGGGAAGAGGGGACCCCTTCACAGAGAGAGCACTGGGGCTGGACCACAGCCTGCACTCCACGCCCTGCCAGGCTGGTCCCGGGACCTTCAGGAGCCCTGCCCACAGGCTCCAGTCTATACCCCTGCACGGTGCCATCAACCACTTGGCTCTCTGGAATTTCTCCCTGCTTCTCAAACGTGATGCTCAAGCAGACAAACTCTGGGACTGGGCAAGGTGCTGGGCCTAGCCTGGGGCCCGTATGGCCTCTGGGTGAAGGGTGACAGTCCCACCCAGCCCCTTCCCAGCAGCCGGATCCAGATGATCTCACCTTGAACCCTGGCTCCTTCCAAGCCTGACGCGCCTCTGTGGACACCTCCCGCCCCTGTGGAAGGCAGGCACTGCCAGCATCCTGCAGTAAGCCCACGCACTTGATGCGGAGGGTGGGTGTCCATACCTGCAGGGGACTGGCCTGATAGGCTGAGAGGTGAGCCAGTGACCACGGACCTCCCCTGTCCACCGTCCTGTGTATGTGGTCCACGAGGAGAGGATGACCGGCCACCGGCCCAAGAAGGGGTCAGGAGGAGGGCCTCCATGGTGGGGGTGGGGGTTTTCACCACCCAGGAAGCCCCGGGGTCACGGGACTCGGCTCTAAGATACCCATAAAGGCTTCTTAAACAGTCTGGTCTTAGCCAACTCTCATCTCCACTAATGCGTAAAAATCATTAGGTACGGGTCCCCAGACCCCGGTCGTAAACCGGCAGGTCCCTGGGGCCTGCGCCTGGTCGGGTGAAAGGCATCAGTCCGGAGGCTCGCCCACAGCCCCCCGCGCCCCCGCCCCGCCCGGCCCGTGCACTCGGAGCCTCTTCTCAATCGATTTTATGAAAGCAGTTAGGGGTTCACAGTGTTTCCGCCAGCGCTTTTATGCCCCTGTTTAAAAATTCTTAATTAAGCAGGTTTTTTCTGTTTACACTTGAACTAATTACACTTTTAAAACCAACAATAAAACATTAGGCCCAGGCTATTAAAGGCTTCGGTGGAGGCCTGCGATGCGGCCCATCCAAGCAATTCAGGAACTGGGTCCTTCCGCGGCAGATAGGGGTGCCGGGTGGCAGGCGGGTGCCCGGCTTCGCTCAAGAGGGTCCCTGAGTCTTATCCGCCTTCCTGGAGGGTGGGGTGGGGGACAGCAGGCAGCCGCCTGGGGCCTGGCTTCCTCCCGCCCTCACCACTGACGGAGCTATCGATCGCCTGGCCTTCCCCACGGCCCATCCTTCCGGAGATCCTCGGCACACCAGGGGCTGTGCCAGGCGGGGGCCTGTGGAGCACGGGAGGCCACAGGGGCCCAGCCCAGAGCCAGAGTCATAGCTTGCACAGGGAGCTGTCCTGGCCAACGGGCCTTTTGTGCAGGCTCAAGGGCCCCATTCTGTGTGGGATGAAGCCCTCAGGCCTCTGGTTGTCCTCTGTAGCTCTGTCTGAGCTCGACTCAGTCACCAGGCCACCCTTGCCCCTCACATCGTGGACAGCTCTCCCCTGATTGCTTATAGCGTCTCCACACACCCCAGAAATGCCCTGGATGGCGGCTCCGGGGCTTCCTCTCAGAGAAAACTTTCCCGACTCTGCAGTTCCCTCTAGACTAGCCAGGCGGCCACCAGGAGGACTTCTGCACGTGATGGATGACTGCCCTGTGGGCAGCACAGCTCCGGACCCTCAGGCCTTCCGGCTGGGGGGCGCTTCTTCTGTTCTTCAGTCACCAGGTGACCTCTGGCAACACAGGGGCCCCTTTGAAGGCGGCCCGCAGGGCCACAGGGCCCATTGGGGAACTTGGCCCAAGCCTTCTGGGACCCATGGAAGGTTCTAGGCCCATGGGCCACTGCATTCCTCCCCTGGGAGCCAACTCCACTGCCCCAGGCCCCCAATTCAGCCAGCTTCACTGGCCTCAGGGTCCTTCTTGTGTCCCCATCACCAATGGCCTAGCAGGCCACCCACCTCCAAGCTAAAGACGCTGTCTACTCAGCCTCTTCCACCTCCACGTTCAGGCCTTCCCACATCCTCCGTCCTGCCTCCTGATCTCCCTGGGAAGGGCCCCCTCTTCAGTTTCCCCACAGCCTCACCTGTTCCTGGGCCCCCAACTCTGCTCTCACTCCTCTGCACCAGGCTCCAAAGGGCCAAGAGTAAAGAAGTTCAGCTTTCTGGGTCAGCCGGTCTCTGTTAGGACAGCTCAGCTGTACTCTGGTAGTGAAAGCACCATAGGTGATGTAGAAATGAGTGGGCATAGCTGTCTGCCCACAAAACTTTATTGAAACAAGCCAAGGCCCACATTTGGCACTCAGGCCATAGTTTGCTGATTTTTGGTCTAGACCACCCCCAACACTGACCTCAGGGGGCTCTTTCTCACTCGCAGATCCAGTTTAGACCCTGGATCTAAACATTTTCTTTGCCTCTTCATTGGTGGGGCAAAGGTCCCACTCTTCTGACTTGGCTTGGAAGGCTCTTCAGCCCACCTCCATCACTGCCGCCTTTTATAGCCATGCTTTGTTTCTCACTGATGGTGTTTTCTCTGCCCTCCACTTTCATGGCCAGGCAAATCCCAACACTTTCCTCAAAGCCCCACCTTCAATGTGCCGTCATTTGTGAATCCTCATCTGGGTCCCCAGCATAGCTTTTGATCATACCTTCTTCTCTGGCCTCCCTCACTCCAGCCCTTACCACCTGGGCCTAAAAATATCTGTGTCCAGGCTTGTCTCCTCCCAATCTCACAGAACCTTCTAAAACCAAGTCTTGACTAGTGGGAGTACTTCATTGGAGCCAGCCAATTGTGTAGTGTCTCCTCCTCATGACTGTGCTGATTGGTCCAGAAATGGGCATGTGACCCAGACTGGCCAATAGAAGTCCTTCCCTGGGATTTTTCAGTTAGAGGTAGTAAGGAGGAATCCTTTCCTCTGTTGCTGAGAAAATAGAAGGCTGTGTGCTTGGCACCATGGAGACACTTGCAGGGCAGCTGGGCTGGGAGAATGAAGTGGGATCCTCTCTTAATCAGACAACTTGACATTAAATTACCATCGCCACTAATACACAGTAGGTATTTCACAGATGTAACAAATACATAACCAAAGTTCCCTTTCCTCCCCAATTCCTATCACTATCTTGTCTACCTTACATTCTAAACGTTCACTTATTCCTTGAGTGTCTCTCCCACTAGACGCCTGTCTGTTCACAGCCGTCTCCAGGGCCCAGAATGCAGGACCCAAAGCATAGGGGGTGGGGCTTTGCTGCAAAATGAAAATGCAAGACAACTCGTTCTGAAAGCAAGAAATCAAGTGTTGCTCAAGGTGCTAAAACGCATAGCTTTCTCCTTTCTCCCTCGGTGTCTCTCTCTCTCTCTCTACCTGTCATAGCTTTTTCCACTTGCGATTCAGTGTCTTTTTAAAAAATATATCAATAATTACTTAATTTTTGTTTTTTCTTAATATATATGTTTTATTCAAGTATAATTGACTTACAGTATTTCAGGTGCACAGCCAGGTAGTTCAGTTATACATATATGCATATTATTTTTGAAATTATTTTCCATTATAGGTTATTACAAGATATTGACTATATAGTTCCCTGTACTATACAGTAAATCTTGGTGGCTTGTCGGTGTCTTTTAAGTAAAAAAATATTACAAGTTTGAATGGTGAACAGGAACATGACCATTTATTGTGTGCAACACAGATCGTACACACAGATACCAGATTGTGTGTCCTGTAGGTGCAGAATCACACCTACAGATACCACACTGACTGGATTTCACACCAGAATCACACCAAAGACATGCTGGATTTCATAGACTGTGCATGCATGTTTTGTTCTCATCAGAACAGATGAAACAGCCCCAAACCTGGGTGTTTTCATCTCACACTGGGTATTTTCTTCTGGACATGGAAATATTCTGCCAATGCTGCAGAGGCTGGTGGTGCAAGCGGGGCAGCAGGAACTTGGGGGCTAGTGATCCGTGTGTGTGTCCTGAGCTCATGCCTTGCTCCATGGTCCTTATGGATGCCACTTACCAAACACAAGGTCAGAGATCAAATGATCAAGAATCTCAAGATGGTGGCAGCAGAGTGTTAAACCAAGCGTGGAGGCCTGGGAGACTGCATAGGTCCCCTGCCTCCAAAGCTGGCCCTGCTGGAGAGCCCTGGTACACAGCCAGTACTCGATAAATGCTTTTTGAGTAAGTGAGTGATGGGAGGAAGTTGGAGATCATCTAATCCCAGGGGCACAAAATGTTCCTGCAGTCTCAGAGGCTATGAATGGTGTCCTGATTGCAAGGTAGGCACGGGATGAGGGAGGTTGAATGCAGGTTGGGGGGTGTCCTCTGTGATGGTCTGAATAGTGGCCCCCAAAGACATCCACCCCTAACTGCCAGGCCCCAAGGACACGTCACCTCATGGGGCAGAGGGGACTTTGAATGAGAGATTAAATTAAGGCCCCTGAGATGGGGATGACCCCAGATTCCGGGGGACCTAGTGTCATCACAGGATCCTTATAAGAGGGAGGGGGGAGGGTCAGAGGCAGAGAGAGATGCTGGGCTGCTGGCTGTGAGGATGGAGGGAGGCGCTGCGAGCCAGGCATGTGGCACCTCTAGAAGCTGGAAAAGGCCGGAGCCGGTGCTCCCTTGGAGTCTCCAGAGGGAGCAGCCCTGCCCATGCCTGTGAGACCCATGTCAGAGTTCTGACCTCCAGGACTGGATCAATGCATGTGGTTTAAAGTGCTAAGTTTGTGGTGTTTATGACAGCAACAACAGGAAACTCATATGTCCTCAAGCAGCACCCCCACCTGGAGTAGATGACCCCACTTTCATCCATCCAAACTAATGAAAGTGTGAAAGTCTTAGTCGCTCTATCGTGTCCTACTCCTTGTGAGCCCATGGACTGTAGCTCGCCAGGCTCCTCTGTCCATGAGATTCTCCAGGCAAGGATACTGAAGTGGGTTGCCATTTCCTTCTCCAGGGGATCTTTCCGGCCCAGGGATTGAACCCAGGTCTTCTGCATTGGAGGCAGATGTTTTTACCATCTGAGCTACCAGGTAGCCTTGTGCAAAGCGATTGTCTGAAAAAACATTGTTCTGCTGCGGCATGTAAAGATTTGAAGCCCCAGTCTGACCCCATCTGCCCACTTGTCAGATGGGGAAGCTGAGGTCAAAGGGGGAGTGAGAAGGTCTGAAGAATGGTCTGGCTGAGCTGGGCTGGGCATCCACCTCCTCACGCCTCTTGGTTTCACAGCCCCACTTTCTCAGGTGGCCATTGCTCCCCAGAGGATGAAGGTGAAATTCAGGAGCTGTGATGGGGCAGCCCCTGTGTAAAACAACTTGGTGGTTCCTGAAAAGAAACAGAATTGCCATGAGATCCAGCAGCCCCGCTGCCAGGGGTCACCCAGAGGAATGAAAGGCTGGGCTCAAACAGAAATCTGGGCACCTTTGTTCGTAGCAGCCAAAGGTGAAAGCAACAGAAGTGATCACCAGCAGGTGACAGATAAACAGTTGTGGTCCCTCCACATATGGGAGCGTCCCTCAGCTGTCAGAAGGAGAGAAGCCCTGACACTAGCTACCGCGTTGACAGACCCTGAGAACACAAGGCTCAGTTAGAGAAGCAGACACAGGAGGACACACAGGGTGTGGTTCCACTGATGGGAAACGTCCAGAACAGGCCGATCCACAGACACAGGGGAGGAGTGGTTGTCAGAGGCTAGGATGGCAGCAGGTAGGGGTGGCTGCTGATGGGAACGGCCTTCTTTTGGGGTTGTGCGATATTCTGGAGCCAGAGGTGGTGTTTGCACACCACTGTGAATGTACTGAAAACTAGAGAATTGTTCACTGCAAAATAGTTAGCATTACCTGAAGTCAATTTTACCTTGACTTTAAAAAATCCAGAATGGCAACCTGAGGCTGTGGCTGCCCTGGGGGTGGGACTGCAGAGCCAGGGGGCGACGATTGTGTAACTTCCCAGGGATCCGGGGACGATCCCAGCTCAACTACCCTGTCTCACCTCCTCTCCCACCATGCCTGAGGACTCCAGTTCCTCTGCCTCCAAAACTTATTTCTCATTTTTTTTTTCCTGCCTGCTTCTTAGAACCATTCTGATCTATGTGAAACCTTTGATATCTGTGGCAGAAATTGGGGGCTGGGGATTTCGAAAGCTAAAGGGAACTATCAGTGATTTCCAAGGGGGTGCTGGCATGCCCAGAAGTTAGGGATGGACATCCTGAGGGGAGAGGAGGCAGAGCCTTAATGGAGAGGGTTGCCCCACAGAGACCCCTCCAGTGGGCCTCAGGGACACCCGTGGGGGGCTGCGGGCCTGAGTCTAATCCCCTCTCCCAACCCCCACCCACGTGCTCTGGATCCTGGGAGAACTGGTTTTCAGGTGGGGGTGGGGATGGGAGGATTGGGGGGCTCTCCAACCAAGGAATATTTCTCCTTTTCTGCCCAGTTTCTCCCAACACCGGGGCAAGGCCCCCCTTGTATCTCAGCCCACCACTACTGCCCACCAGAGCCCCACTTCCTTCTGGGCCACCTGGGACACGTAAGGACTCAGGTGTGAGCACTTGGGCAAGGATCAGCATCTCACCTCCCAGGGGGCCATGGGAGGGGCCCCAGCTGTGCACAATAAACAAGCTGGTCAGCCTGGAGCCTATGGCGTTCACTCCCAGCCTGACATCAGAGTGGCCCAGCCACCCTAGGGCTGCCAACGAGACACCAAGGTGGAGGGGTGGCCCAGGATTGAGTCTGCTTCCTGGGGGTGGCACGCAGAGAGGTCAAACTTTGGAAGGTCACCTGTGTCTACCATGACCCTGGGCCAGGGCAGCCGGGGAACATTGGGGGGGAGGGGCTGTAGGTCAGTGTGCCGCCCCCTCTGCAGGATGGGGAGGGGACAGCAGGCAGGGCAGGCAGGGCGGAAGCAGTCCCAGATTTGTGCTGAGTGGATGTGAATTCTGGGCTCACGGGGGTGTCAGCCCAAAGCAGTGAGTGGACCCAGGGAGGGAGGGGCTGAGGGCAGGGCAGAGAGCCATCGGCTCAGAACATTGAGGGACTGGGCCGGGGGAGGTGGGCCCAGGGCCTGGAGGTGAAGGATGGCAGCCCCCTGGGGATAGGCAGGAGGTGGGGGACACTGGCCTGGGTGGAGGACTATGACTGGAGACGGGGAAGACGGGGAGTGGAAGGGGAGAGGGGGGACTGTCAGGGGCCGGCATCCGCAGTGGTCCAAGCCCCCTGCCCGTGTCTGGCTGCCAGCATCTCCTGTTCAGGCATCTTCCCGCGTGGTGGGGGAGCGTTTCTGAGAAGGGGAAGGAGTCCCTCAGGGTCTCGGAGTTTCTCAGAACTGTCTCCACCTTTTCTCAGAATTGCCTCCCCCAGACCTATCCCCGGGCCCCAGCCTGATGCACATCAAACTTCCACTGCAGGCTCTGGGGAGGAGGTGAGCTCCCTGTCCTTCTGGGGATGCAAACAGCACAGAGCCAGGGACCCAGCTCAAACGTGGCAGGCCAGTCAGCATGACCATTTCAGAGCTGGGAAGACCGAGGCTCACAGGTACACAGACCTACTGTACATTCAGGGAGTTTAGAGAGATACTGGTCCCCTAAAGGGAAAGAGCAGCCCCTCCCTTCAGCCCCTCCCTGCCTGCCTGCCTAACAGCTCTGGGGACACACCCAGGGGAGGGAACCTGACCTCCCCTCCAGGAGGCGAAGTTCTAATGGAGGTGGAGCTCATTTCACAAGGGTCACCTCTTCCCTCATACCCAGTCCAGGGCTCCAACCTTCAGAAGCCAGCCTCTTGGCACAAACCATGCCCATTTCACAGGGGGAGAAACTGAGGCTCAGAGAGCCCAGTGGCTGGCCTCAGGCCCCTGGCAGACCAGTCGGGTGGGACGTGGATGCAGGGCTGGCTGTCACTGGGTGTGTCTGCCCGGGACCCCACTCAGCCAGCTGCACCTTAACCATCATTTTCCAAAGGCGTCGTTTTTCTCTTTCTGCCAAGATTCTTCCCGCCAGGCCCAGAGAGGAAGGTCAGTTGGCCCAAGTAACAGGGTTTGCTGGGAAGCCCCTCTTGGTTGCACTGGACATGTATTATTATTATTGGTATTGTTTGTTTGGTGACTTTGGCCACCTGATGCAAAGAGCCAACTCATTGGAAAAGACTAATGCTAGAAAAGGTTGAAGGCAGGAGAGGGGGGCAACAGAGGATGAGATGGTTGAATAGCATCACCAGCTCAATGGACATGAGTTTGAGCAAACTCAGGAGTTGGTGGACAGGGAAGCCTGGCGTGCTGCAGTCCATGGGGTCACAAAGAGTCAGACGTGACTGAGTGACTGAACGACAACAACCAGATCCAGATGGGGAATCTGAAGCTTGAAGGAGGCGCCCTATGCGGACCCTTCCCCTGGCTGGGACTTTGTCTGCAGTCTCCCCAGGGTGGAGCTCATGCCAGGGGTGGGGGGGGGGGTCACTCCCAGCCTCCCTCCCCTGCCGCAGAGCCCCTATTAACAACCTCTTTTCCAGGCCAGTCCACATGAAGCCCCATTGTACAGAAGGATGGATTGAGGCCACCAAGGTGCAGGATCCGTCTGCCCTGAGTGGCTGTTTGGTGCTGAGCCAGGAGAAGCAGCTTGCTTCCAGACCTGGCCGAGCTCACAGCACAGCAGACACGGCCGGCAGACACACAGGGCTGGGATCTCAGCTCAGTGGCTGGGCCTGAAATATGTTTATGAATAATAATTCCAGGCAGCCCCCAGCCACTGAGATCGAAGCCTTCTGTCTGGGCTCTGGCAGCTGTGAGGGGTAGGGACAAGGAGCCGCCCCTCAAGTCATGCCTCTCCCCTGGGGGGTGGTCCTCGGGGATTCTCCAACCCCCTCTTAGAACAAACCCTAATCTGGCCACCTCTAGGCCATGGCACCCCTGTTTCCTGCCTGGACCTCAGTCCCTCACCTCCACCCTTCTTTCCTCCTTCCTGGGACAACTTCCACGGGGAACTAGAAGGATTTCCAAAAAGACAACTGCATTGTAGCCCCTCACCTCTGAAAGCTCCCCCCACTGCCCCCGAGCTCCTCGTGGTTCCCTCCCTTCTCAGTAAAACCCATATCCTTGACTGCCCTGCCCACTTTCCACCGGGGTTTTAGGGGTCTTCAGCTCCCCACCCCCAACTCTGCCTCCACACAGCAAGCTTCTTTGCTGTACCCCACTCAGGGCCTTATGCACACATGCAGAACCGAATCTTCTTGTCACCCAGCTAGTCCCTTCTCTTTCCTCAAAGTCCTCCCCTTCCCTAGTGGTCCAGTAGTTAGGAGTCTGCGCTTCCACTGCAGGGCGCATGGGTTCAATCCCTGGTCGGGGAATTAAGATTCCACATGCGCTGGCCTCACCACCAAAAAAAAAAGTCCTCTCCTTGCGGAGCCCTCCCTGCCCCCCAGGCAGAGCCTCCAATACCCCTTAGGCTCCAACCCCTCCCCATCCCGTTCCTCCCTCGGGCCCCACTCTACCCCACAGGCCTAGCAGCCCGTGTCCAGCTGTCTGCCACGAGCCTCCCCGACTTCTAGACAAGTCTCCGGGATCTCAGTTTAGTCCGTATTCTTCCCCTGTCAGGAAATACTGCTCTGGGCTCAGAGAGGGGTGACCCTGCCAGGCCACGCCCCATAGCGGTCACGCCCACAGAGGCCACGCCCCGCGTAAATTCGCTGTGCTGCAAAGTCAAGTGAAAAGTGAAGTCTCAGTCGTGTCCGACTCTTTGCGACCCCATGGACTGTAGCCTACCAGGATCCTCCGTCCATGGGATTTTCCAGGCAAGAGTACTGGAGTGGATTGCTATTTCCTTCTCCAGGGGAATCTTCCCGACCCAGGGACCGAACCGGAGTCTCCAGCTAACCTGGAGTCTCCCGCTAACCTGGGTCTCCTGCACTGTAGGCAGACGCTTTACCACTTTACCGTCTGAGCCCCCAGGGAAGTTTCCAGCTGCAACTCCAGGCCCTCACCAAATGCCCCACCTCACTGTCTTCCTCCCAACTCCAGAATGGCTCCAGGTTTAGGGTTTTTCTTGAACCTCTTCACACCTCCCACAGTCTCCACCTGCGATCTGCCCTCAGCCACCCCTCCTCCTTAGCCCTTCCGCCAGGTCTCAGCCCAATACCCCCATTTCCAGGAAGCCCTTCCTGAACCCTCCATGGTTTTCTAAGTAGACATTCATTTGTTTGTCTCTACCTCGGAAAGAGGCCACTTCCCACATTCTCACCATAATGTTCCCACTGCCCAGACCCGGGGTAGTGGGGGGGGGGGGGCGCGGGGAGTGGGGTGGGGTTGGTGCCCAGGAAGTTTTCATGATACCTTTGTGTAGACATGCAGGAATGTAGGGCCTCAGTCCCCACTCAGAGGGCTCCTGGGGACCCCTGCCTGGCTGTTTGGCCTTGGCAGGGCAAAGGAGCTGCCAGCACCCTTCACGTCCTAGGATCCCTCCACCCTGTTCAAGAGCACTGACTCCAGAAGACTTGGGGTGCCCTCTTTCTTCATCTGAGTTTGGGATACAGGGTCTCCTGGGGGATTATCCAACCCTCCCTGCCCCTCTCCCAATACAAATGGTGCATAACCAATGCCTCAGGTTATCACCCCCAAAGTCCCAGCCCTTGGAGCAGGAGACACCTTGAGACATGGTTAAACTACATCCTGGAGCTTGATGCCCAGTTTACATGGCCTCTTCTGCCCTCAGCTGACACATTCAAAAACTGGAGTCTTGTAGCCCTTCACCAGGATTAAATTAAGTGATACTTAGCCCCAGGATCGGAGAAGACAATGGCACGCCACTCCAGTACTCTTGCCTGGAAAATCCCATGGACGGAGGAGCCTGGTGGGCTGCAGTCCATGGGGTCGCACAGAGTCAGACACGACTGAAGCGACTTAGCAGCAGCAGCCCCAGGATGGCCCCATGGCCCACTGGAGCATTACTATTACCTTACTCCTTCCTTTGCAGGCTCCTTGCCTGCCTCCCCTCATCTGAGCATCACCCCATTTCACAGATGTGGAAATGGAGACCCAGAGAAGGGCCGCCCCTGCCCAGACTTCCCTGGCCGCCTGGGCCTGGTTGGAGAAGATAAAGCCGTGAGCCGTTATCAGCCAGAGCGACTTGACGGATGAGCCAGAGGATTCCTCGCTGCCGTCCAGCGGCCCATCGATCGGGTGCTCCAGCCTCCGTGGCCAGCCACGATTAATTTATGTGGGACTGGAGAACACTAATTAAGTCTGTTTAAAAGGAAGTTAACTTTAATGCCCTGACGGCCCACCCTGTGCACTGTCCGAGTGGCCAGGAGTTTCCTCGGGCGTCGTGGAGACCCCAGACGTGGACCAGCACTGGTCTGCCACACACGACCGGTCCACTCCTGGCCCTGCAAGCCCCAGCCGTTCCAGCTGTTCACCAAGGTAGTGAAGGCCCTCCTGGGTGCACCATGGGAGCCTCTGCTGGCCTGGGAGGCGGGCCCAGCCTTCTGGACGTGATGTGGGCAGAACCACCGCCCCTCGCATGCCAGCTCCAGCCCTGTGCTGTCACCTCTGAGCATGAAGCCAAAGGCTGGTACACAGTAGGTGCTCAATTAATGCTCACAATGTCGCTGATTCTCAGTGGAGCTTCTAGTTCCCACTTGCACCCAGAGTGGAGTTATAAATCTGGGAGGCAAATCAGGGGCCGTGCCCTCCCTGGCTTGAGCGTCCCCCACCCCACTGCAAGCCCTCCTCCTGCAAGAGAGCAGAGCCCTCAACGGGTCCTGGAACCTCGGCTGCAATCTGAGCCTCGCTGTTAGGAAGATGCCCTGGAGGAGGGCATGGCAACCCACTCCAGTGTTCTTGCCTGGAGAAGCCCATGGACAGAGGAGTCTGGCAGGCTACAGTCCACAGGGTCACAAAGAGTCAGACACGACTGAAGAGACTGAGCACAAGCACACATTTCGCCACAGCCAGGCAAGATTTCTAAGAAAAGAAGGGCTTTCCAGACTTCTGCACCTTTGCAAGTGCTGGTCTTCCTACCAAGAATTCCCTTCCTCTTCACTTCCTCATCCTTCAAGTCCTCACCCAGGTCTGGCTTTCAGCCCCTCCCTGACCCCCTGCCCTACCCCCAGATCTTTCTCCCACCCTGACCTCCATGGGGCTGGGAATGACTGTGTCTAGCTCTCTCTCCACCCCATCTGGACTCACCAGCTGGGGCCCCAGGTCACCCAGCGATCAGAGAGGTGCACCCTGGGGGCTGTGAGTGAATGAATGAACTGACCAGTTCTCACCACACCCTCGCAGTGAGATATTCTCATTGTTATTGTCATGTGTGCCTGCCAGGGAGGCCTGCTGCTTTGGCTGAACCTTAGTTTCCCCATCTGTATAATGGGCACTGCAGCCATCAGAGGCCAGACCAGAATCAAGATAGAGGCCACAGCTGGGAGAGTGGAGGGAGCTGCAGGCTGGCCTCCCCAGGGCCCCTTGGACAGGCCCACTGAGGGGACCAGCTGAAATCTCACACAGTCCTGGGCTTGGCGGTGGGGGTGGGGGGGGTGGGGGGTGCTGGGCTGGAACTCAGCCTTCAGAGCGAGCAACAGACAGGGAGGGTCTGGGGCTGCCAAGACAGGGAGGGTGTAGGCCTCAAGACATGGCCCCGTGGGCAGCAGGGAGGTTGTAGAGCAGGAGCGGGCCCTGGATGAATGACTGTTAGAAAAGTCTTGAGTGGGAGGTTTCCTTGGTGGTCCAGTGGCTAAGACTCCATGCTCCCAATGCAGGGGGCCTGGGTTTAATCCCTGGTTAGGGAACTAGATCTTGCATGCTGCAGCAAAGAGGCCACATGCCACAACTATGGCCCAGTACAGTCAAATACATAAATATAAGTCTTTTAAGAAAAAGAAGTATCTTAGGTGAGACAGATGGAGACCGGGATTTCAAATCCTGGCTTTGACACTCACCTGCTGTGTAACCTAGCCACACGGTGCCTCAGTGTCCCCTTCTGGAGAAAGGAGACATGATCATGTCCATGACACACTCAGGTCCCTGTGGCCAAATAGGTCAGCCGGGTGAGTTTGGCAAGCTTCCCAGATGGCTCAGTGGTAAAGAATCTGCCTGCAATGCAGGAGACCCAAATTCAATCCCCTGTAGGGAAGATCCCCTATAGGAGGAAGTGGCAACCCACTCCAATATTTTTGCCAGGGAAATCCCATGGACAGAGGAGCCTGGTAGGCTGCAGTCCATGAGGTCACTAAAGAGTCTGACACGACTAAGCACACACACACACCACCAGGCTCTTGGTGGAAGAAGAGGGAATAAAATCTGCCCCAGGCCAGCAGGGACCTAGAAATTCCTCAGGGGCGAGTTGCCACACCTCCCTGGAAGAGAATAAAGCAGCAAACCCTGAAAATCACAGAATACCAAGATCCTGATATCCCCAAATCCCCGCATTCCAGAGTTCTGAGATCCCAGAATGCCAGAGAATGGGATGAGCAATAAGATGGGTACCCTGGAGTCTGTACACCTTCTACACCCTCATTCTTGTGTCTTTGCCATCTCTGTGCAGATTTCAATAATTACTTTCTTTTTCTTTTTTTTTAACAATGGCAGAGTCCGGAGCAAGGGGATTGGAGAGCTTTGTGATGTGGATTTCCTGTCCCTGGACCTGTTTCAGAGACTCAAATCACAGTGTCTCAGAGTTGGGGGCCCCAGAAGCTGAGCCCAAGACCAGCTGAGTGAGGGCGGGTTATGCAGGAGGTCTCCTGGGAGGGAGCTGGAGGGACACGCCCCAGAGTGGTCACTACCAAGGACAAAAGACAGGACTTATCCCTCAGGGTGTGGAGGGACATCGCCCCTCACCTCTGGTCCCTCCAGAGCACAGAGGGGCCCCCAGGCTCACTGGGGACAGACAGCTGCAGCTGTGTTGAAGTGACAGGGGCCCCAACTCTACAACCTGAGCCCCCAAAGTGTCTGCTGTTGGGGGGAGGGTGGCATTTGCTGCCTGTCACCCACACTCTGGGACAGACAAGGTCCCTTCCTTCAGTGAGGTGAGGTTGGCAGGGGAAATAGAGGACAAACAGATAAACAAATCACCAGGACAGGGTCATGGGTGCTAGAGATGTGACGGAGACGCCTTTGGGTGGGGAGGGTCGGCAGGGGTCAGCGGAGACAGATGCATCTGAATTTCCTCTGCAGGGCACTGGAGAGCCATAGACTGCTCTTGAGCAGAGAGAAGAGGAGTGTGATCTGATTTTTGTTCTTGAATGTTCCCCCAACAAGTCCAAGTCTGCAGGCAGGCCAGGAGTGAGGGAACGATGCACCAGGCAGAGGGCACAGAACACATAGGGAGCAAGCCAGCCCTGAGCATTTTAGCCCGTGGCTGGCTGGTGGGGCTGCACATGGAGGGCCGGAGAGCAGGAGCGTGTCCTGAGGGGTCAGCATGTCCTGAGGGGTCAGCCTGAGTTCTCCCCACGCTCCCCAATCGCTACAGGGCCTCCAGACAGCTCCCCTCCTGCTTCAGCCTTGCTCTCCTCATGGGCACAGGCATGTTGGTGTAACCCTGAGCTGCTGGGACATGTCACCTGTACATCAGCTCCCGGGGCCCCGGAGACCCCTAGACCTAGGCCCGAGCCCCTTGCCTGCAACCCCGGCCCCACCACCCACCGGCGTCCCCTCTCAAGCAACATCTTCATTACGGAGCCGAGTTGTTTAAATAAATGAATTAATATTGACGAACCATCAGTGACCTAATAAATGATTAGTTAAGGCGCACATACATCACGCCGCGGGGACGCCGGGAGCCCTTAATTACTGCTTCTGAGGGGCCAGCAGGGCCATGGCCACTGCCCTGCACCCCTTCCTGGCCCTGGGCTCCTTCCTGGCACCCCATTCCTCTGCATGTCAGGGACTGGGCAGGAAGGCAGATTGTGCTGTCTCTCCATCCTTCTCCAGTTCAGATATTCACATGGCCTCAGAACAGCCTCATCGCAGCCACCTGGCCTCCTCCTATCCCCAGGGTTCCTTCCCTCCCTGCGCCCAGACAGCCTCACCCCTCCATCACTCTAATGCCTCCTGGGGTTCCCCAGTGAAGTCAACAAAAAGACTGCAGATCTCCCCACGGTCCACGGGTCCCCGCAGCCCAGCCCGGATGGTGTCGGTCTCCCTCCTTTTCCCACCTCCTACCTCACTGCTGCCCCCTCTGGACCCAGGCCACCCTGCTCACCTCAGCCTGCAGCACCTGGGATGGATCTCGAAGGATATGTGGGGTAGGACCACCCCAAGCCCAGGCCCAGAGGCAGCGAGGGGGACACCCAGCCCCAGGGGTGCTAGCCCTCCTCTGGTACAGCACCCCTGACTGCCACTGCCCCAGCAGGATGTGAGTGGAGGGCCTGAGGGAGGCATCATACCTGAGGGACTGGTGGATTCATTCATTCTCTCCTCTCCCACCATCTGGTGTCTGCTTACCATGGTTGCCTGGGACCCCAGACTGAAGAACACAGCCAGACAACAGACTCTCCCAGCCTGCATTCAAGTAAGGGCTAAGCCAGTCTCTGGCTTCCCAGAAACCCAGCCCTTTGGGAGTTTACAGCCGGGTAACACTGTCCAGAGAGGGCAGGGGCTGGGCCAAGGCCACAAGGCCCAGCAGCCTCAGACCCCGCTCTGGGAGGGGCGGCGGGTGTCTGCGGAGCTTCTCAAGTCATTGTGGCTGGGAGGTTGTGGGCTGTCCTCTCCTGCCCCCAGGGGTTCTTCATGTCCCAGAGGCTCTTCATGGCTGGGGGCTGGGCACCTGGAAAGGCCACGGCACAAGCACCTGGGAGGGCCTGGGGAGGGGGTGAGCCGGACCTGAGAGGTAGGGAGATGTGACTGCAGCCAAGCCCAGAGACAGGGAAGCAGAGACAGGGGCAGAGAGACAGAGGAACAGGGAAAGACAGATGCAGAGAGACACAGGTTTACGAAAGGGCACAGGGAAGGCAGCTGGGAGAGGCCCACACTGCACTTTGCAGGGGTGACTCCAGGAGGACAAGTGGGCCCCTCACCCCTCCTGTGGCCCAGCCCCCAGGCAGTCCTTCCCATGGTCACCCCTGGGCCTTGACCCTACATTTCTAATTTATTAAAAAACAATAAATTTTAAATATTTGTTTATTTAAATTTTTAAATATTCATTTTAATTTATTTGGCTGCACTGGGTCTTAGTTAGGGATCTAGTTCCCTCACCAGGGATGGAACTGGGCCCCCTGCCTCCGGAGCTTGGAGTCTTAGCCATGGGACCACCAGGGAAGTCCCCCATCTGCATCTATTAAGTGCCTGCTGTGTGTGTCCGTGTGTGTGTATATATATATATATATGTGTGTAGAGCCCTTCTGGTTGGCTGGTCTGAGGTCCCCTCCCTGTGAGAGGGCAGGGGCATGCTCCCTTCCCTGGACCTTCTTCTCCTGAGACCCTTCCCACAAGGATCAGGCCCCTTCCCTGTGGGTGGTCCCAAGGTCACACTGTCTGGTTGTAGCCCTCACCTGGCTTGTCCCACTTTTGCCTGAACTGTCTCCTGGCTCCTCCTGAAAACTCTGGGAGACACCTGGGCCCCTCCCTGGCTCTGGGCCTTAGTGTCTCCACATTCAGAACCTCAGGACAAGAGTTCAACCCCTTTCCTCAGAGACAAGCTGAGGGTCAGACACAGATGGATCTGGGTTTAGAATCTCATCTTCTCAGCTCTAAGAGAAAGCCCCCCACCTCCGTGACCCCATTTCCTAGTTTGTAGACCAGGTTGGTCATATTTCCAGCCTCACGGGGATGTTGAGGGGATGAAGGGGGTAGCTGGGGCATACAGTTAGCACTCAATAAATGCTGGGAATGATTGGATAATAGAGGTTTGCAGAATGATGAGGCTGGGAGGGTAATCAAGAAATGACATCCAAGGACTTTCCAGTGGTCCAGCGGCTAAGACTCCACACTCCCAATGCAGGGGGCCTGGGAACCAGATCCCGCAGGCTGCAACAAAGACCCAACTCAGCCAAATAATTAAATACAATTTTTAAAAAAGAAGCTGCTGCTGCTGCTAAGTCGCTTCAGTCGTGTCCGACTCTTTGCGACCCCATGGACTGCAGCCTACCAGGCTCCTCCATCCATGGGATTTTCCAGGCAAGAGTACTGGAGTGGGGTTCCATTGCCTTCTCCATAAAAAGAAGCTACATCCTGTCTAAACTGTTATTTAATTTGCTGCTTGATCCCCCGGGTGGGAAGATCCCCTGGAGGAGGGTATGGCAACCCACTCCAGTATTTGTGCCTGGAGAAGCCCCATGGACAGAGGATCCTGACGGGCTACAGTTGGACATGACTGGGTGACTAAGCACAAGCACGGTTACCATTATTGCTAAGTACTATTATTTAGTCAATTGACAAACGTTCACTCTAGGAGCATTTGGAACTGGGCTTCAGGGAGCCTCCAGTGTGAACGTGGGTGGACACAGGGATCCACTTTTACTGCAAGTCCTGCAGCTGCGCTCAGGTGCGGGCGGTGAGGGTTGCGCCTGTGCACACAGTAGGTGGTCAAGGAAGTCACTCGTGGTCTCACGCAAGTGGGCAGGCTCGGATGAGTGGAGCTTTCTCCCCAGGCTTCAGAATTTGGTAATGGCGGTGGCGCCCCAGCCACAAACTTGGTAGCCCATCAATCCTTCCCACTCTTTCCTCCCTGCTCACCACCTGCTCAGCCCCCATTTGGGGAGGGGGTTGTAAATCTGCCTCAGACCAACCCACCAAGCTCAAATGCCTCCCAGAGGCCTTTGGGGTTGCATACAAAGTAGGGTTGGTGGAAGGGCTTGTCCCCACAAACTAGTCTCTTCCCTTTATAAGTGACTCACCTGGGAGGTGCCCCAGGAATCAGAGGGGGAGGGGGGCGATTCGCGGGGAGGGAGGAAGCTGAGTGTTCTAGCTCAGCCCCTGAGGCTTGCAAAAGCTCAGGCCTCAGTTTCCCCATCTGCAAGATGGGATCATAGAGTCCCCCACCCCATACCAGTTGTCACAGTGATCAGAGTGGACTCTGATAAAGGCTTCGTAGGACAGCGGGGTTGATTATTTATGATAATAATACTATTAAATGACGTTTTTCTATATAGTGACTGTTGAATTCACACTCCTCGCATACATGAGGCGCTCAATAAATGTGCTGGACAAAAGCGCACCCCTCTGTGAGCGCCAGTTTCCTACTCACAAAACGGAGGAATCGATTATCCACCCCTAGTATCTGGAGCACAGGGCCGCCGGCACCCGCGAAGCCCCCAGCATCGAGCCCCGGAGACCCAGCCCCAACGTCCTATGGGGAGCCGTTTACAAGAAGCCTGCTTCCCCCAACGCGGCCCCCGCCTGGCTGCCGTTCCCAGCCGGGATAATCTAATCGTGTTTCCAAGGCTGCAATCGATAACCCCGAGGCCGCGCCAAAACGAGTCTCTTAAAGGGCCAGCAGCCCCGGCCGGCGGGGAGGGGGTCCCCAGCTGCCCCCTAGTGCCTGCCGCAGGGTGGGAAGGCCTTGGGTAAAGAAAGTCTTTTGCATCAACAGAGCGCGTCGCAGAGCCCCCACCCCTGAGGCTGTGTGGTTCTGGGCCAGCAGCCTGACCTCTCTGAGATGGAGGTGGTTCCTTTGGATAGAGGGGCCCAGGAGGCCCACCGCAAAGCCCCTCCACATCTTCACCTCCCGGATGGGGAAAGTGAGGCTCGAAAAGAGGAGAACACGAATGAGGTTATCTTCTGTGCTGTACTGCACCCCTAGCGTCCCCAGTCAGCCTGCGGAGGGCTCCCCGACCCCTCACGGCTCCCTTGGCCCTGCCTCGCTTCCCCCGGGGGCCAGGGCTACCTGTGCCAGGATCTATACAAACGCATTTAGTGATCAATGTTCTCACAGGCCAGGTCCATCGACCTGTGCCCAGGGCCCCCTGTGGCCCTCACCCCTGTGGCTGCTCTGCTAAGCTGTCCCCACGGCCGCTGAGGAAGGGAGAGAGCCCATTCCTTCTGTCGTGTTTGGGAAACTTCCATGGCCTGATCCCAAAGGGGAAAAACCTAAAGGCCCCTGGGGGTAGACTCTTCAGAGCAGTGATGGTAGAATGTTCTAGAAGTGGTGATGAGAGGGGTATATTCTAGAAGCATTGATGGTGGGCTATTCTAGAAGCTGTGACAGTGCGCTATTCTAGAAGTGGTGATGGAGGAATATTCTAGAAACAGTAATGGTGGGATATTCTAGAAGCTGTGACAGGGGGGTATTCTAGAAGTGGTGATGGGGGGAATATTCTAGAAGCAGTGATGGCAGACTGCTCAGTAGCAGTAATGGAATCTTCCAGAAGCTGTGATGGCAGCCAACTCAGGAATGTGGACTTGCCCGGCGTGCTGTGGACACAGCCCTGGTTTTCAGGGCCAGCTGTGACCAGGGCCCAGTCAGGTGTCCTTGTTATTAGCTGCAAACTGGGACAATGACTGAGCCTTCCTCCAGGTCCTCGCACGTAGTGACTAGTGCTGGGAAGAACAGGCCTGGGAAAATCTTGGAGTCAGTATGTGCCCAGGGCTCACTTGACCTCTTACTCTGCTGACCACACCACCAGAGACCCTCTCTCCCTCTCCACGCCTCGCCACCGCTGCCCTGGCTGAGGGACCCCTGTCCTAACCCCACAACATCCCTCCAGCCCAGACCCCAGGCCTGACCCCACTTCCTTGTCACCTTCCGTGTCCAGGGTCGGGGCTACCCGGGTGAGAGGAGATTGATCCAGCTACTGACCCCATGGCCACTGTTGCCAAGGAGATGGCCCCCTGTGGCTGGGGGTATGGCCAGGCCAGGGGTGACCAAGGGAAGAGGGAGGGAGGAGAGGGAGCTAGGGATAGAGGGAGGGGATAGACAGGCAGAGGGAAGGACAGGCACAGGGGAGAAGCACAGTAGAGGGATACACTGCTCATATCAGAACCTCCTGGGCAGCTTGTCAGCTCTGCCAGCCGCTGCAGGGCACCCAGGAACTGGCATTCACCCCTCCCTGGAGTCCACTTTTTCTGCACCACCAGTGGGCTTTTGTCTGTACACTTGGCCTGGACCACCCACGATCACCCTGCCTCCATGGGAGCCTCTTGTTCATTCACCCCCAGGAGACCAGGTGAGGCATCCTAGAAGAGGGACCAATGGAATAGGGCCCTACAGGATGAACAGAAGTTTGATGAGTGGAGAGGGAACCATTAGGGAGAGTGATGGGAGTGGAGAGGACGCGGGGGAGGCCAGATATCAGGCAGCCTCTGCCATGGTGGAGCTTCTCCAGGGCTGGCTGACAGTGGCTGGGTTGTAAGAGCATGGCATAGATTCCCATAATCAAGGGGACCATGGGTTGTGTCCTTCTGCCAGTTTCTCAGGTAGGTGTCCCTGGGATGCCAGAAATCAGGGGTGACATCACAGAGTATGACTCCTCATGGGGGACAGGCAATAGCCAAGACCCAGATTAGGACAAGAAAGGAAAAAAACAAGCTTTCCTTGTTCTTGGACGTGGTGGAGGGCAGCACTGGCTGGAGGTGACATTGAGCTGGGGACATGTCAGCAGGGTCCTGGGAAAGTTGGGCCAGGAAGAAAGGCCACAGCAAAGGCCCAGATGTCAACACAACCAGACACTCCCTGTCTCCTTGTAGGTGACATGTGACACTTGCAGGTGACACGGAGCCTGTTGACCACCAGCGGGAGGAGATTGGGTGGAGGCCAGAGAGGCAAGAACGGGAGAGCAGGGAGGGGGCAAAATGCACATCAGGATCTCAGGGAGGACCTGTTAGAGATGTTCTGACAGCTGACTGGTGGGAAGGCATCCTGCTGGGAGCAGTGTCTCTGAAGGGGGACTTGAGTGTGGGCTGTGGCTGTAAGCACAGGTACATGCATGTGTGTGTTAGTCGCTCAGTTGTGTCTGACTCTGTGACCCCATGGACTGTAGCCCACCAGGCTCCTCTGTCCATGGGATTCTCCATGGGGGTTCTCCTCCAGCGGATATTCCCTACCCGGGAATCCGGGTCTCCTGCATTGCGGGCACATTTTTTACTGTCTGAGCCAGCCACCAGGGAAGCTCTAACATGGAGATAAACATTAACATCCCTGAGCACACGTGTGTATGTGTGTGCCCCATCACAGTGCACACATGAGCATGCACATGTGTAAACACGCAATAAACATGCCAGAATATGTGGACACGTGTTTGCCAGGACTTGCGCATCTGCAGAAATGCCGGGCAGTACGTGGAGACGTACAGATAGGACTCCGCTCGAGGGCAGGCAGACAGATCGATGCACAAAGGAAATGTGGACGTCTGGTTATGGCTATCCCATGTGCACACGCGTGGATAAACAGGCCTCACAAGTGCAAACAAAATTATGCCCGCCTGTGCCCGGACGCACCAGGTCTTGAGCACACGGTACCCAACCAAGCTGTTGCAGGGCAATGTAAACACGTTCGAGCACATGAACAACTCCAGCGTGCTGGTAGAATCGAGCGCGTGAGCACAGCTGAGAGCTGCGTACACGCGAGCACAGTGCGCTCACACGTGCTAGATCCCAACCGGGCACGCGTGGACATCGCAAGCGCAGCGAGCACTCAGAGCCCACCGGCACCGGGCACGCGCGTGCGCAGACGGCCACCGCGCACAGCAGGCCTCCGCTGGTTTCTGGGCAGCGGGCGCCCCCTGGTGGACACTGGCCCCGGGGCCCCCCAGTGCGTTTGTCCCGGGCAGCGTAGGGGAGTCTCCCCAGTCCCGCGCTCACACCTCGCATCGGGTCAGGCCAGGGGTCTGTGTGGACATAAAATGTTCAGATTAGGGTGACAATGGAACGAGAAGGTTTGGAGCAGTCACAGGCCTGACGGGAGGGGTCTGGAGAGGGTCAGGACAGGGCAGCCGGGTCGGGCCTCCATTTCCTTCCTCATCATTGAAGCGTCTCCATCCTGCCCATTGCTGCCCGCGCCCTCAGGCCCGGAGACTCTGGCCCGCCTCCGTATCCCTGCAACCGGGGACTTCCTGGGTCCCCCAGCGCGCGATGTGCTCCTTGGAGTGGGGGCTCCGAGGCGGGAGGAAAACCTCAGACCCACCTCAGGGCACCACCAGGTGGCAGCACGCGCCCAAATGCGCACCTCTGGCCTGAACCGCCGCAAGGACCCCAAGCCCCCATGGTCCAGCCCCCATCCCCGCGGCCAGTGGGAGGGGAGTGGTCTGAGGGGGGACCCTGTGTGACCCCGAGCACGCGGCCTCTCCAGCCTGTCCCTCGGTTTCCCAGTTTCGGGATGGGGACCTGGAGGTGACAGGGCTAAACAGGCGCGTGGGCAGGGTGGCCTGGAGGGCCACAGCAGAGGTGAACTTGTAGGGAAAGCAGGAGCACCTGGAGCATGTGCAAGGGGGAGCTGGAAGGAGTCCTGAGGCTGGGCTGAGACAGCCTAGGGCCACAAGTGGGGTCAGAACGCTCGCCCCCCCACCGGGGCTGCGGGGAGTCGGGGAAGGGGGCGGGGGGCGGAGTGGGGTTTCCAGCCTGAACTCAGGAGATGGAGATGATGCTGGATCCAGAGTCTATGACGGAATCCAAAGATTTTATGGCAGAGTCTGATCCTCAGTTCTCGACTTTCCCACCATGGGATGCTCAGGATAGAGCTCCCGACAGAAAATTCCAGACTCCCCATTGCCCTGCTGCCCCCAAGGTTGATGCCCCAATTTCAAGAGCAAAGACACAGAGACTGGGGGACCCCACCCCTGTGACCCAAGGGGCAACGGTTGAGACGGAGGGACCGGGATCCTGTATCTGGGGACCCAGGACCCCCTCCTCACTCCTGGTAAGGAGTGCCCCCTCCTCACTCCTCAGCAGTTCCAGCGTTTCTGCACCTTTAAAACAATGTGGCAGAATTAGCAGCTCTACCCTCATTAATATGCAAAAATGCAAATCAAGGGGTGAACAAGCCACAGCCCCCCTGGGGATATTTCCCTGGTGTTGGAGTCTATTGTCAGGGAGGTTTCAGGGGATGGCTGTACTGGCAGACGTTGGGGAATGTAGAGACTGGGCAGTCAGGGCCCTGGGGAGGCAGTCACCCTGCTTCCTGCTCACCCCTAGTGCCCTCCTGGCTGCCAGCACAATTCCGGGGTGGGGGAGGGGTCTTCACGTGGGGCGGTGGGCAGATCAGTCTGCTTTTTGACCTGGGGTTGAGGACCCAGGAATTTGGCTGAGGGTTGCCCCAGGCATCAGGGCCTTTGCATTGGCTGGGCCTCTCCCCACCCCACCCCACCCCCCTGCAGGATCACTTCTGGCCTATGTATCCCCTCCCTGGGACTCTCTAGTGTCACTAAGGTAAGGGAACTCCCCCTCAAGGACAGGTTCAGATGCCTGTAAAGTGGCTCCTTAGTGACTGTTTCTTCCCAGACTGGCTGTGGCCCACCCCACCCCTGGCCCAGAGAGGGTGCCCACAGACTTTGCATCTGGGAAACTTGCCCAGGGTCCCCCAGCCCACAAGAGGGGTGTCCCAGGCTCCCCATCTTGGGAGGGATAGAGACCACAGCGGGGGTGCTGAGGTGGGGGTCCTTCAATTCACGTGATCACAGCCAGCAGGTGGAGGTAAAGGGGAGATCCTAATGACCTGAAATGGGGCTAGTCCCCCAGCTCCGATGAGAGACAGATAGACAAAGAAACACAGAGAGGCAGAGACCGAGAAAGACAGAGACACACACAGAGGGAGATGGAGAGACAGAGGCAAAGAGAGAAACAGAAAGAGAAGAGACAGAGGCAGATAGGCAGAGGGAGATATAGAGACAGAGGCCAAAAGAGAGAGACAGAGAGACAGTCCCAGGGCAGCCCCACCCCGCAGAGGTTCCTAACTGGCACAGGGCCAGGCGCCA
Organism: Bos indicus x Bos taurus; assembly: GCF_003369695.1. Classification (NCBI taxonomy): domain Eukaryota; kingdom Metazoa; phylum Chordata; class Mammalia; order Artiodactyla; family Bovidae; genus Bos; species Bos indicus x Bos taurus. The sequence goes on from NC_040082.1 coordinate 66,771,939, forward strand.
GCTGCTGCTCCCCCTCCCCCACCTCCCACTCACACTCCGAGTGGGGGTTGGGCTCCAGGAGCCCCAGCTGCCGCTGCCACACACACAGGCCCCAAGACCCGTTAGGCGCCCCACCAGCTGCCCTAGGACCCCACAGCCCCCTGAGCAGAAGGAAATGCCTTTGCCCTGGTGGAGAGGGGCTGGGCAGAGGTGGGGGGGGCGCTTCTAAGTGCCTCTCCCTGTCTGACCTCTGGCCTCTCCCTCTGAGTCTCGATTTTCTCACCTGTGAAATAGGGACCACTGTCTTCCCCAGCCTCTCCACTGGGTGGGCTGGACTCTGGGGACAGCCTGGGGGATGGGGGGCATTTGCCCTGCAGGAACTGGGAGGGGGACATTGAGCAAGCAAAGCTGACAGTCTTGGGGATGGATGGGCTGAGGAGAGAATGAGGGAGAGAGGTGCTCTGGGCCAAGAGGCCAGCCATGCAAAGGCCCTGAGGTCAGCATGAGTCATGATGTCCAAGGAGCAGGGAGGGGGACGCCAGCATGGCTGGAGGGTCACGCCAGCATGACTGGAGGGTCTAGGGGGGAGCTGGCTGGAGCACACCCTGTAAGTGACCTCAGTTTGCTCCTGCTCTGGATTCCTCCTGTACCCCCACCCCAGGGCCTGCCTGGACCCCAGCCCTGACTGCAAGTGTTGCTGCCAGCCTGACACAGCCAGACCCCCAGGCAGGGAAGGAATTAGGAGCTGGGGAGTGAATTTCTTATTCTTTGTGCCTGTGCGCAGGCCTTATAGGTGATGCACCGAGGGGTTAGGAGCCACTTAGGCTGGCAGGGGGTGGAAGGAAGCCTAGGAGCACTGTGGGGCCAGGCTCTGCCCACACATCAGGGTCAAGGGAAGGCCAAACATGAGAAACCAAGAACCTGGTGGTTCTGAGTCCAAGGCATGCCCTCCACACTTCTCCAGGTTCCCTGCAAAGTGGGGGAATTGATACCTTTAAAGGGGCAGTTCTGTGACCCGCATGACCCAGTTCCCCTGTGCAGTGCCCGGGGCCGTCCCTGCCCCTGGGGAAGGGGCCGTCCCTCAGCGCTCCCCCAGCACCTGCCAGGAGACCAGGCAGCCCAACCTGGCCCCTGGTGGGTGGTGAGATCTCCAGTCCCCTTGAACTGATGAGAACTTGGGCTCTGAGTGAGGAAGTACCCATGCCAGACTCTCTTTGCAGTGCTCCCTGTACTTGGCTCAGGCTCAAGGTCACCCAGGGGGGCCCTCCCCAGAGCACCAGGGGTTTTCCCCAGAGGACCCAAGGGGCATCTGGAAGCCTGCCCCCTCCAGGGAACTCCCAGTGAACCCAGTTCCTGAAAGGAATCTCGATCTCCCCAGTGGAAACCCACCCCACCCCCTCCCATGGCTCTTCAGAGACCCAACCTCAATCAGGGATTGACAAACTAAACTTTCTTTTAATTAAAAAAATGCCAGAATGTACACACTCACACTGAAAACACAATCCAACCTCTAAGTTCATCCCACCTCATGAATATAAATATAAAATAAGAACTGAAAGTTCCCCCCCTCCAACTCCGCACCCAGAGTAACCGCTGAACCCTTGGGGCATTTCCTCCTCCTGTGTTTTTTCGATACACACATTTTTGCTTCACACAAACTGTGCTCCCAAAATGGTGCTGTGGGTCTCGAACTTGTATTTAATCTGAACAGTCCACCTCAGATGTCCTTGGCTCAGAACATGCATGCAACACTCCCCTGCCCCATCAAGCAGTTCAGTGATCCCTGTTCAGCCACGGATGGGATCTTCTCTCTCATCCCTGGTAGTTGGTATGTGCTGTTTCCGAGTAATAGCTGCCACAAACCACATTCTAATGAACATCCCTGCTTGCCCTATCATTTTTAATAGATTTCTGAGTGTTAGGGCTGGAATTAGAGAGGGAGTCCAAAGGGATGTAGAGCTTCTTCATTAATAAGCACCCCCTCAGAGGACCTCCACACTTAGCTTCACTATTGCAGGATGTGACCAATCTTTTATCATTTTGCCAACTATCAGAACAAAATGTGGTTTCTTATTTGCATATTTGTTTACATTTCTTTCGTCATGAGTGACTTTAAGCTTCCTTTTCTGTCTCTCCAGCAGCCATTTGTGTGGCTTCACATGTGAACTAATTGTTCCTTTCTTTGTCCAGTTTTCCATTTTGGTGGGTGTTTTTTTTATTGATTTGTAGCAACTCTTTGTATATGAAGGGACATAAATCCTTATTCTGTTACTAGGTTGAAAATAGTTTCTTTCCATATGTCACATCTCATCAGTGCGTGTGTGTGCGCTAAGTCACTTGGTCGTGTCTGACTCTCTGTGACCCTATGGACTGTGGCCTGCCTGGCTCCCCTGTCCATGGGATTTTCCAGGCAAGAAAACTGGAGCAGGTTGTCACTTCTTACTCCAGGGGATCTTCCCAACCCCAGGATCGAATCCTCATTTCCTGTGTCTCCCATATTGGCAGGTAGGTTCTTTACCACTGCACTACCTGGGAATTCCCATCTTGTCTGTCGGTTTGTTACCTGTCAGAAGCATATCTACAGAGTCACATTTGAAGATTTTTGTCCTTTTGTAGCTGTGGCCTTTGTGCCTTTTCCACCCCTAAGGAAGGCAAGGAGGTGGGGGGAAATGGGCAGCCAAACTTTTCAGTTTCCTCCCATCCCTGGAGCACAGAGAGCTCAGCTGATTAACAGATCCCCCTCCCCCCAACATCTCTGCTACCTGTGCAGCACCAGTAGGGATCCCAGGAGATGCCCAGCAGAAAAACTGCATCATGTTAATGGGTGACCCCATTGACCTGCCCCTTGTAAACACCCACCTAGGGACTCAGCCCTCAGAGGGTTCTGGGGTGCAGAGCTCCAAGATGACACATCCAGCCATGCACCCTGGGGTCTTACAGCCAAGGCTCATGGTGGGGAGTGGGAGATGGGACTTGAATCTGTTGGCAAGTTGGGCCAAGGGGCTGGGAGCAGAGCTCATGGGCTGTGTGCTCCCCTAGACATCCACCTGCCTGGCTCCACATCTATCCCCAAGAACCAGGAGCCCCACTGGACCTAAGCTGCCTCTCTGCCACTCCCCGGGCCTGCGCTGTCTCCAGGATGCTCTGAGCCTCATGGGGCAACAATAAGCAAGAAAGCCTGGGCCTCGCCCTTGGGGGCCCTTGATCTGGTTCAAGTGATAGGGTGACAGAAATGGCAAAAAAATGAATGGTGACAGGAGTTATAAGAGGGGAAGAGGGCCTGGCCTGCTATGCAGGCCAAGGAGGCTTCCTGGAGGAGGCAACACAGAAACTGGGGCCCGAAGGATGAGAAGGAGAGAGCCAGGCACAAGTGAGAGAAAGGATGACCCAGAAGGAGGGCACAGCCAGGGCAAAGGCTTGGTAACTTCTGGTGGAAAAGGGGGAAGGAGAGACCGGTGTGCGGTCCTGGCCCCACACAGGGTGGCCAGGACTGGGGTGGATGCCGTTCACTGCCAAGTGCTCTCCAGGGCCCCCAGCACACACTATGGAATGGGTTTGATACCCCAGGCCACTCCCAGCCCCAGCCCCATGCCCTCTTCCTGAGCACCCTCGCCAGCCTGGGACCAACTCAGCATTTCAGGTTCAGCTCCCCTGTCTCCAAGGAGACCACACTGCCCCCATGACTTTCCCCAGAATCCTTGAGTAAAACCCACACACCTTAGTGTGGCAAGGTGCTAATCGCCAGGACGCTCTCGATTCCGAAAGGCGCCAAGGAACAGGTGAGAGCTTCCCTGGTGGCTCAGATGGTGAAGAATCTGCCTGCAGTGTGGGAGAATTGGGTTTGATCTCTGGGTCGGGAAGATCTTCTGTAGAAGGGAATGGCAACCCACTCCAGTATTCTTGCCTGGAGAATTCCACGGACAGAGGAGCCTGGCAGGCTACAGTCAATGGGGTCGCAAAGAGTTGGACATGACTGAGTGACTAACACACACACGCACTCGAACAGGTGAAGGAGCATGGGCAGGCATGTGAGCCAGGTGTAGGATGCTGGCCCCCCTCAAGCAGGGGCTGAAGCCTTAGTTTCCCTGTCTGAACAATGGGTGGTTCCCGCTGCCTCCCGCAGAAAGCTCAGGAACCCCCATGCCTCCAAGGCAGAGGTCAGTGGGGCACCCCCATGCCTCCAAGGCAGAGGTCAGTGGGGCCACAGGCGTGGGCAGTGGGAATCTGGCAAGGTTTCTTGTCCCCTGCCCTGCCCCCCTCACCCCATCCATCCCCGGGGGAACTGGGCTGGATAATGCCTAGGGGCTGGTTGGGAGGTGCCCCATGTTTGCACAAGCTGCCCCGGAATGTGGTGGGACAGGCCCCTGGGGGCCCTGAGTCAGGAGCTGTGGGCACCCGGCCAGGAAGGGGAAGGGCTGCCCTGGACAGGTGGCACCAGCCCTGGGGGTGGACGGGTACAGGGCAGGGAGAGAGGGTAGTGGGGGGCCCGGGTGGGAGAGGTGCAGGGCAGTCAGGCTTGGTCCAGGGTTGGGGGCTCAGCCTGGGCCCAGGGTTCAGTCTAGAATAGAGGCTCAGAGCAGAATTGGGGCTCAGCTTGGGGCTGGGGTTTAGATTAGGGTGGACACTCATTCATTCACTCATGAAGTCCCTCGTGGTCAAGCCAAGGCTCTGTCCCTGGGGCCTGGGCAAGGCGGGAATGTGGACTTCCTGTGCCCCATTCATCTGGTCCCTGGCCCTAAGATATCCTTGCTCCAAAAAGGGCACCACTATTCACAAACCCAGGTCCCCAGCCCACACCCAGCGCCCATGGATGGCTGCCTTCTCACCCCCACCCCCAGGTAAGCCTTCCATCACCCCTCAAACCTACCCCCAGTCCACCCAGCTCACTACCCCCAGGACCAACCCTTTGAATCCACCTCCAAATGTAGCCATGGGACCACATCCCTCTCCTGCTCAGACCCCCACCATGACTCCATAGTGCGCCTGCCATGCAGACCCAGTGCCCCTGACTTTGGCTCCTCTCTGCTCCAATTCTCTGGACTCCAGCCTCATGGAGTCCTAAAGTACACCACACAGTCCCTTGCCCCCTAGGCTCCTTGTTCTTTGCCCACTGACCATTCATCCTTCTGGTCACACCCAAGTGTCGTTGCCCCAGGGAACCCACCCCAGAGAAGGGAACTCACCCCAAACTCTTCCGATAACCCGACAATGGAAAGCATGAAGCTGGGGCTCCAAGCACCCTCCTGGCCCACTGACTCCCCAGGACAAACCAGGTCCAATCACTGGGTCCCCTCCCCTCCTTACGCCCATGGCTCTGAGCACCAGGGAAGGCAGGCTGGGGGGTGGGAGCACGGCCAGCAGAGCTGCTGCTTCGTCCATCATCCGCTTTTTGCCCTCCATGGCCAGCACTTCCTCTTCTGCAGAGGCTAAAAAGCCCCTCACCCCATATCCAGGTAGAGGCCCTGGCCCCAGGCCCAAGCAGCACACCCTGCAGAGACCTCCCTCCCAGAAGCCGGGGAGAATGAATGAATGAATGAGTAAGGGAACCCCAATCAGATCTGTGTGGGAGGAGTCACGGAGAGCATGGACAAGCCAGGGCCAGGCCCCACGGGGGTCCAATGGCCCATCAAGACCCCAGCTCTAGGCAGTTGTCCCCCACCCTGTGCCCCCCCAATTAGGGACCATGAACCGAGGTTTGTGTACGGGGTCTGGCTTGACTGATAAGGGCCCCTCCCTTCCTCCTGGGCTAAGGAACAGCAGGGCGGGGCTGGGTGGGGTGGGAGTGGGAGAGTGCGTTTGGGGGGTCCGTTCACACCCAGGAGAAGGTGCCCACTCTGAAGACAAATGAAAATGATGTCAGAAGAGTGGCCCTCAAGTCCTAAATCCATGGTTAACTGCGGTGTGCCCATCTACTGTCTTCTGGAAGTTTCCATCACCATTCCTGTGTTCTGCCCCAGCGACCCCACTCACTAGTGGGATTCTGTCCTCGGCATGGGTTTTCCCAACCAGAGTTGGGGTTGTCTTCCTCTCAAGGTTCCCAGCCTGGGACAGCACACAGTAGGTGTGACTTGGGTGGAGGAAGGAAGCCCCCACTGGGGGAGGCAGGTCCGTGGCTCCTGCCTGGCCCCAGGCCCCTGGCGGGCACCAGAGGAAAACAAAGGCCGCAGTCAGACAGGCGGGGGTGGGTGGGCTGTGGGCTGCCCTCGAGGGGCCCCTGGCACCAGCTGCTGGCTGCCTGTCCCTGTGCCAGTGCCCTGTAGGGCACACCCGGGCCTCAGGGCTGGGCAGAGGCGGCAGCCAAGGCGGGGTGGTGGTCCCCCTTGGGCTGCTCCACCCGGTGACTCAGCCCCAGGCTGGGCCTCCCCAGGGAAGACAATGGTGGCCTGTGGGTGCTGGGAGAGCCTCCTGGCAGGTGTGAGCCCCAGGTGGACTGGACCCCAGGGAGGAGCTCTCTGAACCTCAGTTTCCTCATCTGTATAATGGGTTTATGGGTTTAATCACTCAGGATTGAGGACCTGACAGCTGAACATATGGATAGAAGAAGCACATTTGGGACTAAAACAGCGGGCCTCTGACAGTTCATCTTGCCTTGGAGGAAAGGGACTAGACAAGTCATAATCACCACAGTGATCCAACACCCAGCACCAAGCTTGGCATACTGTTGGTGCTCAATAATTGCATGGCCTATGAATGGATCATTTACCCCCTTCAGGGGGTGTGTCAACTCCAGGAATACTGGCCCCAGCTGTGTCTGTACAGGTTAGACCCTTAGCACTGTCAGGGGAAAGCGTGCTGGCCCACCTTGAGTCGGCTGGGGGTCCAGAGGGACTGCACCCCCAGCCTGGTCCTCAAGAAAGCCTCCCAGGATAGAGGCAAGCCAGAGCAGACCCTGGACTTGTGGGATCAGGTTTGGTGTGGGGAAAGGCTGTGGTCTGGGAGCCCTCACTCCAGAGATTTGGGTATTCCAGTGGGGAGAGGCCACAGGATGGAGGCACATACCCTTGGCACCTACACAGTGACCATCACTACACTCTCCCATTTTCCTGATGGGAAAACCGAGGCCCAGAGAGCGGCAAGAGCTTGCCCAAGTGATCCCAGGAGGGATGAGGGATTTGAACCCAGACCCCCCCAAACCCTCAGTCCCTTCCTGAGGCCTGTGGCACATGGCAGCATTTTGGCGCTGAGGGTCAAGGTGAGGGTCAGCCCGGTCCCCATGTAGCAGGAAGAGGCTTTATTAGGAGCCGGCTGAGCTTCCCTCCTGCTCTGGAGTCGTCTCCCCTTCCCCTTCCCCCTGGGCTCCCACTTTTCTCCCTTGCTTTCAGTCCTGCTCTCTGGATCTAGGGCCTCCCTGACCACCCTGAACTGTGGGGAACTGGGGCTCCAGATGGGGTGGAAAAGCCTTCCAGGCAGACGGCATAGCCATGGCAATGGCCTGGAGGTAAGAGTGAGCCTGGAAGGTTCTGAAGGCCACTGTGGCTGGAGCCACTTGGGCCAGGGGGACATTGTCTTCTTCTCAGCCTGGAAAGGACTCTGATTTTATCTCTGCGGACACAGGGGTGGGGGTGGGGGCATAAATCGTGTTAGAGTGTGTTCATTTTCCTTTATAATAATTATTATTTCCATTCTGTAGGGTCTACGGTTCCCAAAAGCTCAAGAGCTCCTGGCTGTGGGGTGAACTTGGGATCTAAGTGAACTCACAGAGAGTCAGAAAGCTTTGTGAGGTCTCAGCTCAGTTCAATTCAGTCGCTCAGTTGTATCCGACTCTTTTCGACCCCAGAACTGCAGCTGAGACTGTGAGGTCTCAGTCCAGCTCAAACTCAGGCCCAAATCCTATTTAACAGATGAGTAAATTGAGTCTCAGGCAGCCAAAGGCAACCAGCAAGTCAGAAGCACAGAGCGGGTTCCACGCGGAACTCTCAGAACCTGAAACGGAGCTAACAGCCATGGCCGCGAGAGAAAAATAGGTCTGATTCATTCTCTCCGGGCATAGGATGCCCGCTCGCAAAACCCAGCACTAGGGAGCAGACCTAGAAACTCAGATACGACCAAGACGAAGAGACTGTGCGGGCGGCCACGCAAACCCGAGAATAAAACACCAGCTGTTCCCCGCCCCCCACAGCTTCTCGCGGCCTTCAGCTCGGAGAGTCCCGCCTCTTCGCTAGGCCGAGCGAAGTGGGCGGGGCGGGGGCGGGGCCTAGCCACGAACGGCAGGTAGCCTTGCCAATCATGCTTTCGCTACCTCCGATTGGCCCCGGCCTCTCCGCCTTATCTTTCCATCTCACGGCCCTTCCCACTTGCGTCACAAGTATAGCCTAGCTCTCGTGCGCCTCCGCGCTGAAAGATAGTTCCTGCCCCCGCGCTCCCGCCGTTGGTCGACAGATCCCCGGCGCTCCCGTTCCAGGCGCCGGGCTCCGCGGGTCCGCAGCAGCGTCTAGCGTGCGCGTATGGGCGGCCGGCGGCGGCCTGGCGAGCAGGCGGTGGCGGAGGGCTCCGCGAGAAGCGACGGGGCGGGGCTTTTGGGGCGGGGCCTGGCGTGGACGGGGCGGGGCGCGGGGCAAGGGGCGGAACATGTCTCCCGCCGCAGGAAGATGAGGCAGCGGCCGCGGGCGTAGCGGGCCGGACCGAGCCCAGCGACGCGGCAGGAGGGCACCGCGGACTCCTCGCACGCCGTCTCCGTCAACTCCAGGGCCGCGCGCAGGGCCCGTGGGGCGGACACGCGGGGAGCCGGGCCACGCGCCGCCGCCCACGCGCGCCCCTCGGGGCCGCGACGCCTCTTTGTCCGGGGGGGCCGTTCATGCCACCGCCCCCCGCGCGTTGCGGGCCGGGCCGCACCGAGCAGGTGAGCGCGCTGGGACCCTCCGCTGTTTGGTGCCCAGCGGACCGGGCCCCTCCGCGCGGCGCCGGGACGCCGGGATCCGGGGACGCCGGGCGGGGGCGGGCTGGGCTGGGGGCGGCGCGGCCGGAGTCATTGTTCTCCAACTTTGCGCGCCGGAGGGGGCCGACGACGTGGAGAGCGCGCTCGGGCCCGCGCGTCCCCGCCGACCGGCACTTCGGGAAAGTTTGCGGAGCTGGGCGGGGGTGACGCGGAGCCGCCCAACTTTGCGGCGGGGCAGTGGCGCGGAGGCCGCGGGCGTCCCCTTCCCCGGGGGCCCGGCCGGCGGCGGAGTTTGGAGGGGAGCGAGCGAGGGAGAAGGAGCGTCCTTTTGTCTGCGGGGAAGGTGCGCCGCGCGCCTGCGGGCTCGGGCCGGGGCCGGGCTGGGGGACACATCTGCTCTGCGCTCCGCGGGCGCGGGCGGCGGGTGCGCCCCGAGCTTCAAAGGGCTCCTGGGCCGCGCCGCGCCGCCCGCACCGGCTGCGGGGGGTGGGGTGGGGATTGGTTTCCCGGGCCCCCTTCCCCCCCCAGCCCCGAGGACGACGGTCCTTCCCCTCTCTTCCCAAAGTGGCTTCGAGCCCCCAAAAGTCCTCGTGACACCCTGGAAGTATCTCAGCTCCCCCAGAGAAGCATGTTTCAGCCCCCCCTCAGGTCTGCTTTTAAATCGGTTTCAACCACCCCACGAAGAAGTGCGGTTTCGTACTCCTCAAAAAAAAAGTCAGTTTCACACGCCCTCCAAAAAAGAAAAAGCTTCGCGGGGGAGGGGGTGCGCCGGGGCATCCGTTTCACACCCGTCTCCAGTTGGCAAACAAAGCGGGGGTTTCTCCGCTTCTGAAGTCGGGTCTCCCTCGACCTCGGAACCCTAGCTTCCCTCGTGGCCCCCACGGTTTCTGCTTGCCGCCCCCGCCCCCCTGGGGGCCCGGGAGGAGGCCCTGGAGGGGCTTCCCTGTGTGACTGTGGGACGGGGACCTGCTCTCCTCTCTCTTCTGGGTGTGGGATGGTGCCTGGCAGGTGGATTCCCCCTTATTCTAGAATGGAGCCCCTAGGGACCTTGTAGGGTGGGGGAGACTCGGGTCTTGGGACCCCCTTCCCCCAGGGCAAGAGATATTTTCAAAGTTGCTTAAAAATAATTGCTGGATACATCGTAACAATAAAACAATCTAGGGTGGTGTTTCTCTTTTCAGAGTTCGGTTGTTTTTCGTGGTGGGAAGCTTTGTGGGTCGGTCCCTGCTCGCGGCACCCCCGCTGCCAGTGTAGTCGTGGGACAGGAAGGGGGCTTCGCAGTCTTACTTGTGGATTTATTTTGCTTTGAATTTGGGGGTGACCAGGCCTTCAACGTGTTCTGACAGCTGTTGGGGGGGGGTCACCAAGTTTCCCTTGGGGCGGGGCCGGGTCGCCCCTCCTCCTTCGCGGGGGCGGGGCCGGGGCTGGTGGGAAGCGTGCGGGTGGGAGGAAATAGGAGAGGTGGCGGGGAAAGGGGCGGGTTCTGACCGATCTGGGAAGGGACCACTCCTCCTCGCCTTCAGTGTAACATTTGCAACTTGATTCCTTGGTGGTCGCTGAGGGAGTTCAGGGGATCTGCTCTGTGCTGCCCGAACCCCGTTGTTCAAACTCCCCCATGGCCCTGGGGAGGAGTCTCTAGGGGCCCCAATCCCGGAATCCTGGCTGCAAAGGACCCAGACCCTGGAAGCATTTAGAGGGGCTCTTAAACAGCCTCCCCATCTGTCCACCTCGGCCGTCCTCACTCATGCCTCTTCTCTCCTTCCTCCTCCCCTCTGCCTGCACTTGTGGTGGCCACCACGCAGGGCTGTGTCTAGGCCTAAGGACCTGACCCCGGCCCCTCGTTGCCACTGGAGAATGAACCAGTCGCAAAGGATGGCGCCTGTAGGCACGGACAAGGAGCTCAGTGACCTCCTGGACTTTAGCATGGTGAGCGACCCTACCCACCCTTCCTCTCCACCCAGCTCTCCACGGCCCCAGGACCATGGGAAGAAGCCACTACCAAAAACATCTCCAGTATCTGGACCTCAAACTTGTTTGGGTCAAAGGACCCCAGGTGGGGCTGGGGAGATTTGGGGAGCTGCCAATGGATGGGTTGACACCCCTACAACAGGGTGCAGCTTCAGGGCACCTGTCACCCAACTGTATGCTTTGGCACAGAGTGGGTCCAGCCCACTCCTTTACAGCTGGGGAAACTAAGGCCCAGAGTAAGGGTGGGGCTGCCCAGGGCCCTCAGTTCCTCCTTGTGGAGGCTCGGCCCTGAGACCCCAGCTTGCTTTAGGCATGCAGTGATCTTGACAGTGATCTTGCTTCTAACCTATAGGATGGTGTGATCAGGGTTATTCACAGCACTGTCGGTGCATAAAATGGGAGTGCCCAATGCTTCAGTGCCCCGTGTGGAGGCCTTCTGTGAGTGGTTAGAGGAGACACACAGTGGACGTGTAATTGTTCATTTATTTACTCACATGAAAGCCAGTGCGCAGTGTCACCAGGAGCTGGGGTCATAAGTGACCGGAGACCTTGAGAGCAATGCACAGGAATTTGGGGGGATGGGAGTGTGGGGTGTGGCAGAGGATGTCCCTACACTTCCTAGGCAGTGTGCTGCACCAGCCACAGCCTTTTCCCTGGCCAGGTGGATGGAGCTTCAGAGAGGGTGCTGGCTTCCAGAGGTCACATAGCTCAGACAGGCCTGCGGGTGGGGGCTGGAAGCTAGAGCTTCCCTTGGAGGAGTGGGGGCCTTGGTTTGCCCATCTGTAAGGTGGGCTGCCTGTGACAGAAGTAAACCTGGGGACTGTGTGTGGACTTCCTAAATCCTGCCCCTCTCCCTGCCCCACTGAGCACCATTTTGGTTTGATTCTTTCGGTCTGAATTTGATCATCTGCCGGTACAAGGCCTAGGCCACTGAGGTCTGTCAAAAACAAAAGTCCCTAAGCTGAAGCCACCCTGCGGAAAAACAGCCCCCGGGACAGAGCGGCCGCGGCTCCGGAAGGGCCAGGCTGGTATTTTTAAGCCCCGTTTTATTTTTTCCTCCGCGGGTGAGTAACCAGGGGTGCTACTCAGTTGTTTTTTTGTTAAACTGACAAGTCACAGACTATTGGGCTGGAACAGACCAGCTTACGGGTCAGGGGAGGGGGTGGCCCCTTCCCCCTGCCACCCGACAGCCCTAACCACTTGCCCACCTCCCCTTTCTGTCCGGAGGATCCAGACCGCCCCCTCCCCCACCAGCTCAGAGCCAGCAACCCACTTCTTAGATAAGGAGACTGAGGTGGAGTGGGAAAGGTGCCCAGTGTCTATCCTCCGGGGAAACCCAGAACTGGATCTTTTTCACCCTCCTTGTCATCATGGGGGGAGAGGCCCAGAGACAGCCCCGGTTGCGGCTCACAGCTCTGCCTCCCACCTGCCCCATAGAAGTTGACTTAATTTGTTTTCTTAAAACAACCTAATTTCGACTAAAACAAAAGATTTCAAAGGGAAGCATATCTTTGGGGCAGGTCCATGTGAAGGAAATGAGGTAACTGTCACTTAAACACCAGAGAAGAAAGCTGCCCCCAGCTGTTAGGATCCATGTCCTCCTGGTCAGGGGCTTCCTGTTAGATGGGTGGTCCTGAGTGCATGTGGGCTCTGAGCGCTGTCCCCTAGGTGGGCCTGAGGTTGTCCCCAGCCTGATGATGGTCTGGAACGACTGGGGGCTGGGGAGGGTGCTGTGGGCAGGCGCTGGCACAGTGGTTCGACTGTATTCCTCTGAGCCCTGTGCATGCCCACGTGCGCTTGGGTTTCACAACAGCCCACGCGTCCTGAGCCCTGAGTCCCATTTCACCGAAGGAAACACTGAGGCTCTGAGCAGTGTGGGGGCCTGTCTGGGCTGATCACAAGACATGAAGCGCCTACAAGACACGGCCCAGTGCCCCCTGTGGCAAGTGCCACGTCAGCGGCCCCCCGGCACCCTGGAGGATGAAACAGAAATAGAATTGAGCCCCTGCTCCTCCGGAGGGGCTTGACTGATGACCCCCAGACCTGCCCCTCCCCCAGCGCAGGCCTAGGGTCCCCAGCGGGAAAGGAGCCCACCTTAAGGACAAGGCCCTGGGTCCAGTGAACACCGTACTGCCCCCAGAGGGGACACAAACCCGAAGAACCCACATCCAGCCTGGGTGCTCACCTGCCATGAGCCTCTGCACTCACCCTGCCAGCTTAGCCTGTGGCCTCAGTTTCCCGTTCTATAGAATAGGGTGTGCAGGCAGAGACCCCCTTCCTGGTCCTTCCCCAGGCTCATGATGCTACCCCCAACAGTCACACCCACAGATCCCACACCCTCACCACCTGGTTGGCCAGGGAGGGTTTGGGGGGCCACAAGCCGCTCTGCAGTTAAGTCCTAATCCCTGATTCAGGCCAGTCTGAGTCACTTGGGGCACAAAAAGAACCTCTGAACTCAGACCCTTGGGGCAGGGCAGAACTGTTTTGTTTTTTTCTATGGCACAAGGGTTTGTTGATGTTGGGTTTTCCCAGTTAATGCTGCTAAGCTGTTTAATCTTGAGGGACTTAACACTGTGGGTTTGGGTGAGTGAGTGGGGAGGCTGGTGGGGGTTGGGGGTGATGTTCCCACACTGGGTGCCCCCACCCTCAGGAGAACTGCCCAGTCACTGGCAGGGAGGGGTACAACCTCGGAGCACAGCCCAGAATGTGGGGCTCCTCCCCGTCCCGGCAGTGGAGCCTGGGTGTCCTTCCCTCACCCTGCCACTCGTGGGGTCAGACACAAGGAGAGATGGAGCCAGGCTGGTCAGGGAAGGTCAGGGTCAGAGGCTGGAATAACAATGCCTGGGGATCCACCTGAGGTATAAATGATCACTTTTATTTAAAGCTGGAACTTAAAAGTGTATCCTTTCTAAGAGTAGGGATTATATCAAGTGCCCCATAGGTTAATTCATCTCTGGAAAGTGGTAAACAGGAGTTTTCGAATCCCATTGGTGACCGTGATCTGGGATGTGCTCCCTGGGGGTGGGGGTCCCAGTGGGACAGGACCCCGGCAGAGCTGTGATCCCCACTTACCTTCTCCCTCCCTCCCTGCAGATGTTCCCGCTGCCTGTGGCCAACGGTAAGAGCCGGCCGGCCTCCCTGGCCGGGACGCAGTTTGGAAGCTCAGGTAGGAGGACCCCACTGCCTCCCGGCTTTGTGTTTGAGGGAGGAGATCGCCTCTTGGAGGGTGGGCCAGGCAGCCCGGGACCGCTACTGTGGGGGGCTGGTGGACCAGGTACCAAGGGAGGAGGTGTTCGGGGGCAGTGCTCAGGCCCACCAGGTGGTGTGGAGATGAGGGGCCTGGGGCAGTGTTTCCAGGCTCCCAGGTAGGCGTGGGATGGGGCAACAGTGAGCCTGAGGGAAGCTGGAGAACCAGCCGTTGTCATGGTCTTGTGATCTGCCATGGGGCTAGGGGAGGGAGTCCAGTGGTTAGCGCAGAGTTGCTGTCCGGGCTAAAGTGGGCACTTGGGCCTCCAAGGTCTCCCTGGCCCCAGTGGGTTCTGGGTCTCCAGTCCCTCCCCAGGGGGTAACCCGAGGCCAGAAGGGGTGTGGTGTGGAACCCCAGCTCTCCGCATCCTGCCCAGCTCCTGGCCGTTCTTGGTCAAGTGTGTATTTGGCACTTTCTGTATACGAGACCAGGCTCTGGGGTGAGCGACTGGCCTGGTGTGCTCTAGATCTGGGGGTTTGAGTGTGCACACGGGATTGTCCCTGCCACTCCTGGATGAGATGGTCACCCCTGTGGCACCAAGTACAGAGGGTGGACAGGGAGGACAGACAGGCCGCAAGTAGCTTACAGCAGGGGTTAGGCAGCAGAGTGCTGGGGGAAAGCTACTCTGTAGCCGGGCAGAAGGGCCGTCTCCAGGGAGATGTCTGAACTGAGGCTTGTGAATGCCGAGCCCCCGGGCAGGACAGTTCCTGGGGTGCTGGAAGAGCAGAGGGAGGAAGGGTGGGCAAGTCGTGGAGGGCCTAGTGGGCTCAGGGGAGGACTCAGGCTTTTCCCCTAGGGAGATGGGAGCCCTGGAGGGCTGTGGGCAGAGAGACGGTTGGGGAGAAGGGCTGAGGGTCGTCTCCTTGGCGCTCTGTGTGGACTTTAGTCTCTTTCTATGGCCCTGGGATGGAGGCTGTGTCCTTTCACGTCTCTGGGGTCACGATAGAAGTTTCTGTCTTCTCCAGATTCCACTGAGGTGGCTGAGGGGAGCCAGCTGGAGGTGGAGGGGTTTCAAGGCTGGTTTGTGCTCACTTACCCCCACTCCCTAAAGGTGGGGGTGGTATTGTCTGCTGCTGCCCGGCACTGGCCTTCCTCTCCGCCGGAGGAAGTGGCCTCAGGGCTGGCTGGCGTCCTCCTGAAGTGTGGAAATCCCCACCGGCCACCCTGCCCCCCAAACAACCCTCAGGAGCTGGGGGTGCTGCTGCTTTCCTGCTTCAAGCAGAAGGCCAAGCCCTGGGAGGCTTCCTGGAGGAGGTGGCGCTGTCCTTCCTCCTCAGGAAGGTGAGGTGGCTCCCTCACCTTCCCCCAGGCCTCTTGCTGACTCTCTTCCCTTTTCCAGGGTTCACTTGGGGCCAGGAGCCCCCAAGGAAAGTCCTCCAAGACACCCCACACCTGGCCCAGCCTGGGGACCCCCCTGTGGGTTTTTCAGAGTGATTTTCCGTGGTTCCTGCAGGCCCATTTCACTTACAGCCCCACCTGACCGTGTTGGATGGGAAAGGTCTGGTCTTGACCCCTTGTATGTCAGGGCTAAGCTTTCTTGCCCACGAGGGTGTGGTGTGGCTGTACCAGCCCCAGAGGTCCCCAGTTTGTTTCAACCCATTAGTGCTGCCAGGAGTGGGGGAGGGGACATGGGGCCGGGAGCCCTAAGACCTGAACTCAGGGGCCCCCTCCTTGCTGTCCTGTCAGACACAGGGCAGGCCGTGTCACCTGACCCAGGTGACGTGCCTGCATGCCTCAGTTTCCTCATCTATAAGATGAGTCTCCCTGTCAGCTGATTCGATGAGTCCTTGGGCATGAAAGTGCTTTAAGACCTGAGGCATGGGGCTGTCTCCATGTCTGCCTTGAGCTCACGGTGAAAGGGGGGTCCTGCTCCATACACGAGAGCCCCAGGAACAGAGACTGGCCCCTTTGAGGGGCTCTCCCCTGCTCCTTCCCTGGTGGAGTTGGAGACCCCAGGAAGATGCCAGGGATGAATGTTGGTGGTCAAACTGCAGGATAGGCCTTGGGGAAGCCCCCTGCTTTCTGAGCCTGGGTCACCGCCCTCCAGACAGGCAGGGTGACCTTCAGGGGATGAGAGCTCCAGGGGGTCCTGCCAGCCCGGTTCTCCCCTCCCGCTCTGTACATCCTGGCTCAGTGTTTGCTTAGAATTCATTCAAGTCCACTTGCATTTTCCTAGACCTGCTCCGAAAAAGCATTTTGCACCAGGAGAGCAGCTGCCCAGGCCATGGGGAGGGGTCTCCAGCGAAGGGGTCTCTGGGCGTGTGGGCTGAGCAGCCGCCCTGCAGTCTGTGCTATCTCTGTCTAGACTGTCGGCAGCATTGAAGCCACGCTGACCTGACGCGGAGGCTTACTTGTGTTAGATCAGAAGGCTGTAGAATAAGAATAGTTTTTCCACCCCCTCCCTTTTGGGAAACCCCGAGGCACAGCTGTCTCAGTGGCAGCACCTCCTGTGCCAAAAACTATAGGGTCAAGGGCCCCCTAACCAGAAACATCAGGAGGCGCTGGCTGACCCCAGAGGAAGGGCTTCTCTGTTGTCATGTCTCTGCAGCTCTCCTGGTTTGTGTTTCTAATGTTTATAACACAGTCTTGGTACAAACCTCACAGGCAGGCAAGGCGGCGTCCACGCTGGGTCAGCACGGATGTGTGGTTACAGCCTCAGCCTAAGCTCCAGACCAGAACCGCTGGCTGTGGACCTGTGTCCATGGTGAGGATGTCCTTCTGGCATCCCAGGGTCGGCTCTTCCCCACCTCTTCCAAATCTGCCTCTGTAGCGGGCGTTAACTTGTTAATGAGCAATCGCTCATTTCCAAAAGCATTATTTTTCCAAAAGCATATTGGTCAGATGGGTTATTTTTTTATGAATTTCTGATCACTGTCTTGAGCCCTCCTCCCTTTTTACTTGGATTTAGTCAGCTTTTTATTTTGAAATTACAATATATTCACAGGAAGTTGTAAAGAAATGTGCAGGGCAGCTCCAAGCCCCTCCCTAGCCTACCCCCTCCCAGCCTCCTCTCATATGACAAGGAATCAGGAGACTGACCATGGTACAAGCCACAGAGTTTATTCAGTATTTTAGTTTATTAATGAGTCCTGCGTGCACCATTTGTGTGTCTGTGGCTCTGTGCAGTTGTTTCCCACGTGTAGCACCATGAAGCCACCCCCACGGTCTCTTCAGGACTGTTCCATTGCCCTACGACCTCCCACCTGCAGCCACTCCCCCCTCGCCCCCACCTCACCCTGGCAACCCTTGATTTCCTCTTCTCCATCTTCCCAACTTCGCTGTGTTGAGGAGGTTGCATACATGGAACCACACAGCACGGAGCCTTCTGGGGTCAGCTTTTTCCACTGATCACACTTCCTTGGAGACCTATCCAAGTTGTTGGATCAACAGTTTGTTCCTTTTTATGGCTGCCTGATGAATTTTTGAACAACAGCAATAGTAACACTTACCAGCAACTTATATCAGCATTTCTCAAGCACTGTACTCCAGGAACCAACCCTAGATCCTTCATTCTGAGTCCTCAGTCCTCCCGGGGTGGTGAGACAGGTGCAGTCATCTCCCCCATTATACTTAGGATAAAGCTGAAACTTTGAGAGTTTAGTAAGCATCCCAGCTAACCACCCAATGCTGTATTCTCTTTGTAGTGTCCTGTGCCCCTGCCCTATACGGGTCTTACTGATTTGCAAGAGCTTTTTATAGGAAGGGTATTAGTCTTTTGTGATCTGTGTTGCAGCCTTTTTCATAAGTTTTCATTTATAACTGTTGCTGATGTAGATTTTCAATTCCTCTCAGTGGTTTACAGGTTTCATTTTTATGTTGTCAAGTCTTTCCACTTGTTCTAGCCTTGGTGCCATTTCTGAGAAATTTTTAAGAATTAGATGACAGTCCATTCTGCAGGGCAGATGTGACGGTCATGAATGTACCTGTTCCTCATTCCATCAGACTGAGGAATATACAGGAAAAGACGCTGGAGGGCAGAAAAGGATGCCTTTACAGCTTTTGTGAGAGCAAAGAAATGAAAAATAAGTGGGAGGTAGAGAACCTCAATAATGGAGTGATCAAGATTGAACTTACATAGCAGTTCCTGGCCAGTGGCACACATGGCCAACCTAACCTGCTAACCTGTGGGACTGCTCAGAACAGACACTCTTGGGCCCTGGACCCAGAGATACTGATGAAAAGCCTGGAATGAGGCCTGAAAGGCACCTTCAGTTAGAAGAACTATCCTTCAAAGGCCATGCCCTGTAAATAGGGATCACACTTCTTATAAAAATTGATCACATACCAAGCATAATAAAAGGAGGTAACCAAAAAAAGTGACCAAAATATAATTCCTCATATTCCTTGAGAAGAATGCAGTAAAACTACAAATAAAAGACCAAAAAATGCAGAAATAAACAAAAAGCCTAACTACTTGGAAATAACAAAATTCCTTTTTGTCTGCCTCTTGAGTTAAAGAGGAAAGTAAAACACAGCTAGGCTAGACAGAAATCAGCAATAACGTAAACATAAGAAACAGGTGCAGCCAAAGCTGCACTTGAAGAGGAATCATAGTCTTTGACAGTCTTCAGATACAATGGAAAGAAGTGGAGTAAGCCTTTAATTTAGGAAGTTCTAGAACAGAATAAGGAGAAGGCCATGGCACCCCACTCCAGTACTCTTGCCTGGAAAATCCCATGGACAGAGGAGCCTGGTGAGCTGCAGTCCATGGGGTCACTAAGAGTCGGACACGACTGAGCAACTTCACTTTCACTTTTCACTTTCATACGTTGGAGAAGGAAATGGCAACCCACTCCAGTGTTCTTGCTTGGAGAATCCCAGGGACCGGGAAGCTTGGTGGGCTGCCTTCTATGGGGTCGCACAGAGTTGGACATGACTGAAGCGACTTAGCAGCAGCAGCAGAACAGAATAAACTCAAGAAAATCTTTCTTGGTGGTTTGATATGCCTCAGAGCATTTCCTAAATTGCCATTTAGCCATGAATTTTTGCTTTGTATTTTTACTTTGCTATAAAAATATAAATATTTTACTTCTGTACTACCCAGTGTTAGTTACTATAGCTTTGTGGTGTTTTTTTATAGTCTTACGTCAATTTTTGTTTTCCAGGTCTCCCACCCACATATTTTGAGATATGCTGATTCTTTTTTTGATCTTTAGAATAATTATATCTCCTCCCATCCCACATCCCTTCAAAAACAAAAAACCTTTCAGGATTTTGATTTTATGTTAAATTCATAGATAAGTTTAGGAAGAACTGTTTGTCTTTATGGTATTGCATTTTTACATTGTAAGAACCTGGTGTCTTCTCCCTTAAGTTGCAACCCTTAATATTAAGTTTTTAAGATCAACTTTGAAAACTATTAATTATAAGGCACTTAATCACTTTATAGTTTTTGTTTTTTTCTTAATTTGGTCACATAATTCTGCAGTGAGGGTTGTTTCTAGATGTTTTAGGACTTTGTATACTGTGGTTGGAGAGCCGACTTACTGGAAAAGGCCCTGATGCTGGGAAAGAGTGAGGGCAGGAGGAGAAGGGGACGATGGGATGAGATGGTTGGATGGCATCACCGACTCAATGGATATGAGTTTGAGCAAACTCTGGGAGATAGTAATGACCGGGACTCCTGGCTTGCTTTAGTTCATGGGGTCACAGAGAGTCAAACATGACTTGCAATTGAACAAATGTTGTTTGGGGATCTTTTTTATCATATTTTCTACCTGGTTGCCTCCTGACATCCCCTAATTAGGTTCTTCGCTTGGCTTGGTTTTCCAAGTACACCACCTGCAGGCACCCGGCTTCCTCCATCCTGGTGAGGATGCCATGTGCCTTTTCCCATCAGCCAGTGTTTCTGGAACCACACAGGCGTGTGCTGTTGTGCTGTTTGGCTGTTGTCAGCAGGACCGGGCCTGATTCTGGCTGTTGATTCGAGATAGATCTCTCTGACTCTGTTTATCACGTTCTGGGCGTTTCCTTCTGGTCCTATACAACTATCCACATGAGTGATTGGCATCATCGTGGTGTGTTGGGCATCTCAGGATGGCCCCTGCTGTCCTCCTTCCCCACCTCCTGACTCTGTCCAGAAATTAATGGTGTTTTCTACTCCAAAGCACCCTGAATTTCGCGTTTGGTCTATATCCTTGTTTAACTGCCAGACCAGATCTGCCAGCCTCAGGTTTGCATTTTGCAGGTCATGTGGGGTTCAGCCTTTTTTTTCTTTTTTTTTTTTTTAATATTTGTTTATTTGTCTGCAGTACAGGTCTTAGTTGCAGCACATGGGATCTTTCGTTGTGGCACGTGGGCTCAGTGGTTGGGGCACATAGGCTCTCTAGTTGAGGTGCATGAGCTCAGTAGTTGTGGCACGTGGGCCTAGTTGCCCTGAAGCATACGGGGTCTTTGTTCCCTGACCAGGGATTAAGCCCACCTTCCCTTTGGTGGCAGTCTTGCCAAATTGGAAGGCATAGTCTTGACCACTGGACCACCAAGGAAGTCTCCTTGTGTCTGTTTATTGATTTTTCTTCCAAGGAGTCTACTTCATTGTGGAATTGATGTTTATCAGTTGACTGCTTTTCTCTGCCCTATTTCTGTATTGTTTTATTTTACTTTCTCACTTTCTTTATTTTTTGGCCATGCCACGTCGTTTGTGGGATCTTAGTTCCCCAACCAGGGATCGAGCCCAGGTCCTTGGCAATGAAAGTGTGGAGTCCTAACCAGACCATCAGGGAATTCCCCACTACTTCTGTGTTAAGTCGTCCTTTTTTGTTAAGTTTTTCTTTTGAATTGAAGTCTCATTTGTTTACCTCTGTTCTCTTGAGGGTTATAAATTTCCCTCTGAGGACCACTTTGGCCATATCTTGTTGGTTTCAAAAATGTGTGTTTTCATTATTTTTAAATGTAGATTCTTGATAATATTAAAAAAAAATTTCCCTTTTGGTCAAGTTCTTTCAGAGATTTCCAGTTTTCCAGGTTGGGGGGGTGGAGGGTTTGTTCCTCGACTGGCTCATTTCTGGGTCAGTGACGCAACAAGTAACCACGGCTTGGGCTGTTACCACTTTTGGGGAGGTGCAGGGTCTCCCTGCTTTCCTGAAATGGCCCCCTGTCATTCTTCCTGAGAATGGGCACTTGGACCCAGAGCTGTGAGATCTTCGTCTCCTGCTCATCGCAGTCAGGCTTTTCATTTGTCCAATGTCAAGGACACAGGACAGTGGGGTATTCTCTGTGGGTCCTGCCCACTGTCAGCAAAAACCCACCTTCCATTCCAGTGAGAGTTTGCGCCTTGAATTCAGACTTGTGTGTAAATGTTTTGGCCTCTCCGTTTCACTGGTGTTATTTGGTATGTCTGTGTACATCTGATCATCTTCCCGAGTCACTTGTTCCAGAGCGCTTTTCAGGTTTCAGAAAAGTCGAGTCTGCGTCCCTCTCACTTTTCACACACTGATGGTAGTTTTTCTTCCTTGCACCCGGGTCTGGTGTACTTTGTTGGGTTGAGTTTGGCAGCCTGTGCTGGTGTGCAACTCTGCTGGTGGGGTTCCTCCTGGATCAGGCTGTTTCCTCCCCAGAAGTGAAATTACATCTTTGTGCTCTGCAGGAAAGTGACCTTCCCCTGGCCTCCTGTTTGGTTTGAATATATTGCCACTTTTTAAAAACGTCATTTCTCCTTTCAAGTCCTGTCCTGTGTGTTTGTATCCAGCTGGGAAACATGTGTTCTTGTTATATTAATTCTGCCACTTAGGAGACCTCAGTCTCCTCATCTTTGAAGTGGGGATGATGGCAGCTGCTCAAGGGTTCCTTGGGAGAAACCGTGGGGAGTCCCCCAGGCAGTGCAGCACCTGTGCACTCTGGTGCCCACTCTTGGTGGGATAGTGTCTTAAATTCTGTTTAACGTGTGGGTCAAAGGTGCTCGTTCATCACTTCCTCCTGACTGGAGTGGCCTGTGCTGGGATTACCCTCCTGCCGGGAGTGCTTCCTTCTGGATGATCTACAGGGAGGGGCTGCAGCTGATGTCACCTTGGTCCTGCTTTTCTGGTGAGCGGCACCTGGGCACCTGCCTCCTGTGAGTGGCAGTGGGCTGGGTATGGGATTGGTGCTGGTACTCCCCAGGGAGGCCACTATATACCTCCCTGAGCTTCAGTTCTATGGATTGTGTTATTGCATGGGGATGCGAGTCCGTGGTGTCCAAGAGATGTGCGCATTCCTCCAGCTCCTCACTTTCGCTTTGAGCACCTAGGTTGTTTTTGACTCAGTGTTTTTGAGTTTGGGTGATTTTTCCCTTGTTCTCCCTGGATGCCTGGGGTCTCAGAATGTCCCCTTCCCTGGTGTCTGGGGGCATCCCCAGAGCCCACTCTTGTGTTGATCACCTCTTCTGCATTGTCACTTCTGCCTCCCCACCTCTGATGCTGCTTTTGCGAATTTGCTGCAAAATTATTAGTTTCTCCTGTTTCCTGTCTCCCAGAAGCCTTATCTTCCATCCATTCCAGGGAACCCACAAGCTCTGCAGTTTCCTTGGGAACGCACATGCGACAGTGGTAGTCTTAGGTACCCTTCTGTTTCCTGGGATCGATCCTAAATCCGTGAACATGGCTGTCTTCCGTATTCTGGTTTTGTTTTGCCCTGTGCCTGTTTTTGCAGGGAATTCCTGACTGGGGTTCTGAGCTTAGGTTTGGTGGTGGGGTGGAGTCGAGACCCTCCCACCCGGTCCGTGATAGACTGGAACAGAAGAGGGTCTTTCTGCTGTCGCTTTGTCAGGAATCTGAAATTCATAGGAGGAGCTGGGCAACTTCTGCACCTGAGAGACCCTGTTTCTCTGCATTACCATCTGTTTGTGGGACCCCCTCCTCCACCTGAGGGCCAGCTCCTTCCAGTGGGGAAGCCCCTGGGGTTAGGGGTTTCCACTCCAGGGGTTCATGAGAGGTTGGGTTGGAGTGAAGCCTTGGTTTGGAAATGGTGGGGTGTTACTTCCACTGACTTTCTCTTTAGCCTCAAATCTCCTTGCTTGGGGGCAGTGCGGGAGCCCTTTAGGTGCTGTTAATTTTTTCTCAGGTGTGATCATGGTGTGTGTTGTGGTTTATACCGTTATTATTTAGTTTTTATTTCGGTGGTTCACATGTCCAATGCAGCAGTCGCTAGCCACTTACGTCCATCTGAGTGTGTGTTAATTAGCCCCTGGTGGCGGTGGGAGCTCTTCCCCAGTCCTGGAGGCCACATTGCAGGCAAGTAGTCACCACACGTGACCGCAGGAGGATGGCACAGCAGATGACGTTTTGATGGGTTCAGTAGCTATCGGATCAGTGGAGAGGGCCACGGTGTCTGGAGGTTGTTTGGGGGCTAGCCCTGTGCAGGCATCGCTGGGGACAGAGGGGGCTGGCATGGCGACCTCCCTATTGGGAGACAAAGGGTCATCAGGTGTGGGGACCACCCAGGCAGACCTTGGGTGGGGTCGAGATCTGCTCACCTGCTGGGGGTCAGGTAGGAGTGAGCTGGGAGAGAACTGTGGTCAGGGAGGAGTCTGGTCTCTACCCTGAGGGCAGTGGGGAGCCCTGGGAGAGGCTGGAGGGAGGGAAGAGAGCTAGCCTGGCCAGGGTAGTGGGTGCACAGGGAACCTGGGCAGACCCTGGGGCAGGGTGGTGGCTTGACCCAGGGACACACCCTGGCTGAGCCAAAGTCGGATTGCAGAGCGAGTGTTGGAGTGAGGTGGGGAGAGGATAGCTCCTTGGATTTAGCCTGGGACCCGAGGCCTGGGGCTGCAGGATAGAACTCCCAACAGCCACCATGGCTATACAGCTGCAGGTTTGCGGTGGGGGCACTGCAGGGCCCTGCTCAGGTGCCGTGACCATCTTCCCCACACTCCAAGTACCAAAGTCCACTGGTCTGGCTGCTTTATACAGGGGGACTGGCTCTAGGAATCTCCATGCTCGGGTCAGCTGACCTTTCTGATAAAGAGCCAGACAGTATGTGCAACTAATCTACAATGGCAAACACCGTGGTAGACAGTGCGGGAACAAATTCCTGTGACCTTGTACTAATAAAGCTTTATTGACAAAAGGAGGCAGGGGCTGGACTTGGTCCAAGGTCCTAGTCCTCAGACTTGCTGTGGAGGAATCACCTGGTACCAAGGCCCCATGTCACCTGGCCAAGGAGGCAGCCAGCTGGGGTGCGGGCTGGGCAAGTCCCTCTGTGCCGCACCTAACCCCCCCAGCCTTCTGCTCGGTCCATCTCTGGTCTGTTGCTGGGGTGGGGCCAGGACTGAGCAGAGAGGTGATTTTTCTGGGTACGGCCCCACCACCACTTCATCTCCAGCTTTATTAAAATAAAAGAGTGTGATTGTTTAAAAAAAAAAATACACTCAGACTGTGAAGTCTTATTCTATTAGTACATATTAATTGGAACATGAACAAGGGATGTGTTATGAATATTCATGATGGGTTATTAAAATGTGTAATTAACCAGTAGTGGGGGGAATAACTTAATGGGAGTAGTAGGGGAGGGGTCATCCCTATTTTTGTCGTTTGTAGGAGAGGGGAGGCTGGGACTGGGGGAGGAGATTTTTACCCAAAAGGGAAGAGCAGGGCCTGATTGCCTCTGCCTGAATCTTGTGGGGCCTGTGTTGGCTGGGTCCCTGGGTGTCAGGCCCCAGGAGTGCCCCTCAGCCCTGCCAGGCCTTGGGGTGCAGGGAGGCTTGGCTGTGGCCTTGGACCTGGCCTCCTGCTCTTGCTCGAAGTTCCTGAGGCCTGTTGCGAATGCCCACGGGAATGGGGGACCTAGAACAGAATGAGTTCATCTAGGAGAGGGGCTGTGCCAGAGGGCAAGGGGACAACAGGTAAGCGGGTGTGGAGGGAAACGGGCTCAAGTGCTGGCCCTGTGCCCGAGGTCACTCCCCACCACCAGCTGCTCCAGTTCCCGTAGTCCAAGTGAAGGCCCAGAGCCTTGGGGAACAGACACCCCAAATCTGGTGGCAAATGCTGGATGGATTCACGGAGACCATGGGACCTCCCTGTATGACCCCCTGCTCACCATGGCAGGTCTCAGCCCCCCATCATAATCACACTGGAAATTTTTGATTAGAAAACAAAATCTTAAGTGATCTATATGAATATTCATCAGACCAGAAGATTAATATGCACAATTTTGCAAATTAGATAGCAATTAAACACCGATTCTCTAGGGGAGATGATTAACACAAAGGCACCAAAATAGGAGGCTGCAGTTTGAAGTAAGTTTCTGGTACAGATGAGCAAAGGAAGGCTGGGTGAAGGTTCCCAGCTAGGGTGTTCTTGATGTCCACCATGCAGGGTCAGGGCAGGGGGAGGGGTTGTCCCTTGGCACAGCCTGCAGTGCTGGGCACAGCCCTCCCCCCATCTCTCGCCCAGCCTAGCTTGGGGAGCTTTGACTCAGTGTCAGATGTGGATACCCCCAGTCCTGCAAAGTGGGATGTGTTCATGACCCCACTTACTGAGGAGAGAAACTGAGACACAGGTGGGAGGGGCCCCAGGACTGCTCATTTTTGCTCTTCCGGGTCCTGAGCCCTGTGGCCCCCGATGGGCTGTGTTGGAGACAACCCACCCCTCCCCCATGAAAAGCACGAGCACATGCTGTCTGCCCCTGAACGAGGTGGGGAGAGTCCTGGGCCGTGCCTGGCGCGTGTTCAGGGAGATAAGGGCCCCACCCTGCTCACCCCTCCATCCACGGTCCTTGTCCCCAGTCCCAACTGTGGTTAACCCCTGCCACACCTTGGGCTGGGTGAGCGGGGTAGGCTCCCGTCTTCCAGATTGGATTCCACTTCCCCAGGCGCCAGCCTGTGTGCTTGGTGGGGAGTCAGTGGTGGCTGCTGCTGCTCCTCCTTACAACAAAGGCATGGCCCCACCTTTTGAGTTGGCAGCTACGGGAAAGGGGAGATGAGAGCTCATCCCTTGTTTCCCGCCCCCGTCCCCTAAGAGGCCCAGAGACCGGTCAAGGGCTCCATCTTTCCTGGCAGGATGGGGGCCAGTCCTGGGTGGGTGGAATTGGTCTTCTTGGTACCCGCATATCCAGGGTGCTTGTCACTGGTGGTGGTGTCACTGTGGGCAGAGTTGGGTGGGTGCATCTGGATAGGCTCCAGGGTGGGTCAGAACGGCCTGGAAAGCATCCCAGGTTGAGTAAGGGCCACCCCACCCCTCACCTCTGGCCAAGGGTGGGGGCTGGTGTGGAGTGGGCAGGTGAGGCCCCTGACCCTGCCTTCCTGCCCTACAGGTCTCGAGGACCGGCCAAGTTCGGGCTCATGGGGCACCAGTGAGCAAGACAGTTCCTCCTTCGACCCCGGCCGGGTGAGGGGCCGCTAGAGGCCGAGACCCTTGGTTTCCCTCCCTGGGGTCGTGTTGCATGGGGAAATGGGCCCAGAGCAGTGAGGCTGGAGCCAGCCTGGTCTGCAGGGACTCTGGGCTCTGCATTGTAGGGTCGTGTCCTGACCCAGGTGCCTCCCAAGCCTCTCTCCCAGCCCTGAAGTGGGGGTGCCTCCCTCACCCCTGCTGTCTCCCCGCAGACCTATAGTGACGGTGCCCACTTCGGTGAGTCCCACAGCAGCCTCCCTTCTTCCACATTCCTGGGCCCCGGGCTTGGAGGTGAGTGTCTACATGTGTGGCACCCGTGCCCCTCGCACTTCCCCGCACGCCCACTTGGTCTGGGAGGTTGGCAGTGTACTTGAGTGCCAAGGCTTCCAGAATATCCATCCAGAGAGAGGACATGGGTGGGGACCCTCCAAGTGCACCTGGGAAGTGAAATCCTGACCACTTCAGGACCCGGCTGAGGCCCGTTCGCCCTCCCTGGAGGGCCCACGTCCTGACTGTGGGGATCAGGATCTGGACGAGGGTCCCCCACCCTGAGTCCTGGCTTCCTGACCCTCCGGATAGGGTTGTCACAGAGCCTTCCAAGAACTGGCAGTAATTACTTTTCAGCTACCCAGACCCGAAGGCCCACCCCCATCTTGCTCACCAAGAAGGGACCTGGCCCCCAGGACCCTTGTTCCCATGAGCCCTGGTCTCCCTGTTCTGAGGGAAGCATTGGGGCTGATGGTGGAGTTGGGGTGTCTGGGGGTTGAGAGGGGCTGGGGGGTGGGTGGTGGTTCCCAAGCCAAGGGTCATGGCAGGATTCGCAGTCACTGGGAAGGTGGGTGAACTGGGGGTCCTCAGCCAATCAGCCAGGGTGGGGGGGGCTTTGGGGTCAAGCCCTGTGTGGCTGAATACACTTAAGGAGCCAGATAGATGAGTGTGGCCTGGGTGCGGCCCTGGGAAGAGGGTTGGGGAGAGCAGCGTCCAGCACCTGCTGTATCCAGCGGGCATCTGTGTGCATCTCCCAGCCTGGGAGGTGGGGCCTGATCCAGGGGCCTGGGGTCACCTCTGCACCTGCCATGACAGAGGGTCCCCCTCAGGGTTCTTCTCTCAGCCTCTTCCAACATGGGCAGTTCCCACGGCCTAGCCTGGTCAGCAGGGCCCAGAGCCCAGCTGTGTCCGCGCCCGCCACACGCTCCTGTGGCCAAGGAGCTCAGGGCAGCAGGGAGCCCAGGACACGCCCAGGGAACTAGTGGCGATGTGGGCGAGGTCTCACCTCCTGGGGCCCCTGGTTGTTGACCGGGGCTGGTGCGGCCATGGTGGGGCGTGGTCAGTGAGTGCCAGGGCCCAAGGGTGGGGTCAGTCTTCCAGTGTGGCCCCCAACCTGGTCCGGCTCCTTGACGCGCCCTGCTGGTCCTTCCCTGATGCAGGGGCCTGGTGCATGGCTTAGGCACCTGCTGTATATCCACAGGGCTCTGGTCACTGCGGGTCCCATCCCAGAACCTCTGCTTCCTCTCCTCGTCTCCTCATCTTTGCTTTCAGGATACCCCCTATTTAGTGCCTGCCCCATACTCAGTGTGGGGTGGAAGGGCGGGTGCCCAGAGCCCTGGCTGGGCTGGCCAGCTCTGCTTCCCACAGCCACCCGCCCTGGGAGGAAGGAAGTTCACTCTCTGGACTGTAGGGCAAGTCCCTCTGGCCTCTAGGCCTTAGTTTGTTCATCCCTACTTGGGCCCATTGTTGCCTGCCTGGAGGGGTCATGGGAGGTTGAGCTGTTGGGTGCGGCCTGTGGGGTATCTGCATATTGGTAGGAGCATGGTCCATCTGCCTGCTCCCTAAACTGCGTTTGTTCCAGAAGTCTACTTGGAATTGTCCTTTAAAATAAAAGGGAAAAAATAAAATAAAAGGGAGATTTCCCCCCGCAGTTTGAGAATAAATCATGTTAGTCAGTCAGACATTCTGAGTCCTTACTCACAGTAGGGCTGAGTACGGTCCACCCTCAGTCAAAGTTGGTGGTCAGCAGAAGCCAGAAACAGACTTGCATGGCTCAGGTACTGATTGGTCCCGGGACCTGCTTCAGACGAGGCTGGATCCAGGTGTTTGTGTACCGCAGCAGGCCGTTCACACCAGCAGTTCTCTCTGACAGGTTGTCCCCCCACAGTGGGGGCCTGCCCACCCACGTAGAGGGAGGGCCCCTTCACCGAGTCACCTGACTTAGCGTCCCCAGGGACATCACTTGCTCACTCATTAGCTAACCCTGGCTGGAGGCTGGTGAAGGAGCCCGGGCCCCGGGTGCTGAACTAAGGCAGTAGCGGGGACCCCAGCCTGTCCCCTGAGACCCAGCACTCTGGGGAGTTGACACCTCATGACCTTGAACAGAGGAAACCGAAGCTCGGAGGGGTGGGGCAAATTGGTGCTGTCCCAACTCGGGGGTGAGACGAGGGGGGCCTGGCATGTCTGCAGGATACTCTGCAGGTTATCTGGGGGCAGCATCTGGCTGGACCCCCACTTGTCCCTTGGGCCCTCGCTACCCTGCAGGGAGAGCAGTGTCCCACCACGTTTCTCAGTGTTGTGCACTGTGGAGTCCCTACTGTGTGCAGGCAGCTCCGGGTGACCCTCCTTCCTTTCCCCAGGCAAGGGCAGTGAGCGGGGCGCATACGCTGCCTTCGGGAGAGACGCTGGCGTCAGCAGCCTGACTCAGGTGAGGCAGTGTCTGCGGGGAGGGCATGGGACTGCAGAGCCTGGAGAACCCCGCTCTCCAGACTGGGGGGTGGTGCAGGTGGATGGCGACGGCGGGGGGAGCTCCTGATCTCTCGTCAGCACCTCATATTCTCTAGTTTTAATTTTAAACAAACTCATCCTGAATTCCTCCTGATCTGTGAAGCTGCTTTGGCTGAGCCAAGTGCTGGTCACTCACCAGCAGCAGCTAAAACAGGCCGGGCCCTGGACCAAGCCAGGTGCCTGTGGAGGAGAGGCTGGGTCCAGCCTGCGGGCCCCCTACATAGCTGAAGGGGCTTCAGGAGACACCCGCCCACCCAGCCTCAAGTGGCAGACAGGGAACCTGAGGCCAGCTCAGCCTTGTGGTCCATCCCACAGCTTCCAGCCTGGGCAAGGTTATCACCCCTGCTGCAAGGCTGATGAGGCAGTGACCCACCATAGCGGTCCCCTGTGGCCTCCTGTCCTGGTCACACCTCTAGGCCCTCTCCCCCACCCCTTGGGGGCTTTAGTCTTAGGCCCTGCTGCAGACAGCACCACCCATGTGCACACTAGGCTGCAGCCAGCGTGGCAGCTATCACAGCCACAGGACGCCTGCTGGGCACTAGGACCCCTGCCTGGGGAGACCTTGCCTGGCCCCGTCAGTCCCCACAATGACCCCTGAGCCGTGTAGCGGCTGGCGTGCCCATTTTACAGATGGGAAGGCTGAGGCTGCAGCTGTGGGCCTTCAGCCCCAGTCACGCCTGCTCTCCAGGGAAGAGTCCCATTTTATACCAGTGTCTGCGAGTTTAAACTGTTTGCCTTAAAGCAAAGTGGAGGGATACATACAAAGTAAACCAAGCTGATTCCCTAGGTGCAATTGTGCGTGTTAGCGCCCAGACCGCACGGCATCTTCAGGTTTGACAGTGTTTCT
Source organism: Bos indicus x Bos taurus (assembly GCF_003369695.1). Taxonomy (NCBI): domain Eukaryota; kingdom Metazoa; phylum Chordata; class Mammalia; order Artiodactyla; family Bovidae; genus Bos; species Bos indicus x Bos taurus. The sequence goes on from NC_040082.1 coordinate 66,801,929, forward strand.
CTGCCTTTTGCATTCACGCCTTGATCAGAGACACTCCACAGGTGCTGGCCAGAAGGGAGCTCCTCCCCGGGTCGCCCACCCCAGGACCTGGCCTCGGCCTTTGCACTTACTGTTTTAACTGGAATTGGCTGAGGGGGGTGGGGGTTGACTGATGACACCTCCCCTCCCTCCCTCAGGTGGGCTTCCTCCCCAGTGAGCTGGCCCTCAGCAGCCCAGGGCCTCTGTCCCCCTCGGGCATCAAGGGCGGGTCACAGTATTATTCCTACTCTGGGCACCCTCGGCGGAGAGCAACGGACAGCAGCCTGGGTGAGTGGGCCAGGGCGGCAGTCCCCTTGAGGCCCAGCAGTCACATCCTATGAAGTCTACATGCCTGCCCCCCAGGTTCTGTGCATGGACAGAGGCTTGAGTTGTTCTATTAGTAGAGCCCCCAGGTCCCCTCTCTGAGCTGTGGGTGGTGGGAAGGCTGTCTGCCACCTCTGGTGACAGGCATGTCTGGTGGGAAGGGCCAGGGTGAGGTGGGATCCGGGCCGGGGTTTCTCACTCCTCCTATCCCGACAGACTCGCAGCCCAAGAAGGTCCGGAAGGTGCCGCCTGGCCTCCCGTCTTCAGTGAGTCATGGGACAGATGGGCCCTATGGGTTGAGTGCCTCTGTGACACCCCCCAGGCTGGGCCAGCCCCACGTGGGTTCTGGTGAAAGCCCCAGGGGCTCGGAGGACTTCTGCCCTGAGGCCCCAGCTCTGAGGGAGTCGGGAAGGCCTTTTTTGGGTCTAGCCTGGGTCCCTTATGTTTTAAGATAAGTGGTCTCCTGTGGCTGAGGCTCCTCAGAAAGGGCTTGAACAGGGGTCCAGGAGCGGGAGCTGATAGGCATCATGGGGGCAGTTCAGAGGGTTTCCTGCTCCCTGTGCCTGGCTTGGAGCCACCCTGCATCCTTGCCCCTCTGCCTGTGGTTGGCAGGGAGCCAGGCCCAGCAGATGGTGCCGAGCCGTCAGTGGCTCCCAGTGCCGAGCTCCCGCGACTTAATCACGCTGAGAGAAAAGGCAATTTGCCGGATTCCCTGGATCGGTCACTGCCCTCTCTGCCTGCCTCCCTCACTGGCCACCAGCACAGCCCCCGAGGCTGACCCAGCCCACTCCAGGCTCAGGGTTACCATCCAAGGTTGAAGTCCTGCAGCCTAGGGGTGGGGAGCAGGCAAGTGGAGGTTGTTTTAAGCCTCATCTCATGATGTCACATCTGAAACATCAGAGTGAGAGGCCCCTGAGCCCACTCCATCCCCCCTGACTCATCACTTGCTCCCCGCTTTCTGCTCCACTGTCGGGGCAGATGTTGCCAGTCGATCCCAGCACTCTCCAGACAGTGCCAGCTGATCAGGGTTGGTGCTGATCCTAGAAGGCCTTTGCCATCTTACTTCTTTGGAGCAGCTGGGGCAGAAGGTGTACCCAGGGCCCTGCCTCTGAGGCTCCCAGGTCTCCTGTGGTCCGGGCTGGTCTGAGGGAGGTTCCAGCACTGGGGACGACACTGCTGGGCTTTGATGGATCAGTAGGAGTTTGTTGGATTAAGGAGGGAAAAGGTAGTCTGGGTCGGGGTGAGGCGTCTAATCTACAAAGGCCTCAGGTCTGAATCTGGGGCTCTGCAGAGTGGGCAGGAGGTGGGGTGAAGAAGGAACTGCAGATAGGTGATGACACTGGCAAGCCACAGACACTGGCCACCACAGTTTTGGAGAGAGGGGTTGGAGCTGTACAGTGTACAGGGGGGTGGGGTGGAGGGGAGACAGAGTTAAGCCCCAGTCCTTCCTGTTTGACCATGCCCGCGGCCCCTGCAGGTGTACCCCCCCAGCTCAGGGGACGACTACGGCAGGGACCCCACGACCTACCCATCCGCCAAGACGCCCAGCAGCTCCTACCCCACCCCCTTCTACATGGCAGGTATGGGGGCTCACCCAGGCTGCCTGGAGCAGGCCGGGGGTCCCTGTGCCCACCCACCTTACCATCCCCCTCTCCGCAGATGGCAGCCTCCACCCCTCTGCTGAACTCTGGAGCGCCCCAGGCCAGGCAGGCTTTGGGCCCATGCTGGGCGGGGGCTCGTCCCCCCTGCCCCTCCCGGCAGGTGGCGGCAGCTCTGTGGGGGGCAGCGGCGGGTTTGGCAGCCTGCACCAGCATGAGCGCATGGTAAGCTATGTGGGTGGCTCTTGGCAGGTGGGGGGCAGTGCCCTGATGTGACCCCTCTGACCCATCCTTCCCACCCTGCAGGGCTACCAGCTGCACGGAGCAGAGGTGAACGGCGGGCTTCCAGCCGCATCTACCTTCTCGGGCCCTGCAGGCACCTACAGCAGCATCTCCAGCCACACGCCCCCCGTCAGCGGGGCAGACAGCCTCCTGGGTATAGCCCTTTGTCCCCCACCCCCATGGGCTCAAGATTAGCATTGTTGGTATCATTATCAGTGTGGTCCTGGTTATCATTGTTATTATCGGCTCCTCAGCCCTCCTCAGCTGTTTCAAAGTGGCTCTTTCATTAGGGGGCCCCACTGGGGAAACTGAGGCCCCCAAAGTGTGCTGTTCGCGCAGAGCCCTACAGCCCACCTGGCCCCAGAGCCCTGCGGAGGCAGGTGCTGGACGGCAGCAGACCCCGACTGGCTGGGCCGCCCAGGGCCAGGCTGGGGCATCCGTGTGGTAGCCTCTGTCGGCTAGGGCCTCACATCTCTCCACTCACAGGCTCCCGTGGGACCACATCCAGCAGCTCCGGAGATGCCCTTGGCAAGGCCCTGGCCTCGGTGAGGCGTGGGATGTGGTGGGTGGCTGAGCCAGTGACCCCGAGAAGCTGGCCCTGACAGGCCACCTGGTGGCTCTTTGTTTCTTCTTGTCCCATCACAGATCTACTCCCCGGATCACTCAAGCAATAACTTCTCCTCCAGCCCCTCCACCCCCGTGGGCTCCCCACAGGGCCTGGCAGGTCTGTGCAGGGTGTTGGGGGAGGGGGTCAGGGCTGGTGACTGCAACCCCAGTTGGGTGGGGAGCTAGACCGACCACCTGCCTCAGCTCATGTTCCTACGATTGTCTCCCAGGCTGTCGAGGAGGGCAGCCTGGAGGAGCGGGATCTCACAAAGTAGGCTAAAGCTGGGAGGGAGTGCTCCATGCACTGCAGAGGCAGAGGGATCCAGCAGAGGCCTGGGGTACCCAAGAGCCAGAGCAGACATGGGTGTGTTGGCGTTTATTCACCCCTACGGTTGTTAGTTAGACACACACTGTATGCCTCGTGCTGTGTTATGCAACGGGACTCAAGTCCGAGGACAGAGGACCAAGGGCTCTGGGGTGTGTGGGCAGTTTTAACAGTACCCATAGGCCTGTACGGTGTTCTCAGGGCTTAGGTGCAGCGGGACTGGGAGGAGCCTCCTTCCCCATGGGTTTCATAGAAGTGGTAACTGAGGTGCAAAGATGTGACCTACCCACTGGGTCCACACCCTAGACAGGAGCTGCCTGGTCAGCTGGGCCCAGATCCAGGCTCAGGCCTTTAGACCGACCTGCGGGCGTGGGAGCCCCCATGTGGCCAGTCTGAGCATTGTAGCCTGGGACTCTCAGTCCAGCCCTGCTTCTTCCTGTGTCAGGCTGCGTGGCACACACCTCAAACCTGTGCCCATTCACGTGCATGTCTCCTGCCCCTTCCAGGGACATCGCAGTGGCCCCGACCAGGAGCCCCCGGTGCCTTATCGCCCAGCTACGATGGGGGTCTCCATGGCCTGGTGAGCGTCCTGGGGGCTGGGGAGGGTGTGCCATGGTGGGAGTGTGGGGTAGGTGCACAGGGACAGACAGGAACACCTGTTCCAAGGACGGTGGGTGCCTGTGGAGGTCCACTGATGGCGGGGCAGGTTGGCTCAGCGTTTCGTTTCTGCCATGGTCACGTGACGTCTCACAGGGCGTGGAAACCATGTCCTGTAAGAGCCCCAGGTGTGGTGTAAATAACAGAATGTGTGACAGGACGGGTGCCCCTTGACCAGAATGGATGTCTCAACTAATTTATTGGGGATGAGGTCCAAGGCAGTGGTCAGCAAGGTTGCTGGCGGCTGTTCCCAGCCCTTCACCCACCCTTCTTGCAGCAGAGCAAGGTGGAGGATCACCTGGATGAGGCCATCCACGTGCTCCGCAGCCATGCTGTGGGCACCGCAGGCGACGTGCACGGGCTGCTACCTGGCCATGGGGCACTGACCTCGGGCTTCGCTGGCCCTGTCATGCCACTGGGTGGGCGGCATGCAGGCCTGGTAAGTGCTGGTGAGGGCAGACCTGGGAGGAGGGTGGGTGGTGAATGGGCTACACAGGCCAGGCCAGCGCCGATGACCCCCCTCATCCACAGGTGGGAAGCGGCCATTCGGAGGACGGCCTTTCTGGCAGCAGTGGCCTCGTGCACAACCATGTGGCCCTCCCCGACCTCTCCCGGCAGCCTGATTCCTACGGCGGTGAGTCCAGCAGTGTTGCCTGTGCTGAGGGCCCACTAGTGGGCTGACCCCTTGTTCCTCCTCTGGAAAAGGGGGCTCAGGACTGTCTACCCCCATTTCCAGTTGAGGAAACTGAGGCCCCAGGGTACTAAAGAGGAGGCAGAGGAATGTACTCTCCACATCAGTGCCACCTTCAGCCTCGCCAGAGAAGCCCTACTGGGCCTGGCCCTGGGGTCCCACAAGGCTGGGGTTGGGGCACTGCTGCTTTTGGAGCTGGGGAACAAAACGGATTGAGCAGAGAAAGGGGGTGATGTCAGAAGGTGAAGTGAGCATGTCGGGACACATGTTGGAGGGAAAGTTGGTGGGCGGGGAGAGGGGCGCTGCAGAGTCTGCAGTTTTAAAGTTAGGAATGAGCAGGCAGGTGCCAGGGTGAGTACATGCAAAGGCCCTGGGGCAGGACCGTGTCTGGCATGTTGGAGGAACAGCTGGAGCCAGATGAGGAGAGGGAGGAGGGAAAGGCAGGTGGTTCAGGGCCTTGTGGGCCATGGGAGAACTTGGGCTTTTATCTCGGAGCAGGTGGGGAGCCTGGAGGGCTGTGGACAGGAGGGCCTGGGATTTTGCTCAGGTGTTCACAGGCGCCCTCTGGTGGCTGCTTCTGGGAGGACAGACTGGGGGCAGAAGAGACTGCCCCTCCAAGAAGGAGGGTGTGGGTGGCCGCTGGGGACCAGCCTGGGCAGAGGCCATGAGGGGCAATTTCCAGGGGCTCTGAAGGATGTGAAGACATGGAAGATGAGGTGGGGTTCCAGTCTGGAGGTGGCATCTAGGCGTCCTTGGCACATGTTGGAGTTGGAGGGTCCCAGGTGGAGTGTAGACGGGGCAGATCCTGGATCTGTGCATCGGGGTGGGTACTGAGGCTTGGGGAGGAGGGCGCACTGTGTCAGATGCTGAGCTGAGGACCCCGCCAGGGCAGGGGGGACAAGGTCAGTGGATTTCTGGGGTGTTAATTGTCTGGGAAGCAGAGAAGTCAGCAGTAGTGAGAGGGGGCAAGGTCAAGAGGGTTTCTTTGAAGACTGAGGGAGTGGCAGCATGCTGCATGTCCCGCAGCAGCCAGGGGAAAGCCGTCTACTTTGCAGATCCTCAGCAGAAAGGGGTAACTGGCAGGCTGCCCACTGGGGTCTGGGGTCCTGGATTTCATGGGGGCTGCTCCATCCACCCCGCCCTCAGCAACCTTGTGAAAACCAGGTTGTCAGGTGACATAGTGTGCTATGCAGACTTGAAAAGGCCCCCACCACACAACCTTCATGCCTGCCTGCACACCCTACCCCTAGAACCAGCCAGGCTCTGATTTGTGCTTCCTGGATGTCTAGATGGCATCCCTCCACACCCAGGGTCTCACCCTGGTCATCACCCAGGGTGGGGATGCTACCCAGCCCCCACAGGGCCCAGGACACCCAGCCTGATGCCAGCAGTGCCAAGAGGCCTGAGTTAGTCTCTTCTCAGGGGGTCACCCCTTCTACAGCACAGGCCAGACCTTCCTGGGATCCACAGTGGCTTCAAGCAGCTGTATACCCTCAGCCACAGGTTGGTTTATGTCGCCATCCTGCTGGGTGGCCTTCCCACCTATGCAGGGACCACCCTGGCCTCACAGGACACTAGGCCCCTCTCCACCCTGGGCCCTTGTGCTGGCACTTTCCAGAATCTACTGAGCAGTGTCCCCTGGTGTGGGTTGGGATTTCCGGGTCTGTGTGTCACCGCCTTTTCCAGGTCAGGCCAGAGGGTTTTCCCAAGAGGTCACACTCAGGACTGGTGCTAAGACCCATGGCGTTTCCTCCATTCAGGGTGATGGAGCAGCTGCAGTGCCCAGGTGCCCTGCCTGCTCCCTAGACGCTCTGCCCTCCCCTCACTGAGACTCCTCCCTTTCTCCGCTTGTGGGTGAGGAGTCTCTGTTCTGTGGCTCAGCTGCTTATTTTCTTGGTGATGAGATGTTCTCAAGTTGGATATATTCAAGTCTATTGATTTCTGTTTCAAGGACAGCACTCAGTGTTTTAGGAGACTTCTCCGGCCCTGAGTAGCCATAACCTTTTTGTGCACTTTATTTCCAAGGCCTTTCAGTCCTTGGGGTCTGGGAACGGACGCCTGTGTGGGGCTGGGGACCAGCTCTCCGAGAGCTTCCACATGGCCTGCTGACCCCCGCCTCTTGCAGATCTCGGGCACGGCACTGCCCCAGGCACCACCGACATCAAGCGGGAAGAGCAAGAGGACGAAGAGAACGTGGCAGCTGATACAGCCGAAGATGAGAAGAAGGACCTCAAGGCTCCACGCACCCGGTCCAGGTGCCGCTCTCCCCCACTCCCGCGGGCCCGCCACACACGTGCACAGGGCCTCCTGGGGGTGCACGTGCACATGCCTGGGATGCCCACTCCCGTGGCAGCGGCGGGTCCACGCCCAGCCCTGCCTCACTGTCTTCCTCTGGCCCCCGGCCCCATAGCCCAGACGAGGACGAGGACGACCTTCTCCCCCCAGAGCAGAAGGCTGAGCGGGAGAAGGAGCGCCGGGTGGCCAATAACGCACGGGAGCGGCTGCGGGTCCGAGACATCAATGAGGCTTTTAAGGAGCTGGGGCGCATGTGCCAGCTGCACCTCAACAGTGAGAAGCCCCAGACCAAACTGCTCATCCTGCACCAGGCCGTGTCGGTCATCCTGAACCTGGAGCAGCAGGTGCGAGGTCAGTGGGGGCGCGCTCCCTCCCCTCCGCTGCCCTCGCTCGCCCCCCTTTCCTGGAGCCCACCTCCCCTGCCTTGATCTTCCCTGCTATGACCTCCCCCTGCAGTGATGTCAACCCTTGCTATGAGCGCCCCCCTGCAGTGATGTCATCCCGTGACTTCCCTGCAGAGACCTGTCTGCTGCTGTGACATCACCCCCCCGCTGACTTTACTTTTCCTGCAGTGACCATCCCTCCCTCCGTGACCACTTCCCTGCTGTGACCATCGCCCCAGTGACCTTCCCCTGACAGTGACCACCCTCCCTGAAAGTGACTGTCACTGCAGTGACCACTCCCCCAGTGACCATACCCCACTCCTGATCTTGGCCCTCTGCCTGGCTTGGCCTCATTGTCCCCTCTGAGATGGGAAGAACAGACTCCAGATCCCTAGCCCTCTAGACCTGGGCACTTGGATGCAGAACTGTGTCCCCAGACCCCAGAGAACCCCCCACCTGCCCAGCCCTTCCTTCTCACGAAGCCCAGAGCTGGGCTGGCAGCAACTAGCGTCCCCTGGGTCCCACAGGCTTCTCTGTCGCTCTGAGCAGGCACTCTGTGGCCATGAGAGCCCATCAGCCCCACCTGCAGGGGGGTTCACCCCCATCCCAAAGGCTGAGCGAGGATCTCAGGAAGGGACCACCTGTGACTCCCCGTCACAGCTGCCTCCTTAACTCCCCCACCCAACTCTTGCTGCCCTGTTAACCCTTTCTTTCCTGCAGTGCTGTCGCTTGGACTGGAGCTAGGGCCCTGGCCTGTTGCCCTCTGTCCCCTCAGCTCTGAGGTTTCCACGTCTCCATGGCGATGTGGGTGTCACGCTGTGTGTGTGTGTGTGTCCTCCCCCCAACCCCCCGCGCCTGCCTCTTTGCTCTCTGCCTCCCGTGCTCCCCCTCCCCCAGCCGCCCTCCTCACCTCGCACTTGCGCCCAAGCACTGGAGCACTGGATGCCAGGGCTATGGCCCAGGCCTTTCTTCCCCCATGGCCCCTGCCCGCCAGGACCTGAGGGAAGAAAGGGGACCTGAGGCCTGACTGTCAGTTTGGTCTGCGCGCTTGTCCTGGGCTCCGGCCGCTGCCGCCACCCACAGGGGTCACTTAGGCCTGAGGGGGCAGGGTGGGCAGGTAGAACAGGACCCCAAGCCACAAGGCGGGTGTTCTGAGTGAGACTGGCCTTGTGCCGGGAAGCAGGCAGCAATGGCTTGTGCAGCGCTCCCTGCTGCACAGCGGGGGCCTGAGCTGGGTGTGGACCACGTGGTCTCCAGGTGGCGAACTGAGCCCCTGTTACAGACTGGGAGGGCTCGACACTGCATCCACCACACAGCTTTCACAGTGCAAGTACCTGGCTCCAGGGGCCTGCGGGCAGGACTCAGGGTGGCTGTCAGGCAGCCAGAGTCCAACATGGGGAGAGACATTTCTTGGGGCCCAGGGTGAGAGGTCTTGATGCTGTGAACCCCCCTTCTTCCAAGGGTCCCAGGCCCCTTGTGCTTGAGGTGGTCCAGCTAGGCCCAGCTCCATCATTCAGCAAACAACTGCTCTGAAGGGGAAGGTCGTCATCCCAGGAGGGGTTACGGGGCCTCCCCTGCTTCCTGGGCCATCCTGGGCACGGGGAGCAGGCAGGGGGCAAAGACTGCGCTCCAGCTCCCTGTCTACCCTGGGGTGGGGGTCGAGGCCCAGCCTGCAGCCAGGCACAGGGCGCCCTTGGAGCTTGGCCCAGAGCGTGTGCCCACACAGCCAGCGGGTGCCCTCCCCACGACCCAACCCGGGACTAATGGGGCCCCCGGTGCTGTGACTCAGCAGTACGGAGGAGGTGCTGTCCCTGGAGGAGAAAGACCTGAGGGACCGGGAGAGGCGCATGGCCAATAACGCGCGGGAGCGGGTGCGCGTGCGGGACATTAACGAGGCCTTCCGGGAGCTGGGGCGCATGTGCCAGCTGCACCTCAAGTCGGACAAGGCGCAGACCAAGCTGCTCATCCTGCAACAGGCCGTGCAGGTCATTCTGGGCCTGGAGCAGCAGGTGCGAGGTAGGCGCCCGGCCGCCCCGCCCCGCCCTCCCCACGGGTGGCGCTCCGCCCACTTTGCGGATCCCACCCCCCGCCCTGCCCACCGTGCGCCCCCCGCGGCCTTATGCGGATGGGCGGAGAAACGGAGGTGCACTTGTTCCTCGCTCCCTGGGGGACCCTCTCCCACAGTGCTCTCCCTTCCCCTTAGAGCGTAACCTGAACCCTAAAGCGGCCTGCTTGAAGCGCCGGGAAGAGGAGAAGGTATCGGGTGTGGTTGGAGACCCCCAGATGGTGCTGTCGGCTGCCCACCCCGGCCTGGGCGAGGCCCACAACCCTGCCGGGCACCTGTGACAGGAATGTCGCCCGGACAAGTGACCCCACCTCGGTCTTACCTGAGACGGTCACGCCGGACGCCAGATCCCCACCCCACGTCGCCCGAGGTCAACCTCGAGCCAGCATCGCCCCGGGCCCGGCCACCAGGTCTCCTACCGGATGGATCCTGAAACTGCGTCTAGGCCCTGCCGCTCGGGCCGGGCCCAAAGGAGCATTTTTGTTTGTTTGTTTTTGGCAATAGAACCTGAAACCAGGCAAGAAAGCAAGCCAGAAATACATACTTTGTCAGAAAAGATAAAAAAAGATGCCTTAAGTTAAATGTGAGGTCAAACGTGTTGCTCGCGGGAGGGAGAAGCTGAGCGGAGCCAGCAGCGAGTCGTGCCTAAGCCTGATCGTTTTTTGGTTTTGTTTTTAAGGAACATAAAAGGAACCTTAGTTACGAGATTTTTTTATATATATATAACGTAGAAGAAAATTAGGATGCCTTTTTTTTTTTTAGCTTTTTTGCATATGTTTTGTAAGCAAATTTTTTTGTATAAAAGTCTCTTGTCTCTTGCTATTTCTGCTGCTGTTTCTAGAAATTAGCATTGCATTTCATTATCAACAAGGTTATTAAAAATTGTATTAACAAGACCCCAGGACTTCCCTGGCGGTCCAGTGGTTAAAATTCCATGCTCCCAATTCAGGGACATAGGTTCCATCCCTGGTCTGGTAACTGAGATCCCACGTGCAGTGGAGCATGGCAAAAAAAAAGACCTCATGTAGACCTGAGGTCTCCCATCCTCTCTGGGAGCTGCTGGTCCCAGGGGTGGTTGCTGCCATCTTGTTCCGGTTCTAACGTGGAGGGGGCTGTTCTCTAATATCTGCTGTCTGTGAAATGGTGGGTGGGCCTCACCCTGATGGGGAATCTCAGTGGAGACAGGGATGATCCCCGCTCAGAAGGTCAAGGTTCCTCCCCTGTAAGCAGCTCTGTCCCTCCCTCCCAAGGCCAGCCCTACACTGAGCCCCCAGCCTGTGGACCTTTCCAAGATAGGACTTTGTGAGAACCAGCATTCCTGGGCTCAGGGCCTGAACATTTTCATCTATTTGGCCAGGGGACCTGAGGCCCTGCTTCGAACTCTAGCACAAAAACCCCTGCTCCCCAAGTGGTTGTCCTGATGTGTGTGTGGGGGTGGGGTGGGGTGGTGAACAGGGTCCCTGCCTAGAAAGGCCCCTGGTCTGTGTGTCTGCAACCCTGGAGGGTGGGCTGCCCTCAGGCTCTTAAGTGCCAGCTCCCAAGCCTCCCCAGGTACCCTTCTCACCTGTGTTCAAGGGAGCTGATTGAACCTGGACTGCTGGGACCATCCCAGGCTTAAACTGAAAGTCCAAGATGGTCACTCTGTGTCACCTAGGCATGGAGTCAGGCCCAGTGGGATCTCACCTGCCCTCCCTTCTCTCCTGCACAGAGGCCTTATGGACCCCCAGGCTGGCTGTGGGCACCCCACACCACCAGCATCCCAGGCATCTACCCTAAGACTCTCACCCTCATTCCCCAAGCACTGGGGCTGCCTGGCCCCCAAGACTGGAATGCCCCTGTGGCTGGGTGTCCCATGAGAAGCTTGAGGAAACTCCAAGACCAGGATGGGTGGGATATCCCAGCTTGGGGGGCCCCACCTCGACTCCTGGGGTTCCTCTGGGCTCTCCTACCAAGACCAAGTCACACTCCTTGGTGACCCCCCTGGTCTGTGGGTCTTATCTATGGGGAAGCTGCCTCAGTTTCCCTCTGCAGCTCCCTGAGGCCCACAGATTTCTGAACTCTATCACATATATAATTTAAGTTTTATATGTTATATATATATATATAAAATGAGATTAACCCAGCCCTGGGAAAAAGCCTTGAGGGAGGGGGAAGAATCACAGTTACAGGAAAATTGTGCTCTGAGTGCCTCAGGATAACTTGACTTTTTTTAAAATGGAAAAAAAATTTAAGTAAAATAATTTTATACAACTCAACACAGCTGGCTGGATTCTTTTACTAGTGATCCTCTTTAAGAGTCGATTTGGCAACCTGTCCTGTACATAACAGCACTGTAGCAATAAATGACATTTTATGACAATACTTGGCTCTCCCTTGATCTTTCAGCTGTTGTGTGCTTACGGATGAAAAGGGGGGTGAGGAAGGTGATGCCCACTGGGATGCCTGAGCACACCCTGCCAAGGATGGCACCGGGCATACGTGCTCCAGGGATGGTGCCACTTCCTGTGTGTGCATGCATGGCTCCCAGAGCAGCTGAAACAGCTCCGCGCGGGTCGGTGGGGGGTGGGGGGGGGGGTGGGGGGGGTGGGGGACAGGAACAGGGGACTTCAGGTGTGGCAGTCATGTTCCCTCCTGGCCCTTGCAGGAGGGTCCTTCTTGCCTCTTATCAGCTTCCAGGGGCCCGGGGTGTGCCTTGGTTTGCAGCCTCATCACCCTGATCACCACCTCTATTTCCAGGTGGCCTCTCCTTGTGGGTCTGTGTCCAGGTACCCCTCTTACCTGCCATTGCATTAGGGCTATAAAATTTCCAGCATGACCTCATCTTAATTAATCACATCTGCAGACCCCTTATTTCCACATAAGGTCCTGTTCACAGGTGGAGGGGGGTGGTGTCAAGACTTGAACAAGTCCTCAGGAGCACAATTCCACCCTCAACCCGTTTGACAGGGGGGTGGTGAGTAAGGTCAGTAAAAACACAGGCTGACCTGGACCTCAATGGGTAAATACACAGGTCCAAGTTGTATGTTTTAAGTGTATCTGTGACCCAAACCTCAGTAAAGTTGTAAAAAAGATGGATACACACGATGTGGTCCCTCCACACGTGGGAGCATCACTCAGTCCTGAAAAGGGCTGAAGCCCTGACACTTGCTACTACATGGACAGACCCTGAGAACACGATGCTCAGAGAAGACACAGGACACACAGGATGTGATTCCATTGATGGGAAATGTCCCAAACAGACAGATCTACAGACAGAGAGTGGGGTCCTGGTTGTCAGGGCTGGGGGCAGGAGGATGGGGGGGATACTGATGGAGATGGGATTGCTTTGGGGGTGATGACAATGTTACAGAATTAGAGGTGATGGATACATAATCATATACTAAAGGCCACTGAATTCTACACTTTAAAATGGTTAAATGTATGTAATGTGAATTTAACATGAGAAAAGAGTTTGGTTTCCTGAGAGCCAAACGGGGATCCTAGATGGAACCCAGGGGCGGCTGGGAGTGGGGGTGGGGGGGCAACCATTCTTGGTTATTCACCATCTCTCTAGTCACAGAATCCTGGTATTCTATTTTGGGGATCCTCCTCCAATTTTAGCCCACATCCACAAATGAGAAGGGCCGGCTCTTGTTTCCACAACATGCTAGTAAGGACCAGCTTTGGGGCATTTTCTGAGATTATTGGGAAAGAGGTGCTATCTTCCTACAAGGACTGCTGGAATGTCAACCCAGAGTTTCTATGTCAACCAGGAGTTTCTGAGTGCCTCTGCTCAGAGAGAGTTCACCAGAGAGTAACACAGAGGAAAGCTGGGGTTGAGAGATGGAGAGCAAACATGTAATGATTTTGCTAGACTCGATGCAGCTGAGCCTGAAGCCACCCAACATGCCTTTTATTTCCTCTTAATCTGATTTTGTTTGTTTATCACTTGAAATAAAAAAGCATTCTGCCCCCTGAGCTGAAGAGCATTAAGCACAAGGAGCAACATGGCAGAGCTTCAGAAACTGCTGGATTCAGGACCTGCAGCCCCAAGTCCTCTATGGCCATGTCTGCTCATCTTTTCTAATCTGTCTCAGATTCTACAATCTTCAGGGTGGCCCCTCCATCCCACTTTTTAGGTTTTCCATCAAGGACAGAACTTATTTCAGGTCCTCTCTGATCCCAACGTAAGAAATCCTAGGGCCTCTGGAAAGGCAGAGAAACTATGTTCAACTCAGTAGCAACGAGCATCAGTCGTGCCCAGACCGTGGTCTCTAACCAACCCTTTGGTCAGCGGCCAGGGGCCGGTTTGAGGCTAAAGTCTCAGGAGGTGCCCAGGGCGGATCCCAGGAGGATGGGCTGGGCTGGCCAGACAAACTCCACGGTGTCCAGTCCGCATCTCCAAGCGTACATTCGCTGCTGGAGCCCCAGAATGACGAGGACTCACCTGTCCTGGGTCCACCAGCTAAAAGGTGGTATTAATGCACACAGAGCGAGGAGCCAGGCCTCCCTCTGCTGCTGGAATGAGGAATATCTCCCAAACGAAACGTGCAAACAATTTTGGACAAGTCTCCGAGCAACACACAACTTAGTGCCTGCAAACCGAGGCTACAGGAAGCACTATCATCTAGCCAAGGTGTCACACGCAGCGAGTCCAGTGACAACGCCCAATTCCTTCAAAAGAGAGTTCAAATCGCCACCCTTCCCCTCTGTGCGACTCTGGACGAGTCCCTTCCCCGTCAGGTCTCAGTTTCTTTAACTAAAAGTAAAGTTCTAGCACCTAACTGGGACACAAACCCACAAGACGCCGCGGATTGCGGGTTGTGCACTTTCCGGACGCTCTGCCAGCCAGAGGCTGAGCCAGCTTTGCGCATCACGTGATCACAAGGCCCGGCCTCCAGGGCCCGCCCATTCCAGTCTGAGTTCGTCAGACCGTTCCCGGAAGTTAGTGTAAATAGCTTGCGAATCTGCGTGCGCCGCGGCGGCAGTCTCAAGGTCTCCCACTGCCGGCCCTCTCTGGAGGGGACGGGGCGGGGCCTCTCTGCGGGCCTGCGCGCTGCGGCTAGCGCGCTTGCGCAGTGAGCCCGAATCGTCAGGGCCAGGGTCACCCTGAGCAGGGAAAGCACCGCGATGCTGACCAGGTTCCTGGGCCCGCGCTATCGCCAGCTGGCCAGAAACTGGTGAGGACGTAGCCCCCGCCCCAGAGCCCCTTGTCCTTTCGGGTCCCAGATGGGGAAACTGAGGCACGGAACGGCTGCGTGACCTCCCCGCGCACATTCGTGTGGCCGGCGCCCGACCCGCTCCACCTGGGGGCCGCGATGGTGCCCACCCAGTCCGCGCCCAGCGCCCCCGCTCAGCTCCTGGAGCCTGAAACTGACCCTGTGCGCTCTTGGCTTTGCTTCTGCCTGACGTTGCTGTGAAGCCGACATTTGTATCTGTCCCTGCTCCCCGTGGGAGACGGGTGGAATGGGTGTGGCCCCACGTGGCAGCGGGATCGAGGAACCCACAACGTGGGGCGCTGAGAAACAGGGGCCTGTACTCGGCAGTCGTGTCCTCGAGCCCTGGCAAGGAGAGTGACAAGTGGGGAATGTCCCTGGACGGCGGCGCTGCTAGGGACCTTCGGGTGGACAGTGACAGTGGCGCTTTATAATTGAGGCAACTCAGGCCGAAAGGCGGTCCCTGGCGTTGGGTGGGACCACCAGAGACCCCTACCGCCCCTCCCCCGGGGCAGCTTGAGCCCTCGAGCACCGTCTGTCTGTCCCTGTCTGCCTTGATCAGAGCAGCGACACCCTCATCCAGGGTTTCATTCAGTTGGCAGCACCCACTGAGCACCAACCAGTGTGTGGGCTCACCTAGCACTGCGTTGGGTGCTAGAGACAGAGATAAACAGAACCTTCCAGACTGACGCTGTAGTCCTTGGGCAAGGAAAAACTAAAATGGTATGATACGCGACATGAGATTGATGTAAAATATTAAAGGGGATGGGTGCAGCCTTGCACTCTACACTGGCTTCCGGAGGCAGGGAAGCAGGACTCACCGCCAGGAGGCACTGTGCCGTTGTGTCTCAGATTCGGAGCATCCATGCTCACCAGCTGGAGACCCTGCACTTAGCCCCTCTCAGAGCCCTGGTGTCTTCCGGTGAGAAAGTGGAGAGGTGGTGAGGGTGTAAGGAAGGCCCACGAGGGACTCTCAGCAGCATCACCTTGGGTGCCCTTTGGAGGTCAGGTGCGTTGCCACCTCCCTCTGTGAGCATCCACAGGCCCCAAGGCCAATGCCCAGGACAGTGGGGTCGAGGGCAGGTGGCTCTGATTCTGTTGTTCAGTTGCTAAGTCGTGAACTCTTTGCAACCCCATGGGCTGCAGCACACCCAGGCTCCTCTGTTCTCCACTGTCTTCTGGCGTTTGATCAAACTCATGTCCATTGAGGTGGTGATGAAACCATCTCATCCTTGGCTGCCCCCTTCTCCTTTTGCCTTCAACCTTTCCCAGCATCAGGGTCTCTTCCAGTGAGTCAAGTCTTCACATCAAATGGCCAGAGTCAGTCCTTCCAATGAATGCTCAGGGTTGATTTCCTTTAGAATTGACTGGTTTGATCTCCTTGCATTCCAAAGGACTCTCAAGAGTCTTCTCCAGCACCACAGTTCAAAAGCATCAGTTCTTCAGCACTCAGCCTTCTTTATGGTCCAACGCTCACATCCATACATGACTACTGGAAAAACCATAGGTTTGATTATATGGACCTTTGTTGGCAAAGCGAGGGCTCTGCTTTTTAATATGCTATCTAGGCTTGTCATAGCTTTCCTTCCAAGGATCATGTGTCTTAAATTTCATGCCTGCAGTCACCATCCGCAGTGATTTACCCCTCTCCATATTTTATTAGGGGTGTGACTGGGTCCTGCTGACACTCAAAGGAAGGGGTATACAAGCCAGGAGGTGGGACTCTTGGGGACGTCCTTGACCATGCCCATTGCTGGATGTAAATGTGGGGTGTGGTAGTCTTGGAGCCCCTGCTGTGGCTCTGAACCCAGCGGAGTGCAGAGTGTGTGTGTCTCAGGGACGTGGCTTGCCATCTCTGTGCCATGGTCTCATCAGTAGGACAGGTCCCTGACAACTCTCACCTCAGTCCGTTGGCTGTCTCGGGGATGGACCTGCTGTAAACTGCATTCGTTAATGTGTCTACCTGCAAGCTTTTTCTATCCTTATGGTTATAAGCTTGGGCTTGGGCTTTTCTTAGCAGAATTCCTCAAATAAAACCTTAAGCAGATCTTGATATGAAAGCAGATGGGAATAGCCTTGCCTCGGGGTCATCAGCAGGATGTGTCCTGCCCACACTTGGGGCAGGGCCAGGTGCAAGGCAGACACCTGATGAACAGCTGTGTGGGAGGGGCGCTGAGGCCTGACCCCTGCTGTCCTTGTAGGGTCCCCACGGCGAGCCTGTGGGGCGCTGTGGGTGCCGTGGGGCTGGTATGGGCCACTGACTGGCGGCTGATTCTGGACTGGGTGCCCTACATCAACGGCAAGTTCAAGAAGGATGACTAGACTCACAACCTCAGGCCCCTCTGGTGAGTTTCAGCAGCAGTCAGTGGGGGTAGCCTGGGATCCCTGAGCGGCAGAACAGAACTGCCTGCAGGTCCAGGGCTGGGGCGGCAGGTGTGGGGGGGCTCACCTGAACAACCCTGCCTAAGGGCAGGGCCCTGCGCAAGCCTCCTGCCTGGTAGTACAGAGCTACAGATGGCAACCTGGGTCTATGGGGTGGGCGTGGCCCCTTGGGGCTCCATCCTGGAGCCTCAGCCTGCCTGGGTCTGGTCGGGGTGGAGGGATGACCATCTCACAGATGGGAAAGCGCCTGGCAGTGGCGTCTGCTCACCCTGCTCTGTCCCTCCTCCAGATGTCTGCTGTGCTGCCTCCTGCCATCTGCATCTGGAACTGCCCAGGCTCTCTGGATGGACTCTAGGAAGTCCCTGGCACGAGTTCATTTCCTCTTTTGGTGGAAATAACTTTTGTGTGTGGACACACAGCATTAAACCTCACTCTGAAACCTGCCCGCCTGCACGTGCTCATGCTGGGGTGTGGTGACCTGGGGATCCCTTCAGCGCCAGAACTGCACAGGTCTGGGGTTCCCAGGGGCTGGCAGACATGGTTTGATCATTTCAGATGTGTGGTGGGTGATACTTGCATGGTGTTTTTAATCTCTTGCTGCCTAAACATTACTCATGACTTGGTGCCTTAGGACAAATGTTACCTCACAGTGAGAGTTTGAGAGTGATCTGTCTGAGGGGTGCTGGCTGAGGGTCCCTCACGAAGTTGCAACAGAGGCATCGGCTTCATGGTGGGGGTGGGGGTGGGCAGGTGTTGGGGCTTCCGCAAGGCCCCCTCAGATGGCTACTCCCCATGTGGGCCTCTCAGGTGAGACTTGAGCCTCCTTACTATATGGTGGGCAAGGTTGGGGGAGTTGCCTTTTACAAGCCTCTCAGAAGTCTCAGGCCATCTCCTCCACATCTCATTCAGGGGGAGACTCTGTCTTGAAGGGAGGCACCTGAGAACCTATCTGTATAGGCACAGATACAAACATGAGCAGGTGCAGGAGGATGGACTGTTTAACACCTGCCAAGTCCCGGAGGAGGCTAGAAACATCCTCTCTGTGAAAACAGCCATCTCATGACTCTGCCTGCGCTGCCACCACAGAACAGAGGCCCAGCCGCCGAGGCTGCAGTGAACCTCTCCTGGTTCTGGAGGCTGCAGCCTGAGCTCACTTCTGGAGGCTTGGTTCCTGGTTCAGCCGCCTCCTCACCACGTCCTCATGTGGCCTTTCCTTGATCTGAGAGCGGGGAGCTCTCTGGGGACTCTGGACACACTGCCTCTAGGAGATCAGGGCTGCACCCTTTTGACCTCATTTAACCTTGACGGTGTTCTTGGGGGCCCGTCGGCAGATGCAGCCACACTGGGGGGTTGGGGTGTCAATACACACACACATTTCAGGGAGACATGCTGACACATACTTTGAGTCCAGAGCAGCTTCACACATTTTAACACAAGGAGTGGCGTGTGCTACATACTTTGTGCACCAGCCTTTTTCACCTACTGTTTATTTCCTGGAGGCCAGGGCGGTTCAGAAGGAACCCAGCTTCATCATGAAAAAGTCTACAGATAATAACTGCTGGAGAGGTGTAGAGAAAAGGCAACCTTCCCATACTGACAGTGGGAATGTGAACTGGTTCAGCCATGGTGGAGAGTGGTTACGGAGGTTCCTTAAGAAACCAAAAGTGGAACTACCATGGGATCCTGCAGTCCCACTCCTGGGCATATATCTGGAAAAGATGAAAACACTCATTTGAAAAGATGCATGGATCCCAATGTTCACAGCAGCACTATTCACAATAGCCAAGACATGGAAGCAACCTACATGTCCATCAACAGATGAATGGGTAATGTGGTGTATATACAATGGGATATTATTCAGCCATTAAAAGGATGAAGTATTGCAGCAACGTGGATGGGCCTAGAGATTTTCATAAGTAAAATAAAACATAAAAATACAAATCTATAGTATTGCTTATATGTGGAATCTTTAAAAAATGATACAAAAAAACTTATTATGAAATCGGCTCACAGACATAGGAAACAAACTTTATGGTTACCAAAAGAGAAGGGCGGGAGGGAGGAATAAATTAAGAGTTTGGGATTAACATACACACACTGCTGCTGCTGCTGCTGCTGCTAAGTCGCTTCAGTCATGTCCAACTCTGCGACCCCATAGACGGCAGCCCACCAGGCTCCCCCGTCCCTGGGATTCTCCAGGCAAGAATACTGGAGTGGGTTGCCATTTGCTTCTGCAATGCATGAAAGTGAAGCTACTCAGTTGTGTCCAACTCCTAGCGACCCCATGGAGTGCAGCCTACCAGGCTCCTCCATCCATGGGATTTTCCAGGCAAGAGTACTGGAGTGGGGTGCCATTGCCTTCTTCAATACACACACTGCTATATATGAAAGAAACAAGGACCTACTGTATAGCACAGGGAACTACATTCAACACTTTATAATAAACCATAATGAAAAAGAATATATACGTGCATGTGTATAACTGAATCACTTTGCTATACACCGGAAACTACCACAACATTATAAATCAACTATACTTCAATTAAAACCCACACTGCATCCACAGTTTTTAAACAGCTGCCTGGTACCAACGTTTATTAATGAGTCTACTGCATGCACCCTCAGTTGCTTTTGTGGTGTCCCACTCTTTGTGATCCCAGGGGCTGTAGCCCACCAGGCTCCTTGTCCATGAGGATTTTCCAGACAATACTGGAGTGGGTTGCCATGCACTCCTCCAGGAGATCTTCCCAACCCAGGGATCAAACCTGCATCTCTTATGTCTCCTGCATTGGCAGGTGCGTTCTTTACCACTAGCGCCACCTAGGAAGCTCAACCAGTCTGCTGCTGCTAAGTCGCTTCAGTCCTGTCCGACTCTTTGAGACCCCATGGACTATACAGTCCGTGGAATTCTCCAGAATACTGGAGTGGGTAGCCTTTCCCTTCTCCAGGGGATCTTCCCAACCCAGGGATCGAACCCAGGTCTCCCACATTGCAGGCAGATTCTTTACCAGCTGAGCCACAAGAGAAGCCCAAGAATACGGGAGTGGGTAGCCTATCCCTTCTCCAAAGGATCTTCCTGACCCAGGAATCAAACCGGGATCTCCTGATTGCAGATGGATTCTTTACCAACTGAGCTGTGAGGGAAGAGTGAGACATTCTGTTCCTGTCATCTACCATTATAACTATCTGTGGAGTGATGTGATTTCAGACATCACCTAAATCTCTGTATTTAATAGATATCACTTGAGTACCTATAAGTGATGGATTATGAGACAAGTTACACTTCATTTTAACAATTTCTAACTTGCAGGTGTGGACAGTCCCATAGGCCCCATCAAAGCCTGAGACAAAAGGAAATGTGAATGTGCCATACATGAGTTTTTATGTATTTTCATGATGGTTAATAGTTTTAATGAAAATATCAGAGTTTCCTCCTGTGAAAGCCAAAAAAGTAAAATTCTAATAAATGCAGGTTTGGATTAAGTACAACATTTAGGCTAACTTTTTCAACCACTTTAATATTCCAGGAGAGGAAAATAAACCATCAAAAACTATATAAAAACATATAAAGGGCATATCTTCCTCATTTTGTCTCAGACTTTAAAATAGCACTGTTCAATCTGTATTTAAAATTTTGACATTTTGTATATAAACATTTCCTACAATTCAATAACAACAGAAACAATCCAATTGAAAAATAGGCAGAAGTCCTAAATAGGTATTTCTCCAAAGATGGCCAATAAGCACATGAAAAGATGTTCAACATCACTAATTATTAGAGAAATGAAAATCACAACAATAGTGAGGTACCACTTCACACCAGTCAGAATGGCCATCATTAGAAAACTCTACAGCTAATAAATGCTGGAGAGGGTGTGGAAACAGGAACCCTCCTACGCTGTTGGTGGGACTGTAAATGGGTGCAGCCACTATGGAAAACAGTATGGAGGTTCCTTATAAAACCAAAAATAGGGACTTCCCTGGTGGTCCAGTGGTCAGGACTCTTGTGTTTTCACTACCAAGTGCCCAGATCTGATCCTTGGTTGGGGATCTAAAATCCCCAAGCCCATGGTGTGGCCAAAAAAAAAAAAAGAGTTGTCATATGATCCAGTAATCCCACTCCTGGGCATATACCAAAAACTATAATTCGAAAAGATACATCCATCCTATGTTCAAAGCAGCACTATTTACAACAGCCAAGACATGGAAGCAACCTAGGTGTCCATCAGCAGAGGAATGGATAAAGAAGATGTGATACACACACACACATACACACATACACAAAGGAACATCAGCCATCAAAAAGAAATAATACCACTTGCAGCTACATGGATGCAACCAGAGATGAGCATAATAAGCAAAATAAGTCAGAAAGAGAAAGACAAATACCATATGATGTCACTTAATATGTGGAATCTAAAATATGACACAAAGGAACATATCTTTGAAACAGAAACAGACTCCAAGACATAGAGAACAGAACTGTGGTTGCCAGGGCGAGAGGGAGTGGGGAGGGAAGGACTGGGAGTTTTTGGGACAAGCAGACGCAAACTATTATATATAGGATGGATAAACAACAAGATCCTACTGTATAGCAGAGAGAACTCTATTCAACATCCCATGATAAACCATCATGGAAAAGAATATGAAAAAGAATATATCTACATATAACTGAGTGTGCAGTATAACTACATGTAACTGTGCTGTGCAGCATAAACACACTATAAATCAACTATACTTCAGTAAAAAATCTTGACATTTTGTTCATCAAGGATTTTTTCATTTTGAAATGTTAAAATAGTACATTAAGTGCCATTAATCTTGACGTTTTTGGTGCTCACTAAATTTTCTCCCTGAGGTGAGTGCCACGCATACCTTGTATCAGCTTGCAGGAACCCCTGGCTGGGGATGTCTGTAGTCATCATGACTGGGGGGTCCTCCTGGCATGAGTCAGGACAGTGGGGGCAGGGATGCTGCTCCATACCCCACAGTGCCTGGGACAGCCCCTCCATGGTAGCAGATGCAGGGGAGTGAGACCCTGCCTCTGAAAGGCTTTCCAAGGTCCTCATGTGGTTTAAGCCTCCTGGTTTGATTTCTACCTTT
Source organism: Bos indicus x Bos taurus (assembly GCF_003369695.1). Classification (NCBI taxonomy): domain Eukaryota; kingdom Metazoa; phylum Chordata; class Mammalia; order Artiodactyla; family Bovidae; genus Bos; species Bos indicus x Bos taurus. Next base: position 66,823,853 of record NC_040082.1, read on the forward strand.
CACCTTGTGGAAATGGGCAGAAGAGGGTGTCTGCTCAGGGACTGGGCCAGTAGGCCAAGGCAAACAGAGTTTATTTCAGAGAGCCAGCGCCCACCCAACAGAAGAGTTGGCCAGCCCCTTTCCCTCTCATGCAGTGTTCCTGGCCTTTCCCCTCGGCATCTGCCACCAGCACCCTGGGTCAGCCACCCTCCTGATCAGGCCTCTGGGGCAGTCCCTCAAGGACAATCCCAGGGGCCTGGCTCAGGCCAAGTAGCACCCACAGGCCCACTATCTATGCTCTGGGGTCAGCTTCCCTGAGAGGCAAGAGACTGGCGGGGGCTGGTTCTTGATGTCAGATGCTGTGATCTGACACTACACACCTGTTGTGTGCGACTGGCAAAACCCACAGACTAACACTGGAAGGTGTGGAAAGATCAGAGCCTTTGTTCACTCCCGGTGGGAAACAGAAAGGGCACAGCCACAGTGAACAAGAGCCTGGCTGCTCCTCCAAAAATTAAACAAAGGGCCAGTAGGCACATGAAAAATGCTCAGCATGATCAATCATCAGAGAAACACCAATCAAAACCACAATGAGGTATCACCTCACCACTGTCCCAATGGCTATCATCAAAAAGTCTGCCAATAATAACATGCTGGTGAGGATGTGGAGAAAAGGAACTCTACTGCCTTGTTGGTAGGGATGTAAATTGGTGCGGCCACTGTGGAGAACAGCAGGGAGGTTCCTCTGAAAACTAAAAATAGTACTACCATAAGATCCAGCAATTCCACTCCTGGGTATATATCAAAAAACAAAACAAAAATAAAAATAGTAATTCAAAAATATACAAGCACCCCAGTGTTCAGAGCAGCACTATTTACTGCTCTGGCTGTTTACAACAGCCAAGGCATGGAAACAACCTAAATGTCCATTGACAGATGAATGGATAATAAAGATGTGGTATATATGGATGTCTGTGTGTGTGTGTGTGTGTATCAATACAATGGAATACTACTCAGCCATAAAAAATAACAAAATTCAGTCAGATGAAGAAAGTAACTGTATGCTATCTCACATCGGAGGAATCTAAAAATACTAGCAAACTAGTGAATATAACTAAAAAGAAGAAAACTCACATATATAGAGAGAGAACAAACTAGTGGTTGCCAGAGGGAGCAGGAGCAATATACAGGCAGGGGAGTGGGAGGTACAAACTGTTGGGTATAGATGTACCAACATCTATACCCAAAGATGTAAGGCTCAAAGATGTACTGCACAAAAGGGGAATACACCCGATATTTGGTAATAACTGCAAAAGCAAAGTAACCTTTGAAAACTGTATACAAATACAAAGTTTAAAACAATGTTTTGCCCTTCTCAAAAAATAAAAACAAAAAATTAAGAACACAGGATCACCAGATGACCTAGTAATTCCAGCTGATGTGCACCCAAGAGAAGTAAAAGCAGGGCTGGGGCCTCCTGCAGCAAGAAGGATGACAACTTTTTCCTTTAAGCATCTTCACCCGTGCTTTCACTGATTACAATGCACGTGTCTATCTTTGCAACTAAGATTTAAAAAAGAAAAACGAAGTCACACACGCTGGGAGAAAATACAACAGTGACCAGGACTGCCCTCCCTGCAAGGCCAGGGTCCTCGAGGCCTGGGTTTGGGCCTGAACTGCACACGAGCATCCAGTGCTGTAAACCAGCTTTGTAACGGGATGACCGCTCACCCATCAGGGTGCCTGCCCGGCCACTCTGCCCTTCGTTTGTAGGAGAACAGCCCAGTTACCCGCCTTGGGGAACCCAGAAGAGAAAGGTACGTAATGAATAAGTTGCACTTACCAGGGACTTTAAATAAACAAGTGGCACCTGTCCGCCGCGATCTTTGGGGGTTCCGCCCAGGCACCGCCTCCAACCAGAGCAGGGACCGGGAGACCCAGGGCTGCACTTGCAGGGAGTTGAGGGCGTGCGGACCCAGCTGGTTGCCCTCGGGGGAGCCCAGACCCTTCCCACCCGCATCCTCCCATCCCCCAGGGGCCGGAAGCCCGGAAAAGCCTGACGGGAGGCCCAGCTCACCCCTGGCACTGACCATAGCTTCGGCCACTCACTCAGAAGTCTTTTCTGAAATACCTGCCCTGGACCGCCCCGGCTCAGCCCTGGGGGAGCAGCGGAGCCAGGGGAGCGCCCAGGGGAGTGTGAAGGGACATAAGAGGGACGGGAAATTTCCGAGGAAGGTCCTAGAGCCCACGGAAACAGAAGGCGGTGGACCAAGGAGGAGGCGGAAGAAGGGGCTGGCGCCTGGGTTCTGAGGTGTCATTAAAGCGTCGGGTGGGCCTTGGGGTGTGGAGGTGGGTGGTCACCTACAATGCGCCTAGACGTGCATGCCAATGACGAGACTAGGGGAGCAGCAGGATGGCAATCCGGCACTGGACTGGCATCCCGAAACACCAGAGGGACCGCGGAGGAGGTTCGGGGAAAAGACCACTCAAGGAGGGCAGCGGAGACCCAGCGCTAAGAGGAACGCGTGGACCGCCCAAAGCGCACGCGCATAGCAGACAAGCCGCGCGCCGCCGCAGGCCCCGCCTCCAGGAAGCACGCTGATTGGCGCCGCCGTTAAGGGGGCGGGGCCGGAGGCCGCGGTCCGGGCGGGGCCTCCGCGGCGCCTGCGCAGCACGGGGCCCCGCGCGCGGGCGGGTGGGCGGAGCGGGCCCCCCGAGCGGGGGCTGGCGAGCGCGGGGAGGGGGCCGAGAGGGCGGCAAAGCCGGCGCGCGCCCGGCTGGGGGCGGAGGGTGGGGGCCTGCGGGCCGGAACAGCCGCGGCAAGTGGCGGCGGCAGCGGCGGAGGCAGCTAAGGCGGCGGCGAGCGGGGGTCCGGGCGGCAGCGGCGGCGCCGGCGGCGGGCCGAGGACCCGGGCGCGATGGAGCGGAAGAGGTGGGAGTGCCCGGCGCTCCCGCAGGGCTGGGAGAGGGAAGAAGTGCCCAGAAGGTCGGGGCTGTCGGCCGGCCACAGGGATGTCTTTTACTATAGGTGAATGAACGTGCCGGCCGGGCAGGGCCCCAACGGGCGCCTCCCAGCGGCCTCTGCGGCGGCCTGGGCTCCCGGACCGGGGCCGCGGCCTGGGCCCCGCGCGTGCGTTGTGCGTGCGTGCGTGCGTGCGTGCCGGCGTGCGGCGGGCGCTTTGCCCATTGCGCGTGCGTGCCCGGCTGGGCCGAGCCCGGTGCGCGTGCGTGCCCGGCGAGGCCCTGTCTCAGTGCGCTTGCGCTTCCCACGCGGCCGCATGGCCCTGGAACCGGTCCCGGGCGCGCGGAGGCTTTTGTTCGGCTGCCGCAGCGAAGCGGCCGGCTGGGCAAGGGGCACCCCGGCTCGAGCCAGATGCCGCTGGGAGGCGGGGGTGGGGGCTGGGGTGTCCCTTTGATCCGCGTGGGGCTCTCCCGGGCCAGGCGCAGCCTGGGCGGATGGGGAGCCAGGGTTTCCGGAAGCAGTATTGGTTCTGGGGAACTAGGGAAGGCTGCCTAGGGATGCAGGTTCCTGGCTCCTTACCAGGGCTACTGGGCTCCAGAGCTGCGTGTCTTTTAAGGTCCGCCCTTCTGTCCTTCGGACCGTGGGTAGTGGCCCTTGTAGTCCCCAGACCGGGGACGCGGTCTTTGTGAACCCCCCCATACCCAAACTGGAGGGAGACCTGCCCTTGGGCTGGGTGAGGTAGCACGGACCCACACCTCTGTGACACAATAAGAGGCTGGAACCCCAGCCTCAGACCGTCAACCACCTGCGGTTTGCTTTTCTGTTCCTTTTTTTTTTCTGATTGGTGAAGATGCTTTGTTTCTGAGCCGGCTTTGATGGCTCCCTCCCCTTTGCTTCAGGACCCTGGCTAAAGGGAGGCAGGCAGGCAGGACACCTGCCACGTGTTGAATGCCTGCCAGGTGGTGAGGTGTGTGCAGCAGGTCCAGGGCCTTTGCTAGCCGCCTTTTGGGAGGAGTGAGGGAAGTGAGCAGGAAAGGGATGGCAGTTCGCCCAGGACAAGCTCAGGTTCTCACGTCGGAAAAGCGCTGGTAGCCCTCCAGTGTACACTGTGATTGGCTGTAGTCTGGAAAGGTCAAGCAGGAGATAGTGGGGTTACAATCAGCATCTCTTAAGGGCCTGTATGTATATTCCCCTTCATTGTATCTGACTGCATGGCTGGCTCTTTAGAAAACTTGAATCCTAGTTCTGTCCTCCTAGGTGCCTGAAGTGGCCTCTGGCTAAGAACCACGTGCCCTCATTTAATTCCAAGCACACTTGTGTACTTACTTCTTCCTTTTAGATCCAAAGACTGAGGCAGGTCTCTGTGCCTTTAATCCATTGTTAATTTAGTAGATGCCTCTGTAGCAACTGCTGACCATTCAGCTGGGAACAAGAACTGGGTCTCCTCTCCTGGGTGACAGCTGGTGCCCCAGTCATCAAGTGCCCCATTGCTTTCATAGTTACAGGTGGTGACATATGCAGAGATGCAGGGGTCTGTGAGGGGTGAATGACAGGGTGCCTAGCTGAGCTGGGGGTGGGTCAGCGAGGGTTTGTCTGAATAGGTGGTCTAGAGCTGAGCCGGGCCTTGGAGCCAGGAGGAGTGTCCAGGCGGTGGGAGGAGCCTGTGAGGAGGCTCAGGAGCTGAACCATGGCCAGAGTGGCTGAAAGGCCCCGTACTGCCATCATCTGAGGTCTCGTCCCCACCTGCTCCCTACCTGGGAGCCTCTCAGGGCCTCTGACAGTGGCACCCCACGCCAAGGCCCTGGTCCTGAGCACTGGGATCTGGTGGTAGGGAAAGCCTCCAGAGTGGGACTGGATAGCTCCCATGAGAGGTGAGGGCCTCAGACAGAATGGGGGTGTGGGGTCCAGTGCCTCTCCCAGGCCTCTGGTCTGGGTGACCTGCCTGGTCTCAGGAAGTGGGAGGTCCGGGGGCTGTGATAGGAAACCCTCAGTGTTCTCTGGGATATGGGTCCTTGGCCCTCTCAGCCCCCGATGTGGAGCCAGGTGCCGGGGCAGGAACATGTGGATTTCCCTGGTACTCTTCTTGCTGAGGGAAGGCAGCTGTCTGGACTGTTGAGTCGGACATAGCTGCCCTTGGATCCTAGCCCGGCCCCTGGGCACATGGAACCGTGGTGTCCTGGTCCACAGAGTGGTGGGGAGACAGTGTTCTTTGCAGGAGAAGTGGTGTCACCTCACATACTTGGGGAGGGATTATACACACACACCCGCCTCCAGCTTGGCAACTGGGCCCTGAGGACTGGGAGATGAGGATGAAGCAGCTGACTCCAGCTGTGGCTGTCATTTACAGTCCAGGCAGGAAGTTGAGGACTTGGCAGTTAGCGTCACTCTTTAGGGTGAGTGGAACACAGAGGACTTTTTGGAGCCCATTTTAAAGGTGGGAATACACTTAGGAAAGTAGGTGGTGCTCAGCAGGTCGGCCCCCTTCCCTGAACAGCAGGCTCGGCTTGGCTGGAACCAGCTGTGTCTTGCTCTTAAGACCTCACAAGACCTTACAAGCTCCCTTATAGGCCTGGGGTTGCTGCCTACTCCTTACCCCTCCCACAGCCCTGTGTCCATGCTGGGCACTGGCTCCCACCCCCACAATACCCCAGTGCTTCAGGGGGCCCTCCATCTGGCTTCTGGCTGTCCATCTGCTCCCCGGGGTGGCCCTTGTTCTGTAGAAAGGCCACTCTTGTTCTGTATGTCAGGTTTTACCAAATCTAGATTTTTGTTTCATTGGATAAAACACCTTGGACATTTTTATGTCCCAATACAAGTCTGCAAAAACTGTTTTTAAAAAGGATATATAGTTCATGTTTTGCACAATTCAGTTTTTAAAAGTGTCCAGCTCAGCAGTTTTTAGGACATTCACACACATGGTGCAGCCGTCACCACTATAGTTCTGGAATGTTCTTGTCACCCAGAAGAGACCCACATCCATTAGCTCTCCAGCTGCTGGCAGCCCCCACCTACTTGGCCTCACTTTCACTATTGTGAGAGCTTTACTGAGGTAGGAGCCATCTGTACTGTCACCTGTGTAAAGCATACAGGTCACACAGTGCACCTGTCACCATGGTCAGAGTTAGACCCTTCTGTTATTCCAAAAACAGCCCTAGACCTCAACTACCTCTGACCCATACCCCTGCTCCCCAGCCCTAGATCTGAAGCCTGGGTTTCTGTTTCCCTGGCCTTGTGTGAGCAGGACAGCAGTGGGTGGGGGCAAGGGCTTGTCGAGGTCCTGCCTCTGCCCATGAAGCTGGAGTCAGGACGTGAACTCTGTTCACGTCAGCCAGCACAGGGAGTAAGGGAAAAGTGGATCTTCCAGAAGAGTCCCCGGCAGCCTTGGAACTCTGGGGTGGGAGGTGTGGAGGGGAGAGCTGGCATTGCCCAGCTGATAGTCAGCATGGGTTCCATGCTGCCCGCTTTTGTTGCTGATCTGCAGTACTCAGGGACACCTGGAGGGGGCAGGTGTGCGCTGGCATGAGCTCAGACTAAAGGCCTTCAGGGGAGGTCTACAAAATGCAGCCCTCATCAGCCTCAGATGGAGAGTGACAGGGACAGAGAGCAACAAGATGTTCTGGATGGGTGCCAGGCCTGCTGGAGGCTTCATGTGTACAACTCACTAGTTCTTGGGATTTTCGTGGCTGAGTGAGGTTCCCTGGTCGAGGGACATCCAGGACATTTCCCTTGGCCAGTGTAAGTCAGCTTCCGTGAGTGACGAGGCATCTGTTTTTGTGGACGTGTGTCGTGGTTCCTCTTGGATACTTAGAGGTGGACTTGCTCTGTAACCATTAGAGGAACTGCTGGATTGTTTCTCAAAGTGGCCACACCGGTCTTTGTCCCCAGTGACCAGTCCTTACTGCTGGTGCAGGGTCCCATGCTGGTCACCTGCAGTGTGAGCTCTGAGAGGCCAGGCGAGGCGAGGCCTGGCCCCGTCCATGGGCTGTGCAGGTTGCAGAGCCTCATAGCCAGGGCTCAGGCTTCCTAACACATGGTCTGCTTCCGGAATGTTCCAAAAATGTCAGCCAGGCTCCCAGGGCTGGCCCCATCCTGCCATAGGCGGGGGCGTTTGTCCCTGCTCTTGGCCTTGGCATCTGCTGTGCTGGGGGAGTGGGTACCTGGCCTCCGCTGACCCTCTGTGTCCGCAGCCCAAGCGGGAAGAAGTTCCGAAGCAAGCCTCAGCTGGCACGCTACCTGGGCGGCTCCATGGACTTGAGCACCTTTGACTTCCGCACGGGCAAGATGCTAATGAGCAAGGTGAACAAGGGCCGGCAGCGGGTGCGCTACGACTCCCCAAGCCAGGTCAAGGTGAGCCCGTGGGAGCTGCTGCTGGGGGCGGGAGGGAGGGACTCACCCCCCCCCCACCATCCCTCACCCCCCATCCTGGAGTTAGATGCCTGGCTGCTCCTTGGGGGAGACTCGGCGGCTATGGAAAAGCAGAAGGAAGATCGGGACCTGCCCGTCACCTGCCCAGGAGAGGCCCAGCTGCGGTCTGTGCTTGGGCACCTGGCGCCTGTAGTGTCTACAAGTCTCCAATAAACAAGTGTTCAGGGACTTTGTCCCCTGCCCTGATTGCAGGACAGAGGTGGCTAAGGGCACCTGGCCCATGCTCTGCAGAGGACGGGGCCACGAGGCAGGAGGGGGCAGGTGTGTGTCCACAGCCCCTGGCCAAGTTCACCGAGGGCAGCACGTCAGCCCAGGCCTGGGCATAGCACTGCCTCTGGTCCAGGGGTGCTGGGGTGTGCTGGGGACCCTGAAGCCCTGGAGCACAGCTTCCTCACTGACAGGGATGCACTCTGAGGACCTGCCCCATCCCGTCTCCACAGGGCAAGCCTGACCTGAACACGGCCCTCCCGGTCAGGCAAACAGCATCCATCTTTAAGCAGCCAGTGACCAAGATCACCAACCACCCCAGCAACAAGGTGAAGAGCGACCCCCAGAAGGCTGTGGAGCAGCCCCGGCAGGTGAGCCCACACACACACCTTGATTGCTTGCGGTGGCAGGCCTGGCTCTGGGTCAGGTGGGCTCTGGAGTTCAGTCCACTCTTCAGAGCCCAGTTGGTGGGCCCAGGGCCCCCAGCACTGTGATCAGGAGCCGTCATCCTGGAGTGCAGTCCCACGGGAAGCAGTCTCCCCACCCCCCCCACCCACACACACAAGGGGCCACCTGGGCCGCCACTGTCACGAGCAGGTCAATGATGTTTCACATATGCAGTGTTGTGAACTGTTTTCCAAAAACCAAGACTTACCACGTTTTCACATGTGTTTACAAACACCCAGTAGATAGCTGGGTGTGGGGGTACTGGCCTGGGTCGGGAGGCCATGGCTGGCACAGGAGGGACACTTGGGAGACCCGCAGGGCAGGGATCCCACTATGGGCTGTGCCCTCGGTGCCATGTGGGCTGCAGCTGTCCGGTTAACAGGTCAGAAACCTCTGTGTTCCCACTCTCCCATTTAGGTCTTTACCCCTTAGACACCCTTCCCAGGTCTCAAGGTAAAGCCTGAGGGTGCAAGCTCACTGTATGCCCAGGGCCTCAGGCCCGGGCTCAGCTCAGGTGGAGACTGGGCCTCCTGACCCCCAACCCCGGGGTGAAGGGACCACAGACCATCCAGCAGCAAGTCAGATGTCTGGGGTGTTTATCCTGCTGGAAACGGGGTTGGGGTTTCTCTGCCCTGGGGTGCAAACAGCCCCATCAAGTGTGGGGTTAGAGGTCAGGCTGAGACCCCAGCCCAGCCCCCGTGTTGCCTGCTGTGGGGGCGAGTGGCCTGGGAATCCCCTCGCCTGATATGTGTCTGGTGGCAGCTTTTCTGGGAGAAGAAGCTGAGCGGCCTGAATGCCTTTGACATCGCAGAGGAGCTGGTGAAGACCATGGACCTCCCCAAGGGTCTGCAAGGTGACCTGCCACAGGGGGAGCAAGGGGACAGAGGAGGGACAAGGCTCTGGGTCCCCCAGCCTGGGGCCAGCCAGGGTGCACTTGACCCTCGGGACGGGACAGTCACTGGTCCTGAGAAGCCTTGGGGGTCTGGTTTCCCTGCTGTCGCTGCGAGGGCAGCTCGTGCTCCTGTGTCACCACGGGCTGCCCACCCGCAGAGAGAGGTTCAGGACGAACCTGTAGAAGGGCTGAGGGGACAAGGCTGGTGACCGTCCCCCATGCCCAGCAGGAGTGGGTCCTGGCTGCACAGACGAGACACTGCTGTCGGCCATCGCCAGCGCCCTGCACACCAGCACCACGCCCATCACCGGGCAGCTCTCAGCCGCTGTGGAGAAGAACCCTGGGGTGTGGCTCAACACGGCCCAGCCGCTCTGCAAGGCCTTTATGGTGACTGATGAGGACATCAGGTAGTTGCCCCTTGCTCCTCCCTCCCCACAGGCTATGTGCTCCAGAGAGGCCAGGTCTCTTGGCCATGCAGCAGCTTCTCTGTGCTGGGCTCTGAGCCCCTCAAGGGGCTCTGGGTGGGGGGTGCACAGAAGACTGCAAGGCAGAGCAGCCACACCTGGCTGGAGTGCTGGGGGTTGGCGAGAGGGGAGCCCCATGAGAGGTGAGGACCCCTGCTTAGACCACACACACACAGGCCTCACATGGAGGGAATGGGCAGGAGGTGACAGAAGTGATAGGTCAAGACAACTGTGTAAGAGTCTGGGCGACGTTTAAAGCACCACTTGGAGAAATAGAGTCAGCAAGGTGGGGACCACGTGGGACTGTGGCCTTGGTCCTGCCTGCAGGGGGCACTCTTGGCCATCAGTGTGGGGGCACCAAGGATGGGTTGGTGATGGTAGGAAGTCTCGTCCACATAGAGGGGGCAGGCGTGGAGGAGGCAGGGAGGGCCCAGGGGTCGTGGGCCCAGGTTGACAGTGGCCCTCTTGGCAGAGCTGGTTTGGGGAGGGGCAGCAGCAAACGCAGGTGGGACAGCGTGGGGCTGGGGTCTGTCTGAGACTGGGAAACCCTGGCCACTGGGTCCCTGTGTCCCCAGGAAGCAGGAAGAGCTGGTGCAGCAAGTCCGCAAGCGGCTGGAGGAGGCGCTGATGGCCGACATGCTGGCTCACGTGGAGGAGCTGGCCCGGGACGGTGAGGCACCATTGGACAGGGCGGGCGCTGACGACGAGGAGGACGAGGACGAGGAGGAGGAGGAGCCCGACCAGGACCCAGAGATGGAGCACGTCTAGAGCAGGTGCCACCAGGCCTGGCCTTTTGTGCCTGCGGCAGCAGCTCTGGGCTGGCCAGGCACTCACGCCACCCAATCTATTTCTGCAGGGGCCCCGCCTGCCAGCCCGCCCACATGGGGCCACCTCAGACTCGGCCCTCACCCTGCCCTGGTGTGCCCCCTCCCCTGGGCCGCAGGAGCTTGGCTGAAGGACAGCCCCTCGCCTGACGGACCCCCCACATCTGCTTCTCTGAAGGGCCCAGCCCGTCCACAGGAGGCCCCCTGCTCAGGTGGTTGCTCCATGCTGCACTCAGGCCAGCCTGGTCCCCACGGCCACTGCCCTGAGCTCCTCACACAGGACAACTGCCACCAGGCTGCCTGCGAGGCTCCCCAGGACTGGAGAAATGTGTGTGGAACAGTCTCGCCTCTGACTTGTGCCCTTGAGGGGTGATGTCCCAGGCTACATGTCAGCGCTCCCAGAAGCAGTACAGGATGGCTCCCCAGGCCCACCAGCCGGGCGCAGCACACCCACAATAAACTCACGGTCCCCCAGGGGCCAAACGTCTCCGTTGCTGCGAACCTTGTGTTGGCCACACACGGACGGGAACTCGGGCCTCGGCACCTGAAGATCTCGCTGTCTCCGACTTGGCCTAGCCTGATGGTCAGCACCATGGACGGAGAACTAACTGCTCACAGCCAGACTCAGGCCAGGCTCCAGGGTAGCGCCACCCTTGGGCCTGGGTCTCACCAGGTGCATTTCCTGCTGGCCTGGGCAGCGGCCTCCACAGAACAAGGCGAGCAGAGTCGCATTGCCCCAGTCCCAGCAGCCCAAGGGCCTGGGCGAAGGGAGACCCTGCTGCCTGAGTGGATCCCGGCCAGCACCCTCGCTGCAGCCCATCCATCAGCCTGGAGGCTTGAGCCATGGCCAGTGTGGCCTGTGAATGCCAGACCTGTCCCATGCCTGCCGCACCTGCAGCCACGACTGTCAGGAGAGGCCCGGGTCACTGCCTCGTTTGTCCGGACTCCCTGGGCTGTGGTGGCCTGCTGGCGGGGTGGTAGTGGCCTTGGGACCCTCCAGGGGCCGGGTCACACTGCCGGCTCCCTCTTGAGGACACCAGCCCGGGAGGCTGGCTGACCCCGTCCTCCCAAGTTCAGTCAAAGCACAAAGCCTTGAGGACTGGGCACTGCCCCGTGCAGGCTGCAGTACCACTGCCCAGGTAGCCACAGGCCCCAGGAAAGCCCCTCCGCTGCAACCCTGAGGGGAGGAGCTAGGAGGCTGCGGGAGGCTTCTGTGGGTGGCATCGAATAAAGCGTGTCAGGCAAGTATGGCTAGGGCTTTGTGTCAGTCCAAATCCGGGGGTTTTGTGTCCGTGTGCTGGGAGCCTCCCTCAAATTCATCGTCTCCCGGGGCCAGAAAGTGAGAATGATGCTGGGTGGCTTCCCTGTGGCCCTTAGCGGGGTCTCCTGAGGATCAGGCCCCAGCAGTGTGAGCGAGAGCGCTGGTCCCACCCACCCCACTCCAGCAGCCCCTCCACCCCTGGTGGAGTGGTCATGGCTGGCTTTTCTCCTGATCCAAAGCCAGGCTCAGGAGCCGGGAGAACCCTGGCTCCTCCACTGCCCAGCCACCTAGCCTGGACCCTCAGAGCTTCTGTCTGAATCCACAACTGGTCAGGGCTTTGGTGGCCTGGGCCCTCCTCACTCCTACTCTGTGGCTCTTATAGGCATGGGCAGGGCCAGTCCCACCAGAGACTCCAGGGGAGCACTGGCTCCTGCCTTTTTCAGCTCCTAGAGGTGCCGCATCCCCAGTTTGTGGCCCCTCCCTCCCTCCATCCTCACAGCAGGGCAGCATCTCCTGCCTCCTCTTATAAGGACCTTGTGTTGACACGGACCCCCCAGGGAATCCAGGGTCATCCCCATCTCAGGGGCGTTAGCTTAATCCCTTCTGCGAAGTTTTCTCTACCCTGTGAGGTGATGTGTCCACAGGCCCCAGGGTGACTCTGGGGGACGTTACCCTGAAGATAAGTTTCCTGTTCAGTGGAGGCAGCTCCTACCTGGCCATGTGGCCAGGCCCCTGCAACCTCAGCTTCCCCCAGCTCACTGTAGCCTCTTGGGCCTTGTCGCTGCTGTCCCTTCAGGGGATAAAGAGTTGTTACAGAAGCCCTGGAACCTATCATTTCAGGATCCCCCAGGTTCATGGGCCGGGGGTGACAGGACAGTGATGCCTGGCAACAGGGACTTTCTGGTCAGAGGAAGCAGCGGGACTCCCACCAGTCACATGTGGCCATGGATATAGAAATCAGTGACAACTTAGGCACTGCATTCCTCAGCTGCCCTGACCACATGGGGCTGGGGGCCATGACTGGACAGAGTAACAGAGAACATCACACTGTCCAGAACAAGGATGCTGATCCTCGGTGGGGTCGGAGGGATCAGGGGATGACACCCACTGTATAAGATCAGGTGAGGCTTCTCAAAAAGTGACTGCCAGGGCTTTCCTGATCGCTCGTGGTAAAGAATTCCTCTGCCAATGCGTGAGACATGGGTTTGATCCCTGATCCAGGAAGATGCCACATGTCCCAGCAACTAAGCTCCTGTGTCAGAACTGATGCTGGCGTGTTCTGGAGCCCATGCTCCACTCTGCAACTAGAGAAAAGCCTTTGTAGCAATGAAAAGCCACCATGGCCATAAATAATTTTTTTTTAAAATGATGTCCAAAGTGTCTATCCACTGGTGAATACAAAAATCCAGCTCCTCCAGACACAGGAGCATCACTTGGCCACAAAAAGCAGAGAAGCCCTGACACTTGCTACCGTGGGTGTGGATGGGCCCTGAGAACATGCTGGTCAGTGAGAAGCCAGACTTAACCACGCCATGATGTTAGTTTTAGGGGTCAACTTGACCAGGCTGAGGGGCACCCAGATAGCTGGTTCCCTAAATCTGTGAGCAGGACCTTGTGTGGAAATAGGATCTTTGCAGACGTCACTATTAAGATGAGGTCACATAGTAGAGTGACCCTGAACCCAATGCCTGGTGCCCTTATAAAAAATCAGGACATAGCTACACAGGGAGATGAACACCTTGCGATTCAGTGGTGGAGGCTGGACAGATGGTGCCACAGAAAACTACTCCAGGGACTAGAGGAGAGGTGACTCCAGGCATAAAGTGGGTAGGGCCAGGAATGCCACTCCATACCCCACAGCGGCCCCCCATTCCCTGAGGATGTTGTTGGTTAGTTGTTCAGTCATGTTCAACTCTTTGCGACCCCATAGACTGTAGCCCCCCAGGATGCTCTGTCCATGCAATTTCCCAGGCAAAAATAATGGGGTGAAAAAAAATAATGGGGTGGGTTGCTATCTCCTCCAGGAGATCTTCCCCACCCACAGATAGAACCCACATCTCCTGCATTGGCAGGTGGGATTCTTTACCTCTGAGCCATCAAGAAAGACCCAGCCACAAATGTCCACAGTGCCAAGGGGAGTACCCTGCCCAGGGGTCCAGGACTGCCATTTCATCTGTAGCTTCCCCCAACCCCCATCCACCTTTCTGTCCATCCCTCCCTTCGTCTTATTTCTGGTATATTTCGAAGGAGACACCACCCCCTGCCCCTAAATACTTCAGCATGAAAATCACTAAAGAGATTGGTGGTTTGCAGTTCTAAAAGGACTTTTATTTTTTATTAAAAGGACTTTTAAATCACATCACCACAGGGCCATCGTGAACAAATCCACATGTACATACAACAGGTCATTGTTCAGGTGTCTCCAACTGCATGTTGAAATCAAGGCCCCAGAGTCCCCGTTCCCCCTTCTCTCTCCATTCTTGTCCATTTCTTGCCTGACAGCCTTCTTTTAAAATCATAGTCTGCTTCTGATGATCGGTTCCCCTCACACCCTGATCAGTGGCCTCGATTAAACCCCTCAGATGATCATCCAGCCCCACATAACTCACCTTCCTAGCGCAGCACCTGTTTCTTCATTTACTTACTCCCTTTTTTTGCTGGAGTGCATCCTGCAGTATATTAATCTAATCTGTGACGATCTGCCGGCCTGAAACATCTTGATTTCTCCTCGCTCTTGATATGGACCTTGGGGTCAGCCATCACTTCTCCTAGGAAGCTCGGCTTTCTTCCTGATCCTTTGGAATGTGACCTGAAAGCCCTTAGTGGTCCCAGGACACCTAAGTCCCTGAACAAGTTGTGGGGTCCTAGCTGTTTGGAGGCTCTGGCTCCACTATCCCATTATTTCCTGGACAACTTCCATCCATTTTCCTTTCCTTTATTTTCTCTTCCCCCACCTTTTGTCTCTTTGGTTGACTTTCTGGGAGAGTTCCTGCTGATGTTGAACTCCTGCTACTGTGCTGTTAACTCTCACCAGTCCGAGCTTGTCTGAAGAACACGTGTGTGCATGCATGACCACCCACAGGGGTGCACCCAGGACAAGACACACTGGCCTGTTCCCCATCTGTTACCAGTAAGGGCTGGATACCACTCTTTGCCCCAGCTCAAACACTGTCTCCTCCATTCCTGGCCTCTCCTCTCCCCACCCAAGCCCCTTTCTCAGCATCCAACATGCCACCCTGGGTGGGGTTCCAGGAAGGGGAAAGGATGAGCAGGCACCAAGGCCCCTCCCCACACCGTGCCCCCAGGGGGACTTGAGGCTGGCCAGGTGGGCCAGGGCAGGTCCCCCTGTGCTCTGAACACCAGCTACAGCCAGCAGAACTTTGGGTGAGGAGACAGGACAAAGCCTGTGGCTGGAACAGAGGGGGCATGGGAGGGAGTGCCGGGGTCACACACTGAATGCTTCCTGGGAGCCCAGCAGTTCTGTAGCTCCAGTGCCTGCCTCCAGGAGCCCAGTCCTGGTGGGGAGGGGACACACATAAGTCAGGATGAAGTAATCAATACTTGAGAGCATTCAAACACAGAAAAGGAAAAAAGTTCCTCTCGGATCCTGAGAGAGAAACTGGGTGGAATGCAGCCTGGGGTCGGGAAAGGCATGAGGAGGAGGCAAGGAGTTGAGGGCTTCAAGGGCAGGGGGCACCTGCCAGGAGAGACAAGAGTCCAGGAAGAGAAGAGACTAGGTGAAGGACCATCTAGTCATGGGAGCAGCTATGGCTGAGGGACTCCACAGAATTCGGGGCAGGAACCCAAGCCCGGTGAGGATGGCAGCAGACCCAAGGGAGAGACCAGTGTTGGGCAAAGGGGCAGGCCGTCCCCTTTCGCACCCAAAGAGCACATGCAACTGTCCTGAGGTTCCACGGCATCCAGCCAGGGACTGGGGCCAAGGTCCCCTTGGCGACTCGGCGGGCCAATCCTCCTTCCAGCCCATCTATTTACCTGTAAAGGGAAACCGGAAGGCTCTTTCGCCCCAAAGGCAAAAAGAAGGCCCCGAAGGGCCGCTGGAGGCCACTAGGACAGGATGGCTTTAGGCGTGGGCACACGGGGCCGCTCTCGGGAATTTTACCCAGCGACGCTCACGTCCGAGGGCTCTGGCCTGTGGAAACCAGCCCAAGCCCGGAAACACCACCACTTAGGGGATGTGGGTGCCCGTGACCTCCCGGGGGTGCCCAGAGGCCAGGTGTGCACGGGGACCGCGGAGAGGAAGGGGACTTGAGTACAGAGCCCGGCAGGGGCGCTAGGGGTCTCGGAGTGGGGAGCCCGGGACTCCGGCGCAGAGGCGAGGTTGGGGCCGTACGCCCTCGCGCACCCTGCGCCCGGGCCGCCGCGGGCACCTACCTGCGGCCCCGGCCGCACGTGCCAGGGCGCCCGGCCCGCCCGAGCGCCCGCGGCAGCGGTGTCCACGCCACGTGACCGCCCCGCCCGCCCCGCGCGTGCGCCCTGCCCGGCGCCCCATTGTTGGCGGTGGCCGCGTCACGGGGGCGGGGCCGGGGCGGGGCGGCCGGCGGCCCGAGGGAGGCGGCGGGAGGGCGGAGGGAAGGAGCGTCCGCGCCGCCGCCGCCGCCGCCGCCGCCGACTAGCCGCCGCCGCCGAGAAGCAAGCAGAGCCGCGCCGCGCCGCCGCCGCCCGCGCCCGAGCAGCCCCGCCGCCGCCCCGCCCCGCTGCTGGATGCCGGCGGCCGGCGGCCGAGCTCCCAGAGGCGGAGGGCGGCGGCGCGGGCGGCGGCGGCGGCGGGGGCGGCCGGCGGCCGGGAGGCGGGAGCGCGGGCCCGAGCGCTAGCGCCGCCATGCCTAGCTCCACCGGACAGCCCGACGGCGGCGGGGGCGCGCGCGGCAGCGGACCCGGGGCGCCGGTCTGTGGGGACCCTAGCCCGGGTCCCCCGCCGCCGCCGCCGCCGCCGCCCCCGCCCGAGGGCGCCGATGAGGCCGCGCCCGCGCCCCGGCCGCCGCCCGAGCCCGACGACGCGGCCGCCGCGCTGCGCCTGGCCTTGGACCAGCTCTCGGGTCTGGGGCTGGGGGGCGCGGGCGACCAGGACGAGGAGGGGGCGACCGCGGGCGGCGGAGACGGAGCGGGTGCAGCGACTGGGGGCGCAGACGGCGGGGCCGCGGCGGAGCCGGCGCCCCCCGACGGGCCTGAGACGGGGGCGCCCGGGGTGGCCGTGGCCCCCGGCCCGCTGCCGCTGCTGGAGCCGGACGTGAGCCCCCCGCCGCCGCCTCGGCCGTCGCCGCCCGACGTGTTCGCAGGCTTCGCGCCCCACCCCGCGGCGCTGGGCCCCCCGACGCTGCTGGCCGAGCAGATGAGCGTGATCGGCAGCCGCAAGAAGAGCGTGAACATGACCGAGTGCGTGCCCGTGCCCAGCTCCGAGCACGTCGCCGAGATCGTGGGTCGCCAGGGTGAGTGGCCGCCGTCGGGGGCGCCGCCCCAGGGGTTCCTGCGCGACTCGCCCCCAGAGGGGCCGCCCAGCCCAGCCCACGGCTGGACACCAGACCCCGGCCACGCCCCGCGTGGGCTCGGGCCTCGGTGGCCGCCTGTGCGCCTTTGTCCTGCCGCTGGCCGCGGGAGAAAGTTGGGCGCGGCCCGCGCTCCTCCCCTCGGCGCTCCGGCCCCGCTGCCGCCTTTGTCTGGGCGCCTCCAGCCTGGAGAGCGCCCTGCGTGCAGCTCACTGCCTGGGCCCTGGGCTCCCGGAGGTTCCATCCCAGGGATAAGGAGGTTGGGCCGGGCAGTGCCCTCTCCACACCCAGAAATGGCCCGGGGCGGTTCGCTCGCGTGTGAGGGGGGCTAGGGGCCAGGGCATTCTGGCAGGGTCAGGAGAGAGATTTGGTGGCACAAAGAGGGTACACCTTAAGACTTGCCAGCCTGGGCACCCTGCTGGGGTGAGGGGGAGCAGGACAGGGTGAGCGAATATCCCTCCCGCTGTCAGCCCCGTCAGGGATCTAGGGTGTGCACAAGGACCCCCTGTGAAAGCCACTTGGGGGGATCCAGCCCGACAGCCCTTCTCTGGCCAGGGTGTGGGGGTCCCGAAGCGGCATTGTCGGAGGTCTTTGCAGCCGCCCCATTGTTCTCTTTGTTAGAGAGCCAGGCTGGGTGACATCAGGCCGGCGGCCGCTCATTGGCCCTGGAGCTGCGGGGCGGGCGGGCCGGAGGTGGTGGGCAGTGCCCGGCCCAGCACACACCCACCCACCCTGTTAGCTGCTTGCCCACCAGCCTCAACTTTCTCTTGCCCACACCTCTGGGCTCCGGCCTCTCTGTTGGTCAGCCAGGTTCTAGAACTTGGGGTGGGGCCTGGGCGGAGCTTGAGATGGGGCTGGGGGACCCTGCCTCTGGGACCTCGGTCACGGGAGCTAGAGAAAGGTGTGGGGGGCTTGAATTGCAAGATGACCTGTCACCCTAACTGCCACGGGCAGAGGACCACAGGGATACCTCAACACCACCCTCTACTAGTTCCTGGTGGGTGGGGCCTTGGGGCCAGCAAGCCTGCTGCCTCGGCCACAGGTACATTCAGTCATTCATTTGTCCATCCTTCATGTGGACACAAGGAGGGCCAGGTGTGGTGCTAGGTCGGGGGACTGCCATAAAGGGGTCCTTGGCTATGGGCAAGCACCAAGAGACCCCAATTGAACACTTCCCCTCCCTGCCTTGTCCCCTCCCAGCGCTGTCCCCTCCCTGCCCTGTCCCCGGTAACCGCACTGGGACCTGGAAGAAGACAGCTGCCCCACACCAAATGTTCAGAAGCCCGTTGGGGGCAGATGTGGAGACTGAGGCCGGGGATGCCACCCAAGGTCACTAGGCTGGTGGATGGTGGAGCATGAGGGCAAGCCCCCTGTGGATGCACGTGGCAGCACCTGGGGGTGTGGGCAGTAGGCAGAGGGCCCCAAGCCCTGGTCTCTTCTGAGCCATCTGGTGGCTGAGTCGTCAGGCTCCGCCCTGTCTCTTACTTGTGCCTCTGGTACCCGTTTACCAGGTGTCCGCCTGGGTTCCCACTGATGGCAGGCAGCAAGGCAGGGACCCCCAGAGCTCTCCCCACATCTAGGGTGGTTCCTCTCTGTGACGGGGGTTGGGGGAGAGCACCTCAATGGAGGTTTTTGTGAAAATTCTCAAGCAAGATGCTGGTTCTCCACCCAGTCCCAGCCGGCACACAGTTGCCGTCCCATAATTAGTCAGGTGCAGGGCCTCAGGGGGTGGAGCACACGTGCCAGGACAGGTCAGCAGCTTCAGCAGCCCTTGCTCCCCACTCTTGAAGTATCTGTGGCTCCCATCTTCCCTCACCAGTCCTCAGGCACAGCCTGGAAGACACACTATGCCCTTCTTCCAGTCACAGTCCCCCACCCCTCCCCATCTACCCTGTGGGTCCCTGAACATGGAGCCTGTCCCTTTTTCCTGCTCTGCTGGCCCAAGTGCAGGGGTCGTGGCCTGCCCTGAACTTACTCTTCTGTCTGACCCCTGGTCTAAGGCCACCCCTTCCCTGGAGTTCATGGAGGGGGTGTGCATCTGTCCAGCCTCCTCTGGCAACCAGAGCCACAAACCTGGGCTCTCCCTTTCCTGGACAACCCCATGTTGCTCCGTGAGCCTCAGTCTCCTCCCCACTAGGTCTATGCAACTTCTGGGCAAGGGGTAGGGACCATGACCCCTGTGGTGCTCCCTGGTCCCTGAGGCTGAGAGGCCTGAGGGACTGAGAGGACCACTGAGTGGGGGCCTCAGCCTGCCCCACGGTATCCCCTAGAGAGGACCTGTCACCTCCAGGCCAGGAGGGTAAAGCGGCTGAGGTGGAAGTGCAGCCATAGCCAGCTGGTAGGGCCGGAATTTGCACTCTAGTCTCTCAGACTTGTTTTGCACTGCGGGGGAGAAAAGGTGAGCTGGGAGAGAACTGGCTCCAGGGTTGGGTGTGTCAGGAGCTGACCCCTTTCCACAAACAAGAAAGTGGAAACTCAGAAGGACCAGTTTGGGGGGTGTCACCCCAGCCCGTAAGTGGGCAGGGCTGGCACACATCTGCTACCATTGACCTTGGCCCTGTTCCTTCTGAGACCCGCCCCCGTCCACCCCAGTGCCCTCCTGCCTGGCTCCCCTTGCCAGAGTTTGCAGTGTGGCCCTGACTGGGGTGTTGGGGTTGGGTCTTCAGCACCAAGCCTGGCCTGCAGCACACTAGGTCACGGTCAGGAACAAGTGACCTGCCAGCCACCTAGTGTCCCCTTCATTGTCCCTCAGTGAGAGGGACCTCTGCTTGGTATTCTCTGCCTGTGTGTGGCCCCATCCCTGTGGGATGATCCTAGGGTGATGGGGGGCCATGCCTTGAAATTCTTATCTACCCACCCAGAGTGGGGAGTATAGGAAGAGAGCCAGGCCCAGGTTGGGGGTCGCAGCCTTCCCTGCTTGCACAATGGCTCCCTATTTCACATGGGAGCCAGCTTTGTCCCCAGACATCCGACTGTGACTCAGCCTTGCTCTGGGACAGCACCCCACTGGGTTGTCCCAGCACCCGCCTGCTTGTGGAACGCTGTCCCCACTGTCCCCTTAGCCAGGAGCGCTCCCCCAGCATGCAGCCTTCTTCCCAGGGTGGTGCCCTTGGCTCCCCCACGTGACCTTGAGGTTCCCTGGATAAGTGTGGTCTGTGGTCACCTGCATGAGCTCCCTTGGGGCCTGGTTCCTTGAATGCCTAGTGCACTCAGTGCAGGGGTGGCCTGGATCCTGGTCCAGGCTCATGTGAGCAGCAGGAAGCAGGACTGCCTGCAACTAGGCTGCCTGTGGGGACCCGAGGCCCTGCCTCTCTGAGGGCAGGTCCGGCAGCTATGGGGCCCGCTGGGGCCGGGGGAAGTCACCCGCCCTCCCCGGTTCTCTGAGTTGGAATCCTGGTAGGGGCAGGGCCCAGGAATCTGCATTTCTGCTGTACCCACCAATTGGCAGTAGCCCCCAGGGTCACTCCTGGAGCCCCAGTTTCCTGTCTTGTGCAGTTCCATGCCCCCAAGCTCTGCCACCTCTAGGGGTCTTAGTGGTGGGGGGGGCAGTGACTATCACAGCTGAAGTGGGGGTGGTGAGCAGGGTTCTGTTTGGCCACTGAGGGCTCCACCCGAGGCTGCTCTCAGGTCAGGGCAGGATGGGGTCCCGTGAACAGAAAGCTGCAGGGTTCCACCCGCTTTGAGGCTCCCCCATGAGGGCAGGTTCCAGTCCCTGGCCCATCAGATCCTGCCCCAAACCTGTGAGTCTGGGTCTGTTTCTGCTCTCTTTTGACAGATGAGGAAATTGAGGCATGGAACGGTCCCTCAGATGCCCAGAGTATCCCCAGTGCACCAGCCTTACATCACAGTCCCCCAGTCTCAGAGAGTTCAGAAAGTTAGACATAAGGTCTGAGAAGTGTGTACTGGGGCCTGGTCCAGTATAGTCAGGGTGGGCTTCCCTGGAGGAAGGCATGCCAGGCTCTGATGTCATGCAAAGAAGGAAGAGGATATGAAAGTAAAGTTGCAGATGGGAAAGGTTAGGTGCGAGGGGACTGCAGGAGAGGCCCTTCCCAGCAGCCAAGTAGGGAGGAGACCAGGGCAGGCATGGACGCAGCCACAGGTCGGGGGGGCCTTTGGAGTTGCCAGAAAGGCCGGGCAGCCACCAAGGGGAGGACCCCGGGTGGGCATGGAGGAAATGGCCAGGGACCAAGAGGTGAGGCTGAGAGATGGCAGACCCCTGCTCACCTGCCCTGCTTTTATTCAGCTATGGGTGAGGGGCACCTGCCTGGGACCCAGGCTCCATCACTCTGACTTCATCAGCACAGAAGGCTTGCTGGCTAACTTTGTATCTTTTCTTGTTGAGAACTTAGCCACACTGTTAACTCCACTCAGAGCTGCCTGCCTGCCACAGGGAAACAGTATTCCTGTGTCCTCCTGGCTTCCCAGTGCTTAGAGGGTGGGGGGACTCCCAGTCTCCTGGGCCCCAGTTCAAAATGTCTCAGAAGGCCCTGGGGTGGGGGTGGGGTGTCAGGGGCCTGGTGAAACCACACCTGGCATTTAGGTTTCTCATGTGTAGCTTCCCCTTAGCCCTGGAAGGGCTGCCAGATGCTGGGTGAGGTGCCAAGTCAAGGACCCTGCATGACTGACCCTCTCCTCAACAGATGTCCCGGCCCTTTTCTGCAGGGTCAACCCTCAGACTGCGGCCCAGGGTCACCTGGGCAGCAGTGATGAACCCCCAAGGCATGTCCCCAGCTTCCCCTCAGTGTCTGGGACCACTGGGGGGCCTGTGGAGGTGTTTTGACCTGGGGCACAGGATCTGCTGTTGGGGGAGGGTCATGTGATGAGAAGTTCCCACCACCCAGGCCTCGGGTTCCCCTCCAGGCAGTCTGGGAGTTGGTGTCAAAGAGTCTGCGTTAGTGTCCTCTGTCTGGTACAGTGGACCAAATGGCTTGAAACTAGAACTGAATGCTCACAGTTCTGCAGGGTGGGAATCTGAAATCGGGGTGTTGGCGGGGGACATGCTCCTTCCAGAGGTTCCAGTGGAGGGTCTTCTCCAGCCTCCGGGCTTCCAGTGGTGCTCACGAGCTTTGGCGTCCTGGGGCTTGTGGCCACCTCCCTCCAGCCCTAGGCTCCGTCTTCACATGACTGTAATCTCAGGGACACTCTGTGTCCCTCCCTCCATCCTTGGGCCTCAGTGTCCCCTCTGGTCCTACAAACCCCTGCTGCATAGCAGGGGGATTGTCAAAAAGGCAAAGAGAGGCCCTGTTGTAGGTTGAAAGGTGTCCCCCCAAATCCATGTCCACCTGGAATGTCAGAATGTGACCTTACCGGGCAAGAGTCTTGGCAGATGTAGTTAGAATGTGGTCATGATGGGTTGGGGTGGCCCTGAATCCAGTGACCAGTGTCTCTATAGAGGAGGAAGGACATGTAGAGTGGCAGTCTGATGTTACAGCTGGAAGGTGGGGGCACCCACCCAGGTCACCAGCTGTCCCATGCAGCTGCGGCCCTGGAGGGGCTGTCCTGAGGAGGGGTCCCCGCCCTCACCATGTCTCCCCCTCCCCCACCCCAGGGTGCAAGATAAAGGCTCTGCGAGCCAAGACGAATACGTACATCAAGACTCCGGTGCGAGGGGAGGAGCCGGTCTTTATCGTGACCGGCCGCAAGGAGGACGTGGAGATGGCCAAGCGTGAGATCCTGTCGGCCGCCGAGCACTTCTCCGTGATCCGGGCCACGCGGAGCAAGGCGGGCGGGCTGCCGGGTACCGCACAGGGCCCACCCAACCTACCCGGACAGACCACGATTCAGGTGCGCGTGCCCTACCGCGTGGTGGGGCTGGTGGTGGGGCCCAAGGGCGCCACCATCAAGCGCATCCAGCAACGGACGCATACATACATCGTGACGCCTGGGCGTGACAAGGAGCCGGTGTTTGCCGTGACGGGCATGCCCGAGAACGTGGACCGGGCACGCGAGGAGATCGAGGCCCATATCACACTGCGCACGGGGGCCTTCACCGACGCCAGCCCTGACAGCGACTTCCACTCCAACGGCACAGATGTCTGCTTGGACCTGCTCGGGGCGGCCGCAGGCCTCTGGGCTAAGGCCCCCAACCCGGGCCGCCGGCCCCCAGCGCCCACAGCCAGCCTCCGTGGGGACACTGCGCTGGGCGCTCCGGGAGGTCCTGAGTCCTTCTACGCGGCCAGCCGTGGGGGGCCGCCGGTGCCTGTGCAGGTACCGGACGCCGGCCCCGCCAGCCCCTACAGCACTTCTGGCAATGGGGGCTTCACCTTCGGCGGGGACGGTCCTGGGGCCCCCACAGGGCCACCCGCCCTCGAGGACTGCGACTTTGGCTTCGACTTCCTGGCGCTGGACCTGACCGTGCCCACCGCGGCCACCATCTGGGCGCCTTTCGAGCGGGCCACCCCGCTGCCGGCCTTCGGTGGCTGCTCAGCGGTCAATGGGGCCCCCGCCCCGCCAGCCCCGGGTGCCCGACGCAGCAGCGGGACCGGCACACCACGCCACTCGCCCACACTGCCCGAGCCCGGTGGCCTGGGCCTGGAGCTCCCGCTGGCCCGCCGGCCTACACCAGACCCAGTGGGCGCCCTGCCCTGGCGGCCCCCACAGGGTTCCCTGACGTCCTTCTCAAGCAGCGCCAGCTTCTCCACAGCCACCTCGCTGCCCAGCAGCTCCTCGGCCTCCTCGTGCTCGGCGCTGGACTCCAGCGCCCCCGAGAACGGTCGTAAGCCCCCAGCGGCCCCAGCGCCTGCGGCCCTGGCGCGGGAGTGCGTAGTGTGTGCTGAGGGTGAGGTGATGGCCGCGCTGGTGCCCTGCGGCCACAACCTCTTCTGCATGGACTGCGCCGTCCGCATCTGCGGCAAGAGCGAGCCGGAGTGCCCGGCCTGCCGCACACCCGCCACCCAGGCCATTCATATCTTTTCCTAGCTGGGCCCCTGGTGCGCCCGCGGTCCCACCCCCACCCCCGGGGCCATCAGTGGGCGCAGGGTGGGTGCACAGGGCCTGGAGGGGAGGAAGCGGGCGGGGCGGCGGCCAGTGTTTACAGACGAGCTTTAACTCTTCCGGTCCCAGGCGTGGAGACGACGCGGCCAAGCGGCACCTCAGTTCTTAACAAATGACAGTATTGAGTCGACAGGTTAAAATAAACCAGAGAGAAAAGGCCTGCTTGCCTGCTTGCACTTTTTATTTAAGACACTCCCTACCCCCTATCCCCCGCCCCAGCCCCCAGCCCAAGGTGATCTTTTTAAGAAGAAAAAACACGATTTTTACAACTCTGGGTTGTACTTCTTTTGTATGTAGCGGATATCAATTTGACAGTGTTTGTTTTCCCATGGTCTCAACCTCTGTAGCAACTTCCAGGAGGAGGATGGCTCCCTTTGGGGGGATCATATGGTTACCCTGTAGTATGTAAGCCGCGCGCAGGCCGGAGGGGGGTGGGGGGGAGGGGGCGAGGGGCGTCCGGAACTTTCTAACTTTTTTTTAATTATTAATCCCTTTCTGCTGTGGTTTCTTTTGACAGTTTTTAATTTTTGTTGTTGTTTTTTAAAAAAAAAAAAACTTTTACTTTTTACCTCTTGTGTATATGTAGGGAATTTATAGGGAAATATGTACTTTATGGAATAAATTTTAAGACTAAAATATATTTTATTTTAAATAAAGTAACGGACCTTTAATCTTACACAGCTAAATTACTGATTATATATTTGCTGAGCTGACCTAAGGGTTCAGAAAATTGTATCAAGAGTTTTATTTTTTGACTTCAAAGCCTTCTTAATAAAGTCTTTTTACTACATGTGAGACCTTGGCCTGGTGTGGGGTGGGTGGGCATGGGGGAGGGATTGGGATAGGGGCTCAGTTCCAGCCCCACCCACCTAGTCTTCCAGGTCAAAGCGTTAGGGCTCAGGATATCCTGCTTCTAGGCTTTTCCACAAGCCAGGTGCTGTTGGCATCTTATTGGGGTTCTACAGAGAGGTGGTCCAGCCAGGTCTTCTTATTCTCAGGACCCCACATCCTAGGGGACAACCAACCATGGGGACAGCTGTGAGCTATGTGGGGGAGTGGTGATATTGGTTGCTTCCTGGGGCACCTGCCTGCTGCCATGACACTCCCATGGCCAGCAGGATGACATTGTATAGAGGAGGGGCAGGTCTTCCTCCCAGGAGGGGTCCTGAGGTCTCCTGGGCCCAAGGAACATCTGAGTGATAAGCCTCAGGTGTTGTCCCCCAGGCATCTAGTTGGGAGCAGAGAACTCTGGGGTGTGGGGCTGCCAGACATGGTTCTTTAGGACTGGGACTGGCCCAGAGGCAAGAACTCGGGGGTCACAGATTGGACTGTGGGCTGCTGACAGGGGCCAGCAGAGCTCCAGAGATGGGAGGAAGCTGAGTGGAGTGAGTTGAGGATGGGATGTGCTGACAGGGAGGGGCCCAGGACTGCTCCAGGGACAAGCAAGCCCAGGGGCCAGGTGACCACAGGCTGCTGGCTCTGGAAACAGGCACTGAGGGACCCGGAGAACACAGCCCGCTAGGGAAACTAGGAAGACAGAGCAGAGCAGCCTGGAGGGCTTTCAGGAGAAGGCCAAGAGTTTGGGATAACAGGAGCATTTGAAGGGGCAACAGGGACAGAGAGGAAGCAGCCAGAGATGGAGAGGACATGCCCAAGAGCAAATGGAGGTCACCTCGGACCCTCTGGTTGAGAGTAGTCACCCCAGACTGTGGAACCCAGTTGGGTCTCAGGACAGACCCTGTGCACCCAGGGTTCCAGTCTAGTCCTGCTGGAATGTCCCCATCTGTAAATGGGGAAACACCTAGGTCCACACTCCCAGCACTGGTGAGGCTCCAGCCTTGGAGTGCATTGGTACATGGCCCCCAAAAGATACAGCCCTGGAACCTATGGGTGGGAACTTACAGACCGGGCTTTGCAGCTATAGTCAAGAATCTTGAGATCATCCTGCATCAGGGTGACCCTGTAAGACAGTGTCCTTATAAAAGAGCAGGAGTCACAGACGTGCGGGCAGAAGCTGTGTGACCCTGGAGGCGTCTCTGTCCATGGGATTCTCCAGGCAAGAATACTGGAGTGGGTTGCCATTTCCTCCTCCAGGGGATCTTCCCAACCCAGGGATTGAACCTGTGTCTCCTGTGTCTCCTGCATCACAGATGGATTCTTTACCCTCTGAGCTATCAGAAAAACCTTCATCTGTGTTAGGGTGGCCCTAAATCTAATGTCTTTGTAAGAGACACAGCAGGATCACAGACATGTGGGGAGAAGTTATGTGACACTGGAGGCGAGACTGGGGTTGATGCAGCCACAAGCCCAGGATGCCTGGAGTCCCCAGAAGCTGGAAGAGGCAGGAAGGACCACCCACCACCTGCCCTGGAGTCTTCAGAGGAATCACGGTCCTGCCACACCTTGATCCCTGACTTCTGGCCTCCAGAACAGGAAGAACATATACCTATTGTCTTAACCCGCCCACTTTAAGGTAATTTTTTAAAGCCGCTCTGGGAAACTGATATGGTAGGTGGGCTAGACTGAGGGTTGACTGGATGGCATAGTCAGGTGCAGATAGCATGGCAAAGACTTGGAGGTGATGAGATCCCAGGACACATCCAGGGAACACAGAATGGCTGCTCAGAGGGACAGGTGAGAATAATGGGGAGATGAGTTGAAAAGGTGGATTGGAGCCAGGCCTTGGAATTTCTCCTTTAATCTCTCCCACCTGTGTCAGGACTTTTATTGGGTCCCCATTTTTGCCAAGGTCTTCCTCACCCTTGGACCTTCCCCTTTACAAAAAGAAAGACACACCAGCCCATACTGAACTTTGGCCAAGAGAATTCAAATGTAAATAGCCCCAGGTGGCTGGAGGTTCCTCTGTGGGCCACGTCTCTCTGGAACGTTCCAGTTCAGGATTGTCCCATAGGGCATCTTGTTATGATGGGACTGTTGTAGACCTGTACTGACCTGTACAGGAGCCATCAGCCACATGGGTGACCCAGCATCTGAAATGTGACTTGTGCAACCAAGAGATTGAATCTTAAATGTTGTTTGGCTTTACTTTAAATTGAGATAGCATCTAGGGAAGCTGTTTACCATGTAGACTCTTTTAAAGCAGAGAAACAGGAAGGCCAGTGTGCCCAGAGATTGTGGTGAGAGTAACAGGGAGTGGAGGTCCTGAACAGAGTGGCCTGAAGGTGACAAAGCCACGGGGGAGGG
This sequence comes from Bos indicus x Bos taurus, assembly GCF_003369695.1. Lineage (NCBI taxonomy): Eukaryota > Metazoa > Chordata > Mammalia > Artiodactyla > Bovidae > Bos > Bos indicus x Bos taurus. Next base: position 66,851,015 of record NC_040082.1, read on the forward strand.
AAAACCTGTGGGCTGCTGTGGTCGGCAGTATAATGATCCCAAAGACATCACCTCCTGATCCCAGGGCCTGTGGACATGTCGCCTCATGTGGCAGAGGGGACTCTGCAGGTGGGGTTAAGGCCCCTGAGATGCGGACAACCCTCGATTCCCCAGGGGGAGCCCAGTGTCATCACAGGGTCCTTATAAGAGGGAGGGGGAGGGTCAGAGGCAGAGAGACGGGAGATTTGCACTGTTGGCTGTGAGGATGGAGGGAGGGGCCGCAAGCCAGGGATGCGGTGCCTCTAGAAGCTGGAAAAGTGGGGAGCCAGTGTTCCCCGGGAGCCTCCAGAGGGGACAGCCCTGCCCACGTGTGAATCTGAGGACTTTTGCCCTCCAGGACTGTTAGGGAGAATAAATTTGTGTTGCTTTAAGCCCCCACATGTGTGGTGCTTCGTTTCAATATGGGAAACTCACACAGCTGTGTTAAAAGCTGCCCCAGCACCTTGGAGAAATGGCTGATTCTATGCCCTGTGCAGGGAAACTACAAAATGAGCCTAGACATCTTGCGGTGCCAGAAAGTAAGGACATCCTCAAAACACCCCATGAGAATGAGGGCATGTCCAAGAGACACCGAAGCCAGAGGCCAGAGCTGAAATAATGCATCCTAGAAGACAGAGGACACCCAGTGAACTTGAATTTCTAATACACAGTGGATCATGCTTTTAGTCAAAATCTGTCTCCAATATTGCCTGGGACACCCCTCTACCTGATGATCATTCGGTTATTTACCTGAAATTCAGATTTAACAGAACATATTATGTTTTTATTTGCTTCATTGGTAACTCTATGAGGCATGGAGGGGGATGAGAAGCCACTGATTTGCAGGGAGACACATATTTGCTGGAGAGGTCCCTCCTGTGGTTCCTAAATTCCACCCTGACTTTAAAGGTGCAGAGCAGCCTAACAGGATGTGGACAACATATTAAAAAGCAGAGACCTCACGTTGTTAACAAAGGTCTGTAGAGTCAACACTATGGTTTGGCCACTTGATGTGAAGAGCCAGCTCATTGGAAAAGACCCTGATGCTGGGAAAGATTGAGGACAGGAGGAGTAGGGGGCAGCAGAGGATAAGATGGTTGGATGGCATCACCACTCAACTGGACATGAATTTGAGCAAACTCAGGGAGATAGCCGGGGACAGTGGAGCCTGGTGTGCTGCAGTCCATGGGTTCCGAGAGGCTGGGACAAGACTTATGGACTGAACAACACCAGGATGTGGGGTGGGGACTGGCAGGTTCGTGAACCTGGAGCAGAATTAATTCCACACACATTTATGGATATGGACTGAGCGCCTTGATCCTTGCTATTCCAGGAGCGGGTTTGCTCCGGGGCGGAAGCTGGAGGAAGCCAGAAAGCCCCAAGTGCTTTTGCTGCTACTAACCCCTTGCGCCATCCCCAGCCGGGCCCCTCCAGCGGCCGGGAGGGACCAGAACTGCCCGTCCTCTGTCGCCACCGTGTGGCCGAAGCCGCGCACGACACTCTGCCCGATACAGCCGCAGAGCCCGCTCCTTATTATTTATGTAAAGTGGGCGTAACTGCCCTTAGCCCAGGCCTGTGGGCTCCTCAGGACATAAGCCGGTCCCCTTCCACAGCCCACAATCCATCGCTCAGCAACTCAGCGCTGGCACGCGGTGGGCCCTCCCTAAACGTTTGCTGACTGAATACACGACAGGGACCGCTCCCTGCTACCCAAATGAAACTGAGGGTTTTTTCTTTAGCCTAACCAGATCCCTAACCGCCTGACCTCCTGAGGTCCTGAGACACTGCGCACATTTAAATACACACCTGAGTGGGAGAGGAGGTGACACAAACGCTGGAAGCCACCTGGTTTACACCATCTGACCGTTGGGAATTTACCCTGGTGTCCAGTGTGAGTAGGGCTTGGAGTTTATTTTTCTAGATAATTAATGTAAGTTCTCCCCCTAGGCACTGTGGTCATTTGGGGTCTGGATCATGGATCATCCTCTGAGGGGCATCCTGGACACTACGGGGGTTGACCAGCATCCCTGCCCACCCCCCATTCGATGTCAGGAGCCCCCCTTTCCCAGTTCTGACGATGAAAATGTTCTAAAGTCTCCCCTGGTGGCAGGAACCTCCCCTCCCCCAGTGAGAACTGTTCATCCCATTTCTCGGGGATTGGACCAAATTGGCCCTGAACAGGCTGTGTCCCGGAATCTCCCCACATACCCACCCACATGGAGGGTTCCGCTTGCAGAGTTGGAACATCTGATTTTCGTTTATTTCAAGCAACCCTTAAGATGGATTCATGTCCCAGCTAAAATGACTTATGCTTGACTCGTAGAACTTTTTAGTGTTGGAAACATCACATGTAAATCCAAGCAGAGAGGGTCAATCCAAAGGACCCAGCTTCAGCAAATAACCAATTCTCAAATTCCCCAGCAATTCTTGGCTGTTTCTCTCCAATTGCCCCACCCTCACCAGGCTCTGTAGCAAACTGCATTTGTCCACAAAGCCAGAATGCTTACTGAGTAACACACGTAGCCACAATGTCACCATCAGAACTTAAAATTGTTAACAATAACTTTAAAAAAAAAAAAGTTAAGACATGTAGGATCTAGTTACCTGACCAGGGATCAAACCTGGGCCCCCTCCATTGGAAGTGCAGAGTCTTAGTCACTGGATCACCAGGGGAGTCCTCATGGTAAGGCTGATTTCTTAACAGTAACTCTCTGGGCAGCATTTCCGTTTCCTCGAGTGTATTGTTATTGTTTACAAGTCAGTTGGTTTCAATCTACATCAGGCGCATATTCCCTGGAGATCTGGCTCTCATGTCTTGTTCACGTACTCTAACCAGTGGTTCCCAACACAGATCCTCAGTGTGGATGAGGAGGTTTAAAAAATATCAAAGCCTGAGTCCCCATAATTAGTCTGGGTGCCATGTGGGAAGCAGGATTTTTTTTTCAATTGTAGTAAACATAACAAAATTTACCACTTTGACGTGTACATTGAGTATATTCACAATTTGGCCCATCCATCACCCCTGTCTCATTCCAGCATATTCTCATCACTCCAAAAAGAAATCCCACCTCCATTAGCAGTCACTCCCCACCCCCAGCCCCTGACAACCAGGATCTGTGTCTATGGATCGGCCTGTTCTGGACATCTGCCATCAGTGGAATCACACCCTGTGTGTCTTCGTGTGTCTGCTTCCCTCACTGAGCATTGTGTTCTCAAGTTTCATCCACAGTGTAGGGAGGGTCAGGGCTTCTCTCCTCTTATGATTGAAGAATACTCTAGTGTATATATGGACCACCTTTTGTTATCCATTCATCCTTGAGGAATGAATTTTTAAATTGTTTTTATGTTAAAAATTTAAAGAAAAATCTTTGGCTGTGCTAGGTCTTCATTGCTGAGTACTGGCTTCAGTAGTTGAGGCACACAGGTTTAGTTGCATAGAGACCTAGGAATAAAATTGCTGAATTATTTGGTAGTCCTATGTTTAATTTATTGAGGAACCAAGGAACACAGTTTTTCAGTTTTATTTTTAATTTTCATCGAGGTATGCTGGCATGTGGGACCATAGTTCCCAGATCAGGGATCAAACCTGCACCCCTGCAATGGAAGCGAGGAGTCTCAACCACTGCACTGCCAGGGAAGTCCAAAACAGAGTTTTTAATTGAAATTTTTATTGAGATTATTGTAGATTCCCCTGGAGTTTTAAGAAATAATGCTTATCCCTTATACACTCTGTCCAGTCTCCCGCAAAGTTTGCGTTTGCAAAACGACAGTCGGTACCTCAACCAGGATACATTTATATCTAAATCAGATTTCCAAGTTCCTCAGTTTTTCTTGCGTTTGTGTATGTGTGTGTATTTAGTTATCTACAGTTGTATTAGTAGGGTAGGTACATGTATACACCACCACAGTGGCCCATTTCCCTAACCTTGGCAACCACTCAAATGTCCTCCATTTCAAAAAGGATATCATTTAAAAAGTGCTATATAAACATAATCTTACAGTATATGAGACTGTGACATTGTTTTTGTTTTTGTTTTTTGCTCAGCATGATTCCCCTGAGTCATCAGAATTTTTTAAACTCTTCAGTGAGGCAGTCTGATATGATTCAGGTTGACCTACTTACAGCTGTTCTGCTAGCAACGCATGTGCATCAGTTTTCTCATCTGTTAAATGGGGAGGGGGAAAGCACTCAGGTGAACTTTGAGAATTAGAGTAGATGGGGAACCAGGTGCCCGCAGTCAGGACCTGGAGCCAGAGAGGCTTTGTGATGGCACACCAGGTTGCCATGGCACCAACCAACGTGCCTGCCCGGGATGCTCCAGCCCTGGTCCCGCCTCACTTGCTGGTGATTGGAGGAGGCATCGTGACACATGCTCCCACAGACCAATGAAGAGGTAGGTAGTCCAGAGGCTGGGTTCTACCGACGCTTTAGATTGGGGGAAAAGGGTAGAATTGAGTGAAGCCAAATTTTCCCTCACTTTTCAGGCTTAAATAGGCTTTCCGTGGTTTCTTTAAAAAAAAAAAAAAGGCCTGGTCATCCCTGGAATGAATTCATTTCCATTTCATGAAGCTCCAACCCGTTGTAAATGCCCCAAAAGGTGAGGCTAATAATTCTTCTAATAATTTTATTTCTTAAGACACACAGTTAACCTCTCTGAAGAAGATTCCAGAAATTTTCAGTATGAGGGTGGTGTGGGCACTTTGCCATCTCTCGAAGTTCTCATACCTAGAAATAAGAATCGGCCTGGGAGGTTATGAAATTAATATATTCCGTGGTTGGTTTATTTTTAATAAACCACCATTGTAGGCTCAGGGTGTGGGCGATTCTCACAGATTGTTGCTGTTCTTACGCCCACAAACAGATGGAAATAAATACTCTAGGTAGGTCATTTTGCAAGATGCACAGTTAAATGGACTGTGGATGTTTTGCCTCCCCTCCACTCCCAGAAACAAATGTTCTGGGCAGAAAAGGGGCTGGGTTCTTTTCATGCTTTGGCATGTGTATTAGTTAGCTATTGCTGGGTAATGCATCACCCCCAAACTGAGTGACTTGAAACATCCGTTTATACATTAGAGTATTAGCCAGGAAAAAGAGTGACGTTCTGACACACTGCAGTGTGGATGGACCTTGAAAATACCATGCTCGGGACTTCCCTGGAGGTCCAGTGGTTAAGACTGTGGGTTTGCACTGTAGAGGGAATGGGTTCCATCCCTGGTCTGGGAACTAAGATCCCACATGCTATGCAGCAAGGCCAAATAAATAAATATTTTTTTAATTAAAAAAAAAGGAATATGATACTCGGTGAGAGAAGCCAAACACAAAAGGCCACACAGCATGTGATTCTGTTGATGGGAAATGTCCAGAACAGAAAATGGGAAGTGTGGATCTCCAGGCAGATCCACAGGCACAGAGAGTGGGTTCTTGGTTGTCAGGGGCTGTGGAAGTGGAGGGGGTGAGGAGTGACTGCTGATGAGGACAGGTGTTCTTCTGGAGTGATGGACTGTTCTGGAACTAGACAGGGGTGGTAACTGTACAACAGTGTGAATGCACTCAGTGCCATGGAGCTTTACCCTTTAAAATGGTGAATTTCATGTTATGTTACCTCAGTAGTAATAATAGTAGCAAAGTAAAAAAAAAAAAAAACAAACACAATCCACACACGGTTTGTGTACTTTTCTGCTCACACCCCATTCCTCCGTGTTCTCCAGGGAGTCCAAGGAGATTCTAAACTCTCCCTCTTTTATGCAGAACAGTTTCTCTTCCCAGGTCTGACCACACTCAGGCCTGTGATCTCCCCTGATGGACCCCCAGCCCCTTCGTTCCCTCCCTTCACTCCGTTCTTCCACAAAATCACCAGCTGGGTCTTTCCACCCAGAGGCAGGAATGCACCGAGTCACAGTGTTGAGAAAAAGAGCAACACCGATGGTTTAATTTTTTCCATAGCAACATACTGAAAGTCACTCAGTCCTGTCTGACTCTTCAAGACCCCATGGACTATACAGTCCGTGGAATTCTCCAGGCCAGAATACTGGAGTGGGTAGCCATTCCCTTCTCCAGGGGATCTTCCCAACCCAGGGACTGAACTCAGGTCTTCCACATTGTGGGCAGAGTCTTTACCAGCTGAGCCACCAGGGAAGCCACAGAAGCATAAGTGCCTGAAAATGGATAGAAAGATCCAGAGAACCTTGCTGGGGCCTCCTCCCCAGGAAGGAAGAGGACCAGAGATGAGAGGCATCAGCCCTGGGGATTTAGCTTCATATGTCAGGTTGCAATTTGGAAACTGATAGCAGGTGACTTTTTGCGACCCACTGGATTGTAGCCCGCCAGGTTCCTCTGTGGAGAAGGCAATGGCACCCCACTCCAGTACTCTTGCCTGGAAAATCCCATGGATGGAGGAGCCTGGTAGGCTGCAGTCCATGGGGTCGCTAAGAGTTGGACACGACTAAGCGACTTCACTTTCACTTTTCAGTTTCATGCATTGGAGAAGGAAATGGCAACCCACTCCAGTGTTCTTGCCTGGAGAATCCCAGGGACAGGGGAGCCTGGTGGGCTGCTGTCTATGGGGTCGCACAGAGTTGGACATGACTGAAGCGACTTAGCAGCAACAGCAGCAGCAGGTGCCAAATGTCTTGCCCTGGTGTGACAGAGGTCACCATTTTCCCAGCCTCCCCATCCGTGTCTTGCCTGCCCATCCGTTAAGCAGTGTTCCATACTTGAGAGTTTTGGTCATGGCAGAACCCCACTCTGGTAAGGATTTCTGTGTTGGTGAAAATCTGGCCCATCTATCTGTGTCACAGAGAGCGGTGGGCTCAAATCATGCCGGGTTTGGGTGCCCGCTTGCCAAAGTTCCTCAAATGCCCCAAAGAGAGGCAGATGGGGCAGGCTGCAGAGTCAAGTTTCCTTTAATGAAAAAAGAACAAATCCAGACACAAGTCTGGGTTGAACAGTCATGTCTAGAGGTGAGGCGAGGCCCCCGCACCCCTTGCACACTCCCTATGCTGCCCCCGAGTACGTCACTCAGTGGGGAAAGGAGGGCAACGGGAGCAGAAATGGACCCTGGGTCCTGGGTCCATCAACATGCAGAGGTCTACTCTGACCCTCGGGATCGCTAGATGCTCTGTAGCATGAGGATGGCATGCTGAAGGTGCTGGTGGGTGCCTGGGGCACAGCCATGGCCCCAGAGGATGCCCAGCGGGTAGGAGGTGCCAGGCTGGCCCAGTTCCCAGACTGTGAGCAGCAGTTCCTCACCACCCCTGCTCAGCACGAGTTGTTCCTGATCTCTGCTGCTGCTGCTGATCTGCCAATGTGGGGAGAACCTGGGGTGGAAGGGAGAAGGGGCCCTGGCCTTTGGAGGGCAAGTGGACAGGAGACTGAGGGCGCCCTGACCTGAGTTTCAGTGGCTGCCCCACCCATGGGGACTCCAGGCCAGGAGCCAGGGCTCTACCGTGTAGACAGGGAGACCAAGGCTCAGATAGGACCCCCTGCCCATAACCACCCAGTGAGACCTCCTACTCAAGCCTGTGTCCTGGGGAACAGCAGCTCCTCACTGCTGTTCAACTCCTCTAGTTCCCTCACTGGGAACTGCCAGCTCTCCCTGCCGCTGGGCATGGCCATTTGAAGCCAATCCTGCCCTCTGAGATCCAGCCCAGGTCAGGGCACTCTGGTCTAAACAGAGATGGGGTTTTCACTATAAAATAAAATCATACAAATTTTTCTAAGATGATAGTAAGGATTGTATACTACTGCGTTGGAAGTCTGTTTTAAGAGCGGCTACAATTTCTCAGAGATTGCCAGAATCGCTCAGGATAACCTACAACTGATTCTGCAATGAGATGACATTTTGCCAGCTGCTACCGGTGACCACATGGGACCATGATCCCCAGTGACATTCTGCCATCATTTGAACACATTTTATTTCCAGTTTTATGCTTGGGAGTCATAAGTCTCAGTTCCTGGTTCCACCAGGAGCCAACTGCTTCCTAGGGCTTTCTCCCAAAAGCATGCAACACACCAGGCCCATTTGAGGGGGCCCCTTGATCCCCTGCACCATCCCATCGCTGAAGAGCAGCAGCACCACCTGCTTGGACACCAGGAAGCACAGCAGCCCTGGGGAACAGCAGGGCGCCCAGGAGTCTGGGCTCATTCCTCAGGGTAAACATCTGCAGCTTTTCCAAGTGGGGCGCATAGCTTACCTGGTTATTGTTGGGGGGGCACAGGGCGGTGACCATGGAGTCAGGGGCTCCATTCTGGGCAGCTCACACCCGAGGACACCTGCTCCTGTAGATCCTTGGACCATGATTTGAAACCAGCTCTACAGGGTCCAAGCCCTCTCTGTCCATCCAGTCCCAACCCTGGCCCTAAACTCCAGACCCATGGCGCCTCAGACTTGGCTGTCCATGCTGAGACCCTGATGGGTCCCCACATCTGCCCTCTTGCCACCTTCCCTTCTTGCCTGGTGGCTGCTCCATCCCCCCCACCACAAACCTGCAAACTACACCCAGATTGCAGCCCTTGCCTACCCCTCCACAGCCACCACCCCAGCCCAAGTCACCACCATTGTCCACCCAGCTAATCCAGCCACCTCCCTGCTGGTCTCCTGTTAATAAAAGTACAAGTCAGACTTCTCCTTCCTGCCCCCAACCCCAGCAGTCACCTGTGAGGCTCTGTGACTTCATGTCTGCCTCCATGCCACTCCTCAAACCCACCGCACTGGATCCCATCTTGGGGGCTCTGCACATGCTGTTCTCTTTGCCTCTCATGCTGTTCCCGACAGGCCCTTTCTCATCCTTCCTGTCTCACCTGAGCATCACTTCCCCAGAAACCCCCTCCCTCCACAACCACTCTGTGGATTTGCCTCCACGCCTCCCCCCGAGTCTGTCATCTCATCTGCTTTATTTTCTTCAGAAAACTGCCACCAAAATCAACTTAGTGATTCATTTATTTAGCATTGTTCTCCCCCAGCAGGCAGTAAGCACCTGTAGGTATGCACAGTAGGTATTTATTAAATACTTGAGTGAATGAAGAAAGGTGAAGGCAGGGAGGGCTTGGCCCCACAGCGGGTAGGAACTCCATGACTTTTCCCCCTGGGGGGTGCAGGGCCATGTGGGTGCTATCCCGAACCAAGACCCTGTTCCTACCGTCTGACAGTTGGTAGCCAAAGCCATACTTGCTATAATAGTCCACCCACTTGGGGGCCCAGAAAACAGGCTGCTGCTCTCCTGGGGGGTCCTGCATGGCTGGGCACAAGGAGGAAGTGACATGATGGGGGGTTCCTGGAGGGGCCTGGTGGAGGCACAGGAGATGGGGAGAAAGGTCCAGGGCATAGAAAACCAACTCTTGAGGCTTCCTAGCGGTCCAGTGGTTAAGATTCTGTGTTTCCACTGCAGGGGGAGCCAGTTCAATCCCTGATAGGGAGAACTAAGATCCTGCATAACGCATGGTGTGGACGAAAAACAAAGACAACCCAAGCAACTCTTGCCTTGAGGGGAGAGGACTGGGGGACCCTGGGGTCACAGCCGCTTTTAGCAATGAATAAATCTGAAACGCGTGTAAGGTCCAAAACACTGCAGGGCTTTGCTTTATTTCATTAAGCATTTTTTTTTTTTTTTTGGCATTAAAAATAAAATAGCTCAAGCCCATGTGGCAGCCCGGATGGAATCCTTGGAAGAGGAAAAAGGCGGGAATGGGGAGCCTAGGGAAATCCAGCAGCCCAGGGGGTGCCCGGGGAAGCCGGAAGTCTGTCTTCTGGGCTTCTCAGCAAATCTCACATCATCTTGTGCCGCCCCTACCTGGGGGGCCCGAATCCAGGTAGAGCTGCAGGTTCCTGATGGCTGCCTCTACCCCCTGCCTTGGACTCCCCTCGGGTCCTGGGGAGACAGATCTCTGTTGAGGGGCACAGGATATGGAGGACAACCCCACCCCCAGCTTCCACATCCAGAAAAGTCCCATGTTCAACCCAGGAATCCAGATACTGTCCACACTTTACAGGTGGGGAAACTGAGGCCAGGAGAAGGGCTGTGATGCTAGCAAGGCACAATCCTCACCCCCCACTTCGCAACCCTCACCCCTGCCCACAGTTCCTGTCTAGGATGGAGCATGCTCACCCGCTGGGGCACTCTGGAGGGTCCCCTGGGCCAGCAGCTGGATGGGGACCTCGGGGGCACAGAGCCCCACTCTCCAACAGGGAGTCCTGGGGAGGGAGCAACAGATGTTGGGAATTGGTGGTGGGCTCTGGCCTCCCCATGGAGACCTCGTGACTTCCCGTGCCCAGCCAGCTGTGAGGACGCCCTCTGCATTCCCCACTACCTCCCTGCTCCCGGCCCTCACCTCACTGCCCCACTCCATGGAGTCAGGGTCTGAACCATCTTCTCCAGGACCTGAGGCCTCCTGAGAAGCCAAGGGGCCTGCAGGGGGCACAAGGATTTGCGGGTGGGGGCAAAGCCTGGCCCCACATGGAGAGCATCTGCCGTGGAGACGGTTTCAGAGCAGGAAGGGGATATGACAGGTGTGTGAGATGCAGGGCAGGGAGGAGCAGGTGACGGGGGAAGGAGAGGTACTCACAGGGCGCCCGGCACTGGGGCAGTAGCAGCCGGCCCACCTTTCGGAAAAGTCTGCCCAGAGGCTGGGGGATGGCGAAGATGGGTGGGCTGTGGCAGCAGTGGGGTGGCAGCCGGTCCGGGGTGAAGCCCTTTAGAGTGGGGAGCTGGAGGTCAGCAGGCTGCTCCTGAGTACCTGTGCTACCTGGGGGTCCTGACCCTCACCTGGGTCTGCTTAGACACCCCATAGAGGGGCCGCCCTGTCCCCCAGACACTCCACACCTGAGTGAAAAAGTCATCCTGCAGCAGGTGGTCCAGGCTGGGCCGCTCGGCCGGGTTGGGGGCCAGCAGGCGGGCGATGAGGCGGCGCGCGTTGGCAGACAGGTGTGCAGGCTCGGGGTAGCGGCCATCTCGGATGTTCTGGTACATCTCCGACAGGGGAGCCGCCACGAAAGGAGGGACGCCAGTCAGCACCATGTACCTGGCCGGGTCGGAGGCAGGAAGCAGGGCAGAATAGATCCTGCTTGGATCTATTCTGGGCATCCAGGGTTGGTTCACACCTACCTATGCACCCCTACCCTCAATCCCTGACACCATTCCTGCTTCACACTCATTTTCTCACACCCGCCCTGCATCCACTCTCACCTAGTCATTCTTGTCTGCACAGAAGACACCAGCATCTGTTTGTACACCTGCCTGCACCTGGGTTACACCTGGACACCTGCATAGACCTTTCCAGTTTTAATTTATGCTTGCTCGCACCTGTTCCAATCCTGCATATACCTCATGTTGGTACAAATGTCCTGATCTGCCTGTGTACCTAACACCTGCACACACCTGTCCACACCTCTGGGCATGTTCAAACCCGTCCTCTGCTGTACATACACCCTCCTGTATCCCTATTCATACCTGTAGGCTCAAGTGATGGCAGGTGCCTGCTCCTGCCTGCCCCCCAGCTGCATACACTGAGGTTCTATGTTTGCTCATACCTGCCTGTCCCCACACTCAACCTCCTCCGTATATGCTTACACCTGTCCTTACCTGCCGGTGCCTGTCCCCACCTGGGCATTCCTGCCCCACTTCCCCAGGCCTGGGGCTCCCAGGGCGACTCACATGATGCAGCCCAGAGCCCAGATGTCCGACTGGCAGGAATGTCCGTTTCTGGACACTACCTCTGGAGCCAGGAAGTTTGGGGTCCCGCAGAGCACTCTGGGGGCATAACGGGGGCTCAGGAAGACTGGGGGCCCCCACACCAGACCAGGCCCACCTGCACCCACCCAGAGAGCCGGCTCAGAGCTTGCAGTCACCTGTGGCAGCGGCCCCCTGGCCCTATCTTGGTGGCCAGCCCCAGGTCTCCGATCTTCACCTCCATGTTCTTGTTCAGGAAGAAGTTACCTTGTGGAAGGGGACGCAGCCGGCAGTGAGGAAGGAGCGTGGCTTCAGTGGAAGCCCCGCCCTCACCCCGCCCCGAAGCGCCGCCCCGGCCGTACTGAGCTTCAGGTCCCGGTGGACGATGCGCCGCTGGTGCAGGTAGCTCAGGCCGCTGACCAGGCCTCGAAGATAGTAGCGCACCTCGGGCTCCGTCAGCGTCTGCCGTGCCTGCAGCACGTGGGCCAGCGACTGCAGGGGCCCGACAGGTGCCACACCACCGTCGAGGAGACACAGGTGAGTTCCAGGGGCCCAAGAAGGCAAAGGAAAATTCAGCTGGGCCCAGGTGAACGTGGCTGATTGTGGCATGGGCATTGGTGAGCTCTGAGCCCGAGGATGAGCACAGGAGTTCAGTGGACAGAGGGGCCACAATGAGCTTGTAGACCAGAGATGAACACAAGGTGGGTACACGCTGGGCACAGGTGAGCTTAGGTGTATTTAAGTGGGCTGAGTTCAAGGGATCTGTCAAGGTGCAGCTAAGTTCAGTTGGGTCCAGGAACGGGCATTCCCGCCAATCAGACATCTGGGCTCTGGGCTGCACCATGGAGTGGCCCTGGGAGCCCTGAACCTGGGGAAGGGGGCAGGGCTGCCCAGTTGGAGACAGGTGTGGGCAAGTGGGGCCTGGCTGAGTACAGGAGAAGCACAGATGGGCTAAGATGTGCCTAGGTGGGTCAAGAGAGCCTTTGGGTGGGCAGAGGTGCACAGGTGGGCCTGGTGTGGTCTCAGGTTAAAACAGGTAAGGAGAGACAGACAAGGGTGGGGGGACACAGATGAGCTCAGCAGACACGGGTGGGAGGGGACATGCCTCCCTCTCACTCCGCCCCCGCACCTGGCGACTGCAGTATTCCAACACCATGTATACGTGGTCCCGGTCAGCGAAGTGGGCGTGGAAGGCCACGATATTGCGATGTCGCAGGCGGCTGTGCAGAGCGATCTCGCGTTCCACCTGCAGGCAGGGCACCATGTGTATACACCCGGTAGGCACCCACACCCGAGGCATTCATGCCCCACAGGCGAGCTCCACACCCCAGGCCAGGGACCTCTCTGGGGACCCGCTTCGGTTCTGGGGCTCCTGGGCACTGACGCGCAGAGAGTACCTTGCAGCGGGCGCGTAGCCGCGCAGCCCCGCCCCCTCCGTGAGGCACCACTTTGAGCGCGAACACAGCGCTGGTGGACATGTCGGTCAGCTTGTAGCAGCGGCTGAAGGCGCCCTGCAGGGCAGGAGAGTCAAGCTGGGTGCATACAGGTGTGAGGACAGATGGCCAGGCCTCCTCACACACACACACAGCTCACACCTTCCTACCTGGATCCCCAAAGCAACACAACACAGATGAACACGAAGGCACACAGATACATCACAGACGCCTCCATACCTGGACACGCTGAGTCCACAGAACCCCAACACAGTACCCAGACACACGCTACAACGCCCGCACACAGAAAGCACAGACCTATGACAAACGCAGACACACACGCACAGGGACAACAAAACAGAGTCTGAGTCCGCACCAAGGCTCAAAAACACACAACACACCCATACCCTGGACATAACCCACGACACAGCACTGCACGCCCAACACCGGTTCCCGCCACACAACGCGCGCCGCACAGCGAGTACATCGCAGACCCGGGCATCCACCCACGCCAGCCCCGCGCCAGCCTCCAAACTCCCGCAGACACGCGGACACGCAGAGACAAAAGCCAGGGCACACACTGGCTCATCTGCGGGTCGAGATCTCGCTTGCGCTCCGCCGGGCTGGGACCCCCGCTCCGCCCGGCCCCCTTGCCGCGGACTTGGAGTGCTGGAGTCCCCACCTTGCCGATCAGCTTCCCGCGCCTGTACACGCGCCCCGAGCTTGGGTCGCGCAGGAAGACGGAGACCAGCGGGCAGCAACTGCGCCGCCGCCGCCGCGGCCGGGGATCCATCCCTCCCTGGGGGCCTTGGCTGGCGCACTGGCGCAGCCTCCGGCGCGACCACCGCGCACAGCGCTGCTCCAGGGGCCGCGCGCTACTGGGGCGCCTCTTATTGGCCGAGGGGGGAGGGGTGGAGTCCAGACGCTCCGGGCGGCCGGTACGGGAGGGGGCGGGCGCGTGGGGGCTTGTGGGCATGCGGGGACGCCGGGCTGGCGGGAGTTCCAGGGACCAGAGCGGCGCTGGCATCCTGCACGTAAACCCCGCGCCAGTCGCGCGCGCTCGGCTCGCTGGCTTCTTCAATCCTGCGCCTTCCGCCAAGCTGTGAATTGTCCACGCGCCCATTTCTCTGAGCAGGAAACTGAAGTCAGAAGGTTTGTCTCATTCTCTCGAGGCCTCAAAAGGAAGGGTGGGTGGGAATGAGTGCTTAGCGGGGCTCCCCTCAAGGTACACTTGAGGTTCGAGTCTAGTCGTCCTGAATACACTCATGGGACTGCTGCAGATAGGTAGGTCCCTGGGGCCTGCCTGTATGACAATGTGAAGCTTGATCATCTCGGCCCTGGGGAGCCACAGCAGGGTTCAGAGGAAGAGAGAGGAAGGGGAAGAAGCCTAATATCTCTGGGACTGGGGCTGGTGGGGAGGGCAGTGCAGCCCAGAGGGGCACTGCTAGGAAGCTGCTGTGCATAATGGACACTAGGCATGAGGAGCAGGATTTGGGGACTAAAGGAGAGGCACTAGGGTTGGTGACTACTGGCTCTGGCTTGGGCAGCCATGGAGAGGCAAGCGGATAGAGGACAAGAGGGCAGGCTTGAGCCCCGTGGAACTATGGTGGCACCTCTGAGCTGTGCCTCATACTTTCGCTGTCTCAAGTCACCCTTTCACTGATCCTGAGACCCGGGTACTGGCCTTGTCCCCATTTCACAGATGAACACACTGAGGCCCAGGGAGGTAAACTCACTTCTCCAGCCAGGAAGGGGCAATGCTGGGTTTGAATCCAGGCAGCTGCCTCCAGATGCTTCAGAATTAATACCCATACGTTACATAACACAATGAATGGGGAGGGGTTAGGAGGGCTCTGTTTGGCTGGAATTAGGCCTTGGAATTTTCCAGAGACCAGATTTCAGAGTCCGGCCCAGCCAAGCCACCAGGGATAGAAAGCACCTTCTGTGTAGTCAGATGTCCACCTGGCATGTCAAATGGGGGTGCCCAGGGCATGGGGAACTCTAAGGGTGCCTCAGTGCATTTGATGGGAGCCAGCCTCTGGCACCTTTCCAGGGGGGCTGGCCTCAGTGCCAGGGTCAAGGATTCCAGGCCAGTGCGGGGCGGGGCGGGGGGGGGGGGCCCAGCTGACTGGGGCTGGGGAGCCCGAGTCCCCTGCTAATGAGAATCAGGTGCAGTGTGACCGGAGGAGGGCAGCTGGGGGGCCCGTGGGTCTGAGCTGTCACGTCACTGTTGCCCTGGAATCTGCATGGGCAGGCAGGAATCCAGGTTCCTCTCAGGGTCACACCTCTGCCACCTGCTAATTCAGGTATTTGTCCAGCACTTACTAGTGTGTGAAGCTTGTGCTGGGCTCTGTGTGCCCAAGACAGACCTGCCTAGCCCTCAGGAATATGTGGACAGGAGATCACCCAGACTTAACCAAAGTCAGGGGTCTGAGCCAGTTCTGGAGGCCAGTGTCAGAAACCCAGACCCCTTCCAGACAGTGGCTCATCCCGGAGACTGGGGCTGTTCTTAGCCCCATGTTACAGATGAGGAAACCGAGGCTTAGGAAGGCATATGGGAGCCAGTCACCGGACTGTGGCCGTGCTCAGCCTGGAGTGCAGGTTGGGGGATCCGGAGCCCCTGACCCCCCAGTACTACCCCCTGGCTCCTTCCCTGGTGGCCCCAGGAGCACAGGAAGAGCTCTCACACTGGGGCAGGAAGCTGAGCCCATTGGACCCCTAGAAGCCTCCTTGGGAAAAGAAATCCCAAGTTCTTGGCCCGGCGCCTCCCAGCAGGGCTGTCAGCTGACACCCTCTGCAGACAGCAACTCTGCCCCAGTCGCCCGGCAGCCTGCTGTTTTCCTGGCTAAGCCTCCTCCACCAGACTAGAGAGACTTTCCATCCTCAGCCTGCACCCCCTTGAGCAGGGATGCCCTCCCTCAGCACTCTAGAGTGGAAAACTTTATCATAAAAGGAAAAACTTAGATGCTCATAGCAGCCATATTCACACAGCCAAAAGGTGGAAATAGCGTGGGTGTCCATCAAAAGGTGATGGATAAATAAAACATGCTCCAAGCCCACAGGGGAATATTATTCAGCCTTAAAAAGGAAAGAAATCCTGACGCTTGATACAATATGGGTGATCTTTGCGGACAAGATGCTCAGTGAAAGAAGCCAGACCCAGAAGGACACATGCTTTCTGATTCCACTCATAGAAGGTCCCTAGAGGAGTCAGAGCCACAGAGAGAGGAAGTAGATGGTGGGGCCAGGGGGTGGGGGAGGAGACTGGGAGTCAGCATTTCATGGGGTCACAGTTTCCATTTGGGAAGATGAGAAGTTCTGGAGATGATGGTGGGGCTGGTTACACAACAGTCTGAATGTGTTTAATGCCACTGAGCTGTGCTCTCAAAAATGGTGACAATGGTGAATTTTGCGTGATGTATATTTTGCCACAATCAAAAGTGAAAACCATATTAGATACCACACCCCAAGAAGCCCTCAGCCTTAGGGGTTAAGACCCACATTTTACTGATGAGCAAACTGAAGCCTCATGTGTATGGCAAGCTAAGAATTGTAGTTTTGCAAAGGGGCCAGTGTTGGGGTAGGGGGCTCAGTGGGGCAGCCTGACCCTCCCATGCTAACACCTGCCTGGGGCTCAGGAGGCTGAGGAGCTGTGGGCTGGGGCCCCAGGCTGGCCACACAGCCCCCTGAGCCCCCTCGCTCCAGGCCACAGGCTTGGTTTGTCTCCAGTCTGTTCTTTCTCTGACCTGAGATAACTCCCCAGACTCAGCAGATTTCCTGGGAGAAGCACCACAGAGCCTTGCTCAAAATATAATACCTGCTGCAGGTGGAGGGGCTGGCTGCTGAGACAGCACTGGGGCTGGGCTAGGGAGGCCTTCCTTGGAGGGTGGGCTGGGTCGGCTTTGGGGTCCACAGTGGTGTGACTCATTCCTTCCAGAACCAGAGCGGGAGCAGGTGGACAGGCATAGGCATAACTCAGCCCGGCTCATAGGTCCCTCTCTAGCCTCTGGTCTCCTGGACTTTGAAGTGCAGTGGACTCCCTTCTTCCTGCTTGTCTGTACTTGGGAGCCCTCAGCCAGACCTTGCAGGTCTCCAGGGACAGTCCCCATGAGCAGAGCAGGCAGGAGGGGACCCCATGACTGCAGTGCCTGCTGCCTTGAGACTGGCCCAGCTGGCAGGGGTGATGGGGGCTAGCTGCCATGTCCCCTGAGTTTCCACAGGAACAGACCTCATCCTTGTCTCTCCCAGATTCCCAAAGACCACTGTCATTGGCTCCTTCTAGAAGCTCTGTCCTCTCACGTCCTCCAGACATGTCTCTGTAGGCTTTTCTCCCATCATTCTCACCCCATCTTTCTGGTTCTCCTTTGAGGCCCCTATTTGTTCTCCTAGAGCCTGGGGCTCAGTTCAGAGGCCCCCATACCCCTTGTCTACTCCCTCTTTCTGGCCTGGTCCAGGCCAGCAGGAGACTCACATGGGCAGCTTGTCTCTCCTCCCCTGTCTCAGTCTGGCCTCTCCCAAAAGCAGAGCCTGAAGCAAGGGTTTAGTGCAATGAGTTGATTTGAAGAGCAGGAGCGATGGGCCCAGGAGGATGAGTCAGGGCAGGACTTGGAAGCCACTATGGGCCCTTGAGGAAAGGGGTAGATGGTTCCCCAGAGCTGCCTGTCCACGGGGAGGATGGGGAGTGTGTGGACCCCTGGCCTCAGCCCCTCATTAGCTGGGGCCTCCACCCTGGATGCTCATTGTCTGTACGTGCAACTTGGAATGTCTCCCACACGTGGTCTGACTGCAGCTTGGAGAGTGATGAAGTATTGCTGGGACAGGAAGGGTGTGGGGTGGGAGTCTCTGAGGGGCTCACTGCCTACCCCAGAGCAAAGCAGAGCCTGGACTCAGTCACTCCAACCTCTCCCCTTTGACCTGTGACACTAAGATACATGTCCGCACCCAGAGTGGGGGAGTGGACAGAGTCAGAGAGGGGATATCCAGAGGAGGAGATGGAGCTGAAGACACCAGTGGGTGCTCCCTGTCGTGATGCTCAGGACCAGCCAAGGCCCTGGGTCAGGAGCAGTAAGGATAGCCACAGCCAGGGCAGGGGACACAATATGTCTGGGCCATCTGAAGCTCACAGAACCAGATGCTGGCTGAGAGTTGGACTCAGAGGACAGTCCAGCCTCTTCCTGACAATAAGAAGTCTTCTAGAACTAAATTGGATCACATCTAAAAGCCTGCTAGTGGGCCTCCATGGCTCTCCCACACACCCACACACACACCCTGGTCCAGTCACGCTGGCCTCTCTGTCGGTCTGAGATCCCACACCAAGCTCATCCCACCTCAGCGCCTTCGCACACACCATTCTCTCAGCCTAAAGCTCTCCCTGCCCCCTGGTCTTCATCCAGTAACTCCTTCTCATCTTCTGAGTTCCAAGCAAGGGCCCCCCCACACCCCAAGAGCCCTGTTGTGGTTCCCACACAACCTGAAATCATGCTGTTTCCTTTGTGGTTTGCTGGGTTTTCCCCCAAGGACCAGGGGCTCCGGTAGAAACATGTTGTGGTTTTCCTTGCTGTGTTCCCTGCAGGTGCTGACCCTCTCCCTGGGGAGGCCTTGGGCAAGTTCAGACCTTCCCCCGAGCTGCCCCGACCCCACCTGCTGGGTGGGCACCCTCAGGGTCCCAAATACGTGCTGCTCACCCCGGGCGTAGGCCCTTCCCACCATGTCCTCAGCTGGATGCCGTCTCAACCTCTGTTCAGGGACATTGATCAACTCCGGCTGCAAGCAGAGTGCTGTGTGAGCATCAGAAGCAGCCAAATTTCCACAAGAATAATTCATATTTTATCTGCTTGGGCCTTTTGAGCAATTATGAAAGAAACAGCTCAGTGTCATGTGGGCTCCTGGATGTGATCCTCGAACAGAAAAAAGAAATTAGTTGGAAAAAAACATAGAAGGAATCCAAATAACATTTGGAGTTTAGTCAGTCGTTATAGTAATTACTAATATTATTAATTAGAAATGGTGATATTCCAATGTCACTTCCTCAGACATCACAATAGTCATTGTTTCCTGTGGCTGTTGTAATGAGTTACAAACTTTTTGGCTTAAGAAAGCACACATGGGGCTTCCCTGGTGGCTCAGTGGTGAAGAATCCACCTGCCAATGCAGGAGACATGGGTTCGGTCTCTGGTCCAGGAAGATCCCACGTACCACAGAGCGACGGGGCGCTATGGGGCCCAGTGCATCACAACTGTTAAGCCTGTGCTCCAGAGCCTGGGACTGCAACTGGTGAAGCCTGAGGGTCCTGCAGCCTGTGCTCTGCAATGAGAGAAGCCCACACACCACAACTAGAGAGAAGCTCCCATTCGCCACAATTAGAGAAAAGCCTGAGCAGCAAGGAAGACCAGCACAGCCATGATAAATAAATAAATATAAAAGAAAGCACACATATATTATCTCATGTCCTGGAGCTCAGGCATGGGCAGGGCTGGTCCCTCTGGAGGCTGTCGGGGAACACTAGGTCCCCCCTTTTCCAGCTTCTAAAGGCACCACATCCCTGGCTTGTGGCCCCTCCCTCCATCCTCACAGCCAGCAGCACAGCATCTCCCATCTCTCTGCCTCTGAGCCTCTCCCTCCTTCTTATAAGGACCCTGTGATGCCACTGGGCCCTCCAGGGAATCCAAGGTCATCCCCATCTCAGGGGCATTAATCCCACCTGCAGGGTCCCCTCTGCCCTGTTACATGATCACAGGCCCCAGCACCAGGATGTGGACATCCTAAGGGGTGGGGTGGGGATTATACTACTGATGACAAAGGATAGACAGAACTGATAGTAATATTTTTGTAACTTTCTGTAAATCTAAAATTATTCCAAAATAAAATTTCTCTTTAGGGACTTCCCTGGCAGTCCAGTGCTTAGGACTCTGTGCTTTCACTGCAGGGGGTGCAGGTTCAATCCCTGGTCAGGTTAGTAAGACCCCATAATCGGCATAGTGTGGCCAAAATTTTTTTAAAGTTCTCTTTAAAAAATAATTAAAAGGTGACAAGAAATTAAAACCTCAAAGGCAGTGAGTAACTCAGAGTCACCTCTAACCTCCACCCCCAGATCATCGTGGGTGACCATGAGGGTTTACTCCTGTCCCCTTCCTATCTGAGTTAAGGCTAACATAGATACTTCTATATAACTGCCATTGGATCCTGCATAACTTTTCTAACTTTCTTACCTAATGCTTCTTGCTGTTTCTGTGTAACTTTCCCATGCTCCTAGCCCCCAGGCGCTGTGAGGCCCCTGTCCCCCACCTCCCCGGCTTCCTGTTCACCCCATTACACAGGCCTCCTCAGTGGGCCTGGTCCTCACCCGGCTTCTCTGGCCCCTCGGCCTTTGCACGTGCTGTTCTGCCAGCCAGGAGCACCCTCTCTCTCACACCCTCCTCTGTTCAGTTCCTCCTCATTCTCCAGGTCCTGCCTCCAGCATCCCCTGGCTCAAGAGTGTCCCCCCACCCCACTGCCTCAAAAGGAGCTCAGGAAGAACTCCCCTGGTGGTCCAGTGATTAAGAATCCAGGCTTCTTATATGACTCAGGGAGCTCAACCCTGTGCTCTGGGACAACGCAGAGGAGTGGGAAGGGGTAGGAAGGGGTGGGAGGGAGGTTCAAGAGGAAGGGGACATATGTATACTATGTGATTCATGTTGATGTATGGCTGAAACAAACACAATATTGTAAAGCAATTATCCTTCAATTAAAATAAAATAATTAAATTAAACAAACAATGAATCTAGGCTTCCACTGCAGGGGGCCTGGGTTCTGAGAACTAAGATCCCGCTTGCCTTGCTGTGCAGCCAAAAATTAAATTAGGGACTTCCCCGGTGGCACAGTGGATAAGAATCCACCTGCCAATGCAGGGGACAAGGGTTTGACCCCTGGTCTGAGAAGATTTCTCATGCCTCAGAGCACCTGATCCCACATGCCACAACTACTGAAGCCTGAGCGCCTGTGCTCTGCAAAAAGAGAAGCTAGTGTAACGAGCGGAGAAGGCAATGGCACCCCACTCCAGTACTCTCGCCTGGAAAATCCCATGGATGGAGGAGGAGCCTGATAGGCTGCAGTCCATGGGGTCGCTAAGAGTCGGACACGACTGAGCGACTTCACTTTCCCTTTTCACCTTCATGCATTGGAGAAGGAAATGGCAACCCACTCCAGTATTCTTGCCTGGAGAATCCCAGGGACAGGGGAGCCTGGTGGGCTGCCGTCTATGGGGTCACACAGAGTCGGACACGACTGAAGTGACTTAGCAGCAGCAGCAGCAGTGTAACGAGAAGCCTATACACCGCAACTGGAAAGTAGCCCCCGCTCTCCCCAACTAGAGAAAGCCCATGTGCAGCAACAAAGACCCGCTGCAGCCAAAAATAAATAAAGCAGTGTGTACATGTCAAGAAAATAGTTTGTGTTAAAAAAAAAGAAAAAATTAAAAAAGGAGCTCAGGACACCCATTCAGATATGAGTGTGAAGTCATCCCTCGCCCTCCAAGTCTTGCTGTGTGTGACTGTTCCCCTCTGCTCCCCAGAGTCCTGACCCATGAGGTGGGGTGAGGATTTCTCTCATGGGGGCCGTGGGGGATGTCACATCAGATATGGAGGCCTTCAAGGCAGTGGTGACCTGTAGATGTGAACTACTCCATCACAGGGTCAGTGACCTAAGAAACAGGACTCATCTGGGGAGTGAAGGTGATAGAAAAGATGCTGTTCTCTATTAGTGGGGACCCCTTGATGAGAAGTCACAGAAACTCAAAATTGCTCAAGTGAAACATAATGGATGGCTTCAGGTGTGGCTTTATTCAGGGACTCAAACAACTGTCTCAGAAGTCCAGCCCTTTCTGCTTCTGGCCTCTGTTGGCATCTCTCTAGGACAGAGAAGCAGTACCATCCCAGCTCACATGGGCCACCCTGGCCATGGTGGGGCCCCAATCCTGCTCCACTCATGGCCAGGAACAGCTGGGCAGCTTCAGAGACCCAAGTTCTGAGGCGGGATGACAGGACCCCTCCCACCTAATCTACACAGGAGGCTGGAGGGTCCTGTGGACCACGTGGCCAGGCCTGAGGGATCACGGGAGGCTGCAGAGTGTTGGGGAGGGAGTTTGGGAAGTTCAAGCTTGTGAGGCCACAGAGGGAGCCTGGCTGATCCACATCCGTCAGGACCCATGTTGACTGGGCCTGATCCTGTCCAAGCCCAGCTTCAAGGATGGGGTTCAGGGTAGAGTTCAGTGTTGGGAGACCCCATAACCCCTGGGCCTAGGTCTGGGCCAGTGCATGAGTTGGGGGTAGTGAGATGCCACCGCACCTGGAGCCGCCAAACCTCAAACCCACACCTCCCCTGCAGCAGGTGTTGTGAGTTGAGCTCAGCCTTCCCCTCCGGGAATCAGCTGAACCCAGCTGAGTTTCATCCCGGCTGGGGATGCGAGGCTGGAAACCTGGGGGGCAGCAAAGGCTGGGGGGCATGGGCAGGCACATGACTCCACACCTTCACCCCAGTCATATCTCGCCAGCCCTCAAGCGCTTATGTCCTCATGCCAGGCACAGACTTACTGTATACGCTCCCTGGAGGACCCAGTAAGCGCTGTGTGTTGTCCTTGCAGGACACAGGGCTGCTGTATGCTCTTTCTACAGGACTCAGTGTCTGCTGTATACATTCACTGCAGAATACAATGCCTGCCATAGACACTGTACTCAGTGCCTGCTGTGTGCACTCCTTGCAGTGTGCAATGACTTTTTTTTTTTTTTGCAATGACTTTTGTATACATTTTTTTGCAGGCTACATGGACTGTTGCATACACTCCTTGGGATGTTCTGCTGCTGCTGCTGCTAAGTCGCTTCAGTCGTGTCCGACTGTGCGATCCCATAGACGGCAGCCCACCAGGCTCCCCTGTCCCTGGGATTCTCCAGGCAAGAACACTGGAGTGGGTTGCCATTTCCTTCTCCAATGCATGGAAGTGAAAAGTGAAAGTGAAGTCACTCAGTCGTGTCCAAGTCTTTGAGACCCCATGGACTGCAGCCCACCAGGCTCCTCCATCCATGGGATTTTCCAGGCAAGAGTACTGGAGTGGGGTGCCATCGCCTTCTCCGTTGGGACATTCAGCGTCTACTAAATGCATTCCTTGCAGGTTGCAGTATCTACTGTATATGCTCCCTGCAGGACAAAGGGCCTACTTGATGCGTGTCTCTAGGATGCAGTGACTGCTGTGTATATCCCCTCCAAAGCCTAATGCCTGCTGTATATGCTCCCTGCAGAACACAGTGCCTGCTGTATGCACTCTGCTGGGCACAATGCTTGGAATATGCAGTCCTCGAAGCCTTCTGTATACCTTCCAGCAGGCACACTGTCTCCACCCCCTGGGGCTTGGGGCCTGAGGCACATGGTAGAGGAATGAGTTTGTCCACTTGGTGGCACTCCTGGTCAAGCCTGATTTCTTTCTGACATGGCCCAGGCCCCAGGTCCCAGCTTTGCACACAGTAGGTGCTCTGCAGAGGGCACCTGTCCTCACCACCACCCCCCTCCTCCTGCCACCCTCTCGAGCCCTGACCCACCAGGCTCAGCCTTGTCAAGGTCACTGCCTCCATCGATGCTGATCCACCAGCCACTGGTCCAGCTCCATCCTTAGCTCACTCACACAGGTTACTCCCGCCTCCTAGACGCCCATTCTCTGAAGACCTCAGGGGACCCCAGTCTTCGTTCTGTCCACACACACACCCCATGACCTCATCCACCACTCTCACCACCACTGTGTGCAGTGGATGCCCACGTGTCCATCTCTGGCCAGATGTGGCCCCTGGACTCCCAGCCTCTCCGTGCCTTATGCCTAGATCCATCCCCAGCTGACCTCTGAACTTGCCACCCCCATCCCTCAGGGAAGAGGGCCCCTCCCTGGCTGCTCATGCCAGGCTCCTGCCTGCCTCCTCCCATCCAGTCCTCCTGGGATCTGTCACACAGCCTGCAGACTACTCCCAGACTGCTGGGAACCATCCAGTGCTGTCCCTTCCCCCACCCCAGCCCTTGTCCCCACCATGCCTGCCGCTGCCTCCCCACTGCTTTCTGGAGCCCCCTCCTGCCCCCAGAATGCCAGAGACAGGTGTTCCCAAACCAGAGCGCCCCCCACCTCCCATGGCTGCCACCCCCCTAACCCTAACCCCTCTCTGACCACACCTCCACCCCAACCCTGGCTATTTGTTCCAACCACACCAACTTCCCTATGGTATCTTATTCTCTATTCCAGACTCAGGACCTTTGCATATGCTGTTCCAGGTGCCCTTCTGCCACCTCCCTGTGGCAATCACCTTCTAGGGAAGGGCCTTCTTGACCCCCAACCCCATCTGCAGTGAGCTTGGGCTATTTTTTCAGAGCCTCTAGGTCAGAAGGTGGCCTTACACCCTTCTAGGGGATGCCTACCTCACTAGCCTAATTGGTGGGGTTGTTTCCAGGTGCAGCAGCACATGTGTGTGATCAGTCTTCAGTCATGTCTGACTCTTGTTGACTCCATGGACTGTAGCCCTCCAGACTCTTCTGTCAATGGGATTCTCCAGCCAAGAATACTAGAGTGGGTTCGCCATGCCCTCCTCCAGGGAATCTTCCCAACCCAGGGATCCAACCAGAGTCTCCTGTATTGCAGGCAGATTCTTTACCGCTGAACCACGCAGGAAGCCCTCAGTGGCACACAGTAAGTGCTCAATAAGTTCTGGACAAATAAATGGCATTGGACAGCCCTGTTTTGAGCTGCTCCAGGCTGGAGAACAGAGCGGGACCTGCAATGCGCCCTCCCTGTGGTCTGGGCTGGGAGACCCCACAGCGGGCTCCCCGGAGAAGGCGGCACTCAAGCTGAGCCCGGGCCGAGCCCATGAAGAAGAAGGGCCGTCCTCCCTTCGCCCACTTGGTGACCCAGTATCCTCAAGCCGCTCGCCAGGGGGCATCCCGGGGCGACGGGGAGGAGCCAGGGGGAGGGGGTGAGTGGAGGGCGCCTGCGGCGTCCCTGTCAGGGCGGGAGATGGAGGGTACGCAGATGCTAAACCAGGAAAGGGTGGGATGGTGGGGAGCCCTGGGGTAACCCTGTCCTTGCCGGTCGGCACAAAATATCGCGGTGGAGACAGGTCCCGGCGGGCCCCATTGCTTGGCTGGGGAACCTGAGGTCGAGGAGGGCGCGGCCGCAGCCACATGAGAAGGGGACCTCCTCAACCAGGGCTAGCGTCGAAGCCACGGCTCGCCGCCCGAGGCCGTGCAAAGAGGGCGGGAGGCGGGGTGGGGCGCGTCCTCTGGTGACAGCAGCGCCCGGGAATGCGCCAGGCTGGGAAGGGGCTCTCCGCCCCCCACGCCCGGCCCCCGGGGCCGAGCTTTTCCCCAGTGCTCTGGGGCCCTGCGCTGGGGGTGGTCGGGACCTGGGGCGGGAACCCCGCAACCGCAACCCCGAGTGACCTTGAGGGAGGGGTAGGGAGAGTGATTTGGGGAGGGGTAGTGGCCGCGAAAAGGAACCTTCGGGGCGACGCGATCTGGGCGTCGGTGGAGACAGGGCAGCACCCTCCAGGAGCCACAGCAGGGCGCTCTCGGTGTGCGCACATTCCCTGGCCCTGAGCGCTGCGCCCGGAATAGCAGCCCCGAGGTGGGGGTCAGTTCCCGCGTGGCTCCCCTTCCCTGGGCTTCCCAAGGTCACCGGGACCCGGACTGTCGGACACCAGGCCGCAGTCCCGGGGCGGGGGGCGGGGCGCCGCTCGTGCAGGGCAGTCCCCTGCCGCAGATCCGTGCCCAGGCGCGCTACGGCCGCGCGGGGGCGCACGGCGCCACCGCCCCTCCGGACCCCGGCCGGGGCGCGCCCTGGGAGGCCGGGTGGGAGGGGCCGAGCCCGGCTCCCCCCGCCCCTCCTCAAGGGCCCCGCCGCTTCCGCTCGCCCAGGGGCCGCCCGGGGAGCCAGGACGAGCCGCCTGGGCTCTGCGTAGCCGGTAAGTCCCTCTTTCTATCCCCCCACTATCGCGGCCGGCGTCTTCTCCCCAACCCAAAGCTGGGGTTGAGGGGTGAGGCAACCATCCATAGGGTGGGAGGAAGCCCATCCCCACTTCCTCCTGGGGAAACTGAGGCCCGGAGGCGTGGCCGCCCTGAGATTGTACCCACCGTGCGGCTCCTCGGGTAGGGAACCCTGGAGGGTGGGAACGGTGGTCCTTCTGGCCCCTCATGTTGCATCACCTAGACACCCCCCACCGCAACAAGCCAGTGCTAAATAGGGAGCAGTTGTCAGAAGGGCCAGCCCCCTTCCCTCCGTCTGCTCCCCAGCCGGGTCTTTTTCCTGCTGCCTAAGCCAGCCAGGGCTGGCGTTTAGAGATGCAGCGAGTCACACGGCTCTGATCAGACGGGGTCCCACCCCGGGGTTGCCCCCCACCCACCCAGTTCCTCAGTGTTTCTGAGCCAGGAGAATCGGATAACCAGAGAAACAGGGACTCGGGGGGTCTAGTGAGCCGGCCTGCCCCCACTCAGCGCCAGGACCTCCAGGCTGCAGGCCTCCAACGTCCTGTTGTGACCTCTGGGCACTGCTGGCTGCCGGGTGCCATGGCCCTGGCCCGAGAAAGGACTCACTAGGTGGCTGCTTCCCTCCCCCTTCCTCATCCAGTGCTGTGGTCACGTGGAGGGTGGGGATGACAAGTGACTCCATCCTTCCCTGACAAATGAGGAAACTGAGACCCAAGGAGGCAAAGTCTCTCTGCCACCCCCTCCCCTACTCCCACACAGCTGCCTCCCTCTTCCCTCCATCATCCTTACTGGTGGCCCCTTTCCCTCTTGCAGGCGGCTTGGGGGCTCCATCCCACACTCTCCGCACATAGGCCATGAGGCACCCACTGGACCAGGGCCAGGTCACTCCTCCCTGCCCCTCACCCCATCCAGGAGCTCCCTGCTGTCCCACATCTGGGAGCTGAGGGAACCCTGGAGGCTGAAGGCCTGCCTGTGAGGGGGTGCCTCTGCCAGGCACCAGCCCCAGCTCCCACCAGCCACACCCTCTGCAAGGTCTCATAGAATACTGGACAGAACCCAGCTGGTCCCCATTGCACAGATGGGGAAACTGAGGCCAGAGAAAGAGGAGCACCTGGCCCCTTGCCATACCAGAAGGTAGGCGCAAAGATGGTGGGGAGAGTGGGGAAGGACCTAGGACCCTAGAGAGACCCGTGCACATCCCTGGAATGAATGATTCCTTCCATGATGAGACACTAAATAAGCACCTACTGTGTGCATCATGACAGTAAACAACCAATAATAATAATTTTTACATTTTCCTTCTCCATACCAGGCTCTGTGCCTCCCATTTTTCTCACCTAATCTGACGGAGCCCTTAAAACTTTCCTATTAGGTGGGCTGTATTATGACTTCATTTTTCAGAGATGAGAAGGGAAATTCAGAGAGGTTGAGTTACTATCTGAAATCACACAGCCAGTCGGGACAGAGCTGGGGTTCAACCCCTGGCTTGCTGGCACCCCCACTGCCGTGCACCCTCTGCCCCCCTAGACCCCGCTCCCTCTGGAACCTCTTGCTCCTGCTGTGGACCTTCCTGAATTGTGGTTTGGGGGGCAACGCTCAGGTAAAAGGGGACATAGGCCCGGGGGCAGCAGGGATGGGGACCTGGCTGCGGCATGGGGTTAGCCAGCCTCCCCTCCAGGCTGACTGTGACTCTCTCTCCCCAAGTAGGGTCCGGGTGAGTGGACGCCATGGGGTTCCTGGAGTCGCTGTTCCAGCTCTTGTGGGCGAGGGCTCTCAGTGCGCAGCCGGAGATGTATCCGGTGAGGAGGCTGCCCAGTAGAATGGGAGGGGGTCCCTGCCCCTCCTCTCCTGCCAGCCCAGCCCAGCCCCTGGCCGCACCCTTGGCCTGCCCACACATGCTGTGACTTTTAATCCCACTGATCCAGCTGGAATGTGGGTGGGGTTGGCAAGGGTAGACTGATGGGCAGGCTGATTTTGGGGAAGGGGTTCCCAGAGGTGCTGACAACAGTCTGGCCCCCTTGCTCCTCATAGGTTTCCAAGGGAAGAGCTGTGCTGGGGGGACACCCATGAGTACCGCCTCTGCCAGCAGCCCGTATGTTCTACCCCACCCATCTCTTAAACTCAGTTCTCCCAGAAGCCCTCCTGCTTCCCTGCTCAAGCCCCCAAATATGCTTAGCACCATACCAGGTGCTCTTGGGGCTGTCCCAGCCTCTGCTGCACCCATCTCTGTCCCCAGGACTGTCCTCCAGGGGCCATGCCCTTTCGAGACCTCCAATGTGCCCTCTACAATGGCCACCCTGTCCTAGGCACCCAGAAGACCTACCAGTGGGTGCCCTTCTATGGTGGTGAGTAGCCCAGCCTCCTGTTAGTCCAGAGGGAACAACTCAAAACTGGCCAGGAAAAGTTGGCTTCTAAAAAGGAAGAGGAACTTGGAGGGTTGCAAGAAGGGGGCATTAGCACTGGGGCTTTGAAGGATATGTAGGAGTTGGTGAAGTGAAGCAGAGAAAGCATGTGGAGTTGTGAAGCAGGGGCAGGAGGAGGAAGGGTCTATCCTGCATAGGGTTGAACACCAAGCTGAGGATTTACTGGGAGTTGTATCCAGAGGCCAAGAGTTCTCAAACTTATACCAGTAGCAGGAAATGTTGTTGAGCTGAAAATAGCGAGTTATATAACTGTGTGCCCAGGGCAGCGTGCCTCCAGATTTAAGGGAAACAGGCAGCTTCAGACGCCACGGTGGGGGTAGACACAGATAAGAAAATCCTGGAATGGAGAAAGTTCCAACCGTCAACTCATGTTTTTTTTTTTTTTTTCCTTCACCCTAAGAATTGGAGGAAATTTGCCATGATCTCACTCCCACAGAGGCCCGCCAGGGCCAGCTTAGGCTCTATTCCAGCAGGGTCTGCCAGCCAGCCTCAGGAAGTTGGGAGATGGAGGGAGTTTGAGTGGGGGTGGGGTGAGGGAGCAGGAATCAGGGCTGTGAGCCTGTGGGTGTGATCAGACTATCCATTGTGCCCCGCTGCCAGGCAGAGGGGGAAACAGAGTCCCAAGGAGGGACAGCAACATATTCAGGATATGCAGGGCTCAGCACTGAACAAATACTTTTTATTGAGCACCTGCCGGGTGTAGGGTCCAACTGCTGAGTAAGTTCTGCCCACCACTCTACCCAGAGCCTAGAACATTGTCTGGGAAATGTGCTTGATGACTGTTTGTGGAATGAACATATGAAAGAATGAGTGAAGAATAGGTAATGACGTTAATATTGTGTGTGCATGCTCAGTCGTGTCCAACTCTTTGCAACTCCATGGACTGTAGCCCGCCAGGTTCCTCTGTCCATGGAATTTTCCAGGCAAGAATACTGGAGTGGGTTGCCATTTCCTTCTCCGGATGACGTTAATAATGGGTCCCTAGTATTAAGACTTAACATGAATGAATGAATGAATGAATACATTCTGGCCCAGTATACGAGTCTGGGACAATCCCAGGGAACGGGAAGCAGAAATGCCTAAGGTCCAGTCCATGCTCTGCCTCAGCCTCCATGTGTGGCTTTGGCTGAATCTCTGAGCCTCATATGCCCAAGGGAATGGCTGCCTGGGGAAGACTGGCAAGGAGGGAGCTGGAATTCAAATATAAATCCCCCCACATTCCACCGACTTCTCCCATCCCCAGCACCCAACCACTGCGACCTCAACTGCCTAGCGGTGGGGCACGACTTCTATCACAGCTTCGGTCGCGTACTGGACGGTACCCCCTGCAGTCCGGGCGCCCAAGATCTCTGTGTGGCTGGCCGCTGCCTTGTGAGGATTCCAGGCCCCGCCCCGCCCCCTAAACTCCACCCCGCCTCTTCCCTCCATACCTCGCCCCCAAACCCCATTTATTTAGTTCCTGGTCCTGCTCTCTTCCCTAGGCCCCGCCCCTTATCAAGTCCACGCCCTCCCCTGTCCCATCTATCACTAGACTCCATCCCCAGCCTCCTCCCACGAGGACCTGCCCCCAAGGTTGCATCCTTTTAGGTCTTGATTCGGCCCTCTTCCAGGGTCCCGCCCCTTCGTTGGCCTAGGCGGGCGGGGACCGTCTGACGGCGCGCGTGTCCACCCCACCCCTTTAGAGTGCCGGCTGTGACGGTTTGCTGGGCTCCGACGCCCGCGAAGACCGCTGCGGCCGCTGCGGCGGCGCCAACGACTCGTGCCTCTTCGTGCAGCGCGTGTTCCGCGACGCCGGTGACCGTCTGCCCCGTCCTCGAGTTCTCCCAGAGCCCTTTAAGATGTCCGCGCTGATTGGACAGTCTCCGGGCCAGCCCCCCCCCTCGTCATTCTGATTGGTCTTTGCCAGATTATCCCGCCCTTCCCTGAACAGACGTGGGTTTAACTCTTTTGCTGCCTCACTTAAAAGGTGGTAATAATCGTTAACTCCAATCCATCGATCAGTACTGGTCTTCGGAGGACCAGAGCCTTGGCTAATCTCCTTACCGCAGCATCTCACTTAATCCTCAAACCAGCCTTCAAATACACCCTAGCTGCTCCCCAACACCTTCCTTCCCTCCCGCCCAGGTGCCTTCGCTGGGTACTGGAACGTGACCCTGATCCCCGAGGGCGCCAGACACATCCGCGCCGCCCACCGGAGCCGGAACCACCTGGGTATCGCAGGGTCCGAGGGAGGAGGCGCCCCGCTGGCCGCCCGAATCCCCCGGGGAGGGAGATGGCAGGGTCGGGGAGATGGGCAAGGCCATTTCCAGGGAGCCCGGGCTGACCCTTCCCTTGCAGCGCTGATGGGGGGCGACGGGCGCTACGTGCTCAACGGGAACTGGGCGGTCAGCCCGGCCGGGACCTACGAGGCAGCGGGCACCCGCGTGGTCTACACCCGCGCCACAGGGCCGGAGGAGACGCTGCGCGCCGCCGGGCCCACCTCCCAAGATCTGCTCTTGCAGGTGGGGGCGGGCCTGAGAGGGTAGCTGGGCGTTGGGGTGGGGTCAAAGAATCTGGGAAGGGAGCAGGGGTCAGAGGGGGAAGGCTGGGGACTACCGGTCAGAGGGAGGAGGCAGGGTAGAGTGTGCGTGGCGGGGAGTGGCCGGCCACTCCCCGGTCCGAGGCAGTGCCCTAGTGTGTAACACTCTCCCCGCCCCGCCTCCGCCCCAGGTCCTCCTGCAGGAGCCCAACCCAGGCATTGAATTCGAGTTCTGGCTCCCTCGGGAGCGCTATGGCCCCTTCCAGGCGCAGGCTCAGGTCTTGGGCTGGTCCCCGCGGCAGCCTCAGCCTCGAGAGGTAGAACCTCAGCCCCTTGAGTCCCCCACTGTCATCCCTCCACGGACCCCGATACCCACTCCAGGTGAGCTGGGGACAGCCTGGGTGGGGGGCCAGCAGGGGCAAGGCCCGCACCCCTGACCGCACTGCCCCTGCAGAGCCCTGTCCACCCTGCCCTGACACCCGCGGTCGTGCCCACCGGTTACTCCACTATTGCGGCAGTGACTTCGGTGAGAGGTCCCTGACCCCATCCCTCACCTGGCCCCCAATTGACCTGAACTTGACCCCTGTCTTGCTGACCTGTAACTCTGGTCCAACTTTACCCTTCACTCCTTGACCTGACTACAACTTGACCCGTTGTGACCCTAATTTTGACTCCCTGATCTGATCCTTTGCCCTAATCTGACTCCTGACCCCTCATTGATCCCTAAGCTGATCTTGACCCCAGGCCACAGCTGACCACAGTCCCCAAGAGCCTCCATTGCCCCACCTGACCCCCAGTTCTGTCGTCTTGCAATGGGTGCATGGTTGGGACCCAGACCCTGTCCAGCAGGGCTCAGCATGGTCCCACCCACAGTGTTCCGGGCCCGTGTGCTGGGCCGCGTCCGCCAGGCTCAGGAGACTCGCTATGAGGTGCATGTGCAGCTCATCTACAAGAATCGCTCTCCACTTCGGGCCCTGGAGTACGTGTGGGCGCCAAGCCGCTGCCCTTGCCCCCCGCTGGCCCTCCATCGGGACTACTTGCTGGCTGCGCGGCGCCTCATCAGCCCTGATGGCACCCAGGACCGGCTGCTGCTCCCCCATGCTGGCTACGCTCGGCTCTGGAGCCCTGCCGAGGACAGCCGAGTGCGCCTGGCTGCCCGGCACTGCCCTCTCTGAGCCCCCGGACTAGACCTTGGCCACACATGGGTGACTAGTCTTAAAGTCAGCATATGTCTCCTCTTGCCATAGTTTCCAGGGAGCTAGGCACTGTTTGTCTTCCACCTGCAGCTCTATGACTCTCCCATCATCACACTCAGACACCTCTACATTCAGAGCCGCTCTCACCAGCAGGCCCACACGGGTGGGGACTCACTGAACAGACTTTTAATTCTGGTTTCCTCTCTCACCTTGGCTGCCAGGAAACCCATAGCTGTTCTACACTCAGAGACTTTGTGTCTGCTTTCATTCCCCTTGCTTCACACTCATGTGCTCAGAGACATTGTCACACACAAGCCTGGTCCCAGGAAAACATGCCTAAAGAGATGTTGTAATGGTTTTCCCTCTTGTCCTGCCTACCAGAAAGTTCATCACTGTTTAACCCCCGACACTCTCTCCTTTCACGCTGCTACTTACACATGTACTCTCACATTTTCAGAGACACTGTCACAAACAGGCATGACCCCCAGAAAACATGCCTACCCAGGCACTGTAACATACCAATGTCCCCTTTTGCCCTTGCCACCAGGAAGTTCACAGATAATCTTAACAGCTTCAGCAATTTGAGCGTGGGGTGGGCTTTCCTCCAGGCAACCCTGCTGTTCATCCCTTTTTTATTCCTATTTAATTTTTACAAGAGCTGTTTAAAAAAAAAACAAAAAACAAAAAACAAGCCCAATTACACACACTTGGCCGCAGACACTTTGGAATGCGCTGGTAATGAGATCTACAGTCATGCTCCCTGCTCACCCCCACCCCCCCCCCACCAACCCCTGTGTGCACATGTGATCATGTGCCCTTTGTCCCTCCTGGTCCAGCCTCCAACTCTCTCCAGCATGACTGATCCTGGGAGCATTGTGATGACAAGAAATAGATGATATGGGAAGGTGGGGGTTTCTTAGGTCCCAACCCCATCCCCATGCCCCTTGGGGCCACACATTCATCTCAGGCCATTTCGAGGGGGGGACCCCTCCAGCAGAGTAGGCAGGTCAGTGCCCCACCTTCAGCCTGTGCCCTGTCCTGGTGTTCTGGATGTGGTCTCCTCATAGCTTCTAGAGCCAGGAGGGTAGGCCTAGGTCATGTGGATTGGAAGTGTCTGCGGGGTACCAGCAAACCTCTCCTGCCTCTCCACCCTGAGTGGGGTGGCTCATGCCATCATTTGAGACAACCTGCTCATCTGTACTGTCTGTGGTTGTTTTCCTCTGGGCCGCAGGATGGTGGGAGTGTTCAAGGGGTGCAGGACATGCAGGTCTCAGTGGACTCAACCCTTGACCTTGGGGGTGACTCCGGTCAAGCCCTGCAGCTCTCTGGGCCTCAGTTTCCCCATCGTGAGTACTCTTTCAGCCCCACTCAGCCCTGACCATGGGAAGCACACCCTTCGGGACTCCTGCCCTACCCCTTCGGTTCACTCGTGCGTTCCTCCAAAGACTATTTATTGAGCGCCTACTGTACGCCTGGGACCAGCAGCGCCTGGGGCAGCCCAGGCCTGGCCCAGTCTTCTGCAAAAAGTGATGAAGCCGGAGGATCTCAGGACCGCCCCCTCCCGCGAGGCCGAGCTGGTCGCAGCTCTGGAGGGAGGCGTGTGGCCCGCGCGCCCCCTGGTGGCAGGACGGGGAAGAAGGGATTCCGCGCTCCGGGTGTTACCTGCAGTCCCCAAGGGACCCCGAAAGGCCCAGATGGGCCCCTCTGCCTCACTACAGTGCGGGGATGGATCGGGGAAGTTGAGTCTCCGGCTTCCTCCGCCCCGGAGCTTTGTGGAATAGCGCTGCCATCTACTCACCAGCTATCTGGACCGGTTGTCCAGGGCGAGGCGCCTGCCCCGGGGTGGATTGGGGGTGGGGGGAGAAAGACGCCAGTGCGGGGTTCACTATCAGACAGCATGGCCTGTGACCCCACCAGCCGCGACTTCCAGCAGCCGCTCCTTCAGGCGGCAACATTGTTTCCGGAAACGACCATGTAACCAGGGATCGATGGAGCCATTTAAAGACAGAACACATTGCAATTTTAGATACTCGAATTCAGCAACGTAGTTGAGGTCCAAACTAGCATTAGCACTTGCCCAGCAAAAGTTCCACACCGCTTTGACACTTTCTTTTTAAACATGAATAAAAAGGCCAGGTGGTTACATGCAACAAAGGAAATGAGTGACTCAAGATCTGTTTCTTTGTGTCTTTACCATCCTCGGGTTTATTATTGACTGTCCACTTGGGTTAGCCACTGGATCGCTGCCCGGAGAGACCGCAGGTGATTACAGACGGAAACTCCCTCTCCAGGGAGGCATGCACAACTGAGTCCACTCAAGCCTCCCGCCCTGGGAATTCTTCAAATGGACTTCCTGCAGGAGGCAATGTTTATTAAAGGATGAAAACTGGAGAAGGAAATGACAACCCACTCCAGTATTCTTGCCTGGGAAATCCCAGGGACAGAGGAGCTGGGCGGGCTACAGTGCAAGGGGTCACAGTCAGACACGACTTAATGACTAAACAATAACAACTCCTTGGTCTTTGGTTCTGTGTAACTTAAAGCTAAGTTCTTGGGACTTCAACTTCCTAGAAATATTTTGAGGTTAATACTGGAGCCAGCTGGACTTCATCTAGCAGATTTGAGATAAATAAGGAGCTATGACAGGGCTTCCCAGGTGGTGCTAATGGTAAAGAATCTGCCTGCAAATGCAGGAGACTTAAGAGATGCAGGTTCTATCCCTGGGTTGGGAAGATCCGCTGGAGAAGGAAATGGCACCGCACCCCAGTATTCTTGCCTGAAAAATTCCATGAGCAGAGGAGCCTGGTGGGTTACAGTTCAGAGGGCCACAAAGAGTTGGACACGACTGAGCACACAAAGAATGGAAACAGGAAGTTTGGAACTTGCGTTCCTGTTAAAACTGTAGTAATCACAACAGCTAATTCATCCTCCCCACAAAAGATTGTATTCAGCAGTCTTGCAGCATGCCAGCTGTGGGGAGCCGGGTGAGATGCTTTTCTTACTGTTTTGAATTCTCTGCAGAGATCACCCCTCTGTTGGCTGAGCTTCTCTCTCACTGACCCTGTACCATCTGGCTGGCCCACAGGAGAACACATATCCAGTTGAGGGGCTGCCCCAAACCCCCGAACTGTCTCACACCCAGAGGGTTAGTCGAGGGCATGGGGGTTAGGATGGTATGACCACCTGGGTAAACAGTTTGGCTGTTTCTGCTATAGTTGAAGTAATGCTCGTGTACAAAGTTGAATTATCATGTTCGTGTCCTACCCTCTAGCATCTGTGAACAGGACCTTTGGGGAAAGGGTCTTTGCAATGTAATTGAGGGTCTCAAAGGAGTACCTGGGTGAAGCCTAAATCCAATGACCAAGCACCTTGAGGAGGCACAGAAAGAGAAGATACCCATGTGAAGACAGTGGCAGAGATCCGAGGGAGGTGGCCACAAGCCCAGGGATGCCTGGGGACTCCCAGAAGCTGGAAGAGGGAGGAAGGACCCTCTGCTGGGGCATCCAGAGGGAGCACAGGCCAGTGACACCTTGATCTTGGACTTCCAGCCTCCAGATGGTGAAAGGGAGAATTCTGGTTGTCCCAAGCTGCCTCACTTGTGGTAATTGGTGGCAGCAGCCCCTGAGACTCAGAAGTTCACCCCACACCCTGCAGTCTCTGACAGATAAGAGAGTCGCTAGCTCCACTCACCAAAGGCTGCTTCTAGAATGTTCTGAGCAGCTGTCGTCGCAATAGCCCGGACTGGAAACAACTCTAATGCCCATCAGCAGGGGACCAGATCATTCTCTGGCCTTCCTGCAAAATGACATGCTCTCCTCTCCAATGACAAAGAATGACACCCAGGTCACTTCCGCAGCAGCGGGGTGAGTCCGAGTCAGACAGGAGGGGACAGAAGATATCATGGACATGATGCAAGTGACCTTCAATGACAGAGGGGACCAAGGCAGGGTGGGGGCTCCCTGGGTGGGAAGTGACTGGGTGGGGCTGGTCCTGTTGTGTTATTTGCCCCCAAGTTGCTGGTTACACTTTTCCGTACATTTAAATTAAAAACAAGTCTGAAGAGCTAAATAAATATCAGTGCTTCCACCTGGGAGACAGGTGTGTGTATCCGCTCACCTGTACTCCCAGATGAGCTAATGGGTGGTGGCGGAGGCAAGGCCCAGAGACAAACTTCAAGGGGCACGGGGGGCAGGGCAAGGCCAGGTGCAGAGTGAGCCAAGGCCCTGTCTCCTGCCCCAGACCCAGGCCACACCACCAACATCAAACACCTGGGCCAGTGATAAGCAGATGATAAGATCCGCAACCCTAGAGCCAACATGGACTTCTCAGTAGGGTGGGGGGTTCATTAATAATTAGCCTTCATCCCTTCCTCCCAACAAATCCAACACCCTCTAGTAAAAGCCAAAGTCCTCACCCACACCTTCCAGGGACCTGCGTGGCCCCCCTGCCAGACCCACTTCCTGTCTTGCCCTGGCACTTGCGGTTCCAGGCACATGGGTCTCTCTGCTCTCCCTCTAACCTGCCAGGCATGGTCCTACCTCAGGGCCTTTGCACACCCCCCGTGCCTGGCCCAGTCCCGCCACCCTGTTCATAAAACTTATGCCCTCACTTTCTTCATGTCTCTACTCAAAAGTCACTTCCAGGGACTTCTCTGATGGTCCAGTGGTGAAGACTCTGCGCTTCCACTGCAGGGGGCACAGGTTCAATCCCTGGTCAGGGAACTAAGCTCCCACATGCTGCATTGCATGGCCATACACACACACACACACACACACAAAATCACTGCCATAGAGAGGCATTTTTCCAACGCTTCCAGCTTCCTGCCCTCAGCTCCCTAGCTCCTCACTGCATATTCTCCCATGACACTCTTCTCTTTCTGACCTGTTATGCATTTATCCTGTCAACTGTGACCTCCCCAAATTCTCAGGAGCAGGGGTTTTAGTTTCTCTGGGTCGTTAATCTATCCTAGGCTCCTGGAGCAAGGCCGGGCGTACGTTCAGTGTTTGCTGAGAGGTTGACTGAATGAAATGGACCTACCGCTCACTGGCGGCACTCATGCAGTACCTCCTCCTCCTGCCTTGCTGGAGTTCTCAAGGATGAGGACTCAGGGCTGCCCGGTTGGGGGCTGTGCAGAACTGCCTCATTTTCGTGAAAACTGTCTGTGGTGGAGAAGCTACCACCAGCTGGAGGCAGACTGGGCCGACAAGGGGGAAGAGGGAGGATGTGTCCCGGGATTGCAGGGAACTTCCTTGGCGGTGTATCAGTTAGAGAAAACCAGAACACCCTCCCTCTCCCAGCCATTCAAGTTCAGGTCCTTGGAAGCACAGCCTGAATCAGAAGGTGGGGGGTGGGGGAAGCTGAGCGATGTGGTGGTTTCAGGGGAGCCCCTGAAGCAGGTACCCCACCTTGAATCAACCCCACCAGGAGCCCAGGGGCCCATGTTTTGTGCCCCCACAGCTGTTGGTCACTGACTCCAGCCCACTCCCAAGAAGGGGGCTGTAACCTCCAGGGCATCTCCAGGGAGATACCTGCTGTCATCCAAAGACAAATCTACTGCCAAGGGGGCAGGTTTCATCCCTGGTCGGGGAACTGAGATCCCACAAGCCTTGCAGCATGGCCAAACAAATATCTCCAGACATGGCCCAATGGCCCCGGGACAGGAACATCCCCAGTTGGGAACCACTGAGCTGCTCCTGGAGCCACCGCCCTATTGGGGTCCCTGGTTTCTCCTCCTAAACCTCCTCTTGCACCAGAAGTGTGACCGACCAGAATCAGGGGTGCGCAGAGCTCTAGTGAGGGGCAGACTGTGATGGACACCATGGTCCTTCCAGCTGTGGCTGCAGCCGCCTTGTGGGAGATCACCAGGGAAGCCCCTTGCAATCCCGGGACACATCATCCCTCTCCCACCTTATAGGCCCAGTCTGTCCCCAGCTGGTTGTGGCTTGTCCATCACAGACAGTTTTCATGAAAAGGAGACAATATCTGCTCCAGGGGCTCCCCTGAGGCCACTGCCTCACTCAGCTCCCCTCACCTCCTACCTTCCGACTTAGGCTGTGCTTCCAGGAAATGTGAACTTTAACAAGTGGGAGAGGGAGGGTGTCCTGGCTTTCTCTCTTGTTGGATTGGATTTGCTACTTTTTGCTCATATGTTTTTGCACCTATATCCACACGACAGGCAGGCACATCACCTTCCTTACCTGTCCTGTCTCTGCCTGTTTTTATGATCAGGGTGGTGCTGGCCTCACAGAGGAAACCAAAGGCAGGTTGTAGGAGGTCCTGTCCCTGCTTACCCAGCTCCTGCCCCCCAATTTCCTAGGAGGCCAGGCGGACATCCACGGCCAGCCTCCCGGCCTCTCTGGTGAAGGTCGCCTGGTGGCAGCTGGTCCCATCACTTCATGGCAAATAGAAGAGGAAAAAGTGGAATCACTGACAAATTTTATTTTCTTGGGCTCCAAAATCACTGCGGATGGTGGCTGCAGCCATGATATTAAAAGATGCTTGCTCCTTAGAAGGAAACCCACGATAAAACTAGACAGTATATTAAAAAGTAGACATCACTTTGCCAGCAAAGGTCTATACAGTCAAAGCTATGGTTTTCCCAGTAGTCATGTACGGATGTGAGAGTTGGACCATAAAGAAGGTTGAGCGCCAAAAACTGGATGCTTTCACAATTGTGGTGCTGCAGACTATTGAGTCCCTTGGACTGCAAGAAGATCCAACCAGTCATTTCTAAAGGAAATCAACCCGAATATTCATTGGAAAAACTGATGCTGAAGCTACAATACTTTGGCCGCCTGATGCAAACAGCTGACTCACTGGAAAAGACCCTGATGCTGGGGAAGATTGAAGGCAGGAGGAGAAGGGGGCATCAGAGGAAGAGATGATTAGACAGCATCACTGACTCAATGGACGAGTTTAAGCAAACTCCAGGAGATGGTGAAGGACAGGGAAGCCTTATATGCTGCAGTCCATGGGGTCACAAAGAGTTGGACACAACTTAGTCACTGAACAGGGCTTCCCTGGTGGCTCAGATGGTAAAGAATCCAACTGCAGTGTGGGGAGACCTGGGTTCAGTCCCTGGATTGGGAAGATCCCCTGGAGAAGGGAATGGCTACCCACTTCAGTATACTGTCCTAGAGAATTCCATGGACAGAGGAGCCTGGCAGGCTACAGTCCATGGGGGTCACAAAGAGTTGGACATGACTAAGCCATTTTCACTTCACTAGCCACTGAACAACTGCACGCCTGGCCCTACTGCAGAGGTGCCTGCAAGGGGCGCTGGCTGGAGTGAATGGCCACTACTTCCCCAGTGACCAGCAGGGTGGTGGATCCTACCCAGCTCTCTTAGCTCCTGGGCAAGAAAAATCTCAGGTGTGCTTTCAACAGGGGACAGAGCGCCAGGTGCCAGCAGATGTGCTGGGTTTAGCCACCCCTGCCTTCTCAGCCTCTTTCTCCTCCTACTTTGATCTCTTTCTATAGGCTCCTCCTGGGTTCCCTCCCAAATAAAGAGCTTGAACTCAGATTCTTGTGAGGTGGGACTTTGCTTTTAGCTGGCTCCTCTGGAAGAGTTTTCAAAGAAGGGGGCTTCCTTGGCTTCCACTGCAGGGAGCATGGGTTCAATTCCTGGTTAGGGAACAAAGATCCCCCATGCTGCCTGATGTGGCCAAAAAAGAAGGGGATTGTGGTGAAGAGGCCTGAGAGCTCCTGAAGAAGGGGAGAGAGAAAGCTTAAGGACATGGGCTCAGAGTCCATCTTGGCCACTTGGTGAGACCTCCATTCTGAGCCTTGGTCTTCTCATCTGTAAAGTGGGGCTGGCCCAGCACCCGCCCCCAGGAAGCCCCTCCCCAGAGCCAGAAGACAGACAGGGGAGATGAGGCTGGTCCAGAGAGCTTTACTGAGCCCTCCCTAGCAGGCCAGGTGCTTCATCCGCCAGCAGTGCTGCAGGCAGCGGAGCCTGTGTCTGTAGTCAGGCCAGCTATAGGTGACCTCGGTGGTGCACTCTGAGCTGTACTCTGGGGAGGACTCAGGCTGGCAGGAAGCAGGGAGCTCTGGCACCGAGGTGCTGCTGGTGGCCTTTGTCATGGGCCGTTTCTGGTGCCGTCTGCTGGACTTGGGGGCGGAGGCATCCAGCCCATTGGGCGTATTGTTGGGGGGCTGCGTGGGGGTGGTGGTGCCACTGGGAGACTGCCCGAGGGCGGGGCCCTGGCTGGAGGTGGTGCTGGGCCAATGTGTGGGGCCCGAGGGCCCCTGGGAAGGGCCTGAGGAAGTGGTAGAGGGCCGGGCGCGCTGCTGCCTGGGGGCCTGGGGCTGGCTGGAAGAGTTGGCTCGAGATCGGAGCCCACCCCGGGGCTTGCCAGGCAGCTGCGTGCTGGCAGCTGTGGTGGCAGCCACGGCCTGAGGCTGGGCTTGGCCCAGGCTGGTAGAACTCCTGAGGACGGACTTGGCAGGGAGCGAGGGGCTGGTGGTGGGCTCTGCTGGTGAGTCAGTGGAGGACTGCGCAGACGACTTGTGCTGTGGCACATCCTCCGTCTCATGGTCCGGCGTGTCTGCGTTCGGGCTGGCTGGGGGCTTTACTTGGCCTTCTGAAGCTGGTTCACGCTTACTTTCCCTGCTGTGGAGAGAGCACGCCAGGGGTAAGTGAGGTGGGTCTGCCTGTGCTGAGAGCCCAAGGGCCCGGAGGCCATGCTCAGTCAGTAATACCTGAGCTCAGGCCACTGACGACCAGCATGCGGCCCACCTGAGGGACCGGCAGCCAGCCCTGGCTGGGATAGAGGCAGGTGCAGGCACTCACACACATGCATGTGCACTCACACACGTCTAGGACGCCCCCCTTCCAGGGGTGGGTGCTTACATACAGTCGACTCCGAGGGCAGTGAGGGGCCCACTGCTGTGGCTGCCGGGGTGATGAGAGCCCGGCTGCGGGCCAAGGCCTGCAGGACTGGTTCCCGAGAGCATGGGAGAGAGAGGCGGACAGTGAGATGGGGAGGAGGAGTGCTCGTCAGAGGCAGCAGGGATGCCAGATGGAGGCCAGTCAGAGTCAGGAGGACAGGAGGCAGGAGTGAAGTTGAGTCGGGCGGGGGAAGCCAGGAGACAGAGATCAGACATATGGACACCACTCGCCCTGCATGCACGCACCGTCCTTCGTCATTCCGGCTGCCACGTCCAGGGCCCGCCCGCTGATGTCGCTCACGATGCTGTCCACGGCCTCGTGATGCTTTAGAAACAGAGGACGTATGATGCGATGGTACAGCATATGAGCTCCGTTCCAGGGGCCGGGAGCCATGCAGAACAACAGGAAGGCGCACTATAGGCAGAGGTCAGGAGTCACACTGGGCCTCCTCCATCAGACACCCTTAGGGATGGGCCTGGCCTCCCCCATCAGACACTCTTAGTGATGGACCTGGCTTCCCCCATCAGACACCCCTTTGGGTACCCGCTCCCAAGATAGAGTGGTGTTTCCCGGGTGGTACCAACCTTGCCCGCGTAGTAGAAAGGGAACCAGGACAGGAGTAGATCGCTGAAGAATTCGGCTAGCCCGAACAGGCCGTACACCACCCAGTATGTGAGCCACACAGTGTCGTCCTCTTTGCTTGGGCTCTCGATAGCTTTGATCCTGGGAGAGGCATGGCAGGGTCAGAGGCTGCCCAGAGAGTGCCTCGGCGCGCCACACCCCGCCCCCAGCCCTGCCCCAGCAGGCACTCACGAAGCATATGCGGGGTATGCAAAGCCGATGAGACTGCACAGCAGAGGAGCCCCGTACCCGAACAGAAGATACAGGCTTAGCAGAGTGGCGGCTCCTGCAGACAGAATGCAGTAGGCGTGGGCTTCGCCTGCTGAGCCTTGACCCCAGCGTCCCCTGGGCCTGGCCCATGCACCCTGCACCATCTCTCCTCCTAGAAGCCTCACAGCCCCTGTAGCACCTGGGTACCCCCATCATGGCTCTGAACCCTGACTCTTGTGTCTGTAATACCCTAATATGTCCATCTCCCCCACAGGACTGCCAGCTCGCCAAGGGCAGGTGGGCACCTCAGGATTGGTCTGTACCAAGTACCTGCCCAGTGTTTATTGAATGAATATGGGATCTCTGCAATTGTAACTATCTCACTCCAGGCCCTATAGGAGTGGCTGAGCCGAAGGGGCTAGAATTTGAATAGAAGTCATGGGAGAAGACAGATTCTTTATCCTCTGAGTCACCAAGGAATTCTATGGATAGAGGAGCCTGGTGGGTTACAGTCCAGGGGGTTGCAGAGTTAGACAGGACTAAGCGACTAACACTTTCTACTCTCAGTGGGAGAAGAGGCTTCCCAGGTGGCGCAGGTGATAAAGAACCCACCTGACAATGCATATGTAAGAGACATGGGTTTGATCCTTGGGTCAATAGGAACCCACTCCAGTATTCTTGCTTGGGAAATCCCATGGACAGAGCAGCATGGTGGGCTACAGTCCATGGGGTCACAAAGACTGAGACACGACTAAGCAATTAAACAAAAATAACAATGGGAGAAGAACCTGAAAATGAGGCCATTCTGTTGTTAATACTTGATTCCTGGAGAGCGGAGAAAGGCAACAGAGTTTGTAACTTTGATCTTAGTCAAGGGTCTCTTCCCCTTGCTACTGCTGACTCCTGGGGGATCTTGGGCACTGTGGGGCAGGGAGAAGCATCCTTGCCCCCGCTGCTTGATGGTAGGAGCACCCCGAGTCGTGACCACCCGATGTCCCCAGATACTGTCCAGTGTCCCTGGGGGGCAACAGGACCCCCCCCCCCCCCACCATGAGAGCCTTTGTCTTCGTGGCAGGATGCAAAGCATCATTCAGAGTCCCTCAGATGGAGAACTCTCACCCACTATGAGACCCCTAGTGAGTGTCTCTTGCTTGGAGCCTCAGTTTCCCCATCTGTCAATGGGGCAGTAGTGGCCCAGTCTCTGAGGGTTGGTGTGGGGGTAACTAAATAAGATAGAAGAGGGGACCCCTCCCTACACAGTGAGCCCCTATGGTGGTCCAAACACACTCCGAGCAATGAGGGTTCAGAGGACATTGTGGGGCGGGGGGTGGGAACCACAAGTGTTAGCCACTCTGAAATCAGAATGGTTGCTGTTGCATTTATTAAGCTCTTGTATGCAGGGCTCTATCCTCCCCCTGTTCTATCTCATTCAACAGCCAGGATGAAACAGAAGCTGGCGGGCAGAGGGTGGGGCGGTGGGGGTGAGGCTCACACTAGGTCACTTGGGGAGCCTCTGATTTCTGGGAGCACTTACAACCCCTCCCCCACCTCCAGGCTGTTATCTGCAGAGAGAAACAGAGGCCACCAGTGGACCAGAGGGCAGAGTTCCCTTCCCCCTCCACCCCCACCTGTTAGCCTTTATCCCTGGGGTCTGGCGTCAGGAGAGGAATGGAGGAATCCCTGGCTGGCCCGAGGCAGCCTGCTCACTGCTTCCTCTGGGTTTCCTCCTCTGGTAGCTGGGAGGGGAGGAGGGTTTAGACAATCTCAGGCAAGTGGGGCCTGAGGGTTTCTACATCTGGGAAAGGGGGTTGGGGAGTGGCACTCCTTCCCTGGAGATTGCTAGTTGGGGAGCAGTAGCTCTCCCAGGGCCCCCCTTCCCTCAATCCGGATTTCTGCAGCCTCAGCAACAGGAAGATGACCTGGGGCATGGGCGGGGGTGATCCCCGAGATCAGCAGCAGATGGAGTGGGGGGGTGCTCCAGACAGGGCAGATTGCAGGGGCAGCCTCCCATGCAGCCCCTACTGCTCTGGGCCGTTTTTCTGCCCTGTGACCCCCAGACTCCTCAGCAGGCCTCTCCCAACGGGCCCCTCCCCAGTGCTCTATGACCTAAATTCCCCACCCACTGGTGACAGGGATGTGGAAAGCCAGGCAGGGGATAAAGGGCTTGCTCCCAGGGGAGGTCCCTGGCTGACCGGACACGGGTTGGGCACCAGCAACCTGGAGGGACAGGTTTGGATTCTTCCTTGGGCTGCCTGGCATTACAATCCCCCAGCTGATGCGGAAACAGGAGGAAAGCAGACTCTCGGGATCTGTACACAGGTGCTTAAAACACATTGGCACGTCCTCACCCAGAGCCGCACCCCAGTGTCCGAACTAACTGTCCCGAGACTCATTCTAGGCGGGCTTCTTGGAAGAGGTGGCAGAAGGGGGTTGGGTCAGAAGCACCAAAAAATAGGGGCGGTACTTAAAGGGACTGGACAGTTTCAGAGAATGGCAGAGGCCACCCAAGGTCACTGAGGAGGAAAGGCAGGGGAGGGACTGTAATGGAAGTGACAATCAGGGGTGACTGGACTCCCTCTCCATGGGCCCCAGCCAACGTTTCTGCAAGCCCACCGCAGCAAACAATCCAGCTCAGGGTAGGGCAGAGTGAGAGGGCAGGCCAAGAGGTAGAGCTTGGGGTGGGGTGATTCTAGCAGGAAAACCTCGGGAGGGGAGGTGGGAGTGACGCTTCCCCTCCTGGTCTGGAGCATCCCCTGGGAAAACGGGAAGATCTCTACACTTGCTTCCAGGCTACAGTCCATCTGGGAAGAGGGTGGCGAGACTGGCAGGGCATTGCTACCTACCTGCCCTCTCCTCCCCCGGGACCAGAAGAACAACCGGAAGAACCGGACTTCTGCCTGG
Source organism: Bos indicus x Bos taurus (assembly GCF_003369695.1). Taxonomy (NCBI): domain Eukaryota; kingdom Metazoa; phylum Chordata; class Mammalia; order Artiodactyla; family Bovidae; genus Bos; species Bos indicus x Bos taurus. The sequence continues at coordinate 66,895,873 of NC_040082.1, forward strand.
AGGGCACCCAGGGCCAGGAGGGAGGAGGGGGCAAAGGACGGCTGCAAGGCCAAGAGGGGGTTGGTCCTCGACTGAGGTCGCACGGCGGGGTCGAGAAGAGACTGCGGCCAGAACCAAGGTCCTGGTCCACGACCCCTCCCCAGGATCTCGGTCTCCTCGCTGGTCTGTGGGAGCGCCCCGCCGCCTGAGTTGGAACCCGCAGCAGGGGCGGCAGGAAGGGAGAGGTCCGAGGCCCCGATAGCCCAGGGCTTCACTGTGCCTGTCGGCAAAATGGGCGGCACTCCCAAGCGCTGCCCTCGACGGCTCACCCGTGGCCAAGTACCGCTTGTCGACACCTGTCTTGGCTTCGAGTGCCCCTAGCGCTTCGGTGGCCAAATTCCTCTGTTCCAGAAAGCGCTCGAAGCGCTGGCGCAGGCCGTCCATGGCACTTGGGCGCCCGGGACTGGCAGCTTGAACTCGACCGTCTCCCCGCGCACCGGCTAGACTGCTTGCGCGCCGCCTTCCTTCGGCGCGAACCGCACCGCTCAACTCCCGGACGGGTCTCCGCCCCCGGGCTGGTTTCCGCCTCCTGCCCTCCGCTCTGGCCAATGGGAGGGCAGGGCGGACAAAGGAGGTGGGGCCTGCCCCGTCTCCTCCGCCGCATTGCCCTCTGGAGGGCCGCGGCAGCCGCAGCCGCGACTTTGGAGGAAGGGGGCGGGGCACGGTGACTGAGGACACCGATTGGCTGAGCTGGAGGGGGACGTAGCTGATTGGAGGGGTGGGGTCATGGCCGGGGGATTATTGGCTGAGCGGTTGTGGGTGGAGCTGGGGCGGAGAGAAGAGTGCTGGGGAGGCGGAGCTGGTGGGCGGGGCTGGAGAAAGTTCAGCGCTGACTGGAGAAACAAAAAGATATTTATTAGGGAAAACAGAGGGGAAGTGGGGCCGAACATAAAGGAGGAGGGACAGAATCGGAAAAGCGGTGCTTCAGTTCAGTTCAGTCGCTCAGTCGTGTCCGACTCTGCGACCCCATGGACTGCAGCACGCCAGGCCTCCTTGTCCATCACCAACTCCCGGAGCTTACTCAAACTCATGTCCATCGAGTCGGTGATGCCATCCAACCATCTCATCCTCTGTCATGCCCTTCTCCTGCCTTCAATCTTTTCCAGCATCAGGGGCTTTTCCAATAAGCCAGTTCTTTGCATCAGGTGGCCAAAGTATTGGAGTTTCAGCTTCAACATCAGTCCTTTCAATGAATACTCAGGTCTGATTTCCTTTAGGATTGACTGGTTTGATCTCCTTGAAGTCTAAGGGAGTCTTCTCCAACACCACAGTTCAAAAGCATCAATTCTTTGGCGCTCAGCTTTCTTTATAGTCCAACTCTCACATCCACACATGACTACTGGAAAAACCATAGCTTTGACTAGATGGACCTTTGTCAGCAAAGTAATGTCTCTTTTTTAATATGCTGTCTAGGTTGGTCATAGCTTTTCTTCCAAGGAGGAAGCGTCTTTTAATTTCATGATTGCAGTCACCATCTGCACTGATTTTGGAGCCCAAGAACACGGGGCTAAATATAGGAGGCGGGGTTTATTCAAAAGCGCAATTCTGGTTGGATTAGGAAGGAGGCAAGGCTTATTCTAGGGGTAGGGGTGTATATGAAGTGGGCGGGGCCAACATGGGGCGGGGTCAATTATAGCAACAGTGAACTCGCTCCTCTAGGTCAGAAGAATTGCGGGTCTTTGTACAAATGGGGAGACTGAAGCTCCAGAGGGTTTGAGTCTACAGAAGACCGGTCTGAGCATGTGTTTCCCCCACACTTCTATTAGAGCTTTGCGCCCTTCCAGTGGGGGAGCCGCAAGGCTCCCTGGGAGTTGAAGCTTTTCAGGGGTTGCTATGGCGCCGGGGGCTGGGCGGGCGCTTGGGCCGTCTTGGCGGTTTGGCCAGGAGGAGGGGCTTTCTGAGGCCCCGCCCCGGCCCCGCCCCCGCCGCCATGCGGCCCGCCCGTACTGCGCTCTGTCTGCGCCTGACCTTGGCCCTGGGCCTGGCGCTCGTTGGCCCCATGGCTGTGGGGTGGGCCTCGGCCCGGGCCCCCATCTATGTCAGCAGCTGGGCAGTGCGGGTGTCCCAGGGTTACCAGGAGGTCGATCGCCTGGCGCGCAAATTCGGCTTTGTCAACTTTGGGCAGGTGGGCGGGACCCAGATTGACGGGAGGAGGCGGGAAGATGTAAGAAGGGGACCCAGATCTCTGCAGATGGGAGGGGGGCCCCTTGTTCCCCATATATCAAGGACCCCCAGCTCACCCCTGCCTTGTCTAACTTCAGATTCTGGGGCCCCCAGAGGCCACCTGGTTGGGGGAAGATGTAAGAAGGGGACTGGCCCCGGCCTGAGAAGAGCTCCATCAGGGGAACCAGGTCTCAGCCATGCTCCCCTTCATTCCCAGATTTTCCCTGACGGGCAGTATTTCCATCTGCGGCACCGGGGCGTGGTCCAGCAGTCCCTGACCCCGCACTGGGGCCACCGCCTGCGCCTAAAGAAAGACCCTAAGGTGAGCCTGGCCTTCCCTCAAAGTTTTCTGCCACCTCCTATTATCCTTGTAATTGTAATGAGTGGCTGTGTGACCTTGGGCAAGTCACCAGCTCTCTCTGAGTCTTGGTATCAATTTGGCTCCCTAGTCTACAGTGGGGAGCCAGATGGGGAAGATCTGTGGAGAGCAACAGATAACGTGTGAGTGCAGCACTCATCCCAGGGCCTGGTGCCCTGTCAGCATTTCTTGTCACCCCCCTTCTCTCCTGCATCTCACCCAGAAAGATCAAGGTCCCCAGGTATAAAGAGGCCGGCCTAGGGGACTGATTCACAAGAGTCAGCCTGAAACCCGCCAGGAGCACTGGTACCAAGAGAAGAGGCTGGTTGGAGATGTGGTCTTGATAGAGGCCAGGTCTGGCTGATGGGTTGGGTGTGGGGGGCAGAGAAAAATTCAGGGGCAGCTTCCATGTCTGGAGCTAAGCAAATGGGCAGAAGATGGACCTGATTGCTGAGATAGAGGTGGGAGGGGGAACATGAGCCAGTTTGGGCAGAGGTTGGGAGTAGAACAAGGAAAAGGGGGAAAGGGTAAAGGTCTGAAGAAGAGTGGCCCGAGGCAGGCAGAAGGGCATGTGCAAAGGCCCTGGGTGCAGCAGCCACTGTGGTTGCAGCAGAGGAAGGCTGGTGGGGGCCAGACAGGCAGGGGGCCTCTTGGGCTTCAGAGAGGGTGGGGCAGGAGGGCTCATAGACAGTGATGCTGCAGAATGCCTAGAATGAGTTGCAGAGAGGTGGCGGGGATGGGGCAGCTAGATGACCAGGCAGGAGGTGGGTATGGCCATACAGGTGTGTCCTGCACCTGGAAGAGTGTGGTCGAGAGAAGTGGACGCTGCAAGGGGAGATGGACGTGTCTTGGGGAGAGGGATTCTAGAATGTGGACAGAGGCAGAGTGAGCCACAGTGGCCCTGGGCAGCAGCTACCACATGTGTGGGGGTCCCTTGGGGATGGGTGCTCTGAGGATTTCAGCGTCCTCCCAAGGCAGAGCCTCAGGCACATGGGAACCTCCTAGAGCAGCCCCAGCAAATACAGGGTCCCTGGCTCCATCCTGTATCACATGGGTCCCTGGACAAGTAGGTGACAGCCCAGATACACAGCCTCCTAACCCTCAGCCCCCACACACGTCTGTCCCCCGACCCCGGCAGACCCAGTAAGAGGCCCGCCCAGACCCTGGAATCAGATTTTGGCCTCTTGGCCAAGAATCTGCAGAAGCGCTAAGAGGCAGGGCCCTCTAAAGCATCCTGGTGTGAGGACAGGAAGGTGGGAGTTGGGCAGGCTGCTCGCAGGTCCAGCCCCTCTCACAGTGTGGTCTCCTCTGCCCCCCACCCACCACCAGGTGCAGTGGTTCCAACAGCAGACAGTGCAGAGGCGGGTGAAGCGCTCCCTGGTGGTGCCCACAGACCCCTGGTTCTCCAAGCAGTGGTACATGGTGAGCTGGCTGGGCCGGGCAGCGGGGCCTGGCCATCTCAGAGCCCTCCTGACCCTGGCCCCCGCCTTGCACAGAACAATGAGATGCAGTCAGACCTGAACATCCTGCAGGTCTGGAGCCAGGGGCTGTCGGGCCAGGGTGTCGTGGTCTCTGTCCTGGATGACGGCATCGAGAAAGACCACCCAGACCTCTGGGCCAACTACGTGAGCCTGCAGGGATGGGGTGGGGGCTGCCTCAGGTCTTCCAGCTGGTGGCAGCCCCCTCATGTCTCCACCTACCTCCCCCAGGATCCCCTGGCCAGCTATGACTTCAATGACTACGACCCAGACCCCCAGCCTCGATACACACCCAGTGATGAGAACCGGTAAGCCTGGCATCCCCAGGGGTGTGGGGGCAGCCCCTGGTTCCCTACGAGGAGCCAGGAGGATGTGATGGGCTCCTGTCTCTGCCCTGGTGCCAGGCACGGGACCCGCTGTGCCGGGGAAGTGGCGGCAATGGCAAACAACAGGTTCTGTGGTGCGGGCGTCGCCTACAACACCCGCATTGGAGGTACTCAGACTAGGGGTGGGGAGCCTCCCAGCCTCACGCCCTTGCTGCTGAACGGTGGTGCCAGGGTGCCAGGCCCAGGGTGGAGGAGAACTGAGCACCCCCCATCGTCGACGCCTTCACCCCCAGGCGGGGAGAGCACGGGGCACAGGCAGGGTGTCCAGCGAGGCTGCAGCTGCTGCCCATGCAGGTGTGCGCATGCTGGATGGCACCATCACCGACGTGATTGAGGCCCAGTCGCTGAGCCTGCAGCCACAGCACATCCACATCTACAGCGCCAGCTGGGGCCCCGAGGATGACGGCCGCACGGTGGACGGCCCAGGCATCCTCACCCGAGAAGCCTTCAGGCGTGGAGTGACCAAGGTGAGTGGGTACAAGTCATGGCGGGTCTGGGGCCTACATGTGAGGCTCCCGCCCCACCCCAACTCCCACTTCTGTGCTGGTCCCTTCCTGCAGGGCCGAGGCGGGCTGGGCACCCTTTTCATCTGGGCATCAGGCAATGGCGGCCTGCACTATGACAACTGTAACTGCGACGGCTACACCAACAGCATCCACACGCTCTCAGTGGGCAGCACCACCCAGCAGGGCCATGTGCCCTGGTACAGTGAGGCCTGCGCCTCCACACTCACCACCACCTACAGCAGCGGTGTAGCCACGGACCCCCAGATCGTGAGTGCTCCCCCGCCCCCTGCACCCTCCCACGGCCAGACTCCCAAGGCCTCCTGCCTCTGCCTGCCCCACCCAGCCGCCTGTCTCTCACCTTCCCTCCTGTCCCCCAACTGGCCTCCTCCCAGGGCTGCCCCGTTGGCACTTGACACAGAGTGGGGTCCCAGACCATGGGTTGGCACCCCTTCACGCACCCTCCTGTCTACTCAGTGCCCCAGCCCTGCTGTTGTGCTCTGTGGTGCCTCTTTCTTGAAGCCCTTGGGGCTTTTGAAGCAGGGTGGGGTTTCTACGGGCACTGGTCCCAAACCCTTGTCTGTGACCCCCAGGTCACCACAGACCTGCACCACCAGTGCACGGACAAGCACACGGGGACCTCGGCCTCTGCCCCGCTGGCTGCGGGCATGATCGCTCTGGCTCTGGAGGCCAAGTAGGTGACGGTGGGGTCCCACCAGCCACCTGCGCCCCACAGCGTGGCCCTGGCTCACCCACCCTCGCCCACTCGCAGCCCGCTCTTGACATGGAGGGACATGCAGCATTTGGTGGTCCGGGCGTCCAGGCCCGCGCAGCTGCAGGCGGAGGACTGGAGGACAAACGGCGCTGGGCGCCGAGGTGCGGCAGGGCCGGGCGGGGGGCGGGGCCGCCGCAAGCACAGGGCCGTGAACGCCGGCCCCTCCCCCTGCAGTGAGCCACCACTATGGCTACGGGCTGCTGGACGCTGCGCTGCTGGTGGGCCTGGCTCGCTCCTGGCTGCCCACGCAGCCCCAGAAGAAATGTGTCATTCATATCGTGCACACCCGCACGTGAGCGCGCCCCTCTGCCCGCAGGACGCCTGCATCCAACTCAGCCCTTATGCCCACCTCCCCACAGCTCTTCTCCCTCCTGCCATCTTGCCTATCCCTCCCTCCCCCTACCTGCCACCTCCCCCAGCCCTCCTCCACCTGCTTCTGTACCTGCCTTCTCCCTCCACCTCCCATTGCTACCTGGGGAGTGGACACAGGGAGGCTTGCCCTGAGGTCTCAGTTTACCCATCTGAACAAGGAAAAGGTAGGCTTCAGGATCTGAGCCCAAACTCTGCCTGGCCCCCCACCAGCAGGCCAGCAGGAGAGGCCCTGGCCCCCATCCCCATCCTGCCGGTCATGCACGTGAGGAAGAATGTGTCGGCCTGCGCCGGCCACGCCAACTCCATCCGTTCGCTGGAGCACGTGCAGGTGCAGCTGTCCCTGTCCTACAGCCGCCGTGGGGACCTGGAGATCTCCCTCACCAGCCCCATGGGCACCCGCTCCACCCTCGTGGCCATCAGGTGCAGGGGCAGAGGCCAGCCCTAGGTGCAAACTCTCCCTCCTTCCTGGGTGCCCCTATGGGGAGGAGCCTGAGCACCCCCAGGTCAGGCAGGCTGGACCCCAGCCCTGTCCACATTGGCCATGCTGGTCAGGACTCTGGTTATGAACCCCTCTCACCTGTCTGTCTCAGACCCTTTGACGTCAGCAGCCAAGGCTACAACAACTGGATCTTCATGTCCACCCACTTCTGGGACGAAGACCCGCGGGGCTTGTGGATCCTGGGCCTGGAGAACAAGGGCTACTATTTCAACACAGGTGAGGTCCGGCCGGGTGCTGGCTGGGGCTCCACCCCTACCCACCTTGCAGACTGGAGCCCAGGGCCTCTTTAGCTGCCCCCCCTCCCCCACCTTACAGGGCTCCCACTGGTCTCCTGGGAGAGACTGAGCAGGCGGAACTGGCACTCAGTAGGTGCTCACTTACCAGCATACACCAGGTGTCTGGTTCCCAGCCCACAGAGGGTATTGGGCAACTCTGCACTGTCTGTGTCCAGGATGGGATGTGGGTGGCAGGGAGGGGGGCCCGGAATGGCATGACCAGGCTGCTGACAGCCTCTCCCGCTCCGCCCCGTACCCACCACGACCCCTGCCCAGGGACGCTGTACCGCTACACGCTGCTGCTCTACGGGACGGCTGAGGACATGACAGCGCGGCCCTCGGGCCCCCAGGTGACCAGCAACGCGTGTGTGCAGAGGGACACAGAGGGGCTGTGCCAGGGTGAGTGCCCGGCGTGGCATGGCCCATTTGCAGGGAGGTGGCAGCAGGGGCAGTGTGCGTGTGCGGCCTGGGGTGGAGGGGCGGGCAGGCCGGGGTGGCAGGTCTCAGCCTCACAGCCCCATGGACGTGTCTGTCCCTCATGCAGAGTGCCACAGCCCCGCCTACATCCTGGGCCACCTTTGCCTCGCCTACTGCCCGCCAAGGTACTTCAACCACACCCAGCAGGCGGTGACCGCTGGACCCGGGCACTCAGCTGTGCCTGCCATGCGGGTCTGCTCCAGCTGCCACTCATCCTGTTACACCTGCCGAGGCAGCTCCCCGCTGGACTGCACTGCCTGCCCTCCACAGTCCATGCTGGACGAGCAGCAGGGCTCCTGCTCGGGCCTCCACCCCGCTGAGGGCCATTCCCACTCCACGGCGACTGCCTGTCCCTACCCCCATGGCCCAGCCCAGGCCGTGGTACTGTCCCTGCTGGCCATGGCATTTGGGACACCCCCTCCTCTGCCATGTTCTCCTCACGGGCTGCCTGCTGCCATGGATGGGACCCCCTAGGACAGGGGGCCACTCCAGTTGCCACTCCAGAGCCCGCAGCAGGCTGGAACCCAGAGCCAGCTGACAAGGACAGCCAGCATGCACCTTGCTCAAGCCCTGGTGGGCACCCCCATCCTCCTGTCCAGACTGGCGCCCCATAGGAACCTGCCCCGGGAAGGTCCTGGCAGCCTCGGAGGCACAGGCCAGGGGTGGCCACGTGGGATCCTGCACCCCGGACTTGGCAAGTCAAGGTCAAAGAGAGAGAGAGAAGTCTCATTGCATAGTTTGGGTGGTGTGGGTTGGGGGGGCGGGAACCAGGCGGGGGGCCGATACCCCGATATCCCTTCCCTGTCCCAGAGTGGAGGGAGGGAGAGGTGGAGCAGACGACACGGTCCAGAGTCTCCTCTCGGGCACCTCATCCTCTGACTGTGCAGAATTTGCAAATAAAGGTTGAATAGAAGGTGGAAGTCTGTGGGGTCCTTAGAGCACCACTCTCTTCCCCACGGTGCGATTGCTGTTGGGGGTGGGGGTGTCCCATGCATACCATGTCTATCCCTGGAGAAAGGGTCGGGGTCAGTGGAGTCCAGAGCCCATGTCCTGGGGGGTGGGGGCTGGTGGGCTCCTGAATGACAGCTGTGGCAAAGCCTCTGAGTGCCCTGGAAGTGTCCTGGCCTGCTCTTACTGCTCTCCCATCCTTTTTTAATTTAATTTTGGCTGCACTGGGTCTTCATTGCTCCACACAGGCTTTCTCTAGTTGCAGTGCGTGGGCTTCTCGTTGTGGTGGCTTCTCTTGCTGTGGAGCACAGGCTTTAGGTGCTCGGGCTTCAGTAGTTGTGGCACATGGGGTTAGTTGCTCCATGGCATGTGTGATCTTCCCGGACCAGGGATTGAACCTGTGTCCCCTGCACTGCAAAGCAGACTCTTAACCACTGGACCACCAGGGAAGTCCCACCTTTGCCACCCTTATGCATGAGTTTCTCTTTAAGGCCGAGAACTAACAGAAGTGTTATCCACAAATGACAATTGCAGATCTACCCACATGGCCTGTCTACTGGCTTCCAATAATTGCACTTTTCTCTGTTTTTCTGAGGTCCTTGGGAGGCTGAGGGAATCATGAACTGGAGATACAATGCTCTCACTCCCCCAGGCTTCCACTTCCCCATCTGGAAAGTGGGTTCTCCACTTCTCTGGAACTGAAGGAGGATCCCAAAGTGCAGGGAGGGTGGGGCTGGGGTAGGGAGGGCATGGATGGAGCTATTGAGAGTCCTTCCTCTGTCCTCACACACATCTATGGGGTGGAGACACATTCCTCATTGCTTCTGATTTTCAGAGCTGGGAGGCAGTTTCTACAAGGAAGTGGAGGCTGTCCTGGTTGGTTGTGCCTTGACCACAGGCTTCACTTGAACTCCATGGAGTCAGTCCTGGTTTGTTGCAGGAGCCCCAGAGATACTCCTCCCCAGGGACCCTGGGCACCTGCTGAGCCACTAGGCTCAGGTTGGGCAGCCTCAAGCTGGAAAGTAATGGGAATGAGGTCAAGGGCTGAAGCTGGACCCACTGGAAGCAAGAGCAGCAGCCAGCTGCCCTCCGAGTGCAGTCCCAGCCACGCCCCTAGAGTCCCACCCAGTTCAGCCCCTGCTTCCAGAGTTAGCTCCAGGCTGTGAATCCAGAGCCATCTGGCCTCCCTCTCAGAGCCTCAGTGACCACACTTGTGCAACAGCATTAAACCTGGCACCTACCTCACCAAATACTCTCCAGGATCCAAAGAAGTAGTTTTCTGGCCTGACACATGGTAAGTGCCCAAATCATGCCAGTTTGGGGCAGCCACTTTGGGAAATAGTTCCACAGACAAACATGGAGTTACTGAAGAATTCAGCGATTCCACTCCTAGGCACATGCCCAAGAAAACTAAAGACACATTCACACAAACAACTATGCTAGGAAGTTCACAGCAGTATGATTCACAGCAGTCAAAATGCGGAAGCAGCCTGAATGTCCACTAACGTGGGTGAATGAATAAATGCAGGGTGGTCTCTCCACACCCGGGAGCGTCACACAGCCATGAAAAGGAGAGGAGCACTGACACTCCCAACAACTGCAGATGAACTTCAAGAACACAATGCTCAGTGAGAGAAGCAGGACATAAAAGAACACAGGGTGTGTGATCCCGCTGATGTGAACCGTCCACTGTCTATATATTCCCAAAACAATGACTTGTACACTTTAAACAGACTTTATGGTATTGTAGGCTTCCCTGGTGGCTCAGATGGTAAAGAATCTGGTCACAATGAGGGAGACCCGGGTTCAATCCCTGGGTCCAGAAGATCCCCTTGAATAGGAAATGGCAACCCACTCCAGTATCCTTGCCTGGAGAATTCCGTGGACAGAGGAGCCTGGTAGGCTACAGTCCATGGGACCGCAGAGTCTGATAGACTGAGTGACTAATACTACTACTCGTGGTATGTAAATTGCTTTTTTTTTTTTTTTGACTGTGCCAGGGCAGCTTGTGGGATGTAGGATCTTAGTTCCCCACCTTGGACTGAATCCAAACCCTCGGTAGTGAGAACAAGGAATCCTAACCACTGGTAGGTGGTGGTGGTGGTTTAGCCGTTAAGTCTTCTCCAACTCTTTGAGACCCCAAGGACAGTAGCCCACCAAACTCCTCTGTCCATGGGATTTCCCAGGCAAGAATACTGGAGTTCCTTGCTATTTCCTTCTCCAGGGGATCTTCCTGACCCAAGGATCGAACCTGAGTCTCTTGCACTTCTGGTGGTCTCCTGCATTGCTGGCAGATTCTTTACCACTGAGCCACCAGGGAAGCCCTAACTTACTTTCTATAAAGTTGCTTAAACAGAGAAAAACCTCCCTGGTCTGAGCAGGTCTTCCCACCCTACTTAAGAGGGGCAAAGCCAAAGATCAGTCCCCTCCTAAGGGGAGGGGGTTTTAGAGACTGGAGAGGCAACCATGAGGTGGATTTGGGAGAGCCCAGATGCGAATGCTACACCCCTGGTTACCTCAGTGGGACTGGCACAACTGGCATTTACTGAGTGCTCCCTGTGTGCCCGTCACCTGGTGTGTTCCCATGACAGCCACGTAGGTTGGAGGTCATGTCCCCATTTTTCAGAAAACTTGGCCTCAAATGCCTTGTTCAGTCCAGTTCAGTTGCTCAGTCCTGTCCAAGTCTTTGTGACCCCATGGACTACAGCACACCAGGCTTCCCTGTCCATCACCGACTTCTGGCACTTGCTCAAATTCATGTCCATCAAGTCAGTGATGCCATCCTATCATCTCATCCTCTGTCATCCCCTTCTCCTACTTTCAATCTTTTTTCAGCATCAGGGGCTTTTCCAGTGAGTCAGTTTGTTGCATCAGGTGGCCAAAGTATTGGAGTTTCAGCTTCAGCATCTGCCCTTCCAATGAATATTAAGGACTGATTTCCTTTAGGATTGACTGGTTTGACCTCCTTGAAGTCCAAGGGACTCTCAGGAGTCTTCTCCAACACCACAGTTCAAAAACATCAATTCTTTGGTGCTCAGCTTTCTTTATAGTCCAACTCTCACATCCACACATGACTACTGGAAAAACCATAGCTTTGACTAAATGGACCTTTGTCAGCAAAGTAATGTCTCTGCTTTTTAATATGCTGTCTACGTTGGTCATAGTTTTACTTCGAAGGAGCAAGTGTCTTTTAATTTCATGGCTGCAGTCACCATCTGCAGTGATTTTGGAGCCCCCAAAATAAAGTCTCTCACTGTTTACATTGTTTCCTCCATCTATTTGCCATGAATTGATGGGACCAGATGTCATGATCTTCATTTTCTGAATGTTGAGTTTTAAGCCAACTTTTTCACTCTTCTCTTTCACTTTCATCAAGAGGCTCTTTTGTTCTTCGCTTTCTGCCATAAAGGTGGTTTCATCTGTGTATCTGAGGTTACTGATATTTCTCCTGGCAATCTTGATCCCAGCTTGTGCTTCATCCAGCTTGGCATTTAGTATGATGTACTCTGCTGCATATAGGTTAAATAAGCAGTGTGACAATATACAGCCTTGACGTACTCCTTTCCCAATTTGGAACCAGCCTGTTGTTCCATGACTGATTCTAACTGTTACTTCTTGACCTGCATACAGATTTCTCATGAGGTAGGTAAGGTGGTCTGGTATTTCCATCTCTGTAAGAATGTTCCACAGTTTGTTGTAATCCACACAAAGGCTTTGGCGTAGTCAATAAAGCAGAAGTAGATGTTTTTCTGGAAGTCACTTGCTTTTTTGATGATCCAACGGATGTTGGCAATTTGATCTCTAGTTCCTCTGCCTTTTCTATATCCAGCTTGAACATCTGGAAGTTCACGGTTTATGTACTGTTAACCTGTACTGTTGAAGACTGGCTTGGAGGATGCTTTGTTAGGCAGTGAGAGAAGCCAGCATTGGACCAGATGCCCACCCTTTGTGCTTCTAGGCCCTGCGCGAGGAGGCTGATGTCGCTTCCTTCCTCATTATTTAACTTATATGCAGAGTACATCATGAGAAATGCTGGGCTGGAAGAAGCACAAGCTGGAATCAAGACTGCCAGGAGAAATATCAATAACCTCAAACATGCAGATGACACCACCCTTATGGCAGAAAGTGAAGAGGAACTCAAAAGCCTCTTGATGAAAGTGAAAGAGGAGAGTGAAAAAGTTGGCTTAAAGCTCAACATTCAGAAAACTAAGATCATGGCATCTGGTCCCGTCACTTCATGAGAAATACATGGGGAAACAGTGGAAACTGTCAGATTTTATTTTGGGGGGCTCCAAAATCACTGCAGATGGTGACTGCAGCCATGAAATTAAAAGATGCTTACTCTTTGGAAGGAAAGTTATGACCAACCTAGATAGCATATTCAAAAGCAGAGAAATTACTTTGCCAACAAAGGTCCATCTAGTCAAGGCTATGGTTTTTCCAGTGGTCATGTATGGATGTGAGTTGGACTGTGAAGAAAGCTGAGCACTGAAGAATTGATGCTTTTGAACTGTGGTGTTGGAGAAGACTCTTGAGAGTCACTTGGAGTGCAAGGAGATCCGACCAGTCCATTCTAAAGGAAATCAGTCCTGAATATTCATTGGAAGGGCAGATGCTGAAGCTGAAACTCCAATATTTTGGCCACCTCATTAGAAGAGTTGACTCATTGGAAAAGACTGATGCTGGGAGGGATTGGGGGCAGGAGGAGAAGGGGACGACAGAGGATGAGATGGCTGAATGGCATCACCGACTCGATGGACATGAGTTTGGGTGAACTCCGGGAGTTGGTGGACAGGGAGGCCTGGCGTGCTGCAATTCATGGGGTCGCAAAGAGTCGGACACGACTGAGCGACTGAACTGAACTGAACCCCACTTCAACTAGCTCAGTCTTGTCCAACTCTTTACGACCTAATGGACTATACAGTCCATGGAATTCTTAATACTGGAGTATTAAGATCCCTTCGCCAGGGGATCTTCCCAACCCAGGGATCAAACCCAGGTTTCCTGCGTTGCAGGTGGATTCTTTACCAGCTGAGCCAAAAGGGAAGCCCAAGAATACTGGAGTGGGTAGCCTATCCCTTCTCCAGGGGATCTTCCCGACCCAGGAATAGAACTGGGGTCTTCAGCATTACAGCTGGATTCTTTACCAACTGAGCTATCAGAGAAGCCCCACACATTCTGGTCCAGTGGTACCGAAACTCTCTCGGGCGTGGCCCCTTTAAAGGGGGGTTGGCTTCGCGGCGGGCGGGAACCCGAGAAGGCCGGAAGTGCGCATCACGTGCCTATAGGGCGGGCCCGCAGGCCGACCGGAAGCGGAAGTGGCCTCTCGGCAGCTGTGGCGGCTGAGTACCCGCGGCCAGGTGGATCTTCTGCTGGAAACTTGTCTTGAGTGGAGCCGGACACTGAAGCCCCAGACCGCGTGCTGTTCCGCCTTGGGAGGATCGAGGCAGGGCCGGCTTCCCCGGGAGCGGGGCTCCGGAGCGTGTGTGGGAGTTTGCCGGGCGGCAGGAACTGCGCGGTCAACGCTCTTTTCTGCAGCCTGCAGGAATGGGCTCCAAGGCCAAGAAGCGCGTGGTGCTGCCCACCCGCCCGGCGCCCCCCACGGTAGAGCAGATCCTGGAGGACGTGCGGGGGGCGCCCGCCGAGGACCCCGTCTTCACTGCACTGGCCCGGGAAGGTAGGGGAAGCCCAGGTCGTGCAGGGGAGGGGCGCTCCGGAGACCCCAGCGAGAAGGGAAGCACCTGGCTGCTTTTGAGACGAACTGGCAGAGTTAAATGGTCAGGACAGAGACTGTCTGGCCCTACAGTACCCAAAATACTTAGGTCTGGCCTTTTGCAGAGAAAGAGTGTCCACCCTTTGCTCAGAAGATAAACGGAGAACATTGACTGCAGGGTCCGACATACAGTTGTAGTCTGAATATTGTGTTCTCTATGAGTTTCGTTTATTCGTTCAACTTTATTGAGAACCTCTTATGGGCCAGGTTCTATTCTAATCACTGAGGTGGTGAGGTAGATCTGAACGTTGAAAGTCCCTGAGACTTCCCTGTCCGTCCAATGCTTAGGACTCTGCGATTCCACTTCAGGGGGCATGGGTTCAATCCCCGGTCGGGGAACTAAGATCTACATACCACGTGGCACAGCCAAGAAAAGGGGGAAAAAAAAAAAGATGAAAGTGCCTGTCCTCAGGCCATTCTAATGGGTAGAGAGGATCAGTATAAGGCTTGTGGGATGTCAGAAGGTGAGAAACACGTTGGGACTTTTTTGGGGGGTTCGTCTTTGTGTCTTTTTGTTTTTTTTAAATTAAAGTATAGTTGGTTTACAGTGTTAATTTCTGTTTTATAGCAGAGTTACTCAGTTACACATACTCATTCTTTTCCATTATAGTTTATCACAGGATATTGAAAATCCTGTGCTATACAGCAGGACCTTGTTGTTTATCCATCCTGTATATAATAGTTTGCATATGGTTATCCAAAACTCCCAGTCATTCTTTCCACCATCCCGCTTCCCCTTTGTGTTTGTTGTTCAGCCGCTCAGTCGTGTCTTTGTGACCTCATGGACTGCAGAACGCCAAGCTTCCCTGCCCTTCACCATCTCCTGTCCTTCACCATCTCCCGGAGTTTGCTTAAACTCATGTCCATTGAGTTTCTAATGCCATCCAACCATCTGATCCTCTGTTGCCCCTTTCTCCTCTTGCCCAAAATCTTGCCCAGCATCAGAGTCTTTTCCAGTGAGTCAGCTCTTTGCCTCAGGTGACCAAAGTGTTGGAGGTTCAGCATCAGTCCTTCCAGTATATATTCAGGGTTGATTTCCTTGCTGTCCCTCCCCCTTGGCAACCACAAGTCTTTTCTCTATGTCCGACCCTGTTTCTGTTTCATAGATAAGTTCATTTGCATTATATTTTAGATTCCACAGATAAGTGATATCATACAGTATTTGTCTTTTTCTGACTTCATTTAGTATGGTAATCTCTAGTTGCATCCATGTTGCTGCAAGTGACAATATTTTTGTGCTTTTTCACTGCTGAGTAGTAATCCATTGTGTATATATACACCATATCCTTTTCTTTTCTTACCGTACCTTTTTTATTCCTCTTTATCCATTTATCTGTCGATGGACATTTAGCTTGCTTCCATATCTTGGCTGTTGTAACTAGTGCTGCCTTGAACATTGGGGTGCATGTGTTTTTTTGAATTATGGTTTCATCTGGATATATTTGCACAGGAATGAGATTGCTGAATCATATGGTACCTCTGTTTTTAGTTTTTTGAAGAACTTCTGTGCTGTTTTCACAGTGGCTGCAGTAGCTTATATTCCCACCAACAGTGTAGGAGTGTTCACTGTTCTCTACACTCTCTCCAGCATTTGTTATTTGTAGAGTTTTTTTGTTTGTTTTAATATTTATTTATTTGGCTGTGCCAGGTCTTTGTTGTGTCATGCAAACTCTTAATTGCAGCATGTGGGATCTAGTTCCCTGACCAGGGTTTGAACCTTGGCCTCCTGCATTAGGAGCATGGCGTTTTAGCCAGTGGACTACCAGGGAAGTCCTTATTTGTACAGTTTTTAATGATGGCCATACTGACCTGTAGGAGGTGGTACCTCATTGTAGTTTTGATTTGCTTTTCTCTGATAATTAGCAATGCTGAGCATTTTTTCATGTGATTCTTGACCATCTGTAATGTCTTCTCTGGAGAAATGTCTATGTAGATCTTTGGCCCATTTTTCAACCGGGTTTTGTTTGTTGATATTGTGTTGTATGAGCTGTTTGCATATTTTGGAAATCAAGCCCTGGTCAGTCACATCATTTGCAGTTATTTTCTCCCAGTCTATAGGCTCTTGGTTTCCTTTGCTGGGCAAAAGCTTGTGAGTTTGATTAGGTCCTATTTGTTTATTTTTGCTTCTATTTCTGTTGCCTTGGGAGACTGACCTAAGAAAGC
This sequence comes from Bos indicus x Bos taurus, assembly GCF_003369695.1. Lineage (NCBI taxonomy): Eukaryota > Metazoa > Chordata > Mammalia > Artiodactyla > Bovidae > Bos > Bos indicus x Bos taurus. The sequence goes on from NC_040082.1 coordinate 66,912,082, forward strand.
ATAGGTAAGATCCATGTCACAGGATGTTACACCTATGGTCTCCTCTAGTTTTATGGTGTCATGTCTTATATTTAAGCCTTTAAGCCATTCTGGGTTTATTTTTGTGTAGGGTATGAGAGAGTGTTCTAATTTCATTGACTTACATGTGGCTGTGGGACAATTTGTTTTTAAATTAAGTAACAGTAAAAATTCTGTTCTTTGCTGCACATGGCCACATTTTACAGGCTCAGGAGACCCTTGTTGCTGCTGCGCTGAGGGGCTCAGCTGGGGACGTTTCTGTTGCCTAGAACGTTGTGTTGGATGGGGCCGCCTGAGGAACCACAGCACCTATTTATCCATAGCCTGCAGCTGGGTCTTTGGCGGCTGCTTGAGCCCCAGCTTAAGGGTCACAGGCCTAGGTCCCCAGCACTTGGAGGTTGGGGCCATGAGGCATGGCCAGTCCTGGGGCCATTCAGGGAGCAGGGGGCTGCCCCTGCCGGCCTGTGTCTGCCTCTGTGTGCACCTGCACTGTCTGGCCTTTCCCACCTTGGTGTCAGGCAGGTGATAAAGTGATCTGTAATCAAATGCAGAGCTTCTGGCCAGTTTGTGGACAAGGGGACCAGGCAGAGCAAGGAGGACCTTGATGTGTGTCCATGTGACCCTGGAGCCTGTGCCTTTTCCGCCCTGACTCCCCTCTTCTCCTGTACCCTTTAGGAAGTGTGGTCACTGGGAAGTGTGCATCCTGTCCTCTTCCCATCCCCCTGAGTGCTCAGAGTGCTGGTGAGAGCCATTCTGCTCCGTGATCAGGGTCAGAGTTCTTTCCAGGAGCCAGGGCCCACCCTTTGGAGGGACTGTGGTTCAGTGGAGTCCAGCCTTTCCTGTGACCTGTCCCCTCCAGTCCATTGTTTTCTCTGGAGGGTAAACTGAGTCCTCTGGTTAACGGGCAGTGATGCTGCCGTGTCCTATCCATAGACCCCCTGGGCCCCTCTGGGAGAACCGAGGATGCCGAAGCCCAGCGAGAGCAGCTCTACTTCCAGAGCCGAATCTATGTGGCTATGAACCAGCGGCTGCAGCAGGCGGGTGCCCAGTTGGAGCAGAAGCGTGCAGACCTGCAGCAGGCGGGCGAGGAACTGGAGCGGGACATCAGCCAGGTGGGCCACGTGGCTCTGCCCAGCACTGCAGCCGCCTCCTTGGGATAACCTGGCCCACTGGAACCTCGGGTCCTCCACTCAGCATCTGGCCTGGCACACCTCACCTGACATCTGGCCCCTGGGTCCCAGAAGCAGATTTCTGGCTCTCTGTTCTGCGGCCTAGGCAAGCCCTGGCACCCAGAGACTCCAGGGCTCACAGCTTGTCCAGTCGATGTGGGGCCTCACTGTGCATAGACCCCTCCCTGAGGATGGGATCTGGGTTGTGCACAGGCCCCTTGCCCTGAGGAGCACAGACTGGACTTCCTTCGAGGCTCGGGGGCCCAGGGCCGTCAATCCGTCCTCCCCTCCCTTCCTCTGGCAACCCTGTTTCACTGACCAATCAGACTGAGCTGGTGGGACCCACCCTTCTGGTTCTGCCATCTCCATGTGAATTGGTGGGGGCCCAGAGGTTCCAGAAGAGTGTGTGTGTTCAGTGTCCTCCCCAGCCCATGGTGGCTCTGGTTGTGTGAGGAGCAGTGGCCCTCAGGGTGAGTGCCACCTCTCTGGGCCCCTGGCACCCCATCTTGGGCCTGGGCGCTCCCCCAGGGCAGGCTCTCGTCTGTCTGTCACCTGTGGGATGCAGTCACATGGGGGTACCGTGAGAGGACGTGGCAGGCAGTCCCTGCCCCAGCTCTCACCCAGTGTCCTCCCTCCTTCCACCTTCACCTGCAGACAGGTGGGTAGTGGGCCAGGTGAGGACCGTGAAAAGGGCTCTCACCCTAAAAAACCAGTCCCGTGAAGACCAGAGCAGCAGAGGTGATGAGGCCACTGAGTACCTTCGACGACAGTCCCCCCATGGGCCCCTCCTTTTCAGGGTCCCAAAAGTTCAGGGCAGCGCTGGGACCCCGCACAGCAGACAAAGGAGACCTCACATATCCCAGGAGAAAAAGGTGTCTGCTTCACGCTTAGAGACCCTAAAACTGGAAACTTGGGGGCCCAGGTGTTGAGAAAGTGTGGATGCGGCGTCAGAAGAAGCAGTGGACACTGAGCAGCCTCCTCATCCAAGGGAGGGCACTCTTGCACACAACAAACCCTGTGTCAACCTCGAGTACACTTGGTTTTGGGGAGCGAGGCTATGCAGGCAGCACATGGACTCGGATGGAAGGTCTGCAAAGCCCCCTCCTGACCCCCACCCTGCCTCACCCCTCTGGAGACTAAGGTGCAGCCAGTTGGAGCGCGATTCAACAGCTGTTTATTAAAGGTGCAGTGAGATGCCTGGCTCTGCGGCCTCCTTCCGCCAGGTGATGGCTTTACAGGTGGGGGCTTTACAGGTGGGGGCTGTACGTATTTACAGGTGTCCTGTGGCACCTGGGATGGAGACGGCGGGGAGGGAACAAGCCAAGACAACCAGGCTCAGGCTGCGGCAGCGTGGTGAGGTAGTGCCCCAAAGTCAGCACCCAGCTCGCAGTGTCCATCTGCTCCGGGCCGAGGTCTGGCCTGGGTGCCCTGTGTCTCTCGGGTCAGGGCTTCACAGGAGTGTTTGCGGTCCTTGGACTTTGTTCCTCCAAGCTCCGGCCTCAGGCTGATTGTCCAGCGGTGGCCAGCACTGCCTCCTCCAGGAAGCCACTCTAATCAGGACCTCGGGCTCCCACCAGCCCAGCGGCTGTGTGGACCGCTGCTGTGATAGATGGAGGTGGCAGGGTGGGCGCTGGATAGGATGGGATGGCTCGGGCCCTGCCCCTGCCTGTGGAGAGAATGGCAAGGGGCAGCCAACCGGGAGGGTCCTCTGCCCCGTCATGGCAGCCGACCTGCTGAACCCAGAGGTAGCTCCCCACGGCCCACGTGGGGAAGCAGGCACACAGCTGCCAGAGCACAGCCTGGGACTCAGTACGGGGGCTTCCACTCCAGGCCCCCACAGCTTGGCAAGCTGGCAGCATTTCTCCATTTCCAGGGGTGGCTAGCCTGTGATGATGGGGTGCAACATTCTGCAGCCCCCACATTTGAGAAGGAGCTCAGAAGGCCACTCCCCCCTTCTGGCTGCTGATAGGATGGGAGCAGCCGTTTGCAGAGGTGTCTTATCCGCCCTGGAGAGGGGCCTTAGGGTCAGCAGTGGCTGTTCTAGCGCTTGCTCAGTCCCCACCGCTTTCCCAGGCTCGCTCTCCCCAGGAGGAGTACGTGGTGCAGCCTTTCCTGCGTCCTTCTTCCGAACCCTGGCCTGCGGGACGCGATGTCGCAGCGTGTGTATCTTAAGGAGCGGCAGCACAGCGTCCGAGGGGGGCAGAGGCAGGGCTCCTTCAGCACGTCCTCTCCACCTGGCTCTGCTCCCCTCCTCCCAGAGAAGAGACAGGAACCGGCACACTTCCCGGCCCCCAGAGCAGCTCGGCAGGGCGGTGTGACTGCAGATCCTTAGGGCGGCTGAGAGCAGAGCCGGGCTCCTCAGGGAAGTGGGATCGGCTGTTCGGGCAGGTGTGCTGGCCCCTGGGAGGAGGCCACGCCCCACGGAGCCCGCAGATCCAAAGAACAGGAGACTCGGTGAAAAGGCAAAGACCTGGGACCAGGCAGGCGCCCGCGGGGACCACTTCCCGCAGAGCGCAATCCAGGTCCCGTAGTCCAGGCCTGGCTACCGGGCGGTGGCTAGGCCCCGGCCTCCCCTCCGTTTCTCGCTCTCCTCAGCCACGGCGCTCCCGGCACGCCTGCCTCTCCTGGTTCCTTACGAAGGCTGCGGGGACGCCCTGTGTACCCAGCTCCCCCGACCAGTTTTGGGGTGCTCCAGGCTCCCTGCGCGTGTCTGTCTGGGGTTGGGGCGGCCTTTCTGTCTGGCACAGCACGCCCCTCTCGCACGCCCCCAGCTGAGGCCGAGACCGCAAACAAACCAGCTAAGCCGTAGTTAACCAATTACCCGGCCCTGCCCGTAATTACAGGCTTTCTCTTGCGCATGCGCAGCCGCCGCCCTCGGCTGGCAGGCTCCTGCTGCCGCCACCCTCCCAGCCCCTTCCCCACCTCGGCGGGCACTGTCATTCCCGCCCCCTCCTCCCCATGCGTTCCCCAAAGGAGAGGGGAGCAAGTGTGGTGCTAATGCAGGGCCCGGCAGGGCGAGGAACCCAAAAGGGCACCGCTGAGGACGGCCCTAGCCAGGAGGATGGTCTCCGCGCGGGCGCCAGGGCTTCGTGGGCGCCCCCTTGCGGTGACGCGCGCTCCAGCTCGTAGCTCACTTTCCTCCCGAAGCCGCCTCGGCTCAAAAGCAAGCGTCTACGCGGGAGTGCGAGGCCCGTGTGGGCAGGGGTGAGGCTCGGAGGGCGGGGCCCTGGGTTTGGGGGTGGCAGGCGGGTCCTGGGACCACCCTAGGGGCAGCCAGACGGTCCTGGGCCAGGAGAAGATGTTCTGGAAGTCCAGTCCCGGCCACTATTCCAGGAGGCTGGTGGGGACCGGGGTGGGGGCCTTCTCCACGGTGGAGTCAGCGGTGGCCGCCACCATGGGGCTGGGCACGTAGTTGAAAGGGGGGACACGGGCGGAGCGGCTGGGGGAGCCGTGCCGGCTGGCGGGGACGAAGGGGATGGGTGCGGGCGCCTTGGAGGGCGGCCCGTCCACGTCGCTGCCAAGAAGGGAGGTGGGGCCGCCGGCCGTGGCCTCGGGGGGCGCCCTGCTCTCCATGCTCGGGGACGTGCTGGAGTTGGTCTTCGCAGCCGCGAAGTCTTCAGTCTGGACCACGGCGTCGCTGGTCTTGCGCTGTGGTGGGCCGGCTGGGCCGTCCTCCGGCGGGGAGCCCAGCAGCGGCAGGGCGCGGGCGGGCAGCGTGCTCCGCAGGATGTGCGGGACGTCCTCGTCCCGGATGCGGCGCCACGTGGTGCCCGGCGCGGCCACCCTGGGCAGCGGCCCGGCCTCCCCTGCGCTGCTGCGGCGGGTGGCATCCGCCGCAGGTTCGGGGATGGTGGCATCCGGTCTGCGGGCCACGCTGATGTGAGGCAGGGAGGCGTAGCGCTTGACCGTCTCGGGCCCGGCGGCCGGCGTGCGGACGGGCAGGCGGGACGGGCTCTCGGAGCTGGTGCGCCGAGGTTGCCGCTCGCTGGGGCGGGGCCGGGCCGTGTGGGCCCGCTGCGGGGCCGGGGCCTGCCGGGAGCCTGCCCGCAGCTCATCACAGCGCGAGGAGCAGAGGAAGACAGCGGGTAGTGCTGGCCGGCCGCGGCAGGGCGAGGCAGCCTGGGTGGTCGGGTTGGTGGCTTCGGGTGCGGACAGTTCCGAGCGTCGGCGCCGCATCAGGCCCGGCGACTCCTTGATAAAGGTCAGCTGCCGCCGGAAACCCGAGCGGTCGGAGGATTCGCTGCCGCTGGAGCGGGCGGAGGCCACGCGCACCAGGCCCAGGCGGCCCCCTCGGGCTGCAGAGCCGCCTTCTGCGCCCACCCGGCCCCTGGGGCCTGGCTCCGGGGCTGCCCTAGCCAAGGGCGGCGGCCCCCGCCTGGCAGGCCTCTGCATGAAGGGGATCCTCACGGGTGACTTCTGCGTCTTGTGCTGCTTGGCCAGCAGGGCCCTTGCTGGAGTCTTGGGCACTGGGGAGGCCCTGGGGCCGGGCAGGGGCCCTGCAGGCTGGGCAGCAGGGGGTGACCTCCTGGGCAGAGGCTGGGAGGCCGGTGAGGTCTGAGAGGAACTTGACGATGGGGTCTTGGCAAGGCGGGCTGGTGGTGTGGCACTTCTCTGCGGGGGGCTGAGTGTTGCCAGCTCTGAGATCTTGCCAGGCCGGTGCAGGCTCCTAGACCGCTGCTGCCCTGGGTTGGGGGCTTTGGTGGGGGCTGCCGGCTGCACGGGGCTGGGCGCTCCCATCTTTCTTGCCACAATGCGGGAACCAGGGGCACCTCTGGGCTGTGCCCGGGTGGCCGGGGTGGGCATGTAGATCACTGTATGTCCCCGGAGCACCGCCGGCACCCCATTTGGGGCCTTCTGAGTGCCACGCGGCTTCTCCGGCCCGCTGCTGCGCTGGGTGAGGGCCCCTTCTGGTTTCTCTGGCCGCAGGGCACCACCCGCTTGGCGCTCTGCCCTTGGCCGACACCCCTTCCTATGCACAGTGGGCTGCAGGGTGGAACCCACAGACTGCCCTGTTGCAAAGGACAGAACAGAATCAGACTCTGAGGAGGCCTCACGTGCAGCCGCCGCTGCGGCCTGGTGCAGCCATGTGGCAACAGAGTTGGCACCCTCCTGGATGGCACGCCACTCGATGCTGTCCAGGTCTGAGGCATGGTCTGAGCTGGCCGCCTCCTCACCGCGCTCCCGGGGCCCTTCTGCTGCACGCGCCTTTGGCTGGGCCTCTCGGGGTGGGCGGCGCCTTGGGCCGGACACCTGGGGCTGGCGCCTGGGCAAGGCTGAGCCTATGCAACGCCGGAGCAGCTCTGCCTCAGCCCGAGGGCTGGGGCAGCCATCCTTCCTGCCCCCAGGGACCAGGTCCTTGGTGAGCCCTGGCTTGTGGACCCGGGGCCGACTGGCCATGCACTCGGAGGGCTCAGGTTCGCTGAGGGAGCTGGCGGAGGAGCTCAGGGAGTAGCACGGTGGTGTCTCATCTGCAATGAGGCTGGGCTGGGCCCGGGCAGGCGGTGCCGCCTTGGGTGCAGCCTTGGGCACAGCCTGCACCTCCTTCCTGGCACCAGTCGGGCGCTCCCTCTTGACCGCCCGGGGGATCGCAGATGCCCGCCGTGGGGGTGCTGCTGCCACTGCTGTGGCCGGCTCCTCATCCGAGTCATTGCCATAGAAACAATACACAGCCTCCTCGGTGGGCGTTGTGAGGCAGAGAGACTGCAGAGCCCCATCCCCATGCTCCTGGCCTGGGCGGGAGCTGTCAGTGTCCCTGCAGGTGCTCGGGGGCCGCCGGAGGGGCAGCTCCAGCCCTGCCCTGCCACTGCCAGCCCCCCGGGGCTGCTCTGTGCTCCGGCCCATGCCCCCCACCCTGTGCCGCTGCCCAGCAGACTGCCTAGTGGAGGCAGCACGACCCACGGGCTTCTTCCCATCCAAACGCCCACCATCCTTGGGGGGTCCCTGCAGGGTCTCGTCGCTGAGGGAAGCGGTGCTGGAGAAGTTGACTGGAGTGCCCTCAGCCGAGTCAGTGCAGGAGTCGTCCTCACGGGCCGGGGCAGGCACCAGCATGTAGACTGGCACGGGCAGCGTGCGGCAGCCAGGCACCAGTGCTGAGGCCACCTTTCGGAGCCGGGCAGGCACGGCCCCACCCAGGCACTCACGCAGCAGCTCCAGCTCCTGGTCGGTGGACGCCGGCCCTTCCAGACAGCCACTGGCCTCATCCCGTCGGCGGTGCCCTGGGCCTCCGCCTCCCCCACTGCCGCGCTCTGGGCAGGCAGGGGGCAGCAGCCGCAGCTCCACGTCTTTCTGCACGTAGAGCTCATGCAGGGCCAGTGCGCTGAGGCTGGAGGCACACGAGAAGTTCTCGTCGGGCTTCTCCACAGTGAAACGCACGCTGCCTGCGTCCAGCTCGGAGGGCAGCCGGCAGCGCTCCCGGCAGTCGGCGATGTCCAGGAAGCGCTTCACGTAACTCTCCCACTGCAGGCTGAACTGGGTGGCTTCCCGCTCGCCCGGTGGTGCTGGGGCCAGCGGTGGTGTCTTGCTGCGGCTCGGAGGCATGGTTTGCCCGGGGCTATCAGGCAGCTCACTGGGGCTGACCGTGCCACTGCCCAGCCCGCTGCATGGGTCACTGGGGATGGAGCTGGCAATGGATGGGCTCTCGAAGCTGCCCAGTGAACTGACTGAGCTGCAGCGGCTCAGCACCAGCGGTGTCTCCTGCACGCAGTTCTCAGAGGAGCTGGACGGCGTGGCATCCTCCACCCCCAGGCCCCGACCCCTCTGGGGCGCTGGGATGGCCATGGGCAGGGAGGCGGCCCCTGGGCCCCGCCAGGCCCCATCCAGCTCTGTTTCACCAGGGCCAGACTCCTCCAGCCCCTCCAGGGATGAGTCGCTCTCATCTAGGTCCCCAGCCTCACTGGGCCCCGGGCGGCCAGCTGAGGACAGTGAGGACAGCGAGCTGCAGCGGGACAGGCAGAGGGGTGCCTTCTCAACCACTAGCTTCTCAGGCACACTGCTCAGGCCTTCTGTGGACAGCCAGGCCTGTTTCCGGGCCCCAGGGGCCAGGGACCCCGCACCCGCCCTAGTGGTGCCCTCCAGCAGCGGCACGTGCTGGTAGGTGGGCGACAACTTGATGGTACGCACGTGGGCATCTGTGGCCTTGGCATCCCGGGCCTCAGGCTCAGCCTGGCCTCCAGGCAGGTTGAGGTCAAGCCGGCTGGGCCGCGCCTGACCACGTGGGGGCCCCTCTCGGTGCTCGGCCAGAGCAGCCAGCGAGCAGGGCCGAGAGTGTTCGCGAGGACAGTGCCCATCACTGGTGCTACCGCTGTTGAGACTGTCATTGGAAAGGCTGGCGTGGGCTGCCTTGAGCCGCAGCAGTGGGTGAGCCCGGCTGCTGCCTGCTTCCCGCCGCCCCCCCTCAGGCCCCCTGCAAGGTGAGCAGGATTGGGCACGGCCTTCTCGTGGGGCCTCCTGGCCAGGGTCCCCGGAGCTGAGGCTGAAGCTGTCGTCAGATGAGGTGTGCAGGGCCGAGATGTCCTCTACCAGCCTGTCGATGCGTGCCACCGCCAGCGCCAGCTTGGCCTTGGCCCTAGCTGCCACGGCTGCCTCTCCACCGGCCTCCTTCTCCACCTCCAGGCCTCCTCGGCGGGTGGGCGGGGCTCGGGCCAGCGCCTGGCCTTGCAGGAAGGGGCTGCCCAGGAAGAGGGAGAGCACTGCGGGGCTGGCGGGCTCTGCGGCAGTGGCGGCAGCAGCCAGGGAGGGCGCATCGTCGTCGTCAAAACAGCCCGAGTCAGAGGCGTAGTCCTGGGCCAGGCCGTCCAGGTGGCGCAGGGGCGGGAGGGGCTTCTTGCAGGCGGTCTCGGCCTCCGGCAGGCCCTGCTTCTCCAGGTGGTCAAGTGCCTGAGCCAGGTGCCGTGTGTCCAGCTCGGCCTCCAGCGCCCGCTGCTTGCGCACGTACAGGCTGGGCGCGCAGGAGCCCGGGGAGACCGCGGTGGCCGCTGGCTGGTACTTGGCAGGCCGGTGAGCCAGCAGGTTGCGCAGCGCGGCGGCGCTGCCCATGGCGATCATTTTGTGCTTGGAGTGCACCAGGTTCCGCAGCATGCCCACGGCGCCCAGGTCCCACAGCAGCTCCTGGTCGCGGGGGCTGCGGGCCGACAGGTTCCAGAGCGTGCCGCACGCGTTGCTCACTATGGTCAGGCTGTGCGACGTCAGGTGCTGCAGCAGCGTCTGCAGGCAATTGTGGTCTCGCAGCACCTGCCTGCGGGAGGCGGGGCGGAGCGCATCAGGCCCCGCCCAACCTGGACACCGCCCACCACCCTCCGCGGCCGGATGGGGAAAATCCAAACAGAAGATGCCCAGGTAACTTTGAATTTCAAAAACAGGGCTAAATTCATAGTGTAAGTGTATCCCAAACATTGGATGGGATGTACTTGTGCCAAAGCTTTTACTAGTATCAAACTATTAAACAGTACATAGAAAAGAAATGCAAAAAAAGCAAAATGGCTGTCTGGGGAGGCCTTACAAATAGCTGTGAAAAGAAGAGAAGCGAAAAGCAAAGGAGAAAAGGAAAGATATAAACGTCTGAATTCAGAGTTCCAAAGAATAGCAAGAAGAGATAAGAAAGCCTTCTTCAGCGATCAATGCAAAGAAATAGAGGAAAACAACAGAATGGGAAAGACTAGGGATCTCTTCAAGAAAATCAGAGATACCAAAGGAACATTTCATGCAAAGATGAGCTCGATAAAGAACAGAAATGGTATGGACCTAACAGAAGCAGAAGATATTAAGAAGAGACGACAAGAATACACAGAAGAACTGTACAAGATCTTCACGACCCAGATAATCACGATGGTGTGATCACTGACCTAGAGCCAGACATCCTGGAATGTGAAGTCAAGTGGGCCTTAGAAAGCATCACTACGAACAAAGCTAGTGGAGGTGATGGAATTCCAGTTGAGCTATTCCAAATCCTGAAAGATGATGCTGTGAAAGTGCTGCACTCAATATGCCAGCAAATTTGGAAAACTCAGCAGTGGCCACAGGACTGGAAAAGGTCAGTTTTCATTCCAATCCCAAAGAAAGGCAATGCCAAAGAATGCTCAAACTACTGCACAATTGCACTCATCTCACACACTAGTAAAGTAATGCTCAAAATTCTCCAAGCCAGGCTTCAGCAATATGTGAACCGTGAACTTCCTGATGTTCAAGCTGGTTTTAGAAAAGGCAGAGGAACCAGAGATCAAATTGCCAACATTCGCTGGATCATGGAAAAAGCAAGAGAGTTCCAGAAAAACATCTATTTCTGCTTTATTGACTGTGCCAAAGCCTTTGACTGTGTGGATCACAATACACTGTGGAAAATTCTGAAAGAGATGGGAATACCAGACCACCTGATCTGCCTCTTGAGAAATTTGTATGCATGTCAAGAAGCAACAGTTAGAATTGGACATGGAACAACAGTCTGGTTCCAAATACGAAAAGGAGTACGTCAAGGCTGTATATTGTCACCCTGTTTATTTAACTTATATGCAGAGTACATCATGAGAAACGCTGGACTGGAAGAAACACAAGCTGGAGTCAAGATTGCCGGGAGAAATACCAATAACCTCAGATATGCAGATGACACCATCCTTGTGGCAGAAAGTGAAGAGGAACTAAAAAGCCTCTTGATGAAAGTGAAAGAGGAGAGTGAAAAAGTTGGCTTAAAGCTCAACATTCAGAAAACAAAGATCATGGCATCCGGTCCCATCATTTCATGGGAAATAGATGGGGAAACAGTGTCAGACTTTATTTTTTGGGCTCCAAAATCACTACAGATGGTGACTGCAGCCATGAAATTAAAAGACGCTTACTCCTTGGAAGAAAAGTTATGACCAACCTTGACAGCATATTCAAAAGCAGAGACATTACTTTGCCAACAAAGGTCCGTCTAGTCAAGGCTATGGTTTTTCCAGTGGTCATGTATGGATGTGAGAGTTGGACTGTGAAGAAGGCTGAGCGCCAAAGAATTGATGCTTTTAAACTGTGGTGTTAGAGAAGACTCTTGAGAGTCCCTTGGACTGCAAGGAGATCCAACAGTTCATTCTGAAGGAGATCAGCCCTGGGATTTCTTTGGAAGGAATGATGCTAAAGCTGAAACTCCAGTACTTTGGCCACCTCATGCGAAGAGTTGACTCATTGGAAAAGACTGTGATGCTGGGAGGGATTGGGAGCAGGAGGAGAAGGGGACGACAGAGGATGAGATGGCTGGATGGCATTACTGACTCGATGGACCTGAGTCTGAGTGAACTCTGGGAGTTGGTGATGGACAGGGAGGCCTGGCGTGCTGCGATTCACGGGGTCACAAAGAGTCCGACAAGACTCAGCGACTGATCTGATCTGATTAAACTACTATTAATTCATTAATAATACTCATTTAAAATGAAATTTAGTTAACTCATTTTATTAAAATTTTTATTCTATAATGGAGTATAATTGACTTACAATGTTGTTAGTTTTAGACGTACAGCAAAGTGGTTCTGTTATACCTTTGTACATTCTTTCTTGGATTCTTTTCGCATCTACTAGATTGAGTAGAATTCACTGTGCTATACAGTAGGTCCTTGTTATTTTACATATAGTAGTGTGTAGTATATTTCATTATATACCTATGCTAGAGGTTTTTGTTTCTATTTATTATAGCATTAGTAGTAGATGAAATGTTTTATTTTGCTTGATAAGACTTTTTTTTCTGTCCACTCCATGACTTGTAAGATCTTATTTCCCCCACCAGGGATGACTGAACCTGGGCCCTTGGTAATGAAAGCACACCAGGGAATTCTCTACTGGGGTAAGATCGTTAGCACAAGTATATCCCATGTAATTGGAGATGTGAATGGCAACCCACTCCAGTATTCTTGCCTGGAAAACTCCATGGACAGAGGAGCCTGGAGGTCTATACTCCATGGGGTTGCAAAGAGTCAGACACAGCTGAGCGACTAACACACTTACTTATCCCATGTAATATTTGGGATATACTGAAAATAGTATTGGGGGCTTCCCAGGTGGCGCTAGTGGTAAGGAATCCACCTGCCAATATGGGAGAGGTGGATTCAACCTCTGGATTGGGAGCCTGGACAAAGAAATGGCAATGCACTCCAGTATTCTTGCCTGGGAAATCCCATGGACTGTAACCCACCAGGCTCCTCTGTCCATGGGGTCCTAGAGGGTGAGACACAACTAAGTGACTAAGCACACACACACACACACACAGATAGTATTAAAAGGAAACAAATCTAAGTGTTGTTTCTTAATGTTTTAACTAATAAAATCTTCAGCACAGGTATATCCCATGCAATATTTGGGATATACTGAGACATATACTTTTTAAAAGTTATGTACTTTCATACATCAGAAGCATTACTTATTAGTAATATTAATAATTGATATTAATAAATAATAAGTTTTTATTGCTGTTTAGAAAATGATGCATTTTTATTTTAATAAATTCATTTAAAATTCAGTATAAGTATCCAATATGTTACATAGTAGGAAATAAATATGCTAATGAAGAATAGGTATTGTTTTACTTAATATTAATGAATATTTTAATAAAGAGCAAGTATTTATTATTAATGTTATTTAGAAAATTATGTATATTTTTACTGAGTTAATTTAAAATTTAGTACAAGTATATCACATGCAGAGTTTGGGATATACTTTTAAAAGTTATCTCTGTTCACATATTGAAGTATTGCTTATTGTTAATGTTACCTAGTAAGTTACTTATTACATAGTGAATAACATTTTAATAAATAACAAGTATTATTATTATTACTTGAATATTATGTTTATTTCTACAAAACTAGTTTAAAATGTAGTACAAGTATATCCCATGCAGTATTGGGGATGTATTTATACTAAAAATAGCACCTGGGGGTCATCTAGATGACTCATTGGCAGGAGAAGGCAAGGCTCCCCCGGGAGTTTACTGCAGAGGGGGAGCTGCCAGCCCCACCCCCGTACCCCCACTCCCTCCCCCACCTCTTTACCCCCAGCCCTGCTCCAGTGCCCCTTACACCTCCTTCCTCCACCCCACAGCACCCCCTCTCCTTCCCCCCGCCACTTCTTTCCCCAAGCCCCACCCCAGTGCCCCCCACACCTCATTCCTCTGACCCCAGCATTCCCTACTCCCTTCCCCCCCATCCCCTTCCCCTGCCCCCAGCTGACCTGTAGTCCTCGCGGGTGGCGATGAGGCTGGACACATTGCGCAGGATGCCACCACCGCTCTCAATGATGGCTAGCGAGTTGCTCTGGCACTTGTAAGTCAGTGTGCTTACCAGGAAGCCCAGGGCACCATCCACCTGGCAGATGGCCGCCTTGTTCTCCGTGCTGTGCGCCGAGAGGTTCCACAGGGCGCTAAGCACGCTCTTCAGGGTGGACTCCTGGGTGCGGGGCAGGAGTGGCAGGGGGTCAACAATGTGGGGGGGATGACACATCCTACTCACCAGGCCCTCTCCCCGGAGGCACCCACATAAGGTACCCAGATGCATTTTCAAATTTAACTAACAAGTAATGGAATCAGCCATGACAGGTTCTCTGAGCGGCAATGTTGGAAGCCCCAGGTGTGGGCCCATTACGAAGCAGTGGGTTGTCTGACTTGGTTTCCCCCTAGGTGGAGGGGCCTCCTGACTGCCCTGGCTGCCCCGCCCCTCAGCCACCCACCCGATGCCCACCTTGGTGGCTCGCAGGACGCACTGCATCAGGGCAGTCATGCTGCCCACTTCCCTCAGCACCTTCTTGCTGTTGATGTCGGCCCTCCAGGACAGGTTGCGCAGGATGCTAGACACAACCTGGGGGCGGGGCAGGGCAGGCAGGGTGGGCCTGGGCCAGGCTCCCACCCTTAAGGCCTGAAGCAGCTGGCACACGGCAAAGCCCAGGGGATGCCCTCCACCTTCCCCCGCCCCCCAGTGTTCCCACAGCCTCCTGATACCTGGTGCAGCTCCTCACTCTCAGATGCCAGCTGGGCCACAATGGCCTCCATGCAGCCCCGGCGGGCGCACAGTGCAGCCTGTGGGGGGCACAGGGAAGTCATGCCATATAGGGAGGACAGGTGGGGCGAGTGTTAAGCAAGCACTTGCAATGTGCTGGAGCTTGAACCCCACCCCCATCTTCACCACCATGGAGGGAGGGGAGCAGTCATTTCATTGCTCAGATGAGCCTGAGGCTCAGGCAGATGCAAACACTGGCCTCCCCCCAGCCCTCCATCCACAGCCCAGAGGCCCCCCAGTCCACAGGGCAGAATGGCCAAGAGGACGCTGGTCGAGGGAGAAGCTGGGCCACAGTCTCCCCGCCTGTCCCACAGCTCAGCGCTGCTCCGGGCCGGGTGAGGCCGACCCACCCACCCAGGCACCTTGTTGGCAACGTCCCCGAAGGTGAGGTTGGTGAGGGTCATGCCAGCGTATCGGCGCAGGGCCAGGTTGAGAGGGTCCCGGGTCATCTTGTGCATCTCATGGTCAACCTGCAGTAACTCCGCCACTGCCTGCAGCCCACCTGTAGGGGGACCCGGGAGCGCAAGGGTGGTCGGATGCCCCCAGCCATCCCGCCTCACAGGTCATTCGACTATACACCCTCCCTTCTGTTCCACCCCCAATCTGCTCTCCTTAAACCTACTTTTGAAGCCCGACTCTGAGGACACCTCCTCCAGATGGCTGGCTGGCAGGCTGGGCCTTCCCCCAGTGCCCTGTGCCTCCACGCCTGCTTCCTTTCCACCCTCAGTTTCCAGTCACACTTGGTCCAACTGCAGAGCCTTTGCATGCACTATTCCCTCTGCCCAGGTGCTCTTCCCCACTGTCCACCCAGTTTCCTGGGTCCCCTTCTGTTCAAGAGTCACTTCCTCAGGGAAGGCCCCCAAATTCCCAAACAAGAAGCCTCAAAACCATTAGACGGAGAACCACTGAGGGCAGGGCGGAAGGCTGTGCCCCGCCACGTCCCCAGGACGGACCAGATGGCATATGCTCAGGAGCCGTTGCTGATGGCCCACACACACAATCTTCTGTTCACTAGGACACAGGGTTCTCATGAATGTGGAGGGTGATGGTCAAAAGGTGCAGGAACCCAGACACACACGGCCCTTCCCCTCGCTCAGCAACGGGATCCTTCTCAGGGCTGTGAAGCGTTTTTGCTCATGAGCACACCAGTGGGGGCCACCCTGGGGAGGGGCTTGGCAACACAAACCCACAAGCTTCCAAAGTGACCCTTTGTATGTGTGTACACAGCAGAATGAGTCACGATACCCAGAAGATGGACAAAACCCAAGTGCCCATCACCAGATGATGGATAAACACAATATGGTCCCTCCACACCCGGGAGCATCACTCAGCCCTGAAAAGGAGAGAAGCCCTGACACTCACTACCACGTGGATGGACCCTGAGAACATGCTGCTGAGTGAGAGAAGTGGACACAGAAGGACACACAGGATGTGATTCCACTTATGGGAAACATCTAGAACAGGCCAATCCACACACACACAGGGTGGGCTCTTGGTTGCCAGGGGCTAGCGCTGGGGGAGAGGGAGTGAGAGGTTAATGGGGACAGAGTTTCAGTTTGAGAAAATATGATTTAAAATGGTTAGAATGGTGGGAGGTGGGAGGGAGGTTCAAGAGGGAGGGGACATACATATATATATACACACACACACCTATGACTGATTCATACATGGCAGTATATGGCAGAAACCAACAATACTGTAAAACAATTATCCTTCCATAAAAATAATTGTTTAAAAAATGGTTAAAACAGTAAATTTTATGTTATATATAATTTACTACAATTTGAAAAAAATGTTGAGATACATAATTCAAAGTTAAGGAGGGTATCCAAAACCTTTTTGCTTCTTAAAAATCCACTCCCAGGAACTCATATATACATATAGTGGAATATTACTCAGCCACAAAAAAGAACAAAATATTGCCATTTGCAGCAACATGAATGCAACTGGAGATTTTCTGTGAAAGACAACAAAAGCCATATGATGTTACTTATGTGGAATCTAAAATATGACACAAATGAACCTATCTCCCAAACAGACTCACAGACACAGAGAATAGACTTGTGGTTGCTGACGGGGAAGGACGGAGTGGGGGGCTGGGGTTAGCAGATGTACGCTATTATGTGCAGGATGGATGCACAACGAGGTCCTACTCTATGGCACAGAGAACTATATTCAATACCCTGTGATAAGCCATAATGGAAAAGAATAAAAATATATATATATATAGCTGAATCAATTTACACCTGAAACCAACACATTATAAATCAACTATACTCCTATAACAAATATTTACCATACTATAAATTAAAACGGAGAAATCTTATAACCCCAGAAAGCACAGCCCAGGGGTCCTCAGAGTTGTTACGTGCCTGTTAAATTGCACTGAACACACCATGCCCACAAGAGGGGAAAAGGCAAATCATATCTTAACTTCATCAACACAGGTGACCTTTCAGGCCTCCTGGAGGGCCTCCACAGACCCCCTCCCCCAGGGGTCTGTGGAACAGCCAAGAGAGGAAAGCCTCAAGAGCTATGCGCTCTTGTAAAGTGGCCACTGCTCCAGATGCCCCCCGCCCTGCCCTAGAAAGGCTGCGCCCAGCTGCTCCCCCGCCCCTCACCCCACGATGTCGGACCATGTGAGACCTTAGGGAACTTCTGAGTGCTCCGACCACCTGCCAGGTGAGAAGTATGTGCCTTATTTTGTATTAATTAGAGTAAAACAGAGCAGACGAATGTCATTTGCACCCTTGGTATTTCTGTTTCCAACATTTCAACTGACCTTCGTTAGGAAAAAGATGTAATATTCCCAAACCTAAAATTTCACAGGGTCGCCCTGCCCTGACTACTGGTAGGTTCAATTCACCTCAGCTCCTGACTTTCCCTGCCCTGCCCCCATTGTCTGAGTCCCAGAACCACTAGGGCCCAGAGCCTGCCCTGCACTGGAGGAGGCCTGGAGACCTTGGACCAGATCAGAGGCGGGGGTTGATGAGGGACACTCACCCAGCTCATTCATAGCTCGGCGGTATTCCTCGTCAAAGGACAGCTTCATCACGGCGCAGGTGGCCTGACAGATCTGTGGCTCGATGGGCACCGGCGCTGTGGGCACGAGGACCATGGTCAGAGCCCTCCCACTCCCGGAGATGTGACCTGGTGGGTCCCCGCCCCTCCCTGTGGTCTGCACTCTGCAGGCCTGCCAAAACCACAGAGTTTTTGAAAGTGCTGTGCGCTGGGCTTGTGGGAGTCACTCCTGGAGCAGAGGGGCCTCCTTTACAGAACCTCTAAAGTGAACAAGGAGCGACCTGCCTCACTCAGCCTGGTGCTCAGCATCGGATATTAACTTTGCAATCAGCCACAAAAGCTGCTGCTGCTGCTGCTGCTAAGTTGCTTCAGTCGTGTCCGACTCTACGCGACCCCATAGACGGTAGCCCACCAGGCTCCCCTGTCCCTGGGATTCTCCAGGCAAGACACTGGAGTGGGTTGCCATTTCCTTCTCCAATGCATGAAAGTGAAAAGTGAAAGTGAAGTCGCTCAGTCGTGTCCGACTCTTAGCGCTGACCCCATGGACAGCAGCCCGCCAGGCTCCTCCATCCATGGGATTTTCCAGGCAAGACTACTGGAGTGGGGTGCCATTGCCTTCTCCGCCACCAAAGCTAGGAATCTCAAACTCCGCACTCACGTTTGGAGGGTTGCCTACAATCCATGGTTTCTTGAACATCTATCCCGCGGCCTGGGTTGTTCCTGGTTGTCCCTTCGCCAGTCTATCTTCCCAGGTTCCCATGAGACCTCAGCCAGCACCAGGCACAAAGCAGGTGCCCAGGAGAAGCCAGAGGCCCCTGACACCCCAGGGTGCTGCCCTGCCCCTCGGGGAGCCCAGGATGCACACTCACCAGCACCAGTGCCGCTGCCCTCAGGCCCGCCATCCCGGGCCTGCAGCCAGTCCCAACAGGTCTCGCAGTAGGCGCGGATCTGCTCCAGCACGTGTAACACGCGCATCTCCTTGCGTGCTAGCCCCTGGTCGGGCTGAGAGAAGACGATATTGTGCAGCGCTGCGTTGGCACGCATGCGCGCGTCCTTGGCTCCCGGAGCCCCGGGGGTCCCGTTGCGACCCCCGGCCCCGGCCTCAGTCCCGTGCAGGATCTGCAGCAGCAGCGGCAGACAGCCTGAGCGGCGCATGGCCACGCAGCTTTCGGGTGAGCTGGACATGGCGAGCAGCGTCCGCGCCGTGTCCTCCTGGTCCCGCGTTGCCAGCATGGACAGGAGCCAGAAGACCACCTCCACCTGCGAGAGGCAGGAGATGTCAGGGTGGGGAGGCTGCACTTCCCAGCCAGGGACAGTCCCCCAGCTTCTGGGGACTCCCCTTAAACAAGGGAGTCCCATCATGTTAGCCCTCGCTCACCCTAATACCCTCACCCTGCATCCTCCCAGAGAACAGCACACACATACATGCTACTGCAGAGACGCCCCCAGTCCGTGAGGGCCAAAGGCCCACCCCACCGGTATCACGGGTACTCTTAAGTCTAGCATGCCCTCCAAATTTACAGGACAGGTAGCCACACCTACGCCAGGCTCCAGACTACAACCCAGCCTCACCAAGCACTCCACCTCAGGGCGATCCTCCCACACCTGGATAAGCTTTATAGCCGCCTGGAGAGGAAGGGCCTTCAAATGCAGTAGGGGTGCAGGACCCACTTCACTATGTATCCCAACCAAGCCACCGCCATCCCTCCACCTCGCCTGTGAGCATCCCCCGACCTGGACTCCCCTCACCTTACTGTTGCCTGGCTGAGGGGCACCATCCTCAGGGTGCGTGGGGACCTCATTCTCAGCGTCCTCGTCCATGGGCATCGACTTCACTGCCAGCAAGGCCTGTGGGAGAGCGCCAGGCCTGTAGTTTCCGCCCAGGGGCACCATACAAAGCTCTCAGGCTGCCATGACAAAGTAGTGGGGGCAGGGTCTTGGGGGTCCCCTTAATGCCTTGGCAGTCGTCATCCACTAGGGCCCTAGCTCCGCCCCCCTGGTACCTGGGGCTCGGTCTGCTGCACTCGGTCCTGCGCGGACAGCAGTTCCTTGTCGATCTGCTCCAGACGGGAAGCACGGATCTGAGTGGGAGAAAATGCATGCTGTGGAAATCCTGACCCGTCCCGACTCCGCCCACGTCCCAATATGGCCCCACCCTCAGCTCAAATCGGCCCCACCCACTGTCATAGCCCCACCCTGGGCTCTGACCCTGGGCTTCTTCCTTAATGTGGCCCTCCCACTCTAAACCCCACCCAGTTACTTGTCTCCACTCACTTCCTGGCCCCACCCTTAACCCCGGACTCTGGACCCGCTCAAAACTTAGACCCCTGGCTGCCCACCAGGCACACTCAACTTTCTGACTTGGTCCCGCCATTTGACTGGCAACGCCCAAGTCTTGTTCAGACTCAGTTCCTCGCACTGTCGGCCCCGTCCCCATCGCCCGGGGACTCTGCCCTCTGTGCTGGGTCCGGCCTAAGCCCCCTCTGGCTTTGTTCACAACCCGCTCTAGCTGTGGCTCTGCCACCTGCGACAGGCCCCACCCACAGGAGCCTCTGCTCTCTGATTCGCCCTCAGGCATATAACCCCGCCCTCTAACCCAGACTCCTCCCACAAGATCTGCGCTCTAATTCGCCCACTGCCCCGCCCGCGCCGTACCTGCGCCCGCTGCACCATCTCGTCCGAGGTGCCGAAGCGCTCCTCCATCAGCGAGCGGATGTGTTGGGCCTCGAATTCCAGCTGCTGCCGGATCAGATCCATCTGCATTGAGAACTGCTGGGAGGAGCGGACGGGCCCCGGTGAGGGGGCTCCCGGGAGAGGGAGAGGCCTCCACCTCCGCTCTATGCCTCCCGCCATAGGCGGGGCCCTGTCGACCCCGGGGCAACCCAGGGAGCTCACCGTCTCCACGTGCGGGAGTTCATCCAAGCGCTTAGATAGCCCCTGCAACTGCGAGTAATACCAGAGCTTCTCCTTTTCCTCCTTCTCAATCTCATTCAACAGGAAACACCTGGGGAAGGGCAGGTTGGTGGGCGCGGGCTCTCAGGGCGGGAGCCGAGGCTTATGTGCTGTCTACCCTGATATTAATGATCACTTCTTGGGTGTCATGTTAAAAAAGTCAGTGTGGCAAAATCTCAGCGTCCATAGCACTCCCGGGACTGGGGTGGGGATGGGGTGCAGAAATTAATTGAAAGTTAAAAAGGCAACTCATTTGTAGATTGTAATCCTCGGAGAAAGGCTCTGAGGAGGTTAACACCTCTCCAATACTGGATAATCACCTTCTAGCCTACACAGGGTAAACTTGAGGCTCAGACTTCTTCATGACTTGTGCGGAGACACTGTTATTCCCATTCTACAGGGCAGAAGTCTGAGGCTAGCAGGGGCTAGGGTTCCTGCCTGAGGTCAGACAGCAAAGCATAGAGTTAACTCCAGCTTGCTCCAGAGCTGTTCTACCTGACCCTACACGACCCAGCTGAGCTAGGCACCCAGACCCTGCCTCCTCCTGGCCTCAGGCCCAGGTTTCTTGGGCAGCAGCCCTTTCTCCATAAAGATTGCCTTGAGTCCCCCTGGCTCCAGGCCTGACTCTGAGCCCTGGCACCGGACACAGCCCTGTCCCTGGCAATGCCTGTGTGTCCGGGACCCCTGGGGACGTCTCCCAGGAGTCTTCCCCTCAGCAGGAACACCCCCCTCCTCTTTGTCCTCCGGTTGAGGTCAGTTGGGCCAGGGAAGGGGGCTGAGGTACCAGCCCCCCTGGGGACAGTGGGTGGGGTGGGGTGGGGTGGGGGCAGGGCAGGAGGGCTCACAAGGTGGGTGGAGATCCCCCCCATCTCACCGTTCCCGGTCCAGTTCCTCTAGGAGCCGAATGGTGGCCCGGCTCAGCTCCCCAAAATTCTCCTTGGAGGGCCCAGAGCTGTGCACCGGGCTTCCCTCAGGGGTCCTGGTAGTGGGTTCAGGGGCCAGAGCTGGGGGCTGGAACTTGAGGTTATACAGGCTGGTGATGTCCATCTGCAGGGCTTGGTGGGCATGGAGAGAGAGGTGAAAATAAGTACCTCTCCCTTCCTCCCCTCCCTGCAGTATTCAGAGGAAGTCCCAGGTCAGTGCCTCACCTTTCAGCTGTTCCAGCACCTCAGTCTGCCCGGAGGACACCAACACACGGGCCTCCTGCTCTAGCTTGCCCTGTAAGTGCTGCAGGACCGCCTGAAAATGGAGGCAGGAAAGACAGTGGTCGGTGAGGCCTGGGAGCTCCAGGTCTGGCCATCTGTTAGATGCCCTCGTCCTGCCCACCCATGCCTTGTTTGTCCCTGCGCTGAAGGCTGAGGCCTCGCCTCGCCTCGCCTCGCCTCGCCTCACACCTTCATTCCCGACGTCTCTGTCTCCAGCTTGGACAGGTGGCTTGAATTATCCCGAAGCTCCTGCCGCAGGTGACTGTTCTCGGCCTTCAAGGCCTCCACCTGCCGCACCAGCTGCTCATAGGCTGCCACTGAGCTCGTCATCTTCAGCGCCTGTAGTGCCTGGGGCCACGGGAGAGAGGGATCATCTAAGGGTCTGGGGAGGGTGCAGCCTCTGACCTAGGTTCTGGCCCTCCCACCCAGCCCTGGGTGGGTCTCAGGCAGGGTGGCTGGATGTTGCAGGCAGGATGGTGCTGGCCCAGGGAGTCTGGGGGACAGACGACTTGGCAGATGGAGTGACAGACACAAGCAGGCCGGGACAACAGGAGACAGAGGGACAGAGCCATTGAACAGGTTTTCAGACAGACAGCCAAAGTGACCAATAGACAAGACACACAGACAGATGCTGGCCCTCACTGTGGGGGCTTCTGGACACACAAACGGACAGCCAGCTAGACAGACAGATAGCCTGACAATTTAATTTTATTATTATTATTAATTTTTGGCCACATCCATGACACGTGGGACCTTAGTTTCTCAACTGGGGATTGAACCCACACCCCCTGCATTCAAGGCCATATGTCTCAACCCCTGGACCACCGAGGTAGTCCCCAATCTGACAATTTAAACTTGCAGGTGGGCTTTCCAGCCCAGTGCCACCAGGCTCACAGACACACAGACAGAGACAGACAGACAGACAGATGATAAACCAAGACCTTCTCCTGAATGAGCACAACTGCCCAGAGGCTGGGTGGACAGACTGCCAGCTGGTCCAGATGATGGACAATAAGAATGCCATGAAGGTTCTAAGAAAGTGGTGGACAAGCTGATGGTGGAGCCCTGGCAACTGTACAGTTAGAGAGACCCAGAACCATGGGGGTCACCTAGGGGTCTGGAACTTGGACACCTGCAGCCCCCACACCCATTCAAGCAGCAGTTGGATCCAGAGTACCTCCCTGCTGGGCCCGGTGCCCCTCCGGTCAGCCCTCTGCTAGCCCCTCTGGCCCCCGGGGCCTCCTGCCCCATCCCCAGCACATGGCCACCAGTGCTTGCTTCTTTGTGTGTCTGGCTGTCCTTCCTCACTTGGCCCAACCTCCTCCGTCTGTCCAGCTGGCCAGTGCCTCCTCCCTCGGCTTGGCCCTCCTGACGGTGCAATCCCACCACCAGCCCCCTTCCCTCTTTGTTCCCTTCCCATCAGCCCATGCCCCCTCCCTCCGCCTTTGTCTGAGGCACACCAATGGCAGCCCATCTCCTCTGCCACCTCCTCCCTAGGAGCCCCTTCCCCAAGTCAATCAGTCAGCCACCCCTGCCCACGGCAGGGGGGGCCGCGCACCTGCCCCCTCCCCTCCCCCTCTCCCACCTGGCCGCACCCATTCATTCGCTTTTTCACTCATTCTCCTCTCTCTCCCTCACCAAGGAGACCCCCTCACCCTAGGGATCCCAAGGGCACAGCTGAGCCTGGAGTAGCGGTGCAGGGGCTTGGCCCCAGGCATGACATGGAGTCAGTCCTTTCTAATCATTCAGAGGATCTACTGCATGCCTGGCCCTGTCATCTGACACCTTGTCACAGTCCTGAGCCTAGAGTCTCAGTGACCACCCTTAGACTGTTCCCAGAGAGAGAAGCTGAGCCAAGGGGGATGTACCAGGCATGCATGGAACTCAGACACTGCCCTGCAAGTGCTCACAAGTCCAGGCAGTGCTGGAGGTATACCAGCCCCGCCCTCTTTGCAGGCCTCAGTTTGCACATCTGACAAATGGGGAGAACTCGATCTGCCAGGCCTGTCTTGTGGGAGATTAGACGGCCAGGTGGGATGGCTGTCATGGAGCAAACCACAAGTGACAGGCAGACAGGACAGTCCTACAGGAGACAGCATGCCAGGTGGGGGAGACTGGTGCCCGAAGACCACAGCCTCCCCTTCCACCGAAGTACTGATCCTGCCTATGACTCAGCCAGGGGTCCCAGCTGGGCATCAGGATGGACTGGAGTTGCAGTGAGACCCCTGGGGTCCAGCGGGGGCCCTGTGTCCTGGCAGAGACCACCACACGTGCCCACCCAGGGGGGAGCAGTAGTCCCAGGCATAATCCTCCCATTCCCCAAACCCAGGCCCTGCCTGCAGCCCCCTCCCCAGGCTGCCCTCATGAGCTTTTCTGGAATGGCCCAGTGGAACTTCAGACCTTTCACCCCCCTCACACTCAGTAGTTACTGCTGTGTCCCCATCAGACTGAACTTGGCAGCTGGGCCACCCCCCGGGCTCCCCCCTCTCATCCCAACCTGGGTCTCTAACCCCACACTCCCATCACCCACCTCAAGCTCTGCCCTGGAGGGACCCTCTCAGGGCAGCCTCACCAGCCCCTTCCTAGCCTCCCACGATCCACTTTTCACACAGTCAGAGGGAACTTGGAAAATCACAAGCTGGACTCCATTTCTCCCCTGCGCCAATGCCTCCAGGGCTCCCCGGGGCCTTCAGCATAAGCTGTGACTCCTTCACAGAGGCCCCACGTCACTGCCACTGGCAGCTCTTTCTCCCCCCACCCCAGGCCTTGACACATGCAGTTCTCCTGCCCAGACTACCTCTCCTGACTCCTGCCATCCCTCACAGTGCAGCCTCCTCCTGGAAGCCCTCCTGCCTGCCCTTCATCCCAGGCTGCCTCGAGGAACTGCATCAGACATCTCCATCACCAATAAGAAAGGACCTACAGCTGGGGGGTTGTCTGAATGAGCAGCAAGGGGCCGCATTTCCTCTGATTCAGCTGACACCCAGAGGGACGCAGCAGCATCCCCCTAGGCACACTGGCCAGCCCGCAGGCTCTGGGAGGCCTGGGTGTTGAAACCTGTGGGTGGGTGTTTGCATGGGACCAGCTGCAGCGACGCAGACGTCCAGCTCCCTGGGACACAGTTTCTCCTCCGGCTCCACCCTGAAGAAATGGAGTCTCCACATTGTGTATTTACAGGCAAGGCAGAGAGAAAAGGATGGAGACTCCTGGCGAGGCGAAGGCTGCCCTCCCTGCCCTCCACCCAAGGAAGGCGTCCGCTTACTCTATTTCATTGGGGTTGGGCTGGCTGCGGTGCAGTGCTGTGAGCTTGGGTCTTCCTCCCTCCGCGCAGCTACGCCAGCCCCTCCCAAGCTCCCAGTCTTCCAGGGCTGGGGCGGCCGCGGGGCCCAGGCTCCAGGGCTCCGGGATTTCGGCGGGTCTGGCAGGGGGCTCCAGGGCGGACAAAGCCCGGTCTGGGCCTCGACAGGCGGCGCCGCCTCTCAGGGCGCTGGGCGAGACCACCGCGAGCGGGGGAGGATGCGGGATGGATGCAGGCGCGGCGGCCAATGACGGCTCGGGAAGATGGCTGGTGCCATGGCAACAGCCAATGGCGGCCCGGGGCGGGGACCGCCTCTGGCTGCGGGGCGTCGGGCCTTCGCTAGGGTTCAGGGGGTGTGTGTATGTGTGTGGGTGAACCCCTATAAGGAAAGGGAACGCCCCAATGACCATGACCTCTTGTCCTCCACTCCATTTCGGGGCGAAATGGCCTCTTAGAACCTGCTCTTAGAAGTGGCTGAATCTGAAGAATCTGAGAGTAAAGCATCCAGTCCTGGGTGTTACATCAGAATCTCAGGGTGGAGGGAGGGCAGCCCAGGGACGGTGGGGCAGGAAGCCCTTCCCCACGGATCAAGCCTGGCCTTGTTCCGATGGGTCAGGGCAGGCCAGAGCTGGGACACAGCTGGAGGGCCTCGAGGGTCCTGACTAGCATAGGGAGGTGAGCTGGGGGATGGGCAGGCATGCACCTGGGACCCTGCATTTCTCCCCGCTTCCTTGGCAGAGTGTGTCAGCGCCTCCGTGACTCCATATCCCTCCCCACATTCCTCTATCCCTGGCTTTCTCTGAATCTCTCTGACTCTGTCCCAGGTGGAATCCACAATTCAGCCTTGCATAAGGGAAGCCGGAGGAGGGGTAGGTCTGGGGTCCCCAAAGTACCCATCCCCAGCTGTATCAGATCCTCAATGAGTCCCTGGGGGCCACTTGAGGGTTTGACACCCAGAAGCCGAATCTGTAGCTGCGGCTCAGGCTGCCTGGTGCCCAAAGCTATGAAGGAAGCACTAGGGCCACAAGACACAGCTTCAGGACCTGCCTCCGTCTTCTCCTGGCTGGGGGACCAGAGCAAACAATCATTCACCTGGAGACCCTCCCATTTCTCTCTGTAAAATGGGAAGGTGGCTGCAGCCCTTGCAAGGGCTGGTGCGAGGAAGGCCAGGACAGGAGGGGCAGCCAAGGACAAAAGGACCACGTTGTTTCCTGTTGGGTGAGTTGCAGGAGGCCCCGTGTGCCCCATCCTGGGACGACAGTGCTGAGGGCCCTGAGAGGACACAGACCTTGACTGTCCCAGAGCCTCTAGAGCTGGACATTGCTGTCCCCAGCCTACAGGGCTCAGAAGGGGGTGCAGCAGGCAGAAGAAGTCCTTCCAGAGGCTGGGAAGGCTGCACTGAGAAGAGGACATGGGTGCTGGGTCCCTTCAGAATGAATCAGAATTGGGCATGGGATCAAGGAAGGGAAAAGCCTTCCAGGCTGAGGAAACAGCAGGTCTGATGCCTGGAACCAGGGAAAATCAGAGCCCACTCGAGGCATACAGGCTTCTGGTGGGGCCACAGAGGACAGAGGGTGGTGGGGCTGGACCAGGAAAATGATGAGGCCTTTAGAGCAAGGGCAGTCCCCATAGAGGAGTCCTGGGGCTGAGTGGGGGTGGGGAGAGAACAGAGCCCAGGGCCTCGGCTTCAGCTCCACCTTGACTCCCCTGTACAACCTTGGGCACGTCTCTCTCTGGCCTCAGTTTCTCACTTTGTTCACTGGGAGGTGGGTTGGAGAATCACTGCCCCCACTCCCATGGGATGAAGTCTTAGCTCCCCCACCCAGTTTCAAATAGCACTGTCCTTAACCAGAACATTAGAGCTGGCAGGGACTTGGAGGGTCCAGTGACTAGTCCTATCTTCATACACGGGGCAAACTGAGGCTCAGGGCAGGGAGCAGGTTGCCTAAATTCATGCAGGAGTCCCAGTAGATCCTCCCTGGGCATTTCTCACCACTCTGGGTGTGTCTTTGACCTGGAAGGCTAGAGCACATGAGGGCTAGATTGTTGTTGTTCAGTTACTAAGTCATGTCTGCCTCTTTGCGACCCCATGGACTGCAGCACACCAGACTTCCCTGTCCTTCATTGTCTCCTGGAGTTTGTTCAAACTCATGTCCATTGACTCAGTGATGCCCTCCAGCCATCTCATCCTCTGCCTCCCCCTTTTCATTTTGCCATCAAACTTCCAAAGCATCAGGGTCTTTGCCAGTGAGTCAGCTCTTTGCATCAGGTGGCCGATGTATTGAGGGCTGATACCCCAAGGCAAAATGCCCTTGTCCCCAAGCCTCTGGAACATCATGTCTCTGACATCGCCCAAGACTTGACCCTGTAAATCTCTGAGGCACAGCCAGAATGTGGCATCACTGGAAATTCTATAACCACAAGAGCCTTCGTAACCCTCAGAGGCTCCCAGAACCCCAGGCTCAGTCTTGGGAGGTGCTGAGAAGCAGTGCCCAGGTCTGAGGGGGGTCCCCTCCCAGTCTCCATCCCTGCTATCATCTGCACCTCCTAGTGCACAGGGCTGTCTTCTCCCCACCCCCACCCCAGCACTTGGTCCGTTCACTCTTGGGCCTTCTGAGCTTGACCTCGAGCATCTCTGCCCCCTTGATTCTCTGCCCTCCCCTACTGAGCCTCAGCTGTGTCAGGGGCTGGAGACGGAACCAGAAGTGGCCCCTGACTCGGAGCTGGATCATGGGGGCATGGGAACAGGAAGACACCAGATGGTCATGAGACCACAGAGATGGGCTCAGGCTGGGTGACTGAACAGGGCCCTGACAGGTGAGGAGAAAATGCCACTGGAGGTGGGAGAGGGGTGGAGCCGGCCGGGCCAGGCCGCGTCCCCGAATCCCAGTCGCCTGACCGCGGTTCTGGGCCTCAGTTTCCCGGGAGTGGAGGGGCCGGGCGCGCGGCCCGTCAGCACCATGGATAGCTCCCGCCGGCCTCCTGGCTGTGTCACATGCGGGCGTATCCGCTCCGGGCTCAGGCTCCAGCCCAGCTCTAGGCATGACCCTGGGGGCTCCCCGCTGCATCCCCCAGCCTCAGTTTCCTCCTAAGGAGGGAATGATGGCTCCAGGATTCGGATGTCAGAGGTAGCAAAGCGCTCGGGCCCGGTGGGATGGACATTAGTATTAACATCAGCGTGGGTGATGTTAGTCATACGCTTGGCGTCCAGAGGGGGAAACTGAGGCCTGGAAAGGCACGGAGCGTGGCATGTCCCTCTACCCGCCTGTGCTTGACGAGCTTCGGCACAGCTCGCCCCCGCCGCAGCCTCCCTCTCCCTCCAGTCTCCTGGTCCGCTCGATGAGGAGGGGTCTGGAGGGAGTCTTTCTTAGAGGCTTTAGGCTGGGCACGAGTGACCGCGCTTGCGCAAACCCGGGAGTCGGGGGAGGTTGACTGCGGCGCGGGGGAGGGGCTTCTAGCCCTGCGAACGACCTGAGGCGGTTTCCCTGGCAACGGTCTCCACAGCGATCGCGCAAGACCCCAGACCCGCGGAGATTCACTGCGCGTGCCCCGGTGCCTCCTGATGCCACGACCACAGTCCTCGCGGTCCTCACTGCATTCCCGGCTGCGGCTCTACGCGCCCCAGCCGCGCCAACGCCCAGACCCCACCCGTTAGACCTGGATCCCCGCGGCCTACCTGGTCCCCAAAGAAGACCGAGTGCAGCAGGCTCAGCAGCCCCAGGAGCCCCATGGAGCTGTGGCCACCTCCACCAGCCCGCGCCCCACCCCTCGACTGCTGGGGGTGGGGTGGGAGGAGCGGACCAGGGCGTCTGCGCCTGCGCGGAGCAAGGGGCGGAGCGGGGTCACACATCCGGGCAGGCGGGGGTCTCTAAAGCCGAGGGGGCTAAAGAGGGGAGGCCTGGAGGACTCGCGCAGGCGGCGGGGGTCTCGAGGGCTGAGGACTTGGGAGGGGTGGTGTGAGATCCGGAGGGAGGGAGGTGGGGGCGGGGACCAGCGTGAGCGGAGGAGGGGGGAGGGGCGGGGGTCCAACGGGGTTGGGGAACCCTAGAGGTCGGGAGGGGCTCCGGCGGGGCGAGTGGGAGGAGGAGCTCTCGCGGGAGCTGCGGAGGAAGTCCGGCGTTGGGAAGTGGGCCGGGGGTAGGAGTGGTCTCACGGATGGAGATCTCGTACCGGGCCGCGCGTTCCGTTCATTAGTCATTCAACAAACATTGGCTGCGAGCTCTGAGTTGGACGCTGGGCACGGGCCGGGGCGGGGTGGGGAACTGGTGTGACGACACCACTAGTAAACAAGGTTTCAGTAATTTACCAAATACTTATTAAGCACCTACTGTGTGCTAGGCCCTGTGCATGAAACAAAACAGTGAAAACCCGTCTGTGGGAAGCTGACATTGGGTGGAGAGGGGCCGACAGTCAACAAGAGAACATGTTCGTAGAGGAGGGTGCCGAGGAGGAAACAGCCCGGGAGCTGAGGGGCTGCTAGAAAGTGCACTTGAGTGGAGACTCGAAGGGTAAGCATCCGGGCAGGTGGAACAGCCAAAACAAAGAGGGAGCTGGAGCTGAGGGGGTTGAGGGGGAGGGGCGAGTGAGGCCGCGCAAGCCCCCAGGGCAATGGTCAGAGCAGGAACGCGCCCCTGCCCGCGGCTCATAGGCGCCCTCTGGTGTCTTCAGGGAAAACGGCCGTGAGTGGCGCTGGGAGACGGAGGACTGCGGGGGGTACCAGATAAGTGGAAGCTGGGGAAGGATGGTGGAGAAGGGAGGATGGTGAGGGTGGTGGAGGGGACGTTATCTCGAGCTCTGTTAAGTTTTGGGAAGTAGAGAACAATCGGTCCTAGTGTACTCCTGGAAGTAGAGTAAGGGGCGCTGCTGTGGCCAGGATGCTGAGGGCTGGCCTCATTAAGCAGGTGCTGGGAATCTGCAGGAAGGGCGTCGGGCGGAGAGCGGAGCCCGGGGGAAGGCTGGGAGAGGGGAGCTAGTCAGGAGAGGATGAGGAGCAGCGGGGAGGAGGGACTTCATGGACCACGGAGGACCCTAGGCATTCTTCTGGAACCTGGGGAGGTTCCAGGAGGATGATACGCATTTAGGTTGACGGCCAGGGTAGTAGCAGTGGGGCGCTGGGGAAGCAGTTCTGAAGGCAGCTGACTCTGACCGACAGGGAGCCGAGGGTCGAGCAACGGAACCGCCTTTGAGATGGTGCAGATGGCCCGCAGGGTTGGGGGTACAGAACCAATAGGATATGTTCAGGAGACGGGACAAACCACGAGCGTGGCGTGGCCTGAGCCAGCGGACCGGAGAGAGGCCATCCGAGTCTACAAGGACTCCTGCCCCGCCCCTTGGACCTCCAAAAGTTCTCCCGGAGTAGGGCGCCACCTGGCTGCTGCTGCGCGCACCATTAGCTGCGTAGGAAAAGGTGTTCCCCTTGCGGTATTAATCTGCATTGTCCCCTAATCACACGTGTAGTTTATTTACAAAGCCAGATGGCAATGCTTGCCCACCCCGACACCACACCCATCACCACTTCTACCAGGGCCTCTTCACCCAGCAGGGTGGAGGGCCTCACAGTCTTGGTACCCGCATTTTGCAC
The DNA here is from genome assembly GCF_003369695.1 of Bos indicus x Bos taurus. Classification (NCBI taxonomy): domain Eukaryota; kingdom Metazoa; phylum Chordata; class Mammalia; order Artiodactyla; family Bovidae; genus Bos; species Bos indicus x Bos taurus. Next base: position 66,942,330 of record NC_040082.1, read on the forward strand.
CTGCAGGGGCCTGGAGGCTCCAAAACTGTACTTGTACAAGTTCAGGGTCAAAAAACTCCTTTCCAAAAAGGGGCAAATTTGCTCTAAGGTACCCCTCTATATGGGGCTTCCCTGTAGCTCAGTCGGTAAAAAATCTGCCTGTAGTGCAGGAGACCCAGGTTCAATCCCAGGGTTGGGAGGAGCCCCTGGAGAAGGAAATGGCAATCCACTCTAGTATCCTTGCCTGGAAAATCTCATGGACAGAGGAGCCTGGTGGGCTGCAGTCCATGGGGTCCCAAAAAGTTGGGCCCAACTAAGTGACTTAGTTACCCCTCTATATACACTTTGAATTCAATGTGAAAAACATGCTTACTTCAGCACATGTGTTTTTCTGAATTACGGAAACCCCCAAAATAGACAATCGAGGGTATAGCAAACGCTCACCCACTCCTGCCCTCCCTCTTGAATTGTGGGGCCAGGCAGGCAGTTCCTGGTCTGAAGTGAACTTGGCCCATATAGCCCAATAAGCAGACAGTTAACAATCTCACCTGACACCCAAGCCTCACATGATGGGCACAAGTTTCTAGTTGGTCCCTTTGAAGCCTGACTGGGTGCAGGGGGCCATCCAGAGTGTTCTACCCCATGAACCAGTGGGCAGCCTCACTGCTCCTCACTACAACCACCCAGGTGTCTGTTCCCCTCACCCTTCCCTCCAGCCAACTTTAGGTCAGGCCCACTGGTCCCCACTCAGCCAGCAGGAGCTTGGGTGGGATGGGGGCATGGACTGGACGTCCAGCAGCATTTTGACATTGCTTACTTCTATCAGCCTTGTTCCTTCCAGGTTGCCCCTTTCCCTAGCAGGTTATAGGAGCACCCTGTGAATCAGGGACACTACTAGACAAACTGCAGACAGCCTAGTCTCAGTGCTGTCACACTGTCTCCGGCCTTCTCCGTGATAGGTTATAAACAGTGACCCGTGCTTTCTGTTCAACTAAACTCCAGATCAAGATATCAACAGTATGGGGACTTCTGTGGCAGTCATGTGGTTGAGTCCACATTCCCACTGCAAGGGGAGCAGGTTAGATCCCTGGTTGGGGAACTAGGCTCGCACAATGCTGTGCCAACCCCACCCCCAGACATTAACGGTAAGAACAAATTATGTTAAAACAGAGATCAATGAGCTCAGAGCAGTGGCCACTGTGGGGAGAGGAAGGCACCTGTGTGCTCTATCTCCACACCCAGACTCCGGCCATCGCTCACATACCAAACCCAAGCACACCTGGATGTCTCAAGGCCACCTCAGTATCTGCAAGACACACCCCTGTGTTCACCTTCCACCAGCTCTGGCTCCAGCCTGGGAATCCTGTCCACGTTCTCCCCCATCCTGCCAGTTGCAGACCCCTTAGGGCCTTACTGCTCCCTGGACAGTTACCCACCCTGTCTATTCACCGATGTACCTGCCATCTTTGCCATCGTGAAGGAAGTAACACCTGACAGGAACACTTTAGGGAACATGGTAGATGGGGGTGATCCCACCCACACAACACCCCAGGAAGCTCAATGCAAGGGTTGGGCCCTGGAATTACTTTGGAAGATCTTTAGAAGCTGATCAGGAGCACAAGGGAAGCCAAGAAGAGGGACAGACATGGGCAGCATGGTTGATTGCCCAGGGCACTGAAGAACCGTGGGCAAGGTGTGAGAAGCTGGAGCAGGGGGGAGGGAGGTCAGGTTACTGTTCGCAGGTGGGCCCACTGCGGCAACTCGGGAAGAGGGGCTCCAAAAGGGGAAATGCTGCTTTCAGTCCAGGAGTGGCTGAGGCATAGGGAAGGCAGAACAGGTCCCTGGACATCCCAGGACTTGTCACAGAACCCAGTATGCTTGATCTCTAGCTTCAACCTACCTGAGACCGGATGTGTCTACAGTAGGAAAGCCCAGGTCACATTCTGCCTGGCTCTGGCCCGTTTTTCACCTTAGCCTCCAGATTTTATGATCATGCCCAGCCCCATTCCTGGGAGCCTTGATGGGTCACAGCACCCACGGGAAGTAAAAACAGGTCGCACTCAGGACTAGAGAAATCTCTGCTTTTATTGGCCAGCAGGTTACTTGAGGGGGATGAAGCGGGAGGAATGGGTGGCCCCGATACCGGGCCGGCCATGCTTCACGGGCTTGTAAGTGATGGAGAACTCGCCTAGGTAGTGGCCGATCATCTCAGGCTGCAGAGGAAGGGTGGGGGATAGTCAGCGGAGGCACGGTGGCAGGGCCCCACCCCCGGGTCCAGCTCATCCCACACGCACCTTGATTTCCACCTGGTTGAAGGTCTTGCCGTTGTAGACGCCAACCATGCTGCCCACCATCTCGGGTAGAATGATCATGTCGCGCAGGTGCGTCTTCACCACCTCGGGCTTCTCCATGGGCGGCGCATCTTTCTTGGCCTTGCGCAGCCGCTTCAGCAGCGAGTGCTGCTTCCTCCGCAGGCCGCGGTTCAGCCGCCGTCGCTGGCGCGCGCTGTATAGCTGCATCAGTTGCTCACTGCGGGCGAGGGCACAGAGTGGGCGGTCTGAGCCCCAGCCCAGCCCCACAGCCCACCAGGAACACTCCTGCTTCACGAGGAGCTCCGAGCTCCTCATGAGAGCAACGTTCCCCGCCCGGCCAGGGCCCACAGTACCCGCTCCGAACGTTCGAGCGGGAGCTCTCCAGTTCGAGAATCCCCGCTCCGCTATCTACAAACGAGGAAGCCGAGCCGGGAAAACAGGTGACTCGGGGAGTTGCAAACTCGCGGACACCCCGCTCTGCTCTGCTAGCCTCAAGAAACGAGCAGTGGGGCCACCCTGAGAAGCCCCCGGCCGATGAGGACCCTATGTTGTGCCCCCTAGGAAGCCGGCCCCTCCGCCCCAGACCGCGCATACCTCTAAGAGAAAGGGCGTCCCTGGCGTCACGAGCCTCCCTTCCCATCCGGGGCCCGGGCTTCGCACCCACCCTACCCAGATGTTTCCAGCTCCGGCCAAACCTTAGAGCAAGGGTCGCCAAACTCCTGCCCACGTGCCAAATCCCAGTCGCGGCTGCCCTATCTTGTAAGGCTCGCGGTCTAGAGCGACCTTTACGTGTCCGAGTGGACGCCAAAACGTCCGAGAGAGACTCGTGGAAAGCCAGTTCAATCCTCAAGGACTCATTTTTATCCGACCGCAGGTCAGGCTGCAGCTCTCAGTCCACCCTGGGGACCCCTCCAGCCGCCAAACCCCTGCCCTGCCGCCACTTACTAGGACATGTCCAGTAGCTGGTCGAGGTCTACGCCGCGGTAGGTGAACTTGCGGAAGGTCCGCTTCTTCTTCTGTTCCACTTCCGCCTGCGCGGGCCGGGCCGGGGGTGAGCGGGTCCCCGAGATCCACCCCCAGTCCCCACGGCGAGGTCAATGGGCCCGCGGCTCCCGCCGAAAACCGCGCGGCGCTGCCGGTATGGGAGCCCGTGGGCACGCACCACCTCACACCCGGTCCAGGGCGGCCCGCGCGGCTACGGGGGCTCGGCTGGGACAAGCGGGCAGACACAGGCCTTCCCTGCCCCGAGTCATCCTGACAACCAGCAAGCCCGCCCCACACCCCCATATCCGGCAGTTCCAGAGGCCTGCAGGAGAGGGCCGCAGCCTCGCGGCTTGACCTCGGCCTCCGCTGTGGGCCAGAGCTCGGATGGTACCGGATGAACCCGGAACATACAAGGAGAACGTAACACTCACCATCTTGCCGATTCTTCAGAAAGGCTTTTTCGTTCTGCGCCAGCGCAGTTATCGCGGGGTCTCAATGCCCCGCCCCCGGCCTGCGCGCGCAGGCGCTTCCGCTTCCGCTTTCCCAACAGGACGCGCGCCGTCTGCTGTCCGGAGGTCAGAACTCCGTCTCCGAAGAATAAAAGAGCCCAGCAGCCATGACAAACCTGGACCTCGAATTAAAAAGCAGAGACAAAGATGTGTATAATCACAGCTATGGTTTTTCCAGAGTCATGTACGGATGTGCGAGTTGGACCATAAAGAAGGCTTACCGCCAGAGAATTGATGCTTTCGAATTGTGGTGCTAAAGAACACTCTTGAGAGTCCCTTGAACAGCAAGGAGATCAAACCAGTCAATCCTAAAGAAATCAACCCTGAATTGGAAGGACTGATGCTGAAGCTGAAACTCCAGTACTTTGGCTATCTGATGCGAAGAGCCCACTTCTTGGGAAAGCATCAGAATCCTGGGAAAGATTGCGGGCAGGAGAAGCGGGCAACAGAGGAGGAGATGATTGGATAGTACCATCAACTCGATGGACACGAATTTGAACAAACTCAGAAGACAGTGAAGGACAGGGAAGCCAGGCGTGCTGCAGTCTATGGGTTTGCAGAGTCGGACACGATTGAGTGACTGAACAACAGCTGCCCTCCACTGCTGGAACCCCCAGGCTGGAGCTGGCTGCCTAGTATATGGGAGCCCCTTCTTCAACTTGGGCACGTGACTCATCACTGCCCATTTTGAAAACTCATATTGTTGCTGCATAACCTCTATAATAAAACCCATGTTAAAAAGTGTTTACGGAGTGCCTGTTGGCAGGAGGCGCTGTCTGGGGTTCTGGCTGGCTCCATAGGGAGCACGGTCGAGGCATACCTGTAAGGGACAAGGTCATACAGATATCTGACCCAAGAGGGTGGGACACTGGCTTTGCACAGACGGTTAGAAATGGCATCCCTGATAAGGGCCTGCAAGCCTTTAACAGACAGAATTATATAAAGTAACAACTGTAACACTGCAGTGTTAGGTTTGCAACACATAGAGGGGTAATATAACAATACCAAGAACAGGACAAGAGACAAGAACTATATAGGGGTTCAGTTCAGTCGCTCAGTTGTGTCCGACTCTGTGACCCCATGAACCACAACACGCCAGGCATACTTTGTCAATATTCAGTGGAACAGTGTCCATCCGAAGGTGATTCTGGTACACTAAGATGTATGTGGTTCCATGATGTCAGCAATTCCACTCCTGGGTGCACACCCCAAGGAACTGAAAGCAGGGACTCAAGCAGATTTGCACATGCCTGTTCACAGCAGCATGATTGACAAGAGGTGGAAACAACTGGTGCCCATCCATGAATGATGGATAAACAATGTGGTTCGTTCACAGTGAAATATTATCCAGCCTTGAAAAGGAAGGATATTTTGACACCTGCTACAATGTGGATGGACCTGGAAGACATCAGTGTGAGAACCCAAACACTGGACAAATACTGCACTACTTCACTCAGAAGAGGTCCCTAGAGGACTCAAACCCATAGACAGAAAGTAGATCTTGGGGGGCTGGGGCTGGAGGAGGGTGAGTGAGATTTCAGTTTGGGAAGATGAGGAAGTTCTAGAGATTATGGTGGGGATGGCTGCACAACGTGACTGGGTGCTTAACGCCACCGAGCTGTGTGTACTTAGAAATGGTTAAAAACGACCAATCTTAAATTTTGTCACAATAAAAAGCAACCAAACAGGTGCATATGGTACTCTAAAAACCTCAAAAACTACAATGAAAAAAAAAATCATTGAAAGAATTAAAATATTACACTAGAAAATATTCGTTTAATGCAAAAGAAAGCAGTAGTCTGAGGACTAAAAGAGATGTGACATGTAGAAGGGACAGGACGAGGGGCATTTTGGGTCTAGGGGAGAAGGTGCCTTTCTCCCCGGCTCTCTGAGCTGGTCTGTTGGTTGGGGCAGGGCTTTCTGGCTATTTGAGTTCATTACATTATCTCCAGTCCAGCACACTGGAGCCATCCAGACATTTTCAAATCACTTTCCCCCTAAAATCTTGCTTGTGATTTTTCCAGTGAAGTGACAGCCCCATCCTTTCACATGGCAGGGGGAACTCTGCAGGTGGGAGCTCGTCCCACCCCACCTCCCTGCCCCCAGGTTCCTGGCCCACCACCACGACCTTCAGCTCCATAAGGCTGTACCCAACCAGCCCTGAACTGGGAGTCCCACCAGCCCTGCCCACAGCCAATGCCTGGAAAGGTGAGCAGCCTGCCCGAAGCCACAGTCCAGGTGTCACCTCTGCAGGGGTGGAAGGGGCCTGGCGAGCCCCACCCAGATCTGTCTAAACTCCTCTTCCTCGGCACCCAGCAAGTGGCCAATGGACCCCAGTGCCCAAGGCCCCTCACAGGGGGCCTGCAGTTCTGAGCAGGCCCCCAACCCCAGGCTCCAGACCCCAAGACCCCCATACCTGCTGAGGAGGGCCCAGCTTCCTGCACGGGAAGGGGCTACTCCCAGCAGAGGGAAAGACGGACACAACGTGGGTTTCTAGTCCAAACGCACTTTCTTTATTCAAACTGGTCAGCGCGGATGCCCTGAAGCCCCGAGCACGGGAGATGGGCCAGCCTGGCCCCCTGGTTCTGGATGGCGGGTGGACACAGGCAGGCGCGGCCCCACAACGCTCCTGCAGATATGGCCAGGCACGCCAGTCGACAAAAGCAGAGAAGAAAACAAAAAACAAAACACACTCAGTAGATTTCTTCTTTATGCTCCCAGAGTTTCTGGACCAACAAGTCCCAACCCTCAAAGCCAGGAGCAAGGGACTAAAAACGCCCCTCACCTCCACCAGTGCCGACGGAAACCCTGTTTTAAATTAAAAAATAAGCAAGTATACATCGTAGAAAATTTCTCTTAAAAATCTCACAATTTGTAAATGTATATTTTTTTCTTTAACATAAAAGTTTACAATATACGGTAAAATAAAGGCTCAAGAAAATAATTTCAAAAAAAAAAAAGGAAGAAAAAGAAACCTGAAGTTTTGAATTAAAGCTGAAGAATTTTTTTTAAACCCTGTTGTTGAACCAGTGACTTTTTTTTTATTGTGCTGATGGGTTAGAGAAAGAAATATATTTAAAAACCTCAGTCCAGGTACCCACAGCCACCGCCAAAAGCCTCCCCCCCTCCCCCCACGGTCGAGTCGGTATTTCCACCAAGTTTGTGATTGTCACGAGTTCACAAGTTTGAATCCTGGTCTCAGCCGCCTGCCATCCGCAAGGAGGGGCTGCAGCTAGCGTCGATAGGGATGGAATCCTTGTACGTTGTGGTTCTGACCGCGTCCAAAGCCACTTCCGCCAGCGGGGGGACCCCCCGAGCCAGGCACTGAGGGGCCCCCGTAGGAGGGAGGCTGCTGGCTGGGGTCTGAGAAGCCCTGTCCGAAGCTGGCCAAGTCCTGTCCGTAACCTGCAGGGAAGAGCCCAGTGAGCTGGGGTGGGGCCTGGACCCAGTGGATGGAGGGACCCCCCCGGAGCCCTGCTGGGACCCAGGCAGCCATCTTCACAGAAAGGAGAGCAGCTCCGAGACCCCTTCCCCCACTTACTGCCCTGCCTCGGGCTGGGGGCCTGCGGCGCACCCTCGCGGCTGGCGAGGCCTTCGAGCTTGGAAACACAAGACACCTGGCCAGACCTGGGGGACCACAGGCTCCTACAAGGTTTGTTCTCCAGTGGAACTCAGGGTGGACGTGGCAGATTCCAGGATTTGAAGAAACATTACAGATCAGGCTGAGCTGCAAAGCTTGGACCCCAACAGTGCTGCCCCTCCTTAGAGCAGGGCCAACCCGCCCCATGAGGCCCCCTGGGTCAGTGGTGCCGACCGTGGGGGCAGAGCTCCAGGGCCAGTGGGGTGGTGGCCAGTTGAGATCCTCACCCTGGCAAGGGCCCGTCCCCGAGGGCACCGCCGAGTCCACCCCCGCCCAGAACAGCAGAGGAGGTGCCGTCCGTGGCCCGGGCGCAGACAGGGGGGACCATGGAGGAGGAGGCACCACCTACCTAGGCCACATCACTGCTCAGCCTGACCAAAAGAGTGTAAACAAAGTGTGGGCCGAAGCCTGGCGGCTCTGGAGAAGAGGTGCCCAGGCCTGGCGAGAGATGAGACCAGGGTAACTGCCCCGGGCGGCCTTGGCAGAGGAGGGGGGGTGGGGGGCACATGCTTGCTCAGTCGCTCGTACATCCCCTCTAGGGGTCAGCAACACTGCACCCACCACCGTGGTGTCCTGCTCTGGGCGAGGCGAGAACCCACATGACCACAGCCGGGCAAGGCCCCGAGGGCACAAGAACCTGAGATATGGGGGTGCTGGGGGGGCATCTGTTCAGCACAAGAGAGCCCCATGCCACCCTGCCCCCACTCGAGCTGCTCTCACGGGCGCAGACCCTGGTCTCCAGCACCTACTTGGTGAGCACCCCTTGGTGAAGCTGGATGCCGACTGATGCCGCATGGCCCCCAAGCCCACCCTATGTATGGCAGATTCAGACACACACGGCGCAGGCCCGCTGGGGCCCCCACACCCACAGGCTCCAGACACAGGTGCCGAGCTGTGAATGCTCCTCCACACCAGCACCCTGGCCAAGATCCCACCTCAGGCCTGCTCTAGTCTGGGCCCTGCAAGCAATCCCACAGTCCTGTGGCACCCAACCCCCAGGCGGACGGGGAGCAAGGCACTCACCATACTGGCTGTACGGGAAGTCGGGCTGGGCGGTCGGTGGTTTGCTCATGTCTGGGGCAGCCTGAGATGGAGGTGGTGGGAAGGCCAGAGGTGCGGCCCCGGGAGTGGCCGGTGGTGGGGGAACCCCTGGAGGGGCAAACTGATCTGGTGGGGGAGGTGGAGGTCCGTAGCCAAAACCTGTGGACAGACAGGAGACAGACAGACGTGGTGCTCATGCTCTTCTGCCACCAGGACCACATGCATCCACCCCAGCTGACCAGCCTGCAGCCCAGGGAACAACCCTGCTGGGCAGACAGCGACCAGCCAGTGGCCTGGCAGAGTGAGGTGGGGCTGCGTTCCAAGCCCAGGGTCCCAGGAGGATAGGAAGTGCGGGCATCTATGAAGAAAGACCTGCTCTTTCCTATTAGAAATGAAAGTGATCTAGGCCTGGGCCGGGAGTGGCAGCCTGACTTGGTTGTCAGGTGGCCTGCATGCCATGGCAGGGCTACAAAACTGCAGTGTCCTGGGACCCTGGTCACAGATGGCCACTCAGCACGCAGCGCAGGGTCGGAGAGGGATGGAAGGGGGAGGAGGACTCCTGCCGGCTGAATGACATGCCCCAGCACCCCCACCTGCCGGCCCAATGGGGTCAATGGGGGCACTCCTCTTTTGGTGGACACAGGCTGCTGGGGACAGAGAATCCAGCCGAGTGGACAAGGTGAGTCCAGCCCTCACCTGAGGTGTGGGGAGTCGGCTCTCTGTGCTGACATGCCCCAGGCCCACCCCCAGGGGCCCAAGGCACTTACTGAACTGTGGGGGCGCGCCGTAGCCCTGGGGGAAGCCCTGGGGAGGCGGGAAGCCTCCAGGAGGGGTAGACACAATGTAGGAGGTGAAGGGTGGGGGCGGCGGGGGGGCTCCTCTTCCTGCGGGGGGCGGTCCATAGCCACCTGGAACATAGCATACAGGTGAGGTGAAGAAGCCCTTTCCCTGCCCCACCCCGCTCAGATCCTGCTTTTCTATGTTTTTTTCCAACAGGGACTTACCGATCGCCTGTCCTGCCGGCACCCACATTCCTGCAGGGAGACAGGGAGGAGTGGGGCGTGCCACATCAGCACCAGGTATGGATTGGGGGACCCTGCCCCCCCAGGGGACCCAATTTCCTGACACATCTCAGGTGCAGGGCAAAGACGTCAGAGCAGCTCCAGGGACACCCAACAGGGAGGCTGTCAGCCAGGAGAGCGGGGACCCAGGGTGTCCTCCGGCCAAGTGCTGGTTCTTTCCCTGCGATGGGCGTGAGAGCATCCGGTCTCACTGGCCAGTTTCCTATAGCTGTGGCTCATTTTGCAATAAAAAACACTTTTAAAGCCAGCTCTGAAGAGACCAGGTGAAACTTGGAGCCAGGTAGAAACAGCTCTACAGCTCAGGGTACTGGTATCCTTCCTTGGACACCCTTCTCTAGGTCTCTAAAGGGCATGGAGGCTCCTGGCCATCCCAAGTGGTCTGTAAAAGGTCCACCCATGCTACATGGCAAGCGCAAAGCCAGGGGAGCTGGAACAGACCCAAAGGGCCCACAAGGCAGGGCTCATATTTCCTCCTTGCTCCTCTGAGGAGCATCCAAGTGAAGCTCTGAAGACAGCCTGACCTGCCCACATCCACTCCAGCCTCAGTGCTCGCCCTGGGGGCAAAGCTGGCTGCTGGGCATGACCCCTGACCTCCCCTGAAGGTACCGCCCCAGCACCCCTGGTGCCTGGGGGTAGCTGAGGGGACAAACCCACTTGGCCCCGGGTGACGACGCTCCACAGTTCTGGCTCCCGTATCCCACCTGGCCCACCCTGGTGCCAGAGCTGCAGGAAGCTCCTGGGGCTGGTGGGCAGGCAAACACCCTTACCTTGTGGGCCATATCCCTGCTGCCACGTAGGCGGGGGCTGGCCTGCCCAGCCATTGGCGGCGTTGGGCACAACCCGACTGCCCCACTGGCTGGCACCTGGCTGTCCCGGCGCTTGGCTCTTGCTGTCCCGAGGTTCGGCCCGTTTAACTTCCACCTGGACAAACCAAACTCTGATTTAGGGAGACGCCAAGGGTCTCAAGCCCCCTTCCCTTCAGACACACCCTCAGGTAACTTACGACTACACTTAGCATCTTATTATGACTTAAAACTAAATACTTAACTATAAACCTTATTTAGACTAGTAACTTTTTTCTTAAAAATTTTAATTTTTTTGTCTAAAAAAATGTTTCTCAGGTACAACAGATCCAACTATAAAACATGTGAGGTCCCACCCACTGCAGACTGGGCTGAGGACCAAGAGTCTGCAGAGTTCTGTGTATGACAAGGGGTCTTTGGGTCAAGTTAAGGGACAGTGTAGACCCAGGGACACAGAGGCCAGGCTCCTCCCCACAAGCGCAGCCCTCCTCCTGGCCGCTCCGGCGGTCAGGCCCTCTCCAGAGCCCCCACCTGCCTGCGCTTCCAGCTCATACCTGAGAAACACAGTTGGTTTACTTAGGTTTTGTATTTAAAATGTCTAATGGAAGATAAAAGACTTACCTTCCCCAGGCTAACGCTTAAAGAATCTCAATTAACTCAAAATAATGTCAGAGGGGATGGATGTGATAAGAGAATCTTACATTACATCTAACAAAAAAGTAAACAAACATGCAATAAAATGGACATTTGAATCAGTAAGCAATCTTCATACTGTGTTAGGTCAGCAGCCCAGGAGCCTTCCCTTTTGGAGGTGCCAGGAGCCACTGCATGCGGAGGGCGGGCGGAGGACCAGGTGCCCGCCCCACCAGGCTGCATGCCCCCCTCACACAGCCTTTTCAGTCTGGGCCGACTGAAAGCAGACCCCCAACTCCAGGGCTGCATCAGCACTCAAGAATCCCAAGTTGCTCTTGTTTGTAGGATAAATTTTAATGAGAAAGAGACAATGAATTCACCGGAGTCGTCCTTGGGGTCTCGGAGCCTGGCAAACATTGTGTACTCAGAACCCCGTCAACTTGGCCTAAACCCCTTTCTGTGAGAGGACAAGGAGGGCACAAAGGCACAAAGACCCCACCTTCCGATGCCCCAAGGACGCTCCACAGAGGGGAACAAAACCCCTGCTAGCTCCGGGCAGTGTGGCAGCAGGATGTTTCAAAGAACTCAAATTAATGAGTCTTCACACACTTTCCTTAAGGGAATATGGTTCCTGCTTACAAAGCAAAGCAGCCCTTGTGATTTAAAAAAAAAAAAAATCTGCTCTTCCTGGCCTGTACTCAGGTTTTAATTACAAAGTGGGCTCCTGCCCTTTGAGACAGGACTGAGGCTGGACTCTGCCCCTGGGAGCAGACCCCGCCCTGAGAAGGCCCTCACTGCTCCCCAGCTGTAGCCATCACAGGACCTTGAGCAGGGTACACAGGCACCTCGGAACCTGTGTTCATGATGGCACGCACCCCGGAGACCTGCATGCCAACCCTAAACTAGCCATTGATGAGCACCTAGAACAGCCTGTGTCTCCTGCACAGCAGGCTCAGGTGGAGCTGACCCAGCTGCCCATCTGTGATGTGAGGGACAGAGGGGCCACCCTGGGCCACGTTCCCTCTGTGTCTCAGCTGATGGGGTGGCCGGGGCTCTGGCAGGGGGGACTGGGCTTGCCTCTGGGACGAGGAGCCGGGGGCCTGGGAGACGGGGCGAGGAGGGGTCAGGCCACTTTCTGAGTTTCCCTCCGAGGCAGCAACACAGTATGAAGATGAAACAACCAGAGGTCACTTGACTGCATGGAGTTAAGAACTACCAGGAGCATGTGGTCGGACCGAGTTCACAGTAAGTGACCCAATTTGGAAACCAATCCTTCAGGATGTTTACGTTGCCGTCAGTTTTACACGGAACCAGTTCTCAAAGGTTCACGGCCTGGCACGTTCCAGGCCGGCATGGGACAGTCAGGGAGGGGACACACATCTGAAGGAGAGGTCACTGAAACCAAGCCTGAGGCAACCCACGACTTCACTGGACGCAGCCCGCCCACCCCCCGGCCATCCCCAGGGGCTCTAGAGCCAGGGGCTCCTGAATCAGGTCTGACCCACAGGAGGGGTCCTAGGACCACTTGCCCGGCCCTTTTCCTGCCAAGGGATCTCCTCTCCAGTGAAATCCCTAGGTTGCCTAAGACTTGGTTTGGTCTTAAGGTAAAATAAAACTACAACTACACACTTTTTTGCCCATGATGTCGTGAAAATGCATGTTGACAGCCTGGTCCACTGATTGTTCGTCCTCGAAAGTAATAAATCCAAAACCTAGCCAACGACGAAGAGTGAATCAAGGTAGCAGGGTGTTGTGACACAAAACAGGATGATGAACAGTATTAGGGACGGGCCGAGGGATCGACCAAGGGTTTCAGCGAAGCCGGTGTGTGAGGCTGCGGGGCAGGAGCTGATCTCAGCCCAGACGCTGTGGCCAGTTATAAATCAAAGACGACCTTGGGACCCCTGGGTGCGTCTTAGCCGCCGTCTGGACAGTGGGGTGGTGAGGGCCCAGCGGGCAGGCAGCCCCAAATGTGTCATGGGTGCACTTGTGCTTTTCTGAAACCCAGGGTCCTCCCCCTCGGCTGGCAATCGCTCGGCCGCTAGTGCTGACAGCAGCCGTACACTGCTCTAGCGTTAACGGAGGCACGTCTCTACCACAGTGAGAGCCTCGCCAAGCTTGCCCAACACTGTTGGGTAAGCCCGAGGAGTCCTGCCCAAGTACCATACGTATGCACACAGTGTCTATATCTGTACGTATCTATGGACTAAATACACAGAGATACAGGCCACAAGGGGTTCCAGCAGCTCAAACACTGCTGTCAGCAGCAAGAGCAAGAGGCACCATGTCATCAAAAGGACAATTTTAACGGGAAAGACAATTTAGTGTTTCCCAAACACAAGAGAGTGCAGTATAAACGAAGTTTGCTGGTCTGGTGGGCGGGCCACCCGGCTAGCCTGCGTGTCCAGCCCTCGGGCTGCTGTTCGTCCCCGGGGGCCCATCTGCACTGAGCACTAAGACCACTCATGGCAGCAACTGCCGGAAAACCCCGCGGAACAAAGGACAGGCCAGGGAAGGGCCGAGGAGGGTCAGAAGAGGGGTGCAGAGGAGGGACAAGGGTGCAGGGGAGGGGCAGGGCACAGAGCTTCCAGGGATGTGGATACAGGGTGGGGCAGCCCTGGGATCCCGGCCTCTCAGGCTGAACAAAGAGGGATGTGGGGCCATGGTCGCAGGGACCGTGGGGAAAGACTCCTGGCAGAACCGAGGTGGGAAGAGGACAAAGACGGGAAAAGAAAGCAGCTTAGCTCAGAAGTGTGGGCGCCAGCCTCGTGGGGTGGGCCAGCTCTCTAGCACATACGTGTGTCCAAGCATGACACACGCACATAGCCTGAGCCCACACACCACATGAGAAGAAACAAGAAACAGACCAGAGAAGACAGGCCAGGCAATGGGGATGTGGGGGGTGGAGGGGCAGTGTGAGGGAGCAGAGGCAGAGCCAGGTGCATGGGGACCAAGCCCTGGGAAGGGCACGGATGCTCAGATGGACTGTGGGACAGGCAGGGAGAAGAAACAGGGGCTGCATGGAAGGCTCAGGAAGAGAAATTGGGGACAAGCTATCTGGGGCACCTGCTGACCAACTGCTGCTCCTGCTGTGGTGCCCACCCTCCGCCCACCTAGCACTGGGGGACCCACGGGGACTCGCCAAGGCCCACGGCTGAGGATGGCAGGACCCACACAGAACGCGGATCTGCAGGTCAAGCCTGGAGTGCCCTCCTGCCAACCCCTCCTGCCCAGACCCGGCCCAGGCAGCCCGGCACGCCCCAGGGCCCAGGCCAAGGACGGCAGGCAGCCCTGCAGGGACAGCAGGCAGCCCTGCAGGGGATCTAAGAGCAGCCTCAGGACCCCATGTCCCAAGATGCCCCAAGATCGGAGGCAAGTGGTGGAGCACAACATGGGTGATGAGCGGCATGTGAGAAAGTGAACGTTTTCTCCAAGTGCAGGAGGGTCTGAAGCCACAGGGCTCGCGGTCCTTAGAGTGCAAGAGGCGGTGAGTCGTGGGGAGGGAGCCCCGGGGCGGGCCCTCTAGGGATGCGTCTGTCTGTCAAGAGGCGACATCACCGCTGAGGAAGCGGAACAGAAACACACTGAAACTTCGTTTACACCCCACTGGAGCAAAGCCCGCTCCCTCCTCTGACTGCGGGACTGGCCTGTACCTGTGTGATATAATTTAGCACCTGGAGAAGAGAAATCTAAAGAGATATCGTTAATCACAAATAATTCACAGAGAGAAAAGGAGAAACAACTTACTTAACATTACTGTACTTTTCTATGAAAACACTTAAGTGCATCACTAAGCAAGTACGTCTATGTAAAGTTAAGACTAAGACTTAACAGCTTAATTAACATGAGGTGAAAGTACGTTACTTAACCATGGAGGGAGAGGAGGGTGAGGTTCAAATGGCAAACTATTCTCCAGCATGGCGGGCGCATGCTGCGGGCGCGCGGCTGGTGCAGTGCCTCCAGGGGCTGGGCAGGGGCCGCGGGCTGGACGCACTCGGCTCACGAGGCCGGTCCAAAAGCGGTTCAGGAACCAAAACACAGAGGCAGGGACAAATAGCAGCAGCCAAAAAAAAAAAAAAAAAGGAAAAAAAAAAAAACGGCTCGCAAATTGGGTGCCCAGTGTCCCAGCCTTGCAAACCAATGTGGCCGTGCAGGTGTGGGCAGCTGGGGCAGCTTCGCGCCTCACAGACTTCAGTCCCACAGACTTCAGGAAAAAGAACAGGAAAACAAGAAAAAAGCATGGGACACACCAAAGAAACTCCATGTTCAAGCCGAGCTGGGGGAGACCTAGCCTGACAACATGAAATGAAACCCCCGCCTTCACTGAGTGAACTTCAAACAGAAGATGGTCATAATTGAGGAAGTTCACCATTTAACAAAACCACTCATCTTTCAGGACACGCTTAAAAACAGAAACCATGCTGAAATTCATGTCAAGTTGGAAAAACTTCCAAAGAATGAGCTTAAAAAACAAAACAAAAATGAAAGAACCCCAAGACTGTACCGCCTGACCTTTGGAAGCAGACAGGCCGGGGCTGCGTGGGAAGGACTACGCTAGTCTCGAGTCACCCTGTGCTGAGGCCAGGCTCGCTACAACCACCACCTAAGTGTGAAATAGTTTGCCATCTGAGGGGGAAGGACAAGGACAAACTCGATCTCTTTTACCTCGAGGCCTCTGCTTTTCCGCATCGTAGATCATGACCACTTCTGTGACCTGTAACAGAGACAGGGGTCTCAGGGCCCAGGTCGGCAGGCAGCACGTCTGCCCACAGCCAGGAGGTCCCGAGGCAAAAGGCCCGCTTCCTGGGGTGTGAGACCCTCAGGGCTGTGAGCAGGCTGAGGGGTGCTCATAGGCGGGGCAGGACCAGTGGTGGGTCACCAGGGGCCCAGGGCTCCATGTGCCAGGACCTCCCACTCAGGGTCGGTGCCCCTGGCCTGGCTGGGCCCGCATCCTCCCCATGCTCCTGCATTGTGCACTGCAGCACAAGTTCCTTGCCAGGCCCTGGGTACGCATAGGCACCCCCTAGACAAGCACACTGCAGCCAGAGAACACGTGCTCGGTGGAAGCTGGAGATGACCTCGTGCTTTTGCTTAGGACAAGGGATAGCCTCCTTCCCCGACCCCCAATACCAAGGCCCTGCCTGCCTCCTGTCTGCCTTATTAGAATTCAGTTCCTGTATAAGCCCCCATGAAGTTCTGAAAGATTTTAGGCTCTTCTGGAAAACAATCCCTTCACACCCTGTCCTAGGGTGTGTGTGTGGGGGGGGCAGGGAATGGGACCCAGCCATGTCCAGCACTTCTCCAGACGTGATCAAGTGCTCTTGACTGCAGGGTTACAACCAGCCGAGGGCCTCCCAGGAGGGAAGCTGGCCCCGTCTGCAGCAAGCACTCCCCTGCGGGTGACTGGCCATGTGGGGTGCTTTGCGCTGTCTTGCCTCCCCAGGACACAGGGCTCTGCCACTCCCGCCCCAATCGCGGCTGTGGGCAGGGCAAGGACTCACCACTCCAAATTTCTTGAAGTATTCCCTGAGCTCTGTCTCACCACAATTGTGAGGAATTCCTCCGACAAATATCTTATTTGATTTACTGTTATCGCTCCTGGGTCCTTTCTGCTATTTCAACAAAGAGAAAATGGTTAGTCCATGTAGGGAACCCTCCAAACACACCCTGCTATTCAGGGCACAGTCCATGAAGGCAGACCAGACACTGTAGGGGACCAGGCTGTCCAGGAGTGCCTCACAGGCCAACAGGGGCCAGGGGCCCAAGTGCCCCAAACAGCATGTCTCCGGCTCAGAGAAGGAGCAGCAGGGCCTGCACCAACCCCACTGGTGACCAAAGGGTGGTGGGAAGTTCCTAAGACCGAGGACAGTCGCCACCTTCTTCACCTTCAGGGCCAGATCCTGCCCTCTGCAGACAACCCCTGAAGCTGCCTCCCCTAGGCACCGCAGCCAGGAACTCAGACTACATCGTTGGGGGTGCTGGTGGCAGAGACACGAGCAGAGGTGGGCACGTGCACACACACATGCATGCACACGCACACACCGACCTCCACAGCCACAGGCTCTGCATCTGGGATTCGACCAACCATGGATCAAAAACACTTGGAGAAAAAGAAGTCCAAAGTTTCAAAAGCAAACCTTGAATTTGCCACATGCCAGCCAGCTATTTACACTGTATCAGGCAACCGCAGTCAATTAGAATTGATTTAAGATGCACAGAGGATGTGCGCCGTCACAGCCATTTTATAGAAGGGACTTGAGCGCCCACGGATTTTGGTCCCCTCGGGCATCCTGGACGCAGTGCCCACAAAACACACAGAGGCACGGCTGTGCAGACTACGGAAGGACCTGGGCAGTGTTTCTACCCACGTGTTTGCTGCACCACTGTTTCTGTGTTTGATGTTTCCTAGCAGACTCAGAAACATACACACCTGGTCTGAGGCCCTGTCTACCATCACAGCTGGGAATCCTGCCAGAAATGAAGGTTCCCAGGTCCCAGCCCTCAACAGCACCAGTCCACCATGTCTGGTAGGGCTCTCCTTGAGAACGGAACACTCTGGTGATAGCTGGCCAGGCCCTGGGGGCACAGGAGGCTCACAGGGTCCCCGAGGTGCGAAAATAGACAGGCCTCAGCCCTGGAGGGGAACAGCCAGCAGAGTGCTGAGTGGGGCAGTGGGAGCGGTCAGTGTGGATGAACACGAGGTTCCTGACAACAAACAGCCAAGAGCCATCGTTTCTAAGGTAGACTAATAAGATACTTCTTGGCTACAAGATGAAAAGCTCCCAGCACTGAATCAATCCAAGTGCTCAGGAGCTTGGCTGCTCAGCGCCACACGGGAAGGCCTGCTGTCACTCAGTCTGATTGAGCAAGGGCCCCAGGGAAGCAAGCAGGAGGAAACCCCCGCCCCTTACCCAGCCTTCCTTCGGCCGTGTCCTCTCCGGCTGCATCCCCCGAGGCGTGCATGGCTTTGGGTCAATCTGTCGGAAGTTTCAAAGGACCAGCTGTGAACAGGAGGCTTGTCTCCCAACAAGAGAAGGTGTCGGCAGTAGGGTCAGGGGTACAGGCCCATCAGGTCGCCGGGGCCACATCCTGGCCCAGCGTCCGGTCTAAGCTCAGAGCTGTAACTTTTTTTTTCCGGAGTTATAACTCTTGTAACCCAACCCAGGGGAAAGCCATCCTCGGCACCCACACAGCGCTGGGGCGCAGGGGCACCAAGCAGGAAGGCGGCAGGTGCCTCCTCAGAGTCGGGCACTCACGTTTCGGCCATCGAGGGTATGTGGTCTGCTGGCCAGCACCGTGCCCACGCAGTTTGGATCTTTGAATTTGACAAAGCCAAAGCCTCGAGACTGGTTGGTCGTCTTGTCTTTCATGATCACGCAGTCCACGACCTCTCCATACTGGGAAAAGTAGCTGCGCAGCGTCTCTGCTCAGAGATCAGGACACACACAGCCAGGCGTCAGGCAGGTCACAGGCTACTAGCCTGGCAGCCTGACCTGGAGAGTGTGCAGCCAGTAACCTTTACGCCAGCTGACCTGCTGATATGGGGGCAGCGGATAGGGAGAGGGGGAAGGACAGGTGCCAGGGAAGGGAATATGCACCACGTCTCCCTGGGAAGGAGAATGAGCTGCCAAAGGAGGGACACCTGCAAGGCCTGAGGCTGAACACAGCAACCACCACAAACGCCTAACTCTGCTGGCTCCGTCTCCACCCTCCCTGACCAGAAGCATCAGCACAAGATCAAGTTCCAAAGCGCTGCCCCAGTCTACTCCCAATCAAGTGCCCCCTGCCCCCCGCCGCAATCCAGACAGTAAGTCAAGAATTGAAAAGCTAATTCTCACAACTTGAAGACAAGATCACATGCCCACAGCCCATCTGCCCTTACCTTGGGTGGTGCTCCAGTCAAGACCGCCCACGAAGAGCTTCCTGCAATTCAACAAGAAAACATTCAGGGTCAGGAGGGTTCTGCCCAGGATGTTCCTAGCAGCCCAGTGGTTAGGACTCCACACTCTCACTGCCAAGGCCTGGGTTCAACCCCTGATCAGGGCACCAAGATCCCACAAGCTGCATGGCACGGCCAATGACCACAGAGGGATCTGCCTGCGGTGCTGCCCATCAGGCTCACCCTGGGGTGGTCACCTGGGGGCACGGCCATGGTACGGCATGAAAAATGCCACCGGGATCTGCCCAAATGGCAGGAGTATGAGTCACAATGTCCAGAGCCGCACACAATGTTGACCTCAACCACAGTAAGACAGACTGCCACCCCCAAACCTGCCAGTGCGGGAGTGGGATCACGGAGCCCCTTCCCAACTGCTCTGCAAACACCAAAGACTTCAACATCTGAGACCAGACATGGCAAACTCAAGGGGCAGCAGTGGTGGGGCTTTAGGACAAAGCAGGGGTACCCAGCACATGGGCATGAGTAAGCACCACCAATCGCTGGGGAGGCTCCTGGAGCTTGGACTCAGTTGAATGGCTTAGGTTATACTTTTGAGCTAGAGCCCTACTATGTGAGAGGAAAAGTACTGGTGGCCTCCCTGGGGCCACCGTTTCCAGAGCCTCCGTGCCTGCCATGCTTGGGCTGGCTGAAAGGAGAGATGCCCCGTGCTGTGGACTTCAACTGGGGCAGGTGTGACCAGAAGGCAAGGCAGGGCACTCTCCACCCCGCGTGCTGCCCCAGAAAAAGGAGTGAAACTGGCACTCTCAGAGTGGCACCTGGGCGCTATCCGGTCCACAGCCAATCCCCCCTTGCACAGCCTGGACACAAAACAGCCCCCTGAAGCTGGCTGCACTGAGGCCCCAGAACCGGCAGCCGGGGCACGGGGACAGACCCATCAAGGCAGTGGCCTCAGCTGTACTCAGGGGTCCCTCCCACTGCGGCTTTCTCCCTGGGGTCGAGAGGCTCAGTGTAGAAGAAACAATTTTCCCACCCCACTCGGGGTGGTAGCCCCTCACCCCCATACACATTCAGGGCACGTTCCTGGATGGAGGCCAGGAGGCTCACACCCAGCCTCCTGACCATTCCGTCCGTCCCCTACACACCCCTGGGAGGGCAGGCAGGCTCCTCCTGCTCCCTAAGACCCTGGGGAGCATAATCCCATCTGTGCCCCGCTCCCCCAGCGCCTGACACCAAGGCGGGCAAATGACAGAAGGACTTGATCTGCCCCAGGCCAGTGTGGACCGCCTCTTTGCTCAGGCCTTTGGCATAGGCACAAATGGGTTTGCTATGGAAAAGCAGCTTGGAGAGGAAAAAAATCTTGAGCATTCTCAGAACACCCAGGACAAACCCCAACTGAGAGGAATACCTGCCTGCTTAGCCTGCATCTGACCAAGATGGGAAGGCCTAAGTGGTGTCCCTTCGAGCCACCCAACCCCCCGCTGCTGCAGAGGGTGGAACTGGTCTGACCAGTCCACGCTCCAGCCCATGTTTAAATTTCAAAATCAGACATTAGTGGAAAAAGACGAGAAAGGCCGTCCTCTGTGCAGCTGACAACATCCACCAGAACTCTCACTCCGAGTTGGCCAGGGAGCCAACATGGACATGGGGCTTTCTGATGCTATCACCTCGCTGTGTTTGGAAAACAGGACACGGTGGCGCGTCCGCAAAGGCACGCTGGCCCGTGCGAGGAGGGCAGGGAACTGCACTCCTGCTCCTGTCACTGCTCTACGGGCCCCAAGTTACAGATCTAGGAGGTAAAAACTGAGGAAGCGCCAGGGCCTGGTTGGCACAGGGCACAATGTTGGGGATGAACTGCAGAGCCCCAGGCCCAGCATTGTGTTGGGGCTTCATCTATATTGTCTCCTCTTGCTCCCCATCTGCAGACAGGAGGTCCTGGGAGATCTCACTGACCCGTGGTGGTCTCAGGGGCCCTGGACAGGATGAGCCGGACACACCTGCATGGGAACTGGCCTGTGCCCACCCTCCAGCCCAGACTTGCTTAGCACCAGGTGACCTGAGGCCTTGTTGAGCATTTATACGCAACTCAGCAGGTGAAAGGATCAGCTAACCCTGAGTGGCTCCCTCTCCAACCCTGCCCTACTCTGAACAGTGTCATTCATCCCTCAGCTGCAGCTGAAGTTGGGGGCCCCCATAGACCCTGCACCCCACCTCCTCTACCCCTGGGACCAGAGTCAGGTGGTCTGTGATAAGCGCAGGCTCCTGGGCCTGTACCCCAACAGTAGAGGGGTGACTGGGTGGCAGGCTCTGGGCAGCATGCCCCGTCTTCCGCCTGCTGACCTGAAATCTAGTCCTGGATGGCTCCTGAGGGCAACCATGTGCCACTTATGCCAGAAAGTCAGCCTTCGGGGGCTTCCTCAACCGGGTTGCCTACAGCAGGCGCCACCCAGTGGACAGCAGGCACCCCCAGACGGAGGGCAGGGGGCTGAGGCCGGGTCCATCAGGTGAACTGGCAGGCCCTCTCTTCCTCTACAGCCTGTGTTCACGCCTTCCTGCAGCCAGGGAGCCATCCCACTTTGAGCCCTCTGTGACAGACTGAATGCCCGAAAACAACAGGTGAGGCGGGGGTCTCTTCCCAGTCTGGGCTTTCCTTCACCTGCGGATGAGATCACCTCTCATGGACTATGGGGGCTGCACACACGAGACCCTAGCCTGGCCTTCACTGAGTGCCCCGAGACAGGACCAGTGTGTTCTCGCCGGCCAGAGTGCTGGCCCCCGCCAACAGTGATCTCTCACCAAAACCTGGCCACAGCACCACTCCCCAAGAGGAAGCACTGCAGGAGCATCAGGGGTGCAAGCGGCAGCAGGCCAGCTCACCAGGAGTGCCGGCTCCCCACTCTAGCTCAGCCATGCCAGGAATGACCTTGACCAGGTCCCCTGACCCTCTTAAGCCTCAGTCTGCTCCACTAAGGAGGCTCTGCCCAATGTCTGGAACCAGATAGGGGTCAAGTGGAATAGCCCCCAACCCTCATGGCCAACCGTGCAGGTGTCCAAGCAGCCCCGAACCCGTGTCCTAGTCCCCAGAAGCAGGCAGCCTGGACACACTGGGAACCAGGCCTCAAAAAGCACTCTGTTTCAAACAGGAGACCTCAACAGGACAGTCCTGCCCCCAGGGTCATCAAGCCAGGGATGTTGTTCCACCTCACAGGTCCAGAACACGAGACACCTCCTTCCCACCACCGGACGACCCCCGCCACGGGTTCTCCCTCCCTTAGGCCTTGGCAAGTCGGCCTGGGATGCTCCAGGTCCACACCAACCACTCCACAGAGAGCTGGCCCACGGAACTGTCGGCTTACCTTCGGACCCCTCGGAGCTAAGTCACCTGAGCCCCACATGGCCTCCACCCCCACCCACCTCCAGCTTTTGACTACCCACCCCCCAACCTGCCCAGGTCTCTCTCCCAGAGACCCACACCCAGTGCTGCTCCCCTCACAGGTCCCTCTAGAACCCTCTCTTCGGACACATCAGGGTCCTTCCTCACCAGCCCGTGGGCCGCCAGCAGAACCGCGTCTGCCAGATGAAAGCCCCACTCACTCCTCTTTGTCTCCACAACCTGTCAGCTCCAGGAACCTCAGTCAGAAGACCCTCCTTCAACTTGACTCTCCAAGGCCATGGCAGAGACCAGGCTACTACATCAACGGCTCCCTGCGAGGCCACATGTAACAGTGGCTGCTCCCCCTGGCTCTCTGCCCTGAGACCCGCCCTGGTTCCACTCTGGCCACCGGGCCATTATGACAACCAGGATGCTGAAAGCCCAGCCCATCACATCCAGATGCAGGGAAGGCCTGCCTTCAGGGACTTCAGTGCAGAAGCACAGTTCCCCAGTGGGGTGGCATCCAAGCATCACACACTTCCTGAGGATGTGGATCCCCATCCAGGAGGGGAGCCGCCCCATGGCCTGTCAACCTCCCTCCAAGAGCCACTCAGAGAGGCTGACTGGACACCACAGTGAAGGCAGTCAAGAGAGGACAGTGGGTGCCACCAGTGACCAGTCAGACCGTCATATCCCAGCAACACAGGCAATTGCTTCCTCTGAGCACCATGTGGCAACCACCCTGAGTGGGCAACTGCGGTCCCCCCCACAAACAAGAGGGCCCGTGGTCAGGGAGCCGGCGGCGTCACAAGTACTGCACCGGAACAGCCACCAGAACAAGGAAGTTAAGGTGGACCTGCACTCCCCATAGCCGCCAGAAACAAGGCTCCCGCAGGAAACAGAAACTGAGCAATGCTGTGGGGCAAAGTGATGACCAGTTCCTGGGACACCCAAGATCTACAGCTTTAGAAGTCAGGTGGCCTGGCTGGATTTGCTGGGGTGCCAGGGCAGGGAACACAGCCAGGCAGGTCCCTGATCCCATCCTGCTACCAACTCTGAGGCCTCTCCAGGTTGCCCGTGGGTCTGGGGTGGGTCTACGGTACAGAGGGTGGGACCTTCCAGAACCAGTGGGGATCCTGGCTCCGCCCTCACCCAGGGGCTGGTACAAGCTGGAGAGGGGAACTGCCAGGGAGCCCAGCCTGACTATCTCCTCAAGAACAAGAGGCAGGCCTCCTAGATCTGGAGGCTCCCTCCCCTCCAGGCCTAAGGAAGTCAGAAAAAGATCCCTTTGGCTGAGGGAGACTGCTGGCCCCCCTCAAGTCTGGCCCTTTGGGGCTACAACTTTCATTCTGCCCACAGGCTAGTTTCCCATCGGAAGTGCTGCAACTTTTCATTTACCCTACACACAGCTCAGACTGCCAGGGCCTGCCTGCACTTCTCTCCCAGACCAGGCTAGAAGCTAAGTGCCTTCTTTCTGGCGCTCTAAGAGCCGTGGGGACTCTGGATCTGGGACCCCACAAACACATTTTCTGTCTTCTGGTGTAACCTGCTGCCAGAGCCTGGCCAGCCACCCAGCAGCAAACAATGCCTTACTCACCAAATCAAACATTTTGTAAACACGGCATCTGTTCAAAGCGAAGGGCACTCAGAAATGTACACAAGGCCACGGAAACCCAGCCCAGGCTGTTTTGCCATCTTTGCAAAAAGGATTTAACTATAAAATTATGCTGATGCTGTAGGAGCCATTCTGCAAAGAAAACTAGACCAAACCCCTAGACTAGGGCAGAAATGGATTTTCTGGTTCCTCTGGGAGCGCTTCCCTGTTCTCCCGCTCGTTTAGCATTAGGCAAGGCTATAATTAAAAGGGAAAACTTAGCTATAACAAACCTCCTCTCGCTAATAGCTACACCAAGGAGAAAAAAGACCTCAGAAGCACCACCGTCAGTCCACCGCCCAAGTTTCCAGGTCTCTATCTTTCAAACACACCGATGGGGCTTAGATGGGGGCTGAGCAGGAAGGGGCTCGAGCAACATGAAAACAACAGTTGCAGACACCCATCAGGTGGCGCGGAGGCGCCGAGATGGTGGTCACTTCAGGGTGCGCGGCAAGCAGACCGGGGACAGGCCCCCATGACCTTGGCCCTCGGGCCCTCGGTTTGCAAACCTTCTCTTGGTAGTGGAGTGGATGGTGGAGGGGCCGCCGCTGTGAGTCCTGGGTGGGAAAAGCTGGGCGGCGGCAGCACTGGAACCCCCCGCGACCGGGCCGCCACGTGCGCTGAGCCGCCAAGTTCGCGCACGGGCAGGGGGCGCCCTGGACCCCCCAGGTTCCTGTTCGAGGTCCCCGAGGAAAAACACGGGCGCGGGGACGCTTCTGAACCCCGCCAGTGGGAAATACACGCGCGGGGGCAGACAGGATGCCCCGGACCCCCTAGGTTTCCGACCGAGGGGCCCCGACGGTAAATTCTGGCCAGGCGGCGGGGTCTCCCTCAAGCATGAAACAGAGGGGACCCCCAAGAACCCCCAGGTCAGGTTCTGGGTTCCTGGTCAGGAAGCGGCAGGGCGCCTGGACCTCCAAGACTCCTCAGATTCTCTCCGGTTGAACCTCGGGGTCTCCGACCACGAGGCGACGGGGAGACCAGACCCACAGGACTCCCTGGATCCCCGGTTCCCGCTCGGGGTCCCAGGCCATGAGGCAGCAGGGCGCCCGGCACCCCAGGGGACCCCGGCCCGTCGCGCCCCCGGACCCCCGGCCGCCGGCTCGGCGCGGCCCCGCGGCGTGACCTTGACGGGCCGGGCCGGTCTGGGCGGGGGCCGGCCGAGGCGGCGGCGCGGGCCGGCGCGTCCTCACCCGATCTCGTCGGCGCCCGAGTTGTTCATGGCGGCGGCGGCGGCGCTCGGAGTCCGGGCCCCCTGGCTCGCTCCCGCCTCCGGAAGGTCACTGGCCCCGGCGCCCTCCCCACAGCCGCGGCCCGGATCTGCGCAACGGCGGCGGCCGCGCTGCCTCCTCCCCTCAGCGCCAACGGTCACCGCGCGCCCCCGCGCCCGCGCCGCCGCCCTGCGCACGCCCGAGCGCGCTCCCGCACGGGGCCTCCGGGGGCGGGGCCAGGGGTGCACCCGTGTGCGTGCGTGCGTGCGTGCGGCGGGACCCGCGCCGCCGCCGTTCGGCCGCCGCGCTTCGGCCTTCTTCCTCAGCGGCTGCGAGCGTCGCCGCGGGGCACACTGGGAAGTGGAGTCCCGCGCCCCGGCTCCGATCCCGCCCCGCGGAGGGGGCGCGCGGGCCAAGCCGCGTGCGTGCGCGTGCTGAGAGCGTGTGTGCATGCGCAGCGGCGCGGGGCGCGCGCGCGACGGGGCGCTCCAGACTAGGCACTGCGGGGCGCAGGCGCGGCTGCGGCTTCCTTGTTCAGTCTTGAGTGGGGGCCGGCGGACGCGGGTGGAGTTAGCTCCGGTGGAGGCCACGCTCTCACGCCGCCGGACCGCAGGAAGCAGGGGCCCTACGTTCAGCTCCCGCGCCTCAGCTGCTCCAGCTGCCCCAGAAGAAGATACCGACGGTCAGAGAGGCTGAATCACCGGCCCAAGGTCACTCACTCAGGGGAAAAACTGGAATCAAACCCAATAGTTGGCTGTAGATCCAAAGATTATGAAAACACATTGAGCCCCTGCCATGTGCCAAGGATGGTCCTGCCCTCGTTTGTCGACAGGTGTGGGTTTCATCCAGGGTGATTCAGCCTCCTCTGGGGACACTGAGCTATGTCTGGAGATAACAGTTTTGGTTACCACTGGCTGTGGGGGCTACTGGCACCTAGTGGGTGGAGGCTTGGGATGCTGCTAAATACCCTACAATGGGCAGGAGAGTTCCCCAACAAAGAATAATCTGCCCACCGTGTCAACAAGGGAGGTGGAGCAATCCACTGACCATGATATAATAAAAACTGACCTGTACGCTGTTGTCAGATGGTGGTTCCTGCTGCCTAGTGACTTTTCACTCACTTTCTCAGCCTCTTGGTAGCCTAACAATATAACTGATTCACCATAAAATCAAATGAACTGTGAGGAATGAAGGAACAGGTGTCAGGCCAACTGCTGGTACTGCTAAGTCACTTCAGTCGTGTCCAACTCTGTGCGACCCCATAGACGGCAGCCCACAAGGCTCCCCCGTCCCTGGGTTTCTCCAGTTAAGAACACTGGAGTGGGTTGCCATTTCCTTCTCCAATGCATGAAAGTGAAAAGTTAAAGTCAAGTCGATTAGTTGTATCCGACTCTTAGCGACCCCATAGACTGCAGCCTACCAGGCTTCTCCGTCCATAGGATTTTCCAGGCAAAAGTACTGGAGTGGGGTGCCATTGCCTTCTCCGTCAGGCCAACAGTATAACATAAAACATTTATAATACACCTCACTTAGGTCACTTTACAATTTGCTAAGCTCGTTGGCATCATCGATTCCACTGGAGGAGGGTAACTTATCAGTCCCCATTTGCAGGTAAGAAACAGAGGCTCAGCAGAGGGGAAAGCAGTGAGCTCAGGTAGCATCAGGGAGGTGTTCTGTCTTTCCCCTGGGACTTTGCAGAGTTTTTCAGCTCAAGAAACCTATAATGCTTAGCAGGAGTGGGAGGAGCATGGCCCAAGTGGGAAAACAGATAGACATGCCCTAATACACACACCCCACTATTAGAAGATCAGAAAATTTGAAACAACCCATGTGTCCGTCCAGGCTTCCCTGGTGGCTCAGCTGGTAAAGAATCCGCCTGCAATGTGGGAGACCTGGGTTCAATCCCTGGGTTTGGAAGATCCCCTGGCGAAGGGAAAGACTACCCACTCCAGTATTCTGGCCTGAAGAATTTCATGGACTGTATAGTCCATGGGGTTGCAAAGAGTTGGACACGACTAAGCAACTTTCACTTCACTTCACATGTCCGTCCATTGTTGACTGGATACATAAACCACAAGGGCGTGAATGAAATGCACAGGATGTGGTCAAATGAAGGAAGGCAGACATAAATCATTTAAAATAATGTACTTTTAGGGACTTCCCTGACAGCCCAATTGTTAAGAGGCCACCCCTCCATTGCAGGGGGCAGGGGTTCAATCCCTGGTTGGGGAACTAAGATCCCCAGTGCAGCAAAATAAATAAATAAATAAAAATAAAAACACAGACACTTACCCAAGATAAAACAAGCAGCCATGTACCTGTCACTGAAACCAACACATTCTAGCATTTTTGTAACTTTTGCTTCAGATCTTTTTAAAGAGATGAACTTGACAGCTTGCTTTTCCCTCCTCCCCATTCATTTCCTTCTCCCCACCCCAGGGTGAACAGTGAATCAAAAACAGGTATGTCCACACTTTGCTGAATGTAACTCCTAACATGGGTTGGTTCAGGCATACCCAAAACACAGAATACAGTTTTGCCCTTTTCTCAATTGCAGTAAAATATACAAGTTACCATTGTAACCATGTATCAGTACAGAGCTCAGTGGCATTAAACACATTCACACTGTCATGCAGCCCCCACCCCCACCCCCTATCATCTCCCGACTTTCTCATCTTCCCGAACTGAAACTCTGTCCCCATGAAACACTGACTCCCCATCCCCTCCCCCAGTCCCTGGCCCCATCATCTACTTCCTGTCTCTGGATCTGACACTTCTAGGGACCTCCTGTGAGTGAAATCAAACAGTGTGTGTCCTTCTGTGTCTGGCTTGTCTCACTGAGCATCATGTCCTCAAGGTCCATCCATGTGGTAGTGAGTGTCAGTGCTTCACCCCTTTTCATGGCTGAGCGATAGTCCCCCGTGTGTGGAAGGACCACATACTGTTTATTCATCACCCATTGACAGACACTTGGGTAATTTCTACCCTTTGGTTATTGTGCATAATACTGCTATGAACATGGGTGTACAAATGCCTTTTGTGTGTCCTAAGTTGCTCAGTTGTGTCCGACTCTGTGCAAGACCCCATGGACTGTAGCCCACCAGACTCCTCTGTCCATGAGATTCTCCAGGCAAGAATACTGGAGTGGGTTGCCATGTCCTCCTTTAGGGAATCTACCCAACTCAGGGATCAAACCCAAGTCTCTTATGTCTCCTGCATTGGCAAGTGGGTTCTTTACCACTAGTGCCACGTGGGAAGCCCATTGAACCCTTTTAATTTAAAAACTATACGTAACATTGTGTACAGAGAAAATATATGGCATGGACATTGCCTGGTAGAGGAGAGACCTGGACAGGGGGCAGGGGTCATGGGGATTTTGTTTTGTCATAGCTGCCAGGTGACATGCACTTATTATTTATTTCTTGTCCATCCCTCAATATGCTTTGAGCTCTGGGTGGGGCCAGGGCAGGACCCCTGGGGTGAGGAACTTGATATGTGCTGAATAACTGGATGACTTTCATTTTCCAGGAAGGAGCTTCCGGCTGCTCTGGAAGGGGGCTTGGGAAGCTTTCTCTTCAGGGCCACACAGTAAATGTTTTTGGCTCTGAAGCTCCGTGGCAATGACTCTGTGCTGCTATAATCGGAAAGCATCAGAGTTCATATGGAAACAAATAGCTGTGACTATCAACTTTATTTACAGACACACCAATGTGACTGTCATATAATTTCCGTGTGTCTCAAAATACTTTTGATTTTCGTTCAACCATTTAAAGATGTAAAAAAAACATTTTTAGCTCACATACATCCTTTTGTGCTTAGTCACTCAGTTGTGTTTGACTCTTTTCGATCCCATAGACTGTACCCCACCAGGCTCCTCTGTCCATGGGAATTCCCAGGCAAGAATACTGGAGTGGGTTGCCATTCCCTTCTCTAGAGTATCTTACCCATCAGGGATTGAACCTGCATCTCCTGTGTCTCCTGCACTGGCAGGCAGATTCTTTATCTATCGAGCCTCTAACAAAACCACAGAAAGGGGATGTGACCCACAGGCCAGAGTTTGCCAACTCTATAAGTTGGAATGTTTTGATCAACGGTGTCACCTTTCTAATCAGAAAATAAATATTTTCTTTCTTTTAAAACATCTTTGAAGACTGCATTCTGGAGTCAGGTACACCCCTGTTCCCATCCTCTCTGCCACTGATTCACTGTGTCCGAGAAGGTCACCTTCTTTCTCTGAGTCCAAGTGTGCGAAATGCAGATAACAGGGCATGCATGCTAGGCTCTCTTGAGAAAAGTGGACACAAGGAACCACCATGTGTCATTTATTTGAAGACATCAGCGGGGAAAGAGTGGTCACTCCACTGAGAGAAGAGGACACCAGCCGCCGAGGCTGGAACAGAGAGCCCTGTGCTGACTTACCAGCCAGGTTGTGCCATGCTCTCAGCCACTCTTGGGGATGGAGTCCCGGCTGTTTGCTGGCAACCACTGGTAGGTGGCAGCTTGACCAGACAGACATGGGAGGTTCCATATCTCCTGGCAGCAAAGCTGCAGGTGACAGTACCATTTCACTCCCTTCCTCTGCCACCATGACTTCCTCTTAGGGTCTGTAGTGGGCAGCAGCTTCTGAGAATGACCCCTACTTCATGGGCTCCTGGGGTCCCTACCCTTGTGCACCTGGCTTCTAACCAATAGGACATGGCCAGGGTGTGGGGATGTCCTTTTGTGACCAGACTGTAAACAGTTTTGACTTCCGTCTTGCTAGAAGCCAAGGTGAAAATTCAGGAAGACCCACGCGGCCAGGAACTGAATGCAGCCAACTGCCAGTGAGCAACCCTGGAAGAGGACACATCCCCAGCTGGGTTTCAGATGAGTCTCCCAGCCCTGGGCAGCCTCTCAATTACAGCCATGCCACAGGCTGTGAAGCAGAGGACCTGCTGAGCTGCATCTGAATCTGACCCACAGAAAGATGCTAAACTGGGTTGCTTTAAGCAGCTACATTTGGGGCAATCTGTTATATAGCGATAGCAAAGAGGGCTTCTCTGGAAGCTCAGTGGTAAAGAACACACCTGCCAATGCAGGAGATGTGGGTTCGATTCCTGGGTCTGGATGATCCCTTGGAGATGGAAATGGAAACCCACTCCAGTGTTCTTGCCTGGAAAATTCCATGGACAGAGGAGCCTGGCGGACTACAGTCCATGGGGTCAGAGAATCAGACATGACTTTGACTGAACAACAACAACAATAGCTAATGAATACAGCCTGCCTTCCCTTGTTTCTGGCTGGGCATTCTGGGGCATCGCTTGAATTGGGTGACATTAATGCCTCCTGTGTACAAGGGTGGCTTAAGGATACTGGGGTGCATGCCTGCAAAGCCCCCACCACAGTGCCCAGCACAGCCATAACCAGACAATATGAACTCACATGAGACAAAAAGCAGTGTGAGCTGAGCCCTAGTGCCTGGTGCCTGATGCCTGGGACATCTATTTACCGTGCCTCTTCCTGAGAGTCTCTTCCATCCAGACCACATGAGAACCGAAGTAACCCAAGATTTAATCAAGCACTTTCTGTGTACCAGGTGGGTCAGACAGACAATACCACCTTAAAGAAATACCTTCAGTGAGTAAAATACCAAAGAGAGGTACCAGAGATAAAACAGCTTCAAATGGGCTGTACTCAGCCTGGAAGGGGGTTGCCTCCCAGGGGAGGTGTGGCTGTAGCCATGAAGCAGAAAGAGAAGGCAACCAGGCCAGGAGAGAGGAGAAGCTGTCCAGGCAGAGGAAAGAGTGTGTGCAAAGGACTGGGGGCAGGAGGGACACAGGAGCTCTGCAGGGGGTGGGCAGGGACTGTGGGGAGGAGTCTGGAGCCAGGTCAGGGCTGTTAACAGCCATCCAGAGGTGGACACAGAAGGGCATGGCTTGTTGTTGTTCATTTGCTGTCATGTCTGACTCTCTGTGACCCCATGGATTGCATCATGCCAGGCTCCCTGTCCTCATTTCCCACAGTTTGCTCAGATTCATGTCCATTGAGTCGATGATGTTATCTAACAGTCTCATTCTCTGTCGCTCTCTTCTCTTGCCTTCAATCTTTCCCAGCATCAGGATTTTTTTCCAATGAGTCAGCTCTTTGGTGGCCAAAGTATGGGAGCTTCAGCATTAGCCCTTCCAATGAATATTCAGGATTGATTTCCTTTAGGATTAACTGGTTTGATCTTATTGCAATTCAAAGGACTCTCAAGAGACTTCTCTAGCACTATAGTTCAAAAGCATCAGTTCTTCCGCACTCAGCCTTCTTTATGGTTCAACTCACAACTGTACTTGACTACTGGGAAAACCATAGCTTTGGCTGTATGGATCTTTGTTCAGACCTCAGCCTCTCTGGGCCTCAGTTTTCCCACATGTTCACTGGGATGTGCAAAAGGTTTGGCAGGGATGGAGTGTTCCAGACTCACACCCGGGGGCCCCTGTGTGCAGACAGACAGGAAAAGGAACAGCCTGGAGGACATCCCAGCTCCACTTGGGGCCGGGTCCCAGCATGGCAGACAGAGGACATAGCTGACTCCCAGGCTGCCCTGGGGCGAGACAGCAGGGGTGGGCTGTCCTGCCCACTGTCCTGGGGAGGAGGATCTGGCAACTCCTGACTGCTGGGGTGGGTGTTTCAGGCCCAGCACTGGAGGCCTCTGTGCCCTGAGCTGCTCATCAGGCCTCTGGGGTCTCAGGTGGCGTGGGGGAGTCATCTGAGCTCAGGAAGGGTGGTCAGGGTTTGTTCTGGGTCCCCGCACCCCTGCACTCACAGCCATGAGGTTGCCAGCTTTGCCTGTGGAGCATTAGTTTCCCCACCTGTAAAGTGAGGAGGGATAAGGGAACTCCCTGGTGGTCCTGTGGTTGGGACTTGGTGGCACTTTCACTGCGCATCCCAGTTTTAATCCTTGGTCAGGGAAATAAGATCCCATAAGACATGTGGCACGCCCAAAACTAAAAATTTAATAAATAAGATAAAAATGATGAGGATAAAATAAGCCGCTGCAACACTTCTGAAGGATGAGTAATTGTAAATACTAAAGCACGTCCAACCCTGTCTGGAAAATCCTTAGACCTTCACACTCCAGCAAGGAGGGGTATGTTGATGCGGTCGGTGGTGACAGATGAGGAAACTGAGGCAGGAAAGCGACAAGGTGAGGACCCCGAGGGCTCCAATGCCTGGGCTTCGGGAGGAGGGACCGTCGCGGGGATCCGGGACCCACCGAGGGCCGCCTTTTCCACTACGGCAGCTAGAGGCCGCTCGTGCCTCCGCGCAAAGAGCTCGCGCCCCGTGCCCTGGGCCGTCCGTCCCGCCCACCATCCGCCCCGCCCCACCCCGCCCCCTGCCCAGAAGGCCCTGCAGGGACGGGGCCCTGCCACTCCGGAGCTTGCAGGGTGCGCGGTCTATCCCTCAGCATGAGCGCACCCGCCGCGACCCCAATCTTCGCGCCCGGCGAGAACTGCAGCCCCGCATGGCGGGCTGCGCCCGCGGCCTACGACGCGTCGGACACGCACCTGCAGATCCTGGGCAAGCCGGTGATGGAGCGCTGGGAGACCCCCTACATGCACGCGCTGGCGGCCGCCGCCGCCTCCAGAGGTAGCCCGGCCCGGCGAGCGGGGCCGACCGAGGCCAACCCGCTCTCCGGCGACGCGGCGGAGTCTCTGTGCGCCTTCTTTCCTCGCCCGGAATGTAGGGCCGCTCGCAAGGGCCGCGGTGTTGTCCTGGGGGCGCTCCGGGCGCCTTGAGTACCAGGAACGCCCTCTCCAGGAGCACTGACGCCCCGACTCGGGGATAGGGGTGAATCGGGGGATGGGTCCTCAGACGCGGAACTCAGCGCCCCTCCCCCCCAACCCCGCGCGAGGCCGAGGACGGGGAATAGCAGCCTGGCGAGGTGCTGCCCAAGCCCACGTGGGGACTTTTGCCTAGGAGTCGCGGGAGGCCCGCCTCAGCTAAGAATAGCTCCGGGAAAGCTAAGGCCAGGAGACAGCTGTTGGAGGTGGCCCTGCACCAGGTGTCAGAGCCCGTGGGGTGCTGAGAGATCCCCACGACCCCAGAGGCTGTGCGTGCCACCTCTGGGCCTCTGTGTCCCCATCTACCAAATGTGCACAGCCAGCGTCCCTGCCTGGTTAGGGTATTTCTCTCTGCTTCCGTCTTTGACCCAAAGGGGATCAATCCCCGCCCCCGTCTCTTCCAGGCCTGGGCCTCGAATCCTGGTTCTTCCTTGTCCTTTGTTGACTTCACTGTTGCGGGGCTGGGGACTGCCCAAATCCTCAGATAAGCACCCTCAGAGTAAACAGCCTGGGCCAGGGCTCAAGGTCCAGGGTCTGCCCTGCTCCCTGGCCTGGCCAGCCCAGTAGTCGTTGTCCATGGCCTCCCTGGCAGGCCACCCTCCCTGGCTACTGGCCCGGGCCCACGCTGTTCCCTCTCAGAGCTGCTGTGTTCTGTCCCACCTCTGCTATGCTGTGCCGCCCGGTCCTTGTGGCAAATGTTTATCCCCGCCAAAGCCGTGCCCCCTCCTCCAGGTAGCCTCACCAGCCCCACCCTGCGGGTAACACCTGGGCTCTCTGTCTGCCTAGGGGGCCGGGTGCTAGAAGTGGGCTTCGGCATGGCCATCGCAGCCACAAAGGTGCAGGAGGCTCCCATCGAGGAGCACTGGATTATTGAGTGCAACGAGGGCGTCTTCCAGCGGCTCCAGGATTGGGCCCTGCAGCAGCCACACAAGGTGCCTTTCTCTGCCCTTGGCCCCTGTCTTCAGGGTGAAGGCCCTGCCCCCTCCCTCGTAACAGATGGAGTTCTGGGCCCCCTCTGACCTAGCCTTCTTTTTCTCCTCTGCCCCAAGGTGGTTCCCTTGAAAGGCCTGTGGGAGGAGGTGGCACCCACCCTGCCAGACAGTCACTTTGATGGTGAGGGGCTCTGGGAGCTGGGGGGTGTTGCTCTGCAGGGCCTGCCAGCCCCTCTGCCTGCTTTTGAAGCCTTGATGTTTCACTGGGGCATAGAGCCAAGAGGCAGGCACGGACGGATGCACGTCCAGGAGCCTGCATGCAGGTGCGCATATACCTCAAGGATGGAAGAGACATGATGCGTATAAGTGGCCATGGCACTTGGGGCCTCCCCAAGGCTCCCACTGGCAGCCCTGCCTGGTGAGGCTCCCTCCCCAACCATGTGACTTCCATCCTCCCACACAGGGATCCTGTACGATACATACCCGCTGTCGGAGGAGACCTGGCACACTCACCAGTTCAACTTCATTCGGGTAGGGCCACTGATGGTGGAATGTGGGCTACCAGCCACAGGATGGAGGGCAAGCCCTGTGGGGGGCACCTGCTGTCCATGCAGGGGTCACCTCTCCTTCCACCATTCCCCTGACCTGCCAGGAGGTGGGAGGTCCGCTGGGAACACCTCTGCCCACCCTCACATCCCTTCCTGACCACTGTTCACCCCCACCCCCACCCCCAGGACCATGCCTTCCGCCTGCTGAAGCCAGGGGGTGTCCTCACCTACTGTAACCTCACCTCCTGGGGAGAGCTAATGAAGACCAAGTATTCAGACATCACCACCATGTTTGAGGTGCCCCACCCCCCTCCCGGGAAGTGACTCTGGGTGGGGAGGCAGCTGTGATCTGGGGAGGGTCCCTGGCTTCCGCCAGCCCTACGGGCTGATCTCCTCGGTGGACTCAGTGCCCACCTGTACATCAGGAGAGGTCAGTCTCTCCATGCTGACATCTGGTGGCTCCCCGAGGCCCTGGGGATACAGGGATGCAGCCCAGAGTTCCCGCACCCCTCCCTCTGCCCTCTTGCACCCAGGCTTCTCTTTATTGATCTGGCCACCTTTGTCTCAGGCCTTTGCCCACTTGGTTTCCTCTATCTGCAAGGACGTACTAGGCGATACCCCCTAACAGCCTGGAAGTGGTGTTTGAACACCTGGAGACACCCACACCCAGGCCTCAGACCCCGCCTAGCCCCCAGGGTACCTGGCAGAGAGGCGGCTGCAGAGCGTCACCCCTGCTCGCCACTCCCCATGACGTGGCGCCTCCCTCTGGCCAGGAGACCCAGGTGCCGGCCCTGCTGGAGGCGGGCTTCCGGCGGGATAACATCCGCACACAGGTCATGGAGCTGGTCCCACCAGCCAACTGCCGCTACTACGCCTTCCCGCGGATGATCACGCCCCTGGTCACCAAGCACTGAGCCCAAGGGCCAGCTGCCCACGCCACCTGGGGGCCCTGGGTTTCGGGAACCCCTACCCCTACTCAGTACCTTTGTGACCGGAATTGAGGGCTCCAACCCTCAGCCCTGGTCCAGACCCACGCTAGCCTCCCTACCCCTCTCTGCCAGAGGACCTAGGGATGAAATAAACGCTAATGCTGGTCTGGCCCATCAGCAGTGGGACACAAGTGTGTGTTTGCTTTTACTTTTCCTGCCTCTCCAAAGAATGGTAAAAGGAAAAAATCTGCTACAAGGGCTTTTTGGAGCCGGTGGTCATTCCCCACTATTTTCCGATCTCCCGTCCCGCCCTCAGCAGACATTGACAATCAATCACCGATGGCCCCTCCCACCCGCCCGCTGGTGGGCACCTAGGGTCCTCAGAAGAGGCAAAACTAGGTCAGGGCCACAGAGGGTGGCAGCCCCAAGATCCAGCCCCTCTGCTCCCACCCAGTCAGGTTGCACCCCAACTCTACCGTCATCCTGTTTCCTCTCACTCGACGCCCTCCCAGGGCCTCAACTTGCCCCACACGAGAGCAAGGCTCCCCTCTCCGCCCCGCCCTCCCCAGCCCAGGCCCACAGAGCACGCTGGGCGGGAACGCAAGGAGGGTTGATCGGGTTTATTGACCGCCTCTTGGAGGGACGATGCTCAGGGCGGCCGGGCGCCAGCACTACCTGCGGTACCAGATCCGCAACCTCTTTTCCCGTTTGATCTTCTTCTGCAGCTGCAGAATGCCATACAGCAGGGCCTCGGCCGTAGGCGGGCAGCCTAGAGAGGAGCGGTGCAAGCGGTGCCTCAAGCTCCTGACCCCTCCAACCAATGCCGGTTGGGATGGGCTTGAGGGTGGGCAGGTGGGCGGGGCCACCCTCGGGGTCCGCCAGCCAGACGGAATGAACCCAGGACTGGACCTCCAGGCCAAGACGTGGGTGGGGGAAGGCCGGGAGGGCCCCGCCCAGGTGAGCTCTCCTGTCCACGTCCCTTACCCCCACGTGACCTGGCTCGGGACCCAGGAGACAAGTATGGGCAGCCTGCTGACACCCAGGCCACACTGCCCCGCCCCCCAGGACCCTTGCAAAGAGGTGGGGGCAGACTGGAGCAAGCTGAATCCGGGTGAAGTCAAAGACACACAGCTGAGGAGACCTTCCAGGGATAACGAGGGCAAAGGCTGAGGTGTCACTCTTCTGGGACCCTGGGTCTGCTCATGCTTCACAGGGTGAGCCCTCTCAGTGGGGGAAGAGGGGGTTCTGTGCGCCCAGAGGGGCTCACCTGGGACGTAGATGTCCACTGGAACGATGCGGTCGCAGCCCCGCACCACTGAGTAGGAGTAGTGGTAGTAGCCACCTCCGTTGGCACAGCTGGGGGTGGGGAGCGGGGCTGTGAGGGCCTTTCCCACCACCGTGGCCACCTCTCTCCCCTCTCCCAACCCCAACCCACACCTCTTCCATAGATATGATGGGTACACAATACTGTAAATGTGCCAAACCCCACTTTGAAAGGGTGAACTTTATAGTATGTGAATTTCACCTCCACCAAGAAATTAGATGACTACACAGCCTTTAACGGCGTGGAGAAATAGGAGCTGGCCAGATGGGGAGAAGGCTGCAGCCCCCCCAGAGCAGGACGTCCCTCCCATGGTCCTACCGCAGACACAGACAGGAACTGGACAGGCTGCTGGGGTGGGGGCGCGACTGTCACGGGCAGAAGGGGACATTCTGGATGACCCCAGTGAGAAGGCAGCACAGAAAGGAGACAGGAGAGAGGCCAGTGTGTCACTGGCGCGTCTGCCATCCGACCCTGCCCCACTGGGCACTCACCTCCCCATGGATACGACATAGCGGGGCTCCGGCATCTGGTCGTAGACCTGGAAGAGACAGGGGTCTGTGTGCAGCTCAAGGCTGGGGGGTGGGGGACAGGGAGTAAGGGTGAGCCTTGGGGCTGGGCCCACCTTGCGGAGCGCAGGGGCCATCTTGTTGGTGAGCGTCCCAGCCACAATCATCACGTCGGACTGGCGCGGGCTGGCACGGAAGACCACGCCAAAGCGGTCCATGTCATAGCGGGGTGCCGCCATGTGCATCATCTCCACGGCACAGCAGGCCAGGCCAAAGGTCATGGGCCACAGCGAGCTCTGCAGGGCAGGGTAGGTGGCCAGTGAGCAGACTGAGGGGCCCCCTGTGTTTAAAGAAACTGGGCAATTTCACAAAGGAAAATCCAGATGCCTAGCCTTTCTTCAAAGATGATCCCTTAGCCCACAGTGACTACATGACCTCCAGACCCCCAAGACATTCTGGATGCTGGTCACCAGCCTGAGCATGCTGCCCCAGTCCAGGACTGCCCGCCAGGAGGGCAAAGTGAGTTTGGCCAGTGGGTCCATGCTTCCCAGCAGCCACGTTACCAAAAAGAAAAACAGAAAAGCCCTAAAACCAACTGCAAATAGTTTTAATGATACAGTGCACACAACCACTGCTGCTGCTGCTAAGTCGCTTCAGTCATGCCTGACTCTGTGCGACCCCATAGACAGCAGCCCACCAGGCTCCACTGTCCCTGGGATTCTCCAGGCAAGAACACTGGAGTGGGTTGCCATTTCCTTCTCCAATGCATGAAACTGAAAAGTGAAAAGTGAAGTCGCTCAGTCGTGTCCGACTCTTAGCGGCCCCATGGACTGCAGCCTACCAGGCTCCTCCGTCCATGGGATTTTCCAGGCAAGAGTACTGGAGTCTCCCCTAAATCTGGCCTCCAACATGGCACATGCTGCTCTGGGTGCCCAGTGATCACTCCTGGCACAGATTTAGAGCCTGCAATTAAGCCCCTGCAGGGCCTTGTTCCCAACAGTGCCTGAACTCAAAGGGCCAACTCCTCCAGGAAGCCCTCCTGGACGCACCCTGACTTCCCTCCGACTTGTAGTGTCTGATTCTCACCACCCCCTGCCCCCCACCACCCCAGATGTTCTCTCTGCTTGTCTGTGTCCATCTGGGGATCTGGCCAAGGTCCCTGCTGCCCTGCAGATGTGCTAATTCAGGTGACAGGGCTTGGGCCATCCAGAGGGCAAGGGCAGCCCAACATGGCAGGGTACCCGAGCAGTGCCCACAGTGGCCGACTCCACAGTGCCTGGCCACAATGACATGGCCACCCTGGAGCTGCAGGTCTGGACGGGTGTTCACTGCATGGACACTGTACAGCACCATCAATGGGGGCCTGTTCCCCAGGGGGGCGCCCTAGGGGCACTGAAAGGAGCCCCTGTCCTAGGACAGAGGACATGTGTCTTAAGGAGACACAGATGAGCACGAGGATACCCAGACTGTCCCAAGGCCAACATGGGGGGTGAGTGGAAGTTAGGATACCTCCTGGGAAGGAGCTACTGTTTTCATGCCCATTTCCAGTTAAAAACATGGGCTTTACATTAAAAGAGAAAAGAGGAACAGAAGACAGAAGGACAGGAAGGAGGTGGGTCATTCTCTCTGGGAAGTGGCAGGAGGAAGGGCAGAGATCCTGAGAATCAGAGCCTCAGGTCTCCACACAGAGGAGCCTGGCCCACTCTGTGGCCACTTGGCAGCAGGGCCCTGAGGGACAGAGACAGGGAGGGGCTCACCCGGCGCGCCCAGTTGATGAGGTCGTCCAGCTTGGCCACCACATACTCGCCCCGGCTGCTGGGAAGTGCGGCAGGTTTGGGGACCACAGCTCTTGCCTGGGATACGGCGGGCTGAGTGCTGGGCATGGACACATGGCATGGGGAGGCGTCAGCCAGGCAGGCGTCCCCTCTGCCCCCACCTGCTGCCCAGGCCTGGGGCAGGACATGCCTTGCTACAGTCCCAGTGAGACCTTGTCCTCTCAGGGACTTGGTCTCCTTATCTGGAAAATGGGTTTGGCTGACACACTCTTGTCAGGAAGCTCCTGGTCTGGACATGTGCAGCCATCAGCCTGGATGTGCAGGAGGGGGCTGGGCAGGACTCTGAGGGCAAGGATCCCTGGTATTGCCCCACTGGGTGGTGGGAGGGCCCCAGGGTTGCCATGGGCCACTGCTGTGCCAGTGGGGGGGAGGGGGGTAGTGGCTGGGGGGATAGCTCCCAGAAAGGCTGGCCTTACCTGCTCGGGCTGTCAGCGGCCATGCTAGAATGGACCCCTCGCACCTGCAGAGCGGCACCCACGCCAGAGCTGTCAGGAGATGGATCACACATGACAGGGAGCCCAGGGTGCCTGCTGACAGGGTCACCCCGGGACCAGCGTGGGGGGACTGACCAGGAGCCAAATATAGCCCTCCACCTGTTTTTTGTAAATTGAGTTTTACTGACACACAGCCATGCCCATTCACTTTCTTGGTGGCTGTGGAGGTTTTTAAAGAGCCGAAAATGTCCACTATCTGGCCCTTTCCGGAAACAAATCTGCTGATCCCTGGTCTAGAGAGTGCCTGCTCTGCATCTGAAATTTTCCTTGTTTTCCCATTTTCCCTTTGCTTTGCATTATTTATTTTATTCCTAGGGGAAAAGCCTATCAAAATAAAATCAGCCCAAATCCACACCGTCCTCAGAGCCCCCAACTCCCCTCCATTAAGAAGACCCTCCCTGGGGTTTGGGGGAGAATGGATACATGTATATATATGACTGAGTCTCTTCACTGGAACTATCACAACATTGTTAATCAGCTGCAACCCAAAACAAAATGTTTTTGGTATTAAAAAAAAAAAAAAGACCCTCCCCTGAGATCTGCTGTGTCCCTGAAAGCTTGGGGCTGGGGCTGGATTTCTGGGCTTTGTCTGCACCAAGGGCCTAGCAGCCACCTGCATTCCCGTCCCAAGGAGGTTTGCACAGGGCTGCTGCCTCAGCAAATGCACCAGAAGCCTTCCAGTGCCAGGTAATGGCTGAGTTGAGGGCACGAGGGCAGGGAGACATGGGTCTGCAGGCCAGGCGACCCCCAACCTGGCGCTGCTGGAGGGCCCTCCCAAGTCTGAGGCACCCTAATGGCTCTGTCTAAGCCCCTCCCGGCCAGGGCCTCACTGCTGTGGGTAGAGGGACAGGATCAGAGCCCGAGGCAGGCACTCACCGCACAGCAAGGATAGGGTGGAGCAGGCGGAGAGCTGCAGAGAGAACCACAGGGTGGAGGCAGTGAGCTGAGGCAGCATCAGAGGCCACACTGG
The DNA here is from genome assembly GCF_003369695.1 of Bos indicus x Bos taurus. Classification (NCBI taxonomy): domain Eukaryota; kingdom Metazoa; phylum Chordata; class Mammalia; order Artiodactyla; family Bovidae; genus Bos; species Bos indicus x Bos taurus. Next base: position 66,982,794 of record NC_040082.1, read on the forward strand.
CTGGGAGTGTCCAGCCAGGCATTTGCCTGCCAGGACCTAGCACCCCCTCTCTCTCACCCTCAGTCTATCTAGACTCCATTTAACAAGTGTTTGGTACAGAGCGATCTTTCAGGGGACTTCCCTGGTGGTCGAGGGGTCAGGACTCCGTGCTTCCACTGCAAGGGGCCCGGGTATGATCCCTGGGCAGGGAACTAAGAGTCTGCAAGCTGTGAGGTATAGCACCCCCCCCCCCAAAAAAAGCCATCTTTCAGAATACGAAGCAGACACCAGACAGTGTCCAGTGTCATTCCTCTGTTTCCAATGACACAGTCCACACTGGAGGCCAGTGATCCTTTGCTCAGGCACATCAGTGTCCCACCTACCTCAGGGCCTTGCGCTTGCCATGCTCTCTGCCTGGAGCACTTGGCCCTTCTTGTGGGTTTCAGCTCAACTGCCTGGGTCTACACTAGCTTCCTAGGCCCTCCTGATCCTGCCACATCTGCATGTTCTTGTATGGTGCCTGCCTGCCTCAGATGCGATGGCCTCCCTGGCTTCCCTTAGTGTCTGTCATGGCCTTGACTCAGACTGACAGGTGTGTGTCAAATTAACATATCCATAAACTTCAGCGAGGCTCCAGGCCCTGGGCTGGGAGTTCCGGAGTCCCAGAGGCTGGGCAACTCCAGACTCCTGTGTAAGCTGCCTCTGTCTCAGCCTCAGCCCCCCAACCTGACCTTAGTTAGGGTTTGGGGTAAGCTCACAGCACAGTAAATGCCCTTCACCTTCAAGGTGAGGGAATTCCAACCTCTGGTCCAGACTTAGCAAGAGGCTGCTGGTAAGGATTCAGAAGGCCGGCGAACTTGCACGGAAAGGAAAAACACCCGTTTTATGGTCACCCACGTCTTACTAAAATTTTGGCCTTTCCTTAGTATAGCCCAAACTGCAGCAGTACTAGCAGGATGCAGGCATTTCACCAACAGAAATGACAGTGGTTTCTTAACTACGCCACAGGGACTGCTGCCAACCCTGTGTAAAGGAAGGTGCCCACTCCATTCCTTCAAGGACACAGCAGTTGGCAGACCCGCCACTAGACCCTGACATTCCAGGCATGACTAATGAAGCACCCGGACTGCGAACAGATCCCTGGTTCCCAGACACTATCTTGACAGCTGTCAGTATACCCACTTTTCTTTACAATCCTGGGAATCCATCCTAGGCGCTTAATCGCTAATCGGAGAAGGAAAGGGCCCTGGAGCAGCCAGGGTTAGGACGCCTGCTCAGCGGGTGACCGACCCCTTCCCAGGGTGGCAGGCTGCCCTGGGTCGCGTTCCAGCCCTGCCAGGCCGCGTGACCTCCAGGGGGTCCCAGCCTCTCTCTGGGCCTCACTTTTCTCCCTGTCAGGGCCGTACCCACCAGCGCCGCCTCTTCCCGGGAATTTCAGGGGCAGGATCCCGGGCCAAATGTGGGCCCCTTCTGCCCCCGCCTGGAATTCCTCCCAAAGATGGCAGCCTGCATCACCCTCGGCCTCCGCTTGCCCGAGCGGCTGAGGGTAAAGGCTCCCGGAGCGACCTAAACCCCGACCCCGCCGCCCCGGCCCGCTCACCCGCCAGCGCCGCCATCTTGGCCTCGGCCTTCAGACAACCTCTACGGTCCGTCCTCTGTAGCGCTCCGGATGCCCCGGGCCGTCGCCCAAAGCGGCTCGGCTGGTGAGGAAAAACCGGAACTCGAGTGGGGACGTTCCGCCTCTGTGGACGCCCCACCGCCGCGCGACTCCGACACCCCACGCGGAAATAGAACACAGAGGCGTGGGCGGAGAGCCTTGGCAAAAGGAAGAGGGTAGCCCACTCTCTTCTTACCCGGGTAAGCAAAAAGTGTAAGGCCCGTCCCTGGGTGGGCTCGAACCACCAACCTTTCGGTTAACAGCCGAACGCGCTAACCGATTGCGCCACAGAGACGGCGTTGCGGCTGAGTTGCAGGCGCGACCCTACGAGGCATGCGCGGCCCGCATGGGCGGCCCGAGCTACGTCTGCGTGCGAGCCGCACAGAGCGGGGCGGAGTCAGGACGCGAGGACGGCCCTTGCTATCCAGCCGAAATAGCTCAGTTGGGAGAGCGTTAGACTGAAGATCTAAAGGTCCCTGGTTCGATCCCGGGTTTCGGCAAAAGTTTTGGCGCTGCTAGCATCATCCTTCTCTTTGACTCAGAGCTGATACGTGGATGTTGACATTGGCTTATGCCAACGCGGGAGGGCTTGAATGGAAAAAGGCCTCAAACCCGCCTCGCCAATCCCCAAAACTGTGAATCCAGCCCCAAAGCACCGCCCTCTCCTACCTCGATTTTCAATGTATTTTAAGTAGGTAGGATTAGAACGAATGCTAATTGTAAAAAGAAACACTGCTAAACACCAAAAGCGGCAAAAGGGAGTTTGCAAAAACATCTTTGTCTCCGGTTTGTGTGTGTGTGTGTGTGTGTGTGTGTGTGTGTGTGTTTAAAGTTAAGTATTTATATTTGGCTTCATTGAGTCTGCTGCTGCACAGGCTTTTCTCTGTTTTCGCAGAGCGGGACAGTAGTTGTGTCGCAGGGGCTTCGTTGCTCCAACGCATGTGGGATCTTCCTGACTAGGGATCCAACCCGTGACTCCTGCATTAGCAGGCAGACTCTATCTGTGGACTGCCAGGAAAGTCCCTCCTATGTGGTTTAATTGTGACAATCCTGTGGGGCACCTGTTCTACCCATTTTACGTATAGGGAAACTGATTCTTAAACGGGGGAACTCAGGTGAGCAGCAGGGCTCCTCCTGGCGGGCGAGGACCAGCCCAGGGGTGTCGGGGAGCCTGGCGATAGAGGTCCGGGCAGGGGCAGGTGGGATCTGGCCGCCCTCACCATCCATCTCCAGCACATGCAGGAGTAAAGAGCAAGTGGGGCCGAGGGGAACCCTACAAGTCCTCAGTTCCCAAGACTGGCCAGGCTGTGGAGCTGGCTTTTTGTTTTAAAATTTTAAATAAATCCAAATAAGTTAATTAATTTAAAAAATGAAGACCCAGCACAGCCAAAACCAAATAAGTAAAAAAAAAAAAAAAAATTTACGGTGGTGGTGGGGGGCGGGAGGCTTCTCTGGTGGCTCATTGGTAAAGAATCTGTCAATGCAGTTGTTACGGGTTCAATCCCTGGTCCATGCAGATCCCACATGCCCTGGAGCAACTAAGCCCTTGTGCTACAGCTATTGAGCCTGTGTTCTAGCACCCGAGAGCCACAACTACTGACATAGGGGGCCCTAAAGCCTGTGCTCAGCAGCAAGAGAAGTCACTGCAGTGATAAGACCACATATTGCGATTAGAGTAGTCCCTGCTTCCGAAACTAGAGAAAAGCACACACAGCAAAGAAGACCCAGCACAGCCATAAATAAACTGTTGATTCAGAGAAAAGTTGTGAACATAGTACAGAGCTTGCTATGCTCAACACCCAGTGTCCCCTATTGCTAACATCTTACACTCACGTTCACGATTCAGGAACCAATGTGGATACATCGCCCTCACGTCACAGCTTTAAAGAGCTCGTTTTCTCCTCACGTCCTAGTCCTGTGAGCCAGGCACCTGGGAGCCGAGCCCCTAGCCCCACCCAAGCCTTCAGATGGTGCAGCCCCAGACGGAGATCTGAGACCACAGAGTGGCGCACAGGAGAATGTAGTTTCTGGACAGCAGGGGCCGGTTTCACTGCTGATGCAGGGCTGGACAACTCAGGCACTGGATGGGGAGGGAAGAGCCTGATCAGGAGCTTGGGGTGTCCTGGGAGAACCTTCAAACAGGCAACCCACCAGAAGCAGGTCTGATGGGGCAGGGAGTAAACAAGAGGGCAGGCAGGGAGGAGGGATGAAGAAGACAGGGAGGGGGGGTGGGGGTGGGGAGCAGGGCTAGAGGAGGAGCAGGGAGGAAGGCAGAGGGGCCAGAGGCAGAGGGAAGCTGCAGGGCGGGGAAGGAACGCGAGCAGGGGCTGGGGGAGGGGGTGCCCTGACAGGAAAGCCTGGAGGGAGAAGCCCCGCCTCAGAGTTGAGAGGCCATGACCACACTGCCCAGACATGCATAGCTGATTTGAGATTCTCAGCCTGCTCGCGTGTGCCAGGCATTCCTCGTTTTAATCAATTTCCCGAATGATGATGGGCTTAAAGAAGTGCCCAAGTAAACGCAGGGAACTCCTCCCCAGGAAGCAGTTTTGTTGAAATGTGCTGCTCCTTCCATTGGGGGTCTGATCACCCCCTCACGCCATCCGGGCTGGAGCCAGACAGGTGAAGCAAATGCAGCAAGAGCGTACTGATGAGCTCTGGGGTCTGGGTGGAAGGAGGGTCAGGGAGGGCAGACTGGGAGTGTGACCACGTGGGAGATGACCAGACCTGGGGGCAGCAAGGTGGCCGTGCAGAGGCGCAGGCAGCTTTTTCTAGCTGGCTGGAGCCCAGGACGGCTGAGGGGGGACCGCAGGTGACGGGGTGCAGGGAATCTGGGGCTTTGGAGGACAGGGATGCAGGAGGCCACAGGCCAGCTGGTGGGGGCCCCTGCCTGCACTCCTGTGCTGGGTGCTGTGCTGGGTATGTCTTCTTGATGCTTCAGAAGCAATCCGTGTGCTGACTTCCCCAGGGAGCTGGGGCCAGCTGGCAGGCCCTTCTGAACATCCCTCACCTGGTGAGCCAGTTGGGTCAGCTGGCTCCAGCTTCCTTACCGCTGCCTGATACCACCTGGGGGCATCAGCAGGTCCCACCCACCACCGCCTGCCCTGGTGGATGGACAAAGCTTGAAGACAGACATGCTCAGAATCCACAGAACACAAGACACAGTGAGAGCTGAGACACCGGGGGGGGGGGCAGAAGCCCCCAACACATCTGCTCAGCAGGGCACAGTGCATCTATAGACACCTGCTCTACTCGGCCTGGTGTGGGAACCCCCTCCCCAGCAGGGTTAAGGGCCTCCAGAAGCAGTTGTTGGGGACAATGTGGCTGCCTGAGTGCCTGTACATGGTGGGCTGCAGGCGGATCCCAGAAAAGAATAAGCAGGGCTGCAAAACGGCCTTTAATTCCAGTCTCAACAGTTCAGTTCCACAAGCAGACCTCAGAACAGATATATAAAAATACCCAACGGTAATGGAATAGTTCATGTGGTCCCCTGCCCCCAAGAGCGTACTGCTCTCCACCCGGACCTGTTTCAAGAAGGCTCATTGTCAAAGCACCTTCCAGAAGCGGGTGAGTCCTTCCACGTCAGCCCAGCCAGGACACCCCTGGGGTCTCCTTGGAGGGTGGCTCAGCCGGACCTCGGGCCAGCGGCTGCACCTCTGCTCAGGGTCATGCAAAACCAGCAGAGAGGTCACATGCCGGTTCCTGGTGCCTGCAGTGATGGCTATACCTCCTTCCTCCTGGACCACTCCACTCTGGTCAGGGCCCACTCCTTCACCCCTCCAACTCCCTAACCCCCACAAGAACCTCTCCCCACTGGCCAGGCTCAGACTTTGTGGTGCAGCCATCACAGTGGGGACCTGGCTGTCTCCTTCCACAAGCAGCTCCGTCAGCTTAGAATACATAATCTGTGGTGTATAGAATTTCTGTGACCGCACAGAGGACCCAGCCTTCAGGCAACTGTCTCCGAAGTGGGGGCCCCTAGCTTGGGACCCTCGGGCGGCAGGGGACCTATCCATGCTCTGGCTTTAAAACAAAGGGCTGGTTTCCGCAGGTGCCAGGCCACAACCCCACAGCCCAGGCCACATGCACAGTGACCCTGGCCAGGCTGGATGGGAGCAATGACCACTAGGGATTGTCACACCGGCCCAGGAGTGGGCTGGGTGGAGAAACCCACAGAGAGACCGAGGAGGAAGTGGCTGGAGAGGTTCAAGGTCTGCCTCTCCCCTGCCCGAGTGCCAGCAGAGGCAAGAGTGCGGACGGCAGCTGGTCTCTGGGCTGCCTCTCATAAACACCGGGTTTTCTCAAAAACACAGAACAGAGGCACAGCAAACTCAGGAGCCAGTGTGAGAGGAACCGCACAGAAGAGAGAAACAAATGGAAAAACACACTGTGCCGGGAGCAGCACACTCGTATGTCTTTAAAACTCCTGTTGAATGTCAGATACAATGCTTTTTAACATAAAAAACAAATGTGCACCTTCTATGAACCTACACAGTACAGTCACAGGTAATGATGTGAAATTTAAAAAAAAATAAAATAAAAAATAAAGTGTTTCTTTTCTTTAAAAGCCTGTTCTGTTGGGAAGTATACCTTCCACAAGAGCCAGGAAAACAGAACCCACAGACAGAAGGAGGCAAACGGCCTGCCCGGCCCCCAGAGCGCAGGCATGGAGCACTGCCACCGCCTGCTTCAGCATCGCCGATTCCGTTCTTCTAGGAGCTGGTTATCAAATATTTCTTTTTCCCTGCAAAAACAAAAGGAGATCACCTCATTTTACTCAGTAATTTTGTTTTAATAAACGTCAACAATCTTCCAAGGCAACAGAAATAAAAGCAGAAATAAACAAATGGGACCTAATCAAACTTACAGGCTTTTGCAAGGCAAAGGAAACCATCAGCTTACAGACTTGGAGAAAATATTTGCACGTGATGTGACTGCCAAGGGCTTAATCTTCAAAATATACAAACAGATCGTACCACTCCATAACCAAAAAACATACAAACAACCCATACCACTCCAAAACCAGAAGACAAATGATGCAATTGAAAAATGGAGAGGACTTATATAGACATTTCTCCAAAGAAGACAGATGGCCAAAAGGCAGATGAAAAGATGCTCAACATCACTCATTATAGAGAAATGCAAATCAAAACTACAATAAGGTCTCACTTCACACTGGTCAGAATGGCCACTGTTAAAAAGTCTACAAATAACAGATGCTGGAGACAGTGTGGAGAAAAGGGAACCTTCCACTGTTTGTGGGAATGTAAATTGGTACAGCCACTGTGGAGAACAGGATGGAGGCTCCCCTCAAAATTATTAAAAATAGAGTTGCCGTATGATCCAGCAGTCCCACTCTTGGACAAATATCCAGATAAAACTGTAGTTCAAAAGATAATGCACCCCAATGTTCATAGCAGCACTACTGACAGCAGCTAACGCATGAAAGCAACTCAAATGTCCATCAACAGATGACTGGATAAAGATGTATACACATACACGATGGACTACTACTCAGCCATGAAAAAGAATAAAATAATGTCATTTGTAGCAACATGGATGCAACTAGAGATTATTACACTAAGTGAAATATTTGTAGTTTTTTTTTTGCCACACAGCATGCTGTGCCAGATCTTAGTTGCCAGCTACAGATGGAACCTGATCCCAGTAGAGAGAATGTGGTGTCCCAACCACCCAGGAAATTTCCATGCTAAATGAAGTAAATCAGATGGAGAAAAACAAATACTGTGTGATATCACTTTATATGTGGAATCTAAAATATGACACAAAAGAACTTCTTTACAAAACACAGACTTCACAGACATAACTTATTGTCATCACAGGGGAAGGGTTAGGGGAAGGATCAATCAGGAGTTTAACAGATGCAGACTGCTATGTATAAAATAAATGTCAAAGATTAACTATAAAGCACAGGGAACTACACTCAATATCTTCTAACAAACTGTAGTGAAAAGAACCTGAAAAAAAAAAAAGATATATACACAAACATACATATATACTGAATTACTGTTTCCCTGAAAATAATGTAACGTTATAAATCAACTACATGTCTATTAAAAACGAACAACCTCCGTCATCCCTTAAACAAGAAGTGAGTGTTCAGTGGGGACACGGTTTCATAGTGTCCTGGAGATGGCGCGGATGCTACACAATATGAATGAGCTTAATACCACTACGATGTATGTTTAAAAGTAGGGAACGTGGTGAATATTATGTATATTTCACCACAATGGAAAAAAAATAAACTACAAAGAAAGAAGATGAAGTATCAAGTCGGCCTTAAGTGACTATCTATTATCAGGTAGGTGAGTGGCCGCTCCTCTCAGGCTAAACAAGAAACGTGACCCTGAAGGGGATGCCCTTGAGGGAAATGGGACACGGCAGCCTAAGGACCCCACAAGGAGACCTGACCTTGTCTCTGTGTGAAGGTTCAATGACCTGTGTATAAGAACTAAACGCAACTATGGTGTGAGAAGATGGGGGAGGTGGGTACATTGGGATGGACCTGCTGGACAACTAAAACCCAGCCCAATGGAACCCTGGCCGCCCAGGCTCAGCCGCTTGGACTGTGTCCCCAAGGCAGCACACAGTGACTTGTGCAGCACACAGCACCCCCCACCCCGCCGCCTGAGACAGGACACCCTCTGACTGGCGCCTGAGCTTGAGGGAGGCACTGGATGGTGAGGGGCCACTTGGACCTCGGTCTCCGAGAGCACCTGCTCTCTATGCGGTTACATGGATGGCCAGCTGACCACTGAGACCAGGGACAGACTCCATTGTGAGTGCCTGCTCGGCCCTGGCCCAAGACCCTAGTTGAGTCTTCAGCCTGTCAGGGCCACGCGGCCGGCCTGCTCCCAGCCAGCCTGGCAGCAGGCCCAGAGCCGGGATTAGGGGCTGGGAGGCCAGCCTGGGGCGGCTCACCATGGATGTAGAGGAACATCTTGATCACTGCATTCTTCCTGCCAGCCAGGGATGGCAGGCGGCAGCTGCCGCTTAATCTCAAGGTTTCCTCAAACAGCCATGGCAGCGAGGTGACAGGGGAGGACAAGGGGGAGGTGGACGTCAGCCCTGAGGATCAGTTCAGATGAGGTGGGAGCAGCTCTGCCCACTCAGACCAGCGGCCCAAAGGCCCAGCCACCGGCATGCAGAGACAGAGCCCTCGGGACACAGTGTGTGGCCCACCCACCGGGAGCTCAGCGCCGGTCCTCGGATGTACTTCTCCTCGGCCGTCTTGTAGTCCACTGCATCTACTGCTGAGATCGCGCAGATGATGGCCTGCAAAGAGGCAGCACGGGTCAGGCTTGGGCCGTGTGTGGCCACTCACACCAGGCTTGGAGAAGACCACAAAGGTGGACAGTCCAGTCGCCAGGGCCCTCCCAGCACCGGACTCACACATGCACACCATCTGCGAAATCTCTGCTCCCAGTGAAATCGTCAAGATGAGAGTTCATGGCACTCAAAGCAGAGAAAGGCAGGACCCAGGATGTCCCTGGCGCCAAGTGGCTAGGACTTGGTGCTCTCACTGCCAAGGCCAGGTTCAATCCCTGGTCAGGAACTAAGATTCCATAAGCAAGATAAGCAGCGCCCTCCCCCACCTCCAAAAAAGGCAGGCCGCCAAACAAAAAGCAGCTGTAAAAATCTGAGTGAACCAAAACAAACAAAAAACACAAAGTGGTAAACTGAATACACATTAGATGTCTGGTATCACAGGATCACTGTTAGTTACTCCAGATGAAAGTGTATTGCAGTCACTTCAAAATTCTTACAAAGTCCTTCTCGTTCCAACCAGGGATCCCTCACCTGGGCACGGCTGACATGGGGCCGTCCTGGGCTGTAGAGGGTAGAGCAGCGTCCTGTTCTATGCCAGAAGCATCCGACTTGTGACAACCTCAGAAACCCTCAGTGTCCCCAGGGGGCAGGGTCACCCTTCCTACACTCACATTACAGTGTGTCCAGAAGAAGGGGCTGGAGGAGCATATGGAGCAAGGCCACTGCTGCAGATGGGAATGGACACATGAGGGTTCACAGAGTTGCTTTATTTTTTAACGTACTTGAAATTCTCTGCGGTTACAAAGCTCAGTGTTCCTGAGCCTTCTGGCAGTCCCACACGTTCTGTTCCCATCCGCAGTGCCCTCTCTGAACTGAGGCTCAGGTGGCACCAGGTTCAGGGAAGAGGATGGAAAACGACACCTGGCCCCTCCACCTCGCTGCACGCCCTGGGAGACCTTCCCCCCCCACACACACCCTGCACGTGGAGGACCCACTGACCACTCACCTCAGGCAGTAACACGTCCAGGATGAAACGGATGCCGTCTCCGTGCCCACGTGCCAGCAGCTGGCAGCCTGCCTGCTTGTACACACCCTGCAGGTACTTGACCACCAGGTCCAGCTGCTCCTCGTCCTCCAGGTAGGTCTCCACACAGGTCATGTACTGGCCAGAGCTCAAGAAGGTCTTCAGCCACCGGGATGGCTTTCTGTTCCTCAGGATGGCCCGCAGGTGGCTCTCGGCGCCCCGTGCCTTCACAATGTACTCCACCAGCTTCTGGTTGGCCCGATCCCGGGCGGCCCGCGAGCGGTCGGGCAGCACCTTCCTGTAGGCTGGCCTCCTGCCCTGTGGGCTCCCAGCCACAGGCTCCTCGGGATCTCCCCCACTCAGCTGGGGGAACCTCGTCCCCTGGACGTCCTGCTGGATGGACTTGCGGACAGGGGAGCCTGTGAAGGAAGCAGAAAACTTCCCCTAACTGGGCGCCCTCAGCAACCATGTGGGAAGGGGCCAGGACACCCCATCTGGGCAGGAACCCCCACAGGACCCTCACCGCCCTTCCCAGCTCTGCCCCCTACTGCCCACCCCACAGAACCAAAATCAGCTCATCTGCACTGCTCCATAAGGACCAGTGCCACTGAAAATGCCCAGGACGAGGCAGAGGGGATGAGCCACCCAGATGCCCCAGCTCTGCACACTTGGCGAGTGGCTACAAGTACAGACGGTAGGTGGGGGCCCCTCAGCAGGGGGATCCGTGGGGCCTGGAGACTCGGGGGCGGCTGCACGGTCAGCCTCAGGCTCGAGACGCGCTGCCCACTGCACAGCCCATCCAGATATCAGACAGAGAAACTGCCGCTTCTCGATGGCTAGGAAGCAAATCCTGCTTTGAAGGAGTTGGTGACTTACTTATGTCAGCCGCATAGTATTCCAGGAAAGAGCCGGCGAAGGAGCCACAGCCTGCAGGGCAGGAGGGGTGCTGGTTACACAGGACTGACGGTACCAAGCTGCCTGCCGGGTGTACACCTCGACTGCGATCAGGAACTGGCAGAGCACCCTACCCCGCCCCGGGCAGTGAGCCCCTGTGGATGGAAACCACCTGCATGCAAAGGAAACTGTCCTGTTTGGAGCCAGGATGGAGAGGAGAAGCCCACCTGAGGGCCAGGCTGTGCTCACCCTGGGGACATGAAGGGAAGCCCACATCACTGCCCCAGCCCCACGCACCGAGCCGGACCCTGTAGTCAGTGATGAGGGAGACACACCAGCCGATGGCCTGGGCGAAGTCCTCCTTTGCCTCGTCCTGCAATGAGACCCGGACGGCGGTTGTCAGCAGGAGGCCGCAGGCAGCGCCTCCCTCATCCTGTGTCCTCAGTCCCTCGGCCAGGAAGGAACCTGAGCAGGGCTTCCGAGGCACGTCTGAGGCCGAGGCTGCTCAGAAAATGGTCACTCATGGGCCGAGCCCTCAGGGCCAAGAGAGAAGCACAGACCTGAGAACAGGAACGGAGAGACCCCACCCCACTGCAGCCGATGGGCCAGCAGAAGGAGAGGACATAGGGTGTGTGAGACTAAGCCCACAGGAGAAGCCTCTGCGCCTGCGACTCCAAACAAACACTCCTCCCAGAGTGTTGGTGGGAGGAGGGTGCTGCCCCCAGGGTGGGACACCCCTGAGCTGGGAGGACCAGCGAGACCAGCCCAAGACCCACAGGTGTCTGATGGGAGCAGGCAGGAAACTTAGGGTGAGGAGAGTGCTTGGGCCGTGGCCAGGCTCGCTGACAGGCACTTGGGACAACTGGGGTCTGGCCCCAGGACAGACAGCCACTCCCACAGCCCATTTCCAGGAAATAGGAGAATAGCGAGGGATGCCCAGATATCAGGTCATTTATGGACAACATGCCATCTCTGCAAACCTAGGCATCCCCCTGGTATTTAATGCACATGATCTCAACCTCAATTCCTGCTCTCCTCCTGCCCCCCACCATCATTCCTGAAAGCCCAAGGATGCCACATAGGTGCCGGCCTTCCAAACAGCCCCCACATACCCTAGGCCCTAGCTCACTGTCCACGTCCAAGACGCTGCTTCCCAAGCAGGGAAGCCTCATCCCATACAGAGCCTGAACCCTCTGACTGGGCCAAGCAGACGCTGGCATCAAGGTGGAGCTGACACAAAGCACTATCTCAAATTAGACACAGTGCTCTGCCTGCACCAGCTCCCAGGGCGCAGACAGGCGGGTCACAGGGCCATGAGGCGGCCTCCCTGAGGAGCGCAGTCCACAGAATCACAACCCCATCTGGGGGCAGCTCAGGGCCCTTGGCCTCAGCCTGAGCCCTACCACCTCCCCTCCAGGGGGCACCCTGTCCACTACCAAACAGCCACCCTGCACAGGGTCAGGGGGAATGGTGGGCAGCCTCCCTGGAGGCTGAGACTCTAGGGTGATGACCTCCAGCAGAGGAGGCGGGGCCGAGTGCCACTCCTGCGATGGCCAGTGTCTGAAAGTACACATCGGGGCAGGGGACAGGGTTACCAACCACCAAGCCAGCAGCTCAGAGAAGCATAAGGAATCACCCACTCACCAAAAGCGCCTGCTTCTCTTTGCAGTCAAAGTGCTTCAGTCGTCGGAGCAACACTGAGATACTAGGAGCAGAAAGCAGAGATTAATGGGACTGGTGCCATCTCATGACCCAAAAGCAGCCCTCCTCTGGGAGAGCCCCACTCATGGGGGAGGAGGCCCCAGGGAGCCAGGTGTACCTCCAGGGGTCCCTAGGCACCCCCTCCTTGGCAGTGGGGTGTTTCTAAGACTGGCTCTGGGCAGACGGTGCTTCTGTCCCACGATAAAGGTCTGTGGGGATTACCAAATGGTCACCTGGCAGGGGGTTGCTCACAGGCCTTCAGGGAGTGAACTGTGCTGTGGTTTGTGGGGGCCAATGGCCATCCAGCAGGGCTGATTCTGGAAGCCGACAAGCAGTCTGGAAAACCCAACTGTCTGGCCAGGTGTCTCAATACAGCCTTTGTGGGGGTGCTCCATCAGGGGTCAACCTCAGGGCCCCCCCACCTAGAGCACTGGGCAGAGCAGATAACGGTGCTTTACCCTCTCCCTCTGGGGTTCATGTTCCCTTCAATGAAGAGCACGCTCGCCTTCTTATCTCTCCGCCTGACGCTCTTGACCTGTAGGCAGACCCAAGAACACAAGGTGTCCAGCACCCAGGACCCAGGAGGCTGTGTTTGTGTTTTCAACACTTTCGTGGTGTCACCTTGTCAAGTGTGTGACAAGAAAGGTGGCTGGCCCGGGGTGACCAGGGCACAGCTGACACGAGGAAATGCTCAGCAAGCACTACCCGGCTCCCAGCACTGTTACAGCTGAGCAGAAGTGGGTGGGGTGGGTTCTGGTCAGTTTTATAAAAGAGGAACCAGCCGCTGTGAGTGCCCTTCCTCCCGCTGAGTCTTTTCAGGCTCAGGGCACGTTCCTCCTCATTCTGGGGGACAAGTAAAGCGAGCTTGGGGAGGTCCACAGCCAGGGGGTGGCTGGCCTGACTACCCCATTTCCTGTACTCACTGGGAATTTACAGTGCTGGCCCCAGTTAACCAAAAGCTCCCCTGGGAACTGGTAAACAGGGAGGGGCACGGAGAAGGCTGCCAACCACAGGGGGACATGGTGCCTCCGGCAAGCAAGCGCTAGAGGAAGGGAAGGAGCCCCGACGGTCAGGTCCCAACTGCCGAGGAGCTGCAGGGGAGCCAGGTTCACCTACATGGCCAAGCTTTTTCCACAGACACCATGCAGGTTTAATCCTGTCCTTCCCAAGACTGCCAGTCACGTGCCTGGAGGCCATGCTGACTGCGTGAGCCGAGACTCACTACAGCAAAGAAAGCTGCTCCACAGGGCAGAGACCTTCCAATTCACTGCCTCTTCCCCAAATTAAAGACCTATAGCTAGAACCCTGAGAATCCTGTCCCTGCTGGAAGAGGACACAGGATAAATTCAGGCGAAAATAGAAGGGGCAAAGGCAGGTGGGTGGTGCCCTGGCTCAAAAATTCTCCACCTGACCCACTGTGTGCACCCTTCAGGCACTTGGAGGAGGTACGACCATGTTTAAGGGTGTCCACCCCACTGAGGGTACAGCCAAAACCTCAAACACCTGCGATTACATACGTGGTAGACCTACACCCTAACCTACAAACCAAAAAACTCAAATGTACAAAATTTAAAATGAGCAAATACTGGGCATTTTTTCAGAGTTGGCCTTTCTAAAGCTGCTTGGTGAAAACCTAACCTACGAGGTTCATTCTCAGCAGTGCCGGGAGGCTGAGACCCCTTGCTTAGGTGAACTTGTCTCTACATTGTTGCTCACGGACCCACCGTTTCACCAGCAACAACAGTGAAAACCCTGTCCGGGCCCAGTGTCTAGAATGGGGCACCCTGGGCTGCACACTAGGGAACCAACTGACCGAGCGGGAAGCAGAGAGGTGTTCTTACCACGGCCGGCCAGAAGGGGTATTTTTGGTATTTATGCCAGACTAGCATCCCTACTTCAAATGAACGTGGTTCTAGAATTTAAAGGAAAGAAAAAAGCAAAAAAGAGACATGTTAGATCCATATTGAGCACCAGACAAAGCTGCTTGAGAAAACACAACCACAGAAATGCTGCTCAAGCCCAGTGTTAACGTGGTGCCTGGGACAGACCCAAGAGTTGGGAAGGCAGGGTGCACTCCTGACCCTGGAACCTAGGTGCTGGCCACCAGCAGCTGGGGTGCGCATGGATTTCCTGGTGGGGACCACGCGTGTACCAGCAGGGGCGCAGTGCCACCTCTGCCACTTTTCTGAGTCTCAGATTACTCCAGGGCAAAGCACTTTTTAAACGTAGCACATAAACAGAAAGGAGACCGTGGCACACAGTGAGGACCCCACACGGGGAGTAAATTTCTGAGAAGCTCATCTGAGAAACTGGGGGCTTTAAAAAGTGGGGGGGGGAGAAGAACTATTTAAATAATCATAAGGTAACTACAAATGATTTCTGAATAAAATTTAACTATATTCGCAACCAAAAAAAAAACAAAACCCAGAACAAGTAAATAACTCAACGTTAAAAAACCAGGTAACAAAAGCAAGCAGGGAACAGAGGCTGCTCGAAGACCCCAGAGTGAGGCTCATGGCCGAGCTGCAGCATATGACAATAGGAAGAGCTTTGAGGGACAGGGGGCCGTGATGGAGGAAGGAGACACACCTGGGGCACAAGTGGAGAGCTGGTCACCCTCGGGAGGAGCACAGGGCCACCCAGGACAACAGTCACAGGTGCAGTCAAGCCAAACACCAGCAACCAAAACCCATGGAAGACAAAAGCAGGAGAAAGGAGCTAACTCTAGGGCCTCCGGGGGCTGAGTGACCCCTCCAGGTGGACAGAAACGCCCTCTGCAGGAAGGTACGGGGCCCCTTTTTGTGCCTGCGGGAACTGATACCAGTGATGCCCCAGGAGCCCACACTGCAGGCCCCCAGGCTGGATGCATCTAGACCCCCAACAGCAGGGTAGGGCTTGGTGAGTGACCCACACCCCCACCGTCCCTCCCAGTAAAGGATGACCAGCCACCATAAGAACAATCGGAAGAGCCCATGGGAAATACCCAAGAAAGCAGATCAGCCTTCCAGCCAGGCAGGAAGGGCCCCCAGACCACCCCGTGCAGCTCTAGCCACAGTCTCTGAATGCACAAATATCTCAGGCTAAAAAGATTAAAAACAAAACAAAACTAGACTACGTTAAGATGAATGGTTAATGGGTGAGTGGAAAACTGAAGCCAGTCCTCAACTGTTTAGTTCAAGGCAACTAACTTTCCCATGGCTGGCTTGGATGCTTGGGCCTGTGTCCGATCCCTGCCCGGGAGGACAGGGCAGTTGACCTGTGCACTGCTCAGCGCCGGGGCGGGGGGCCTGCGTACACCTGGGAGGGGCGCCCACCCTGCTGTGGGGACACTGTTTGGGAGGGCTGAGAGGCAGCGCCAGGCCACACCCAACGGTGGTGACAGAGCCCATCTGTTCACTTGGCCGCCCTCCGCCATTCCCTCCAAATGGCGTCCTGGGAGCCTCCCCCAACCCCCGGCATGTGTTTGTCCTTGAGAGAGGGGAGCCAGGGCTCCCTCTCTGTGAGGTCTGGGTTCAGGACAAAAGCCAAACAGCGAAGACACCTTCCCCAGGACAGGGGATGTCAGGGACCTTACCCCAGGAAGGTGCCAGTCACTCACCGTGATATAGCAGGATTCTCGGGGGCTCCTCGTCATCCTCGTCCTCCTCCAGGAGAGAGTTCACAGCGCTCGGCTCCATAAACTCTTCAGACAATGGTCGGGCTGCCAACAAGGATAGATCAGACCTTACTAGTCACAATACTGGGGACTTACCCAGGGAACACCACCCCCTGATCCCTGAACATCAGCTCAGAGAGCAAAGCCACCACAACGTGGACTTGCCCTCAGCCTCACTCGGTGAAAGCATGTTCAACAGAGGAGACAGGGCAGGAGTGGCCGCAAGTGCGAGGAGGGCAGATGAATGAACCAGGGGCCTGTCCCTCCTAGGGTACACTCGGCCACATGGGGAGGATGCGGATCTGGGGCTGGCCCCTTCAAAGTAGTAGTCCCTGCTTCACTGCCACTGCTGGGGAGGGGGCCCCTTGAAAGGGGAAGAAGAAAGGCAGACACCCGGAGCGAGTGTGGGCAGGCAGAGCGCGGTACCTAGCCATGCAGAAATGAAGATCTCCAAATTAGCATTTCAAAACTAAGTGGGATGCTACAGCATCCCAACAGAGAAAACCATAGCGCATGGCTGCAGCCACACAAAAACTCATGCACGCGGGAATCCTGAAAAAGTCAGGGGCCTTTTAAGTGAGTTAATCACTTCTGAGATTCCTGCCAGTTTAACAGGAGTGCATTAGGGCTTCTGCAATGGGAGGAGAAAGGAGTTAATCCTCCGGGAGCAGACACGGCGGTAACGCGGCCACCGTGTGCCCCTCCAGTCCCTCCGCCGCCAAATAAAAATAAAAACACAAGTATGGGAGGCAGTTGAAGTGCTTAGAGCATGGTGGAGAGATAGAGAGAGAGGCCCCAGGAAACTTCTACTCAGGATCTGTTCTGGTAATGATCTCATTAAGATCTGGGGCCTGGCTCTAGATCGGCCACAGGAGAACCCACTGCCAACCTCTCCCAACTCACCCTCTTGGGGCCTTTACCTTCCTCCAGTGGCCGGGTGTCTGCTGCCTCCTCTGCAGGGCCGAGCTGAGCAGGGCTGTGGGGACTCATGTGAGCCCTCGGCCTCTGGCCACTGTCCAGGCCCAGGTGCTCTGCGGGACAGCCATCCAGGGGACTCAGGTCCCTGCCTCCGGGAGGCGAGCACAGGGCTGCCGGGCCGGCCCCTGTCTCACCATCTTCCTGGCCGGCTCCCTCTGAGGATGGAGCCACTCTCTGACCCGAGTGGGGTCCCTGTGCCGGGTTCCTCCCTTGTTTACCGAGAGGTGTCATCCAGTCTGCCTGCTGTTTTCTGGATGCCTCCCTGTCCTGAGCGCCACCGCTGGCTGAACACATAGCCGGGGCATCCAGGCCTCCGCTTCTCTTGAGCCCCTCCTTGTGGTCCACTCCGTACTCCAGATCCTCCTCACCAGCTGGCAGGCCGGACAGCCTCTGGGACATGCGTTCCCTCCTTGTTGGCCCCGGACTGCCCACCGTGTCTTCAAGGAATGATGGGGAAAGGCTAGGTTTGGGGGGCCAGGAGGCTGGTTCCATGGGCTTCACTCTTGGAGGCCGAGGGGTCGTTCCTTCCCTGGAAGAGCTCCCTTGTCTTTCGTTCAAGACATCCAGAGCCACGCGGAGTGACCGCCGGTAGGTCAGCTCCTCCAGGGGCGCAGCAGGAGTCCCGTCCTGTGAGGCTGTGGGACAGAGGAAGAGAACAAAACCTGGTGCTGAGTGGGCCCCAGGCTCCAGCACCCAGAAACACCGTGCCAGCTCTGGTGTGTCGCCAAAGCTGGTCCTCACACCTGAAGAGGGGGTGATGCTTCTCACCGGCATATTCCCCAGAACCATGGACTTGGGCATCAAACCACAGCTGTTCGTTCAGGGCTGCAAGGCTTCCTTTCCCCAGAAAGCACGCTGACTGAGCCTGCCCTGCCTGGGCTGGTATACTCCTCTAGATTTCAAAACAATACTGCCCACAAAATGTATTCAGATATTTCTCAAATCGTCTCTCAGCCTTACAATTTCAATTCAATCACGGTCAATAAATAAAGGACACTGCTGGCAGGGTATTTTCGGGTAGGGGCGGCGGGGGTGGGGGTGGGTAAGAACAGCTGCCTAAAAGGCTCTTTGTGGGCCAGCAAATTGTCCACACTTCCCTGCAAGGGCGTTTCAAAGCCAGTGGACGGCATCGCAGGTGCAAAGATTCCGGCCTGACCTCCCCACCACCACAGTTTATTCATTCATTCCCATGCGCGGCTCTGGCACCCTTTATTTGAACAAGATGACGGACGCAATATCAGAACTCAGCAGGCATAAATAACACCTCCTTCGGCACAGGACTCTGCCCTGTTTAATATTAAAGGCGCCCATAAACACCAGCCCCCCAACACGATCTGCACGAACAATCAGGGCGGCTGAGAGGTGGTGGTGGATGCTGCCTGAGCTGGGCACCCCGCTCTGAGCCAAAGCCATTCCCTGAAAATGCAGGAAAACAGACCCTATTTCCCAGTCGCCGCTGGGAGATCCTGGGCAATCTTTTCACAAGACAGAAAATTCTCTGCATGTGGAATAAGCTCTTAGGTAGGCACCCAGTGGGTCTGGGAGTGGGCAGTGCACCAGGGGTTAAGCTCAGCCAGACTCCAGCCAGGTCTGTCTCACCTATGACACTGACCCTTGAGGGGATGGGAGTCAGGGCTCCACTACCAGCCTGCCTCGCCCTGCCCTTGCCCTTGGCCCCCACAGCCCTGCAGACACCAATGGCCAAAAGGCTGATGGCAGTGACACCATTTTTTTCTCCCCTAGGCTTGGGCGATAAAATGTAAATATACACCCAACTGCTTCTTAAACCTTGGACGGAGGCCAGACCAGCAACAGAATCGTTTTACAGTCTTACTACAGATAAGTGGAAAAAAAAAAAACCCCACACAGAAAGAGAAGCCTCTTGCCCTTTCTTGGGGGAGGCGCACCCCTTCTGAGTGCACTGCAGGCTGTGGACGGAGCCAGCGGGCCCTGATGCTGCTGTCACTGGCCATCCGGGGGCGGGGGGGCGGGGGCGTGGGCCAAGGACAGGACGGGCTCAAGAAGCAGATTCTAGAAGGTTAGAGACAGCAGCTCCTCTAGTTCAGGGAAATCACGTTTCCTTGAAGGAAGGGGAGAGACAGGGAACGGGGTCACTCTGCATCCAGAAGGCCAAGTCTGTTTTCTCCCAGAACACCCTGTGCTCTTGCCAGACCTCACTGGGACGGAAAAACATGCTCTCACCTAATGAGGAGGCGATGTCTTCGATGTGCACCTTTCTCAGGACCTTGGCTTCCGCGCTCTTCACCTTAATCCTGCGGGGACAGGGACGCCCATTATGCGCCACCAGCAATGCCACCGAAACCTTCGCAAACATATTTTGCTTTAGATGACAAAAGAATCAGATTCGTTTTCTTCTTTCGCACCCTTCCACTCAAACCAGGAGTCACTGCCAACCAGGAATTCAAGCGCCTGAGGTTAGAGGCAGCGAGGACCCTTGTGAATGTGGCTTTTTTTTTTTTTTTTCCTTTCCCCTTTTAAGACAGAAAAAGGCTGGTTGGATTTAAGAGTAAAAATGAATTCAAATTGTGACTTTTATGAGGTACATCCCACTTTCAACTGCACAAATAACTCCTTTGTTAGATTTCCAGAGTGGATGATAATGTCACTAAAAGCTGTTTACAGCCCAGCAGGTGTGTTTTAGTTTAAAAGGATGCGCTTCCCTTTTAAACTCGAGTATTCAATTACTTTCCCAGCCTCAGGGAAAGTGTGAGCTGCGGACTAAGCAGGCTTAGGATCGGCTCTAAAGAAAGAAGGGTCGAAGGATGGGGACCCGGAGATGCAGGAGCAGGGGCTGATCCTGTTTCATTTTCTACTTAGAATCAGGAATTCGCCCATCAGAAATGCGCAACCTGGGCCATTTTAATCGTCCCCAGTCATCTGTGTCCTTCCACCATGGGATGTAACATGGTACCCTGCGCCCTCCATGCATCTGCCTTCTGAATGCTAAACAACAGTTTCTTATTACAAGCACAGGCTCAAACATCAAATATCCCAGAACGCAGGGGGCTGACACACGTTTCTGAAAGTCACACAAACCTATCTGTAGGAAAGAAACAGGCCTACCTGAACCCCAACGAGAGTCTACCAGCATATAATTTACACCCATCCCATTTTTGTACTGATCTCTCTGGATATCAATACCACATAGAGATTCTTCAATTTCCAAACATACATAAAATAAAATTGGTTGTTTTCCTCTTCGGGTTACTGTGACCACATTGATAAACAAAGAAGTGAGAAGACTTAAGAGCAGACTTCACTTTTTTTTGGCGGGGGGGGTGGGGTATCACAAATCCCATGCAGGAGGACTACAAAAACACAACACTTAACTTTTTGTCTAAGGAGAGTATCTGAACGTTTAGAAAATATCCTTTTTTCCTCTTATTTTTGGCTGACTTTTCAGTTCCAGCCAGGACCTACATTAAAAAAAAAAAAACACAACCTTGTTACAAGCCAAAAAACACAGCTGACCCTGACAAGCAGTAGCGACATATAAACACAAATGCAGTGCATGATTCTTAAAGAATATAAGATAGGACTGCAGACACAGGGAAACTGAGGCACAAAGGGACAGCAGCAGACCGAGACCAAAAGCAGGGTCTTGCCTCAGGATTTGGCCCTCTTCCCACCACACTGCTGGAAAGCGTCCCCAAGACAGTCCTGTTATTTACTATCAGGGCTGCTTGCCAAAAATTTCCTTGAGTTACAGCCTTACATGCCTTTTTATAGCTGACACTGCTAAATTCTTTTTTTTTTTAAAGCGTGAGGGAAAAAAAAAAAAAAAAGACACTTCCAGAAGTGTAACCTTGTAAGCACTCGACCAAAACTCCATTAGACCAGGAGCAAGGACCGGTGCCAACAGATCTGAGCACCAACTGTTCAAACTCAATTATTTTGCTGAAGCGACTCCTAGGTATCTCCTGATAAAGATTTTACTTGTCACCCGAAAGTCATTTCTAATTCCTGAAATTACAGAATAATGGCTGTCACCTTTGCGGGCCATAATCGCTTTTTCCATCTGCAAAGGACATACTTGGCATCCGTCATGATTTAGACTCATGTGGCAAGTGGTAATGATTTGGCACAAACAAAGTACTTGAAGGTCTGACGCGATGTGCCCTGCAACAAAATTTGCACGGTGGTTTATAACATCATTTGCTTCCCGCTTCGACGCAACCACAATTCTTAAGGGCGAAGGTGAGCTTGGCTGATCCTCAAGTAGATGGTTCAGTTCCATCATCCTGTACCGAGGGGCTCCATGCCAAAAAGAAATGACTGGCCTTGATGCCTGGGGAGGCGCCTGGATTATTTTAACAAATAAAATTCAGTCAAATTCCCTCCCAAAGGTTCCGCCTAGATTATTTTTAAAAGGCTCCTGAATAAATCGTCCCCGTGCTGAGGGCCTGCCTCTGACCTCGGCACGAGAGGCGTTTTAAATGGTCAAAGCTTACAACCCTCCCGTGTTTGGGGAGCTAACAATTGACCCCGGCGCAAAAAAATAAAATCGGAGAAAAACGACTGCTCTTAAAGGACGGGGACAGCTGCAGGCCATTCATTACATCAACCAGGAAGGCTGATCTGGCTGCTGACAGAAAAGAGGAGCTGGGGGGTGGGGGTGGGGGTTCGTTTGTGCAAAGTTGGGGGGTGGGTCACCACAGCAGGACACTGGGCCCATTAGCAGGGGAGGGGGATTCAGGCAATAGAGGTGGGGATTCAGACAGCAAGGAGGCGATTCAGAGAGAGGAAGCCAGGTTCACGGAGCAGAAGTACGAGCGCAGACAGCAGAGGGTGGGTTCAGGGCAGGGAGGAGGGGGCTCAAGAAGCAAAGGAGAGGCTTCAAGGCGCAGAGGAAGGGGTTCAGGCAGAGGAGGAGTTCAGTGAGCAAAGGTTCAGAGAGCAGAGAGATTCAATGAAGAGAAATGGGAGATCCGCTGCACGGCGGATCACCGCCCCGGGGAGCCTCTTTCGGGGTTCGCCCCTCCCCCCAGGCCCAGCCCCGCCGCCACGGCCGGCCCGAGGGGCGCAGCCTGCCGGGCTCACCAGGCCCCTGGCCTCCCCAGTGCGGCGTCCCCGAGCCCGGTGCTGGGGGCAAGGAAGCCGCGGCGGCCTAACGGCGGTGGCACCCGTGCCGCCCCAGGCGCCGCCGCCCGCGCCCGCGCTCGCGCTCACCGCCTCCGCCGCCGCCGCCGCCGCCGCCGCTCCCGCGGGCAGGGGGCGGAGCCAGCCTGGCGTCGGCGCCAAGCCCCACCCCCGTCGTCGACCAATGGGACGCCCGCGTTCGCGTTGTGGCCCCACCCCTTCCGCCCCGCAAGGCGCAGAGTGACGGGCGGGCGCGCGCGCGAGGCTGACTGACGGGCGCGGGGCGCGATAGCTGGCGCTAGGTGGGCGGCGACGGCGGCGGCCTCCATCTTCCCGGCTCAGGCCCGGCCGTCTTCCGCCTGCGCCGGTCGGGTCCGCGTGGTCCTCGAGGCCCCTCCCGCCGAGGCCCTGGAGGAACCATTGAGAGCCTTACAGAACTTTCCAAGGCTGGAGGTGCCTGACGTGAGGCGCCACGGCGGTTCCGACCAGCATCCATCAGAGGAGGGGTCGTGCGTTTTCACAAATGACCCACTCGTGTGGGCGGTGACCCGGGAAGCAGCTACCACGCTGGGGCCTGCCTTCCCGCTGTGGAGTCGGTGTGAAGACACTGTGCTGTGAGATGTGCGATGTAGCGACCCCACAAACGGCCCCCGCCCCCACCTCAGCTCCGAGTGTGTCTGTCCCGTCAAAGGCAGAAGTTGGGATTCAGGGTGGCCCGTTCGGAACCTGTGCTGCTCGGCCCGCCTCGTTCTGGGAAGTTTTGTGTCAAACGTGGCGGGTCCCTAGGGCCCAGCCCACGCAGGGACAGGTGACCGCTTGGCCCGTCCCGCGGGGATCAGAGTCTGGGTTAACGAGGTCGAGGTGACTAGTGGGGTTCCTTCATGGCCTCCTTACCTGAATTAATGGAAATATCGTGGGAGGGGGCAGGTGTCTCAGTTCTTTAGCCATTTGGATGTTCTGTTTCCGTCGTTTTAGAAAATACCAGATTGCGGACTTCTCAGGTTGTCCAGTGACTAAGACTGAGCTACCAATGCCGGGGGCCAGGGTTCCATCCTTGGTCAGGGAACTAGATTCCACATGCCACAGCTGAGAGTTCACAAAACTAAATGTCCCACATGCTGCAAGGAAGATCCCACGTGAAGGCAACTAAGACCCGGCCCAGCCAAATAAAGATGTTTTAGAAAAGAAAATACAGATTCCGTCCTGATACAGGCTCCCTTGCTAGGGTGTGTGTAAATACGTTTTCATGTTTGATTCGGTTCATGGTTCAGGAACAAACTTAGTATGTTTTTCTTCCCATCATCAAATTAACAAAGAGGAGAGAACTCAGGCCCTGCCCCAGCACCGGCTGTGAGATAGGCAGCGCTAATTCGGGGCTGTTGGGACGTGTGAATTGGTACCTTTCTGGAAAATGACTTGACGTTATCTGTCAGATTCCTCAGAAATGCTTCAGACCCTCCAACCCTGCAGTTTCCACTTCGAGGGACATCATAAGAATATAATCAGATGTGCACAAAGATGTAGGTACAGCAGTGTTGTATGCAATGTTACTTGGAAAAAAATCAGGAGGCCCTGAAATGTCCAGCAATAGAGGTCTGGTTAGCAAAAACACAATGGAAGCTATTTTTAAAAATGTGTTCAGTCTCAAGAAATGTTTATGATACATTTCCAGTAGAAGGGAAAATTTTTAAATTAAAGCCAAACAGACTTCCAAGAAGGATGGATCTTGTTAAAGGATGTTCTCTCAGCAACTTTGCCAGTCATTTGTGCTGCTTTAGAAGGAGGCCCTTTGCTGCAACTGTGAGTCTCAGTGATTTGGGGCATGTATTTATTCTTGAAACGAAGATTTGAATGACTACTTGGTGACAGGAACTGGGCATATAGTGGTGAGGAAAACAGCACTTGGGGAGCTCAGCCTTATGGGGAAGACATTTAATAAAATCACAAGTAACATTGTAACACTTTTTGCTGCCACTGCTATAAGTGCTTTATAATTAATGTTATTTAACACAAGAGCTCTAAAAGGATGGTGTAATAATAAGCCCCGTTCTTTCAATTATCACTGTACAACAAAACATCATGAAGCATACACAAAGATGTATACACTTAGCCAAAAGAACCGATTTGTTTGTTCACAGGTGTGCAGTCTGGTCTGAGTTCACCTATGTGGTTGTTCTGTCGGTCTCACCAATGGCCACATCGGTGCTTGTGTTCAGCAGAGCCTGGGACTGTGGGGTTTGCCTCTCTCCAGGTGCTCACTCCTTCAGGGAAGCTGACTTCTGGCTTACACGACTGCTCAAGGTTCCCAGGACCACAACAGGGGACACTGCAGGTCCTTTTTAAGGCATAAATTCTGAACTGGCCTGGCTTTACTTCGACCACGTTCTCTTGGTGAAAGTGAACCTCGGGCCCAGCTCAGCTATAAGAGGAAAGGATTATAACAGCAGACGTGAATCACTGGGCATCACTGCACCCAGCCGTAGTATAGACAAGGAAACCAAGATAGAAAAAGGTTAAATCACCTGTCTAAGGCAGAGCTACAGTTAAAAACAGGAAGTCTTGCTGCAGAGTCCAGAGTGTTAACCACTGCACCATAAGATAAATACAGGTTGTAAAGAAGTTTGTACAGGAAAAGTGCAGGGAACCCTGAGAATAACAAAGACAACTTTGTCTGGAGTGAGGGGGTGGGGGGTCAGGATAAAGGAAATAACATTTAACCCTGAAACCTGATGACTAAATGGGTTGGGAGCAAGTTTTCAGAGCTTCAGATCAGATCATTCGCTCAGTCGTGTCCGACTCTTAGCGACCCCATGAATCGCACACGCCAGGCCTCCCTGTCCATCACCAATTTTCAGTTTCAGAGCTTAGGAAACTGCAAAGGCTCTGGTGTAGCATCGGGCCTAACTGCACAGAAGAACTGAGTGAAGCCTGGTGAGGTCAGGACCAAGGTGTGAGGGTAGAGTGACACGCAAGAGTCCCTTGGGGTTGGATGTGCTCTCGGAGGGTTTTGGGGGTTTTCCAACTTATTATTTTGAAATAATTATAAATTCATAGAAATTTGCAAAAACAGTATAGAAATTTGTAAAAACAGTGTACCTGTCACCCAGCTTCCTCCTAAGGTTACAGCTTATGTAACTATAGTGTAAAAACCAGGACAGTGACATGGGAACAGTCTGTGTAGATTCCTGTAACCACAAACCCAGTTACAGGACATTTCTGTACCCATAGAGAGCTTCCTCCAGCTACCCCGCCCACATAGACTGCCCCCCACCCCATTGCCATGCCTCACCCCTGGGCTCTAGGACTCTTCTCTGTCTTTGTCATCCTGAGAATGCTCTATAGAGGCGACAGCACAGCCCGGAACCTTTGGAGCTGTTCTCCCCTCAGCACAGTACCCAGGAGATGCCTCTGAGCCCACCCGAGAATCAGGACTGCCTTTCTTTTTGTTACTGAGCAGTAATCCATACTGAACACATGCTGGGTGACCTCCCTATCTTAAGGTGGCTAACCTCATCCCACCTGCAGAGTCCCCTCTATCATCTCACATGATATATACGGAATTTCCAGAGAGGAAGGGGTGGACATCTTTGGGGCCCATCTGCCCACAGCAGGGGTCGAGGGGCAGTGGACGGCCTGAGTCACCTAGACCTTCGTTGTACCAACTCTGTCCCATATCCCACATAGGGTCCAAACAGACCCTCCCAGTAATGCCTAGGGAGCAGGTCGGTTGGGAGAGCTGTCTTTATTCTGGGAACCACCTTCCCAATTAAAAACAGGGGTCTTCCATTTGGGGGAGAAGGGATATTGGGAGGCAGCTGAGAAGTCACAGCAGAAGCTATCCATACCTCACCCCTCTGTAACCCAGAGCAATATTTTTGTTACTCAGGACCCTTACTTGTAGTGCATAAAATAGAGGGGAGGCTGGCTGTGACTCTGGGGGCCGAGGGAAAAAACCAAAGAGAAAGGCACCTGCACATCCTTAATCGCTCCTACCAAGACCACAGGTGCCAACAGCCAGCAGCCACACCTCTAGCTGTGGTGCCATTGGACTTCCCCCCACTCTCACTGTCAGTGTCTTTCTGTGGCAGGCAGAGTCCTAAGCCAGTCCACAACAGCTCACACCCTTGAGTATGGGTAAAACCTGCCATATGATCCTTTGATACTCTGGCAAAGGCAAAAGGATTTTCCCAATGGAATGAAGGTCCCTAGTCAGTTGACCCGTAGTTAATTACAAGGGAGATTATCGTGGCTGGGCTTGGCCAGATAGAAGGAGCCATTTAGCAGAGGAAAAGACTAGGGTACCCTAGAGACTGCAAAGGCTCTCCTGTGGTTCACGGGGAGGAAAGATGCCCCGAGTGCCAGGAAAGAAGTTCAGTCAATGACCTGTGAACTTGGAAAAGGCTCCAGCCTTGGATGCAACACAGCCACTGTGTCACCTGAATGACCATGGGGACCCTAGCAGAACACCCAGTCATGCATGCCCAGGCCCCTGACCCACAAAACTTTCAGAAGGTGGTGTTTTAAGCCACCATGTTTGGTGCCTGCTGCATGGTGTCTCTTGGTCCACTGAGGCAAAGCTCCGTCTTTGCCTCACCCGCCTTCCTGTTTCCATGCTCCCCAGGCCACATCCCCCTCCAATCCCAGCTTGAGTTTCAGGAAACCCTCCTGGGAGCCTATCCCGGGAAGCTGGGTTCTCCCTCTGAGACCACAGCCAGTCTGAACCTAAAGCTTGGTGCTTACTGGCACTGTTCCCATCTGTGTGGTCCTCTCTCCTCCATGCCCACATCCTGCCCACTTGATACAGACGTGGTCAGGGCACTTGCTTTGATGACATATGAGCAGAGTGCCATGGCAAGTATGCATGTCCCCATTTCCCCTTTCTGTCCACCCTGGGGACTGGCTCTACTGCTGATGCTGGCTGCCTCACTAGCTGGGCCTGTGATGGAGGAAGACGGTGACACGCAGAGGGACCCTGTCAGCTCTGGTGGATGAGCGCCCCTGGATGCAGACAATGGTATCCTGAGCTCACATTTGTGGAGATGTTGAGATTGAGGCGTGGGTTGGGCTGGTTCTCTCTGGGGACTTGGAGAAGCTGCTCCCTCCCAGCTACTGGGGCTCTGACTGTCCTTAACTTTGTAGACACACCACTCCCTTTCTGCCTCCATCTTCACATGGCCCTTTTCCCTGCTTGGTGTCCCTGTGTCTCCCCTTATAAGGACACCAGCTATTGGATTTAGGGCCCACCCTAATCTAGTACAGGTTCTTCTCAATAAATTAATGTCAGCAAAGGCTTGTTTCCAAACAAAATCACTTTCTGAGATTCTGGGTAGTAGTGAATTAGGGGGGAACGATGTTCA
The DNA here is from genome assembly GCF_003369695.1 of Bos indicus x Bos taurus. NCBI lineage: Eukaryota > Metazoa > Chordata > Mammalia > Artiodactyla > Bovidae > Bos > Bos indicus x Bos taurus. Next base: position 67,010,426 of record NC_040082.1, read on the forward strand.
ACCCATTCCCACTAGTGTCCATGAGAAATGGGCCTTAGTTGTTTATAGATGCTGAGCTTCGGGGTATTTGTCACTGCAGCACCACTGTGCGAAGCCTCGCTGGTCCACGCTGTAATGTAATTATTTGTTTATACACTCGTCTTCCCCAGACGCTGACCTCCCGCCGAAGAGAGACGGCGTGTCGTTTGTTATTGTATCATAGAGGATGGTTAGGAAAGAAATTAATTTTACCGGCTGGCACCAGAACTCATTTTAGAGATGCAACTGGGCTTGTTTAGGAAAATACCTTAATTAGTACTCGGGGACGGAGACCGAGGCCCTGAGGATGTGAGATGAAAGGGGACTCAGAGAGACCGCTCAACATCTCTGTGTGAGAAAATAGCTGTTATTTGAAAGGAGAGGAAGAGGAGCTGAGAGAGGTGGGGACCCACGGATATCAAGAGACAGATAGCCAGGAGATGGCAGAGCAGGTGTGGTCAGGGACCACCAACATCCCCTTTTCATGCCCTTCAGCACCTGGCAGGATCAGCCAGATCCTGGCAGAGCCAGACTGGCTCAGCTAAAGCAGAGAACTAGCCTTCATGACCCAGTCAGCCAGCTGGCTGGAGCCTGGCACCCAGGTGCCCTGGCCAGCACTCAGCAGGTATGTGGTATGACCATGTCTGACAAAGATGAGTATTAAGGTCGTTATTAGAAGATGCCTGAGATTCACGAAAGCCCAAGAAGAACCATGCTCCTGATTAAAACAACAAAACCCGAACGTGCCTACATCCCCATAGACTCCAGCTTGTCTCATGCTGATGTCAGCCAGATGTGGGTGAACTGAAGGAAGAGCCAGTGGGATTCCATCTTGTTCCTTTTGTCCCATTGCCTTTGGCCTGTGTTACTTCTGTATTGTTCTTCTTTTATTTAAAAAGTTGTTTATTTATTTGCTCGCCCTGATGCGAATCTTCTGGGATCCTTGTTCCCCGACCAGTGATCCAACCCCAGGCCCTTGACAGTGAAAACTCAGAGTCCTAACCACTGGACTGCCAGGAAATTCCCTGTATTGTTCTTTTTTTTTTTAATTTAATTTTATTTTTTAACTTTACAATATTGTATTGTTTTTGCCATATATCGAAATGAATCTGCCACAGGTATACATGTGTTCCCCATCCTGAACCCTCCTCCCTCCTCCCTCCCCATACCATCCCTCTGGGTCATCCCAGTGCACCAGCCCCAAGCATCCAGTATTGTGCATCGAACCTGGACTGGCGACTCATTTCATATATGATATTATACATGTTTCAATACCATTCTCCCAAATCATCCCACCCTCGCCCTCCCCCACAGAGTCCAAAAGACTGTTCTATACATCAGTGTCTCTTTTGCTATCTCGTATATAGGGTTATTGTTACCATCTTTCTAAATTCCATATATATGCGTTAGTATACTGTATTGGTGTTTTTCTTTCTGGCTTACTTCACTCTGTATAATAGGCTCCAGTTTCATCCACCTCATTAGAACTGATTCAAATGTATTCTTTTTGATGGCTGAGTAATACTCCATTGTGTATATGTACCACAGCTTTCTTATCCATTCATCTGCTGATGGACATCTAGGTTGCTTCCATGTCCTGGCTATTATAAACCGTGCTGCGATGAACATTGGGGTACACGTGTCTCTTTCAATTCTGGTTTCCTCAGTGTGTATGCCCAGCAGTGGGATTGCTGGATCATAAGGCAGTTCTATTTCCAGTTTTTTAAGGAATCTCCACACTGTTCTCCATAGTGGGTGTACTAGTTTGCATTCCCACCAACAGTGTAAGAGGGTTCCCTTTTCTCCACACCCTCTCCAGCATTTATTGCTTGTAGACTTTTGGATCGCCACCATTCTGACTGGCGTGAAATGGTACCTCATAGTGGTTTTGATTTGCATTTCTCTGATAATGAGTGATGTTGAGCATCTTTTCATGTAAACAGTAAAATGTTTTAAGACCAGTTATACAATGCTAGCTCTTCCATGATCCGTGTCTGCCTCCATCCAGGCCCCAAGGAGTCATCAGGTGCCACTGAGCTAACTGCTGTTTCCCAAACTGTGTTAACCCTCTTCTCTACAGCTGCCCCATTGCCAGCTGTCCTGGGAGCTCAGATTCCTCACTTGACCTCGGGTGTCATCCGTGGCTCCACTGACCTCTGTGAAGGAGCTGTGTGCTCTGCTTAGCACTGATCCTATTGTGTGCTGACCAGTTTAATGCCAGAGTGGCATCTCCCCCAGTCCTGCTGATGCTGAGGTCTGTCATTTTCTGAGGGGAGTGGGGTGTCTCAGGCACTGTGGGTGATGGAGCAGCATCCCTAGCCCCCACCCACTTGATGCCGGGGGCACCCTCAGTCATGACAACCACACATGTCCCCAGACATGGCCCTGTGTCCTAGGGGAGCAGAGTGCCCCTCGGGGGAGACCCACAGCCATAGACTAATTGCATCCCTGCCGGAGTCCTGGAAGTAGCCAAGCCTGGGTCAGATCTCTCCCTGGGGTGTCCTCGGGACAAGCCCAGTGCCTGCACCCAGTGTGCGCCCTCCACCTGGTGTCTGAACAAATGAAAGGCAGCCGTCTGTAGCAGACAGATCTCCTGAACTTCCCCTCGTAGGTCAGCATTGCCCTTCCGGCAAGGGGCCACAGCAGGAGGAGGGGAGAGCCCGGGGTGAGGAAGCATATCCCATGACGTCTTTCACCAGCTCCCAATGTCAGCCCACCCCATCGTCCCCCACCCCGCCCAGCCACCCTGCCTGCCATCTCCTGGCATTCCCAAACTGATTTTGGCAAACAGCTTGATTTTTCTCCTCACCCAAAACCTTCCTTCCTGAGATCCGAGACGGGTCCAGTCGAGCACGTCAGTAACCAGCCGTGCGCATTTGGCTCCTGAAAAGTCAGTCATTCACCGGGCTTGGGACTCAATGCCACTCACGGTGCTGTCCTGACCAGGGACTAGCCCTGCAGATGAAATGCTAACTGGGCAGCAGCTACAATACCTGGCCACAGACCCTGTCTATAGAGCACTCTGGGTACCCCTGGCAAGACAAGTGTGTGACCAGACAAGGACAGAGATGCCTCTAGAAGCTTGAGAAAGAGGCACAGCCCTGCCCACACCTGGATCTCAGCCCGAGAGACCCATGTTAGACTCCTGACCTGCAGGACTGTAAAGGACTATGAGATAATCAATGTGTGTAGTTTTAAGCCTTTGAAAAAAATTGCCTTTGTGGACTATGGAATAAGAAAATTACCCATGCTTTCTAATCCCCATTTTACGTATTTCCAAACCCACCTTTATAGAAGTAAAAAATATTGAGCCTGGTCATATTACTAAGAACGGAGTTCAAAAACTCATACCACCTCATGCCATTAGGATGACAAATACTAAACAACAACACAGGAAATAACAACTTGATGAGGATGCAGGAAAATTGGAAACCTCTTCCATGAATGCTGGGAATGTAAAATGGTACAGCTGCTGTGGAAACAGTCTGGAGGTTCCTCAAAAATTTAAACATAGAATCGCCATATGCTCCAGCAGTCCCACTCCTGGGTACAGACCCAAAAGAAGGGAGATTAGGGAATTTTTAGAGATATCTGCACACCCATGTTCTTAGCAGCACCATTCAGGACAGCCAAAATGTAGACGCAATATAAGTGTCCATGGATGGATGACGGATAAACACAATGTGGTCCATGTACACACTGGAATGTTACTGCACCATAAAAAGGAAGGAGGTTCTGACACCTGCTACAACAGGGATGAACGCTGAGGACGTGATGCTCGGTGAGAGAAGCCAGACACAGAAGGACACGCTGATTCTACTCACAGGAGGTCCTAGAGGAGTCAGATCCACAGAGACAGGAGGTAGATGGTGGGGCCAGAGACTGGGGAGTCAGTGTTTCATAGTGACAGAGTTTCTGTTTGGGAAGATGAGAACGTTCTGGAGATGACAGTGCGGCTGGTTGCACGACCGTGTGAACGTGCTTAATGCCACCGAGCTGTGCACTTAAAAATGGTACATTTTATGTTATGTATATTTTACCACATAAAAAATATTTTTTCTCTAAATTCATCCCTACCAGCAAGCATTTCCCATACCAAGTGGGACACCTCCCATTGTGTTCACTATTCGGCTCAGAGGGCAGCCGCCACCCTGCCGGGAACGTGACCCCGCCGCAGCCCCCCTTCAGTTGTTCTCTTGCGTCCCCCACTCCATGGAGATCCCCACATCCCCAGACCAGGAGAGGGCGGCGCACTGCAGTGTCTCTTCAACAAAGAGTCAAGGATTAGGCCCCGTTGAGTTTCCATCCTGTTTGCCTTTGATTTTTTAAAAAAAGCCTTTCATTTTAACTATTAGGCATTTCAGGGCAGGCTGCACAGTGTCATCTGCATTTCAAACAAGCGCCGCTGTGAGGGTTTGTTTTCTTGCTTTTTTTCTGTTTCCTTGTTCTTCTCCCAGACCTCGGTAATCTACAACCGTCTTTTATTTGTTTTCTTCAAGGTCCTCTATCATATTATCTCACATTGTTCCAGGCAGTAACTTTCCTCTTTGTCTGCAGCTTGTCCACACGGACACAGCGCTGACCGTCCCCTTCCAGTCCCCCCAGGCTCCAAGCCGGCCCTCTGACGGGACACCAAAAACTCCAATTCTCAGGGTCTCCGCAACCTTGTTTCCATTCCACCCAAGACACAGTGGCTTCCCTGGTGACTCAGACTGTAAAGAATCTGCCTGCAATGCAGGAGGCTGGGGCTCAATCCTTGGATCAGGAAGATCCCCTGAATGAGGAAATAGCAACCCACTCCAGTATTCTCGCCTGGAGATTTCTACGGAGGAGCCTGGCGGGCTATAGCCCATGGGGTTACAAAGAGTCAGACACAACTGGGAGACGTACACTTTCACTTTTCACAAGACACACTGAGCAAAAACAAAGATTCTGCCTCTCTAAGTCCCCTAGAACCTTGGCCGCCCCTCCCTGTCGACAGTTGCTCGAAGGACCCAGGACTGCAGCACGGCGCCAGGTCCTCACTCCAGGCTGGACCCCGGTGGGAACCAGGCTGCACACCAGAGGCAGAGGGACTGTCACTTGCCTCTCATCTGGCAGGTATACCTCAGTTCCATGGTATAGATTCAAGGTGGATGAGAAGGGTTATTTATTTCTGTGTCTAATTCTTACACGGGGCAGTTTTCAAAAATTATGGTAAAACACTCATAATTTAAATTTACTCTCTGAGTACACAGTTCAGTGGCACTCAGCACATTCACATTGTCAGGCAACCATCCCCACCATCATCTCCAGAACTTTCCATCTTCCCAAACTGTAACCCTGTCCCCATGAAATTCTCCTGTCCCCAACCCCCGACTCAGGGCCTGTTTAGAAGCTTGGGTTCTACTTTTTGTGTCCATCCAAAGCTGTCATTGGACAGAAGAGGCCATCGTAAATCTGGTTAAGAGATGAAAACTGCAAGCGTCTAGTTAATTTAGTCGAGTCATATTTTGTATTTGCCACGGTTCACGGGTCAGCTTATGACCTGAACCATGGTGTATTTAGGCTCTTAATTCTTTCGATAAGGACCAGACGACTTCGCTCAACAATCTTGCCAAAACGAAGTGGGATGGTGCTGGGAGGTGTCTATCTCCCTACCATCCAGAATTTCATTCTCTGAATGTGAAACTGTGTTTCATGAAGAGTGTGAAACCCCAGGATCGCCTGTCAGAGTGATGGCAACTGGAGGATAAATCGCATTTCCAGCTGAGGACCAACCACATTCGCATCTCCAGTGTGCAAAGCTCTCCTAGGCCGCCTGGATCTGTGTGTTGACCGTCTCCCATCATTAGGGAGCCTCTGTCCTCATTAGAGGGTTTAGCACCAATCGCCAGTGCCCTCTGCCCAGCCACAGAGCTGCCCCGTGTCACCGGTCACCGCTCATCAACATACACCTCATCGGTGGTACGATGTAGCTGTGAATGTTTCCATAAACACACCCCCCAACCTTTTTTGTATGAAAGTCCTAGGCTCTGAGACCTGCTTTAATCAGCACCATACATCAGAATATAAAGGAGTGAGGGAAACAGAAAAGATAATCAGAACAAACTTTCAGACACACAGTGCATTTGCTGTGTTCTCAATCTTCCCACCACCTGCTCCGGAATCTGCCTGGTCCTCAGGCACCCACGGCATTGGTGGAAGTGGCACCCAGGATGGAGGGCATCCAGGTGAGGGCAGGCCTGCAGGGGGGGCAGGAAGGGAGCCCACATCCTCCTGTAATTTGACCCGGGGAGCTGTGACTCACATCTGTGCTTGTGACCGGATGGCAGGGAAACACAAACAGAAGTGTGCATGGACCTGGAGAGCCGAGTGGGCTTTGGGGTTGGGCCAGTAGCAGCATCCTGGACTTGATGATGCTCTACAGGGCAGCCATTCTGTCGTCTGGCTCTCCTGGGATCTCGTTACTCTCTGGGCACTCTAGTACCAGGGTGATCTAGTTACCATCTGCTTACTCTGGTGTCTAGTTATTATCTGTGTGCACTAGTACCTAGTTAATCTAGTTGCCATCCACTTACTCTGGTTGTTGTTCAGTCACTGTATCTGACTCTTTGTGACCCCTGGACTACCGCATGCCAGGCTTCCCTGTCCTTCACCCTCTCCCGGAGTTTGCTCAAACTCATGTCCATTGAGTCAGTGATGCCATCCAACCATCTCATCCTCTGCCACCCCCTTCTCCTCCTGCCTTCAATCTTTCCCAGCATCAGAGTCTTTTCCAATGAGTCAGCCCTTTGCCGACTCTTGTATCCAACTACTATCTGTACATACTAGTACCTAGTTAATCTAGTTACTCTGCTTACTCTAGTATCAGCTTCCTTCTGGGGCTCTGGTACCAGATGCTGTAGGGTCCCAGTGCCACGGTTACCAGGTGTCACTACTGGTGGAGGCTGGGCCAAGAACACTTACATACACAAGTGAAAGTGAAAGTGAAGTTGCTCAGTCGTGTCCGACTCTTTGCGACCCGTGGACTGTAGCCCACCAAGCTCCTCCGTCCATGGGATTCTTCAGGCAAGAATACTGGAGTGGGTTGCCATTTCCTTCTCCAGGTTACGTACACAACTACCTGTGTATTTCGCTGTACCTTTCTGTGACTGTAATTATTTCAAGTAAAAAGTTTGAAAAATGCATTTTAAAAAAATGAGGGCAACACTCCAGAAATCAGTTCTCTCTGCAAGCCAGCAGGGTTGTAGTAGGACAGAGGTGAGTGGACACCTGTGTGACCCCACACCAAGGGGAACGATGGGGCGGGGAGCGGGATGCCTGGGGACGCGGGCAGGTCCTTCCTCCTGGGGGAATGCACCATTTCTGACACTGTGTTCCTCTCACACTCAAGTCAGGACCAGTTGCTGTCTGTCCAACTGGGGGTCTCGGAGCAGCCCTGGCTACCCCTACCAGCCCCTTTCCTCCTCAGCATTCCCAGTATGCCCTCCTCCACCCAGATCTGCAAGTAGGGAACTCAGGGGCACCAGACTACAGGTATCCTTGACGGGGCCCAGCTCCATGGGGACTGAGCCCCGTAAGGCATCTAGAACCTCGAAGCATGTCATATTTCCGCAAACCCATGTCAGGGCCGGAGTGCCCTACACAGAGACAGTGCCCGTGTCCTTTTTGAGATGAAAGAGGGCATTAATATTCTACTGGGCTTCCCTTGTGGCTCAGCTGATAAAGAATCTGCCTGCAATGCAGGAGACCTGGGTTCAATCCCTGGGTTGGGAAGATCCCTTGGAAAAGGGACAGACTATCCACTCCAGTATTCTGGCCTGGAGAATTTCATGGACTACAATCCGTGGGGTCGCAGGGGGTCAGACACGACTCAGCCAACTGTCACTTTCACTTTCAATATTCTACTGGCAACCAAAGGTTCCGGAAGTAACGGACACACGCTGTTCTGAAAATGTAGCCTCGATGGGACTGCGGGACTCCGGGACCCCAGGCCAGAGGGAGGCCACAACTGGGCCCCTCGGGGGCTTAAAACAAGGTGCCTGACTGCAGCAGTGCCTGCACCACCCCCATGCTGGCTTCGGGGGGCCCTGGGCATGGCCAAGGCTCCCTGAATGTGCCTGTCCTCGGGGCACCGCGTCTGGAATCAAGGAGGCAGCCACTTGGGGCTGCTCCAGGCCACTCCAGAGACCGTGCCGGCCCCAGGATGGAGGTGGCAAGTTGAAAGGAAGCTTTTAAATGCTGCTTCTGCCTCTTGAGGCTGCTGGTGCTGACGCAAAGATGCCGGCAAGGACAGGACTAGAATCCAGGTGACCTTGACAAGGTAAAGACCCCCTCGGCAGTGGCGAGTCCCCTGTGTGAAGAGATGGTAGTGGTGGGGCTTGAGCCCGACCCCCAAGTCCACACATGAAGACCTGAGCCCCGGAATCTCACAATGTGACCTTGTTCGGATATAAGGCTGTTGCAGGTGTAAGTAGGGTCCTAAGCCAACAGGACGGTGTCCTTACAAAAAGGGGACGTTTGGACACAGACACACATAGGGGTGGGCTCTGTCAGCATAGGGCAGGATTGCTCCATCCCCTGAGGCTGCTGACATCCACTGGTCATCTCCTGGATCCCTCTGGGTTCCTGAGGACCCCCCTCAGGATGTCTGGGGGGACATCCTGGCTGCTGTGGGGTGTGGGGCAGCCTCCTTGTCCCCACCCCCTCGATGCCAGGAGCCCCCCTAGACCACAGACACCCCAGACGTCACCTAGCATCCCCTGGAGGCAGGACTGCCCAAGTGAGACCCATGGCTATGCGTAAACCTCTATTAAACTCATCTCAGCTAAAGTGCTGCCTTTTTCAGTTTAAAGAACATGCAATTTCCTTTAAAATGTCCTAGAGAGAGGCCACCAGCGATTAAAAGCAGTGTTAACTTCTGAAATTCGAGAAAGGGCACTTTTTTTTTTCAATATGAATGACCAAACACTTGAGTAATTTTTTTTAAGGACACAAAAATGTTACTTTTTGTTTTCAGATTCTGAGATCTGAGGTTTTCCTTTAATTTTTTTTCATAGTATGATTCTCTTTAAAGTTCAAAAGCAGGACAAAGGAGACGCTTCATTTAGAATTACAGATACAGGTGGCATCCTTTCATTTTTAAAGGTCGTAAAATATGAGTAAAACATACAGAACACCAGAACAAAACAAGTTTAGGAAACGAAAGAGCCCAGTTATCAACAATGTGAAATACATTAGAGATGCTGGGTGTGTGTCCTGGGGTCTCCCTCCAGGACCTGGATCCCGAGGATATGTGACCCGAGTTCACAGGAGAACCACAAAGGTGGGTGTGGACTAAGGACCCCTCTCCAAAACCACCTCCCAGGCTGATAACCACAAGAAAAACAGCCAATGAACCCCTCCTGACTGCCCAGGGCAAGAAATATCACAGCTTAGGCGGGCTCAGCAGACAGGAGGCCCGGACATCACCGGGGACTCTTGGACATCAGAGAACCTGAGCCAATGCAATCGGAGCACGGGTATGAGTCCTAAACATCTCTAGTCTGCTGGTTGTGACAAACGGATGGCATGAGGGGACCAGGGCTTCAAAGTGTGCATTTGGGTGGGCTGGTTCGCAGGTCCCCTGCAGCCCAGCCCCTCGGCCCCCTGGGAAGCCACACACCGAGCTGATGACAGTGTCCACACTCGGTTTTCCCCTGACCCCTGAGGGAGGAACATGGACAATCGGTATGTCTTCTGCAATAACATTAAAAATCAATGCCTGTGTTCAGTTAAAGTAGCACAGACTTGAACAACGCCAGACATCAGGGGTCCCAGGCTGGCTCCTGCCCAGGGACCACCTCTCTCCCCCTACCCCACTGTCTCCCAGCTCCTGGGGGTTGCCGGTCACCCTGTGCTTGTAAAGGCCTCACCCCAACTCTGCCTCTGCCTTCACATAGCCCCTCCCCATGTGTCTGTGTCCAAGCATCCCTCGCATGAGGCCCCTAGTCCTGCTTCATCAAGACTACCTGCTCCCGGGCAGCCTTCCCTTAACTAACTCCTCCTGCCGGTTACACACAGATTCTGCACTGAGATTCAGGGTCATGACTTCAGCTTTGGAATTTTTTGGGGGGTGGGGGGTGCACAATTCAACTGATAACAGAACCTGAACTCTAAGGACACTAGTCCACACATGCTGGGAGCTAACGTGGGCACCCGGAGCCTTCTCTTCCCTTCTTCCCCAGCACGCAGTTCCACGTGGCCCCATGATGTGATGAGGGCTGAGGGCATCTCACTTGGGATCTCAAGGGCTGGCTGGGTACCTGCCTGCTCTTTCCCGCTGCCTAGACCCCACCTGGTGCCCAGTCTCACCTCCTGGGCCAGGATGCTCACCTGCTCCCCCACAGCTGCCCATGAGCTCTGCAGCTGTGAGGGGGTCCCAGGCTGGCTCCTGCCTGGAGCCACCTCTCTCCCCGTACCCCTACAGATTTGAGGGGGCCTCTGGGGGAGTTTTGATCTCCTGTGTGGGCCCCAACCCTGGCTGTGTACACTCCAGCAATGCTGAGGCCCCAGGGTCCACCTTGATCCCCACAGCCCAGCCACGAGTCGTGCTCCCTGGTTATCGGCTCCTATTGCAATGACCCAGTTTCCAGCTGGCTGGGGGGCTGGGGCAGCTCAAAGACCTACCTGAAGCCATATACCATGGCCAGGAGAGAGCATGGCATGAGGCCTGACAGCTCACAAACCCCCGGCCCTGGACTCATGGACTGACGCCTCTGCAGTGCCTCCCAGCTTTCTCCAGCCCTTCTCTGGACGGAATCCCCAGACCCGGCCTGAAGGGGCCTCTCTGCCCCGTGCAGTCTCCCGGGGCTGGCCTGTGCCCCTGACACCAGGCAGGACCCACCTTCTGAGGCTTGGGCCTCAGTCTGGTCCCCTAGGGGATGGAGGGGCCCGGTGTCTGCCTGCTGGCCATGCCCGGCATTCCCCAGACCCCAGGCCCACCCAGCTCATAAGAGCCTTGTACACAGTTTGTCTCGAGGCCACAGAGACAGGGTGCCAAGAGCCCAGACAGAATGTTCCCAACCCCTGGAGCTACTCAGCCCCCAGGGTGTCCACTCCTTGGCCCAGGGCCTGTGGAGGCATCATCTCACTCGGTGAAGGCCCTCATAAAAGGGAGGGGGAGGGTCAGAGGTAGAGAGACCGGAGAGAGACAGCCTGCTCCACTGGCTGTGAGGATGGAAGGAGGGGCTGTGAGCCAGGGATGCAGCGCCTCTAAAAGCTGGAAAAGGGGGGAGCCCCGTGGAGCCCCAGGAGCCTTCAGAGGGATCAGCCCTGCCCACCCCTGGATTCAGCCCCATGAGGCCCAAGCTGGACTCCTGACCTCAGGACTGTCAGAGAATCAAGCTGTGTTTTGAGCCACCACGATTGCAGTGGTTTGTTCCAGCCCCCGTAGGAAACCCAACGGCTATGGAGAGAAGCCCCAGGAATCAGCTTCAAGATCCCTCTGGCTCCAAGGACCTAAGGCTTCAATGACAGCCCGTCCTAAACAATAAAAACACAATCTGCCTCTCAGAACACTTTATACATGTTCTTGCCCGAGCCGGAAAGCAGGAGGCACTCCAGAGGGACCAGCCAGAGGCTGAGAGTGCAGGGTCCAGGGCAGCGGGGTTGGGGTGGAGGGGGCAGAGGAGGTTTGAGGACTACCGCTGGCGGCTCCCACATACCCGCCACACGCACACACAGGCTAGTGTCACTCTAAACCTGACGGGAAACCAACAAGCCTCATGGTCCAGCCGTTCCCAAGGTATTTTTCCAACCCTCCTCTCAACAGCTGCCAGAGTCCTTGGAAGTAGACCACGAACTGAAACCCTGACCTACTTCCCAGGATGGGAGCCAGGCTGCAGAGTGGAGGACGGAAGCAGGTTTTCAGGGCTTGGCTGGGAAAGGCTTCATCACTTACCGTGGGGAGCCAGCAGGTCCCCAAGGCAAAGACAAGCAGGAGGCCAATAAGAAGAGATATACAAATGGCTAATCAACTTGGGTTGGGAAGGTCCCCTGGAGAACGGAAATGGCAACCCACTCCAGTATTCTCGCCTGGAAAATCCCACGGACAGAGGAGCCTAGCAGGCTACAGTCCATGGGGTCGCAGAGAGTCAGACACGACTGAGCGACTAACACTTCACTTTGCACTTTCAATTGACTCGGGAGAAAGACGTCTTTATCTTCAGCAGGAAATTGAAAATAGGGACTAACTCCAAATTGTCATGTTTTTTAAAAAATACCAAGAATCTGTACCGATGAAAGTGGTTAAAATGGCACATTTTATGATATATATATTTAACGCAATTTTTAAAAAATTGATAATGTAATATTTCCAGAAACCATTGAATCGTGCATTCTAAATATGTGAATTGTATGATATGTAAATTATGTTTTAATAAACCTGTTTTTTTTTAATTCAGTATTATGCTACGGTCTCAACCTTTAAATTATAGGTTTAATTTTTTTAAATATATACATATGTATGTTTATATTTTACACATGTTTGTATATGTATAGTTAGTTTGATGGATTTTTTTTTTTGCTCTCTTTTCTGAGTTTTGTTCTCTCCAAAATCTCTACCACTTAAAAAGTTTATAATTTAAAAATTGCTTTTATGAAATCTACAGATAACAAATGCTGGAGAGGGTGTGGAGAAAAGGGAGCCCTCCTACACAGTTGGTGGGAATACAAATTGGTTCAGCCACTATGGAGAACAGTATGGAGGTTCCTCAGTAAACTAAAAATAGAACTACCATATGATCCAGCAATCCCACTCCTGGGTACATATCCAGACAAAACTATAATTTGAAAAGACACATGCACCCCATGTTCATAGCCACACTAGTTACAATAGCCAAGACAAGGAAACAACCTGAACGCTCACCATTCATCGAAAGAGGAATGGACAAAGAAAATGTGGTACATGCATGCAACGGAATAGTACCCAGCCATAAAAAATGATAGAATGCCATTTGCAGCAACATCGGTGGACCTAGAGATTGTCACGCTAGCGGATTCTCTGGCGGGTCAGTGCTTGGGACTCCTCAGTTTCACTACCGAGGACATGGGCTCAATCCCTGGTCAGAGAATCAACATCCCAGAAGCTGTACAGTGCAGCCAAAAAAAAAGGAGAGAAAAGAGATTATCATTCTGAGTGAAGTAAGTCAGAGAGAGACAAATACCAGATGATACCATTTCCATGAATTTATCTACAAAACAGAAACAGACTCATAGGTATAGAGGAACAAACTTGTGGTTGCCAAGGCGGGAGGGGTGGGGAGAGAAGGATTGGGAGATGGAGGTTAGCAGATGCAAACTATTATATATAGAATAGATAAACAAAATCCTACTGTATAGCACAGGGAACTATATTTAATATCCTTTGATAAACTATAAAGAAAAAGAATATTGAAAAGATGGATGTCCCTGGTGGTACAGTGGATGGAAATCTGCCTGCCAATGCAGGAGACATGAGTTTGATTGCTGGCCTGGAAAGATCCCCCATGCTGCAGAGCAACTAAGCCCGTGCGCCACAACTATTGACCCTGTGCTCTGGACCCGTCGAGCCATAACTGCGGAAGCCCATGTCCTAGAGCCCATGCTCTGCAATAAGAGAAGCCGTGGCAATGAGAAACTGGTGCACTGAAATTAGAAAATAGCTCCTATTCACTGAAAGTAGACAAAGCCAGCGTGCAGCAACAAAGACCCGGCACAGCCAAAGATAAGTAAACAAATAAAAAATTTTTTAAAAATATAAAAAAGAATGTGTATGTATATGTGTATGTGTATAGTGAAAGTGAAAGCGTTAGTCGCTCAGTCATGTCCAACTCTTTTCGACCCCATGGACTGTGGCCTGCCAGGCTCCTCTGTCCATGGGATTCTCCAGAATACTGGAGTGGGTTGCCATTTCCCTCCCCAGGGGATCTTCCTGATGCGGGGATCAAACCTGGGTCTCCTCCATTGAAAGCAGATTCTTTACTGTCTGAGCCACAGGAAAGCCTCTTATGTGTATAAATGAACCACTTTACTGTACAGCAGAAATTAACACATTGTAAATCAAGTATACTTCAATTTATTTTATTTAAAAAAATTTTTAAAGTGCTTTTATCGACTGTCAGTATGTGTGATGTGTTGGTCTTCCTCCCCAAAAGCCATCACCACAGTCTGACCATGTGAAACACATCGGCAAATCCCAGTAGAGAGGCATCCACAGAATTGACCCAGCCTTCTCACGACTGCCCAGGGCAGCAAACAAGGCGTGCGAGAAACCATCACAGCCCAGAGGGACCCCAGAGATGGGAGCCTGAGGGACCCTGGGACAGAGAGGATGTCAGGGAACTACATGTGGGCGTTGGCGAGCCCTGACTCAGCAGTTAGTGCTGGCATGTTGGTTGTGACCAACGCATCAGGTCAGGGTGAGCTGCTGTCTATCAGTGGGGGCACTGGCGACAGGCATATGGCAGCCACGTGCTGTCTTTGCAACCTTTCTGTGACTCTAAGACTTTCCAAAAAAGTGGAGTGTATTAATAATAGTAAGAAGAGTAATCAAATGTTCGGAAAATGCTTTACAAGTACAGTGTTCCCTGTCCTGTTAAGCAGTCACCCAGGTTGGTCCCAGGGGCGGCCAAGGAGTCATTCTCTGGGGGGCACTGGACACCCAGCTAAGGCCTACGCTATGTCTGTCCCATAGAATAGGGGTCCCCAACTTCTGGCATCACTGACTCAATTAACATGAGTTCGAGTAAACTCTGGGCGATAGTGAAGAACAGGGAAGCCTGTCGTGCTGCAGTCCATGGGGTCGCAGAGAGTCGGACACGGCTGAACGACTGAACCACAACAACTTCCGGGATCTGATGCCTGATGATCTGAGCTGGAGCTCATGTAATAATGATAGAAATAAAGTCCACAATAAATGTCATGTGCTTAAATTATTCCAAAACAACCCCCCCACCCCTGCCCTGATCTGTGGCAAAAATTGTCTTCCGTGAAACCCATCCTTGGTGCCAAACAGACTGGGGACCCCTGCCCTACAGCCACCAGTCCTCCTGCCCTGACCAAAGCCCTCCTGACTCAGGGTGGAGGTTGGGGCCCAGACCTGTGCTGGGAATCGGGGGTCCCCGTCGGCATCCACATGCACCCATTTCCACCCCAGAAGGCACAGGGCAGGAGGTGGGGGCTCTGTCTCCCCCACAGCCCTGATGCAATTCTGACACCATTTACATTTTCAGCTCCAGGTGAACGATGGGTGCCCCTCCTCATGGTTTGGAAGCAGGTCTCTGTGATGCTGTTTGTGCACCTGGGAAGCTCCTGGGAGCCAGGAACAGGCAGATCCACAGACACAGAGAAAAGGTTCCTAGTTGTCAGGGGCTGGGAGAAGGGGTTGGGGGCTGACTGCTGATGGGGACAGGGCTTCCTTTGGGGTGATGGAAGGTTCTGGGATTACGTAGAGGTGATAGTTGCACAACCTTATGAAGGTCCTAAACACAATTGTTCACTTTAAAATGATTACTTTCATTTTATGCAAATTTCACATCAATGGGAAAAATAAAAAAAACTTCAGGGGACCACTTCAGGGAGGAATTTGTCCCATAAGCCCAGGCATCCGACAGGGCCCACTTTGCCGGCTGGAGGACATTCTCCACAGGTGGGGCTGTGACACCCCACCCAGGGCTTCACAGAGACGGGGACTTCCGCCCTAACTCCCCCCGGGGGGAACAGCCACCATATCTCAGTTGAGAAATCGACTCTGTTTGCCAGCTTCTCCCCTCCTCCCCTGACCCACAATCCCAGTTCCATGAAACAGGCACCCTGAGGAAGAGGGTGCTGCCTGGCCCTGAGGGCTCCCCAGGTACCTAACACACACCTCAGAGCCCTGGTCCTGGCAGACGCACCAGAGCGAGGATAACCCACCGACCAGCAGGCCATCAGCCACTGGGTATGAATCAATGATTGTCGCTGGGGCGCGGCCCCCATGCACTGCCACAGCCACTGCAGTTTGCTCTGATTATACATTCACCGTGGGAGAGGAAGCGCCAGGCTGGCCTCGTGTTTTATTCATGGAACCCGACTCTGTGTAACCATTACAGGTTTTTAGCAGGGAGGCCAGGACCACCGACACCAGGAGCTGTGATCCCCATGCCACGGCCACTCTGGAGGTTAGGGGAAGGATAGCAGCGGCACCTCCAGGGCGAAACGCCCACCAAGGGTTCTGCCGGAGAACCAGAGGCTCTGGTCGGAAATGTGCCAATCCCAGGGACTTTCGGGACTGGCTGATGGGGGGCAGCGGGCTTCTTATTTTATAAAAAAAGGAGACGCTTAGTTTATTGCTGCCTGAGTCTTTGGTCTCCAACCATCGTAGAAGTTGGGTCTGTGCTCATTGCCTCTCAGCGCCGTTCTATAATTCTGCACCAGGCAGCTCCGAGGTGCTGGCCTGGGCTGGGTTGGGGGCTCCAGAGCCCCCCTCCCACCTGCTCACCCGAAGGAGCCCCTGATCTGTAGGAGTCAGATAATCACCTGTATTTCCAGTCCCTACCCTCAGCCCAAGTCCACCTGGCTTCCAGCCCCTCCTAGCTAGTCACTGCCCACACCTTCCCCTAGCTGGCCTCGGAGGGAGACCCCGTGTCCCCGCAGGAAACACGCTTTTCCCAGGTCAGGACTCTGCTGGCTAGGGATGTGTCGGTACCCACAGAGCCAGCCACCCCACCCCCACTCCCACTCCTCCCCCAAGTGCCCCATGGCAAGAGTCCGACCGTGACCGCTATGGACCGAGAGCTGTCACCCGACTTGTCCAGAGGGTGGAAGCGAAGTGTCCCTATTGTCTCCCCCAAGGAAAGCACAGAAAGGGGACAAAGACAGTCGGCCTGGAAGGGCCCTTGGCCCCCGCTTTCCATGGTGGCCGTGAAGATGGCAGAAAACTCGGGACGACAGCCCTCATTGTGCGTCCAGCGCCTCGCCGCACCACAAGCCTCAGCTTTCCACAGCCGTGTCCATCTGATTTTAGGAGAACCGGACCCCGGGGGAGGGTTCAGGGGCCCATTGTGCCCCCACCTCCCCTCCTCGCCCACCCCAACCCCCTCCAGGACGCCTGGGGTCCTGCTGAGCGTGGGCCCCGCACAGCATTGTGCCTGGGGTCGGGCGCCGAGGCCTGGGTCTTGCCCCGGTCATACGACAAGCTGAGCTGTAGCAGGTCCTTTCTGGCCCCCTCCAGACACCAGCCTGTTCTCCAGTCTGCATCAGATCTGGGGGGCTCTGCCTGGTGGCTGGGGGTGAATGTGTAGAGGGTGTTTAAGGAGAATTGAATATAATCTGCAGGAAATTTTCCAGAAGGGTAAAAAGAAAGAAGTATTCCACCTAGAGCCAAATGGGGGATAGGAATCTCAAAAGAAGACACAGAAATTTCCTGCCTGAAGGAGTAGGCAAGGGACTGGGGTGAAGGTCCCCAGGTCCTACCTGAGTGAGGCTTCCTGAGCAGGGGACCAGGTGGACAGCCAACCTGGACACCCCAACTCTTCATCCTATCCACTTCCAAAGGCAGGCCATCGGCCCCTGTTGGGTCCGGGGCCATCAAGAAAGGACAGACTGTCCCGTCACCCCCAAACCACACTGTTCACCATCACCACACTCCCAGGCTGTATGAAAGAGCTCCGTCTGGCCAGAGGGAAGGAAACAAAGACTCCAGAGAGAAAAGCAGACCAGAGACAAGGCAGCAGGTGTCAGAAGATACAAGACCACTAAAAATACCTGGGGGGAGGAAGAGGCCGAGCATCACCTGTAATCCCACCCATATTAGAGTAACCACCTACCTCTGGGGCTTTTTAAATCAGCCTCGCCTGCCCGGTCTCTCCTGTTCTCCATGGCCAGCGGGCGTGTGGACCTGAGCTGTCCTCCTGGAGGGCGATCAGGGGACATCTGTTCAGATCCCTGGAGGAGGGGGGCGAGGGGGCTGCCTCCTGGGAGAAGTCCCAGCAAACATGAAACCACTGTCTGGACCTGAAGGAGGATGGTTGCAGCCGCCAAAACTTCTGTCCCAGCACCATCCTCATGAGAGAAGTGCCGTGGTAGCTCCGGAGACGTTGTTAGCGGGTAAACAAGTTACAAATCAGCAGGCAAAATACCCCTAATCAGGAGAGGAAAAGTGGATGAGCACAGACACACAGGCGCTCGGACACACACACACACACACACACACACACGGACCCGGGAGGGGAGGGGCAGGGGGGTATACACTCCTCGGTGCCAGGGTGGGTTCTGGGTGAAGACCTTCGAGTGAGAGTTTGTGGCTTGGTCTAGAACTATTTTCAGTGTTCTCCATGCTTTCTACGATGCCGGTGCCCCATTGTCATGGCCAGGAGGAGAGAGAGCCACAGGGAGACTTGGGGGTCGCCGGCCCGCCAGGGAAAGGGCAGGAGTCGGGCGGCCAGTCTCGCACCCCAGCCCGGGGCTGACACTAATTCCCTGTCGGAGCAGGGTTACCGCTGCCCTTGCGTGACCCTCCTCAGGAAGCCGTGACAAGTGTTAAATCACACTGTCGCGTCTGCGGGGACCACATGTAATGCAGCTCCCATTCATCCATTCGGGCACCAAGGACATGACACACACACGGAGGCTCGCCAGAACACAGGCGCATCTTTTCCAAAAAATGAAAAACTGCTCTTTTTTTTTCTTTTTTTAAAAAATATTTTATTTTATTTTTTAACTTTACAATATTGTATTGGTTTTGCATTTATATTAACATGAATCCGCCACAGGTATACATGTGTTCCCCATCCTGAACCCTCCTCCGTCTTTTTTTTTCTTTTTTAGTATGGTAAAAAAAAATATACCTCCTGTGGAAAAACTCTGTGAGCGTTCAGAAAAGGGAGAAAGGAGACATTCCCCTAGATTGCACGGACATCACCATCCCGGGAACACCCTGTTAGGGAGTCTGTGCTTTCACACAAACAGGATCGTATTTTTTTATGCTGTTATTTTTTTTCTTACTGTTTATTTGGAGATAATTACAAAATCACATGAAGATGTGGAGACAGCACGGAGAGGCCCAAATACCCATCACCTAGCTTCCTTCCACAGTCAAAACCAGGCATCTGATACTAAGATGCTACATAAGGCTGGGTGGATGCAGACTTCTTTGTATCCATTGTATATAGGTTGTATGAATTGGTTGTATCACTTATCTCCCGTGCAGATTCCTGTAACCCCCGCCCCACCCGTCCCCCAGTCCCAAGTCCATTCTCCGTCTTTTCTCATCTTGAGATTGTTCTGTAGATGCAACCGTGCAGCTCAGAGCCCTCAGAGCTCCACACGGCAGCCGTGTTACCCACACTGTGTTGCCCGTCCCTGTGGCTGGTTCCTACGTTGTGCATAGGAACATTCTGTGGTGCACACGTACCAGCCAGTGTGGCCAGTCACCAGTTGAGGGCATCTGGGTTGGTTCCCACTAGGGGGGTTTGAAAATAAGCTGCCCTGCATGTTCTCACACAGACTGTGAGCAGAGCGTGAGTGTCCACTTCTCTGGGACGAACGCCAGGGATAAATGCAGCGATGGCTGGGGCGCGTCCCATGTTTTACGTGCTGTTTGGCGAGTTTGACACCAGCATATCAAGGACAGCGTCCCTCACAGCCAGACGCGCTTGTTTACAGTGGCTGCTGGGGACCCCTCCATACAGAAGGGAGTGAATCCTTAGGATCCCTGGAGATGAACGTGCAGGTCACTGGTGGGGACACAGCCCTGGATACTCGCTGCCCCCGACTGCTGCGGCTTTCAGACAACGTTTTTCCAGAAGTAGAACCACTGAGCCCAGGACCCAAGCTGGTGTTGATATGAGGAGCCACATGCCCCCACCCCAACTGCCCTTAAACATTTTTTATGTTGCCTTTTTTTTTGTTTGCTAAATTGAGATATAATTGACATATAACATTGTGCTAATTGAGGGTATACAGAATGATTCCATATTTGTGTATATTAAGAAATGATCACCATGATAGGTTCACATCCTTTCACACCAAGTTACAAATTATTTTTTCTCCTGATGAGAACTTTAAAGATCACTGTTAGCAATTTTCAAATATAGGCTGCACTGTTGATTATAGTCACCAAGCTGTAAGTTACCAGTCTCGCAACTGGAATAATGTACTTTCTGAACCCCTTCACCTTCAACCAATTCCCCTGAACACCCCCTCTATCTACCACTCATTGGCTTTCTGCATCTGTGAGCTTGGTTTTTGTTTCAGATTCTACATTGGCACTGAGATCAAATAGTATTTGCCTTTCTCTGACTTATTTCACTGAGCATGCATTAAATCTTTAAAAATAGATGATTCAGACCATTGGTTAAAAAAATTGTTTTTTTTAACCAATATATATAATACATGAAGGATGTATAGAGTGTAACCAATTTAAATCTCTATCAGTCATTCAGCCTTGTCCAAAAAAACACAGAAAAAAATGAAAAAGACATCTCTTTTCAGTGATTTCTTTGGCTGTTGAGCTGAACATCTCTCGCATGGAGAACTGCATTTTCACCGACTTTGCCCATTTTTTTTCCTGGGTTGCCAGTCTTTGTTGATTCACAGCAGAGTTTTTTACATTAATGATATTAATTGTGTGTCCCAATGTTTACCTGTATATAATTTGTTGTAAACTTTTCAATGATCTGATAGTTGAAGGTTTTTTTTCTTTTATTTTGGCCATACCAAGCATCACTTGGGATCTTAGTTCCCTGACCAGGTATGGAATCTGAGCCCCCTGCAGTAGAAACATGGAGTCTTAACCACCCTGGACTGCCAGGGAAGTCCCTGAAGGGTTTGTTTGTTTTCTTGATGGTTTCTGGCATTTAGAGCAAATTTTAAAAGGATTCCCTCATCTCAAAACTAAAAAGAAACTTATCTGAAATTTCTTCTAGGACTTTATGGATCTATAGACGATCCAAGGATGTCTTTCTCAAGTGAGCTGTCTATTGTGGAATAATTTGAGATTCTCAGAAAAGTTGTAAAGTCAGCCTGTTGGGTTCCTGACACCCAGCTCCCCATGGGAACCTCTGACAGGAGGGGGAGTTCCCTAACAAGGAAACCAGCCTTTCTTCGATTTCACACATTTTTCCACTGATATCTTCTTTCTGCTCCTGGATCTCATCTAGGATTTCATGTTTCATTTCATGTTTCAGAGTTCTCACATCCCCAGGCTCCTCTGGCCAGATCTTACTGTCATATAAGAATCTGCTTGATTCCTCCCGCCCAAGGGCATTGACATGAAATTTACACAAACTTAGAGTCAGTTCTTGGAGAAGGCGATGGCATCCCACTCCAGTACTCTTCCCTGGAAAATCCCATGGACAGAGGAGCCTGGTGGGCTGCCGTCCATGGGGTCACACAGAGTTGGACACGACTGAAGTGACTTAGCAGCAGCAGCAGCAGAGTCAGTTCTAATCTATAAAGGTGGGTTTTCTCATCCCTCAGTATTGTGGGTTGCTGTGTATGCTCCCAAAAGATAGGTCCATGTCCCGTCTCAGAACCTGGTATCCAGGGCTTATTTGGAAATCAGGTCTTTGTAGACATGATCAAGTTAAGATGAAATCACAATGGATGAAGGTGGCCCTGATGCCATGGCTGGTGTCCACGTAGGAAGAACATTGGGACACAGATGCACATGGAGAGACCGCGTGAGAGTGGAGGCAGACATCAGGGTGTTGCAGCTTCAAACCGAGGTAGGCCCAGGATTATCAGGAAGCTGCCAGACCCTAGAAGAGGCCCAAAGCACCCTCCCCTGGAGCCTCAAGGGGCCACACGGTCCTGCCCACACCTGGACCTTTGCCTTCTGGCCTCCAGAACTGGGAGGGAATCAATCCTGTCATTCGAAGCCATTCAATTTGTGGTCATTTGCTAAAGCTGCCCCCAGAAAACCATACACTGGGCGAGAGCCAGAGGATGCTGAATGGCTGCAGTGCGTGGTGTTGTTGTTGCTCAGTCACTTGTGTCCAACTCTTCACGACCCCACGGACTGCAGCACCCCTGGCTTCCCTGTTCTTCACTATCTCCCAGAGTTTGCTCAAACTTAGGTCCCTTGAGTCAGTGATGCCAGCCAACCATCTCGTCCTCTGTTGTTCCCTTCTCCTCCTGCCTTCAATCTTTCCCAGCACTCAGGTCTTTGCCAATGAGTCGGCTGTTTGCATTAGGCGGCCAAAGTACTAGAGCTTCAGCTGCAGCATCAGTCCTTCCAGTGAATATTCAGGGTTGACTTCCTTTAGGATTGACTGGTTTGATCTCCTTTCAGTCCAAAGGACTCTCAAGAGTCTTTTCCAACACCACAGTTCCAAAGCATCAGTTCTTCAGTGCTCAGCTTTCTTTATGGTCCAACCCTCACCTTTGTACATGACTACTGGCAAAACTGCAGCTTTGACTAGAAGGACCTTTGTCAGCAAAGTGATGTCTCTGCTTTTTAATATGCTGTCTAGGCATGGTGTGCACCCTCCAAAGTACTGCCTTGGAGCTTCGCCTGACAGGGAGCCCCCAAGCAGGTGTGTCTCCAAACAGGTTCCCCTACAGAGGGTGCCCCAAATCTGTATTTATTATGAAAATAGCAGGTAAAAACTCAGTAATCAAACGTGGCATCTCTGCCACAGTGCTGGGCAGCCAGGCTGGCTGAGGGGTGGTGCACGGCTGATGGAGCCCAACACTGGCAGCTGTTGTGCAAAACAGGTTAGCAGCGGCTCCCTCCCTCCAAATTAAACATAGATGCATATGCGACCCAGTTATCCCACTTCTGGGTCACCTTTGCGTATTTGCCCAATTGAAAGCAGGGTCTCGAAAAGATATTTGCATACCCATGTCTACAGCACTGTGATTCATGGTAACCAAGAGGTGGAAACAACCCATGTCCATCCATGAATGATGGTCCATTCACACACTGAAATATTACTCAGCCTTAAAAAAGGAGGTTCTGACACCTCCTACACTGTGGCCGAACCTTGAGGACATGATGCTCAGTGAAAGAAGCCAGACACGGAAGGACACACGGACATAAACCATCTGATTCCACTCACAGGAGGTCTCTGGAGGAGTCAGATCCAGAGACAGGAAGTAGATGGTGGGGCCGGAGTAGGGGAAGGGAGAGGGAGCTAGTGTTTCATGGAGACAGAGCTTCCATTTGGGAAGATGAAAAAGTTCTGGAGATGATGGGGGCTTGTTGCACAACAGTGTGAATATGCTTAACGCCACCAAGCTATGCACTTAAACATGGTTGAAGTGATAGGTTTAGTGTTATGTGTATCTTATCACATGGTTTTAAAATATGGAAATGAAGAAGCTGCTGGTACTCAACCCCCCAGGTCCCAGATGGGAGGGCCCACTGCTTTGCTAGAGGATCAAGGCCTCCTGGTGTCCTGACCCACGTGGTGGGGGTGACTCTGACTTTAGAATTGGAGTTGAATGCCCCCCAACCTGACTCTCTGGTCCACACAGTCCGTATTTTTTTAAGTTAAGGATCTAGAGAAAAGAGAAGAGGAGATGAACAGCTGGCCAGGCCTATAAAGAGCAATTCCCCAAGTAGAGACGCCCCCACTACAGCCAGTCAAGGCCCTGGGATCCTTCTCTGATTTGCTGTTGTTCAATTGTTAAGTCCAATTCTTTTGAGATCCGGTGGACTATAGCCCACCAGGCTTCTCTGTCCATGGGATTTCCCAGGCAAGAATACTGGAGTGGGTTGCCGCTTCCTCCTCCAGGGGATCTTCCAGACCCAGGGATCCAACCTGTGTTTCTTGCATTGGTAGGCAGATTCTTTAGTGCTGAGCCACCTGGGAAGCCCCAAGTGATTAGGGTGGTCCAAGTCCACTGACAAGCTTCCTCATGAGACAGAAGAGGCCACGTGTCAATGGAGACAGTGACTGGGGTGATGGGACCACAAGCCCAGGATGCTTGGAGCCCCCAAAAGCTCCAAGAGGCAGGATGGACCCTCCCCCAGAGCCTACGAGGGAAGCTGGAGCCTTACTTTCCCCGTGCCCGGAGCAGTGCCTATCACACAGTATATACATACTCATCAAACACATGAGAACCTGCTGTGGACCCCTTTAATCCACCTGCTGACCCCCAAGCCCCGGCTGGGGCCAGCACCCCAGAATAAACTTGGGCAGGGACCCTGGGCCCTGTGGCCGTGCGTACTGTCCTGGGCCCTCCTGCTCCCCTGGGGCAGCTCTGATCCACCTAGGTGGTGGGTGCCATCAGCATGTAGAGCCTGATTCAGCACAGGTTTTCATAAAGGTGCCTCTGTCCCTCCAAACACGGGAACATCCCTCAGCCATGAAAAGGAGAGAAGCCCTGACACTCGCTACCACATGGACAGACCCTGAGAACATGACGCTCAGTGAGGAGGCAGACACAGAAGGACACACAGGGTGTGATTAAACTGGTGGGAAACATCCAGAACAGGCTGATCCACGGACACAGAGAGTGGGTTCCTGGTTATCAGGGGCTGGGGAGAGAGTAGGGGGTGACTGCTGATGGGGACAATCTTCCTTTTGGGGGGATGGGGTGATCTGGAATCAGACAGAAGTGATGGTTAGTAACCCTAACCCTGTGAATGTACAAAATTCTACAAAAGTATTTGCCTGAAAACAATTAATTTTATGTTGTGTGAAGTTCATCTCAACGAAAAGGTTGCCTTCCTAATTCCATCCCTTGTATCGCAGGAGTCAGACATGGTCACTGCTAACTAAAGCTGTCATGAAAGACTGTAGCCTGCGAGGAGGCGCACACCTTAGTTCAAAGTTCTCTCTGGGAGAGACGTCTGTGCAGACAGGCTGTTTTTATGTAACAGCCAAACAGTAATGTCAGCCACAGATGTGGCCCCCAAGCTGAGGGCTGCTCACGTCTGCTCCTGCTGGCTCTGAAGGACCTGGAAGCCCACAGGGTCAGAAGTGGCTGCTACCCAAGGGTCTCAGGCCCCATCATCCCTCTTGGGCGGGGTGGGGGATGGTTTCTCCATGGAGATCACTGCCCTCGGGTTTGCAAATTTGAGCCTTGGGTCTTGTTCAGACCCAGAGGGCTGGCAGGGTTCCTGCCCTGAGCTCGGGAATCAGAGAAGGAGAACCCTGGCCTCTCCCATGCTTCAGCTCATCCTCTGGGGCACTGCTCAGGATGGGACATACCCCCAGGAGACGGGGATGCCCTCTAAGCCCCAGGTCCCACTGGCTGCATCAGAGCCACTGGAGGGCCCAGGAGATAACTCCACCACCAACTGGGCCAGGGGTCCTGTTGTTCCCACTTCACCACTGAGAACACCAAGGCTCGGGGGTCTCAGCGGGCCCCAGACCCAGCAGGGGCAGGGCTGAGATCTGCCCCCTGGTTCCCCACGTTCCTCCCAGGGCCCCCACTCTGTACCTCCCTGGACTCTGGGCCCCACCCCCCACCCCCAGAGCCTACGACCAGGCCCCTCGCACTGGGTACTTCGGGGGGGAGTGTCTGTTCTCCTTAAGCCTCCATCTTTAAGCTAGCCGTTGCCTTGGCAACAGTCTGCAGCTGACCTTTGTGCAGGAGAAAAGGGTGACCCTCCCAATGCAGCCCCCCTCCCCGCCGTTCCCCCAACCCCCTGTCACAGAGCAGTTTAAAGGCATCTGTCTAAACAATGCATTATGGATTCTCTGCTGGCGTGCACAGCCTGAGAATTTCAATCTGGGTGTTCCAGGAGGGAACAGCGTCCTGGGCCAGGGAGGGCCTGGGAACCAGGACAGGGCCTAAGATGCAGTCCAGCCAAGGTCAGAGCCCCAGCCTCAGTTTTTTCATTTGTATACTGGACGCTGGGCTTCCCTGGTGGCTCAGTGGTAAAGAACTCACATGCCAATGCAGGAGACACAGGAGATGAAGGTTCAGACCCTGGGTTAGGAAGATCCCCTGGAGCAGAAAATGGCAATCCATTCCAGTATTCTTGCCTGGAGAATCCCATGGACAGAGGAGCCTGGCGGGCTACAGTCCATGTGGTCACAAAAAGTCTGACGTGACTAAGCCACTAAACTGAATCCTGCAGGAACTAGCAGGTGGAGGTGACCGGCTGGCCATTCCAGGGGCCATAAGGGGCAGTTCCTCTAGCAGAGACACTGCTGTGCCAGCCACAGGGACATGCTGTTTCCTCTGCAAACCAGGCCCCCCTCACCTGCCCAGGATGGGGAGGAGCTGCCCCTGCTGCAGCTGGTCAAGGCCCTGGGTTCTTGCTGGGCCTGGTGCTCCCTCAGAGTTCAGACAACAGCTGAGGGCTGGAAGGGCGGCTGGGCCCCTCTTCTCAGAGAGTGGCTGTGGGCACCAGTACCCTCGCCACCGGGCACAGGAGCCACCACCCAAGTTCCTTTTGGTAGGATTTCTGCCCAGGGCTCTTTCCACTGCCTCCAGGCAGCCCTCTGTGCCTGGTTCTCCTGATGGGCTACTACCAGATCATGTCCCTCCCCTGCTCCAAACTCTGCCACGGCTGCCCAGGGACCTCAGAGAGTTGGGGGAGGAAGCAAACTCCTCCCTGGAACCCTCCCCAAGCCCTCACTGGCCGCCTGTGCCAACCTCTCCCTCCCCTAGCCCCTCACTCCAGCCACACCTGCCACCCAGTAGACCCACAGACACACCCAGCTGCGCCCCCACCTCAGGGCCTTTGCTCTTCTCATGCCTTCTGCCCAACTCACCTCAAGACACTCCTCTCCTTTCAGGTCTCAGCTCAGATGACACCTCCTTTGGGAAGGCCTCCTGCCCCTTCCCTTGGAGCTTGTTGAGACGGACAGGGAGAGACCGGGGCTGAAAGAGACAGGCTCCCTGAGGACAGGACTGCTCTGTCTTCATTATTTTATTATCTTTTTTTTTTTTGGCTTGTGCCACATAGCGTGTGGAATCCTAGTTCCCCAAACAGGGATCAAGCCCACACCTACCTGCAAGGGAGGCACAGAGTTCTAACCACTGGACTACCAGGGAAGTCCCTAGTTTATCATCCTCTAAAATTTCATTTCAGGGGCTTCCCTGGTGGTCCAATGGCTAAGAATGCCTTGCAATGCAGGGGACACAGGTTCGATCCCTGGTCTGGGAAGATCCTACATGCCTCAGAGCACCTAAGCCTGCGTACCACAACTACTGAGCATGCACTCTAGAGCCTGTGCTTTGCAACAAGAGAAGCCACCACAGTGAAGAGCCTGCACTCCTGAACTAGAGAGTAACCCCACTCAACGCAACTAGAGAAAAGCCCACACAGCAATGAAGACCCAGCACAGCCAAAAATTAATTAATTATATTTCAAAAATCCCCAGTTTGGGAACAAAAATGCTGAATGGTGCAGCCAAAAAAAAAAAACAGAAGAGGGTCCCCCCTCAGCTCCAAGATCAGGCCCAGCAGCTCTTCCTAGGGGCCTGGGGTACTCAGGCCTGGCAGAGCCCAAAGGTGTGCCAGCACTTTCCCCAGTCCCTGAGGCTGTGGCTGGCATTCAGCAGGCACTCAGATGGGGCCACCCCAAAGCTTCCAGACACTGGGAGTGGCCATGAAGCGGCCCCTGAATTCCTAGGAGCCCTGACCTGGCAGCACCAGCTCACCCTTGATCCCAGACTCAGAGGAGTCAGGTGGCCTCCCACCTGAGGCCACAGAACAGGTCATGGTCAGTCAGGGCGTGGGGTTTGGGGGTTGGGAGCTGAGAATGAAGCTCCCAGCCTGGAAACCTCAACCTGGCCCCGGCTGCTCCTGAGTCTCTCTGTCTCTGTGTCTCCGAACCCCCGTGTGGCCATTGGCCCCCGTGACCTCTCTGGCCTCTGCCCCACACAGTCTCCACTCGGTCTCCAGGACCTCCTTTAAGGAAAGGAGATGGATGCACTTGGAGGTGGATGAGGGCAGGGACTTATGCAGCCCCCCTCCTCCCTGGGGACTGTTGGGTGCAGGTTGCCTGGCACAATGGGCAGAGTGGGGCAGGTCCAGGGACGGCCCAGCCAGTGGACAAGGAGGATTTAGTGCCCTCACTGGGCTGCAGGCAACAGGTGGATCCACCCCCAGGGTGGGCTCAGGGACCCCACCCCCACGCCTTCCTTCCCCACTTCTGCACAGCAGGTACGAACATGCTCCTCTGGGACCACCCCCTTGGAGGTTGGGGACCACAGGCAGAAAGTCGCCCTCCTGGGAATCTGAACAGAAAATAGAGGGGTCATGGACACGGGGAGACCCCCTCCCCATGCTCGGCCTGCCCTCCAGTCACAGCAGCAGTGAGACTCCCATCTACAGGAGCGTGCGAGCCACCTTTAAGTGAAAGCAGGTACGGACACAGATGCTGTCCCCAGGTTGTGACACACAGTGCTGTTAGAGCCCTTTGGCAGCTGCAGACACCAGGGTCAGGGTGGGGTCACCTGAAGAGACTCAGGGTCCATACCCTTGACCCCACGGAGGTTTTCCCCTGGAGCTGCAGATGCCCTCACTGGGTTGGGACAGTACTTTATTTTTGGCCTCAGGGGGCCTTGACCTTGTGTGAGGGTTTAACACACAAGGCCTAGAATGGTTAAGGGTTTTCAAAAGAACAGTATTCTCTCCATCAACTCCAAGGGAGGGGAAATGGCCCGAGCTCCTCAATGGTGACACATAAACACATGTGTCCTTCCACACCCAGGAATACCACGCAGCCTGGAAAGTGGTAAAGCTGTGGCACTGGCTACCATGTGGATGGACTCTGAGAACACAATGCTCAGTGAGGGAAGCAGACACAGAAGGACACACAGGGTGTGGGTCCACTGAAGGGAGACGTCCAGAACAGGCCGATGCACAGACACAGAGAGTGGGTTTCTGGTTGTCAGGGGCTGGGGAGGCGGTGGGGGTGACTGCTGATGGGGAGAGGACTTCTTTTGGGAAGGATGAAAATGTTCTAGAATTGATTGTGTCCATGGACACATAACCTTGTAAATAGAGTAAAACAAATGAGCTGTACACTGTAAATGAATGAGCTGTAGGATATGTGAGTATCTCGGACTTCCCTGGTGGTCCAGTGGATAAGAATCCACCTGCCCATACAGGGGATATGGGTTCAATTCCTGGTCCAGGAAGACCCCACATGCCGTGGGGCAACTAAGTCTGTGTCCTGCAGCTACTGAGCCCGCACTCTAGAGCCCATGCTCTGCAACAAGAGAAGCCACTGAAATGAGAGGCCTGAGCACTGAAACAAAGAGTAGTCCCCGCTCATCGCAACTAGAAAAAGCCCATGTGCAGCAACAAAGACCCAACACAGCCAAAGAATAAAGACCCCCCCCAAAAAAATAGTAAGATATATTAGTATCTCAATAATGTTGAAACTATGGCACTCCCTTCTGTCCTGTGTCCCTGTTCTCCCTGAATTTGGATGTCCACCCCCAGGTAAGGCATAACTTCACCCTCAACCAGGTCCACATGCAAGGAGGTGTTGTCTGGAAGATTTGTAAGGTAGCGATCTTCCCATCTCCAGAGGCATGCAAGCAGAGAGCAATAAGCTGTGAGCAGGGCTCCCTGCCCTGGGTGACAAATGGCCTCTGACTCAGGCCAAGCCTGAAAATTGGGAACTCCTGGTTGCTAAAAGTCCCCAGTATCTTGGACCATCCTGCCTGACGTAGAGGCCCCAGGGGTGAGCGCTCTGCTGAGATGGCACCTCAGGCCTACCAGGGCTGCTGCCACTGCACGTACGTACATGTATGTTCACATGCACACATATAACTATTTGAGGAATTTTCCCTTCTTTTCTTCCAGTAAAGGAGCCTGTCATGGTCACGGGGCATCGGTGACACCGTGGATTTCACGGTACTTTCATCACTGCGGGCCTGGCTCACAAAGGCCCCTCTAAGCCCTCTCGTCTATTCTCTACGTGGGAGCCTCCTGGTTTCCTATTAACTTCAAAAGTCTCAATCCCATTAGGGTGGGGGCAGAGGGACAGTGGGCCATCCGGGGGCCCTGGGGACCCTCACTAGGCTGGTGGTGCTCCCGCAGGTCTGAGGGTCTCTGACAAGCACCATCCCCACCTCACCGTCCCGGAAGCCACAGCCGGACACTGAACTGCCCACAAAGGCCATTCCTTCCGGGTAGGGATGCTGGGCGGCTAATAGGGTCCGCATATCTAGGGGTTCAGCTGACATCACCTAGGGTAGCTGAGACCCCACTCTCTGGAGTCCCGACTTACACCATACCACTCAAACCTCCGTCTCATTACCTGGAAATGGGGCCAATCTCACGCACCCAGCCTTCGCCCCCCTTCCCTTCCCATCTGAGCCAGGACCCTCCTGAGGATGATGCGGCCCCACCCTATGGCACCAGGGGTGTCCAGCCATGCCCCGGAATCCGGATTAACCCCAAGGGCAGTCGGGAGCCACAGATTTAGGCAGAGGAGGGTAACGGTCTGATTTGGGGATTTTTACAAGTGCCCTGGTTGCCCCGGGAAGCAGGGAGCGTCCGGCTTCGCCCGGAACAGAGTGCTGCATGAGGGAAGCACACTGATTCCATGTGTGTTGTACTAGAGGGGAACAGTTGGGGGGGTTGGGGAAAATTGTGGATCCCTGTGGGACCCCAGCCTGGAAGTGCTGGCCACAGGGAGGAAGGGCCAGTTCCAGTGGCCTACATATGATATTGGGACATGGATCTCTTCAGGACCTTGACTAACGTGGAGAAAAGGACAGGATGAAATGGGAACATCCATGCACGGGAGCATCACTCAGCCATGAAAAGGGGATGAAGCCCTGACACTCACTACCGCATGGACGGACCCGGAGAACACGATGCTCAGTGAGGGAAGCAGACACAGAAGGACACAGGGTGTGATTCCACTAGTGGGAAACGTCCAGAACAGGCAGATCCACAGACACAGAGAGTGGGTTCCTGGTTGTCAGGGGCTGGGGGAGGAGATGCGGGTGACGGTGATGGAGACAGGGTCTCTTTTGAAGGAAATAGAATGTTCTGGAATTAGACGTCGTGGTTGCACAACAGAGTGAATAGAGTTGAGAACACTGAACTGCCCACTTTGAACAGGTGAACTACGTGGTGTGCGCAATTATAGTTCTTCTGGGTAAGAACATACCTCTCACTCTGTCAGTGTATGAGGTAACCCTTTTTCAAGCATGTTTGTCTCCTGAACTTGACAGTGACTTTCTGAAGGGAGAGGAACACAACCCCCACCTCATTTTTAATAAATATTGTTGGACTGAAAGTGAGAATGGCGTCGGCACGTGGGGAAGGGTATGTCTGAGGGTAGGTGCTTTTTGCCTGGCTGGCCCAGGGTTGTCACACACAGGAAGGGAACATCTGTGCAAGGGCCCTGAGGCAGAGACAAACAGAACAGGATGGCTGGGGGCAGGGAGCAAGGAAGAGAGGTGGCCTATGGGGAGAAGGTGGGTGTCAAATTTCTGGCTCTTGGTGCACGAACCTGTGTAGGAAAGCGGCTGGGGACGTGATTCAGGGTAGAGCAGGGCAGCTCGACAATGCTGGGACCCCAGGGCTGCCCCCAGAGCAGCTGGTGTGCAGGGGGGAACGAAGCATTGTTTTGGGGGATCCCCTCCACACAATGGAAACAAGCAGGGGTGCCAGGGAAATGTGGCCTTTCTGTGGTCCAGGACACAGATGGGCTAATCATACCACAGTGGGGACCCAGGTGTGCTCATGACATAGAAGGGGTCATGAGGACCACAAGGCACTAATTGCACAGATGCACCCCAGATGTGACCATTGTACAGAGGGGAATCTCACATGTGCTAATTACACAGAGGGAGCCCTGCATGTGCTAATTACACAAAAGGGGATCCACATGTGCTAACTGTACAAAAGGGGGCCCATATGTGTTAATTGTACAAAAGGGAAGCCACATGTGCTAATTACACAGAGGGAGCCCTGTATGTGCTAATTACACAAAAGGGGAGCCACGTGTGCTAACTGTACAAAAGGGGAACCACATGTGCTAATTGCAGAAAAGGAAACCCACACGTGCAAATTACACAGCTCAGTGGCTCAGTCATGTCCTACTCTTTGCAACCCCACGGACTGTGGCCTGCCAGGCTCCTCTCTCCATGGGATTCTCCAGGCAAGAATACTGGAGTGGGTTGCCATGCCCTCCTCCAGGGGATCTTCCTGACCCAGGAATCAAATTCATGTCTCTTGCATCTCCGGCATTGCAGGCAGATTCTTTACCACTGAGCCACCTGGGAAGCTCCAATTACACAGAGGGAGCCCCAGATGTGCTGTGAGTGACCAAACCCTCTTTGCCTCAGTTTCCTTTTCTGAGAGATGGGTCTTCCAAGAGAATGCAGCTAGAAGCCACTCCTCAGAGGGCAGATGGAGCTGGTGCAGGCAGGAGAGAGCGGGGGGTGAGGGGGTGGGGGTAGGCTGGGGGTTCCTGTTGGGGATGGATCCAGCCCTGAGGTTCTGGGAGGCAGAGGACAGCCTAGGGCCGGGGATAACACCTGAGCCCACTCAGGCCATCCACATCTTGAGCCTTCCTGCTCCGTCCCTGCCCAGGCCCCACCTGGAACCCCCAGCCTCCCCCTGGCCCACCTGGGCCCTTACCCCTGCCCGTGCTGGGAGCTGGGAAACAAAGTAACTTACATATACCACTCTACTACTCTCACCCCCCATGGCTCCCCAGTACCCTCTGCACAAAACTAAAGTGCATCACCCCCCTCCTATGGCATAGGAAGGTCTGGAATAGGGGTGGCCTGCAGCCCACCTTGGGGTCAGGGGAAGCTGCCCGCCTGCTGCAGAACGCTCAGCCTGCTCAGGATCCCTCAGGCTCCAGGTCAGCTGCAAGGCCACTTCCTCAGAAAAGTCCACCTGTCTGCCCTGACACTGAGTCCTTGCCTGGGGATGGGAAGCGGGTCCTGAGGACCTGACCCAAAAGGATTCTCGAATGCCCCTGCACGCTGGAGGAAGGCAGCCTCAACCTCCCCGGACACCAGCATCCGCAGGAGGCAGCCAAGTCAGGAGTCGGGGGTCAAGGTCGGGTCGGTGGTGGGACCTCACCGAGCGCTCCGGACCCGCCCCTCCCGCTCCCCACGCGCACCCCTCCCAAGCTGTCCCGCCCGGGGGCGGCGCGCTTCCCTGTCTTCAGGGCAAGGGGCTTGAGCGCGGAGCCGTCCCGGGATTCCGCGCACCGGAGCGCGTCCTCCCGCGCGGCGTCTCCGCTGGCCTCCTCGCTCCACCTAGCGGCGGCCGGAGCCGGAGCCGCGTGGGGCCCAGGGAGGGCACGGTGCCGCTGGGCACACAGCCTGGGTCGGGCCCCAGGGAGGACGCACAACTGGGTATGCGCGCGGGGACCAGGCGCACCACTCGGGCTGGGGCCGGGGGTACCCACTCCCTGGGGCGTACAGCGGTGGGGGTGGGGGGGTCACCCCCCGCCAGGTGCACAGGGCAGGTCCAGGCCTGAGCAGGGCTGCAGGGTGTGTTCAAAGCCAGGAGAGGGGAGCTTCATACCCTCCTCCACCTTAGTCTGAGAGCAAAGAGTCTCCCACAGTCCCTTGTTACAAGGTGGGAAATGGAGGCACAAAAGGGACAGGCGTGACCCAAGGTCACCCAGAAGGACAGGTGAATTCAAGTCAAACTCCAGGGACTCTGGACCCAATTTATGTCCTTCCTTACCCCAGAAATTGAAAGGGGCCTGGAGCCCCCGAATAGTGGCGGGGAGGGGGGGGAGAGGGGTGCCTGGATTGGGGGGGGTGCAGTATGGTGGCTGACAGTGCACTGCAGAGGGAGTGACGGGCCCTACCACCATCCTGCCTGGGACCCTGGAATATATCTGAGTGGGGACCAAACCCCAGCTCTGCTAGATGATAACCCTGGCCAGAGGCCCCCTCTTTGGCTTCAATTTTCAATCTTCCCCCAAGTGCTCAGTGGTAAAGAATCTTACTGCAGAGTAGAAGACACAGGAGATATGGGGAAGATCCCATGGAGGAGGAAATGGCAATGGAGGAAATCGGGTCACTCCAATATTCTGGCCCGAGAAATCCAATGGACAGAGGAGCCTGGTAGGCTACGGTCCATGGGGTGGCAAAAGAGTCAGACACGACTGAGCACATAAAAGGTAGTTGTGAGGTCCAGGGAGATGAGGCAAACAGTTGGCACTAAATAAATGCTGTTGATTAACATTGAGTAATACTGTCACTGGGCTCCTCCATGCTTCCCCTGCCCAATCTCCTAACTTGCTCCTGCCACACAGGCCTTCCCTATGTTCCTCCAGCTGCCTCAGGGCCTTTGCATGTGCTACCCCAACCCTCCCGCCAACACCTCCAGGCCCAATTAACTTGCCCTGACTAAGCCCATGTCAATTTTGTCTACCTTGGTTCCCACCATGTTCCCAGCATCCCACATAGGATCTGGCACACAGTTGGCACTCAAGAAATGCAGGAGGTCAGATGAAACAGGCCTGACCCCAGGCTGCCTTCCCCTCCCCATTTCATTATTTTCAGGAAACTAAGGCCCAGAAAGGGGGCAGCAACTGGCACCAGACACAGGTGCTGGGACCTGAGGGTGGGCAGGCTGAGGAAGCCACCACCTCCCCTTCCCCAGCCCCAGCCCCCAAGGAGGGCCAGGCTGCAGAGGCAGAGACCAGGCCAAATTGAAATTGATCGTGGGGAACAGCTCGGCAGGGTGGAACAGACACGCGGCCGCCGGGGAGTGCAGGGGCGCCCGAGCGTGTGAACGCATCGCAGCCAGCCAGTGGTGGGGAATCGTTTAATCTTCAGTGCAGGCTCCTAGAGGGGGCCTCCAAGGAGGCGGCAGTCTAAGTTGCCGCAGCTGCCAGAAGCCAGGACACCCGCCTCCCCTCATCCCTTCACCCCATTCTTCCTCGGGCATTTAGCAAGCATCTGCTTATTAATTGTCTCAGTCTCTCCTCAGCCAGCCCTGCCGGGCCAGTAGAAGCAGAGAGAGGCAGAACGCTCATGCACGGTGGCCCTAGGTCAGGACCAAAGCCAGGGCTAAAGTCCAGCACCATCCAGAGCTGCATCTATTGAGTGCCAGCTGTATGCCCAGCACTGGGCTCAGCCTGACTACTGTGTTTCCTCATTTTATCTTCACAACAGCCCTGGCCACCGGGGGAGGGCCAGAGAAGAAGGCAGCTTGCCCATGGACTCACACCTGGGGAGGAGGAACTGAGATGAGAAGCCAGGCCATAGAGCTTGACGGCCAAAGCTTTCATCACTGTTTCTGCAGCCTTTGTCTACGTGGGGAAAACCGTCTTGAGTGGGAGCAATGGAGGGATCTAGATCAGAGGAGGGCAGTCCAATCAGAAAGCCCCTCCCTCACTCCAGGCCAGGGTCTGTGGAGGCCTTCCCAGAGGGGACACCAGGGCCCTGTACCTTCTTAGCCATCCCTCAGCCCGGAGGGGTGCACTGACCCACAGAGTCACTTGAGAGTTGGGACACCCAGCATGGCTGTGAGCCGTCCTCCAAGACTCCCAGCCTTTCTAGACCTTCCCGTTTTCAGGCTCAAAAAGGGTAGCTGCTGGCCTCTGGTCACCAGCCGGGACGTGGCAGGGCCTTGGGGCTGCTGACAGCTCTGCCGGCCCTCAGTTTCTTCTGCAGGCCTCTGCAGGGTGGTGACCGGACACGTGGCCAAGGGGACTAATGTGTTCTCCAAAGCCCCTATGACCCTGACCCGGAAGCCCCCCCTGGCGCCTAGGGCGAGGGTCACACCCGGGCCCATCTCTCAGGGCCCCTCCCCGTGAGGGCCTCAACCCTGGGATTAGGGGGCCGGGGTCAGGGGTCAACAGCATTTGCCTCGGCTCCTTTCAGGCCTCCAGCAGATCCGTTCTCCCTGCCACCTCAAATTTCCTGGACAAAGGCTCGGTGGTGGGACCGGGCGGAGGGCCGGGCCAAGCACCCCTGGGAAAACTGCAGCAGCTCAGGGAAGGTGTCTGCCCCCGCCCCCGGCTTCTGCCCACACGGCCCCATCAATCCTTAGATTACCCGCGGGCAGCCACGGCGGACACACCCATGCTACAGATGGAGAAACTGAGGCTGGGGAGGGGCTCAGCCAGGGCTCCAGGCCAGAAGCTGCTCTGCCAAAGGCCCAGTGGAATTTTGTGCCGGCCACAGCTGAGCACCAGGCTGGAGGCTGTGCTGTGCAGTGCTGGAGGCGGTGTCTGTGAAGGCAGGCAGGCGGGGCTGGCGGCGGACAAAGGCAGGCAGGCCTGGCCCGCAGGGGCGCGTTCCGCTCGTCAGCGTCGGTTCCACTTGAGTCCATCCTGGACAGGCCGGAATAATCCCTCCCGCGACCACTGCTGGGCCGTGACGACTTGAAGGGGCCCCGCGGGCCTGACTGACGGCCAGGCCGATGGGGGGGGCACCTGGGGCCCCCCCCACACCCCCTAGTGCTGGGAACAGCCTCAAGCCTTCGTTGATGACAACTTGGGGAAACTGAGTCACGGGAGCACACACGACCTCTTATATCACACATCGAGGGCTGGCAGCCCATCGAGGCCCAGACCCCAGGCCAGCCTCACCAAGGCCTCCCCATCCCCGCTAGCTACACAGCCTCGCCAGTGACCTGGGGGAATTTTGGGGCCTGAACCCAGCTGAGTCATGGGAACTACGGGCCTCCTGTTCATTTCCCAGCACCTGGGAGGCAGGTACACACAGGTGGCTGGACCAAAGCCAGGCCAGGGGCCCAGGGAAGGCCCCACTGGCTGCTGCCAAGGCTGGTAGACACGGCTAGCTGCCATGTGCTCAGGCCGCTCGGCAGGGCGCGCCTCCTCCTCCTCCGCTCGCACCTGGGTGCCTGGAAGGGATTCCATAGGAAGGGATCAATGACCTCAGGAGGAGAGGAGGAAGCAGCTGGGCCAAGAATAATTAGCAGACTCATGGAGCATGAAGGTCAGATGGGGTCAGCGGGAATGCGGGGACCACGCTGGGGAAACTGAGCCCCAGAGGGAGGTGGCCTTTGAGGGTCAGTGTTCCACAAAGGATGCTGGGAGGGAGACAGGGGCCAGTTGGGCTAAAAACCTCACAGGGCTCTCTTGTTGCCCCCTCAGAAGGAGAGACGAGATTCTTGTCTGCTGGGCTCCTCCCACGCCAACCTCAGCCCTTCCTGGGCTCCAGCCTTCACTGCCTCCACCTGCGGCAACTTCTTCATGGATTCATCCTTCGTCCAGTGGACATCTATCTCCCACCAGATCCCAAGCTGCCCAGGTGGCGCTAGTGGTAAAAAAACCCACCTGCCAGTGCATGAGCCACAAGAGATGCAGGTTCGATCCCTAGGTTGGGAAGATCCACTGGCGAAGGAAATGGCAACCCACTCCAGTATTCTTGCATGGAAAATCCCATGGACAGAGGAGCCTGGTGGGCTGCAGTCCATGGGGTTGCAAAGAGTCGGACACAACTGAGCACATATGCACGCACACAGACCCCAAGCTGCCCAGGCCCCAGGCTCCCTCCTTCTTGTTCACTCTGCCCTCAGCACTGGGCTTGGCAAACTGCAGGTGCTCAATAAAGGCACAAAGGAATTGTTGTTTAGTTGCTAAGTTGTGTCCAACTCTTTGCGACCCCATAGGCTCTAGCCCACCAGATTCCTCTGTCCATGGGGATTCTCTAGGCAAGAATACTAGAGTGGGTAGCCATGCCCTCCTCCAGGGGATCTTCCAGACCCAGGGATCAAACCTGCGTCTCCTGAATTGCAGGCAGAATCTTTACCTTCACTCCGGGTCTATCTGGGCCTCAGACCCTTGCTGAACACAGGTCCTGGCTTCCACAGAGGGAGATTGCTCCCCCTCTGCCCACCCCTAGGGACAGCTTCCCCCAACCCTCCAGGGGCCTCACTCCACTAATCCACCAGCCAGCCTGCGCCTCGGTTTCCCCTCCCGGAGGCCTAATCCCAGGATTGTGGAGGCCGGTTTTACATACATTTAGAGGCTTTTCATAATAGATTTACTGGGCCCCAGAACGGCCCTTGCTGGGTGATTAGCTGCTCCTTAATTGAAAACTCCCTTTCCGCCCCCTTTGGCCCTCCGGGCTGCGCTCAGGCAGAGGGATGGGGCCCGGGAGCACCCCTCAGCCATGTGGGCCCCACAGGGGCCTCCCCCTGAACTCAGAGGGGGTCTCTCTCGCAGCCAACCTGACTGGGTGGGGGGTTACCAGGATTGTTACCTCCGGGAGGGGAAGGGCCCAACCAGGATTCAAACCTGTTGTGTCCCAGCCCCACGTCCAGTGCCACGGACTGGGTGGGTGGGGGGGTGTCTCATCTAGTAGGACCAGGTCCTGGACACACACCCTGGGGCTCAGAATTCAGGTCTCAGACCCAGATTTTGCTCTCTGACCCCTAAAGTCCCCCCAGGTCCCCAGCAGGCTCCAGGGTGCTGGGATGCTCCCCAATAGAATGAAGGGTGGTCCAGGGGCAAGAAGCCAGCAAGGCCTCCCCAACCCCCACCCCAGCCACTGCTGCAGGGTCCCCAACCGGGCGACTTAATTCCGCCTGTCACCAGGATGTGGGCTGGGTTATTTATCTGGTGTATATATGTATTTTAATTTAAAGATCTGCCAGCCAGCAGGGCTGACTCCTGTGGTGCCCCCTCTGCCCCCCTCGTCTGAGAGAGGCTATTCCCCACTACCTCCCCACACCCAGGCCTTCCCTGAGGAACCAGCGCCAGAGAAGGAGGCCAGCACCGCCAGCCTTGCTGGTAAGCAGAAGCACTCAAGTTGGAGTCCATGCACCAAACACATTCAGTAAGTCATTCAACAAATGTTCAGTGGGGGCTGGCTGACATTGTGCCAGATGCTGGGGCCACCGGGGGTGGGGGAGAACCGGAAGTCCTGCCTTTATGGGGCCATTTGGGTCATGGAGAATCCTCCAGGCAGGGAACTTCCCTGGTGTTTCAGGGAAGACTGGTTAAGACTCCACACTCTTGATACAGGGGGCCCAGGTTCTATCCCTGGTTGGGGAGGTAGATCCCATGTTGTTGTTCAGTTGCTCAGTGGTGTCCAATTCTTTGCAAACCCATGGACTGTAGCACACCAGACTCCCCTGTCCATTATCTCCTGGAGTTTGCTCAAACTCATGTCCATTGTGTTGATGATGCCATCCAATCATCTCATCCTCTGTCCCACTCCCTCAAGTAAAGGGTCCTGCATGCCTCTGCTGGGACCCGGCACAGCCAAATAAATAAAGGAATAAAAAAATAGACTTAAAAAATAAAAGAACCCCCCACCCCCACCCCCAGGCAGAGGCCCCACCATGTGCCACTATAGCACCATTTTCTGGGCCAGCAAACAGGTTCTGAGAAGAGCGATGACTCAGGTATGGTGGATAGCAGAGGCCGCTATAATGAAACCCCAGTCTGTCTGATGCCTACAGCTATGCCCTCGGCCAGGTGGGGCACTAACCTCTCTGTGCCTCAGTTTCCCCTCCCGGCCACCGGAAGTCTCTAACCTCAGAGGGGCTGCAGGCATGATGCATGATGTTAATGAAGACCCCCGGGTGCGCGGGGCCGGGGGCGGCGCTCCGTCATTAACACTCGGCCGGGAGGGGAGCAGGATATTGCAAACCATAACTCTGGAGCGCCTGCCGGGCGGCGCGGAGGCAGAAGCGCAGAGGGAGGGCCCTTTCGGCGTGCCCCCCGCAGCAGGGTAATAGCAGGCTCTCATTTTTGCAGCTTAAGGAGGACTCCCAACGCCGGTCCTGCCGCCGCGCCCCGCCCGCTCAGGCGCCCTAGCAGAGCCGCTGCGGAGGGTTCTGCCCATAATAAAGACTCCGGACCCGCCTGAGCCGCTGGCTGCCTCCCTCCTTATCCACCCCTCGCTGACGGCCAGGTCCCAGCTGTGGAGCCCCCTCCTCCGGCCTCGGCGTCTCATCTGTAAAATGGGTCTCAGCTGGGTCTCTTCTACTAGTAGGGAGGTCAACTGAGGCCCAGCGGGGAGTGGGGGGGTCCCAGTGGAGAGAGAGGCTGAATGGGGGGCTGGGACCCAGGCCTTGCACCACTTCGCACACCTGGGTAAACTGAGTCCTGGGGAAGCCGACTACTCGACCATGCCTGCCCGTCCTCCCCCACCCCTAACACCGGAGCTCACGCCCCCACTTCGTAAACACGGAAACTGAGGCCCAGAGTGGGGTCTTCGAGGAAGAAGTGACGTCCTTTCGCAAGCGAAGGCGAGCAGGGGACCGTGGCGCGGGTGGGATGGGGGACCCGCCTGGGCGGCGGCGCGCAGTGGGCGGGGCCTCACTGGAGGGGTGGGGCCCTGTCCTAAGTGTTGGGGAGCCACGCAGGAATTGGAGCAGAGGAAGGGGTGCGGGAGCCGGGACCTTGGGTTCTGCGGCGTGGGGTGGGGTGCCCGGATGCCACTCCTATCTTAGGGTCAAGGCCTTTTCCCGTGGGGGCGCCCCCAGCCTCAGTCCCCACTGCCGTCCCCCTCGCCCGCCCGCGGATCCCAGGGGCTGCAGGAGGCTTTTCAGCACTTAGAGCCGCAAACTTTGTGAGGCGAGCTGCTGGCTCTCCAGCCCCCACTCCAACCCGCCCTAGGGTCCCCGGGGCCCAGCACCGCCTCTTGCCTCTTCTTCCTCGCGTCGGAGGAAGTTGGGACAACGTGGGGTTGGGACAACGCCTGGAGGCTGCCTCAGTACCCCCCACCACTCTACCGCCGCCTCAACAGGTCAGTGAGGACCCCTGAATCAGGGAAGCCGCGGAGGAGGGAGGCCCGGTGGACCAGAAACTCTGGGAGTGCCATAGACAGTAGCCTCCCCACTCCCTCTGCCTCTCTGCGCACCGTCTGTGCACAGAGGGGCTGGAACTGGTCGAGTCACCCAGATCCAACTCCTGGCCCCAGGGAGGCCTGGGGCTCACCCTGGATCCACCTTTATTGACCTGTGGAGCCTCAGTTTCCCCCTCTACACAGGAGAGGGGTCTCCTCCACCACTCGTCCATCCCCTTCCCCAAGGACTGCATCGTCCATTAGGGCCCATAGATCACCTCTGGGCCTCA
This sequence comes from Bos indicus x Bos taurus, assembly GCF_003369695.1. Taxonomy (NCBI): domain Eukaryota; kingdom Metazoa; phylum Chordata; class Mammalia; order Artiodactyla; family Bovidae; genus Bos; species Bos indicus x Bos taurus. Next base: position 67,051,341 of record NC_040082.1, read on the forward strand.
GTCTCTGTTTCGGGATCAATGGGGCAAGTCAGGGGCTGTCGGGCGGGCAGCCCTCTGGGAGAGTCTCTCTCTGGCCTCAGAGGGAGGGGTCTGGCCCCCAACCTCCCTGCCTCCACAACGAGGTTCCCAGCTGGCTCCCCAGAGCGAGGAGAGGATGGCTGGGGTACAGTTCTCCTGCAGCAGGCGATAGTGCAGGGAGGAGACAGGGAGGGTCAATGGCCTCCTGAACACCTCCCTGGAGGGAAGCTGAGGCCTCAGGCTCAGCAGACCCCACCCAGAGTTCACTCCTCCATCCTGGCCTCCAGTCCTGCCCCAGAGCCCCCTGTGCACCACCCCCCTACCCATCTCTTTGCCCTGCCCCCTCCCTCCCAGCCTCCCATAAGACCACGCAAAGAAGTGCCTGAATCTCCAGCAATCTGTCCCTGTCCTGCACCTGCCCTGAGCCCCACATTTGAGCCCTTCCCTCCCCTCTCCAACTGTCTTGCCCCTGTCCACACCTAACCACAGCCCTAGTGATCATCTCCAGCATAGGTCCAATAAGGGCCATTGCCTGCAAGCCTGGATGGGAAATTGAGGGTGGGAGGGTCTCTTGGCTCCCGCCCACCACAACTGCCTATCTCAGCCCCACCGGCCTCACTAGCCCAGCTGCAGCCTCTTAATTTCCAGCTTGTGTGTCATCTTGTGGTGGTTTATGGCTCCTTGGGGGCTCCCAGGCTATGAACTCACTTTTTATTTGTCTGCATGGCCACCTGCAACCAGGTCCAGGGTGCCCATCACTGTGGCCTCCTCTCATGGCCCATATGCCCCCAAATATGGGGCCCAGGGACCACCCGGGCAGGACTCAACATCCTCGCCCTGACCCCACAGACTGAGGGAGGGCTCAGCACTGACTGCACACAGGAGGCGTTCACTGAATGCTCGCTGGGGATGCTGACACTGATGCGGGAAACGTAGACAGTGGGGCATCATGTCGGAGGGTCCCTGAGGGAGCAGGTGTCAGGAGGGAGGAGGGGGTGGAGGCATCTGGAGAGGGGCAGTGAGCCCAGGGCCTCTGGAACAGTGGCCTTTCCTCCAATATGACCCACTGCATGCCTGTGGTCAAGGGACTTGATCAGACCCCCTGAAAGCCAGGTGGTCCCCATCAGTCTGGAGGGCAATGTACGAGCCCCTTCTGTCATGGTCCCAGAGCTGGGGCCCAAGACGTGGCCTGGGGCTTCTTCTCAGACTAGATGGGGACACAGTGACCCAGAGGGGAGGGGCTGCGGTGACATCCTGTGACTGTGGGCATTGACCCCCCAAACCAAGATGTCCACAAATCAAAGAGGTACCCAATCAGGAAGCCCAGCTCCACCCAAGAGTGACAGTCATGATGTGAGGGGAACCTCAGGGTTCTCCCACCCCGCCTCCCAACCCTCTTTCCGTGGGCAACCACCAGGTACACACGGGACCCGCATACCCATGGCTGCCTGGGGTACCTGCTGTGCCCAGTGCAGCCCCCGGAGTGGGGGCCACCCTGCACCTTGGTGTGGGCTTTCAAGGCCATTACCAGTGGCCAGTGATGGATGGCCTGGTTCCTGAGAGACCTAGGCCCCAAATGCAAGCACCTGTCCAAACAGGGGGCACACAGGTGGGCAAGGCTGTGTGGTTTCTCTGCATATGTGTGTATGTATGTCTGTGCCCATGGCAGGTGACAAGTCCCAGGGGAGACACAACTGTGGACCAGTCCTCCTCCCCTCTGGGGACTCTCAGCCCATAGGGAAGATGGATGGACAAGTAAAAATATCAGAGATTTGACAGCAGGGGCTGTGGGGTGAGGACTGCTTGACCAGGGAGGTTGAGAGGGGACATGGGACATATTTAAAGGGGGTCAGGGAGAGAGCCAGGTGTGGTCTGCTGAGGGAACATGTGCAAAGACTCCAATGTGTGAACAGAGCTCTTAGTACTTACCCATCCCAGGTCACCTTTTGTGTTAAAACTTTGTCTCAAAAATAAAAGCCTCATAATAGCTAAAAGCAAACAACCCAAATGTCTATAAGCTGGTGGATGGACAGAACATCACCCTTCCATGGATTGGAATATGACTCAGCCCTGAAAAGGACAGAAGCCCTGACACCCACTACCATATGTATGGTCCCTGAGAACACTATGCTCAGTGACAGAAGCAAACACAGAAGGACACACAGGGTGTGATTCCACTAATGGGAAACATCCAGGCCAATCCACAGACACAGTAGGTTCCTGGTTGTCAGGGGCTGGGGCAGGAGTGGGTTTTTTGGGGGGGTGATGGAATGTTCTGGAATCAGTAGTGATGGTTGCTCAACCCTGTAAATGAATAGAAATTGTGGAATTGTACTTGAAACGGATGGCTTGTGTGGTATGTCAATTATATCTCAAATTTTTTAGTAACAAAATCAAAATGAGCTGCTACGATTCTGCCCCACAATCCTTGCATTTAACCCTCTCTCACCAGTTCCCTCCAGCCCTGTGGTCGAGTTGGGGTGTTTGGGTGAGGGGTCTCGGGAAGGGTGGGCAAAGGAAGCCTCGGAGTGCAGGGGTCCCTCGGCTCTCCCTCCGTGGCACTCTGCACAGTGGCCACCCTGCGTCCCCTGATGCTGGGCAGGGCGGGTGGGGCGCACACAGGGATCTTTGTGTCGCTTGCTGGCCTCATTAAGAGGCAGCCCCCGTCGCCGGACCCAGCACGGCCGAATTAATTAGCCCAGAGCCTTCCCACTCCACTCATTGTGCCGGGGATGCTACAGTCCCCTCGGGTGGCACTGAGGCGAGGAGCAGCCCCGAGGCCCCCTCCCTCAGCCCCACTCTGTGCCTCTCCTGGGCCAGGCTGGGGTGAAGGCCCCTGGGACTCCAGAACCCTCTGATACATGCTGCCTGGAAGCTGGGAGGGGATTCAAGATGACAGACAAACCTCCACGCTGGCCTGGAGTCACTGGGGACACTGAGTCACACTTTGGCAGAGCCTGGTGACCAAGATGACATGGAACTTTTTTTTTTCATTGTTTTATTGTTTGGCTGCACCAGGTCTTAGTTGTGGCATGAGAGATCTTCAGTCTTCACTGCGGCATTCAGGATCTTTAGCTGTGGCATGTCAGATCTAGTTCCCTGATCAGGATCGAACCCGAGCCCCCTACATTGGGAGCTCAGAGTCTTAGGCAGTGGACCACCACACATAGAACTTGGTAGGATCCTAAGAGACCTGTCATAGAACCTGGGGACTGCCCCCCAGCATGGATGAAGGGTACGGGAAACGACTGGCCCTGGGGTCTGGGGGTTCCAATCTGCTCAGGTGCATCAGGTGGTGGATACTTAATAAGCCCCTGCTGTGTACTCAACGGAGAAGGCAATGGCACCCCACTCCAGTACTCTTGCCTGGAAAATCCCATGGACGGAGGAGCCTGGTAGGCTGCAGTCTATGGGGTTGCTAAGAGTCAGACATTAATGAGCGACTTCACTTTCACTTTTCACTTTCATGCATTGGAGAAGGAAATGGCAACCCACCCCAGTGTTCTTGCCTGGAGAATCCAGGGATGGGGGAGCCTGGTGGGCTGCTGTCTCTGGGGTCGCACAGAGTCGGACACTACTGAAGCGACTTAGCAGCAGCAGCAGCAGCAGTGTACTCAAAGGCAGCCCCGCCTCTTCCCAGCCTCCCCATAGCTGCCCCAGGGAGAAGGGATTTGTTTCCATTTCCCAGGGAGATGAAAAAAGGCACAGCACCCCACAAATGCTCATGCCAGGGCCCTGCGCCCAAACGACACACACCCAGAAGCAAAGATTCGCCATCAGCCCTACGGTCTGCAGACATGGCTCCCCAGCAGATCTCAGACCCAAGCCCAAATTACAAGCTCAAACCACCCCTCCAACAAGGACTGGCAGGCCCCAAATACAAATACACACCCTGGATGCTTACGCTCATTTTATTATAAAAAAATACAGAATCCAAAGTTGATTGTGACGGAGTTGGGGAGGCCCCGTCGCCAGCTCCAGGCGTGGCAAGGCCGCCCGCCCATGACCCCTACAAAAGCCCCCGCACCGCCGGCGTGCCTGAGCCGGCTCCCAGCGGCCACGCACCATATATATTTATATATAATATATATAAAACACAGATCAGGAAAGGCGGGTAGAAATATGAAATCTGTATAAATGAGCTGTTTACTTCATTAAAGTGTCTTCCGGAGGGGGTTTCTTTTTTGGGTGGTGATGTTCAACACCCCCCTCCCCCCAGTTTTGTTTTGTCCTGTTTTCCTTTTTTCTTACAAACATTAGTCATAGAGGAGAGGAAAGGGGGTCTGACAGACAAAGGAGCTTATTGCGAAGTGCAGCTTCTACACTAAAAAGTCTACCCCACCCCCCCGCCAAAATAAAAGACCCTCCCCCCAACATGAAGGGGTGAGGAAAAAAAGAAACATTCCAGTCCATCCTCAGGAATACAGTAAAAATAAATCACAGTATATACTTGCTGGCTCTATTTACAGAAATGTAATGTCTTCTCTGCCTCTGGGGTGACTGTGTGAGGCTGAGGGGATGAGGGGGCCTAAGACATCGCTAAGATACTAGGATGCTATGATTCCCAGGACCAGGGCTCCATGGCGACCTCCAGTGAAACCTCGTGGTTTCTGCTGTGGGAGACAATGACCGGGAGAGAGGAGGGGAGAGCTGGGTTGATGGGGGTCTGAGGGCCCATGGACCAGAGTCAGGGGAACTCACTACCTGCCTGCCCCTTCTGCCTCAGGCCAGCCTGTCCCAGGGTACCTGGGGGTCCACTCCACGGTCACCTCCAGCCAGGACCAACAAATGGAATGACCAGGCCAGGGGTCCCTGGTTCCCCTTCTCCCAGTGGGCCGGGAACCCCTGCCCCATCCATCCATTCTGTTTCCTTCCCAAAGTCACAGGCGACAGCAAGGAATAAATTAAATTAGAAACTCAAGTCTTTCCGATCCAACCATGAAAAATACACTCAAAACAAAACAAAACAAAAATCCAACATTGCCAAGAGGTCCCCTGGTTCACCAGGGCCTCCAGACAAGACGGCGTGGCCACGAGCTGGGTGGACAACCAGCCTCTCGGGCACGGGTTGGGGGGGCCTCGGCTGCCCCCGCCCTGGCCAGCCTGGGACGTGTGGACAGCCCTGCCTCACAGAGCAGCACCAGCGGCGGGAGGAGCGGCGTCTCTATTTGGTCTCAGAGGCGGGCCATCGAGGTGGAGCCAGCGTCCTCTGGCGGGCTAGGAGCCCAGGAGGGTCCACAGCACGGGGACAGTGCTGAGGAAGAGCTGGCAGCTGCCCAGGCCACTGCAGGAGTTATTGCTGGTGAAGATGGGCTCGGGGGCCTCATACAGGGTCTCGTCTGTAGGGGGACAAAGAGACAGGGTGGTCAGTGGCAGGCCCACCCACCCCCACCCTGCTTCCTAGACCTCAATACCCAGTGTTGTTAAACATCTCAGTTTCAGGACTTCCCTGGAGTGGTTAGGACTCCAGGCTTTCCCTGCAGAGGCCACGGGTTTGATCCTTGATTGGGGAACTATGACTGCACACGGTGCACAGTGCAGCCAAAAACAAAATAAAATCAAACAGCAAAAATTAAAAAACAGTGTAACCAGATGATTGGCCTGAGATCATGACCCTGCTCTAAGGGATCTATGTCCCTGTACCTCTGGGGCAACGCCTCCAATACAGAGTGTGGCAACCAGCAGGAGCCCAATAAATGTGCCTGGAGTTGGGTAAAGTGGTGAGGCCATGGGAATCCCCCTTCCCTCTGAGCATCACGATGTTTCAAGAGCTCAGAACATGGATATTCTAGAGAACTTTCCTGAAGCCCACTCTGGGTAAAGAGGGCTTCAGCCTCAGGGAGGCCCAGCTGCAGACTTCAACCTTCATTCTTTCTTAAATTTATTTGTTTTTGGTTGCACTGGGTCTTCATTGCTGCACACAGGCTTTCTCTAGTTGCAGTAGGCGGGGGCTATTCTTCATTGCGGCATGTGGGCTTCTCATTTTGGCTCCTTCTCTTGCTGCCGAGCACGGGCTCTAGGGACATAGGCTTCAATAGTTGTGGTGCACAGGCTTAGCTGCTCCACAGCATGCTAGGGATCGAACCCACACCCTCTGCACTGGCAGGAGGATTCTTAACCACTAGCCCACCAGGGAAAAACTGAAACTTCATTCTTGAAGGTCTGACATGGCCCCATTTGCAGGGCCTGTCCCAGCCATTGGTGAAATTGTGGGACTCCCTAGGGTACGCTGTCACCACCTCCTTCCTGATTCCACCGACCACTCAGTGGGTTCTATAAGTTGAGGACCCCATTGACCCCCAAGCACTTACTGGTTGGCCTCACATAAACCTTCAGTCGCAGGCAGGGTCGGTCCACAGCATTGGGCGGTGTGGCAGCTGGAAGAGAGGGGCTGGGGATTAGTAGAGCAGGGGACTGTTGGTGCCTGGGACCTCTTGGGACTGCATCTCCTTCCCCATGCCCGTGACCCAAGCCTGACCCCAGGTAGGGGAATCCATACATAAAACTCCTCATCATACATCAAAGGCCCAGACATAATGCCCATGAATTCCCAGAAGTCTTCTTGCATGCTGCCCTTGCCCCTCACTTCGCTGACTCCTAACCCCAGAGATGGGGGTGGGGTGTCTATGTCTGACTCCATCTTACCCCAGGGCAGCACAGGACAAGGTTCAAAGGTGATGAATAAAAGTGTGTGTTTTCAATAAGCAAATAAAGGGAATCCCCTGGCAGTCCAGGAGTTTGATCCTTCATCAGAGAACTAAGATCCCACATGCCACACAGCCAAAACCAAAACAAAACAAAATCAAATAGCAAAAAAACCCCACAAACAAATGATTGACTTGAGATCAAATCCCTGCTGTCAGGTATCTGCGATGTTGGCAAGTCACCCCCTATCTAGGCCTCATGTGGCCCAAGGTAGGTGCTTTGGTGTGCATGTACACTCAGTCGTGTCCCACTCTTTGTGATCCCATGGACTGCAGCCCACCAGGCTCCTCTGTCCATGGGATTCTCCAGGCAGGAATACTGGAGTGGGTTGTCATGCCCTCTTCCAGGGGACCTTCCCGACTCAGGGATCGAACCCACATCTCTTGCGTCTCCTGTATTGGCAGTCAGATTTATTTATCACTATGTCACCAGAGAAGCCCCAACTGGGTGACTGCCTGAGCCCACTAGGCCTGGGAAGGAAGCAGCATCCGGCCTCCCTTGGACAGTGACCCACAAGGCCCGGGGTCACATGGAGGTTGAAGTGCATTGAGTCCTCACACCTAAAATTCCACCACAGGGTTCCCTGCTTCTTGGTCCACTTTGGGGACAGGAGAGGTCCAATAGCACTGGCCATGAGTCAGGAGAGAGGGGCTTGGGGGCCAGGCTGGGGACAGGGAGGGAGGCCTCAGGCTATGTGGGTGGTGGGCTTCACACAGGTGAACAGGTGCAGGCACCCACATGGCTGCGGCCAGGCCCATCCCCGCCTTTGTTCTTGGCCGGTCCTCTTTGTGGCCGTCACCTCTGCCTGCCCCCAAGAAGTCCCTCGTGCTGGGAGATGAAGATAAAAAGCACGTAATAAAAATAACATTCGTCACAGAGATAGGACGAATAATTACAATAATTATCTTTATGAAACTCCCATCTCGGAAAGAAAAATGTAATTTTTCTTACATTACAGGGACTTAATTTAAACACCTTCTTCCCCTCCCCCACCCTCTTCTTCCTTGAATTAAAAGGAAAAAATCCAAATAGAGCAGAGAAAGGAGGAAATGGAGCCTCGTAGAGTTTAATTTGACTCAGCGGGAACCAGGGTGGTGAGGCGCTGGGTCCCTCCCGGAAGCCCAGGGCGGGGGTTGGGTTGGGGGGTAGGGGGGCCTCCCCACCTGCTCCCCATCAGTCTCCAGGATGCTGAGAAATGGGGCCGCACAACCCCTCAGAGCCAGCGCCTTGGGCCCAGGTGGATTTCCTGGGCCCCCATCTTGGCAGGGGCTATGGGGGACCGTCCTGTTCTCAGATTCTCAGAGACTAGGGGCTGCTGAGGCCTGGCTACTGGGAACTTGAACTCTGGGCACACTCCGCCACACCAGGCCCTGCCCTTGGCATTTGGTGGGGAGGAGGAAGAAGGGGGCCCTCGGGAGCCCCTAACCCCAGCAGAGGAGGGGACAGTTTACCGGCTCGACTCCCCCAGGCCTACAGCACAGCATGAATGCCAAGTGGACCTGGACCAAGGCTGCCTCCGACCTTGAACCGCCTCCACACTCCTCTGGGAATCTGGTACGAGGGGAAGGGACGGGGTAGGCCTGGGAGATGCCTGCCCGGTTCACGGTGTGTCCTCCATCCCTCCTCCCCGACCAGACTAGGCAGGCCTAGTTTCTGGCTTCAGTGCAACATGGGGTGGGCCCCCCTGGTCTCAGGGTAAGACGAACTGACCGTGGGGCCACTGGCTCAGTAGCCCAGAGGCTGACCTGCAGGCCGAGGGCGCGAGGATGGAGACCAGAGGCCCCGGCAGAGAAGAGAGGAGGAAGGAGGGAGGAGGAGGGGAAGGGAGACGAGGGGGAGGAGGAGGGAGCCCGCCCCCACTCACAGATGTAGTAGTACTCGTGGCCCGGGCGGAACTCGAAGCCCAGAGAGAAGGGCGTGAAGAGCTGGAACTTCTCGGAGAACTTGAGCGGGCCCCCGGGCGCCGCGGGCCGGTTGCACTCCCAGCGCTTGAAGCCGCGCTGCCTGTGGTCGCAGGAGGCGTGGCCTTCGCCGTTGACCATGTACAGCACATAGTGCTCCATGCGCTCGGCCGGTGGCAGCGGTGCCCCGTAGTGCGGGCAGTAAATGTCCAGGTAGTCGTTGATGCTCACCTCTACGGTGTAGCCGCCGCCGTCGTCTGCTGCGCCCGCGTGGAACCTGAGGGCGGGGCCGGCAGTCAGCGCGGGGGAGGAGGGCTCAGGGATGCGGAGCAGGGGCCGGGAGTAGGGTGAGGGGTTAGTGCAGGAGAAAAGGGAAAGTTAACAGATGGGGTAAATGGGGAGGGGTCATTGGTCAGCGCAGGGAAGGGGCAGGGCCTGGGGATGGGGAGCCCGGGGAGGGTGTGGAGTTGATGGGTCAGTGCAGGCGGCAAGCGCAGAGTCAGCGAAAAGGTAAATGGGGAGGGGTCACTGGTCAGCACAGGGGGATGGGGAGCCGTGGGAGGGTGTGTGGGTGATGGGTCAGTGCAGAGGAAAAAGGTAGGTCGGAGATGGGGGAAGGGTGAGGGGTTGCGGGGTGGGGGGTGGGGGGTGGGGGGGACACCCTGCCTACAGTCAGGTGCCAGGGTCTGAGCCCATGGTCCCCTGCCTGGCACAAAAACCTTGCCACACCAAGGCCAGAGCAGGTGCCTGGAGACCCAGACTAGCCCTGAGCCCCAGGCCCACCGTGAGGTTTGTCCCAGGGACGAGGGCCTGCCCCCAGGCATTCTGGGTAACCACATGCACCCAAGCAGGTGCCCTGTGACTCACAGCCCCCCAGACCCTCAATTCCCTGCAGAATCCACATCTGGGCCCTTTAGCCACAACAGGCGTGGCACAAGATATCCCCCCCCCCCCACCAGGAAGTCCCACTCCAAAGGCTTTAACTGCTTGACTTCAATGCCCCCTCCTCCAGGCAGCCCTCCATGCCATCCCCAGAGATAACCTCCTGTTTTCCTTCTGCAGATCTGCCTGCCAAGAAGACCCAGGGTACCTGGGACACAGGTCAATGATCCCTGCCTCTCTGAGACAGGCTTGGCCCCTCTCCTGTATCCCTGGGGTGGGGGGGGGGCTTGACATGAAGGATGCTCAGACACCCTCATCCCTCAGTCCAACTCAGGGGTGCCCTGGGTTTGACCCCCCTCAGCCCCAACCCTTCCACCCTGAGTGACATTTTTCATCCTCCCTCCAGAGCCTCCAAAATCTGGCAGCTACCCCACAACTCCCTGATTCCCCACCCCTGACACCTTAGCTCACCAGCTCTGCCCCCAGCCTTGGCCCTGGAGGTCTCCTCAGCTGTCATAGAGCCTATACCCCTTTCCCTGGGGGCCCCCTTGACCTAGCCTCATCAGGCAAGGATGGAGGTCAGCTGAGCGAGGGACAGGGCGCTCCCCTTCCATCAATGCCTCCGGCTACAGCGCCAGGAGCCTTTAGATCTCCGGGACGCAGTCCCCCGGGTCCCAGTCATGTAAACGCGGCCTGGACTGAGGGGGGACAAGGGGGCCTCCCAAGAGGGGATTATTAGCACATAAAAGGCCTGGCAGCGGAGGGTTGGGGGCAAGCTCCCCCACCTCCTCCCTCCTCACACCAGCAGGGAAACTGAGGCCTGATGAGGGGCGGCAGCAGTGAGGGAGGGCGAGGCCACTGGGGCCCCGGCCCCGCCGCTGCCTCTGTGCATGCCCACGTGCCAGCTGCCCCGTACCACGGAAGGGAGCAAGGCGGCCCCCATACCAGGAGCACTAACTGGCACAGCCGGCACCTGAAGGGGTGGCTGGATGATCACATGGCATTGGCTGGCCCCCCACCACCCCGAGACCGTGTCAGGCAGGGGTGAGGGCTCCGGGGACCCTTGAGCTGGGAAGAAGGCAAGCAGGGGACTGGCCCATGGTGCCTCAGTTTCCCCACCCGTCAGGAGGGCCCCCGGATGATGATATCAAGTCTGTGGCTGAAGTCAAAGTTCAGAGAATTTCAGGTTGGGAAGTAGGGGGAGTGGATTAAATCCCAGCCCTTCCCTGCTGCACTGGGTTCACCCAGGAATAGGGTGCCCACTCCCTCCCGCAGAGGTGGGAAGGCCTTTGCAGAATAAATGTGTCTGGCAGTGCAGGTCCACTGGGGGCCGAGAAACCTCATCTGGTTCCAACCCAGGATGGAGCCCAGCTGGGTCTTCCCTTCTCTTCTCAAAGACTCAGTTTCCAACTCTGTCATGGAGATGGTCCCTGAGGCGGATGGGAGAACTTCAGCTGTGCACACAGCAAGCACCCCATAGACACAGGGCAGCCCTGAGTGGGGCTAGGAGCCTGCCCATCCCATGGGCTGCTTTGCGGCTGGCCGGGCACAGGCGTCTCATTGACCAGCCGCGTCCTCCGGCCCCTTGGGCACGATCGATGCAGACGCTGCTCCAGGCTTTTTGAAAAGTCATTTTCACTCCTTCCTGGCCCCATTGAAAGCCCAATTGATCAACCGATCGATGACAGCCACGGCCCAGCAGCCGCCCAGGGACCCACCCTCACCCCAGCAGGCCCTGCAGGGGAGGCTGTGACGGGGAGCCATAGGCAGAGGTTGGGGAGTCCTGGTCCTGGCCTCTGAGCCTCAGTTTTCCCTCTTGTCCCTGGCTTGATGCCGGGGATGTCCGTTCAGTCTGGAAGAGGACGTGACTCCACGCAGGGCACTTCCGGAGAAAAGGTGGGCTGCATTGTCTCCCCTTTCTCCTGCCTGTCTTTCCCCATCATGCTGGCCTTCCTCCCCTCTTGACACCAGCACCATCAGGTCCCCCCAGCTCACCTTCATTAGAATATCTGTGGCCAAACCTGCTTTGCTGGGTCAGAGGCTGGACATCCAGGTCCCACTCGGGCCCCCCAAAATCCAGGACTCACTTTTCTGGGTATCCATCAGACCTCGCCATCCACTGGCTCAAAGCCTTCTATTGGCTCCCCATCACTCAGAACAAAATCCACAGTCCTCCCAGGCTCATGGGGCCTCATATGGCCCCCACCCACAACCTCATCACCCCCTGACTTCCCCAGCTCACTCCCTTCCAGCCATGCCAGCCTCGGGGCTGCTCCTGTTCCTGTCCCAGGGCCGTTGCACACACTGTTCCCTCGGCCTGACAAGCCTTTCTGTACTTTCCCCAACTCATATCTTTTGGACATCATTGTATTTATACCGTTACACTGTCTGCCTTCTGGGGGTCAGCCTCCTTCTCTGTACCTTGCTTGGTGGCCAGCATGAGCCCAGTATACAGTGGTGCTCAATACATGTTTGTTAGTAGGTCAAAGGCCAAACGCTCAAGGTCTTTGAGGTGATAGAGTCATGGGGAGCAGAAAGCTGCCTCAAGGTGGGGAAACCGGGACCCCCAGGCAGGTGGATCCCAGGAGAAGCCCCACCCACCTATCCCCACACCTGAGCTCTGGGAGCCAAAATGGACATTTTTCTCCCTTCCCTGCTCTAAAATAGCCATGGCCTTGTATTGGCATTCCCAGTTCCAAGCTGGCACCTTGCCCCTGCTCAGGGTGGCATCAATGGAGGGGAGATGGACCCCACCCCAAGCCGAACCTGGTGAGAGCAAGACAAAGCCTTCATTTCCTCCACCAGTGCCGAGGCCTGATATGCAAATGATCCCTGGGAGCAGTAGATACAGATCGAAATTCTCACTAAGGGGTTAATGACTGACTTGGGATGGTTCCCAGACACAGGGCTCCCCGAGGCTTCAGACCTTCCCGCCCCCAACTTCTACACCTTCACCCCCAGTGGTTCACCCTGCCTGCCCCCTGCCAATGTCCACCCTGCAGGCAGCCACTCCAACCCCACCTACCACCCCTTCCTCTGGCAACCACCCGGCCTGCAGCTAATTAGCTCCAGTCAGGCGACAGTCAAGTCATTAGATGCTAACAGCACAGAAACTAATTAGGAGTCTCACCCGAAATGCGAGTGGGGTGCTGGGCTGCCTTCCCAACCTGGAAACTGAGGCAGGGGTGGGCAGGCGGGGGAGTGTGTCCCCTTCACTCTCCGACTCTCTGTCTCTTGTCTCCCTGGTCTGAGCCATTTCACAGCTCCTACTAAAGGGCTCAGAGATGCCAATGAAGACCCCAGCAAAGAGACACCCAGGCCTGCCCAAATGGACAGCAGAGCCTCCAAAGGCCAAGGCTGGAACCTCACTGAAAATTAGGGCCTCAGGACTTCCCTGGGGATCCAGTGGCTAAGACTCCATGCTCCCAATGCAGGGGGCCTGGGTTCCATCCCTGGTCAGGGAACTAAATCTCACAAAGAAGCTCGAAGATCCCGCGTGCTGCAACCAAGACCTGGCACAGCCCAATAAATATATAAGAAAAGGCTTTCAAGAAAAAGGAAAGAAAATCATGGCCTCACGATAGTGCAGCATCAGCTGAGAAAGGACGATTATGGCCTTGTGGGTACAGGGTAAACTGAGGCACGGGCCCCACCATGGGAAGCAGGAGGTGAAACAAATGGGGCGGGGTGGGTGGGGAAGGTGAGGGAAGGGCCGCAGGGTCAGCCCACACCCCACCAGGCCTTGGTCTCAGGCAGGAGGAGGCCCGGGTGCCCAGTCCACGGGGCATGCCTGCCTGGGTCACCCCGCCCTCCTCAGCCCCCACCGTGTGTATGGTGTCCCCGCACTCCTCAGCCAGCCCCAGACCTGCATGCCTCTCAGAGGGGGTCCCCCCACTGGACATAACTTCCTCCTGACCATGGGTAAATCACTTTCCCTGGGTTCATGAAACGGGGGCATAATGGGGAGCCCGACCCATGAAGTGGACAGGCGAGATGAGGGGGTGCGTGGCCAGGGTGGCAAACAGAGCCCCTCGAAGTCAAGACCCCGCATGGGAGTGGGTATGGGGGTGAGCCCCCACCGGGGCCAGCCCGCAGAGCTCGGAATCTGGATTGTGTGCTCCAAGCTCTCAGCTGTGTGTCTGCAATGGGGCAGCACAAAGGTGGCCGTGCCCTTCCTTGCCTGGCCCACTGGGCAGGGGACACAGTCGAGCCCTCCTTTTGGAACTGTCCACCACAGACAATTTCCCCAAAGCAATGCCAGGGGGATGGGGGTTGAGGCTGGTCCGTGCTGGGTGCCTTGGTGAGGGGAGGGGACCTGCTGCCGAGGCAGGACCCTGCATTGGGCTTGGCTCAGGGGCTGCAGAACAAGCCATTGAACCTGCAGGAACCCTGACTCCCAGACCCCCCGTTCACACACCTGCGCATCCCAAGGTCAGCTACCTCTGCACCTGCGGCCTCGAGGGACCCATGACCCTCAGGGGACATCTGCTGAGGGCCCCTGAGGTCAGAGATGGCTGCCCCTTCCCCGGGCCCAGCTCCCAGGTAGGCTAGAGGCCAGTCCCTCCCCTTCCCCCAGTCGTGAGCTTGGCTGCTGCCTCAGTTTCCTCCTCTGTACGCTGAGCTGCCCAGGGTGGGGGTGAGAGGCAGTTGTCCACCGTGGGGAGAGACCAAGGCTGGGGAAAGGGAGCCTGTGGATCCCAGCCTCAGAGCCCAGGCTACCAGCAGGTGGGGGCACCTCAGAACTGGTCCCTACCCCAGCACTGCGGTTCCCCCTGCTGCATAACCACCTGAACCTCGCCGCTACTGCAGATACACTGTGGGCCGGCCTGGAGCCTCCCTGCTTGTCTGCAGGGAGGAATGGCCTCCATTTCCTGTCCCCGTTGGGGGCCTCTGGTCCCTTGGGGTCACATCCATGCCTCGCCCGTCCACACCGGGGCCCGCCCTGCTGCCGTCCGCAGAGGGGCACAGCCCGCCACCCCACTTCACAGAGGAAACACAACGCAGGGGCTCTGAGCAGCCAAGCCACTAGCCCAAGGGCTTCCCAGATCCCCAAGTCCAAGCTCCAGCCCTCCATGGCCCCCCAGACCACACCCTCAGACCCCAAGACTCCTGGGTCCATGGGTCCTCACTCTCCAAGTCCCCCTGAAGTCGAGTGGATGAGCTTCTTTCAAACAAAACAAAAAAGCCTCATGCGGCAAAATATGGCATCACCCCCTTCAAAGCCGGTTCTCTGGAAGCCTGGGCATGGTTGGCAGGCACCAGGGGTGCCTGACACCCCCACAGGGAGGACGTAGTCCTAGTCACTATCTTCCCCCTGGTCATTTGAGACGGGAACGTGGCCGCTGCCCACACGCAAGGGCAATCAGGACCCCAGTCAGGGTCTGCACCACTGGGTCCACCCAGGCTGCAGACTTCCAACCAGGTGGAGGACTCAGGGACAGGAGGGTCCCTGCCGGTGCCAGCTCTGAATATCGATGGCCCCTCTGCACCATGGGCAGCCAGGAGCCCAGCCCACAGGACCCGGACACATACCCCCAGCAGGGACCCACCTGGGCTAGAGGAGGGGGTGGAGGAGTGGTCAGGTGGGCACGGAGGGCAAGCTGTGACCACCCCCCTCTGGTGTGGGCTGTCAGCCCCCGCACCGGGGCCCCCAGAGCCAGGCCGTACACACAGACATGTGTGCGCGCCATGAAGACATTCCAAAGACACACGTGCACCCCACATACAGACACACCTTCTCCCCAGGTGTTGATCTGCATGCACAGATACACACGCACACTCCACATCCAGACACACTGCTGCAAACATGCATGCACCCTGCACACATGTGTTCTCCAGGCACACATATGCGGAAACGTGTGCAGACAACACAGGGCCAGGGCTGCCAAACACACATAGGCACTTCAGTATCTGTGTGGCACTGGGGGTGGGCAGTGTGTGTGCTCCATGCACACAGCTGTGCACCTCCCAGGCCTTGGGACCCCCAAACAGCATGGGAAAGAACACGCAGCTACAGGGCATACGTGCCCTGCAGCCCAGCAAGCCTCCGAGGTGTCCCTGCACCCCCGCAGCCCCAGAAGCAGCCCGCCAGGATGCCCGGCCCAGTCCAATCTGGCCACAGACAGGCCCAGAGACACCCGACAGCCAGACCCACAGTGCCCAGCTCAGGCGGGGACAGGACGGATAAACGGCTGAACAGCTGGCCAGTGAGGGTGCAGGGGTCCGTGGCTGGACCCAGTCTCCACCCTTCAGCGGCGGTGGAGGTGGGTGCGGGGCTCCCTGGCAGCGTCGGCCAGCCTCGTGTGCACAGGAAATCCACGGCACAGCAGGAGAACGCAATTGGGGAAACACAGCCACACACTCATTACCTCGGCGCAGGTACAGGCCAGCCAGGCGAGGGTGGCCAGCCTTACTGCAGCACTGCCTGGGCCTGGTGGTCCTCCACCAGCCCGCATGCATCCCCGTGGCTCCTCTGCTGCCTGACAGTACCCCACCCGAGGCGGCCCAGCCCTGGCTCGGTCCCCTTCCCAACGCACGGTGCCTTTTGTGTGTGCCCCCCTCTCTCTCTGCACAGCCTGTCCCTGCGTTTCCTGGCTCCTCTGCTGGCCGCCGCCACCAGTCTCCCTGTTTCGACCCCATTCTTGCCTGTCCCCACACAGGCCTGTCTCTCATCTCTGCTCGAGGCACTGCCTCCCATATCAGGCCCACCCGCCTACTTCACACCTCTCCCTGCATCCTGGCAGCTGCCCCTGCAACTGGGCACCCTCAGAAAATGTCCATTCCGGGTGCCCTCAGAGCCTGAGGCTGGGCAGCAACCTCCTCCTGTGCCCGGCACTCACCCAGTCACTGGACACAGATTCTGCTCCAGACACCCCAGGATACCCAACCTCCCAAGGAGGCCACCCTTTAGCAGAGATCCCCAACCATGGCGGTGAACGAAGCCCTGATTCTTGACCCAACCGGGCTTCCCAGGCGGAGGGTTCCTGGGACCCCAGGCCCCGCTGCAGGAAGTAGGGGAGGTCACCTCCCACCCAGGACACCCCAAGCAGGAGGACGCAGAGGAGAGACCAGTCCTGACCGCCAGGGTCTGTGCTGGACAGTGAGGCTGTCCCTTCGGGCGCTGGTCAGAGAGAGCTGTTGGGTCAGCAACAGGAGGCAGCTGAGCGGCTGGACAGAGCCGGCCTCAGGGGCTGCCTCCTTCCCAGCCGGCATCCCGCCTGCAGCCCTGTAGCAGGTGGGGCAGCGGCCGGGCTCCTCCGCAACCCCCTTCTGTCCCCGTTGGAAGCTCCTGGCGGGTCTGGCATTTGCTAGAACAAAGGACAGGCCATGCTGGGACGGGATTCTGAGACTGAAACCAAAAACTTGGGCCGGGGAAGCGCTGCCCGCTGGGCTCCCTGCTTGGCCGCAGGGAAGAACCATAATCAAACCCACATGTGACCAGTGGGGCGGGTGGTGCAGGGAACCCGCTCCACAGCAGCCTGGCCGTCCCTCGTCGACCCCGGATCTCTGCCCTCAGCCCTGGGGCTGACCCCACAGCCAGGCAAATGAGGGGGGTGTCCGCATGGGCTCCCTGCCCCGACCTGGGACACAGGCTGCCCTGGTCCCAGGGCTGGCCTCAAAGACGGTCGTTTATGCAACTTTCTGCAGGAGGACCGAGGACAGCAGGAGACGGCGAAGGGATGGCGGGGTACTGCTGGCTTGGAAGGCAGGCAGTTCGGCTGGCTCTTGAAAACCGAAAGAAAGTGACTGCAGGCAGAGGATCAGGGGGCGGGGAGGCCGGCGCCCCTGCCCCCACGTGCAGCCCAGCTGGCCTGGATATGACCGTGACCCTGACGGTGGGGGGGACCAGGAGCTGTAGGACCCTAGAACCCATCTCCCATGGGACCCCTCAGCCCACTCCCTCTTCCCAGACCCCAGATGGTCCGAGGCTTCCACTGCTGACCAGGATGTGGTCAGTCCCCAGCAAACTTTTCTCGCTGGAGTAGCAGGGGCTCCCGCTGCCCCCAGACTGTACTCAGTACCCGACCTAGAGGAGG
Organism: Bos indicus x Bos taurus; assembly: GCF_003369695.1. Lineage (NCBI taxonomy): Eukaryota > Metazoa > Chordata > Mammalia > Artiodactyla > Bovidae > Bos > Bos indicus x Bos taurus. Next base: position 67,068,883 of record NC_040082.1, read on the forward strand.
TCTGCAGGCAGGCGGGTGGGGCACCTGGGTCCTAGCCCCAGATCTGCTCCCCTCACCGTGACCTTGAGCCAGCTGCTTGGCCCCTCCATACCTCAGTTTCCCAGTCAGTGAGAGGAGGACAGTGGAGAACACTGCCTGATCAGGACTCTGGGGACAGACCCCGAGCCTCCTCTGTGCCTCAGTCTCTCCGTCCCTTTGAGACCCCGGACCAGGGACCCCCCTGAAGCAAATGTGGACACTGGTCCACCGAGAGGGACATTCCAACTTCCCCAAGTTCATCTGGGGAGCCTCCGACAGAACACGCCTGAGGAACCCTCCCTTGCGGGGCCACGGTCCCCCACCTCAGTCCCTCACCTTTGGGCGCGGCTCAGTGACAAGATTCCTGGGCATTCCCACCAACTCTAAAGCTAGCGGAGGTCCCCGGAGAGACCTGAGCATTGGGTCCCCCAAGAAAGGGGAGGGAATTCAGGGACAAACGGCTTCTGAGGGTGCCAGAGGGGATCCCCAAACTCCTGGGCCGGCGGCGCTCCGAGGCATGCAGGGCGCCAAGTCTCCCAAACCTGTAGGCGGAGGGGCGCCCCGAGGGGAGATGCACGCAGAGTGAGTCCCCCAAACTCCGGTGGCCGGAACTCCCTGGAGGCTCCCGTGGGAAGCGGGCGTCCCCACTACTGAGGGCAGCGCGCAGGGGCGCCCCGAGCCCGGGGTGGGAGGCCAGGCTGGGGTGGGGGAGTCCGGGGTCTCCCGGCGCGCGGTCCTCGCCTGCGGCCGCACTCACCTGGGGTTGCTGCGGTTCCAGTAGACGGCGTACCGGTCCGAGTTGGCGCGGGCGGCGTCCTCGCCGTGCGCGAAGGGCGGCGGCGGCAGCGGCAGCAGCAGCAGCAGCAGCGGCAGCAGCGGGCGCTGCGCGGGCGCCATGGCCCCGGTCCGGCCGCCGCGCTCGCCTGGCCGCCGCCTGCCAGCCGTCTCCGCCTCCTCCGCCGCCGCCGAGCGGGCGGGCGCGGGGCGGGCGGGAGGAGGGCGCGCCGGCGCTTGGAGATCCCCGGCCACCCCCGCCTGAGCGCGCGCGACCTCGGGCGCCGAGAAGTCAGGCGGCGGCGGGCGGGGCGCCGGGGTCGCCCCGGGCGCCTGCCCGGCAGCGCGGACACTAAGAGCGCGGGCCGTCACCACCGCACCCGCTGGGGAGGGGCCGGGGCTCCGGCCTTTGTCCCGCCCGAACGCCGGGAGGGCCGCGGGCGCCCCCTCCTGCCGTGCCCCGGCCACGCGGGGGCTGCAGCCCCAACCGCGCCCCCACCTCCCCATCCCCCTGCCCCGCCCAGACCGTCCTGGAGGCCTCCGCCGGTCGGGCTGCTTGTACCCTCTGCCCCAGGTCCTGCCCCCTGTCACCCCAACTCTGTGGGGCCCTGAGTGCACATTCCTTATCATGGGGGCTGGACCCAGGGTCCGGATTGTTCTCAACCACCTCCATTCAAGCCAGCAATCTGGTCTGCAGAGTCAACAGGCCAAAGGAACAGAAGACCCAGAAATGGTTCACCGCCCTGTGCCCTCCCACACTCAAACCCGGACCTCAGAATTCTAACCCAGGCTCCCCCAACACCAAGCCACCCTGTCCAGCCTGGTGAAGGGTTTTGCAGTCTCACTGCCCAAAATGGGAAGTCAGCGGCCGCTGCTGCCTCCCTGCAGGACCCCCGACACGCACACCCCTCACCGGGGTGGTCAATTCTCACTGAGTCTGTCTCCTGTCTAGGAAAGAAAACAGAAATCCTGACCTCAGCCACGAAAGGTACCAGGCATAGCAGGTGCCCAGTATACCCAGGAGCCCAGACTGGGGTCCAGGCCAGCAGGAGGTGGGAGGACAGGGAGTCTAACCAGGGAAAAGGGCAGGAAGGGTGTCTGGCAAGAGGGTGGAGCAGAGGGCTAGAGTGCTTGACCCATTTGGGGCACTCAAAGTGACCACTCCTGGGTGTGGGGAGCAAATTGGTTGGGAGGAAGCTGACTGTGGGCCAGGAACTTGGGTCCTGTTCTTCGTTTCTGCTCTTATTCTCCCTCACTAGACTGAGTTTCTGAAGGTACACTGTCACCAAGTGCTGGCTGGAAAGCGTCAGCAGTGCCCGGCCAGGTTCTACCTCTCTGGACTTGTTTCTCTTTTCCAGGCCTGGCCTGGAGCAGTCTGGGCGCCTAGAGCTGAAAGGTCATGCGTGAGGCATTATCAGAACTCCTTGCATAAAACTCACTAGAGCGGACAGAGCTTCACCACAGCCAGGTGGGGAGGGTAAATGCATTTCGGATGTGCTGGGGGCATGTGCCAGGTGTTCCCTGAGCATTCGCCTCCAGAACTTACCCCTCTTTGCTCAGGCCGCTCCCTGAGAGGCCTTCCCCTTTCCTCCTGTTAAATTTCAGTTCTTCCTTCAAGGCCTGTCCTCCCTGTGTTTCAGCCCTCCTCACCTCCAGCCCTACCCGCAAGGTTGTCTGTCCTCTGCCTTCCAGGGAACTCTGCCCATCTGTTTGGGGTGTTCTGGCTTCTGGATCTTGTCCATTGACTGTAGCTGCCAGAGTCTGAATTCCCAGGCCTGGCCTAGAGGGCTCCACACAGGAAGGTAGGAACATGCCCCCACCTCCCGCCCCCGGCAATGGCCGGGGCAGGCCCAGAGGTTGAAAGAGGACCAGAATTGGCCCAGGCTCACCTGGCAAGCCCTCCAAACAGTCCGTCTGGACCACTGGAGCCTGAGTCTGGGGCTCCAGCCACATAGGCCAGGCTTGGCCCAGGCTGGCTGGTCTGGCTCTCTGGGGAGTGATGGGGTGGCCACTCAGGGAGGCGTGGGGCCTAAGCCCAGGGACAGGGGCCATGAGCCCAGGTGGCCAGGGCTGGCTGCCAAAGGGGACCGCCTGGAAGCTCTCACTGCCCTGGGACGAGAGCCCCCTCCCATGTCATGAGACCTCAAGGGTGGGTGGTCTCCTCTGTCACACCCAGCAGGACTTGGACCTGCAGGGGTGGGGGTGTCGGAAGGGCACAGGGGCAAGGGGATGCCCTGCCTAAGGCCGGGATGGGTCGACTCATTTGCATGCAGGGGCCACCGAGGCGGGAGCTACCGCCGCTGCTGAGAGGATTTGAGCAGAAGCTCCGTTTTCCTTCTGTTCTCGTCTCTCTCTCAAGGTCAGAGCCCGAGCGGGGACAGGAACAAAGCGCACGTCCCCCATTCAACCTCCCTGTGCCCGCTGGCCGCTCCTGGAGGAGGGGGCCCAGGGAGGGGAGGGCAGGGCAGCTCCACGGCCTGGCCCCAGGCGAGGCGGGGACAGGGCCGCAGGCACAGCTGCCCAGCTGCCCTTGGGGACCCCTGCCTGGTGGGGACCGCTGTGGGTGCCCAGGAGGCTCTGTCCCCTTCCAGAGTGCGTGGCCATCCTGGCCTCCAGACCAGCCATCAGGAGGTAAGCTGAGGTCAGGGGTCATGGAGTCAAGGGTCAGAGGTCAGACTCACACTGGGGACAGGGGTCAGTCTTAGTTCAAGGTTCAATCAGGGACAGATGTCACTGAGAGCTGACTGTCAGCCTCAGCTTCAGACCCAGGACAGGGTCTTTTCTGGGGGTCTGTCCCTGTTCACAGTGGTCTCCTCTCCCAGGCTTGAAGGTCTGCCTCAGACTCTGGGAGGGTCTCAACTGAGCCAGGCACAGACCTGCCCCTAGCCTGTGCCCATCAGCTCTGGTCCACCACCCACCACCTGCTGCCCAACAACTGTGACCAATCACCCACTACCCACTATTCCCAGCCCAGCACCCACTAGCCTGACCCAGCACCCACCCCTGCTCACCCACTGCCCACCTCCCCCAGCACATCACCCAGCCCCCATCACCTGCCCACTGATCCCAAGTCCAGTGCCCACCACCCAGCACCCATGACCTGTGGTACTCCAGCCCATCGGCAGAATCGCCAGGGCTGGGGATCAGTGTCCAGGGCACCCTCAACCTTCAAAGGCCTCAGTGCGTTGGAGAAAGCTAAAAATATGCGTGGAGGAATTTCTCATTACAGAAAAAAGTAGATCAAATACATCACCTGCTTCGGCTCAAGAGTTTTTCAGGAGGCAGGAAGGGGTTGCTGGGAGGGTGGGGGCCTTGGTAGGTCTGGTGCTCCACAGACCCAGGTCAGAGCGGGGTGTGGTGTGTGTCCCCACGGGCAGTGGGAAGCAGGCATCTGCTGGCATGTGGGAGAGGTCTCAAGGAGAGCTCCCCAGGCTGTTACTAAGAATAAACAAACACACCTGTCCCTTTCTCTTGCTGATCAATTAAAATTCCCACCCTTGTGTCCAGTGTCCAATCAGGCCCCGAAACCTCAGCCCACATCTAACATCCCTGTAACCCCCGCAACCAGGCGCCTCCCCTGCAGTGTCCCTCCCTCCTCCTCCCCCCTCCCCACCTCCTCCCTACCCACCGTCCACCGTCCCAGTCTCAGGGCCCAGGACACAGACCCCTCCTCCCAGGGCCACCTGCCAGTCTGGGGACTAGACTATTGCTGTCCAAAAGAACTTCCCACAAGGACACAGGCACCACCAGCAGCTCCATGTGAGTACTGGGCACAGAACATGTGACAACAGGATAAGGAGCAGAGTTTCAGACATCACTTACTTTCAGCGAAGTTACATCTAAACAGCTGCTCCACAGGCAACACGGCTGTGGGCGGAGCCACGCCTCGGTGGGCACCCGGACATGAAGGGCTGCCAGGAGGAGGGAGGTGGTGGCTCGGACAGCCCAGGGAGCAGGAGATAGGGGGCCCTGAGTCCCACCGGAAGAATCGGGGGTCAGGGGAGAGGTCCCAGAACATCCAGAGGGCACAACTCCCTTGCCTGCTGACCCCAGGTGAGCAGGTGGCGGCCCTGTTGGGTCCTGGGGCCACGTCGGAGGGAGACCCACGTCAGAGCCGGCAGAGGAGCCCGCTCTCCAGGGAAGACGCCCGCTCTCCAGGGAAGATGCCTGGCCTTGACCACTGGCTACCCACTTTCTGAGCCCAAGGTGTCCAGTCTCCCCCGCCCCTACCTGGCCCCATTCCGCAGATGGGGATAGGAAGTTGGGGGCAGGGTGTCTTGTGCACAGTGAGCCACCCAAAAGCCAGAGACTCCCACGTGGCCCCAGCAGGCCAAGGGACAGTGACAGTGGGCGTGACAGTGGGCACTCCCCTGGTGGCGAGAGGAGGGGACGGACGTGGTGGGAGGGGCCTCAAGGGCGACACCCGTGCTCGAGTGTGGGCTTGTGTCCTCTGTGTGCATCTCGCATGCGTGGCTGCCATGTCGCGTGTCCCCGTGGCTGTGTGTCATGCCTATGCCCATGCATGAGTGCACAAGGTGGAGGAAGGTGCTGGAAGGCCTCCCGATCCGGCATGCACACGTACACACACGCATACACGTCCCTCCAGCCTGCCGGGCCCCAGGGCCTTTCATCTCGCGCTGACAGGCCCCTCTCCCGGCTTTTAGCCTCAGAGAACTTCCTGCTAATAGTGCATTAACCTTGGTGGGGGCTGCCAATTACTCGACACTAATGCGGGGGGCGGGGGGGGGGGGGACTGGTGCGGGCGCTGACTGCGCTAACAGGCGCAGGGGCCAGGTAGCGGGCGGGGCTCCCCTTCTCACCCAAGGGGGACGGGCAGGAGGCACGGGGCTGGGGGGGCACGCGGTGTGTTCCCAGCTCCGGATGGCAGAGCGTGGGGTCTCTCCTGACCTCATTAGAGTAATTAATGTGCCTTTTGAAGCTGGAGAAATCGCTCAGAGCTGTGGGAAAGGGGCGCAGATCACAGGGTGGGGGGGCCGTGGACGGTGTCTGCGTGCCTGTTAAAAGTGTGTCCCAGTGAGTCAGGCACAGAGAGAGCCCGAGTGACAGAGAGGGACAGACGGAAATGGAGGGGGGCCAAGGGAGAGGCAGTGCAGATGGTGAGAGACACCAATAGGGAGGTGAGCAAGGCTTCAGAATCAAATAAAGACAGAGACACAGAGACAAAAAAGCAGAGATGTGTGGAAAGACCCACAGGGCGAACAGATGGGGAGAGCGCAGGGGCGTTGGGTTCGGGGATGTCATCTCAGTACCTCCCTGGACTGTGGCCTCAGTTCCTCAACCTTCCCTGGCTACTGGGGACCTGCTGGCCACTCTGTACAGGGCTCTCCCAAAGAATGGTAGTAGGCAGTCAGGGAAGACCTCCTGGAGGTGGCAACAGCGCATCAGAAAGGGAAGAGGAACTGTGAACAGCCTTGGGGCATGATGGGAGATATTGCCAACAGAGAAGAAAGTCAACTGGGGGCCAAGGCAAAGGACCCCGGCTGGAGGGAGGGGGGACCAGCTGACTGTGACAGAGATGGTGTTTCTTCAGGAACCCAGGCTCAGGCTGGGCAGGAAGGGTCAGCAGGTCTGAGGGAGACTGGCCAGAGGGGCTGACGAGGCTTGAATGGGCAGCAAGCTCAGACCATCCCATGGTAGACATGGCAACAAGGTGGAGTTGAGGTGTGAGAAACAGGGCCCCCAGCCGAACCTATTTCCCCACCTGTACAGTTTGGCTCAGGCCACACCTGGGTAGACTGTGCAGCACAAGGCTGCCACCTGGTGGCAGCCCCCTCTGATGACAGCTCCTTCTAACAACGTGGCCTCCATGCTTTCAGCCAGAGGCCTGAGGGTAACTTCAGGCTGGGCAGAGAGCTACAGGCCAGCCACACTGGTCCTGCTTCCCACAACCAAATTTATAGGGTCCAGGGGGGAATAGGCCAGAGCCAGACTCTGCTTAGAAACAAGGCCCACAGAGGAACTCATCAAGCCCATCACAAAAGATGGGAACCAAGGTACTCCAATGGGACTCAGGTGACCAGTATGGGCCTCAGATGGCCAAGATGGGGACTGAAACACCCCCATGAGATCAGGTGCCAGGATGAATCCCAGATGGTCAGGATGGGGACTGAGGTACCCCTAAGGGGTTCAGGTGCCCAGAATGGGGATCAGTTGCCCTGATGGGACTCAGATGCCTGAAAGGGGTTCAAGATCCAAATATGGGACTGAGGTGGCCAGGATGGGCACTGAGCCACACGCTGTGGAATTCAAGTGTCTCCGTGGGACTCGGGAGGCCAGGACAGAGGCCTGAGTGCCAGCACAGATTGCCTGGGATGGGGGATCAAGTTCACCAGTGATTTCACTGGAGGCTGAAAATAGAGAGGCAGAGTAGGCACGGGGAGCCTTGGCTGGCTCCAGACCTGGATGCTGCAGCCTGGGGCTCTGTGAGAAATGGCCCTGGAGTAGTAGTGTGTGGTGAAGCAGAGGACACTGCCCTTGAGGGGCCCTGGGCTGAAGCTGGCCTGGAAGGGGAGCCCTTAAGCAGTTTGGTGGACGAATAGGAGTTCTCCTTTACTAAGCCTAGAGATAACTAGTGGCAGGGTCTTCTTCCAGGCAGGTGGGGGCAGGTCTCCTCCATCTTTCCCCCTCCTTTGTGGGATTCTGCATGGGACCCTCTAAACAGTTAGGGATGATCCAGATGGTCACAGGTGGGAGAACAGGCTGACATGGACCCAGATCTGCTGCCCCCTGCCCCACCCGTGAGCCAGGGGCACTGGGTCTGGCCCGCTGTGGAGTTGGGTACCGGCTACAAAAGCACTGCTGCCTTTATTGTCCCCGCCCCAGAGGAACGGTGCCCCCAGACAGGACACCCAGCCTGCCCACCTTCCAGGCCTCAGCCTGGGGCTGCCGCATTCCCACCAGGGAGGGTGACTGGTATAAGTCACATCATGGCCAGGGGCCTCAGAGTCCTGCATAGGGCTGCCAGTGCCCCTCTGGCTTCCACCCGGTAACCTGGGCAGCCCTGTCTGCAGGGAGGGCTGAGTTGGCTTCCAGTGGGCCGGGAGGGCCCACACATGCTCTCTGGTCCAGGCGGGGTGTTCCAAGCACTGGGAGGGCCCCTGCCTTTCGTCCTTCCCCCAGGGCCACTGGAAATGCTGCCTTCCTGAACCAAACATCTGGAAAGGAGGGGTAGAAGGTGGTGAGAAATGTGGGTAAGCCCACCCCGCTCTGCCCCCATTCAGCTGTGTTTGAGGCTGAGTGCTGAGCCCTCTAACATCCCAGCCCCCGCCCCCAGCCTGCAGGCCTTGCCGACTCCAGACCTGGGAGGAAAGGGAGTAGGTGCCCTAGCCAGAAAATGCAGACACCAGAGGGATTCGCGACCATACCCACGCCTCCCTCTATGTGTGGGAGGGGGGCCGGAAAGTCAGAATTGTCCTACGGTCTCCAAGCTTCGGGGACTGAGCCCGCAACATGCTGGGGTTAAAGGGGCCATCAATCCCGCTCAGGCGGCCGCTGGCCCTGAGCCCAGAGCCCCTGGGTCACCTCAGTTGTCAGCCCCCTTTCTGTCTCTGCTGCTCCCTGTGCCTGGGACACTCTTCCTAGGGCTGGGCGGTGGAGAGGCAGTCTCAGACCCATCCCCCAGCTTTGGTAGCACCTGGCAGGCATCCTCTATCTCTGACACTGATCTTGGCCTTCAGTGTCAGGCACAGAGGAAGTGCTCACCTACTCCAGCCATGCAGCTGGTTCCCATGTTAAAGAAATGGGAAACTGAAACGGTGAGACAGGGGCCTCAGATGAGGCCACGCAGCCTGTGACGGCAAAGCAGTGCTCACTCCAGGCCCACCCCTGCTGCTGGGTGCTGACTACACTGAGCACAGGCACAGGTGGTCCACCTGACTCTCTTCCTGCTGATCCCACCCTCCACCCACCCAAGGAGCCCCTGAAAGTGTGTAGAGTGCTACCCTACCATCTCAGGTTCCTTGTCTCAAAGACTGTCTCCTCGTCACTGTCCATCGAGGTCATCTCGGTGGGGTCCTCGGTGTTGGCCAGGAGCCCGTATCTCCTCCGCTGTGGCTTTTTCAATCTGAAAGCAGGCCCAGGCTCACTCAGTGACTCTCTCACGACCTCTCCGTGAAGCTGCTGACCCCCTGTCCAGCTTCCCACCTTTTCCCATAATCCTCCTCTCCATGATTCCCAAAGCCTTGCAGTGTACTTTCCCGGCCTAATTGCATTTCTTCTCACAATGGTCACAACGATTATCAATTGCTCTTATGTCAATAACAAAAGGTGGATGGACATCTCCCTTGGCAGGCCCCGGAGCTAGGACCCTTGGTGGGGGCGGGGTGGGGGGGATGTTGTTATCCCACTATACATATAAGAAGACTGAGTCTCAGAGAAAGTATTAGGGTTTGCCAGAAACATCAAGTGGAGAGCTGTCTCAGACAGAAGCTCTGGCTCCTGACCACCACCAGGAAAACCGCGAGGTCTCTATATGAGGCCTCTACGATGGATACAGCGTGCACTGACATGGAGACAAGCGTTGTGCACCCACAGCAGTGTTCGAGGAAGACAGAAAATGCCCGTTGAGAGCGCCTGAACATGGTCAACTCTGTGGGACACAGGCTCTCTGGAGATCAACCCCAGAGAGGAAGCCAAATGCGGAGATCAGGGGCCCGAGGAGGGGGCAAAGGGCCTGCACCAGGCAGGGGGTATGCCTCGGGAAAACCAAAGTGAAAGAAAGTGAAGTCGCTTCAGTGTGTCTGACTCTTTGCGACCCCATGGACTGTAGCCTGCCAGGCTCCTCTGTCCAAGGGATTCTCCAGGCAAGAATACTGGAGTGGGTTGCCTTTCCCTTCTCCAGGGGATCTTCCCAACTCAGGGATCGAAACCAGGTCTCCCGTATTGTAGGCGGGAAAAGCAAAAAGGTCCTCAACTCTTGGGGGAGCAAGGGCAGAACCTAGACACTGATAATCATGGCCAGCCCTGGACTGAACAGGAGCAGCAAAGAGCAGGGGCAGGCTCCGGTCTGGCACCGGCCGGGCTGTGAACGTCAACCACAGCGAACGTTGCGGCCAGCCCCAGCTCGCAGACGCAAATTGGATTGGTGGCCGCAACGCTCGTCGCCAGGCTGGCGGAGCCGCTTAGTGTTCCGGAGACTCCCGGTGCCCTACACAACCCACAACCTCCCGCCTCCGTGGCTCCCTCTAGAAAACTAGCAGCAGCACCCAAACTCAGAAAAATAATAGTGCATCACGTGATTTTCTTACCGCACCCACCCACGTGACGCTGGCGCACTAGGCTTCAGGAGCCTAAGCACGTGGGGGCGCGAGGCGCGCGAGGATTGGCTGCGCCCGGGCGGCGGCGGCGTGGGCCTGACGCACCTGAATGCCCGGATGAGGAAGTAGAGCGCGGCCAGGACGATGAGGCCCGTGACCACGTAGAGAGAGCGCAGCAGCGGCGAGCCCGGCGAGCCCAGTGGCCACAGGTGTGTGTTGTTGTGCGGTGCACCCGGCTGGCTCCCGTTCGTCACGACGGGCGGCGGCGGCGACAACGTGGCCTGTGGTGACGGGGGCGTATCCTCGGCTCCGTACAGCAGTGGCGGCAGCAAGAGCGCCGACAGCAGCAGGAGCCGCGGCGGTAGCAAGCGCGGCCCCATGGCCCGGCGGAAACGCTAGTTGCGCCCCGCCCCCTCTTAGGGGCTGTCATTCAATGGCGCGGGGCAGTGTCAGCCAATGGGATTCAGGGGCTGGCCTCGTAGCCGGAAACGCCTAGCCACGCCCCCGGCCGTGCACCTCACTTCATCTGGGCCCCTAAGTTTTCCCGCGTCCCGAGCTCGCCGGGTCCTCGCTCAGCCTGCCCCCGAGAGCTCAGAGCCTCAGTCCTGTACCCCGACAGGAGCGTGAGCACCGCGGCCGCCCCGCCCACCACGCCGGGGACGGGTTATCGGGAACACCCACCAATGTCAGGGACTTTGATGCGGAGGCAGGTGCGACCGAACCCGGCGGGCCTCCCTCCCACCTGGGCCCTGGGAACACTTGCGTCCCCACCCAACTCACCCTGGGCTACGGTGACACCTGCGCAGTAGCACACTGGGCCTGATTCTCCCGTGGAGGAGACATCCAGGCCCCGAACCTGCACATCCTGCCTTTGGGGGCGGGGGGACCAGAAGAGACCAAACACATCCCGTGGGAGAAGAGGGGGTTAAGCCAGTGACCTGGACCTCACAGGGCCACACCCTGCTCAGAGTTGACATAACCAGCCCAGAACCCGAGGCAGTGGAACCAGGGCTCAACCCTAAGGTTCTGTACCCCAGGACTGGGGCAGAAAGCAAGCAGCTTGGGAGCAAGGCCAGCCCCATGGGCTGCAAAGATGAAGATGTCCACGGTCACTGCCAAGACCTCAGCCTGGGCTCTGGGAGAGGTGCCTTCCCCCTGGGATGGGGGGCCCCAGGGACTACCTCCTCCTCTGCTCAGGCTTGCCACACCCTCTCAGACCCTGAGAGAACAGTCCCAGGAGAACTGCCCAAGAAGGCAATGAGCTGCCAAGCTGGTCTTCCTGGTTTGATTCCAGCTCATGCCCAGAACAGAGGCCGAAAAGGGTTTTCTCCAGTGGACTCTCCTCCCCGCCCCTTCCATCTGGACCACCCCTGCAGGATCAGTGTCCGCCCTCCACACCACACCCCAAACAAGACTCAAGATTTGTGGGTGGACACACCATCCCTTTATTCAAACGTGACTTCCACGCTTTCTTGTCACATCGCCGGTGAGGACACACCGCCATGCCAGCACCACAGGCCTGTCCTCCTGGAGCACCTTGAACCCCGTGCCCCAACCTTGCCAGTAAAACATCTGCTGGAAAGACAGGAGGGATTGGGGGGAGCACAAGGGCTACTCCGGCAAGAAGTGAAGATGCTGTCCCCAGTGGATCACGCTGCCAGGAGGGGAGAACCCACTGCAAGGGCCTGGGCCAAAGGGCCACATGCCTCCCGCCCCGGGAAGCACTTACAGGCGACGGGCCGCGAGGGCAGGCATCCGTGCCTCTGGCTCGATCCTGGGTAGAGTCCCTCCTGGGACAGGGACCCCAGGTCAACACTGTTCTCAGGCCACACTTCCTCCGGGTCACACTGACTTCCATTCAACCTGCCAAAGCAAACGAATGTTAGCCCTTACCCCTGGCAGAGCTGAGCTCCCCTCCCTGCCTCCCCCCAGAACAATCCACAGCTCCTGGGAGGGTCTCAAGCTAGTCATCGGGGCCAACCTGAGGCCCCACCATGGGCAGGCCTGAGCCTTTCAGGTGGGCCAGGCTACCTTCCACTCTTAAGCAGAGCCAGCCACCTATTTGGGACGGAGCTGCTTAGAAAACGGCACAAGCTCTGGGAAAAATGTCATGGCAGCAGCAGACACCATAGAGAACTAGTTAGGAGTGTGACTTAAAGAGGTCTGGAAAAGACAGTCAATTGATGAACAAAAAATTCCAAAAGGCAGGGCGTTTGGTGGTCTCCAATCCTACTAGCGGGTGGAACCTACTGGTGAAACTCAACTGCCCAGGCTGCTCACCTGGCTGCAGGTGGGGAAGGGCAAATGGCCGGGGCCTGCCTTTGGTTCCACCTTGTTTTTATTTAAAAAAAAAAAAAAGGAAAAAAAATAGAAAAACAAAAAGTCAAAGGAACATTCCCCGGGTAATATGGCTTCCATATGAGCGCCCGAGAGAAGAGGAATGCGGACGAGCAAAAGGAGTTACCTCGGTGACAGGACTATCTCCACATATGAGCTAGCCCAGGGAGCGGCTTGCGTCTCAGAGGGTTCTGTTGGGCGCACAACACTTCTGTCCTCCGAGGGGCTGCAGCTTCCATAGGCTAGCAGAGAATGCTCAGAACTTGTAAAGCAACAGCAGAGCTAGCTAATGAGCCAGTCAGTCTGTGGTCACCCAGGGACACTGTCTGCATCCGCTCGCTCTCTGGCCTGATTCTAGATTAAGGGGCTCAGGGTCAGCGTTGGGCGCCCCCATGTCCACTGTCCCTGCTAGGCTGCCCGCCCATCGAGCCCTCCAGCTGCCACGGCCAGAAGAATCCCGGGGCTGTCCTGCAGTCCGAGAGCCCACTCCCATCACCCACCTGCTCGCCTAACTGGGTGGGGGCAGTCAGTGGTCACAGGGGCCCAGCCAGCATCACTGGCTCTACCTTCCTCCTCTAGCCCTGGGAGCTGCAGGCAGGATGGCAGCCCTAGTCCTCTAGCTGCCAGCTCTGCTCTACTCTGCCTGCCTCAAGCTGGCAGCAGGACGCGTGTGGTGCGATCAAAGGGAGATGCTCAGAGCGAGGTTCATTCAGACAGTCTTTTAATCAGCTTCGTGAAGCCAAAGAAAACGGCATACAAGGATTCCTCAACCACTTCAAATACAACAGTGATGGCATATGTGTATGACTTCCAGTAAAAAAGGACAATATAAACACACATTGTCAAGAACCTCTTGGGGACTGTGGGTCGCCCAGGACAGGCGGGCAGCCCGGGCACCTCCACTGCCTCCTGCACAGTCTGACCACGCTACACTCAGAAATGTTACACCAAGTTGGAAAAAAGCCACAGCTTGCTCAGCTTCCGACAAAGAGAGCGGATCCAGAGTTCGTTCAACCTCAAAAAAGAGCAACCTCACGGGGTTGACCCCGCTGAAAAGAAACGAAAATAGCAACACAACCAAAAACAAAATAACCCCCAGTTATTTTCTAAAAAATCTCTTGGCTAGTGGTACAAAGGTTAAAAGTAAAACCAGAAGTGCGTTTCCAAACGATTTAAAAACCCTTAAAAACAGAAAGCACTTCCTTAAAAAGCAAAGGGCAGCAGTGAGGCCATTTGGGGGTCAGAAGCAGTCAGGCTGTGTTTGACAAGATCAGAACCAACAAGACTACAGAAGTGGGCACAAGGAGGCGTGGTCACTACACACTAACGATGCAGCGGCGCTCCCCAAGTCCTTAAACACACAGCCATTGGAAGGACGATCTCGATCAGGAAGGATTTTTACTCGTTGTGTGTAGCTGAGAACAAGAAGCAGGCACAGTGTAAAGGCGCAGAAGCAGACGGCAAGAGGCAGCAGTCCACGCCTGGCCCGGCCCTCGGGGCCCAGCCCTGCAGCCTCAGGAGCAACCAACCCCCCCATAGCCGAGGGTGGCCGTGGCCCACACGCACGGACACTGCCTGCCCACTCTGCTCGGAAGCCCTGGATCTCCCTTTTCTCCTTGGTCAGAAGTGGCTGCTGGCACCGAGACATGAGAGGACAATCTTGTCCCTTACAGGGTCAGCAGAGTAACCAGCTCTGATCGAGGCTGGCAGAGTGCACTGAGGCGCACTGAACTCCCACCACCAGCCCTTGGAGCGCCACTTACCATAACTGTCGTAGCTATCTCTGTAGGACCCGCCAGAGCTCCGGTCGTACCCGCCACCCTGACTCCGGCTGCACAAAGGACATAGATGGGCATGAAGGGCACCTCAGGGGGTTTCCACCAGCCCCCACCCTCTGCAGGACCGCTGCCCCCACCTGCTGTAGTAGTCTCTGGAGCCTCCATAGCCCCCGCTCCTGGACTCGAACCTGCTGCCCCCATAGCCACGGTCCCCACCTCCTACAGAGGGCACAGAAGGAAAAGTGTGAGCTCCTGCAGCAATGCCCCCCACCTCATCCCCACAGGTGGCACTCACCTCTGGAGAAACCACGGCCCCGGCCCCGGCCCCCACGGAAGAAGCCCCGGCCTCCAGCAGAGCCACCACGGTATCCACGGGATCGGTTATCAGATGACTTGCCTGCCTGGTCCACCCGGATCTGCCGCCCATCCACAGACTGGAGACCAAGAGTGAACACGGTAAGCCTCTGTACCTCCCGCCCTAGGTCTGCAGCCCAGACCCTCCGGACCCCAAAGTGGCCACCCCTCACCTTCCCATTCATAGCCATCATGGCGTCCTTGGCATCGTCGATGTTTTCAAAGGTGACAAACCCAAAGCCCCTGGATCGCTGGGTCTCCCTGTCTTTCACGACCACCACTGTGCAGTAGAGAGGTCTGAGGTCAGGACCCCGCCCTCCCTGTATGCAGCCCTGCTCAGCCACCTCCTCTGGCACCAGTCTCACCTTCAGAGATCTGTCCATACTTTGAGAAGACCTGCTCCAGTGACTGCTCATTGGTGTCAAAACTCAGCCCTCCGACGAAAAGCTTGCCCTCATCTGATGCCATGGTGGCCTGAGGCAAACACCAATGAAATACTCTGAGGTCGGGCAGGGGCTTCCAAACTCACCCCTCCCTATTTTACTTTATACAAGTAACATATGCTCATGGGGGAAACCGTGAGAAATTATTTTGCTGCCCTTTAACCGTCCCAAGCCCACACCCAGTACTTCATCTCAAACAAGCCCTTAATTCCTTTATCACTCGGGCCCCTTGCCTCTACTCTGTACGTGGGGCAAGTCCACCCCTCTCAGTCAAAACCCGGAGCTCCGAGAGCTGGGTCCACACCACGGTTCTGCCTCGCTCCTCAGTGCTACTTGACCATGGGGCCCCAAAACTCCAGGCTAGTTAACAGCCTCACAGGAGGTTTAACACTGGACCCTTAAAGAGGGCATCGACCACCATTGCCACGGGCTGAGTGCAGCCTGGCTTCCGCACTTTGCAAACACCGGAGGATTAAGTCCTAACTAGACCATCATGGCAAAGTGCTCGGTCCACTGGAGGGTACTGTGCAGGGAGTGGCAGGGGGCGCGGGGGGTTCTGCGCTGGGATGCCAACGCAGGGCGGGATTGTGGGGCGGTGCTTAGATTGACCCTTTATGGAACACAGGCTTCCGCTGAGGGGCCAGAAACAGGCCAGAAGGCGACCTGCAGCCGCGAAACTAGGACCCAAACTTAAGCCGTGGCTAGCACCGGGGCTGTGTTGCCCTCGCAGAACACCAATAGGAAGGCGGGGAGGAGCCCTGGCCCGGCCACGCCCAACATGCGCATGCGCCCCCGCGCGCGTCCTGCGCCACACCATCCGGGTATCGGCGCTCCCGCCATTTCGATAGGCGCTGTCTCGCGCTCGCGGCCGCCATTTTACGGAGATGTCACGCTCGCGGCAGGCCTGGCCCACAGGGAATGCCGTCCGGCCACGACTCTACCCAGTCTACGCTGCCCCTCGCCGCTGGCGGGGCGGACTCCACCCGCCTCCACCCACCACGGGGTGCCCGCCCTGGCACCGCCCCCGCCCAAGGGCGTGCCGCCGCCGCCCCGCCTCGTCCATCTAGCCGCAGGCCGCCCGCCGCCCCGGGCCCGTGGAGCCGGTGCCGCCAGGGCCCTCACCACTGAGTTGGGCAGGTCCCTGGCGCAGGCGGGAAGACAGGAGAGCAAAACGACCAGAGCCTCCTAACGCGCGAGTGAGGAGGGGGGCGCTGTGCGCCTGGCCTTATATACTTCGCTCCCAGGCCCCGCCCCTGAGCTCTCCTCCCCGCGCTGCACCGGCCAATCCCAGGCCCTGGAGACCGTGGCTGTGCCTCATATTCATGAGCTGGGGGGCCGGGCCTGTGGCGGTCCCGCCCCCTCCCGCGCGTGGGCGCTGTGCACAGGGACGCGCCGGGTCCGCACCCCCCAGTCCGTGAGTGGGGGGCGGGGCAGGCTCGCGGCGGGGCGGAGCGGGCCTACTTCCGCATGCCAGCCCCCTGGCCTGTGGCGGAGAACAAAGGGGCTCTGGCGGATGGTGCCAGAGCATTTCCTGGGAACCTTCTTGGGGTGGCTGAAACCCCTAGTTTTGCGGTGCTCCAGCAATTACCGACTAACCAACCTCACTTAGGTCCCCAGAACCAGCCGGGATCCAGTTCTCAGACACCCCACCTTCATCTGAATCCTGGCATCAGTCCTTATAAACTTGCCAACCTAACGGACAACCCAGAAGTCCTAGAACCTCAACTCTCCTGAATACACAACTTCATGTGGTCAGCCCCCAAGCCCGCCCAAACCCTAACACTGAGAAAACTCCATTTATGTGGACCCCCGTATTCTCCACGACCCCAGTATTCTCTTCCAGCTTCCCAAGTTTGTTTCTTTACAAATTCCAGACTGCATCCACACCTAATTCCCACCCCAACCCTGACTTCACCAGGTCTGGTAGGTGGCACCCATACCCTACAGTCAGCCGGCCAGACATTTTTGTGCATCCTAGCTCTAGATTGCAGGCTGACCTTGACTTGGGCTCTCAAACGCACAGAGCTGGGCTCTGTGCCCAGCCCTGGAGTCTGCACTGCACCCCAACATTCAGCTCAGCCCCCAACTTCACTGTGTGCTCTAGCCCCCTCCCCTTTCCTCAAAGCACACTGTTTTGCACCTAGAACCCACTCACTGCCTATGCCAGGGGCGTGCCACTTGGCTCCTCCCCATGAATCTTTATCCTGTCTGGGGGTCCCAAGACCTCTGCTATTGCAGAGATATTCACCCCCAAGGCTGTTCCCACTTTCTCCTCTTGAGGTCATCCCTTTCCCCTGCCCAGGCCTTGGCTCACAGTACCTTCTGTGGCCCTGGACTCTTCCATGGGGTGCAAGAAGCTAGTGCAGACCTCTGCCTCCCCAGACCTCTGGTAATACTCCTGGGCTCCAGACGGTCTTCAAAGGCAGACATTCTGCTAAAAGTTAGAGGGATTTGAGGGACTTCCTTACTGGTCCAGTGGTTAGGACTCCCCACTTCTTATGCAAGGAGTGCAGGTTCAATCCCTGGTCTGAGAACTAGGATCCCATCTGCCTCAAATTGAGGTTAAAAAAAAAAAAAAAAGAGGGAATCTGAGAAGAGAGACCTCACACACATACTAGACAAGCTCCAGTCCTCCCTAAGCCCCACACTCGGTCCCACACTCAGGTTGGTCTAGCTGACGCAGTAGGGACGGAGGCATGGACAGTCTCCTGTGACAAGGTCGCTGAGACACCTCCCAGGCTCAGGCAGTAGTTCATGACTCCTGGCAGCCGTCTCTCTGCACCTCGTCCCCCACACCACAGCCCCCACCATACAACTGTCAGCAGCAGCATCAGGAGCTGCTGCGTCAGCCACTCACGCAGGGCGGTTATTAAAAGGAGCAGAGGGACTCATCGCTCAGCTCCCCCTCCCGCCGCGCCCATGGTGGGGCCGGAGGGCCGGGCATGCCCAGCCGGAGAGTAATCCCCGCCTCCACCGGCGTTCTGATCTGCTCCCCAAGCAAAGTCAGGTCGGTGGCTCCTGGCCCCAGCCTAGACGACGGAATCACAGGGGACCCTCATCACTCTTTGCCCCCCGCCCCCACTCTTCTGTGGTTCCTAATCTGCCTTCTCCTGGTTTTATGAAGTACCTTGGTTCATTCATTTTTCCACCAGCAGTTATTCAGCGTGTACTAACTACGAGGCTGTTGCTTGGTACAGGGCTGAGTAAGTACCCACGACTGTCCCGGGTTACCATCGCAGTGTGGTCCTATACCTGTGGATACCTGTCCTCAGGTGCGCCTGCCCCGGGCACAGTGTGGGAAGTGTGTGCTTGCGTCTCAGGTGTGATTCCTGTATCCGTACCTGGTTGCCGGCGTGTCCCTGTGACTCAGTGTGTTACAAGGACTGTTTGTCCCCGTGAGCGGCGGGGTGGGGAGGGTGGGGTGGGGAGGGTGGTCGCAGGGGGCTAGGACCACCTTCCTTCCTGCCTCGGCCCTGCTCCACGTTCTAGCCGAGGACACAAGGGGGCGCTGCGGCCTCGTTGTCAGCCTGGCCCGGGGCTCCCGGGCCCGCCTCGCTGTCCAGCTGACTGCCAGGAGCACTGGCGTTGGGGGGTGGGGTTCCCGTCCCGCCCTCAGGCCCCCCCACTTCTCCGCCCGAGCGCTTGGGGTGGTCGGGGAGAGGGGGCTTAAAATAGCCTTGGGCGGGGGCGAAGCTGCTATTCGTGGCCGAGATGCGCGGCTTGCCGCCTACCCGGCGGGACGGGGATTAGGCCGAAGGTCTACTTCTACGTACTCACAAGACGCCCCTCCACAGGCGCCCGGCGAGGACCACCCGGCTTCCTCCGGGCAGGGCACCTCACCCACTCGCGTTGCCACGAAGGCGGGGGCGTGGCCGATGCACTCCCGCACCGAACCCCCAGGCCTCCCCGCTGGGTCGGGCCCGCCGGACGCCGGGTCCTCCCCCGACCCCAGCTAATGACCGGGCGGGAGGCGGTAATGAGCGTCTGGGCTCCGGTCGGGCGTGGCCGGAATGAAAGGCACGTGGAGAGTGAGAGACCCCGGGGCCGCGTAATTACCGCCCCCTCTCGGCCGACCAGGCGGGGGCCGAGCCGGTGCACCTGGCTGGCGGCCGCCCGGCGGGGGCGCGGAAGTGGGACGGTCCGGGCAGAAACTCCAGCCCGCCAGCCTGGCCCAGATCCCCGGGGCCCAGAGCCAGGGAGGGAGAAGTGGGGACTGGATGAATGTATGTTGCCAGGTGTGGTGCACATGTGTGCCTCTGCGCAGGGGACCCGTGGGTGCAGAGATGGAGAAACAGGATCTGAGGACCATGCCTGTGTGAGCATGAAAGTGGCGCTGTGTGCCCGTGCACATAGGTGTGGAAGTGTGTGCACAGAACTCACGTGTATGTGTATTTACAAAGTGGCATGGAGGTGTGTGCATGCGTGTGCACACATGGAAACATGTTTGCATGGTCATTTTCTATGTGCAAGAACAGGGGTTGTGCACGGACCCCAAAGTATGTGCAAAACCAGGATGTGGAATCAGCCCAGAAGGGCTGGGTGTGCGTGACTCAGGGGACCAAAACTCCCAGATCATATGTGCCCATGGCTGGTGGTGTGTCTTGACTCATGACCCTGGGGTGGGCACAAGCCGTGTGCTGTGTCAGCAGCAACCAGGGCCTCTAGGGCAGAGGAGGGTGACAGGAAGAAGGCCAGAAGCCCGGAAGAAGAGGTTAACTGCCCCTCATTTCCCACCTGCATGCGTAGGGGGCACATGTGAGATCCCTAGGAAGCCCAGGTGGCTGCCCATGATGAGTACAGGAGTCAGCTGACTGCAGCCTGGCTTCTGTTTCCCTTCTGTTCCTAGGAGGGGGCTTCCTGGTGGAGGGGTTCGTGGTGGGCACCTGGGTGGAGCTCCCTGTGACACATGGCCCAGGAATGTGATGGCTGCCTCTCTTCTGCTCCTGCCCCAGTCCCTCGTCCCAGGAATACAAAGGTCAGGCAGCTCCTGGACCATGCTAGTGACTACAACCCCCACCAACTGCAGGCAGACTGTGAAGGGACCCAGGGGACACCTGGAGGCCCACACCAATACATGCATTCATGCATGAGATATATCAAGTGTGTGTGAAATGCAGGCCTGGTGCAGCCACTGCATGCTCATGGAAACCCCAAAGCTTCCCTGGGTAGGGATGCTGGGGAGGCAACCCCCTAGGTTTCTGAGACTGGGACAGGACTGTGTGGTCTACAGCCCCACTGCAGAGGCAGGAGGAGTTGTCCCACTGAAGCCCAGTCGACTCCCTTGACCTTGGTCCTATATACAGGTTCACTGCAGACAGGCAGAGGGGCCAAAGGACCCCTGACTGGGGCTGTTGAGTTTCCACGGCAACATTGGGAGTGGCAACCAGGGAGAGAGTCCGCCCTCCTGGGGCAGCTGCCAAGGGCTCAGGAAAGACACCTCTGTGACCTGTGTGTCCAAGCAGACGTACATAGCAGCCTCCACATCCCCACCCCCACACCCAAGCTGGGAGACACAGGTGCCCACAGGACTTGTCCTGCCTGCCGCCCATCCTTGTCCCTCCTTCAAGGGTCAGCGACTGCCTGGGTGCCCAGCTGTGAGGGCAGGCAGCGTCTGGGGTGCTTCAGCTGAGAATGGGTGCAACAGCAGCACTTCCCCGCGTCAGCACGGGTCATAGCGAGGCAACCAGGCCTCACCCTGGAGTGGCTCCTAGGGCCGTTTTTCTTCCTCTGGGTCTTAGGCTGCTCAGGGCATGGTCCGCCGTGCAGGAGGAAGCTCCACTTTTTCTGAGGGTGCACCTACGCTCCTGCACCTGCCCACCCCAGTGGCCGCTTTGCTCTGCTGGGCCTGCAGGAGGAAGGGCGCGTAGGCAGTGTCTGTGGCTGGGGCGCCCCGGCTTTCAGTGCTGCCTCCGCTGAGCAGCGTCTCTGAGGGTCTGATTTTGGGCTGCCTGATGTGACCTTCAATGCTGCGGTTTTTGTCAGGGAGGTCTTGGCCCTGGGTGAGAGCGGGTTCTGAGGGTCACACAGTTGACTGAGGTTGTGGTACCCAAAAGTGTAGGTTGGGGCGGGTTTGGGACTGTGGGGGGCGTTGCGTATGGGGGTCCCTGTGCTGCAGGCGAGATGAGCTTCTCCGTGGACTGCAGAGCGGGTGCAGCGCGCGTGTGGGACGGGGAGGCGGGTTAGTCTGGGTCTGGTGGCAGTAAGGGGCCCTGCGTGGGCGTCCGGGGTTGGGTTGATTCTCTGCGAGGCCCGTGGGTAGCGTTCGGGGTGTGGGCCATGCGCAGGGCAGATGTAGCCAGCCGTCTCCGCCTGCGGGCGCACGACCTCCTTCCCCCGACCCCGTGGGGCCGGACCAGCCCACATTCCAGAGGAGTTAGGGGGTGCCCTCTCCAGCCCCCGCCGGCTCCCGACCTCTGACTTCAGCTCAAGCCTACCCGCAGCATCTCGAGAACCCACCACTGCAGCAGCTGGCTCCAGAGAGGGGCGGCGAGGCGGGGGCGGAGGCTGGAATGTATGCCGGGGGTGAGGGAGGGGGCCCCAAGAGGGGGAACAAGCGGGGGAGGGGTCGGGAGGAGGAGCCGGTAAGGCCGAGACTGAACGAAAATAGAGGGAGACAGCCTAGAGATGGTGACTCCGACAGAAATACGGACAGACCTAGAAACCAAGAAAGGCGGAAAGAAAGGGGAACAGGAAGACACAGGAAAGGAGAACTCAAAGGGAGGAGGGGGAGGGGCATACGTGGGTGAGGGGAAACGAGGCAGCAGGGCTGGGGGCCATCTCCAGTCGGGAAAGGGCCCCAGGTGACAGCGGCCCCGCCCACACCTGCGAGCTGGGCGGCTCACCCGTCCCGAGTGACACCGGAGGCTCCTTGTCCTCTGCCCTGCCCGGTGGGGGCGGCCGTGGGTGGGGCTGGAGGGGAGACTCCTGAGTTGAGTCCTAGCACCCTTGGCTGTAGCTTGGCAACTCCCATTCCCAAGGTGCCTGGAGAGGAGGGCGTTCCCGCCAGGCCTGGGCGGGGGTGGCTGTGCTGGGGCACACGCCCGGTGCTGGGGGTGCTGGCGCTGGCCCCAGCGGGGCACCACTCACCCTCACCTCCCCAGGGACCTGGCTTCTCCCAGCCTTCCTCCCAAGCCACCCCAATGCCGCGTCCTTTGGCATTTCAAAACCGTGCAGCTAGCCCCAGTTACCCATTTGGCCACGCGCAGGGGACTCTGGCATTGAACAAAAAGACGTGACCCCAGTGACCTTCTCTTGCCCGCCTACAGCTGCCTCATCACCCCAGAAGCACGGCCCATCTGTGAGCCAGCACCTGGATCCAGGCCTCTGTCTGGACTCCACACCTTGGCAGCCACACCTGTCCACACGTCCAGTGCCAACCCCCATCTAAGTGTTGGGGCTCTCTGTCCGCCCCAGCTAGCCCCAGGGGTAACTCGGACCAGAGGTTTTGGGTCACATCATCCCGACCTGGCAAAGGCCACCCTGTTTATACTGATCGCTGCCTTCTCTGAGTGGACTACTGGTCACAGCAAAACTGAGGCATAGCCAGGCAGCGACGAGGCCTTCCTGCCGCCATGACCCCTCCTGGGTCCCTAACCTCCAAACTCCCTGCAGCCCCCTTGAAGACATCGCACTGTGAACCAAAGGCCCCCTTCAGACAATGCCTCATCTGTCCCTTCCCAGGCTTGTCTAAGCAGAGCGTCCAGACCAGACACCTCCTGGGATGTTCCGGCCTCTGCTCCTTCCACCTGCTCCTCCTCCTTGGGGTCCCCATCTCATCGCCCCCAAGCCAGATTTGAGGAATCATTCCTGTTGGGTCCTTGCCGTCGCCTTTTGTTTTAGGTCCCCCAAACTGACTTTCAGATGTTTCCAAAATGCACCCGCATTCACGTCTTCAGACATCTGCGCACGCCGTGCTCCCAACAAGGGGCACCATTTCCCTTTTCCTGTAGTTGGCAAACTCCTATTCTTTTGGCAGAGCCTCAGCCCAACTGCCCTTCTCCCGCTCCCCGCCCTGCGCTCCCCTAGCCTGGAGCTCGTGCACACAGGGTCATGGGGAAGAGACAACAGACAATGCCCGGCCTTGAAAGGCGGGTGCACGCGATCGCGCCCGTGCGGGGGTCCACGTGCGGCACCCTCAGGTACGCCCCCTCTTCCGTCTCAAAGCTGCATCGGTAGTCAGACCCCTTGGCGCGCCTCCCGCCCCCAAATTGCGGACGTGCGGCCAGTGGGAAAAGGAGGTTGGGCGGGGTGGGGGGGGGAGGAGGTTGGGCGGACGCCCCCGCTCCGCGCCTGCGCACTCCGCCTGGCCACGCCGCAGTCCCGCCTCCGGGCAGCAATCCCGCGCGGCTATTGGTGCGAGCAGACCAGCGATGAGGTGGCCGCCAATGAGGCGTCCCAAGAGTAGGCGGGGCCTGAGCCTCTCAGCGCTAGGACGGGGGCGGGCGGGGCACCCGCCTCACAGTGACGTCAGGCCCGGTTCGCGGCGCGTTGCCATGGAAGCCGCGTTTCCATCCCTGCGGGCTTCCGGGGGCCGCCCCCTCCCATTCAACTTTTTCCTCCCTGGGAGGAGGGGTTGGTTGGTGCAGGGCCGTCCCCGCCTCCTGTGATTCCGCAGCCCCTGCCTACACTGGGCCTCAATTTACCTTTCTGTGCTGCCCACGACCACGTGGCCTGACCCGCCGCCTCTCAGGTCGCTGCACCCCTTCGGCTGGGCACCTCTCTGTCCTCGCCCCCCTCTCAGGCGTGTGCGTTTCAGGCCCGCACAGCGGGAAGGGACCAAGGGCCACAGCCCCAACCCGGGGTGGGGTTCTAGGACTCCCGGGTAGGGCTGTGACCCTCGGACCCCAGGGCTAGGCACCAGACAGCGCCCTGAAGAGTACCCAGCAGTGGACCAAGTGCCCCCCGCCCTGCACCGTGCAGACACAACTCCTGTGATTCAGCAGGTGCTTTGATCTACACCCTCCTTCCTTATCCCCTACCCAGCCCTGCAGTGGCCATCTGGTTCACAGCCCTAACCTCCGGGGGTCCGGCTGCGTGGGCAGGGTTTTCGACCTTAACTGTCCCATTCTCACCTCCACCTTGTGGTTCTCCGAACCAGAGGGGAAGTTTGTGCTTTTGACCTTAAGATCTGAAGGGATAAGGCGGATCCGGGCATACTACCTTCCCGGCCTGGTTGTGCAATGATTTGGGGGTGACTGGGTAGCAGGAGGGGCAGAAGGGCCTTAGCAAGTACTCCCAGGACACTCCTGGACTGCACCTGTTCCCTTCCCCCTGGGTGGGGCTCCTGGAACTGGGGCTTAGGAGGGCTGGGTCTTGGCTACAGGAAATGAGCCTAGGGACGGTGGTCACTAATTTAACAAACACCGCCAGTGCTCTGGACCAAATGGTATTTCTCTTTGAGCCTGGGTTTTC
Organism: Bos indicus x Bos taurus; assembly: GCF_003369695.1. Lineage (NCBI taxonomy): Eukaryota > Metazoa > Chordata > Mammalia > Artiodactyla > Bovidae > Bos > Bos indicus x Bos taurus. Next base: position 67,093,273 of record NC_040082.1, read on the forward strand.
TCATCTACCAAGTGGGAGGATAATTAATTCTCTTAGGTGACGGTGCTAAGTGAGGAAATACATGTAAAACGACCTTCAGTATATTATGGTGTGTCTCTGTCCAACCCCAAAGTGGATGAAGGTGGGACTTGCCACCTGACCTGGCCCGGCCCTCAGGGAGCCCCAGGTGGGCAGCGGTGCAAGACGCAGACTAGGGAAGTTCCCAGCCAGAGGTGGGGAGCTGGGATGGGAGTGTTCCTGGGTAGGGCACAACCCGAGCAAAGGCCTGGAAACTTGATCGCAATGGTCAGGGCTGGGGAGAGCTGGAATGCAAGGCCTGGCAAGCCGAAAGGAGTCCATTAAGGGTCAGGGTGGAGCCAAACTGAAGGGCCTTGAGTACCTGCCCTAGGCCCTGGCTGGACTCTGGGCGCGATGGGTGTCCTGGAGGCCTGGCACCACCCCCCTAGGGGTGGAGCTTGGGCCAGGGGTCCTCAGGCTGCCCACCCCCCCCCCTTTGCGTGGGCGGGCGGATGTAACTACTTCCCTCTTTCTGTGCCTGGGGAACCCGTGGCCTCGTGTGTGGCCAGGTCTCCCTGGAGACTGAGTCTCTGGGCTCGCCTGCAGCCCACTTAGAACTGAGGCCCCACCCAGGGCACACAGCCCTCGGGCAGCCCCGTGCCCACACCCTGCAGGACTTCCGGCCTTGGGTACCGGGAAGTGGCCGGCCCCTCCCTCCCTTGCCAGACAGCTTCCTGCCCACCCTCAACCCAGGGCGGGGAGGGGGTGTGGGAACTGTTATGGGACGCACCCCTCTCCCCGCAGCCCTTCCACTCTCCGGGGTGGTGGGCTACCCCAGCATCTGACCTGGTGGCCCTCCTGGGAAAGACCACCCTCTCTCATACTCAGAACCCCTTCAGTAACCACTCTACCCTCCAGGCGAGCAGGCCGGACGTACACTTGTGTTTCATTTTCTGTTTATTCCTTGAAGTCACGGTGTTTGCGTAGGCTTCTTTTCCAATTTCATGTTTTCATACAGGAAACTCCCGCAAGGTGCTGGGACACCCCACAGCCCGACCCCTCCTCCCCGAAGATGGGTAATGCTTTCTGGGGAGGGGCCCTCCCAAGGGCAGAAAGGGTGGACAGTTCCTGCCTGGGGCCTCCACCCTCAGACCAGCGGAGGCACATACGTTATTTAAAAATCGTTAAAAAAAAAAAAAAAAAATAACCATCAGAACACACATTAAATAGATATCCAAGACAGCGTTTCAAAAACAAACCCGCCCCTTTTTCTTTTTTTTTGAAAAATGAAAATAAAAACAAAATCCTTGACCCCTCCCCTCTGACCCCCCCCCTCCCACCCCACCCCCCCACAAAAAATGTACAGAGCTACAGTTAACACAAGATGTTCACATCTGAAACCATTAACTTTAAACACATAACCTGGGGTAGGGTGAGGACCTGGGGTTCTTCTAACAAGGAGGGGCAGGCAGAGGGTGGGGGGAGTGTTGCGCAGCAGAGGGGCGGGGCCAGGACAAGACTGACAGGTGGGGGGCAGGGCCCAAACGTCTCCATTATCAGTAAAAAATAAGTGAATGAAAAAATAACTCCACCCCCATTGAAATGGCCCCAGTAGTGGGGAGGTCTGCCCCTCTGTCCTGGGGATGCCCCTGGGGCAGGGGCGTGAGTGGGGGGGGGTCCAAATTAGACCAGCAGCGAACCCCCCCCACGGGGGGTTAATGCTACACAGCTTTGCCCCTAGCGGGGGTTTCACAGCTCAGCACCCCCGCCCCTCCTGGCTGCCGAAGGGCCCCCCAGACACAGTCCACAGGCCCAGATCCCTCAGGTTGGGTGGGGAGGAAGGGCTGGGGGTGGGGCATCATCCCCGCCCCTCTCCCCAGCCATTTCTCTCCCTATTTTTCAAGAGATTCCCAACCACTATTGGCTCAGTCAGAAAATTAATAGTCTATAAATACCCCAAGCGCAGAAAAACGGGGTGGGGTGGGAGAAAACGCACAGTGCGTGGACGGCGGCGAAGGCTGGCGGCAGGCTCCCCCCTCTTTCCTTTCCTGGCAGGAAAGGGTCCCACACCCCAGCCCGCACCCCAAGGCAGGCTCTGGCCAGCCTCTCCCCTGAAACGGCTTTTCTTTTCTTTTCCAGGAAAAAGGTACATGGAAAAGGAAATCAGGAACAAGAGTTCGAACATGGAAGAAAAGAAGCAATCCTTGGCCGTCATGGGCTTGGTCGCGGTTGACGCGCACCTGACCGCGGGGTTCCTCGCCCGGTGGTTTCAGAGCCAGGGTTTGCGGTGGGGGCTCTCCTCTCTGCGGCCCCCTCCCCTGTCTGTAAAGTGCATAATGAGGCATCTACGTTTTTGACTTAAACCTGAAAGGAGTGGGGAGGACGGCAGAACGGAAGTGGGGGGCGGCTTCCTTGTCTCCGCTCTCTCTCAACCATCTGGAAAGACTGCTACATATTTGGAGCTTGGGAAGGTGGGCGGGAGGGACTCAGTGCAGGTCGGGAGAAGGATGAGGCAATGGAGGAAGGGGCGGGAGTGTGAGCCGAATCAAGGAGGCAGGAACCCAAGTCCATGGACAGTTCGGAAAACCATGGTAGGAATTGAAATTTTAAAAAAGAAAAAGAAAAAAAAAAAAACCACCAGAAGGACACGGAACCGGGAGGGGGGAGCCTCTTGCTGCACCGACAGACAGCCTGCCCTCCCGTGTGAGGCCACGCTGGCGGCCACCCAGGGCTGGGGTGAGGGACAGGGTTCCTAGGCCACCACAAACTCTGATTTGATGTCGGGGTTCACTTCTGGCTTCCAGACGGAGTCCTCGAAGTCAAGGCCCAAGCCGGCCGCCTCGCTGGGGCTGCCACCTCCCCCACTGCCAGTGCTGTCGCTGCGGCCGGCCTTGCGGCTGGGCGGCCAGTGGTAGGGACCGCGGGCATCACGCCGGGCCTTTCTGCGGAGCCGTTTCTGCTGGAGCAGCAGCTGAAGGCGCTCCACCTTACAGCGGGTGGCTCGGTTCTCCGTCTGCCGCAGCCGGTCCCCTGCAGAGGACGCAGTGGGCATGACCCTGAGGGTCCCTTGGAGGCCAGAGTCCCAACCAAATGTGAGGACCCCCAGTAGCTGCCCCTGGATATCAAGCCCAACCCAAGACACTCTCTCCAACGAGGGAGCCAGACAAGAATATCTACTGAACTTTCCGTCAACTGGGGATGTCAGCTCCACGAGGGCAGGGCTGGCCCAAGACAGCCCTTAGTGACTCAGCTGTCATAAACATTAGCTGCTCAGGCTGTGTCTGTTTCCCCTTCAGGACCTGGGCTCGGGGGCCCACTTCACAATTCCGAAGGACTCAGAATGTGTCCGGAATAACCAGGTTTTGTGGGGGCAGGGGGGCACAAGCTGCCTTTGAGCAGGAGGAGAAGCTAACCCCCTCCCTCCCTCAGGCTGACTGGGCCATTCACAGTGGCTTCACCCACCATCTGGATAAGGTGCCCGAGGGGGGTGAGGAGGAAGTGTGGATGGAACCCCCTCTGGAGGGCACAAAGACACTGTGTGCCCCAACACACACACTCCCTTCTCTACAGGCGCCTACAGAGCAGGGCGAGCTGCAGCTGGCGACCCCCTCCCCACCACCGGGGGCTCAGCTGCTGGAAGAAGCACACAGAGGAGCCTTGAGAGACCCATGGAGGGGGGATGCAAGGGGGACACTTACCCGGGGGCTTGCACAAGCGGGCCTGGCTCAGGGAGGCCGGGGCCGCGGCCGCCAGCTTCTCACAGGAGGTAGTTTTGGGGCCGAGGTCTGGGGTGCACTGGGCGTGGCAACGCAGCTGTGTGAGTGATGGGGGCATGCCCTGGTAGTGCCGTGTGGCGCTTAGGAGGTCATTGAGGATCTGCAGGATGGTCCCGATGTCCCGCCTCGGCCGCCCACTGCTGTCCTGGCAGTTGGGGTGCAGTGTGCCTGTGGGGAGACACGGATGAGGACACTGCAGTGGTGGATGTGTGGCCTTGGCAGTGCGGGGTTCCACGTGTACATAGGGCACCCCTGGCTGACTTGGGCACTTGCACCCCCATTAGTGGACCTGTGGCTGGCCGTATAGCCAGGCATGTACGTGGCCACCCCGGGGAGCGTCTCATGCCTAGTGTGTGTGTTACCGCTCATGGGGACATTCTGACACCTACCAGAGAAGGTCCCTGAGAAGACCCCCGGGGCGTGGTTCACGAAGCTCTCGATGACTGCGCCAGGTTTGCGGGAGCGGGAGGTGGGGCTGCTCCCAGTCGGGGATGTGGGGCTGGCACCAGTGCTGGCAGCGGGGGAACAGTCCATCTGCTGATGGGGAAGGAGGGCACATGAGCTTGGGGTGTGAGGGTAACCCTTAGGGTTCAGGGCCAGGATATCACCCACCATACCATGCAAGACCAGGTTGTGGGGACAACTATGGGATTCTGGATACAGAAGACATATCTGGGGGTCTGCTGTCCTCCCGCTGCACCCTTCCCCAGACTTACCTCGGGGCAGGTGGTAGAGGCTGAATGGGAGCGGAAAGAGCCGGCTGTGACAGGTGAAGATGCGGGGGCAGGGCTGGTGGGCACTGGGGGGACACGGGCAGCACTGGACACTGGCCGGCAGGGAGAGGACACAGGGGTGGTGGTCATGCTGGGGTCCCCGCGGGTGGCGGCAGCAGCAGCAGCCAGCACGTGGCGGTGCTGCAGCGGGGCATGCTGGGCTGCGAGCTGCAACTGGACAAACATCATGTGGTCCCCCACACGCAGCGCCAGGGTCAGCGGCGAGCGTCCTGACAAGAAGTCACTGACCTGCAGAGAGAGGCCCGTCAAGCCTAGGGCCCCAGCCCGCAGTGTCCCCAGCCCGGCCCGGCCCGGCCCCCCACGCTGTGTGACCTGGGGCCTCTCGCCGCCCCTCTGTGGGTTCTGGGGTCCCTGTCGGTGCCACGGATGCTTAAATAAAATGAATCGGTATTTCCGGAAGCCGCCTCCGCCAGCCCGGCCCAGGTCGGGAGCCGCTGGGGGCTGTGGGGGGACAGAGGCGGGACAGAGGCAGATAAGACGGGGGCCTGGCCCACCCTGGCCAACTTGGTTCTTTCAAGGGGAAACCGAGCCAGAGGGGGCGGGGCCCAGACGGCATCTCTGCTCTCAAACAACCCCCAGCTCACACCTCTCCTCACCCTCTCTCTGCCTGTGCACACTGCAGGGGCTAGGCTCAGGCCCCCTCCCAGCTAAGCTACTACTCGGACAGCGAGTGGGTGGAATTCCTGGACAAATTCTTGTCCTAACCTTTGCTTTCTCAAGATAAATATTTATCTGTCCTGGGCGGGGCTGAGGCTGAGGGGGAGGCGTTGCCTCTGCTGGCAGTGGGGGGGCCCTGACCATTCACTCTGTGGCCTTAGTCCCCCAAGGCCTCAATACAGCCCATGCAAACATGAATCTCCAACCTGGCAACCCCTTTGGAGCAGGTGAGGAGCCTGTAAGATCCCCCCATCTGCACTGGACCCCTCCTTTGGGGGCCCGCCAGCACTGCGCTCTCCCCAGGGGCCGGGATTGTGGGGGGGGTGGAGGTTTCTGAGAAATGACACAGGCTGGGATGACTCAGAACCACCTCCTCCTCCCTGCTCTCTGCTGGCAGCGGCTGGTGTAACCTTCCCTACTTTGGGGGCCATGGGGAGGAGGCAAAGGAGGCGGACAAAGTGCACTCCCCACTCCCCGCAGCCCCTTCTGCATGTGCCCTCCCCAGCCCCAGATATGCCCTTTGCAGAAAGGGCCTGGGTGGCTTTGTAAGAGTGGCTGCCCCCCCAACTCCACCCTGCAACTTCCTCCCAGGGGAGGGCGAAGGGGCAGGCATGACTTGGTGCCAGGCAGGGAAGCAGTGCTGGGAGCCCAGTCACTCCGCCCAGCCCCAGCGCCTCCCCGACTCCCTCCTGACGCAGGCACCCTGGGGCGGATGTGAACCCAACACGCCCCAGGGGCCCCCTGCCAACCACAGCACCGCCCCCCTCCCCAGGAGCAGGGAGCTCGGGTCACATCTGCCCCAGAAAGCACACCCCAGCTGGCTCCCGGCTCTCCCCCAACTCCTCTGCCCCTCCCAGTGGCGGACCACCCAGCTCCCAGGGCCCCTTCTCCTCCCCTGTGCTAGCCGGCTGGCAAGGGCAGGACGCAGCACGCCGGGGAGGGGGCGAGGGCCTCGGGGCAGGAGGAAGGGAAGCCGCTGAGCAGGTTCTGAGGCCGGGGGCCAGCCCAGCCAGGGAGGCCGAGGACTTGCCACCCCCACCCTGGCAGCAGGCGGATAGCTGAGGCCTGTGTCACCCTCCTGGGAGGAGGGCCCCACTGCCAGAAAAATGAGGAAAGGAGGGAAAAAAAAAAAAAAGCTGCAACAAAACCGGGAACCCTGTGTGGGCCAGCCCCAGCCTTCCTCCTCATCGCCCTCCCGCGCTTACTAAATATTTTCCTAACATCCTGTCTGGGCTGTGCTGGCCCCAGGGCTGGGCGCCCCCACCCCCTCCCCCTTTTGGGGCAGAGAACAAAGGCCAGAGGAAGGAGGAGTAGGGGTGACTCCCCACCCCTCACAATGGGGTCACAGAAGGCGGAAGGAATGTCACCCAGAACCACCCTCCTATCAGAAATGTTGCTCTGGGGAAACCGCAGTCTGGGCAGGGGGAGCTCCACGACAAAGCCGGTGGGGCTGGGGACGCAGGCCCGGGTGTGTGGGAGTGGTGTGAGAGCATGGGCCAAGGTCACCCCGCAGGCAGGCCTGTGAAAGCTGGGCCCCCTCCCCCATGGAGGCCACCGTGGGAGAGAAGACTCTCAAGGTCAGGTGGAGAGTGCTGGGGGGGCGGGGAGGAGGAAGAGGAAGCTGGGTGACCAGGCCAAGCTGGCACGAAGGCGGAGCGGCGCGTCCCCTCCCCTTCCCACAGGCCTCCTGGGAGCACAAACAACCCCAAAGCTCTCCGGAGTGGCCGGGCACTCCACTGGTTGCCCCCAGGGGTGGGGAGGGCGCTGGCGCGCATCTTACCTGGGTCTCTGTCAAGCTCTCCAGGGCCTGCATCACAGATTGTTCTGGCCTGGAGGCCTGAGACTACAGAGAGAGGAAGGAAGAAGAGGAGACCTTGAGGATGGGCCCTGAGGAGGAGTGGGGTGGGGTGGGGTGGGGTGGGCAGCCCTGCAGGGACGGGGTTCCGTGTCAGTGCTGGGGGGTGTGCTCGCAGGGGAGAGGGCTGCCTGCTAACGCGGGGCTTCGGGGCTCGCTGCCCCAGCCATTTACCATGAGGCCCGCCTCCACGGTGGGCACGAGCGTCAGCTTGCTGCCATCCCCCACGCCGAACTCCTGCAGCTTCCCCGAACTGAGCCGGCTGAGGGGGGGAGGAAGGAAGAGGGTGAGGCTATGCCGCCGCCGAGACAAGGCAGGGACTCGGAAGCAGAGTCCGCGGGGGAGGGCTATGCTTATGTGGTAGAGACAGGAGTCCATCGCCCCCACCCCTTCCTGGTTTCCAGATCCAGGGCCCCGAGTTTGTGTGGAGGGTGGAGGTCAGACCCTGGGAGTCCCATGCTGGCAGTTCAAACCCCTTATTCCAAGGAACCCCAGTTCTGGACTGGGACACTCCAGTTGCGCCTCAGCAAAGCACTTTTTCACCATCCAGGCACAGCGCGCCCCTTGGCACACTCCCCCCACCCCGGGGCCGCCCCCTTGTAATTCAACCACCCGGGCCTGGGCTGTCCCTGCGGGCCAAGCGCTTAGCCTTTCGGGGCTTTGCCGGGCGGGCTCCCCTCCTCCCTCCCTCCCTCCCAGGCGCAAGCCGCCGCCGCTCAGACAAAGGAGACCCTCCCCCACCCTCCCCTCCCCCACCGGGCCCCTCCGCTGGGGATGGACATTGCGTGTCCCCGGAGGCCCGCGGAGGGAGGGCTCCCCGGCCTGGAGGCGATTTAAATGGCAGGGGGGAGGGGTAGACTGCGGAGAGCGCTCGGTGGCGAGAACAAAGGGGGGCAGAGAGACGCGAGTGGGGGGTGAAACAGCCAGACGCAAAGGGGGCCGCTGAACAGATGCGGAAGCCGGCGGGTCGCAGGCAGAGGAGGCCCCCGCAGAGCCCCCCACCCCCGCAGCTGGGACCCCTACTCCTTCCGGGCCTCCTGCCTTCCCGTGGGGGACGCCGCCTAAGCCCGACCCGAGGCGCCCTCGCAACCGCCTTTGTGCAGCGACCCCGGGCGGGGGAGGGGGCCGAGACACGCAGGCCGAGCAGAGGGCGCCCGTGAGCGCGCGGCGCGCCCCCGTACCCCGTCTGGCCGCCCCCTTCCTTCCCCGAGCGGCGCGCTCTTTGTTCCCGCCCCGGGGCCGGGGCCCGAGGGGGCGGCGCGGGGGCTGGGGGCGCGCGGTACCTACGTGTCTTTGTGGAGCAGCGCCAGGCGCTCCTTGGGCACTTTGAGGCGCTGGGACAGCCGCTTGCGCAGCCCCTCCACCGTCTCGTCGGGGGGCACCGACAGCTCGTAGCGGGTGCCTGTCGTGCTGTGGATGGCCAGGCTCATGGGCGCCGTCTCGGCCGTCGGGCTCAGCTCGCAGGCGCCGCCGGGGGCCCCGCGCCGGCAGCTCCGGGCGCCGCCGGGCTGCGGCTCCATCCCCGGCCCGCGCTGAGGGGCTGGGGTCCGCGGGGCGCCGCCAATTCTCGCCGCGCCTCCGGGCAGGGCGGGTTGGGGGAAGAGATCCCAAACTGGTTTCCTCTGCGTCCCTGGAAGCGGAGGGCACCGAGCGTCCCTTTGGAGAAGCTCCCAGGAGTGGAAAGCGAATCAGGAATCAGAAATCCGAGTGGAGCTCCGAGGTCGCGTCGGCTCGCCGGGGCGCCTTCCTAGGTGGGGACTACACTCCCAACTCCTTTCCAGGGCGGCGGGCTCGGGGAAGGGTCCCAGAGAAGGGGGCGCCGCTCACCCAGCCACGCTCAAGGATGTCTGCTACTCGGGCCGTGCTTCCCCTCGCGTCCCCTCCCTTAGCAACAGCCGTCGCCGCCGCCGCCGCCAGAGGATCTGGGGGTGAAAGTAACAGAAAAAAAAGTTATAATGTATCAACGTTCCGAGGGGCGGGGCCGCCGCCCCCTCCCATTCACTACTTACTCCGCCGGCCCGCGCCGACCAATCAGCGTGCGCCGAAAGCCCAGTCGGCAGCGCGGTCCGGCCAATGGGAGCCGCCGAGGCACCGCCCCACGTGGCCGCGCGGGCCCGCCCCTCTCCCCGCCCCCGACCCGGCGGCCAAGCGGAGTGCGGCGGGGGCGGGGCCGGCGCCGCTCCGGCCCGCCCCCACCCCGCCCCGCCCCGCCGCAGCCATTCATAAGGCCGGGACCCTCAACAAAGGGCGGGCGGCGGGGCGCTCGGGGCCCGGGACCCCGGGTTGGGGTGGTTTGCCGTGGGATAAGGCGGCGGCCCAAAGCTGGAAGAGTAGGAAGCCGGGGCCTCCCCCTGTGCCCGTCCGGGAAACCGCTGCAAGCGGAAGCGGGACGCGATCCCCGCGCCTCATGGCTGGGTCCCCGCTGAAGGACTCGCGGCAGGGTCTGCCTGCGGCGCCCACTTTCCCGAGAAGTTTGAAGCCCCTGCACGGGGTGGAGCTGCGGGCGGGGCCTGCACTCCGGTGACGTGGCCGCTGCCGGACGGCCCCTCCCGCGCCTGTGCCACCTCGCGTCCCACCCCCGTCCCGCGGGCCGGGCCCGCTTCCCGAGTCGCGCCCGCCCGAGCCGTGACGTGACGCGGCGTCCCCGGCTGCGCCCGCGCGCGCCGCTCGGGGCTGCGGTGAGTCAGCAGCGCTGGCGCGCCCTCTGCCGGCCCCGCCCGGGAGCGCTGCCCAGAGACCCGGGCAGGGGGCGCCGATGCAGCCCGGGGTAGGGGGCAGTCAGACGGGGCTGCGGGCGTTAAGGGAGCCTAAGAGCGTTAAGCCTCTGTGTCAGTAGACTGGGGCTACACAGTCGGGGAAACAGAGGCCAGAACGGAAACTAACTCAAGGTCACTCACGGGGAGTGGGAGTGCCCCGGGGGCGGGGCGGGGGCAGAGGTCCAGACTGGGCTCTGCCGGCAGCGCCGAGTCCTTCCCATTCCGGTTCCCAAGGGGCTCCCCAGGGTTGGAGACACCTTGAACCCTGCCTGCTCAAAGAACAAAGAAAAGTAGGGCACCCTTAAGAGCCTAGAGTGAGAACCCTCTTCTTCGGCCAGTGAGGTCCCGCCCCCCACTCACCGGGAGCGGCCCGTCCGAGGTCCCAACTGTCCTGAGTGTACCCACGTCCGGGACGAGTACGCGGTGGCGGAGCCGGTCTGGGGCTAAGCGGGCGGCCCCCGAGCCTTTATCCGCACCGCCTTCCCTCGGGGTGGAGTTTAGGTGGCCAGGGGGCGGGGGGCCGGGCGGGCGGTGACGCAGGCTGGCCCCCGCCCCTGCCTGTCGGCCAGGCCCTGGGGCACCGTCCGGCCTGGGCCACACGCCCCCTAAGCTTCGCCCTTTTAAACGGGGGGAAGCGGGGTGGGGGGCGGGGTGTAGCCCTCCTTGAATGCTACGAATCAAGGGTCACGGTCGGCAGCGCTGACGACTGAGGGCACCCGCACTCCGGCCCCCGCCATAGGGTTTTGGGGTGCACGGCTGGATTTGTTGCCCCGCCCCTTTCCTGCTACCCCAGGCCCGGTGTTTCCGCCTGGGGGCGCCAGCATTGGGGAACGGGAAAGGGTGCCTGAGTCAGCGGCCTGCGTCCAGGAAAACAGGCCCGAGTCACCTGCCTGCAGTGGGGGTGCCCCAGCCAGCTGCCCTGGCCTCCTGCATCCCTTAACGGTGACCTCAGAGGGTATTTATGGAGCGATTCACCAGCTCCAGGCCTGCCCTGTGCATCCGTCATTACCTGCTGGGCTTTGTGACTCTGGAGGGCAGTGACCTTTATGAGATCCTGTGGTATGGAGTAAAATACAGCAGGTCTCTCCAGAACCCCAGGGATACAGGGCCCTCACCTAAGCCTGGCGATCGACATCAGCCCATTAGGTTAGCTCACCTGCTGGTGTCCAGCCTTGGCTGTGGGTGTACTCACCCTACCCATCTTACAGGTGATGAAACCGAGGGCATACAGCCATTGGTTTGTCTGCAGCTTTGTCCTTGCAGGCTGCCTCGTGTAGGAGGCTTTCTAAGGGTGACCCTGACTGAGGGCAGGGCCCTCTCTGTCCAGAGGAGGGGGACCCCAGGCCACCCCCATCCACTTATCTGTGCCTCCCTTTATCTCACCCAACCACCTCCACCTCCACCCTTGCCCTGGGGCCCCTCCCAGGGCTGTGCTCCTTTCTAGGATGGAGCCAGTCCTCATCCTGCTCCCACCCAAGGCCCCCCAGCCTCTGCCCCCCACCCTGTCACAGGCACACCCAGACACTCCCAGTCCCACAGGATCAGGCCTGGGCCTGAGGGATGGACAAGAGCTTGCCAGAGACAGAAGAGCTCCAGGGAGGAGCAAGTCCACGACAAGCACAAGAGGCTTGAAAGAGGGCCCCAAGGTCAGGTGTGGGACCAGGCCGTTGGCCTACATTCAGGGAGAGCAGGGAGGCAGCATCGGGGACGTGGGCTCTGAAGCCGCAGCATCTGAGCACAGTGGGACTCCAGGGCGGGCAGGCCAGGTGGAACCCTCAAGTGAGCAGGTGGCACTGGGTGGGGGTGTTGTGGAGACCTCAGGTGGGTCTCTCATCTCACCTGGCTGGGTTCCTCTGCCTGCAGGGGAGTGGGCTGGTCCTGGCATGGGGCTCCTGAAGGTCACACACACAGGAGGGGACCAGCCCCTGCCTGGCTTTGCAAGTCCAAGTTGATAAACATGCCAGATCAGCCTGCTTCAGGCTCTCCTTCTCAGAAGACCCCTCTCACCTGGCTGCTGGTCCCAGGTTGCGAGCACACTCCAGATATGAGGGCATCCCTTCCCGGGAAGGAGATGAGCCCTTGGGCACCACCTAGCCTGCACTCTCAGTAGGGGGTCATGGTCCCTGGTTCCTGGCCCTGTGACCACTCCCACCCTGGGTGCCCTGACCCCAGGACAAGACCTGGCCTGTGCTGGCCATCCCTGCAGTCTATCAGCACAGGGGTCCCCAGGCCAGGATCCAAGCCTTGCCCATCCCTCAGGGGGCCTGCTCTGCACTGTGGGGCCCAGCTGTGTCCCAGTCCCAGAATGCCGGGGGCAGGTTACCTGGTGTCAGGGCCGCTGCTTCAGTGGTCGGCGATGGTCTCCTTCCGCAGGCCCCCTGCCGTGTCCTCACTCTTATTTATAGACCAGATAAGGAGCTGGCCAGAAGTCGGAAAATCTGTGCCCTAAGCCTTTGGGGGGGGGGGGGGCTGCACCTGAGCCCCCACAGCAGTTCCAGCTTTATCTGAGCTGGGGGTTCTTGGGCAAGTGGGGGCCGGCTGCTTGGGCTTCACCTGCCCAGAAGGATCAAGCCTGGACAAACACCCTCTTCAGAGCTGCAAGCTGGCATGGCAGCTCCCGGGACACCAAGCCTCAGAAACAGCCGTGGGACAGTCATTCGCACGGGACCATGACACAAGACCGCGCAGCCCATCCGTACCAATGAAGAGCCCTGGAGTGGCCTCTCTGTCACCTTCTGGCTGCCAGTGACACACAGGGAGGCCCGAGCTCTCCCACACATTCACTCCCCTGGAATCCCCTGCCCGCTCTGCTTGGACCCAGGGCCAGGAAGGGGGCAAGGCGACTCCTGCCGGCCACCTGAAGCCAGTTCCAGGACACCCCTCGGTTGCAAAAAAAGGAATGACTGGCTGAAGGAGGTGGGATAGCACTGAAGCTTCCAGGTGCCAGGACCGCCCCCGCCCAGCCACCCCACCCATCTGGGGCCATTCCAGGGGCCGGGGTGCCACGGAGGTGCCAACACCACCAGGGACTGGGCGCCTGGCCAGCTGGGGCCACCCACAGGCCAGGCGAACACAGGGCGGGGCCTCCATGGGAGCAGGCAGAGCCAGCCCCTTCCCAGGGCAGCTAGGGCGGGGCGCCCACGGGGCACACGTCAGTCTGGAACCTGGTGGAGCCCTGCTGTCCGCTGGGCAGCCCAGGCCCAGCCCACAAGTGGCAAACCACACCCCTGCCCACCATCCCCAGCCCCAGCTTGGTGACCTTTGCCTGTCCCCACCCTCTCGGGGTGAAGACCAGAACCCAGCCTGGTTTTACTAGCAGTGTCCCCACCCCCCCCCAGCTTACTGCAGACACTCAGGATGTTTCAGGACACAGCCTGCGGCCCCAGGAAAGCTGAAGCTAGCATTCAGCACCCCGCCTCAGTGGGCAGACACAGGAAGCCAGCGAGACGCTGGACTGAATCCGGAGCCCACCACCAAGCAGGATAAAATCAGCATAAACAAGTTGGATCCTAGGTCTTTAATATGGGCTGGGCAGGGGGCAGGCTGCTGGCGGTGGCTAGGAGCAGCGGTCTCTGCAGCAGACACTGCAGGGGCAGAGCAGTGGTGCAGATGGCAGGAGACCCCCCCAGGGGGACAGCATTCCTCGCGGGCAGGGCAAGTGTCCCAGCTTGCCCCCAGCCACCCAACCTGCCAGAGCTGGCTTGTTTACCTGGGTTTATTTAGCGTAAAGGGGCAGGGCCCCAAGGGGCGCTCTGGGCAGAAACTGGCACTGTGCTGCCCCCTAGTGGCTTATTAACAGGACAGCTTCCCGCAGGCCCGCTCCCTGTCAGCCTGCACCCATGGGGAGCTGGGTCTTCATGCCAGGCCACCCTTGCCCAGCTCCGGCCAGGTCTCCCAGCTGGACCAGTGTGAGGCAGGCACCGCCTACTCCAGAGCCTTCACCAAGGCCTCGTTGGCCTCGATGCGGATTTGGATCTCAGCCCGAGTGGCCTCGTCTGCTGCCCCCAACAGCTCCGACTGTGCCTTCTCCAGGTTCGCTTTGGCTGCCTGCAGGGGGTGGGGGTGGGTGAGGGCTGAGCAGGGACCCCAGCCCGGCACCTGTTCCCACCAAACCCCTGCTTCCCCCAGGACACTCACCCCCAGATCCAGCATGTCCAAGGTGACAGCTTCCTCAGCCAGTAACTGCACGGAGGAGTCAGCATTCACTGTGACAGAGCCGCTACTCACTGCAGGAAGAGGGAGCTTGAGAGTCAGCCCCACAGCCCCTGTGAGGCTGGGAGGCTGACCCTACAACCTGGCTCCAGGGTTGAAAGGCCCCAGCACACAAGTGGACAGGCAGCCAACAAGTGTATCCGCTGGGGGCTGGACACGGAGACAGAGACCCCTCTCTTTGCCCGGCAGCTGAGCTAAGGTTGGGGTGATCCCCAGCTGAATTCCAGTGCTGGACAGGAGCCATGCTGTGAAAGACCTTTACAGAACCAAGGACCCCTTCTCCAAAAGGCACCTGCCAGGCAAGCACTCTTAGGTCTCTTTCCCCAGTCTGTCAGTCCCAACTGCTGAGCAGTTACATCCCAAACCACAATTAGACTACTGCCCGTATGGGGATGGTCTATGTCCCTGGCGCCCTTTCTCAAGCTGCCACCTGAAAACAGGACTGAAAACACTCTGCTGAGACGTGCGTCCCCTACTATCTGTGTGCCCACTCGACTCACCGAAGTATTTGGAGGTGGTGCCATCCTCAGCGTGGACCACAACTAGGCCTGGCCGCAGGACCTGCAAAGTGGGCACATGGGCTGCAAGGATGCCAAAGGCGCCGGTCTGCGTGGGCACGTCCACCTGGCGGACGTTGGCGCTGTTGAAGAACACCTAGAGAACACACGTGATGAAAGGGTCACCTAAGGCCAGTCCCTCGAGGCCCAGCAGTCGGTGTCCTCTGTAGTTAAACAACTAGAACAGGAGTGACAGGTGCGGGGCGGGGGAGGGGGGCACAGGCGGCTCCGCTGCGGCCAATGTTTTGGAGGGGTACAGCACCTTCCTCTACTTGAGGACGAAATCCAGACACCCTAGCTTTCGCGGAAGCAGATACGGTTAAAGCACCACCAGCGAGCCGCCAGGGGAGGAGACACTGAATTCGGCAGAAGGGCCAAGGGGCTCAGGTTCTGAACCTCGCGAAGACGAACGCATGCCGAAATAGGGGCTGAGGGGAGGCGACCCGAGAACTGGGGGCTCGGATCCCAGACCATAGGTCCAGAATGCGGGTGGTCTCCGACCCGAAGGTTGGGGGCTCGGATCCCGGACCACATGGAGGAGGGGAGAGGGTCTGGAACGGGGGTCTCCGACTTGAGGGTTGGGAGTTCGCATCCAGGATCACACGGAGGAGGGGCGCGGGTCTGGAGTGGGAGTCGCCGACCTGAGGACTGGGGGCTCGGATCCTGGGCCACATGGGGGAGGGGTCCAGAATGGGGTCCCGAGCACCGCGGACGTCCGAACCTGCGTGGGTGAGGCGAAGGTGAAGGACATCTGTCCCGGACCCGCGGCAGGGGCCTGAGCAGCGGCAGCCTCGGCGTAGAGGCGGACCTGGCGAACGAGGCGGCCCAAACCCGGACGGCGGAGCAACGCGGAGGGGAGCATGACGGCTGGCGGACAGCGGAAGGCGACGCAGAGGCGAGCTCACTCCTGTTAAACGGGAGCGGCCTGGAGGGCGAGGAGGACGACGCGAGAGGACTTCTGGGAGAAGGAGCCTGGCGAGAGCGCACGCGCGAACTACGACTCCCGGCGCGCTGCGCGCGCTGCTGCAGACGAGGCAGCACTTGGGCGCGTGGCATGCTAGGGATTGTAGTTTCCTTCCGGCGAGAGCTCCTAGCCCGGTGGTACAGTGAGGGAGATCGGTTACATGGCTCTGCACCCTGAGGACCAGAAGCCAGCGCGGAGAAGTTACGGAAACACTTAATTCAAGATTTGGGGGACGCTCGTTGGATGTCAGGCGCTGGGGAGACATCAAGGAAATAGCGAGATTCCTGCTCTGGTTTGGGGTGGTGGGGGCGTTTAACAGACATTAACGTAATATATGAGCGTCCGAGGTGGCAACAGTGGTAAAGAACCTGCCTGCCAATGCAGGAAACGCGGGTGGGGAAGATCCCCTGGAGGAGGGCATGACAACCAGTCCCAGTATTCTTGCCGAGAGAATCCCGTGGACAGAATAATCTAGTGGACTACAGTCCATAGGGTCGCAAAGAGTCGGACTCGACTGAAGAGACTTAGCACGCGCGCAACATAGTTTATAAGTTGTGCAGTACGTTAGGAGGTAACAAATACATAAAAATAACAAAGGGGCGACGGCCGAATAGAAGAGGCTGTGACTGTGGGAGGTGCAGGCGGCGAACCAGGGCGGCATCCCAGGTAGAGTGTCCAGCTCCCGGCAAACGTCCAGCGGGAACCTCTTGGCTGTAACCCTAAGGGCGCCGGCAGAGGGCGCACTGCGCCCAGAGGTGCGCTCCCCGCGGCCCCGCCCGGCCACCGCCCCCGTGCGCTGCTGACGCAGGGGCGCGTGCGCGCGGGCGGCCCAGGGCTGCGCTGCCGTCACCGCTGCCCGCGCCGCCTCGCTCGCGGCGCTGACGTCACTGCTCCGCCCCCGCGCCCCGGCAGGGCGTCTCCAGGGGTTGGGTCCTTGCCCCCACCTTGGGCTCCGGGAAAACGCGAAGTAGGGCTCCGCGGGGCTGGGATTTACATCGGGAAGAGCCTTGGCTGAGGAGCGGACGGATGCAGAGCGCAGGGGAGAGGTGTCACACCTGGGCCCGTGGCTGCGCAGGTGCTGTGTCCAAAAGAGGCTCCCACACCAGGGAGGCCCGAGGCCTGGGGCCCAGACCCCCGCCAGACCCTCTAGACCAGCGCTGTTAAGGGCTCCTAGGGTGCGTTGAGCATCCTAGCCCTAGGTGGATGTTCGCAGAGGGAACCTGTACTCTGATTTCTTAGGGGAGCGTCCTGTCCACGCGCCTCTCGGAGCCCTGGATCCTACTGGAATGGAGGCCTATTCTAATCCGCGCCTCAAACCCATCCACTGGACTGGTCTCTAATTCCCCTTCCAGGGTAGCCAAGGGGACGGGGCTACCTGTTATCCAGGTCCCAAACCTGGGGTTATCCTGGAATTCTCTGCTGGACCGGTCAACAAGGTTCCTCCACCCAGCTCCGCCACTGCAGCCATTACTGGCTTGGATGGCCTCACCGCTCCTTCCTGGCCTCACCACAGTGCCTCGTCTACGCACAGCCAAGAGGGACAATATCACTCCCGTCCTGGGAACCACAAACTGGCTTCCCCCTGCTCCTCGGGCATGTTCATCTTCAGCCCACACACTCTGGGACCTCATGGACTTCGCACATGCATTTCACACGTGCCCAGAGCCAGCCTTCCTAGGTAGTTGTTCCCCTGACTGCCCCTTGTCCTCCTTTGGCAGTGTCCCCCTTTCATGCACTGAACACGCGTGTTCCCTCCATTGTGCTCCCCCCGGGGATATGCTCAGGGACCCAACACAAATGAACTCCTGCTCTGGGAGGTCAGGAGGCAGAGGTGAGCAGGGACACAACACACAGGAACAAGTAGCAGGCACGACATGCAGGGCCTCGAAGAGAAGCCAAGTGTAGCAGGGCATGGGAGCATGGGGTGAGAGTAAGAGCTGAAGGAAGCAAGGCAGGGAGCAAGCCGTTCAGGCCTGGCAGCTTCCGGGACAGAGGCCCTGAGGTTGGAATGATCCTTCCACTTTCACTGCACAGGAAAGCGGAGCCATTGAGCTGTATTGAACATAAGTCCGGGCAAACGGATGGGACCCCAGCCAGGCTGGTGGTAGTTGATGACCTTAGCATCTAGAAGGATGATGCATAGCTGTCTGAGAAAGAGCAGCTTTGGGGCTGACCTGACATGGAGTTTCAGCAGGGTAGTCTTGTTTGGTGGCACTCACAATATGTTGGGTTCCATTATCTCTGCCAGTCTTAACAAGGCGAGCCTGACAGTGCAGCCCACACAAGGGAAGAAAGATGGACACGTGCCCCGGAGCTCCCTGGCTGTGCACCCAATAGGCTCCCAAATTGGGAAAGCCATCGACGGGGAGTCTGTGCACCCCCAGGATACTGGGCTGGGGGGAGTCCTGCGCCCCAGGACCAACACTCCTTTGATTCCCCCTTCCCCTGAGGTCGAGGAATCGTGCGCCGTGGACCTGGAACGGAGATTCAGCTGCCTCTGGAGAGGGCGGCTCCGCGTGGGGAGGGGGCGCCCGGGAGCGTAGGCTCCGCCCCCCGCCCCCTCCGGAAGGGAAGGAGAGGCGACGGCCGGCGCGGAGCAAGCGAGCGAGACGCGGTGGCGAGTGCGGTTGGGGCGGCCGGCCGGGGACCGGGCGGCACCGAGCTGGTCGGAGCTGGCTAGCAGCCAACGCGATCACGTGTGCAGCCCCTCCTCTCGCGCCTACCTCCCCCGCGCGCCGCGCTCTCCATTCATAAATTCTCCTCCTGCTGCTACCGCCGCTACCGGGCGCCGGAGCCAGCCGGGAGCGCCGCGCAGCCGCCTGCCCGCCGCCCATGGGCCGCGCACCCCGGCGCTGAGGTAGGCGCGTGCGGGCCTGGGGTTGCACTGGGTCGGGCGGGGGGCAGGGCGAGGCCGCACGGCTAGCTCTGGCTAGAGATCTCCGGCCCTTGCCCGCGAGGCGGCGAGGCCGGAGGCTGAGAGCGGAGGAGCCGTGGTCGGCGTGGGGGCCAATCTTTAGCGCTCTGCACCCGAACTTCAGCGCCCGTGATAGGGACCCTCGCCCACGCCCACCGCAGCCTGTTTCCCCTTGAGAGATTCGGCCAGAGCCGTGGCATTTCCGCCCCCTGGCTTAGCCCGAGATTGAGACAAGCCCAAAGTCGGTTATCTGCATCTCACTTCTCGCCATCCCCATCTCCGGGGCCGGTTGGGGACGCGGGGGTGGGCGCAATGGTGAGCCCGATCCGGAGCCGAGACCCCGCGGGTCTTAAGGGTGGCCTGTGGCCAACCTTCGCCCTAGGTTCACGTCCCCGACTGCCCCCTAGAAGCCCACCTCCCTTACCCCTGGGCCTCCTACTGTCTTTCCTGGTCTCCTGTCAACGTCTCTGTGCCTCTGCCACCTCCTCCTCTAGCCTGAACTCATTTCCCGACCTACATAGAGGGGCCCCCTCCCCCATGGATGCAGGGGACCCGCGACCAGCCTCTGACCCGAAGTGCCGAGGACACCTGGCTTTTGCCAGGCCCCTCCCCTGCTATGGGCCTCGGTCCCCGCCTCCCTTCGTCCAGTTGGGTGAAAACCCCGATGGATTGGGGGCGCTGGAACCTGTGCACAGTCTCCCATTCCTGTGGGCAGGGGCCGCGCGCAGTGCCCACTCAGAGCTGCTGGTCATCCTTGCCCCAGACTCCGTTCCCTGACAATCCAGAGTGCAGCCGCCGGTCCTTCCCACCGGGAGGGCGCATTGGGGAGGGCGGTCAGGTGCAACGTCCAGGCAGTCCCTCTGCTGAGATCTGAGACCCTTCCTATCTCGGTGCCCCCAGCGTCAGGCAGACGTGGAGCCGGCCGGCTCCGGCAGGGAAGGGTGCGGCGGGGGCACGCCAGCGGCCGGCACCGGCGGGCGGCGGCGGCAGCAGCCATCTTGCCGCCCCGGGCTGGCTCCAGCCGCCCCAGTAGGAGGCCTCCCTCCCCCGCGCCCCCTCCCCTCCCCAATGCTCCCTGGCAACCCGCCTCCCCCTCCCCCCCCCCCCCCATCTCGGCCTGCTAGCTCAGTCACCATGGGAACCAGATTCTTGAGGGTTGGGAACAGATGCGCCTCCTTTGGCCTTGTCACTCCCACTAGCGCTGGGCGGAGTGAGTCCTGAACCTCCTGGAGTCGTGACCTGGGGATCCCAGGGCTCGGCCTCTCCGCCCCCTCCCCTGGCTGGACAGCCCCGCGGATGGTCCGAGTCCCGGCTAT
Organism: Bos indicus x Bos taurus; assembly: GCF_003369695.1. Lineage (NCBI taxonomy): Eukaryota > Metazoa > Chordata > Mammalia > Artiodactyla > Bovidae > Bos > Bos indicus x Bos taurus. The sequence goes on from NC_040082.1 coordinate 67,113,071, forward strand.
TTTGGAAGCCGTCTCCTGGGGCCGAGGCAGCCCCTCCCTCTCCCCGGATGGGGCAGGCCGGACCCCAGAACCCTGGGGTCTGGCGGTAGTGAGCTGATTCGGGTCTCAGTTTCCCCTCTCCTGGGCAGGGCTCCCGGCCTGCGCCACCTTGCCGGGCTGGCCCCACCGGCTGGGGAAGCTGGCTATTGGTACGCACGCGCCTCCTCCTTTACAAAGATGGGGACATGGAGGTCTGATCTGAGCCGGTGGGGGCTGCCTCGTGGCTCCCCCAGCACCACCACTCTGTGAGTCACCGCCCTGTGTGGGCCCCTGCTCCCGCTCCCGGGAAGGAAGACGGGAGAGGGAACGCGGGAGCTGGAGCTGAGCAGGCCCTGCCTCCGCCCCCCACCCCTCCTCCTAGCCTCATCATGCAGCCCACGGCCACCATGGCCACGGCCGCCGCTGCCACCACCACCGCCACGGTTGCCCTGACCACGACGTGGGACAACGCCACGGATCGCCCTACAGTGAGTGAGGGATGGGGGGAAAGGGGGGGACGGGGCTGCCAGAGGTCATGCCCACTGGCCCTGACCCCTGACCTGCTGGCCCCGCAGGCAGAGCCTGGCCCAATCCTGGACAGCTATCTGCTGCTGATGGTGGTGATGGCGCTCTTTGTCGGGGGCGCCCTCGCGGTGCTGTCGGGTGCGCTTCTGCTCTGCAGGCGCTGCTGGGAGGCGCACCGACGCCTCCACAGGTGCGCAGTCCCCTCTCCCCCACCCCCTCGGGGAACTGGGACAGGTCAGCGTGAGAGCTCCCCTAAGAGCAGGTGCAGGCATGCAGGCGTACTTCTAAAGGACAGTGCCCAGGCTCCAGTGAGCTCGGGATGCTGCCTGTTGGGAGCCCTGCTGGGGCCCCAGGGAGGGCAGCCAATCTGGGTCCTCAGGCCCACTGTGCTCTCTCGCTGCACTCCCCAGAGCCCCAGAGGAAGCAGAGAAGACCACCACCTACCTGGACAACGGTGCCCACCCCACCCAAGGTGAGGCTCCCTTCCAGGCCCTGTCCCAGCCTGTCTGCCCACACCTGGCCACCCCGCAGCCGCCCCCCTTGGGCCGCCTGACCATCTGTGTCTGTCTGTCTCCCCCACCAGACTGGGCGCGGCTCGATTCCGACTCATCTCTGTTTCCTTAAGCCCACGCGTAGGTGCTCACAGGCGCGTGCTGCGTGAGTGAGTGTGTGAGCGGATGAGCGAGTGCCCGTCCACCCTCCCACCCTGCCCCGCCCCTGGTGGTTAGCCGGGCCCTCTGTGCTCCCTTCCCAACCACTCCCCTCCCTAGTCGCCTGCCGGCCCACTCGTGGCCCACCCTCTCTTGGCTCTCCTCGCAGACCCCGAGTTCAGGGGGGAGGATCCGGAGGGTCAGGACACCGAGACCCAGCGCTTCTTGTCCACCAGCTCCACCGGCCGCCGGGTGTCCTTCAATGAAGCAGCCCTGTTTGAGCAGAGTCGGAAGGCGCAGGACAAGGGCCGCCGGTAAGGAGGGCCAGTGCAGCGGCTAACCTGGGAACTCGCCTTGCCGCCCCCGCCCTCCCCAGCACCTGGTGGGCAGTGACAGCGGGGCTGGAGAGGGCACTGGAGTGTGTGTGGGGGCCCGGCTTGCCCGAGGTGACAGGCAGGCGCGCTGGGCGCAGGTACACCCTGACGGAGGGGGACTTCCACCACCTGAAGAATGCCCGCCTCACCCACCTGCACCTGCCGCCCCTCAAGATCGTCACCATTCACGAGTGTGACTCTGGTGAGGCCAGTGCAACTGCCACACCACACTCCACGGTTGTCCCCAAGGCCAGCCTTGCCATATTCCAGGTGAGTCAGGTGGCAGGTGGCCCGGAGCTCAGGGGTGGGACCCCAACCCCACCCCCACCCAGCAGGCACCACCTTGCCCACCCACACCCTCCCCCAGCTGTGCCCCTCACCTCAGACTGGGAAGTGGGGCCTGGCCAGGTCCAGTGGGTGGGGGTCCAGCACGCCCCCTCACCCACCCATGCTCTTTGACCTGTCACTGCTTCCTCCTCCCCCCTGGCTCTGTCCCACAGCCCCCGGGGAAGGCCCTCACCGGCCGCTCCGTGGGCCCCAGCTCCGCCCTGCCAGGTGACCCCTACAACTCGGCCGTGGGCCCTGCCAACTTCGGGATCAGCCCCTCGGCCTCCAGTGACTCCGGGGAAGGCAGCTCGGTGAGGCCTCCCCAGCTCCGTCCTCTGCCCCTCTCCAGCATGGGTCAGCCTATGGGCCTCTACCTGGTCCCCGCCCCGGGAGGAAGAGGGTCAGGTTATACATGGGGCCCACGTGCATTTGGCTCACCTCCTCCAGGATTGTCCAGCAGCTGGAGAGGGCATGGTCAGGACCATCCCAGGCTGTGGGACAGGACACCCCCTACCCTGTCCTGTTCTGGGCTGGGCAAGACAGAGCTGGCCTTTGCCTGGAGAGCCTCTCAGGCAAGGTCTGGGGGTTGGGGAGAGGCCCAGCCCCCCCTGGTTTAGCGTGGCCCCCACCCAGCCCCAGCTCTCTGCTCTTCCTCTGCACTCCAAGTGAGTGACAAGTGGCCCAAGCCAGGCGGGCACTCGGGCAGCAGGGAGGGGTTAGCGGATCTCAGAGCATCTCTCTTCTCTCACAGCTGGACACTGGGGCCAGGAGCGCCAAGCCTGGTGTGCAGGGGGCTGCAGCAGGGCCTGGGGAGGCGGGCCCAGGCTCTGGGGCAGGCCCCGTCCTGCAGTTCTTCACCCGCCTGAGGCGCCATGCTAGCCTGGACGGGGCCAGCCCCTATTTCAAGGTCAAGAAATGGAAACTGGAGCCCAGCCAGCGGGCATCCAGTCTGGACACAAGAGGTGAGCTGCAGCCGCTGGTGGGGAGTGAGGCCCAGGGGGATGTGGAGCAGCAGGTGGCTCTGCACCGTCGGGGGCGGGTGGGGAGGTGGTCCCCAGTCCCCACCCCAGACTGGCCAGCATCATCTGCTCACTAGTGGGCATCTGGCCCACAAGCTGGTCAGGAGGATGACCGGGGCTGCACACAGTGAGCCAGTAAAGCCAGGGCTTGTCCAGCTAGAGCGGACAACAGTGAGCTTCTCCCTTGAGGCCTCGTACAGTGTTTCTGGTGCTGTAGTCAGCTAGATGACATGTACTATGGTATGGCTGTGTGCCAGTAAAACTTTATTTACAACCACAGGTGGTCAGCCTTTGATGCTGCAGACCCCTCCTCATGGTGCCCTGGACACAGGGCTTCTAAAACCTCAACCCAGGGGCCATGCAGGTCGGGGGTGGCGGTGGCGGGTGTGGCACCAACTCCTGGGACCAATGCTGCTCACTGGAGCTCAGGAGGGCCAGGCTGCTAGGGCACTTACTGCCCTGGGTCCCAGTGCCAGGAGAGGCAGGGTGAGGGGATTAGGGACAGCACCTTGTTGGAGCCAGGCTCCGGCGCCATGGGGCGAGGGAGGGCTGATTTCTGGTTGAGTGCTCCTGGCCGGGAAGGGGAGGGGAGGGCTTGTCCTGCTGCCCCACTGGGAGCCTAGGTGGAGCCTGTAATTCCAGAGGTGATTACAGGCAAATGCACACAAGAAGCACGCAGAACCTGTCTGCTGGGTTACTACCATCCCCACCCCTGAGGCTCTACCACCAGTTTCCCTGGCCCACCAGTGAGGTGGGATCTGGAGCTGGCAGGAGAGAGCATCACCTCTCCCCCTCCCCTGTCCCTTACTTGGCCCTACCTTCACCCTTCAGCCAGGCCGTGTCTTACTTGATGACCAGGACAAGTCCTTGCTCTGGCCACACCTGCCTGCTGCCTTGGCACCTCCACGCATGCCCACCCTGGCCGCTGGGCTTGGTCCTGGTCTTCCGACCCTCAGCACCTTCGTTTTCCAGCTGCACCACAGGGTGGGATAGACACTCACCTGGTCCAGGCTGGTGTCTGCTGGCCTGGCTCAGATGTGGGCAGTGGGCCTGGTGCCAGGAGGGGCTTAGGCAGGTGGTCGGTTTTCCTTTACACAGGCTCCCCCAAGCGACACCACTTCCAGCGGCAGCGGGCAGCCAGTGAGAGCATGGAGCAGGAGGAAGGGGATGCCCCCCACGTGGACTTCATCCAGTACATTGCCAGCGCGGGTGACACCATGGTCTTCCCAAGCCCCCGCCCCTTTCTGGCCAGCCCCACCAGCCCGCCCCCCAGTCTCGGCAGGTATTTTTCAGTAGATAGAGGTGCTGGGGTGGACCTGTGGGCCCCTGCCCCATCCCATCCCCCATAGGTGGCCCCGAGGACGGGCGGTCGAGTCCCTCTGGCTCCACAGTCTTCCTGGAGGCTGCCTCACTGGGGCCATCTCTCCAGCATGGGCTGCAGAAGGGAAGTGGGGGAGAATGGGCAAGGGTTGAGGGATGGGTGGGGCCCCTGCATCCTGCTGAAGCCTAGGGCGTGAAGGTCTCTGCTGTGGACCCAGGGTACTTCCCGCTTGCTGGTGCTCCTGGGGCTGGACAGCTGCTACTCAGAAACTGTTATCACCACTTCTGGGGGTGCCACCCTCTCCCTCAGCCTAAGGGCAACTCCCAGGAAACTCTGGGCCCCTGTCAGCAGGATGGACAACTGGACCCAAGGAGCAGGGCAGGCTTCCAAGTCCTGGGTGCTTCCTGGTCAGGGAGATCACAACACTTTCTATGTGTTATCTTCCTCCTGGGTCCCTGTCAATCTGTGGTGGGGGCCCCTGGAGGGGTCACCCAGGTGTCCGGGCTCAGGTGGACTCCACTTGGTCCAATCCAACCCCAGCAACCCCTTGGTACACGAAGTTCTTAGTAAGAAGGCATTTCCTGAGAAGAACCTTAACTCTTTCAGGGCGAGGGGCCAACCCCCTGCACTACCAGCAGATGCCCTGGTCACATTTTCTTTTAACATTTTATTTATTTTTAATTGAAGGATAATCGCTTTACAAATCGTGTTGGTTTCTGCCATACATCGGCATGAGTCAGCCATAGATATACGTGTTATACATATATCCCCTCCCTCTTGAACCTCCCTCCCATCTCTCCTGTAAGACCCTGGTTGAACTGGCAGGCGCCAGGACGGCTCTGGGTTAACCCAAGAGCATCCAGGCCAAAGTGGACAGGCAGCACTCAGAAACATCATCTTCCACAGCCCGGCCAAGCCTAAAGGGTTCCCATCTGTGCCCATCGTCCTGGACCGAGAAGCAGGGTGGTCAGGAGGGGGCGGGGAGGGGACGCGGGGCGGGGGGAAGAAGGGGGGCCAATGCAGCCTCCTGACTGCGGCCTGGTTTGTAGGCTAGAGGCAGCCGAGGAGGTGGGCGCCGCAGGTGGAGCGAGCCCTGAGTCCCCCCTAGAGCGTGGCATCATCGCGGGGCCTGAACAGCTACAAGACTCAGATGGAGAGCGAGACGCGGGGCTCGAGCAGGCCCCGACCATCTACCGCGATATCTGGAGTTTGCGCGCCTCGCTCGAGCTGCACGCGGCTGCCTCTTCAGACCACAGCAGCAGCGGCAACGACCGTGACTCGGTGCGCAGTGGCGACAGCTCGGGCTCGGGCTCCGGGGGCGCCGCACCCGTCTTTCCACCGCCCTCGCCGCCACCCACACCCATGCCGCGGCCGGCGGATGGAGAGACGGGCGGACCACGCAAGCTGCTGCAGATGGACAGCGGCTATGCCAGCATCGAAGGCCGCGGTGTGGGGGATGATGGGCCCCCTAGCGCGCCCGAGAAGCGCTCCTCCTTTACGAGTGCAGGCCGCGAGGCCACCGTGGGCTGCAGCTTCGAGAGCCCCGCACCAGAGACACCCGTCCGTCCCCGCAGCCCGCGTGCCTGGCCTCGCCGCGCTCCGCGCCGCGACTACAGCATCGATGAGAAGACAGACGCGCTGTTCCACGAGTTTCTACGCCACGACCCGCACTTCGACGACGCCCTGTCTGCCACAGCACGCCATAGGGCGCGCGCGCACCCGCACCCTCATGCACGCAAGCAGTGGCAGCAGCGGGGCCGGCAGCACAGCGACCCTGGAGCACGCGCTGCGCCCCCCACCCCATCCACGGCCCAATCTGGTGCCCCCCGCCCCGCGCGCGCACCCCTGCGCCGCGGAGACAGTGTCGACTGCCCGCCCGACGGCAGAGCAGGTGATGACCCGGCCACGTCCTCCATCCCCGTCATCGAGGAGGAGCCCGGTGGTGGATGCCCGGGGTCCGGCCTGTGCGCTGGGACCCCGGGTGCGCTGCTGGACAAGCTGGCGGCCAGCCTCGACGACAGGCTCTTCCCACCGCGGCTGGCCCAGCCGGTCGCCGTGGCCCCTGCGTTGGCCACGGCCGCGCCCACGTCCCCTGACCACAGCCCGGTCTAAGCCTGCGCCCCGTGCCCACCTCGTCAGCTTATTCGGCACCGGCGGGGCCCCGGTGCCGAACATACCTGGGGTGCGACGCCCCGGCGCGCCTGCGCTGGGACCGCGGGCCTGGAGCACCAGCGCGGTTCCCCAGGCGCCCCAACGAGCGCACGCACAGTCCCCTCCAGGCACTTGGTAGAGTCGACTAGAGGGAGTGTGGGGGATTCTAACCCTGGGGTCCCGAGGGCCACACTCAACTTCCCTTGGCCCCAGACTGTGGCCTCGGGGTGTTGACGGGGGTTGCCAAGTGCGCGGCGCTGCGTCTCTGGCACATAGATACGGAAAGCGCATGCGCAGGGCTTGCATCCAGACGGTGTGATACGGGCCTACCGCGCAATACGCATGCGCACAGCGCCTCTTCCAGAGACCAATGAAGCCTCGAGATTCGCTCGAAGCGCACGCGCCACGATTTGCGCCAAGACACAAGCGCAGGGACCGCAGGGCGTCAAAGCTCAATCTCTTGATTGAGCCGTCCCTGGCTAGGAGGTTAGCTCGAGGCCGCAGCCACCAACCCTTCGAAGCCGTTTACCTCACCGCGGCGAGTGCTCGCGGCAGTCCGCACCCCCCCCACACACCCCCGAGCAATAACCGCTGCCGCCGCCCCCAGCCCTGCACACGCCTTCCACCTCGCTCCTTCCCCGTGTCTGCACCCCACACCCGCCCTCCGCATGTTGAGCGGGCCGCACGCCCCGTAACCGCTCCGTCCAAAGAGCCGCCAGGACTCACCAGTGTTTGAGACATAAAACCCAAATGGTCAAGGTTTCAAGTTTCCCAAGCTTTATTTATTGCCAAAAGATGGGGCAGCCCTCGCCGGCGGCCGAGTCGCCCTGCCCCGCCCCTCCTTTCGAAGCTTCCTGCAGTCTGTGTACCATCCAGTGATGGAATTTGTGTTCTGTTTTCTGGTTGATTATAAATATTTACTGCATACTCTTGCTTGCTCTGGGTTGTTTCTGGGACCCGAGAGCGCAGACATCTTGGGGATAAGGGGATGAGGCACTCCCTAGCCACGATGCTGTGAAGCTGTGGGCCCGGCTGAGCAGAAGGGCCTGTGGAAATTTGGGGAGGCCGGGCTCCCGCTGAGAGCAGAGAGATCCAGCATGGCTAGAAGCAAATATGCTTAGGAGGCCCAGGTCTCCAGCAGGTAGCCCGGCCAGCCCCTCCACTGTGGGACCCACAAAGGGACCCAGGCTCAGGCTCAGATCCCCTGACAGCATGCTGCCACCCATAGTTCCCAAACATCCCTCACAACCACAGCTCAAATCCACCTGTTTTATTTTTTGTTTAAAAAATAAAAATAAAAAGGAACCAACCAAACAACAAACACAAGGAGGCCGCCTGGTTCCCTTGGGCATGGGCATGCATCTGGGTCAGCAGGCCTGCACATCATGCCCATCCCGCTGCGGCTGTGGTTGATATGAACACATCACCAGGTGTGGGAGGTGCTAACCAGTGGCAGAGTAAAAAGAGGAGTTGGGGTGGACGAGAACCAGTAGTCTCAACGTAAAGTGCATGGCGAAGGCTGGCATGGGGCCACGCCGGGCCCTCTCCCTCCTCCCCTAGCTGGGGGAAGGGGCTCAGCACAGGATTGCAGTCAGCAGGAGGTTGTGTCCACCGGCTACCGAGGGAGGGCCAGACTCCAGTCCCTGCTGTCCCCCAGCCACAGCCCTCCAGGACCCTCTGGCTTCCAGAGGAGCAGTCAGCACAGAGGGCGCTGTGGCAGCCTTCCTGGGCAGTGAGCAGCAGGCCAGCTGTCGATGGGAAGACTGAGCAGGACCAGGCCAGGCTCCTGGGGACGGACTAAGACCAGGACACAGGTGGGTCACTTCTGGGCCAAGCAAGGTCCTGTGTCACAGGCAGCATGCTCTCCCTGGATCCCTCCAGAGGGTGGGGAAATGGAGACCTAGTCACACAGTGCTGTCAGACACCTCCACTGGCCAGGGAGAGCTGCGCTGCCTCAAGGGCCCACCCCAGGAATCTCTGGTCGCCTGGTGGGATTAAGCAGGGCCCTTGTGCCACAGATCCAGGCCTCCCTGCAAAGAGCTTCTACCCTACCTGACCGGTTCTGATTCTGGCAGGTAAGTTCTGTGGGGGCCATTTCAGGGGCAGCTCCCAGGGAGAGGGGGCATGGATGGACAGGGGCTGGACCCTCAGGCCTCCACCCCACTGCTCATATCCTGAGTGGCAATGAGTGTGCAAGCACCTGTGAGGCCCACCCAAAACGCCCTTTGTGGACTGGGTGGTCAGGGCTGGGAGGAGGGAACAGGGAGAAATGACAGCCTCAGTCAGAGCACAGCCCCCTGCACTACCCCACCCCCCAAACTCCTCCAATGCCAGGAGCAGCCCTGGGCTGGACAGGAGGCAAGCCCCTCGGGTCTGCAAAACAGCCTGTCAGCTTGAGGGGCCCTCCTCCTGCACACACACCCCTCCAAGCCCCCGCCCCACACCAAGTAGCCAGTGTTCTGCAGAAAGTGACTTCCTTCAACTGCAACCCAGACCCCAGGAACAGTGACACAAACCAGACAGTAGTGTCCACAATGTGCCCCACCCCCCTGACCCCTCTGGTCCCGGTCCCATCCTACCTGCGGGCAGCCACCCTCATTGCTGTTTGCAGGCCGACAGCCGGCGGATCTTGCTGCTGGCCGAGCAGGCCTTGCGGGCAGGGTTGGAGGCGGCGCTGGCCCGGCGCTCTGCCCTCGACCTGGTATTCAGCTGGGTGGTGTCGGTGCCATTCACGCACACAGCCTTGGGAAGGACCCGGTTCTGTGCGCTCCGCCCAGCCTCCTCCTCCAGAACCTGACCTTAAGAGGAGAGGGCCAGAGTGTGCTGACTGGGGATCCCAAAGCACACACACTCTGCATCATTCCTGCCTGAACCCAGGGCCCCCACCACCTGTCCCATCTGACCTGCCACAGGGCCTCATCCAGGGAGCGGGAGGGCGGGCCTTCGAACCAACCGACCAGAGTCAGGCCCAGCCCACGCTCACCTGCCCGTTCAGCTGTGAGAGGGGCTCCGCACTCAGGTGAGTGGGAATGTGGTGGAGGACCAGAGGCCTGGGGCCCGAGCCTTAGCTCTCTCACCTGGGTGAAGGCCAGAGCCCACTGGGCCCTGTGGAACACAAGTGGCTGTACTCAAGCCAGGCGTCCAGACTTGATGTCTCTCTCGAAACAGCCCACCCTGGTTCTCCATGCCAGGCACAAAAGAACACAGAGGCAGGTTCGGGCGCCTCCCATACCCCATGCCTTCCTGCACGGCCTGCCAGCCCTCACTGGTTCCTGGGGCCCTGCTTCGTGCCTGCTGAGCGGTGGGGGAGGGAGGGGTGCAGGAGCCCATGCTGACCACAGCACACCCTCCTCCCGTGGATACCAGGAAACCACCACAGCTGCCTCGAGCCCGTCTGGTCCTCACACAGGAGTGAGTTTCCACCAGCGGCATGTGGGGCCTGACTCGGCCTCTGGACCTTACTGGAAGCCACCTAGGCATGTGTACAGGCAGCAACTCAGGTCAGAACTCAAGAGCATGGCAGGGTGGGCGGGTGTCAGGAGCCTGCTCTAATAGGGGACGGGAGTGCCAGGGCGCCGAGTACCACAATGCTGCTCAGACCACCAGGGTTCAGCCTCCAGCACAGCAACCAGAGCTGGGGGTTGGCCGGCAGGTAAGGAATCTGCTCCACTTGCCCTCAAGGCACCAAGGGCACTGGCCCAAGCAAAACCCCTCAGGGTGGGTGGCAGGACGAGGGACAAACCAGGGAGACCCTGGTGAGCAGATCATGAGATAGGACTGAGCAGATCATAAGACGGGACTGGAGCAGCCCCAACACAGCCTGCCGTTGGCCTAGGGCAGTTCGGCAAGGGGCAGCTGCCTGATCCCGGTGCAGGCTTGTCCCCCATCTGGAGTACGGACATTTCTGGACTAGGGGTCTAGCTTGGGCCCAGACAACTGCTCTTGAACAAACATTCCACACCAAGGAAAAGTAGCCCAGGCCTCTGGCATAGGCCTTAAGGGACAGCGTGTAGTCAGTGCCCAGCGGGCCTTGGGGGGGCCCAGCAGGGTCCACACTCAGCCAGCCAGACACCTGTCCCAGAGCCCCAGTGCCTCCCAAAAGAACACCTTGATCCTATCCTGCCAGGAACAGAGGTCCAGGAGGCCTGACTTTGGACTGGGCTGTGGCCGAGTTTCCCAGCACAGGGTCTCTGACCTGACCCCAAGACCCCAGTGGGAAATGGCTACAGCCAGCCACCATGTGCACCAGAGGCCTGACATGTCCTGGGAGTTTGGGTCCGTGCCCACAGGCCACCCTGCACACAGGCTCTTTCTACAGACAACACCTAAGTCCTGGCCGACGAGCCAGAAGGAGGCAAGCAGGACCTCACGTGCGATGCAGGCAGACCTTTATGCGGAGCCAGTGGAACCAGCCCTGGGGCAGCACAGAACCGCGGACGCGGTGGCGGGGCAGTGGCCCAGCCTCCCTCACACCCTGGGCAGGGTCAGCGAGAGCCCGCAGTGCACAGGGTGCGGGCAGGGCGGTGCTACACTAGGGCCTGGGCTCTGCCTGGAGCTCCTCCAAGGCCCTGGCCTCAGCTTCCTCTCCAGAAAGTTCTGAGCACGGGCTCTCCCGTGGGCCTCTCTCTCTAAGCCCTGCCTCAGACGCCTCCTCGCCACCTGGGGAAGAAGGCCAGGCATCAGCAGGGCACTGGCGCCAAGAGGGCCACTGGACCCTTGGGCAGAGCCCCCGGCCCTCCCCTCGATCGGGGCTCACCCGGCACTGTGAAGTCCTGAGTGTAGATGACGTCGTCCTCAATGTCGAAGAGCTCGTCGTCCACGTCGTCAGCACAGCCGTGCAGGTCCTCCAGGTAGGGCATCACTGTCATGCCCCGCCACCGGTCCTTGCAGTCCGCGCTGGGCGGGATGGGCACCGGCTGCTCAGCTGGTGGGTGCTTCTTCCGGAACCAGCTGTGGGAGCAGGGCATCAGGGTGTCCAGGATGGCTCCCCACACGGGACCACCCTCAATTCCCACAGAGAACTACGTGGCGTGCAGAGATGGAGAAGGGTGGGGCCAACAGGAAAGACTGAGCCGGCAAGACCCCTGCACCCGACCCTCCCCCTCCAGCACCCAGCCGGGCCAGGGACTCACCTGTGCTGCCGGATCTGCTGTATGGAGAACCGCTTGGCCGGCTCATACTCCAGCATCCCTGCCAGGAGACCAGCCGGGGGCGGGGTCAGCGCGGGCAGAGGCCCCGCCCCTGCCTGGGAGGGGTGGGGGCGGAGGGCGTGGCGCATGTGAGCGGAGCCCCGCCCCCGCTGCAAAGCGAGGTCAGGAAGGAGACCGGAGCAGGCTGGAACACAGGACAAGAGCCCACCCCAGGGATCCTGAACCTGTCCACACGTCCCAGGAAGACAAAGCACAGGGGTCGACCCTGCAGTGCCCACCCGGCTCTGGCCAGCAAAGCCTGTGACTGGCAATTCCTGCCGGAACCCCAAATCCCCAAGGCGGCAGCAGGAGAACCAGGGGCCTCCAGGGGGACACACTCTAGAACCTGTGTGAAGGCCTTTGCCTGGAACCCGGACATGCAGAATGGGCAAGGCAGCCCATAGGTCTTGCTGGGCTGCCCTGAGGTGGCAGGGCTACAGGGGTGCAGAGCCCACAGTCCCTGTCTGCCCGCCACCCCCCAACCACCGCCCCCCGCAGGTAGCTCTGTTCTCAGAAAAGTGTAACTCTGGGATGCTGGCACTCAGAGCTGAGCCTGAGTGGTGCAGAAGAGGAAAGATCATGGTCACAGCCCTGTTGTGGGAGAGCAAAGGCAGGGCTGGGGTGGTGTTCCAGAGACCTGTGGGCAGGAGGCTTGCCACCCAGCTAGGCAAGACCTCTAGGCAGGCCCAGGCAGAGAGGACAGGACACTGCCTGGACCTGGGGGACAGGGACAACCAAGACCCTCCGCCATCTCATCAGCCAGACTTGGGGCTGCTTCTTATTTATTTCGTTGCACTGGGTCTTAGGTGAGGCATGAGATCTAGTTCACTGACCAGACATCGAGCCAGGGCCCCCTGCATTGGGAACTTGCAGTTGTAACCACAGGACCAGCAGGGAAGTCCCCCTAACTTGGGACTGTTTCAAGTGTTTTATGAGTGTGAAGGCAATAACAGGTCATCATCTGTGTCACTGGAGCAAAGAAAGCTTAAAACTGAGAGAATTCCAACCCATCAGTCCTCGATGAAGGAAGGTCTAAAACATCAGTCCTTGCTAGAGCTGGGGGAGGCTGGGGGTGTGTGGTGGGGGGTTGGGCTGTGAGCCTTCAAGGAACACTTGGGCAGGGAGGGCCAGGTCTGAGTCTGTGGGGCTGCCACCTCCCACATTCCAACAACACCCTGGGAGGGCGGGAGCCCAGTGCCTGGCTGCCAGGGTGACCCTGATGCGGAGGGCGGGACTGGGTTGCACCACTGCAGAGCACTTGAACTGCAGCTGCTCAGCTTCACTTCACCTTCACTAACAACCAGAGAACTGGCGTGACTCCGTCATCAGGAGGCTCTGGAGCCACGCAGGACTGTGAAGCTGCTTGTTCATCTGTAGGCCACATACAGGCTAAAGCACGGATTAGGTGTCCGGCACAAGCCGAACGTCAGGTCAGTTACACAAGGCCCCGGGATTGCCGGCAGAGGACCTAGGACGGTACCAGTCACACAGGCAATATCCTGGATGTGCTGTATCATCAAAACTAGCTTCACCAGGGAGCTCCCTGCCAGTCCAGGAGTGAAGACTCTGTGCTTTCACTGCTGTGGACCTGGGTGCAATCCCTGGTCAGGGAGTAGGATCCCATAAGCCACGTGTGGTGTACAAAAACATAAAACACTAACTTCAGCCAAACCCCAGGATGCTGGTGTGGCTTTATGGGGGCCACCTTGGGTCAGGCTCCTGGAGGGGGGGGCAGTGCCACCTGCTGAGCATCCTGGGAACTGCAGCAGAAAGAGGTCCTGCAGGAGACCCCCCCACTCACTGTTACTTCCCCTAGGGATGGGTAATCAGGACAGGGTGGAACCAAGACCCAGGGCAGGTGGCAGAGCCCAAAGGAGCCAGCGACCCCTCCCATGCTCCACTCGGGCTGCTCTCCAAGCCTGGCTAGGCTGTGCCCACCTCCCATGGCAGGGGGGGGGGGGGGGGGGGCGCGGTGGTGCAGGCGGCTGCAGCACAGAGATGGCTCAGCTCTCAAGAAGCCAGTGGTCTATGGAAGACCTTCGGGAGCCCCCACACCTGCAGCCTAGCATTCACCCTGAAGGCCTCACCTCTGAGCAGGTCTGAGAGTGGGGGCCCACAGTCCCCCGGTATGGTGTAGTCCCCCTTCCCGATGTTCTCAAACAGCTTGTAGATGTTGTCGCCCTCGAATGGGTACAGGCCTGTTGTGATGTTGTAGCTGTGACCCAGGAGGACAGACCAGTCAGAGCCTGCCCTGTGGCCCTGGAGCCTCTGCCACACTCCCCCACCCCCACTACACACACACACACCCCACCCCCTGCAGGGATCGGACGTGAGGACGATGGTCTGGAACACACAGTGCTGCTGGCTCACTGTGAAGACACGGAAAGCCACTGGACTGCGCGCTCTAACAGGATGGGTCAGGGGACATCTGTCAGTGAGCTCTCAGTGGAATAAAACGGATGCCTCTTTGCCCAGACCATTGGCTGCCTCACGGGGCTGCAGCACCAACTCGCCTTGGGCGGGAGAACACAGGCCCCCTCGCTGCTGCCGGGCTTATAGAGGGATAGATGCAAGGCAGTCTGGGTCGGAGCCAAGCATCACTGGCGACTTGTGGTATCTTTAAGAACTCAGGCCCAGGAGTCAGGACAGAAAGCCTCGCCCGAACAGTGATGGGTGACTCGCGCAGGGGAACACCAGCACAAGGCCGAGGTGGGCAAGAGGACAACTGGTCCCAGTGCATGTGCCCCTCCCCACAGGCCTCCTGACCGTGGCCTCCCCAGACATAGGGGACCTGCCAGGAGGGGCAGGTCGTGAAGGCCTGGAGTCTGAACCGAGTGCCTGGGGCTGGGTTGGGTGAGTTAGAGGGACCCTGGGCTAAAGGCACCAGGCCCAGGGCACTTACAGCGTGACTCCAGCTGACCAGATGTCCACCTTGAAGCCAGAGAAGGTGTCCAGGCCATTGGCAATCTCAGGTGGCTGGAATGCTGGAGAGCCCTGGCTGGTCCGGCACGTGTCATCCTCAGCAAACGGGTGCAGTGCCTGTGGCAGCGCCAGGTAGCCCTTAGGAAATGGCCCCAGGGACTGGACCCCGTGCCCCGTCCGCCCCGGGCCCCCCTACGCACCTCAGCCACACCCAGGTCAGAGATCTTGAGCGTGCCACCAGTGGTGAGCAGCAAGTTGCCAGGCTTGATATCCTTGTGCACGATGCCCTGGCTGTGCAGGTATTCCAGGCCGTCCACCAGCTGGCAGAAATACCTGCGGGCACAGCTCTGTGACCACCACCCAGGGCCAGCCACCTGGGCTGTGCTGTCACCCTAGTCTCTGGCCTGGAAAGAGCCATCCTGCTCACCGCCCCTGCCCCCCGTCCCCTCCTACCACAGGCCAGCTGGTCCTCCAAGCAACTGGGGGCTGACTCTCCAGGAGAAGTTGGCCTTGGGGCAGTGAGGCCCAGTCAGGGGCTCCCCCAGCACCAGGAGGCCTCACAGCCTCAGGCAACGGGCATGCAGGGCAGTGTGTGTGCAGAGAGGAGCCAGTGGGCTGTCACAGGGCATGCACAGCAGCCAGGGTACACAGTCGCAAACTGGGCGCCAAAGCCCTGAGTTTTAAAACACACTTGAACTTCCATCTCACTCGTGCTCAGAATAACCTCTCTGAACACAGGACCAGGTCCCTTAAGGCCCTGGCCCTGAGTGACCTGCAGGGGCGGGGGCAGTGGCGGGGCTCGAGTTCACTCACCCATGGGCCTGGCACACAGGGAAGCGCTTCTCTGGCACACTGTCCAGCATCTCCTGCATGCCACACACGCAGTACTCCATCACCATGTACGTGGGCCGTGCTAAGGAAAATACGCAGCAAGCACCCCGCTCTGGACAGGACAGGCCCTGGGACACAGACAAATGCTGGGGGTGGGGCTGCACCAGAGGAGTGAGTAGGAGCACTTGGGAGGGATCATGGGCATTGCAGTGGATCCCCACCTCTCCACAGATCCTCCAGCGCCTTCCTGTGGAGCTCTGTGCCGCCTCTGGGCTCAGGCCACACAGCCCAGCATGAAGGCCCCTGGTTGTTCCATCCCAAGGAGGAGCTTAAGCCTCGCCCCCAAGGGGAGTGAGGGATAGAGGCCCAGGGGCCCTGGGGAAGAGAAGGCTGGAATAGTGGGGGGGTGGGGAGGGAGTGAGAAAGGGTGGGAGCCAGGGTCAGGTCGAGGCCCCCCAGCCACACCTCTTTGTGAAAAGCCCAGTAATTCTGCATCTAAAAGGTCAGAGATAGACCCCTCAGCAGGACCCCAGGCCCCTAGACCTGGCCTCTGGGAGTCGCAGCTCAAGAGGAGAGGGGAAGGCCAAGCAGACTGCCAATATGCCCACCCACCCGTGGGGACATGCCCAGCTCCCCACCCCCTGCAGGATATATCTTCTGCTTCTCCTCGTTGTACAGCACATCCACTAGCTGGATGACGTTCCTGTGCCGCAGCCTCCTCAGCAGCTGGATCTCCCTGGAGAGAGGACGGGTGGTCAGTCGAGTCCCGGCAGCCCGGGCACACCCAACATGTGGAGGGCACCGCATGGAGGGTGCCAGGTCTGCCAGAGCCCAGCAGGGCTTCAACATAGCAACAAGACCAGGAACGTCCAACACTTGGACTGAAGATGCATGGAGACCACAGCAAGGGCGCACAGGGGCAGCACAAGGGGTGTGGGAGCTGGGACTCCAGAGACAGCCCTCTCCACCCCCACCCCCACCCCGTTGCCAGTGCAGCTCCTGAGGATTCTCTGCAGGAGCCGGTGGTAGTAAAGGGGGAAAAGTCGGAGGTCTGTGAGGCGGCTTCGAAGAACGTCGAACAGTCACCAACTGACCCAGCACCTTCACTCAGGGTATGTGCCTTGGAGGACTGAGAACATGCGACATGTGCACATGTGCTCATGGCAGCACCATCCATGGCATGGAAGCCCAAGGGTGGACACAGTGTCCCTCCACACCCAGGAGCATCCCTCAGCCCTGAAAAGGAGAGAAGCCCTAATACTTGCTACCACATAGACGGGCCCTGAGAACACGATGCTCAGTGAGAGAAGCAGACACAGGACACGCAGGGTGTGATCCCACTGATGGGAAACGTCCAGAACAGGCTGATCCACAGACACAGAGAGTGGGTTCCTGGTTGTCAGGGGCTGGGGAGGGGATAGAGTGACAGAGGAGACAGGGCTTCTTTTTGGGGTGATGGAATGTCCTGGACCTACACAGAGATGACCATTACTAAAAAGATACCAAGTGCCACGAAACTGCATGATATGTGAGTAATACCTCAATAAAGGTTTTGTAAAGTCCTCACCAGGAAGCCCATGCGTGATACATAAGAACATCACGGCAGGTGAGGGCCTGCCCTCTTGAGACTCAGCTCCCACCCCTCCCACTGTCCACATTTCATGAAAAGGTCGCCTATTCCAGAAAACCCACACCCCACCCTCACAGACCAGTGCACGATCCTGGGCCCTCATAGTGGAGGTCCTCCTTCCACGCGATCATGGCCCGGCACTCAGAGCCCCCACTTCCTAGAGCCAGTGCGCAGGAGGCCCTCCACTTGCAGGAGGAAACACAGCTTCACAGTGGCTTCTTGCAAGCCCACTGGCTGCTCCGTCCCTGCCCAGGGTCCCCTCTAGGCCAAGAGGATGCACATCTAAATTCTCCTCTGAACTGAAGCAGGGGGAGGTGACTCAGAGGCTTAGCCCCGGGTTCACATCATCTGGCCACCAGGGTGAGCAGGGACCACACACACGGCAGCTCCACCTGGGTACTGACCCTGGCTGTGCGGGCTCTGTGGGTACGTGGGGAGCAGACTCTGATGTGAGGAGTCCCCCTACATCGTGACACAACCACCACGATGTCTCCCAGTATCTCTGGGTGTCCCTGGGGACAAGGCAGTATGGTGAGTCCTGGTAGGTGGGAGCAGACTCCCCAGCCTGCCTCTGGCAGGGCCTCCCTCAGCCTGCCCAGCTTGGGCCCACTGTGGACCAGCAGGTCCCACTCACTCCTGCAACAGGCCTTCCCAGGCTGCTGTGGGCCAGGCACTGGGTCCGTGGGCACCCTGTCCTGGGGGTCCCCTCAGACGCTCCAGGCCCACCAGCACTCCTTGGCAGTGGCCCTGTGCTCCCAGGCTTCCTTCCCCCATCATCTCATAGCTCTGACTCCCAGCCTGCTGCCGGCTCCCCAGGGCCAGAGCTCAACTGTGGTGACTCAGGGCCCCTCCCCTGCCTTTAAGTTCTCCACCCCTTCTATCCGACGGAGAGGTGGACACCCCAGGCCGCCCAAATGGAAGCCTTTGTCCTGACAGTAGTGACGAGGCCTCTGGGGTCTCTGCCGCGTGCTGCCTGGTCGGAGTACAAAGCAGCTCCTTGCAGAGGTGCCAGGAGAGAGGGCCCCAGGGAGGGGTCCTGGGGCAGCTCCCTCAGTGTTTGATGTCTGCTAAGGTAACTGGCCAGCAAGGGCACCCACCACGGGGACGGGATTTGCAGCCCAGAGGGGAAAGCGGCACATGGCGGCAAACTCAATAGAGAGCCCGCAGGCTGGGGCGGGGATGGGACACAGGGCCCAGTGCAGACCAAACTCCTGAGGCATAGGGACAGCTCAGGTGACCATCCCCATCAGCCTCCTGAGAAGTGAGTGAGCCCGATGTCAACACCAAGGAAGGGGCACCACCACCAGGGAAGGGGTCACGGTGTCAAACTCTATGAGAAGAGAATTGCACACCCACAAGGCCAGGACTGCAGCGGAGACAGCACAGACACACACTCCGAGTGGGTGAGGGGATGCAGGAGGATCCCTGAAACATGCACTGCAGGGGCCGAGATGTTCTCGTCACCTAGGAATAGCACCACTGGCCAGAGAAAAAGAAAAACATTATTTAAAGAAAGAGGAAAGCCGGGCGCTCAGCCAGGATGCAGGAAGTGAAATGAGAGGAAGCAAGCCTTCCGGTCCAGCCGCAGTTGCTCAGGGCGGGCATCGCAGGGACCTGCCTGTGGTGCTGGGAGCAGAGTGGAGCTGGGGTGGGCTCGCTGACCGCCCACAAGGGGAGGGCAATGAAAGAGCCGGGTCCTAAAGCACTGGAGTTCACAGAAGAGTGCAGCTGCCCCCATGGCAACCCACCTCAGGGCCCCGGGACCGGCCACCTCGTTCCCTCTAGATGCTGACGGGTCCACAGAGAGCAAGGAAGGGGTGATGGCTGCTCTGGCCGAGGGACACTGAGCAAGACCCCCTCACCCCTTGGTCCTTCTGCTGATGCTTTCAATCATGTGGCGAGGGGCAAGAGACGAAAATGAGGAGAAACTCAAGAAAAGTGAAGTTCAACACAACACGTGCTCGCACAACTGCCAAGCACCACAATTCCTAATGGGCATCAACAGGGGATGACCCATGCATCCACTGATGGGGATGGATACACATGTCCACACACAGGGGCAACAGGAGTAGATAACCCACACGTCTACTGCTAAGGATGGATACACACGTCCACACAACACACCCACGGGCATCAGGAGGGGATGACCCACACATCCACTGATGGGGTCAGATACACATCCCCCCACACACACGGGCAGCATCAGAAGCTCTGCCACTCGCTATCATGTGGATGCACCTGAGAACACGAGAGGAGCAGACACAGAACACATAGCGTGTGATTACACTGATGGGAAACGTCCAGAACATGCCGATCCACAGAGAGTGGGTTCCTGGTTGTCAGGGGCTGCGAGGGGGAGCAGGGGTAACTGATGACAGGGATGGGGCTTCCTTTTCGGACATGGGCTGTTCCAGAACTAGAGATAGGTTGTGGTCGCACTCTCCAGGAAAGTACCTGACCCTGAGTTACCTGCTCACAGCTGAGTTTCAAATCATGTAAAACGTGTCTCACTAAAGCTGTTCAGAGAACATGCCACCTCCAGCTGTGTAGTAGACACATGATGATGGGCGACTGGGCTGTGACTTCCAACAGGCTTCTGGGTGAGGGGCCAGCGTCCCCCATGCTCTAGCCTGGGCTGTCCCTATGGCCCCTGGGCTCCATTGCATATAGTCACCCCTAAGTCAGGACGTGCAATGAGATCCTGGGTGCCTCAAGGAGCAGCTGTGCCCTAGTGATGACAGGTGGCCTCAGGGAGGAAGCTTTACCAATACCTGGATAGTGGGGGTACCAGCAGATGCCAGGACCTGGCAGAGGCCACTTGGGATGGGAACGAGGGCCAGGAAAGTCCAGGCTAAGCTACAATCCCAAGTACTCACTCTCGGGTCCAAGAGCCCACCAGTCACCACTGCTGGCCTGGAGACTGGCACTGGGCACTGGGGCCAGGACGCAAGGCAGGAGCACCAGGAACACTGATAAAGAAGGAGGCTGGCAGGGCCCCAAGTTGCCAGTCCCGGCTCTGCACAGCTCACCGAGCACATGCATCAGGCACACAGCAGGCACAGGCCCTGAGCTGCCCTCTCACAGAGGGAACGTGGGGCGGGAGCATGGAGACTGTCCCTGCTTCTCAACAGCTGATGGAAAAGCTCACAAAGAATAGGACCTTGTGACAGGTGAGAATCCTGTGAGCTGGGCCCATCTGCCCTCCCAGGGGTCAGGGGAGAGGGGTGTGTACCCACCATCTGTACAGGCATGAAGCCCCAGGGCTGCTCCCAGCCAGGGAGGCACCAGCATGGCCTCTGTGGCTGACCGGAAAAACAAGCAGATACAACTTATATGGAAAATGACCCTTTTCATTCAAAGTCCTTGGATTGGTAAAGAGAAGTTCAAAGGTGTCAGTGTTAAAATGACAACTGCTTTCTTTTTCACTTCTTGATGCTTTTCTGAATGTTCCTATTTTACAACAAGAACAAGTTAGCATGACTTCCCTGGCAGTCCAGTGGCTAAGAGTCCAAGCTCCCAATGCAGGGGGTCCAGGTTCCATCCCTGGGTCGGGAAGATCCTGGAGAAGGGCATGGCAATACCCTCCAGTAGAAAACCCACGAACAGAGGAGCCTGGCAGGCTACAGTCCATAAGGTTGCAGAGTCAGACATGACTGAGAGACTTACACACATAAAAAAAAAGAACAAAGAGGGACAAGCACAAACCACAGCAGCCCTCCTGGGAGGAGTCACAGGAGGGGAGACTTCCTCTGTCACACACTGCATTTCGTAAGGAATGCGTCCATCCCAACTGGAGCTGCGGGACTCCTGAGGCTTGTCTGGAAAGTTCTGGACACTTCACTCCATGAGAAGAGTCTGGAGTTGAGTTTATTAAGTCTCTCCAAGACAAAGGAGCCTTTTTTCTTCTTTGTAGCTGCCTGCCAGCAAGGCTGACCCAGAAGCCTGGATCTTGGGGCCCTGCTTGAATGCCCGCACAGAACAGTCCAGCACATATCGTCAGGATTCAGGACAAGGGAACAGGGCACTCAGAGCAGGGCTCGCCCTCATGACATTCAGGAAGGAGGCACGGGGGTTCTAACCTGAAGGCACATACCCAGCAGGCCCTCCCAGCACCAGCCCACAGGTGGCCAGCTGGCACGGGGCCAGAGCTGAGCTCCGAGAGGGGAAGACCTGTGCCTCTGGGGCTGAGACGGACAAAAGGGCCCGACCCTGCAGCTGTGGCACCTCACAGCAACCCCCAGGCCGCTGTGGATGCCAACCACCCTGCCTCCCCAGGCTCAGTCTCCCCAAGGCTTCCTCCAATGGACACTGTCTTCACAGTTCCAGAGACCACAGCTGATGGCTCAGGAAACCAGAACTGGGAGCCGTGATCTTCCGTCGGATGGCCAAGCAGGAGGGAATCTCTGGGTGGTGATCGCCCTGTAACTTGACCTTGGGCACATACATTTGCAGATGGGGAGGGGCTACCTCAGGTGTGCGTCACCCTTTGGAAGAACTGGGCACTCACCCACCTGACACCTCTCCCTCATCTCAGGGTGGGGCATCTGCAGATGTTCCGGGTGCCCCACTTTCTCTGAAGCCCCCGGGATGGCCAGCAGTGGCTGGGGTGGCCCTAACCAAACATCAATTGGTGCTGGAAATGAGCCTGGCCCCTCCCAGCTTGGGATGCAGCAGAGCATAAGGCACCAGACACTAGGGCGACCTGCGCCAACTCCATCCAGGAGGGCTTGTCCAGGCTGGAAGAGTCCAGCACCCCACTCCTGGGACAGACCAAGGAATGAGGCCTAAGAGGAGCCAGGAGGACAAGGACCAGCCCTGGAGAGAATGTGTGTGTGGGGGGGTTCCCTTTCTGCCAGCAGCATCCAGAAGCCCACTGGCCCTCAAACCACAGCGGTGGCCAACTGGTAGCCCGAGGGTCACCTCTTCCCCACACACTTCTGGATTAAGAAGAAAAGGTGACTCAGAGAAACAGGGAGTGGGGATTGGATCAGAAGTGTGGCCTAACTTAGCCTGCAGGAGGGCACTGGCACCCACTGTCACCTGGCCTGTCTCACCCAGGACACTGGTGGCCCCTGCCTAACCCTCACCATGCAGGTGGCAGATGTGCACAGAGAACTGGCTGGGCTGGCTCTGGGACGCCTGGTCCTGCCGTTGCTGGGGGTCCATGGCTGGGGCACGGTCTGCAACCGGTCTGGCCCCACTGCCCTGCTCTCCAGGTGTCCCACAGCAGACAAAAGCAGCTGGGCGCTCACTGTCAAACTGCCCGGAGAGCAGCGGGGCTGGGGGGAGGGGTGAGAGTGATCAGGGAGCAGCACTCCCAGGACCTGCCAAGGTCACCAGCCAGTCCTGCCGCCTGCCCGGTTAGATAAAGCCTTGGGCTGGGGTAGGGTGGGATCCCCAGGCAGCAGAGATAAGGAGAGGGTGTCCCCTTCCAGAACTAGCATAAAGGACGGAGGCAGGGCTCCCACCGCCTTGGGGATGCCTATGGCCAGACAAGCGCCTGAAAAAAATCTGTGTAAAAAGTTCGCCTGGACACAAGCCGACCCCCACTTCTCAGGAGCCACCAAGCCTGCAAGTCGTGGATGTGTCCTGTGGCACATCCCAGGCGAGTGAGAAAAGGCCAAGTTCCCCTCTGCAGACTGATAAACCGGTGCAAACAATTATTTTTGGCAACCGCAGCGTCCCCCTCCAACAAGGTAAACAAATGGCGTGTCCCGGCCCTAGAAACAGCCTCACGCTGGGACGAAACCTGCTGGCGGCAGGCAGAGCCCTTTCCGAACCCAACTGCTTTTGGTTTTCCGAAGCCAAACCAACGCTGGCCGCCTCCGCCGGGTACCTGAGCCCTCCGGACAGCTAAGAGGGCACAGAGGGAGAGGGGCGCCCCCTTCCGAGGAGGGCCCCGCCGCGGCTGAGAGCAGGACGCAACGAGCGATCCTGACTTCACTAAAGTTCCCCAAAGAGTTGCCCACGACTCTCCCTGGCTGGTCGACTCGGGTGCTTAAGGAAACGGAGGACGGAAGAAAATAACCGAGAAGAGAAGGGAAGAGGAAGGGAGGGAAGGGGGAAGAAGGGGGCCGCCCAGCGGCGCGCGTCCCCACCCAGGAAGCCCGGACTTACTTCTTCACGTTGGCCTCCCCGTTAGGGATCCTCCGCAACTTCTTCTTCTTGAGGATTTTGACGGCTCTTCTGCACAGTGTCTCCGAGTCCAGCACCTCCTTCACCTTGCCGTACGACCCCTCCCCCAGCAGGTCCCCCATCAGGTACTTTCCGATGAGCTTGGCCCGCTTGCGGCGGGGCTGGTAGATGACCTCGGTGGAGTCGATCCGGTGGATGAATGTGTCCATCCCCACCGACATCAGCTCGCCCTCTGTAAACATGCCCAGTTGCTGCGGGTCCGCCACCTCCATCCTGAACTCCAGGCCTCCGACTCCGGCCGGCGGTCCCTTATCCCCTTTGTGAACTTCGCGGGGAGCGGTTCTTCCTTTTGTTTCTCCCTCCCCGCCCCGCCTCAAAATTCCCTTCTCCAAAATTAAAAGTCAACAAAATCGAAAAAATAAGAGAAAAAGAAAAAAAATAACAAAGGAAAACCCTCTTGGAAAAGAAACGATTGTACTGAACGTAAGTTCAAAAGGCGCGGCTGGTCCAGAGCCCGGGCAGCCGGGCGTGCGCAGCGTCCCAAGTTTGGGGGCCGCCCGACCTCGGACCTTCGGGGCGGGCAGGCGCGTCCACGGGGGCCCTCGGGAGGCCGGTGGGGCCGGGAAGTGCTAGGTCATCCTCCAGGGACTTTAGACCCTCGAACGAACACGGACGCGGCCGGGCCGAGTCTTCTCCGCGCCGTCCATTACCAGCGGGCCATGGCGCGCGCCCGGGGTCCCGCGCAGGCCAGCTCTGGGGCTTCCAGAGCTGGACAGGTGAGCTTTGCCGGGAGCAGGGCGCGCAGCTCGGGGGCGTTTCCCGCCGTCTGGGGCGCCCGGGACGCCGGCAGGTGCGTATCCGGAGCGCGCGGGGCACCTTCGTCCAGCTCGTCCAGCTCGGCCAGCTCCCGCCAGCGCCGGGGCTGCCCGGGGCCCGCCGGCTGCAAGGAGCAAGGCTCGTCCAAACCAGCCGTCGCCCGGGCGCCCGCACACCGGCCCGGGACACCCAGCGACCGCGCGGGCCCGGCGGGCGCCTCGCCCCAAACGGCAGCCCGCGCTCGCTCTCCGCCCGAACGCCGTCGGTCGCGGACAGCGGGGCGCGCGGGGCTCCGGGCAGCCGAGGCGGCGCAGGCCGCAGGCCCCGGACCGGGGTTCCCGGAGTTGCCGGGGCCCGGGCGGCGCGTATCGCGCCGCGGCCGCCGCGCGCGTGGAGCAGGCGGGGCGGCGCGGGGGCCCAGCCCATGCAAAGCGGCCGCTCTGCCGGCCGGCGCCCGCCGCCGCTACCGCCGCGCCCCGCCTCAGTCGCGGGCGCCCCGGGCCTCCTCCCCCTTCCGCGCCCGACACGCCGCCGCCATCTTGTTTACCTCCTCCCCCGCCCTGCACCGCCTCTCCGCCGCACGCCCGCCGCGGGCCCGCCCCTCGCGGCGCCGACGTGCACGCCCGTTGGCCGAGCCTACCAGCCCCGTCCCCTCAGCGAACCCTGCCGCCACCGCCCATTGGGCCATCTGGACCCAGGCGGGCCCCGGAGCGGGGATTGGTTCTCGTTCGGCCCCGCCCCAGGGGTGGTTACTGCTCGCTCATTGGTCCGCGGACACGCCCGTCAAGTGGAGGGGGCGGGAAGCAAGTGCGGGGAGGTGAGGCCGTGGCGTTGACCTGGGAGGGGTTGAAGGCTGGGGTTGGAGTTCGCGAAGGCCGAGGGTCGCCTCGGAACCGGGAGACGTGGGAGGGAGGGTGTCTGAGCACAGCCCTGGCTGTCCCGGATACGGCTCACAGATGCTGGTGGGCGCCTGCTAGGGCCTGTCCCCCGAAATCTCTTTTGAAGCGAGGTCAAGGGTCAAAAAGTAGCCGAAAGTGGCCAATTGAAGGCAGAAAGCCTTTATTAAGCATCTCTCAGGCCAGACGGGGCGAGAAGTGCGCTGGACCGTCTCTACCCTAAAGAATCTCACGGGGTAAAACGCAGTACTCAGCTGGCATGGTGCCAGCAAAGTGCTTTGGATGAAAAATACAGAGATGGCAAAATACTAGGGCTTGATGAAATTGAAAATTCCTCCAGGCCTGTGGGTTTTTTCTACCTTTCTGTTTTTTATCACTTGATTATTTTGCCAGAGCAAACTGCTTGTCTTGAGTGGGAACGATGGGAGCTGACACTGTCAGATTCGGGCTCTAGGCTGCGAGTTCTGAGCCTGACACCTGTGGACTGCCTAAATCTATGTGTGAAATTGAGTGTGTCCTTGTGTGTGTTCTTGGGGACATCTAGGACTTTCATCAGATTCTCAAATGACCCACAGAAGGCAGATTGCTGTGGCTTTGGGGATGGGGGGACCACAAGTCACACCAACATACAAGCCAGCCCTAATTAGAACATGTAGATTAGCCCCAAATTCCTTTTCCTTAATCATAAAGAGCAGAGCAGAAACCAATGAAACAGAATAGAAAAAAAAAAAAAAAACAGGGAAAATTGATGAAGCCAAAAGACTATTCATTGAAAGGATCAAAACAACTGATAAAACTCTGGCAAGATTAACCAAGAAAACTAGGTGACCTAAAAGCATTAGATATAGGAACAACTCTATGCCCAAAATTCAATAGGAAATAGACCAACACCTGAAAAGGCACTAAAATGAAAACTCAATGAAGAAGAAATAGATAATCTGCATAGTATTATATCTTTTAGAGAAATTAAATCTGTAGGGAAAAACCTTTCAACAAAGACAATTAAGGCCCAGATGTTTTCATTCATGAATTTCCATCAAACTTTTTAGGAAGGACTTCTCTGCTGGTCCAGTGGTTAATTGAGAATCTGCCTGCCAATACAGGAGACACCAGTTCAATCCCTGGTCCAGGAAGATGCCACATGCATCAGGGCAGCTTACCCCCTGTGCCACAAAAACTGAGCCAGCACTTTAGAGCCTCTGCTCTGCAATATGGGAAGCCCCCAGCAATGAGAAGCCCCCACTCTGATGCAACTAGAGAAAGCCCACAAACAACAATGAAGACCCAGGGCACCCCCCAAAAATTTTTAATAATAAAAAATTTTAAGAAGAAATGACATTGGTTCTAAACAATCTTGCAGAAAACGAAGAAGAGGCAACACTGCCCAACTCAAATTCCTTTTGGTATTTTCTGTTTTTAACTGCTGACTTATGCCCAACTTTCTTAGAATCTGGGGGTATTTGATAATCTTGGCATCCCACTCTCCTGATGTGCAGGACATATGGAAGGACATAGGAAATGTTTGGTGACCATTGCAGAAAGAGTACATGAAGGTGAAATCTTGGCTCAGATGTGACCTCCTCCAAGAAGTCCTCCTGGTCATTCCCTCGAATGTAGCCCTTTTCAAGTTTAGTTTTCTTCTTAACACTTGTCACCAGCAGAAATTATTTATATATTTCTTTTCCCATATTTCTTTAGTCTCTGGAACTGCACTGGAAACTCTCTGGGGCTGAGGCTGGATATGTCTTGGCCACTGCTGTGTCCTCAGCAATTTGAGCTGTGTCATTCAGTACAACAGCCACTGGCCACATGTGTCTGTTAAGCTCCTGTAATGTGGCTGCTGGAACTGAGATGTGTTATGAGTGTAATACACACTGGATTTATATATACATACACACACACATATATATATACATGTATATATATATATATAATGTATTTATTTTTTATTGCGCTGGATCTTTGTTGCTATGCTCGGGCTTTCTCTAGTTGTGAGTGGAGGCGACTCTTCGTTGTGGTGCATGCACTTCTCACTTCAGTGGCTTCTCTTGCTGCAGAGCACGAGCTCTAGAGTATAGGTTCAGTAGTTGCGGTGCGTGGGTTTAGCTGCTCCTTGGCATATGGGAGCTTCCCAGACCAGAGACTGAACTGGTGTCTTTGCGTTGCAAGGCAGACTCTTAACCACTGGACCACCAGGGAAGCACTACACACTGGATTTTGAAGGCCTAATGTGAAGGGAAAAAAAGTATGTATGATATTTACGTATGGGGCTTCCTGGTGGCTCAGCGGTAAAGAATCTACCCGCCAATGCAGGAGATGCAGGTTCAATCCCTGAGTCAGGAAGATCCCCTGGAGGATTAAATGGCAACCTGCTCCAGTGTTCTCTCCTGGGAAATCCCATGGACAGAGGAGGCTGGCAGGCTACAGTCCATGGAGTCACAAAAGAGTCAGACACAATTTAGCGACTAAACAACAACAACAATATATGTATATATCTTATTAATAACTGTAATATGAAAGCACTCAATAACATATTAATCGCATAGTGAAATGATAAATTTTGGATATATTAGGTTAAAAGAAATATATTATTAAAATTAACCACTTCAGGGAATTCCCCAGTGGCCCAGTGGTTAGGACTGGGTGCTTTCACTGCCTGGGCCCAGGTTCAACCCCTGTTTGGGGAACTAACATTCTACAAGTCACAGGGCGCAAACAAAAAAATAAATAAAATAATATAAAAGTAACACTTCATTGGAGAAGGAAAGGACAAACCACTCCAGTATGCTTGCCTGGGAAATCCCATGGACAGAGGAGCCTCGTGGGCTACAGTTCATGGGGTTGCAAGAGTCTGATACAACTGAGTAACTAAACAACAACAAAACCACTTCATACCCACTATGATGGTTATGATTTTTTTTCAATGGAGTATCAGCAAGGATGTGAAGAAACTGGAACTTTCATATAGATGGTATAGCCAGGTTGGAAAACCAGTTGAAAGGTTAACACTAAACCCACTCCAGTGTTCTTGCCTGGAGAATCCCAAGGACGGGGGAGCCTGATGGGCTGCCGTCTGTGGAGTCGCATAGAGTCAGACACGACTGAAGTGACTTAGCAGGAATAAAAGGTCATAATACACTTTGTGAATGAAACAAAAAAAAAAAAAAGAAAGAAAGAAAGGTTAACACTGAATCACCATATGACCCTTTAATTCCAACCTGAGATTTCTGCTCAAGAGGAAGAAACATACATCCACATAAGAACCTGTACACGGATGTTTACAGCAGCACAATTCACAATAGTCAAAAAGTGGAAACAACCCACATATCCAGCAACAGATGATGGACAAACTCATCATGGCATGTCCACATACTGGAATATTATTCAGCATGAAAAGGACAGAGGCATTGACACACATGGATGAACTTGAGAACTCGATGCTCAGTGAGAGAAGCCAAACGGAAGGAATCACATAGTGTGTGATTCCATTGATGGAAAACATCCAGAACAGGCAAGTCCACAGAGACAGGAGAGTGGATTCCTGGCTGTCAGTGTCTGGGGTGGGGATGGGAGTCAGGTGGGGGGGGTGTGGCTGCTGATGTAGGCGGGGCTTCCCATTCCTCTGAGTGAGGAGTAGGAGTACCGTATGTCATGAAATATAAGAGGCCATTGGAAGTGAGGTGTGCTATTACTTTATCAGTTCATTTCAGTTCAGTTGCTCAATCGTGTCCGACTCTTTGCGACCCCATGAATCGCAGCACGCCAGGCCTCCCTGTCCATCACCAACTCCCGGAGTTCACTCAAACTCACATCCATCAAGTCAGTGATGCCATCCAGCCATCTCATCCTCTGTCGTCCCCTTCTCCTCCTAACCCCCAATCCCTCCCAGCATCACAGTCTTTTCCAATGAGTCAGCTCTTCGCATGAGGTGGCCAAAGTACTGGAGTTTCAGCTTTAGCATCATTCCTTCCAAAGAAATCCCAGGGCTGATCTCCTTTAGAATGGACTGGTTGGATCTCCTTGCAGTCCAAGGGACTCTCAAGAGTCTTCTCCAACACCACAGTTCAAAAGCATCAATTCTTCAGCACTCAGCTTTCTTCACAGTCCAACTTTCACATCCATACATGACTACTGGAAAACCATAGCCTTGACTAGACGGACCTTTGTTGGCAAAGTAATGTCTCTGCTTTTCAATATGCTATCTAGGTTGGTCATAACTTTCCTTCCGTAACCCTGGGGAAAAACAGCTTTTACGGCATGCTCTCACCCTCACCATTCTTCAGGTTCTACTAAGGACTCTGGGTTATAGGTTGGAGGTCCCAGGGTTGGGTTTCAAGTTATCACTGAGAGGCCCATTTCTAGGTGGGGTCCCCAGGTTACATGTGGAGGCTCTAGGTTACAGGTTGGGGGCCCAGGTTATAGCAAGGGGTCCAGGGTTATAGATGGGAGTCCCAGATTATAGGTACAGAGCCCCAGGTTACAGGTGGGAGGTTTCAGGTTATAGATGGGGGCCCCAGGTTATACTGGGAGACCCAAGGTTATAGGCTCATGTTAAAAGTGAGGGGCCCCAGGATTGAGGTGGAGACCCCAGGTTATAAGTAGGGGCACCAGGTAATAGCTGGGGGAGCTAAGGTACAAGTGGGGAACACCTGGTTATAGATCGGAGCCCCAGGTCATAGCAGGGGGCCCTGGTTACAGGTGGAGGACTCCAGGGCAAACATTGGTGGCCTCAGATTATAAATGGAGAGCTGTAGCTTACAGGGAGAGGCAGGTTATACTCAGACCCCTCTAGGGCTCAGTCATCCCCTCTGCCTACCCCATCCCTCACACCTCTATCATTTCTCCCGCCCTGCTACAATTCTCACAGACACGCATGCACAGCTGGTCCCCAGACCCGTCTGCTCCTTCGCACTCCTCTGGCTGACCCCCTTGCTTCCCTCTGATGCCAAGTCCCCTCTTACCCCCTCCTTGAGAACCGAGGAGGCAGACGTCCTTCTGGCCCTTCTCTTGGCTGACTGCCCCACCTTGGGTCTCCTCCCAGTTGGTGCGTCTCTTAAATGTTAAGCTCTTGGCCCCAGGGCCACCCCTTTTCCAGGGGCCCAGCTGAGGTCCCCACTTGAGAAATGAGGCCACTGGGAGTCAGAGAAAGTGAAGTGAAGTTGCTCAGTCGTGTCCAACTCTTCGTGACGGCCCGCCAGGCTCCTCTGTCCATGTGATTCTCCAGGCAAGAATACTGGAGTGAGTTGCCATTTCCTTCTCCAGGGGATCTTCCCAACCCAGGGATTGAACCCAGGTCTCCCCCATTGTTCAGTTCAGTTCAGTCACTCAGGCGTGTCTGACTCTTTGCGACCCCGTGAATCGCAGCACACCAGGCCTCCCAGTCCATCACCAACTCCCGGAGTTCACTCAGACTCACATCCATCGAGTCAGTGATGCCATCCAGCCATCTCATCCTCTGTCATCCCCTTCTCCTCCTGCCCCCAATCCCTCCCAGCATTAGAGTCTTTTCCAATGAGTCAACTCTTCGCATGAGGTGGCCAAAGTACTGGAGTTTCAGCTTTAGCATCATTCCTTCCAAAGAAATCCCAGGGCTGATGTCCTTCAGAATGGACTGGTTGGATCTCCTTGCAGTCCAAGGGACTCTCAAGAGTCTTCTCCAACACCACAGTTCAAAAGCATCAATTCTTCGGCGCTCAGCCTTCTTCACAGTCCAACTCTCACATCCATACATGACCACAGGGAAAACCATAGCCTTGACTAGATGGACCTTTGTTGACAAAGTAATGTCTTAGTCAGATGCTTTTACCATCTGAGCCACCAGGGAATGCTGGGAGTCCGAGGGGTCCTTCCAAAATCAAGGTCAGTCCCCACCAGGAATCCAGCAGGCATTGGTTAGGGGATGGCTCAGCCTGGGCTAGTGTGGCCACCAGGGGGCAGGTAAGGATCATGGCTGAGGCTGGCCTGGAGTGGTATGAGCATGTATTTGTGTGTGTATGTGTGTGTGACCTTCTGTGTGTGTGTGTGCATGTTGTATATGTGAGCATTTGTCTGTGTGTGAGCGTCTCTGTGTGAGCATCTGTGTATGTATATGTGTATATGTATGAGCTTCTGTGCATGTGTGTGTGTGTGTATGAGTATCTCTGTGTGTATGTGTGTGTGTGAGTATGCATGCCAACATCCACTGCATGCCAAGAGAGTCCCCAGTGGTGACAACTGCAGATGCCCCCAGAGGTGGCTCAGTGACCCCTGTGGGGCAGGACCACCCCACACCCCCAGTTGGCAATCAGAGCTTTAGAGATACACATTGAATTATCTACAGATAAAAGGACATAATGTCCAGGGTTTTCCTTCAAAATGTTCCTGGGTGTGCTGTTTAGGCCCAAGGATTTGGAAGAAAGTGTTCTGATGTGGCCACTACTGTTTTGTGTGTGTGTTTAAAAATATTTATTTATTTGGCTGCACCGGGTCTTAGCTGTTGTATGTAAGATCTTTAGTTGCAGCATGTGAATGCTTAGTTGTGGCATGTGGGATCTAGTTCCCTGACCAAGGATCGAACCCAGGCCCCCTGCACTGGGAGAGTGGAGTGTTAGCCACTGGACCAGCAGGGAAGTCCTGTCACTACTGTTTTCATTTTTAAGTAAAATGTAACATGTTGAGTGGAAGCTCCCCAAAGAAATGTTCCTGTCCAGATCCCCAGAACCTGTGAATGGGACCTCAATTGGAAGTAGGGGGTCTCTGCAGTGGTCATCAAGATAAGGATCTTGAGGTCAGCCTGGGTTACTTCAGTGCAGTTCAGTCACTCAGTCGTGTTTCACTCTTTGCAACCCCATGGACTACAGCATGCCAGGCCTCCCTGTCCATCACCAACTCCCGGAGTTTACTGAAACTCATGTCCACTGAGTCAGTGATGCCATCTGACCATCTCATCCTGTGCCGTCCCTTTCTCCTCCTGCCTTCAATCTTTCCCAGAATCAGGGTCTTTTCAAATGAGTTAGCTCTTCACATCAGGTGGCCACAGTATTGGAGTTTCAACTTCAACATCAGTCCTTCCAATGAACACTCAGGACTGATCTCCTTTAGGATGGATTGGTTGGATCTTCTTCCAGTCCAAGGGACTTGCAAGAGCCTTGTCCAACATCACAGTTCAAAAGCATCAATTCTTCGGTGCTCAGCTTTCTGTATAGTTCAGCTCTCTCATCCATACATGACTACTGGAAAAATCATAGCCTTGACTAGACGGACCTTTGTTGGCAAAGTAATGTCTCTGCTTTTTAATATGCTGTCTAGGTTGGTCATAACTTTCCTTTCAAGGAGTAGATCAGATCAGATCAGTCGCTCAGTCGTGTCCGACTCTTTGCGACCCCATGAATCGCAGCACGCCAGGCCTCCCTGTCCATCACCAACTCCTGGAGTTCACTCAGACTCACATCCATCGAGTCAGTGATGCCATCCAGCCATCTCATCCTCTGTCATCCCCTTCTCCTCTTGCCCCCAATCCCTCCCAGCATCACAGTCTTTTCCAATGAGTCAACTCTTCACATGAGGTGGCCAAAGTACTGGAGTTTCAGCTTTAGCATCATTCCTTCCAAAGAAATCCCAGGGCTGATCTCCTTTAGAATGGACTGGTTGGATCTCCTTGCAGCCCAAGGGACTCTCAAGAGTCTTCCCCAACACCACAGTTCAAAAGCATCAATTCTTCGGCGCTCAGCCTTCTTCACAGTCCAACTCTCACATCCATACATGACCACAGGAAAAACCATAGCCTTGACTAGACGAACCTTTGTTGGCAAAGTAATGTCTCTGCTTTTCAATATGCTATCTAGGTTGGTCATAACTTTCCTTCCAAGGAGTAAGCGTCTTTTAATTTCATGGCTGCAGTCACCATGTGCAGTGATTTTGGAGCCCAGAAAAATAAAGTCTGACACTGTTTCCACTGTTTCCCCATCTATTTCCCATGAAGTGATGGGACCGGATGCCATGATCTTTGTTTTTTGAATGTTGAGCTTTAAGCCAACTTTTTCACTCTCCACTTTCACTTTCATCAAGAGGCTTTTGAGTTCCTCTTCAATTTCTGCCATAAGGGTGGTGTCATCTGCATATCTGAGGTTATTGATATTTCTCCCGGCAATCTTGATTCCAGCTTGTGTTTCTTCCAGTCCAGCGTTTCTCATGATATACTCTGTATATAAGTTAAATAAACAGGGTGACAATATACAGCCTTGACGAACTCCTTTTCCTGTTTGGAACCAGTCTGTTGTTCCATGTCCAGTTCTAACTGTTGCTTCCTAACCTGCATACAAATTTCTCAAGAGGCAGATCAGGTGGTCTGGTATTCCCATCTCTTTCAGAATTTTCCACAGTTTATTGTGATCCACACAGTCAAAGGCTTTGGCATACTCAATAAAGCAGAAATAGATGTTTTTCTGGAATTCTCTTGCTTTTTCGATGATCCAGCAGATGTTGGCAATTTGAACTCTGGTTCCTCTGCTTTTTCTAAAACCAGCTTGAACATCAGGAAGTTCACAGTTCACATACTGCTGAAGCCTGGCTTGGAGAATTTTGAGCATTACTTTACTAGCGTGTGAGATGAGTGCAATTGTGCAGTAGTTTGAGCATTCTTTGGCATTGCCTTTCTTTGAGATTGGAATGAAAACTGACCTTTTCCAGTCTTGTGGCCACTGCTGAGTTTTCCAAATTTGCTGGCATATTAAGTGCAGCACTTTCACAGCATCATCTTTTAGGATTTGAAATAGCTCAACTGGAATTCCATCACCTCCACTAGCTTTGTTGATAGTGATGCTTCCTAAGGCACTTGACTTCACATTCCAGGATGTCTGGCTCTAGGTGAGTCATCACACCATTGTGATTATCTGGGTCATGAAGATCTTTTTTGTACAGTTCTTCTGTGTATTCTTGCCACCTCTTCTTAATATCTTCTGCTTCTGTTAGGTCCATACCATTTCTGTCCTTTATCGAGCCCATATTTGCATGAAATGTTCCCTTGGTATCTCTAATTTTCTTGAAGAGATCTTTAGTCTTTCCCATTCTATTGTTTTCCTCTATTTCTTTGCACTGATTACTGAGGAAGGCTTTCTTATCTCTCCTTGCTATTTTGTGGAACTCTGCATTCAAATGGGTATATCTTTCCTTTTCTCCTTTGCTTTTCACTTCTCTCCTTTTCACAGCTATTTGTAAGGCCTCCTCAGACAGCCATTTTGCTTTTTTGCATTTCTTTTTCTTGGGGATGGTCTTGATCCCTGTCTCCTGTACAATGTCACGAACCTCAGTCCATAGTTCATCAGGCACTCTGTCTATCAGATCTAGTCCCTTAAATCTATTTCTCACTCCCACTGTATAATCATAAGCGATTTGATTTAGGTCATACCTGAATAGTCTAGTGGTTTTCCTTACTTTCTTCAATTTTAAGTCTGAATTTGGCAATGAGGTGTTCATGATCTGAGCCATAGTCAGCTCTGGGTTACTTAGGTGGGCACTAAAGCCAATGACAGTTGTCCTTATAAAAATCATACAGGGGAGATCTGACTGCCAGAGAGAAGCCATGTGAAGATGGAGGCAGAGACTGGAGAAGTGCGGCCACAAGCCAGGGCACCTACAGCCCCCAGAAGAGGCAGGAAGGCCCCTGCCCTGGAGCCTCCAACACTGCTGTCACCTTGACCTCTGAAGTCTGGCCTGCACAGTATGACTGTGTACAGTTTTGTTGTTTAAAGGCCATTTTTATGGCAGACCCAGAAAGCTCATATGCAAGTTTCTGAGAATTATTTATTACAGAAAAATTCACCCTTTTTAAGTGCACAGTTCTATGAATTTTGACAAAAGGATATAGTTGTGTAATCACCACCATAATCAGGAAATAAAATATTTTCATCACCCCAAAAGGTCCCCTTTGCCCCCTGTAGTCACCTCCCTCCACCCCTAGCCCTCCCCAAGCACGCATTGAGTTTGGCCTCATAACTTGGTCTTCTCTGAGGTACCATACAATGGAGTAGGAAAGTATGATCCTGGCTTCCTTCATTCACCCACAGAATTCGTCTGAGATGCATATGTTGTGACCACTGGCTCCGTGTTAGGTCTGGATGATGTCCGTTCATATGGACATTCTGTGTTGTTGTTTTTTTCCATCCATGCACCAGTTGAGGACCATCTGGGCTGTCTTCAGTTTTCTGCGATTACAAATCCTGCTGCTGTGAATACATGTGCACAGCTTTTTTGGTGTACAGAAGACTTTATTTCTCTTGGGGTAACACCCAAGAGTGGAACAGCTGAATCACCTGGCAATTCTGGATTTCCCATTTTGAGAACCCTTGATCCGTCTCCCAAAGTGGCTGCATTCCACTGGCCAACAACATCTGAGGGGCCCGGTGGTTCTGCCTCCTTGCCAGCAGTTGGTTTTGTCTACTTTTTTTTGGTTTTGGCTTTACCATTCAGATAGGTGGCACATTAACATATGCGTGCGCAAACATGCAGCCACATAGAGGAAAGGATGAATGTTCAGTTATGTGCTAAATAAAGTGTTAGTCGTAGGAAGTAGGTTTTGTGTTTTTAACCACAAAATCCTTTCAATTCTTCTCCACACTTGAAAATATTCATAATAAAAGGTTGGAAAAAAATAATCCAAGGGTGGACTAGAGGGAACACAAGACTCATCTGGAGTCGATACTGGTTGAAGCTAGATAGGGGGATGGAGGGGTCAGTCTACCTTTTCCTCTCCCATGTGTCTGAAGTACTCCACAGCGAAGAGTTGGGAAACTCATACCTCATGCTCCTTAGAATGGCTATGAAGAAAAAGGAAAGCCAGAAATAACAGGCATTGGTGGGGATGTGGAGAAATTTTTTGGAAGCCTTGTGCACAGCTCATGGGAATGTAAAAGGGTGCAAGCACTGTGGAAAGCAGTCAGAAGTTTCCTCAAAACAATTAAACATAGAATTACCACATGACCCAGCAATCCCACTCCTGGGTATAGAACCAAAAGAGTCGAAAGCAGGGACCTGAAGAGATATCGGTAAACTGGTGTTCACAGCAGCATGACTTAAAACAGCCAAAAAGTGCAAGCAACTGAGTGTCCATCGATGGATGATGGACAGACACAATGTGGTCCATTCACACCACGTGGTATATCCATGATCATCCCCAGCCATGAAAAGGACAGAAGCCATGACTCTCGCTACCACATGGACAGACCCTGAGAACACAAAGTTCAATGGGAGAAGTGGACACAGAAGGACAGACACACAGTTTGTGATTCCACTCATAGGAAGTCTTTATGGTAGAGATGGAACTCTCTATGGTGAAGATATAAGTCTTTGTGGTGAAGATGGAAGTCTCTATGGTGAAGATGGAAGCCTTTATGGTAAAAATGGACATCTCTATGGTGAAGATGCTGAGTTTTATGAGGGGGGCATACCTTTTTGTGGTAAAAATCTACATAACATAAAATTCACCATCTCAGCCATTTTTGAGTGCACAGCTCAGTGGCATTAAGCACATTCACATTGTCTTGCAACCATCCCCACCATCATCTCCAGAACTTTCTCATCTTCCCAAATTGAGGCTCTGTCCCTGTGAAACACTGACTCCCTGTCCCCTCCCCCAGTCCCTGGCCCCACCATCTACTTCCTGTCTCTGTGGATCTGACTCCTCTAGGGACCTCCTGTGACTGGAATCAGACAGTGTGTGTCCTTCTGTGTCTGGCTTCTCTCACTGAGCATCACGTCCTCAGGATTCATCCCTGTTGTAGCAGGCGTCAGAACCTCCTTCCTTTTTAAGGCTGAGTAACATTTCACTGTGTGTATGGACCATGTTTGTTCATCCGTCATCCATCGATAGACACTTGGGTTCCTTGTAACTTTGACCATTGTGAACTCACTACCAGGAACAGTCCCACACAAAGGGTAATTGGTCAAGTCTCTGCTTGCAGGGCTTGGGACTCACACCTGGGAAAAGAACTTCTAGGTCAGGTGGTGATTCTGTTCAACATTTTGAGGAGCTGTAGGAGTCTCTCCCTGCAGCTGCCCTCTTGGTGGACTTTTGACTCTCGAGTTTTGAAACAAGGGGATGAACTACATCTTTGAAAATTTAACTCATCACAGGGAAACACATCAGCAAGTTCTAGACTGTGGGAAACTTAACAGGAAAAACAACCGGGTTTCAAGCAAAAAAACAAAACAAAACACACAAAGAACAAAAAAAACCCACCAAACCACAGAAAAGAATGGGGGAGGGGAGTACAAAGTTATAAATTGAAATGTGAGCGGCATCAGCTACACTTTGTTTACATGTTTATGCATGAGCAGGTCGGACTGGGTCATCAGGGCTAGCATCTACTCAGACGCTTGGGCACCAGAAACCCTGAGTGGATGAATGGGCGATCAGGGTGACGAGGGGGAGAAAGCCTGCCCAGTGCTAGCCACACTATCCATGCCTGCTCCCGCTCACTCAGGACCCCAGTTCCCAGCTCCAGCTCTGGGGTCTCATACCTCCTTTGGGCCTTGGCAGGCTCACCTGTGCAATGGGCCACTCACTGGGACCCAGGATTCCTGGATGACTGTGGAATCACCAAGGAAGGGGCAAGGCAGGTGGCTAGCCCCGTGAAAGCGGGGTCCTAACAGGCGGGGGTCACTGGATATTCATCCCCAACTGTGCCCAGGACTCTCCTCTCCCTGACACCCACAGCCTCACATTGATCCCTCTTGGCCTGCATGGTAGGGTGGAGGCTCTGGGAGAGAACTTACCAGAATCAGAGAGCAGGGACATTGTCAGCATCCCCCAGCCCCAGACCATTGGCCCATTCCATTGCTCAGTTTGGCCTGGGGAGCCAGAGATGTGGTGGCCAGCTTGGCACACAGTCAGGCCAGCACAGACCTGAAATTCCAGGACATCACTGGGCTCTGGCCGCCATTCTGCAACTGGGGTCAGTGAGGCTTGGGGGAAGCTGGACTGGAGGTGGAGAGGGCCCCGCCAGCTCTGTGTGCTCAGGTGTGGCCCTGGCTAGGGGTCATTTTGCTCCAGCCACATTGTCTTTTCATCTCCAGTCATCAGACCAACTTCTACCTCACCCCAGGGCCTTTGCTCTTGCCCCTTCCCTGCAAGTGTCCACACCACTCCCTCTTTCACTCATTCTAGTTGCGGCTTCATGTCCCCTGACCTCCCTGGCTAAGCCCCTACCCCTGATATACACTTGCTGCCCCCATCAATGCAGGCTGCAGGGTCCTGTTGCCCCATTTGAGATGATCTCACAAGGTTGTGCTATGGTTCTAAGACCATTAGAATGTGCAGAATGTGGCTGCGTTTCCCACCTGCTGCCTGTGGATGCCCCTGCCCCAGGCCACCCGAAGAGCGACAGTGATCATCACCCAAAGGTCACCTCTTGCTGGCCTGGTGGCCAAGGTCCTTCCTTCCTCTCACCACCCCATTTGAGAGAGGAGATTTCTGGGCTAAGAGAGATTACAGCATCCTTTGTCAGGGGCATCATCATCGTTCAGTTGCTTAGTCATGTCTGATTCTCTGTGTCCCCATGGACTAGAGCACACCAGGCTTCCCTGTCCTTCACTATCTCCTGGAGTTTGTTCAAACTCATGTCTGTTGAATCGGTGGCCATCCAACCATCTCATTCTTTGTTGTCCCCTTCTCCTCCTGCCTTCAGTTTTTCCTAGCATCAGAGTCTTTTCCAATGAGTCAGTTCTTTGCATCAGGTAGCCAAAGTATTAGAGCTTCAGCTTTAGTATCTGTCCTTCCAATGAGTATTCAGTGTTGATTTCCTTTAGGATTGACTGGTTTGATCTCCTTGCTGTCCAAGAGACTCAAGAGTCTTGTCCACCACAGTTCAAAAGCCAGGAACATAGGACCACGTAGAGCAGGGCTCAGCCAGCCCTTTGTGTCAAGGGCCTGAGAACAAACATTTTCAGCTTTGTGACTTGCTGGACTCTCTTGATTGTCCACCTCTGTCCATCATGTCATGGAAGCAGTCACAACAGATGCTTAGTGGGAGGTATACATCTTTGCCAGGGAAACTTTACTGGTGGACACCAACATGTGAATTTCATGTCATTTTCATGTGTCACGAAAGAAGTCTCCTTCATTTTTTTCACCTACTTTGAAACGTAGACATCACTCATAGGGTGATGCAGTCCTCATACACACGGACGGCAGTTGGCCCGGGCTCATGGGCCGGGATCTATGGATGTCCCTCCAGGCGATGTCACTCTGACACTCAAGCTCTGAGCTACACAAGGCTGATGTTTCCGCTGCTGAACCTGGAGGCTGTGTGGATGACAGACCCTAATGTGACCCAGATCCTACCTCCTGCTGGCCACTTCCCTTGAGAGGGTGGGGCCAACAGACTGTGGACAAGGTGACATCATGCCATGCATGGTCAGACCTATATCCCCTCCCTGTGGGTTTGACAATGTGAGTATCCGAGTTGGAGGAGCCCACGTGTGGCTGAGGGCAGCCTCCAGTCAACACCTAGCAAGAA
Organism: Bos indicus x Bos taurus; assembly: GCF_003369695.1. Taxonomy (NCBI): domain Eukaryota; kingdom Metazoa; phylum Chordata; class Mammalia; order Artiodactyla; family Bovidae; genus Bos; species Bos indicus x Bos taurus. Next base: position 67,152,367 of record NC_040082.1, read on the forward strand.
AAGGGTCCTCAGTCCTAAAGCAGCAAGAGTATAAATCCTGCAACAATGTGAGGGGGCTGGAAAGTGACCCCCTCCCCAGTCAAGCCTCCCAATGAGCTCTGATCCTTGGTCAACACCAGTGATGCAGCCTATGCAAAGCACCCCGCTCCACTGGCCCTTGGAGGGCCACATAATCAATGTGTGTGTTGTTTTAAGCCTCTATTGTTTGGGGAAATTTGTTACATGGCAGCTGCTAACTAATACAGGCCACATGTGGTGATAACCCCAGCTTCTGCCATTTGTCCATCCACTCACTACTTTACATCCAGCATGCATTTACTGAGCACTACTGGAGAAGGCAATGGCACCCTACTCCAGTACTCTTGCCTGGAAAATCCCATGGATGGAGGAGCCTGGTGGGCTGCGGTCCACGGGGTCACTAGGAGTCGGACATGACTGAGCAACTTCACTTTCACTTTTCACTTTCATGCATTGGAGAAGGAAATGGCAACCCACTCCATTATTCTTGCCTGGAGAATCCCAGGGACGGGGGAGCCTGGTGGGCTGTCGTCTATGGGGTTGCACAGAGTCGGACACGACTGAAGCGACTTAGCAGCAGCAGCAGCAGTATACCACTCACTCATTTATTAATGCTGCCCTGCTAAAGCCCACAGTGGGATGACAGGCCAACCTTGCCCAGCAGGAGACTCTACTGCCCAGGGCTACTCCCCCTGCTTCCAATCCAGTCCACAGTGTACTCACCCCATTGGCTGACTCCATATACCCCATTGGCTGACATCATGGGGTTCTAACCCCATTGACTGACTCCGTACAATCATGTGATCCCAGTTTGGCCAATGAGGGCTTTCCCTTACCTGGCCACAGAGACTGATTCAACAAGGACATGTGACTAAAGTTGGGCCAATCAAAACCTTCCCTGGGACTTTTGCTGCTTCTCTTGCAGAAGAGGTGCTGACCTTTTGCTGGGGCTGTTAAGCTCATGTGGGGATTTAGTCAAGGGCTGCTGCTACCATCTTTGTCCCAAGGTGGGGAGACTTGAGGAAAAAAACCAAGAGCAAAGATGGCAGAATTGAGAGATGGAGAGGTGGACAAATCTTTGTGACACTATTTGAGGGTCCTGGATCCAGCCGAGTCTGAAACCAGCTGGATCAGAGGGAGTCCTGCTCCCAGGGATACTGGGGCATCTGTGGTTGTCAAGACTGTGGGGCTCCTGGCATCGGGTGGGTAGGGAGCAGGGATGCTGTCCATACCCCATAGTGCCCAGGACAGCTGTAAAACACAAAGAACCATCTAGTCCCAAATGTCAGCTGTGCTAAGGGGGAGAACTCTGAGTTAAATCTATCCCTGGACCTTTCAGTTCCACAAGCCCAAAATTCCCATTTAAAAGAGGAAAAAAAAAAAAAAAAACCTGCCAGTTTCAGTTGCAGTTTCTATCACTTGCAACCAAAATATTCTAACCAAACTTGGAGGGAAGACTCATGCAGGGGGTTTTGGCAATGGAAGCTGCAGGCATCCAGCCAAGGTGGGCTTCATCCCATGGGGTGGCGTGGGAGGATGGATCAGGTCTTATACTTTGATCATTTTTAATATGTTTAGAAATCTAAAGTTGCAGGGAATGGTACAGGGAGTTCTCGTCTTCTGGCACCCATTTTGTCCTGACGTTAACATCTTCCATGAGTGTAGAGCATGTCATTATATTGTGAGCGACTAAATTTCTCACTTCAAAAAAAATATTTCTTTAGTTTTTCCCTAAGGTCCTTTTTCTGCCCCAAGACTCCCCATCAGGATCCCACATGACATTTAGTTATTACATCTCTGGGTTGTGACAGTTTTTCAGGCTTACCTTGTTTTTACTTATTTATTTATTTATTATGGCTGCATTACAGGGTATTTGGGACCTTTGTTCCCCTGAGCAGATGTCAAACCTGTGCGCCCGCGTTAGAAGTGTGGAGCCTTAACCACTGGACCACCAGGGAAGTCCAGATTTTCCTTGTTTTTGATAACTGGACAGCTTTGAAGGGAGACTGGTGGGATATCTTGTAGAATGTCCCTTGATTTTTTCCAGTATTGTTCTCAGACCTTCACAGGCAGCGCTAGTGGTAAAGAACCCATCTGCCAATGCAAGTAGATGTAAGAGATGTGGGTTTGATCCCTGGGTCGGGAATATCCCCTGAAGGAGGGCATGGCAACCCACTCCAGTATTCCTGCCGGAAGAATCTCATGGACAGAGGAACCTGGTGGGCTACAATCCATAGAGTTGCACAGAGTCAGACACGACAGAAAGCAACTTAGCATACATGATGTTGTTCTCAAGGTTAGACCAGGGTGATGGGCTTGGGGAGGAAGACCACAGGGTGAGGAGCTATCCCAGCCCATTACAACAAGGGTCCCTGCTGTCCACACTGAAGATCACGGTCAGTGGTCATGGAATTTCTCCAGTGTGTCTGAAACCTGTTTCTTTTGGAGGCCTTCCTGGGATCTGAATGCAACTTTAGGATTTCATGACAACTTGATTGTGACATCTGTCACCCCTTTGATTACAGGGTTGATTGCCTTTTGCTTTCTCTTTCGTTAGTCTGGTGAAATTCACATGACATACAATTAACTGTTTTAGTATTATTGCTTATTTATTTTGGCTACTCTGTGCCCAGACTTTGTCTAGTTGTGGCAAGCAGGGGCTACTCTCTAGTTGGGGTATGCGGGCTTCTCTTGTTCATGAGCATAGGTAGGGCACTTGCGCATCAATAGTTGTAGCACATGGGCATATTTGTCCCTTAGCTTATGAGATTTTCCCTGACCAGGGATATTGAACCTGTGTCCCTTGATTGGCAGGTGGACTTTTAACCACCAGGGAAGTCCACAATGGACCATTTTAAAATGTACAGTCCCGTGGCGTTTAGTACATTTACCTTGTACAACCACCACCTCTAATTTCAAAACATGGTCATCACCCCTTTAAAACATCGAATCCCCAATAAGCAGTCATCTTCACCCCCTCCCTAGCCCCTGACAACCAGGAACCCACTCTCTGTGTCTGTGGATCTTCCTGTTCTGGATGTTTCCCATCAGTGGAATCACACCCTGTGTGTCTGTCTGTCTGCTTCTGTCACTGAGCATCATGTTCTTGGGGTCCATCCATGTGGTACGGAGTGTCAGGGCTTCATCCCTTTTCATGATGAATGATGTTCCTGTGTGTGGAGGGACTGGTGTGTGTGTCCACCCATTAACTGAAGTTGACGTTGTTCTTGTTCAGTCGTGTCCAACTCTTTGCAACCCCATGGACTGCAGCACACCAGGCTTCTCTGTCCTTTTCACCATCTCCTGGAGTTTGCTCAAATTCATGTCCATTGAGTTGGTGATGCCATCCAACCATCTCATTCTCTGTCATCCCCTTCTCCTCCTGCCTTCAATCTTTCCTAGCACCAGGGTCTTTTCCAACGAGTCAGCTCTTCGCATCAGGTGGCCAAAGTATTGGAGCTTCAGCTTCAGCATCAGTCCTTCCAATGAATATTCAGGGTTGACTTTCTTTAGGATCGACTGATTTGATCTCTTTGCAGTCCAAGGGACTCTCAGGAGTCTTCTCCAGCAACATAGTTCAAAAGCATCAATTCTTTGGTGCTCAGCCTTCTTTATGGTTCAGCTCTCACATCTGTACGTGACTACATTAACTGAAGTACATGGGGTTGTTTCCACTTCTGTTATGAATTGTGTTGTGATGAATGTTTTTTTAAAACATTTTTACCATAACGTCCCCAAGCTCACAGTGATCCTCACCAAATTCTCACAAAAACCCTCCAAAGGAGGTACTGTGATTTTTCCATTTTACAGGTGGAGAAACTGAGGCACGTGGAGGTTAAGTAACCTGCCTGGGGTCCCAGAGCCACTAGCAGAGCTGGGATTTGAACCCAGGAGGTAGTAACCTCATGCTCTGCTACTGGAGCTCCATCCTCTTGGCTGGTCATTTGTACAGCCCTGGGGATATCAAATGACCAGCTCAGTATCCCACTTGGAGAACAGCTCTGATACCCCCAAATTCTCACCCTTTGTAACCCAGCTTCCTGGCTTCACCCAGCAGGTTCTGATGGGGACTCCTGAGCTGAGGCTGGGGAGTCTGGCTTCTCCCTAAGCCTGGGGGCAGATCCCACAGAGTGATCCAAATGCCCCCGATGCCCCTCAGGAACCTGGCCACTTGCACGCCACTGGAGCCTGGACATGAGTCAGCTGGTCCCCGCCTGGCTTGGAATTTCCCTGTGGGTCTGGGCAGATCCAAGGTGAAGGTTCAGGAAGTCCCAGCACAGGTGACATCAGTGCTCAGAGCTGGCTGTGGTTTATAGCCGGGAGGTCAGGCTGGGGCAAGGCAGGGCCTGGTCCACCTGCCTGGATCCTCCTCTGGCACTTGTGTTGCAGGGACCTGTCCTGCGCCACAGGGGCAGGGGGCCCATTTCCTTATGACCCAGGAGCATAACGGATGTGTCCGGTGCTCTGTTCTATCCCTCGTGCCTGGCCCCGGGATGATAAACATTTAGTGGATGAATGCATGGCATGGCACCAAAGCTGAGGTCCACCTCCTCCCCTCACCACAGCCCTCCCACCCTCCTCTGGGTAAGCACCCCCCACCCCTGGCCTACATCTACTCCTGCTCCCCTCACCAACCACCCCCACCTTGGCCAGCTCACTACTGGCCCTGGATAGAAAGAAATGCAGAGGGACTTCCCTGGGGTTCCAGCAGTTAAGAATCCACCTTCCAATGGAGGGGAAGCGGGTTAGATCCCTAGTTGGGGAACTGGGATTCTACATGTCTCAGTTAAGCCTGTGCACTGCAAATAAGATTCAATGCAGCCAAAAAGAAATAAATAAGAAAGAAATACAAACTTTGGCTCTTTTGGCTTTGGGGCAACAGCTCCACCTCCTCCAGCCTCTGTCTTTCCACCAGATGAAATTCGCAGATGTGGCCTCTTGTCCAGCATATGTGGCAGATCAGGTGACCTCCAGCCCCACCCTGACCATACCATACCATTGCTTCAGAACCTTCAGTGGCTCCCTAGTGCTCCAAAGGCCTCGCCCTAGCTTTCTGTTGGGTGGGGGGTGGGAGGAAGGGTAACAACACCTCCTCCCTCTTCGCAGCCTCACTGCCCGTGCCCCCCATAGGTGTTCCTTGGGACCTTGGCACATGCCAGCTCTCCCCCTACACTTCTTCCCCTGTGGGCTTGGTGGGTGAACTGCTGATCTTTCTTCCCCTCCCACCTGCTCCCCAACCTCAGGGCCCAGCCAGGACCCAGCCTGGGGTTGGGGGGTAGTAGTCAGGTGTCACATTTAACCCCTGCAACCCTGGTGTCCCCGGCCCAGCGGAGAGGCGGGAAGCCCTGTCTGGGGCGGATCTCAAACCTGTTGGACAGGTTTGCGGTTCCCAGAAGTGGCCCCGGCTCAGAGGCAGCCTAACCGAGCCTGGCAGGATCCAGCTCCCGGTCAGACCCGGCGGGAGGGAGCTGTAGGGCCCTGGAAATCGCCAGCCAACGCCGGTGACTGAGGACGCCTCGGGGCAAGTGTCAGGTGGGCACAAAGGGGGCGTGGTGGCTGGACAGGGCGGAGTCGGCTCCGTGTGTGCGGGAGGACTGGTGGAGCCGGGGACAGAGGTTGGGACGAACCGAGGGACAAGGGGACAGCGATCGAGAGAGAGACTCGGGGTGGGGGCGGAGGAAAGACGGAAAGTGACCGGAGGCCGGGGGACACGGACATGGCTCGTGGGACCTTGCTGCCTCGGTTTTCTGTTCTGCACCCTGGAGGCGCCGACTGGGTCTCCAGGAGGAGAGAAAAAAGGAGAGCCGGAGAAGAGATGGGAAAAGGAGAGGAGGCGGGGAGAGGAGGGGAGAGGGAGCCGGGAACCGACCACTGGGCTGGGGGGAAGCGGGTGCAGAAAGGAGAAGTGGTGAGGGACCCGGGCCCGGAGGAGCGGGGAGGGAGGAGGCGCTCCGCGGCCCGGGAACGCTGGGGCTTTCCAGAATGTGGAGAAACAGGAAGTGGCAAGTCCCCGCCCCTGCCCCCGGGCCGGGTCCACCTGCCCCGCCTCACCTGCTCATCACCCGGCTCCTCCTCCCTGGGCGGGCCTAGCTCCGGGGTCCTTCCCGGGAGGGAAACCGAGGCTGGTGGGGGACACCTGACTTAGGCCGAGAATCGCCTGGCTCAAAGGGAAGCCCCCAGTTATCTGACCTCCATCCGTGTGAAGTTTTCTGCTCTTTTGAAATAATGATCCGCATGGGGAACTCGCCTGTGTGTTTGGTGCTAACATCTCGCCCATTTAGCAGGTGGGAACGCCAAGGCTCCGCGAGAGGGAGCCGCTCGCCAGGGCTTCTCCTGGGTCCCATTTCTGTCCGTGGTACTTCCCACGTCGAGTGCCTGAATTTCACCAATAAAAACATAGGACTTCCATCCCAGTTAGATGTGAATTTCAGATACACGGAGGGTAGTTCTTTGGTATAAATATAGCCGTAACGTTGCCTGGGCTCTACTGGCAAGAAAAATTATTCTTCCTGTACTTGAAATTCACACTTAACTTTGTGTCCTGCATTTTATATGGCGACCCTACTTCCTTGAGCCTGGTCAAAGTGTCTGGGGGACAGTCAGGTGCCCCTCCATGGGGCAGGGGCAGAGGGAGGGGTTGAAGAAGAGGCTCTTTAACTTTAAACAGAACTCCACCAGCAGACCCGTGGTCTTCTGTGAGCCTGTCCCCACCAGATGAAAAGCCTTGGTCACTTCTGACGATTGAATGGGGTCACTTAGGTGACCCCATGATCCAGACATTCACCTGGAAACATTCATAACATCTTAATACTAGGCACTGTTCATTTAGCTGTCTGAAAAATAATAGCCACTATTATCTGTGGGAAATGGAGGCACAGAGAGGTTAAGTCACTTTCTGGGGGTCACACAGCACCTAGGGCCAGGTTTTGAGCTCCAAAGCAGCATCCATTCTGGTCTCCCAGGCTGCCTTTCGCAATTCCCTGGAAATCCCCAAATCTGACTAATTCCCTAGACATCCCCAGACTTGGCAGTTTCCTCCATGCTGAGATGGCTGGACCCACCCCGGCCTGGGCAAACTGCCCCCATTTCAGGCAGAATTACCCATAGAGATCTCGTGCTTTTCTGAGGTGGACGTGGTGGAGGTCAAGTCCACGCCTTTCAGCGGCTCTCTCTGTGACCTGGGCCATCTGTGGAACAGTTCTGCGCCTCAGTTTCCCCACCGGCAAAATGCAGGTACTATCAGTCAGACCCCAAAGGGCCACAGTGGGGGCAGGGCCAGCTTCATGGGTGTGTAACTTGGGACTTCACTCAGGCCTGGAGCTTGGGGGGCTGTGCTCAGTTTAACGGTCCCAGTCTTGAAGTTCTTGCTACTTTTTGAACAAGGGGCCCTGCGTTTTTACATGTCACTGGGCCCTGCAAATTGTTTGATGGTGTTGTGTGAGCAGAAACTGGAACATGCCACCAGATGGTCCGCAAATCAGTTTATTCACCCTTTTGAAGCTTAAGTCTGTTGCTCAATTGGATTTCTTCTCATTAGCTATAAAGAATAGTTCCAGGGTCAGGGTTACAACTCAATTGCCAAAGAACGCACGCCAAAGTGAAGCTCCATCTGGATATGACTTCTCTCTGGGTCCCAGTTTCCCCATCTGCTCCCTTGTGCCTGTGGGTTTGGGTACAGGAGGTCCTGAATTTTTAGGGCAAACAGATTTTTTTCTTTTTTTGGCCACACCCCATTGGGTTGGGATCTTAGTTTCCCAACCACGGATTGAACCCACACCCCCTCCAGTGGATGCAAGGAATCTTAACCACTGGACTGCCAGGGATGTCCCAAGGCAAACAGATTTTTTAAACATACTCATCTTCCTTACCAGATCTGGCCTTTGAACAGCTTTTAATTTGCTCTTCCTAAGTTTAACTGTCTGGGAAACTCCTACTTGAACTTCAAAGCCTCAGCCTCAACACCCTCTCAACACCACCCTCCATGATGCCCTAGGCAGACTTTGTTCCTCACTGGCCCTATGCCTGATCTTGCAGATGGGAGTGTCTGGTCCCAGCTCTGTTTCCCCTAGACTGGAGGCTTCCTGAGGGCAAGGATGAGAACTGAGTCCTCTCTGGGGGCCCCGGACTTGTCCAGCTCAAGGCCAGGCACATAGCAGCATCCATAAGAGTTCACTGAATAGACAAGCAAGTGAAGAGGTGGCCTCTAAATTCAAGGGGTTGGACCAGGTACAGGAGGTCTCTGGCTGGCTGGTGAGGTGGGTCCAGCAAAAGGCGGCAGTGTCTTCATTCCCTGCTGGGGAGGGGGTGGTGCCTCCTGCACTGGCTCTGTCTGACCTGCCAGGCCCAGCCCCTGGTGGGTCCAGTAGTTGCCAGTCACAGGAACACAGCAGGCCTGTGCCACAGCTGAGTCCCATCCTGTGCCTGACAATGAGGCAGATCCCAGCGTTGTTTGCATGAGGCCCCTGGAAGCCCTGATGGGGAAGGAGACAGCAGGGAAGCCACTCAGGTCTCAAGGCCCCTGCCTGAGAGGATCCTGCTTTTCTCAGGGTGGCCTCTGGGGCTAATCAGACCCTGTGTGCCTGGCTCCCTGTCCGGGGGCGGGTGGTCCCAGGACTCCTATTCTAGACTGGAGATAGATTAATGAGGAGACTACTATTGGTAGGGAAGCAACAAAGAGAGGGAGCATGATAGGGGGACCCAGGTCCCTTTCAGATGGTTGCGAGGCCAAGGTCTGGGCTGTCCGAGAACCCCAGTGGCTGAAAGGTCAGGGTCAGAGTGCACCAAGGGAGGGCAGAGTTATGCAAAGATCTGCAGGTAGGCATTGTACTTCATGCTGCAGAGGAGGAAACTGAGGCTCACTCGAGAATTCGAGCCCCTTCCAAAGGCAGAAGGGCTTCAAGGGGCTGGGGGAGGGGGGTCACCGCGAGAAGGCCCCGCGCCCAAACCCCGCCCACCAGAGGTTCCGCCCCCACGGCATGACCGGAAGTGCGCGAGCCCCCCCAAGATGGCGCTCGAAACCCGGAAGTGAGCGCTGCCGCGGCGAAGCTCGGAAAAACGGAGGCGCCGCGGGCTCCGCGCCCGGCCGGACCCGGGTCCGAGGTGAGGCGCGCCCGGCTCCACCCCTGGCCCGCTCCCGCTACCCCTGCCCGGCCAAGCCGCTCTCCCCGGCCCGCGCAGGCCATGGCACCTCGCGGCCGCCCGCGCCCCGAGCCGGGGGTTACGGAATTCTGGGGTTCCGGGACCGCGGGCGGGGGGAGCGCGGCGGCGTATCCCCGCCCTCATGGGCGACCCCCTGATCCCGCCCTCCGCCGCGACCCTCCCGATCCCGTCCTTCGCAGTCAACTCTAACCCGGTCCTCGGCGACCCCGGACCTTGCGCCGCTCCGTCACCCCTGCCTGACACCCGCCTTGGCATGAACCCTGAAACAGGGCGACTCCCAACCCTTTCCTCTTTCCTCGCTGATTCCCTGATCCCCCTCTATCTGGCGCTCCCTGGTGATACCCGGACTTCACTTTGGTGACCCTTGACCCCGTGCTTCTCTGCTACTCTCCTGCACTTGGTGATTTCCTGGCTGCTCCCGGGTCATTCCTTGACTCTTCTCTTCTTGTGACTCTCCAGCTCCGTAACTATAGCCCCTCCCTCTCTGGGTGACCCCTGATCTCAGGCTCCTCGCAGATTCCCACCCTTTCTCCGCAGTGACCCTTCTCCCCAGATTCCTGCAGTCCTGGCTTCTCCGCCCTGCGTTTTTACTGGTGGGATCCCATGGCCTTGGGATGGGACCCTTGCTGGTATAAATTGAGCAGGCAGAGCATGTTGGGTGGGAGTGTCTCCTGGAGCTGGGCGGGGAGCGCTGGTGGGCAGAGGTGGCCCCCACCCCAAGGCTGCCGAGACCTGGAGCCTGTGGAGCAGTAGCCTGTGTGGATTGATGGGGAAGGTGAGGTGTCCTCCCGGCACCAGAGCACTGGCAGGGAGAAGCTGGTGCCTGGGAGCAGAGGCGTGGATAGCCCGGCAGGAGTGTCTAGCATCATGTTGTTACATTCTGGAAAGGGAGAGAGAGCTGAGTGTGGGAAGTGTGTTGGTCCTGCCTACCCTGGGCCTCCTTTCTGCCTGTCCACTGCCTGACTGGCCAGGTATGGTCCCCTCTGTTTGCACCTGGCCTGGAAGCTGTCTGGGAGGAAGCCTGCTGGCAGTTGGAGGGGTGGTGAATGTTGCACCTGTGATGAGGGGGGACTGGTGTTGGACAGACTTCAGGTGGGAACCTGCCTACCTCCTGCCAGGCTAGGTGACCCAACTCAGAGGCCAGTGTGGTGGATCTGTCCCTGCAGGAAAGATTTGAGGCAAGTGGGGCTGGGCCCCCAGAGTCCAGAGGGAAGAAGGGCCACCTGTCAGAGGCTGAGGTTCCAGGGAAATCTGGAAATCCAGCCTGAGCTGGATCTGACCCTGATTTTGTGTCCCCGCCTGGGGCTCTGTGTACCTGACTGGGGGCGGGGGGGCTCAACAGTTACAGAAGCTGCAAGCAGAGGAGTGGCTGTGTACCCCATCCTTGGGCTGAGACTTGGGCCTGCTGGGTGGCCTGGGGAGGCCACTCCCTGCCCATCTGCACTTTTTCTTCCAAAGGCCCTGTATTTTCCTAGGGGAGTCCCCAGAGGTGGGTGATGGCTCCTCAGGGCTGTCTGCTTGGGCCCTGGGTGAATGGGCAGGAGATGGGTGATCCCTGGACACCCCTGAGCCGGGGAGACCCAGGTGGGCATCGGACAGACCCTGGGGAGTCTGACAAGCGTGAGATGCTATCCCCAGGGACAGCCAATGTGAGGACCTAGGGGAAGGCATTCGGGGATTTCAGAGGGCGGGAGGGCCCTTTGTTTAACTCTGCCTCTGAGCAGACGTCTGCTCACACCTGTCTGGAGCTGGACCTGCCGTGTGTGTGTGTGTGTGTGTGTGTGTGTGTGTGTGTGTACGCGCACGCACATTTGGGGGAGATGTCTATGCTTTGATAAGCGGGTGAGGGGCTTTGTTTCCAGGGGAACCTGTGTGGCAGAGCACAGAGGAGGCAGTTGGCTTTGAAGTTGGGGTGGGGCAGCATTGGCCTCAGGTGTGCAGTCCAGGGCCAGGTCTCTCCAGCTGCCTGACCACCCCGACCCTTGGTGGGGTGGGGAACAGAGGCTGGACCGCCACTGCGGACATGACCAGCTGGCTGGCCCAGCTCATTTCTAGTAAAGTCTCAGAGCACCCCCCACCCCACCCCCACCAACCAACAGGAGCTGGGCCGGAAACGCTGACCCAGCAGAGGGCTCTGGCCTCATGAGCGAGCCGGCTGGGAATAAAGAGGCAACTGTGTCCAGTCTCCAGAGGCTGCCTCCCTCCTCACAGGGCCTCCGCCCCGTGAAGCTTTCACAGTTGCTGGCGGGGGCGGGGTCTGCCTGTTCCTCATGTGGGGTCAGGTCATGGAGAGGTGGGGGCACCTAGAGGCTGACACGAAGAGTGGGGACATGGGCCCCCTGGGCAGCCGCACAGGTCCAGGGTGTGTGTGTGAGTCTGCCCACGTATGTGCCAGTGTGTGTCTGTGGACACACATGTGCAGCAGTGCACGTACTTGCTGGAGTGTGCGTGTGTCACGTGTGAGTGCTGCGTGCACACGTGTGCGTGGTGTTGCCTGTGTGCATACATGTGAGAGTTCATGCATGTGTGCCTTGCGTACGTGCAATCAGTCAGTGGGCCAGCTTGGAGCATCTCCAGCCACTTTTCCGCAGCCAAGGGCTGCGTGGTCAGGCTCAGGGAGGGCTGGCTGCAGCCAGCCGCCTGGGGTGGCCAGGAGCAAGGTCACTCAGGCCCAAGCTTGGCCAGCCCTGCTCGCCCACCATCTCCCTGTCTGCTCAGCCCAGATACGGCCTGGTGTCTGTGGGCCCGTATTCCCCCTGGAACTGCCCTCTCCCCTGCTGCTGGCAGGTCAGTCCCCCTTGGGACAGCTGAGCAGGGCTGGGACAGAGCCAACTTTCTGCATCTTTCTGCCATGGTGACAGCCGCCAGCCTCCCTCGCTGGGGGGTGTGGCTGCCCTGTCCTCAAGTGGGTGTCTCAGGTGAGGGCGATTTCTGATGCTCTGGGCTGGCCCAGGTACCCACTGCCAAAGCCTGTCATTTATATATGGTGATGTGGATCCTGAGAACACAATGCTCAGTGAGGGAAGCAGACACAGAACGACACGCACGGTGCGATTCCACTGATGGGAAATGTCCAGAACAGGCAGATCCACAGACACAGAGAGTAGGTTCCTGGTTGTCAGGGGCTGGGGAGGGCGTGGGGGAGACTACTGATGGGAGTGAGCTTTTCTTTTGGGGGTGATGGAATGTTCTGGAATTAGATGGAGGTGGTGGTTGCACAAGTCTGTGGATGTATTGAAGGCCACTGTGCTGTTCACTTTAGATGGATGAAGTGTATGGCACGTGAATTGTGTCTCCATAAAACAGAAAAGTAGTTAAAAAAGAGAGACAAAAAAAAAAAAGACAGCAGGGCCTGGCCTGGGGTGAGTGGGTGTTGGCTGGCCCCACGAAGAGGGCAGAGGAGGTGCTGTCTCCCTGTTTTATGGAGGGTGAACAAGACTCCCCTGGGAGCTCCCCAAGCCCCAGCTCTGCCCTGACAGCTGCCGGCAGGAAGTGGGCTTGTGGGGAGGCAGGCTCCTGGTGCAGGGGTGCCTGAGCCGGGTGTGGGCAGTAGGAGGTCCAGGAGCCCCTCCCTGAAGCCTGGCCCTGTGGGAGGAGGCGCCCTGGTAGCTGTAGATGGTAGTGCCCTGACGCTCCTGTAGGCTCCCGGTTGGCTGCGATACCTGGCACGTTTCCCCAACCCCTCCCCCTCCACCCCCCCATTACTGTGACTCCTCTCCGGTCAGCCCTACACTCCCCCTGTGCTGCCCACGGGGCAGAAAGGGAGTCCACGGCCAGCTATGCTGGGACACTTCAGGGAAGGCGTTGACTTGACCCCTGCAGGGGGTGGGGCGGGGGAGCAGTGGTCACCCAGCACCTCCCTGGGTCCTCAGGCACCCCTTCCGTGCCAGGCGCTGCCTAGCCTCCCCTGGGCCCCAGAGAGGGGCAGGTGCCTCCAGCCTGGCCTCCGTCCCCAAGTGAAACCGAAAGTGGCCTCCCTGGCCTTCCTGCCGGGCCACATCCCGGAAGGCTGGCGCCTGGCATTTCCCGGGAGTCCCGGGTGGGTGGGAGTCACAGCAGGCTGAGGTCAGAGGCTGACCCAGGAAGTGGGGACGAAGTGGGGAGGAGTAGTATTGCGGGGCAGGGGGCCTGTGTGGCTCCGAGTCACAAACTCGGATGGGGTGAGAGTCCCGCCCAGAGATGCCCAGAGCCAGCAGGAGCCAGGGCCGCCCCCCCGCCCCCCGCCCCGCCCCCGGAGGTGAGGTGCAGTGAGGGAAGGCTGATCTAGGAACTGTGACAGTAGGGGCAGGGGTGGATGGACAAGCCTGAGCACTCCGCCCCTGAGCTCTCTCCTATTCTGAACATTCGGGTGTGTCCTCAAAGATCAATGCCACCAGGGCCACTCTTCCCCAGCTTGAGGGTGTGGCTTCGCCCTGGAAGCTGCAAAGTGGGGTAAGAGACCCCTCCCTACCACCTACCAATAGCCCTGTGGGGGCCCTTCTGCTGTCGCTTGGGGTATGTCAGCTGACTGGAGATTTGAGGAGGGGTTTCATCAGATTTGGGAGCTCAGCCTGTTGTCTGGGGGGCAGGACTCAGAGTGAGTGAGCCCCCAGGTGGGCGTCGGGGGCTGTCCGGGACACCCTTGGGGTGGGTGATCTTTACCGTGGGAACCTGGAGGAAGGCGCCCCGTGCTGGGACAGAATTGGAGTGCAGCTGCCCCCACCAGATCCAGACCTGCCACTTGACTTGCAGAACCTGCCCATCTAGACTCCCCAGCACATTCCTGCACTTGAGAGGGGGAGGCCCCACCAGCCTACAGCTCCTCCGTGGCGCTGAAGAGGCTGCCCCGTGAGGGGCCACTGGGGGCTTCATCACCTCCAGGCACTTCTGGGGTCTTACTGTGCCTAGCCCTACCGGCCACCTGTCTACTCACGGGCTGTGTCCTAGCTGTGTTCTGGGGTCAGCTCAGTAAGGGCCCCGGAGATGCCCCCGTCCTGATCCTGGGACCTGCAGATGTGTCCCTTCACATAAAAAGGGATTTCGCAGGTGGGATTAAACTAGGGGCCCTGAGATGGGGTGACCCTGGGTCCCTGGGGCTCCAGCATCATCACGGGGTCCTCATGAGCCGAGGACTCTCTCCAATGAGGCCAAAAGGGACGGAGGGTCAGAGTTCAGTGTCTGTGTGCTGCGACTGCGGCTGCCCTAAGCATGGGGCAGCCCCTTGGAGAGCTCTGCCCTGCTGGCAGTGTCAGCGCTGAGCCAACCTTGGGAGACCCAAAGCCAAGGCTGGTAAGCTTGCTTGGACGTCTGACCTGCAGGCCTGGGGGAGGATTTGAGTTTGTGGATGCTCATCTGCACAGGAAAAGCAGACATAGGCCTGTTGGTGGGTCTTGGGACCCCTGCTGCTGCGACTTAGGAGTGTCTGCCCTCTTCCCAGCACAGACCCTTTCTCCTGCGGCACAGGGGTGCCCTTTGGCTTGGGCGAAGGTCTCTTGTGATGTTCTTGGCACCAGGCTGGACCATAGGAGCCCAAGGAGGGCGCTGGCCAGTCTCACCACTCGCCCAGGACTAGTGTGATCTAGCCGTGGGGAGCACCCTCCTCTCTCCATCTCTGGGCTCTCCAAGGAGCTGGGCAGAGGGACGTGGTGTGCCAGCTGGCCTGAGACTCTTGTCATCAAGCAGCAAGCGTCAGGAGGAACAGACTCTTCTCCCTGCCGACCCTGGACATCAGTGTCCAAGGACTAGGATGTCAGGCCTGCGGGATTCAACTTAATGTCCACTCAGGGGAGGAAGATCCGGGGGTCCAAGGAGACCACAAGCTCAGTGTATCTAAAGCCTTTTCAAGACCACGAATAAACACGAGCCCTGAACAGGCACTTCCCAGAAGAGGAAGCCTGCGTGCATGTGCCCTGTCATCATGGGCAGCCACTCCAAACCTGTCCACACAGATGCAGGTTGGAAGGTCCATCAGCTGCAAGGGGAGGCCAGCTGGAGTGCCATCCTGCGGGCTCTCTCCTGATAAGGCTGGACTGCACCTGAGAGTGGGGACCAGGGATCAGGGCCCCGAGACCTAGGCTCAGCATTTCCAGCTGTGACTAAAGAAGCTCCTTGTCCTCATCCCCCTTCCCTTCTGGGCTATTGACTGGGTATGAAGGGCTCCATGCCCCTAAGCTGTGTCCTCAGAGCTGGTGGGGGTGCTGGCTGACCTCCCGAGGGCTGTGAGACTCTGACAGGTCCTTATAGATTTGAGGTGGCCCTCTAGGTGTGGGAGCTGCTTTGAGAAGCACCTGGCTTGCGGTCAGCCCTCAGAGTACCCTGGGCCAGCAGCTCTGTGCCCGCTAGCGCACAGGTCTGCGGGCGCAGACACAACCAGCGCAGGTGACCCTGAATCGGTGCCCACAGGACTCAGCCTTAGGGTCTCCTCTTCTCCATAAACGTTCATTTCCTCAAACATCACTCCGTCACCTGGGTCTGGGGTTGGTTCTCCTCCAGCTAGGGTTTGTCTTTGCCTTCCATCTGAACGTCCATGGGCGGCTGTAACAGCTGACCACAGGCTCAACTTAAACCACAGGGATTTACTCTCCCAGTTCTGGAGACCAGCTGTCTGAGATCAAGGTGCAGCAGGGCGGTGCTCCCTCCACCCACTCCAGGAAAGGGTCCTTCCTTCCTCTCCCAGTTTCTGGAATGGCCTGTGGTCCTTGGTGTCCTGGCCTTGTGGGCACAGCACCCGTCTCTGCCTCCATTACCACACGGCCACTCCCAGGGTCTCTGTGTCCAGATTTCCCTCTTGTAAAGACACAGGCCCCACCACCCCATCTTAACTGGTTTTGTCTGTGAAGAGCCTGCTTCTAATTAAGGGCCTGTTCCTGGTGGACCTGAGCTTGGGGGTCACCCCTCTCTCCAGCATGCCTCCTCTGTTCCGTCATTTCCGCCCACACACGCTGGGCCCTCCTCCATAGCCCTCTGCCTCCATTGCCCACCAGCTGGCCCTGTGTCCCCATGTGTCCCACCTGAGTACCTGGCCTGGTCAGTCAGTGAGGAGGGGCCCCTGAGGCTTCCCTTGGGACCCACCCCCTCCCTTTTTGGCCCACCCACGGAGATGGCCATCCAGGGGCCTTTGCCCTTCCAGGGGTCCTGACAGAGTAAGCTATGCCAGCCAGCCCAGATGGGACCTCAGGACGTGGCCAGTGCCCCCAGAACAGAGCTCCTTCCCCTTGCCTGACCTTCCCTACCCCTCTGCCCCTCCGACTGCAGCACATCCTGACCCGGCTGGACCCCTCTATCAGGAGCAGAGGAGACTCTCCGACTACCCCTGCTGGGGACTGACCCTAGGCTTTCTCTGACCAGTAGGGCAAGAAGAGGCGTCCCCACCCCAGCCCTCCCCCAGACATCCCGGCCCCGGCCCCCTGATTCCACCCAGGCCACTGCCCCCACCAGCCCCCCAACTCATTCCCCCATCCCAGATCCCAGGGCCAATGCTCAGAGTCTAGCCGAGGGGTGGCCAGAGGGACTGCTGTCCTGCGGCCTGGGGGAGACTGGCAGGTCCCTGATGCCTGGAGAGGGGGTTCCTGGGGGGCCTGGTAACACGTGACCACCTGGGCCCAGGCAGCACCAGGCAGGGGTCCGGGTGGCTGGTTCCGAGGGTGCCTGGGAGGCTGAGCCCTTAGTGCGCATCAAATGGCCCACTCTTGGGGCACTGGCCCTGCACTGAGGTCTGGCCAGGGCACCGAGGTGAAGTGGGCTCAGCTGAGAGGCAGGAGTGGCCATGGTCACCCACCAGCTGGATGTATCCCAGGGATCAGGCTGCCCCAGACCTGGCCTCTTCCCACATTCCATCCCCTGCCCCACCATCGTCCTGTTCAGGCCACCAATTCCTTGATCTTTCTGTTGTACAATGACTCATTTGAAATGTGATCTCAAAAGGAAATCCTGCAACTCAAAGCTGGATGAAGTGCTGGCCCCTCCCCGAGAGCACCTTGCAAGCAGCCCTGCTGCACGTGCCATGGGGCTCACGTCTCAGCAAACATATGCTGTGGTCCGGCCTCCTTCATACCCGGGTAGTGCAGCCTCTGAAGCTTGGGAGCTGGTAATGCTGTCCTGACCCCAGGGAGGTGGGCAGGTTGGGGCCGCTCAGCAGAGGTCAGAAAGTTAGGGGATGGGAGGACTGTGTTTGAGTGTGCAACAGGGTGAAGTGGGCTGAAGTTGGTGGTGGGCCCAGAGATGACCTTGAGTCTGGGCATCCAAGGACGGCGATGCTGTAAGGGTGGCCTCTGGGGCTGTGGGGATGGTGGTGGGCACAGTGTCAGCCCCACCCCAGCCCCTGACAACCAGGAACCCACTCTCTGTGTCTGTGGAGCATCCTGTTCTGGACATTTCCCGTCAGTAGAATCACACCCTTTGTGTCCTTCTGTGTCTGCTTCTCTCACTGAGCATTGTGTTCTCAGGGTCCATCCACATGGTAGCGAGTGTCAGGGCTTCACCCCTTTTTGTGGTTGAGGGGTGGTCCCAGGTGTGGAGGGACACGTGTGTTGATCCATCACCCGCTCGGGGACACTCGGGCTGTATATGCCCTTTGGCTGTTGTGGATGTGAGTGTTCAGGTTGCTGTGTGGGTGTGTCTCCATTCCCCCGGCTGGACACGTGGGAGCAGGACTGCTACCTCCGAGGTTACTGTGTAGCCAGGGGAGGTGCTGCCAAGCCCCAGGTGGCACCATGTCCCCTCCCCCCATTTGGGTTCACGATCCCCAGCGGCCCTCTTGACTCGCAGCCCCATTGATCCCCTCCCCACAGCCCCCCCCAGGTCTAGGTCTGAATGCTCTGCTTGGTCAGAGAAGACCTCTGGGGTCCCCAGGGCATGCCCCCCCACATGTCTTGGTAGGACAGGACAGACAGGTCCCGTCACAGTAACCCCCCTTCCAGTCATGACTTCCCCATGGAGCATAGAGAGGCCTCCCCACGGGGACAGCCTCTTCCTCTGGAAGGATGTGATGCCCTGGGTTGTGATGTGGGGCCTGAGCCTGCAGGGCCAAACGCTCAGAATGGGTGTAACACAGGCCTGGCCTGCTGCCAGTGGGGGTCCCTGGGGCTCCATGCACCCCAAGGACAGCCCAGGGGTCCCCCTCCTGTGCCATTCGGCCATGGTCTCTGGATGGTGCTTCCCAAGGGAGCAGCCCCAGCCTCTGCAGGTGTGGAGCTGAGAAGCGCCTGGGAGTGAGTATAGTATTGGCCCCATGTAGACCTGTTGAGGAGTCTCTTAAATCAAGGAGCTTGAATTGAGGTTTTCTGTGATAGCGCAGTCACTTGAGTGGCTTGGGGTCTTGGAGGCTTCAGGTTCCATGGAGCTCCTGACAAGCCTTATGCCCAAACAGCCCATTCTCCTGATGATCAGACTGAGGCTCACGGAGCTCTGGGCCCCGAATCTTTGGAGGTTATCCAACCCTTAGACGTGGAGCTGGGTTTGACCATCCGCTTGACCGAGGCCACGGGTCCCAGAGCAGCCATGTGTTCCTCCTGGTGCCGCCAGGTCCTGCTGAGAGCCGGGGGGACTGGCGTCCTGCCAGCGTCTCTAGCCGAGGCGGGGCGGCCCAGCCCCCAGGCTTCCTGAAGGGCTGGATGCAGCCCCTGTCCCTCTGGACCTCGGGTGAGGCACTCACGGTCAGCGAGTGGGTGCAGGCGGCTCTCCCCGCCCCCCCGCAGGATTGCACAAGACTACGTGTGGCAGAGATTACTGGAAGTCCTGAGGATTTCTTCACTCAGGGCTTGGCCGGGAGTGGCAGCCGCCTCCCCTTCCTGCCTCTCTGGGTGATTAACGTCCCGAGGCCTTGTCCTGAGGGGCGCTCAGTCAGCCTGGGGTCCCCACCCTCCACTGGCGATGTGGCCTGCAGTATGTTGGTCTTACCCAGGCCATGGGCAGGTGGGCATGGCGGGGTGGGGAGATCACATGGGGCTGGGTCGTCCCCTGTGCTTTCCCCAGCTGGGTGTCTGCCCCCTTGTCAGTGGGACCCTATGTGACCCTACCTAGCCCCACCCAGGTCTGGGGGCTCCTCCTGGCTCAGCCCAGCTGCCCAGAGAGCCTCGGCACACTTGACCTGGCTGCAGTAGGATGGGGCTCCCGTGGCCCTGCGGCCCCTCCAGCTCAGAGCTGCCAGTTGGCCAAACCTCTTCTCTTCCAGACACTAGTCACAGATCTGGGGGTGTGTCCCTGTGGCTCAAGCTAGGCTCCCAGGGCTCAAGGTTCCCTTTGTGGGTGGTGGGAGCAGCCCCGGAGCCCACAGGATTCAGGGGCCTGAGAACAAGGGTGGGAGTGCAGCAGGGCCCCCACTCCCAAGGGGCTGCCCTCATCCTGGAGGTCTTGGCCATTTGCCTAGGAGGGAGTGATGGGGCAGTTGATGGATCCCCCAGCATAGCCCCCGTGTGGGTGGGCTAGTCAGGTGGGCTGGGGTCATCTGAGGGTTCCCCTAGGGATCCTGCCGCCCCCAGCCCACTGTCCCCAGAGGCACCCTTCCCCATCCTTTGGGGTTGGAGGGCAACCTTGGGACATGCCTGTCTTTCCCCAGGTCATGATGCCACCACCGCGGAGCAAGAAGCCCAGATAGCTGCCCCTGCAGCCTGGCTCCTGGAGCCCCCTGATGCTGGCAGTGGGGCCCGCCATGGATGGGGAGCTCCCTCCGCACGAGGCCCCGCCAGCTGGCAGCGTCCTATACAGCCCGCCGCCGCTGCAGACCCCACTGTGTGGGCCCAGCGTCCAGGTGAGCCCCAGCCCCGGGTGTGTGGGGAGGACCCTCTGGGGGTCATGCGCCACCCCCGAGTCTCTCACACATTTGCTGTATGGTTTCTGATGCCAGGACCACAGCCGGCCCTTGGGAGGCTTGGCCTGGGTTACTGGCCCCACCCACGAGACATCAGTGGCTGGGATTGCTGGCCAGTCACGCTCATCCACTCTGCCACGGCACTTCTTTCTCCTTATTTTTCAAGACTTTATTTCTGAAGCACTTTTAGGTTCATGGGAAAACTGCACAGAAAGTTCCCATACAACCCTCCCCGCTCCCCTTCCCTCCGTTAGTGTCTCAGGGTCCTCAGGGTGCTGAGCCCAGGAGCCGGTGCCCATCAGCATCACTGTCTGAGGACCATAGTGACATTTGGTTCACTTTTATTGCTAGGTGTTCTGTGGGTTTTGACAGATGTCAGGTGACCTGTATCCCCTGGTCGGCATTACAGAGCAGTGTCGCCACCTAACCCCACTGCCCCATCCATCCTTCTCTCGAGTCTCACCTTTTTCAGAATGTCCTAGGGAGGACACTAGGACACTGTGTAGACTCTTCAGACCAGCTTCTTCCCTTTAATGATGTGCGTGCAGGGCTCTTCTGAGTCTTTCCATGGCTTCACAGCCCATTTCTTCCCATCGTCCACATGTCCCACGGTTGGTTTATGCTTCCACCTGCCGAGGGACACCTCACTCGCATCTGAGCTCTGACGGCTGCAGTAAAGAACCACAAGTGATAGAATGACTGTGGGTGCTGGGCCTCCTCATGTCACAGAGGGTGTGGAGGCCTTGCACAGAGGGGGCCAGCATACTCCAGAGAGTCCGGCCTGCCTGGAGCAGAAAAGGGCTCCTTCCCTGCAGAAAAGAAAAGAAGTTGAATGTCTTGGTGGGGAGACTTGAGCTGCTCGGCAGGGGGAGCAAGTGGGATGTGGGCTGTGTGGGCGCAGCAGCAGCAGCAGGTACACTCAGGCATGTCTTCCCCCGACATCTGCTGGGATGGAAAGGAAAGGCCAGCAGGGGGAGAAAGCAAGGATCCAGCTTGGGGTTCAGAGAGGCTGGGCACTAGGCCACTGGAGCAAGGCAGAGTTCCAGGTCAAGGGCCCAGAGCTGTCAGGAGGCACCCCAGACTTCCAAGTGTAGTATCAGACGGGGCTGTAGGTCATGCACAAACCCAGGATCCACCCCATGCTCAGCTGTGCCCACGAGGCGCCCTGACATGGCAGAGCACAGCACCAGGTCAAGTCGAGCAGGCCTCACTGTTTGGTAGGGAGGGAGCGAAAGCAGATCCAGCTGAAGACCCCCCACAGCCTCAGGCCAGGCCTTCCCCCAGGCACACCTGTACCCATGTAGCTATGCCCACAGGGGCCCTGCCCTCCTCGGCCCTGCCTGTCTCCAAGCCTCTGCCCACCCATGCCCTCTCTGACTTGTGGCATGAGGTGTGTTCCTTCCTCACATGCCATGTCTCTCCGTTTCGTGGGCTTGGAGCCTGTGCCTGTCATTCTTAATAACCCTTCAGGATTCCTCCTCCTCAGCGTCTCATCATCTGCTTAATTATTTCCCCGTTGTTGCGCCTTTGGGGTGACTCTAGTTTTCTGCCGCTATAAATAGTGCCACTGTTTTCTCCCCGCTCCTGGATGAGTCCCTGGGGGTGTGCTTCTGGAGTAGAATTCCTGGGTCAGAGCAAGCCCCAGCTCAGGCAAGTTTGCAGACGAGGGAGCTCTTCTGCAGGGAGTAGGCTCCTGCCATGTCCCATGGTGGTGACCCAGGAAGCCAGCCACAGGCCAGGAGGCAAGCTCTGCAGGGACAGCACATGCGGACCATAGGGGCTGAGATACTGGAATCTGGGGGAGGATGTTTGGGCCGAGATGGGGACCTGAGTACAGGGAGGTGCTGCGTGGGGGCTGAGCTTCTCTCTGGGCAGTTGGAGCCCACAAAGCAGGCTCTTGGGCTGTGCACAGAGCCTGTCTGTCTCTGGCCACTGAACGTGGGGGTGGCCCCTCAGGCCACACTGGGACTGGCCCACAGTATTGACACTAAGAGCTATCTTTTCTTTATCTGAAATTCCAATTTCATTGGCCAGGTTTCACTGGCTGTTCTGTATCTTATCTGGCAGTTCTATATTATCTGCTGCACTGCCTGAGCAGGAGTGTCATCTCCTTCATCAGTTTACATGAGGCCTGGGAAGCTCCTGGCTAATCTCCCAGGACGTTTTCCTCCCCAGGGGAGGGCCAGCCTCTTTTCTCCAGGCAGGCTCTGATTGGCTAGCCTGCATAGGGACCCATCTTGGGACCAGTCAAGTCCCCCAGGCCTGCCTTCTGAAGGCGGTGTCAGTCCCACTGGCTGTAAATATAAAATCCCAGGGAAGGCTCTGACTGATAGGTTGGGGTCATGTGCCCCCTCTCTGAGCCAGTCATATTCTATGAACCTTCCTGTTCACCCTGGCCCTCTGGAGAAACGGAGGCACAGTGAACCTGCTGGGAGGCCCCTGGTGGGAGAGGGGCTCAGTGCCCTCTGGACCCTGCCCCAGGGCAGTGGCGGGGACCAGGGACCCTGCCCCACCACCCCCTCCCCTGATGCCCACTGCTTTGTCATAGGACACCATGCTGCACTACCCCTGGTGGAACAGCTTCTCGCCCACGACATACCCAGCCTTCTCCAGCGAAAGCCAGTAAGTGTCCAGCTCCTAGGGTCCTGCTAAAGGGTCCCCACCCACAGGGCTTCACTTTGCTTCTCCATCCCACAGTTGGGACTAAATGGAACCAGAGCTGTCAGTTGGGGAGTGGGGCCTCAGTGTCCAATCAGGAGGGTTGAGACCCAAGCCCTAGACTGACCTGCTATGATCTGCCTTAACGAGAACCCTCCAGGGAGACAAGCAGCAGTAGTGGGGACAAGGGGCCCAGGAAGGGTCCCACTGTGGGGACATCATGTGGGCAGTGAGAAACTATGGGGCTGAAAGGAGCCTGGAGGGGAACTTCTCTTTGAAGGGCATTGGCAAGCTGGGTTTTGAAGGATAAATAGGAGTTTGCCGGGCGGGGAGCAGGCCTGGAATCTGGCCAAGGAATGGCCCGTGCAAAGGGCATGAAAAGAGCATGCAGCCAGAGCCTCAAGGTTTTTCTGGGGTTCCGTGTCTGGGGATGTGGGCACGTGGGCCCTTCCTAAGCAGGGTTTCTGAGGTACCAGAATTGTTCTTGCAGGCTGGTGACCCCCACCTCTGTCCTGCATGCGGGGTGGGTGGGCAGAGTTCTACCACGCCCACCAGCTCAGCTTCCTTTTCCTCCTGCAGCCAGTTCATGAATTCCTCCTTCATCATGGGCCAGCCCTGCACGGACCCCAGCTATGGCCCCGCGGCCACCGCCCCCAGCTTCCCACCAAAGAGCAGTGATTTTCCTCAGGTAGGAGACCTTGGCTGGGCTGTGCGCCTCTTGGAGGTGTGAGTGCCAGCGGACGGGGCTTGTGTGGGGGGATAGCCGGTGTCACTTTTCCGTAGCAGGGATGCTGGGTCAGAGGTCATGTCACTGAGGCCAGGGGCCCATCTGCTGTCACTCTCACCTGCATGCAGGTCATAGGCCGTATCACAAGCGCTTTGCCCATGCGCTTTCTCCATTCAGGCGCCTTGGTGGGTCCACAGTCCCCATGCCTCGTCCAGGGGGTTCACAGGTGGTGCCGCGCTTCCCTCCACTCAGCAGCCCTTGATCGAGAGCTGCAGAGGGGTCTGCGGGAAGAAGCCCAGTGCTGTCCTGGGGGGGCCTTAATGCCAGGGTGACCCCCACCTGGGGGCAGGAAGTAGGGGCAACAGGGGCTGTGTGGTGCTGAGTCTCCCTTGGAAGCTTGGAATCTTCGGCCCCCAAGCGGCTTCTGTGTCTGGGCAGACTCAGCGCACAGTCTGGGGACGATCCAGTGGACCGGCTGGGGTGGGGGTGTCAGGTGCTCAGGTTTCCTTCCATAAAGTGGGAGCTTGTGGGCCCCACCAGGTGACAGGCTGAGGAAGGCCATGGACACACAGGCCAGTGCAGGCCTACTGGGCTCTCATGGACGAGGCCAAGGCCCTTCCGACTGGTCTACACCCACTGGGGACAGCAGGACTGGCCAGAGAGCTAGACGGGGCGGTGGGAGTGTGTGCTGCGATGACTGCATCCCCCCAAATTCACATCCTCCTGGGACCTCAGGATGAGAACCTACTCGGCTGTCGGGACTTTGTGGGTCAATTAGTAAAGACAGAGCTGAGGTCATCCTGGTTAGAGTGGCCCTAACCTTGCCAGAAGTCCCTGTAGAGACACAGCATGGGGAGGCATGTGATGAGGGAGGCAGAACCTGGGCACTGGGGAGGCAGGGAGATCCCAGAGCCTGGAGGCGTTTCCCCCATGCCATGCCCTGGACGCCTGCCCTGAACGCAAGATGTGTCTATCATTTGAGCTGCTCCATCAGTGACCTTTATGGCTGCCCAGGAGGTGACATGATGGTCTTGTGGCCTGGGGAGCAGAGCCTGAGACCCCGGGGGACACCTGAGACCCTCAGGGCAAGGGTAGTGGGGTGGGGACAGGAGTCCCGTGGATCTAGCCTCCCGGACTCTATAGAAGGATTTGCGGTTTCCACTGCCGGCCACTGGTCCGTGAGGACACCATTGACCACCAGAAGAGGAAGGTTGGTGGGTTCACACTCCCAGGGCATCTGCCATGACCCCTCATCTCTGGGCATTTGCTAGCCATGCGCTGGCAGCTGATGGGCCTCTTGTCCACTGGGTCCAGGGCCTGACTCTGTGTCCAGGCTTGTTCCCTTGCTGGGACATCCTGTTCTAGATGAATGAGGCCTAGGCCATGCCGAGTCTAGGGCCAGTGGAAGCCTTTGTGGGCTGACCCAGCTCCTGCGGTGGCTCAGGGGCCTCGCTCCCCATCCCACTCAGCGCTTCCACCGTCTCCTGGGCTCTGTCAAGAATTCACACGGCTTCCGAGCCAAGAATCCCCTGGGGCACTACTGCATCCGCTTCTTGCCCCAGGTGGGAAAGAGCACCCTCATTGGAGGTGATTGGAGGTCACATTGGAGGTCACACATCCACCCAACAGAAGCTCAGAGTGTGGCCGCGGCCCACTCATCCTCCAGTCTCCCATGCGGGGGCCGACTTGGACCAGGTCTTCCTTTAAAGCAGTGAAACGTCTTCAAATGAGCTCTCACCCCATTGCCGACCATGGGGTCACACAGGTGCGAGACTGTAGTGCAGCCAGCGTCTGACTCTGTCGTCAGCATCCTCCATCTCCCCTGGGACCCCATGCCTGTAGCCAAAAGCAGGACAGAGTCCAGAGTGGGCCTGGCGTTCAAGGTTGTTCCCAGCCCAGCTCCTGCCTGGTGGGTCCACTCTGCTCCTGGTTCAGACTGAGTGACATCGCATGGTGGTTGGCACAGGGACAGCCCCAAAGACATCCTCATCTTGGGACCTGTGGACGTGTCACCTCATGGGGCAGAGGGGACTTGGCAGGTGGAATTAAGCTAAGGCCCCTGAAATGGGGTTGACCCCTGGGGTCACAGTGTCATCACAGGGTCCTTATAAGAGGGAAGTAGAGGGTCAGAGACATAGAGACAGGAGATGCTGCTCTGCTAGCTGTGAGGATGGAGAGGGAGAGGCTGTGAGCCAGGGATGTGGTACCTCTAGAAGCTGGAAAAGCGGGGAGCCAGTGTTCACTGGAGCCTCCAGAGGTTACCAGTCCCATGAACCCATCTCGTACTTCCGACCTCTAGAACCATGAAGTAATAAATGTGCTGTTGTAAGCCATGGAGTTCGGGGTAGTCTTATTACAGCCGCTTCACCACGTGAAGCCCTCATGAGGCCCATGACACATACCAGCAGCTGTTGCTCCTGTTAGTACATCAGGAGTTTTGGAATGGGGAGTGCAGACCTGGGCTGGCGGCAGGCAGTGGATGTACACCTGCAGGCCCTAACACATCCCCCTGGTAACTAAACCTGAGCCCTGAGTTTCCTGCTGGCCAAAGTGAAAAGGGAAAGACTGTTGGGGGGCTGTGTGACCCTCACAGCCCAGAAGCAGAAAGCTTCCCCCTGCCTTCCCTTGGGGCCTGGAGCAGTTCCCTGGAGGCTCCACACAGCCAGCTTGAGCCCAGGACCTGGTGGGGTCAAGCCTGCCTCTGTGTGGGGTCCCCATCCACCAGTTACCTGGGAGGGATCTACAGCCGAGGGAATTTGTTCAGCCGAGGGAATTTGTTCTGGGGGTCTAGGGCAAGAGGTCAGTCTGGCTCCCACTTGGAGGTAGCTCTCTTTGTCTGGACAGTCCTGGCCATCAGACCAGGCTCCCGCTGAACTGCCACAGCTGGGGGCCCTAGTTCCAGCCAGGGAGGGGTCCGCTGAAAATTTCATCCCTGATGCTCTTTTCTGTATGTTTGAAGGTTTTTGTAAAACACAATGAACTTTAAAATGTTTTAGCCTTACAGGGACTTGGCTGGCAGTCCAGTAGATTAGAACTCCTTGCTTCCAATGCAGGGGGATGTGGGTTCCATCCTTGGTCTAGGAGGTAAGGTCCTGCATGCCACATGGTGTGGCCAAAAAATAGAGAAAAAAAAAAATCTTAGATTCTCAGCAAAGTGGCCAAAATGATACAGAAAATCCCTGAGCGCCCTGCCTCATCTTGTGGCTCATATGGTAAAGAATGTGCCAGCAGAAAGAATGAGACCCAGGTTCAATCTCTGGGTCGGGAAGATTACCTGGAGGAGGAAATGACAACCCACTCCAGTATTCTTGCCTGGAAAATCCCATGGACAGAGGAGTATGACGGCCTATAGTCCTTGGGGTCGCGAAGAGTTGGACACGACTGAGCGACTAACACTTCCACTTTTCTCACTGCTTCACCCAGTTTCCCTGCATGTTACATGTACCAGCTTACACGGCCAAGGCCGACATCACAGGTGCAACCCACATGACTACACTTGTGTGCTGAGGCTTCGAGGAGAACCAACCAGGTGTCTATAGGGTGCCCCATGCTGGGAGGGGTCAGAGTCCCTGGCGGGAGGCCCCCAAACATAACACATCAACTCCAAGGCCCTGTGTCAGTGTATCTCGTTGCTGATGGGTTGACTTAGACCCCTGCTGGGGCAGCGTCCACTGAGTCCCTCCACTGTGCACCACGGTTGGCACTAAGCCACTCAGACCCCTACACCCCTGACGGCTCGAGGGGCCCCATGTGGGGTCTCCAGGCCTGGGGTGTACTATGTGTTTGGGGGATATGGCTTTTCTTCATTATTTTTTAAATTAAAATATTATTTGAATTTCTTACAATTTAGCAGTTTTAGTACATTCATAGTTGTACAACCATCACCTTTAGATCCAGAACATTCCATCCTCCAAAAGAAGCCCCACCCCCATGACCAGTCACCCCCACCCCCTTTCCAGTCCCTGACAACCAGGAATCTACTCTCTGTGGATTGTCCTGTTCTGGACGTTTCCCATCAGTGGAATCACACCCTACGTGTCCTCCTGCCTGCTTCTCTCACTGAGCATCGTGTTCTCAGGTCCCCTCCGTGTTGCAGCCAGGGTCAGGGCTTTAGCCTTTTTCCTGGCTGAATCATATTCCACTGTGTAGAGGGACCACATTGTGTTTATCCATCCTGTGGATGAACTTGTGGGTCATTTCTGCTTTTCCACTACTGTGAATCGTGCTCGTGTGAACATGCATGTACAGACTTTGCTGTGAGTGTGTGTTCCAGATGGGACTGAATCTCCTCGGGGGGATGTTTGGGGCCTTGTTAGGGTCCGGGCTGAGGGGGAGTGCTCAGCCTTCCAGACAATTGTTCAGGCTTTGTACCTCCAGCTGCCCCTACCCCTCCAGGCCCTCCTCTAGTCCTCCTTTTTCTGGAGTCCTGGCTGCAGGGGTAACCAACCCGCCCTCCTCTGTTGCTCCCCAGTGCCCAGCCCCCTGCAGCCCCCCGGGAGCAGGTGCTACCCTGTCCCTTCCTCATAATCTTCCCTGGATCCTTGCATCTCTGCCAGGCCCTGGGGAAGGGGACTCTTTGCAGTCCACTGAGCCCTTCTCTGTCTGTCGTCAGGGTGAGCATGTGCCCTGAGGGTCCCTCCAGGCATCCCAGGTGGGCCTGGATGAGGGTGCTGTCCGTTTGCCAGCTGGGCTTCTGGGAAACAGGATGAGGTCATAGCTTGGGGAAAGTGCTTCGCAAACTCTCAGCAGCATCCTATGCGGGTTGGGGGGAGGAGCAGCATCATCTGCGTTGCGGGTGTATCTCCCACAGTTGGAGGCCCCGCCTACCCAGCCAGCAGTTCCCACAGCTCCTGGTACTGGCCGCCAGCACAGAGTTGCTTCCCACGGGAAGCCCCTGGTTCACTTCCATGGCCAAGGCCCCTGCTCCGGGGTCCTCTGAGGGGAGGGCCTGTCCTGCCTCTCTCAGCACCTGGGCCCCAGGTGTCCCGGGATTGTGGTCCCATCACACCCCTCTCACCTCCATCTTCACCCAGTCTTCTCTTGGTACACATCCAGATCTCCTTTTGTAAGGGCACCAGCCATTACTTTAGCATGACCACATTTTAGTTGACTATTTCTGCAGCAACCCATCCCCAAAGAGGGTCCCATCATGGGCCTCACCCACCCCTACGTGCCCAGCCCGGTGGTGGCCTGGGGACCCGAGAGCGTCCTGGCAGCTGGGCAGCCCCATGCCAGTCAGGGACGACCAGCCATCTGGTGATGAGATACAGGGGACCGAGTGTGAGCCCACTCCTGGCAATCTGACCAGTTTCCTGCCCCTGAAATCTAATAACAAAAGTTTGTGCTTGTCCTTTGTGGGTCTTATCATCATGTCAGTTTCCTAGTAGTTCTTTTTAAAACTGAGACAGAATTTACACATCTTAAAATTTATTCCTCCAAAGTATATTTGCACAGCTGTACAACCACCACCTTTATGTAATTCCAGAACAATTCCATTACCCTAAAAAGAAACCCCATCCTCATTAGCAATGACTCCCCAGCCTCTGATAATCAGGCACTCTCTATGTCTGTGGATTGGCTTGTTCTAGACATTTCCCATCAGTGGAATCACACCCTGTGTGTCCTTTGTCTGCTTCTCTCACTGAGCATTGTGTTCTTGGGGTCTGTCCACAT
Source organism: Bos indicus x Bos taurus (assembly GCF_003369695.1). Taxonomy (NCBI): domain Eukaryota; kingdom Metazoa; phylum Chordata; class Mammalia; order Artiodactyla; family Bovidae; genus Bos; species Bos indicus x Bos taurus. The sequence goes on from NC_040082.1 coordinate 67,181,388, forward strand.
GGTAGCAAGTGTCAGGGCTTCCCTGTTTTCCATGGCTGAGTGATGCTCCCGGATATGGAGAGACACGTGGCTGTGTTCACCTTTGGGTGCTTTGCATGTGTGGGTTTCCATGTGGACTTGTGTCTCTGTTGCCCCTCATGGGTGCCTGGCGGTGGAATCACAGGGTCGTGGGGTGACTTTTCTGAGGACGCTGCCCCGTTTCACAGCCCACCTGCTGTGTGGGGTTCCAGTTTCTCCTCATCCTCCCACACTGGTCCCTGCCGGCTTCATGGATCCAGCCATTTGGGCTGGTGTGGAGTGTGTCCTGCTGGTTTCAGTTTGCATTTCCCTGTTGCCAGACTGTGTACGTCCTTACCTCTCCTGGTTGCCATTTCTACATGTTCCTTGCCTTCAGCAGTGGCCTCCAGGCCATGTGCCCCCCCACCTCCTCCCCAGCTGTGGGCTGCAGACCGAGTGGGGCTGCAGCATTGGGCCAAGTTCTCCCTGACCTCTGGGACCCTCCCCAACTAGAGTCCCGGGGCACTGGGCAGGTGCAGGGAGGCCTACAGGCCCACCTGCTTCTCCTGGATATGGGCCAGCATTAAACTGTCCTGGGATGGGGGTGATCAAAAGAAATAGTCCAGGATGGGGCGCCCAGCCTGATGGCTTTGTGCTCCCCAGCCACTGGCCCTGTTTGTATCGCTCCTTCTGTGCTGGGCTATGGGTCGCAGGGGGAGATGGAGCTGGGGAAGGACAGAAACCCCTCGCCAAGGCAGGAATGGGAGCTAGGTGGGATCTCAGAGCCCTGCCAGGGTGGCCCTCTAAGTGGGAGGTGGCGGGGAGGCTACAGCATAGGCAAAGGCCCTGGGCTGAGCCTCCTGGAGAGGCAGACACTGAGGGTCAGCTCTAGGGCAGCCAGGACAGGCAGTGAAGGTCAGGGTATAGGCTGAGGAACCGAGGGCAGACCCAGGAGGGGCCAGCCTTGGTTTCCTCCCTACAGCACGGGGTCTATGCCCCTTGAGTTCCTGCTATGGGCACCCCCAGGACAGCCATGGTCCCTGCCAGGCACAGTTGGGCCTGGGCTCTGGGGGGCAGCAATTTGGGGAAACTGAGGCTGGGGCGGGGAGGGTGCCAGGGCAGCAAGGTACAGGCCAGCAGCAGCAGGGTTCAGGCTGGTGGCGGCAGGCCGGCATTGTTGACAGCCGTCTGTGGCTAGAATCCGCCCCGTTCAGTAATTCTCTGCACTCTGCCAGTAATCGCCCTGACTTACCAGGCAGGCATCATTTCCTGAAAGTCAGCCGGCCTTAGGGGAAGTAGGCGCCGGCGGTGACTAAACCAACATGCAAATGCAGCCGGGCGGGCGCAGGCTGAGGGCTGAGGGCCGGCCGGGCTGAGCCCCCGCGGTCATGAGGCAGCCGCTCCCGCCACCTCCCAGAGACCCTGCCATCACCATGTCCCAGCTGCGCTTCTGGCTGCAGTTCGCCACTATCGGCAAGGTAATCCCGCTCCTGCCAGGCGCCCAGGGCTGGTGGGGTGGTGGGGCGGCGCGGGGGGAGGGGGGGTGGGCGGGCCGGCCCGTGGGAACAACCAGGGTGGGGGTGGGGAGGCGGGCTCCGTCCGGCTTTTTTGGCAGCCAGGGTGATTCCGCTGGAGTTTTCCGGGCAGAGCCACGTGGGATGTGGGGACAGCCAGGGAGGGTAGGCAGCGGGGAAACAGGGGGCCAGAGCCACCCCACCTGGAGTCTCGGGGGCATTCTGGGCACAGCGGCACTGGCTCCATGGGACCAGGTGGGGCACGGCTTGAGACGGGCTCTGATGGGACAGGTAGGAATGGTCCTTTCCTGTCCTTCTGTCCTCCCATCCCTCCGTCCCCCCTTCCCTTCATCCTCCTCTTCTCCATCCCCCTGACCCCATCCTCCCATCCCTCTGTTTCCCGGTCTGCCCTCTGGGCCCTGGATCTGTGTCGAAGGGCGTTTCTGGTGTCGCTTCCCCAGCTGGGAGGGGTTGCTGAGCAGACCCAGAGCCAGGTCCAGCCTCGGGGCTGTCCTATTCCGTCCTGCTGGGTACTCGTGGTGGACGTGAGGGGGCATTGCTGCGTGGGCAGCTCCTCCAGGTCCCCCCAGCTCCTCACTGGTCCGGGGTCTCTGGGATGCTGAGAGAACTGTCAGGGTAACCAGCCAGCTCCCCACTCAGGGGCTGCAGTGGAAGAAGCAGGGTGGGGACACAGGTCAGGAGGTGACAGGGGGTGGGGTGGACACAGGCTGCTGAGTTGGCTCTGGTGAGGGCCGGGGAGCTGCTGCCCTGGCCTGACTGGGCCCTGGGACCCAGAGAGGGTGGATCTGGGTTCAGGTCATCTTGCAGGTCTGCTGTGGCTGCCGAGGGTCAGGTCCTGACATGGGCAGGCGCCTTCTCACTCGAATCCAAACACCCACCCTGCGCAGGGCAGGAGGGGCCCTGGGAGCCCCACCCCCAACCCTGGTGACCCCAGTGAGGCCCCACCTCCCTTTGCCCCTGAGGATTCAGGGGCCCCCAGACGATGCTGGCTGCCCTTCTGGGCATCTGGTAGGGACAGTGTCCACAGACAGGGGAGAGGGCACCCACTTCTTTAATAAATTGTACTTTTCAGAACAGGGTTAGGTTTATAGCGAAGCTGTGGATCAGTTCAGGGTCCCCATGGGTCACACCTCAGCTCAGCACCGCCTGCATCCCAGCTGATGGGCTGGTGCTGATATGTCATCCTCAGCCAAGGTCTGCACGTCCCCTTGTCCTCTCTGCCCCAGGACCCCATGTCACCATGCCCCCTTGGTCTTGCCATTGTCTCCCCTTGGGAATGGGGGCCTGGGCAGTTGTGGGTGGAGAGCTCGGGTCGGTTGTCCTGCAGGATGTCCCCAGTCTGGGCTTGTCTGGTGTTTTCTTATGGTCACCCTGGGACCATGGATTCCTAGGGGAGGGACCCAGGAGGAGACGTGCCCTTCTCATCTGTCACACCAGGGGTTCCTGCTGCCAACCTTGACCTGACCTCCTGGCTCCTCCATGGGGGAGGGGGTGTCCTTCCTCTGCACGCTGTCCTGGGAAGGGTCTCCATGCAGCCCTCTCAGAGGGTATAGTTCCCTTCAGCCCAGGGACTCTACCATGGTCAGGGCTGGCCCCCCAGCCCTGCCCCGCTTCTTGCCCACTGCTCAGCAACTGTTCTGCCTTCAGGGAGCAGGGCAACCCCTCAGGGCTCCAGGTCTGCTGGCTAATGGCTCGGGCCATCATCACTCTGCCCAAGCTCAGTGCCATGCACTGAGGAGGACCACGCAGATGTGGTGCCAGGGGATTTCAACAATGACAGCTGTCCTTGCTTGTACCCAAACCCACCCCAGCCAGCCTCAGTGTCTGGGGACCTCCTCATTGTCCACCAGGCTCAGGATGGGCCACCTCTGACCCCAGCTGACCAGGGATGGGCTGGGGAGCAGGCAGGCCAGACCCCCCAGCCCTCACTGCCTCAGTGTCCCCTGAGATGGGTGCTCTGGCCTGTTGAGTCACCCAGCTCTTGTGTGAGGGTGCCAGGAGCCTCAAGTGGATCACGGAGCACCTCTTCCCACTCCTGGGGTTGGCATTCCCCTCCTGCTTCCCTTCCTGTTCTGTCCCAACCTCGAAGATTTTATTCACTGCCTCGCCTAGATTTCACCAGGTCATGGGGTCCTGCCATTGCAGGCGGTGGGGGAGGCTGGGGTCTGTCCCCGCAACACCGTGAGACCAGGCTGTGGATGGCAGGGGGCAGAGGCCAGTAGGAGCCTAGTGGGCAGAAAGCTGTCCTTACAAACCCCCCAAGCCAGGGCAACCGGGTTGTGGGAAGCCGTCTTCCCAGGGCCCCCAGCCTCAGACTGGCTGACCTGGCCCTGACCCTGCCATGCCCCTTCCTGCCATTCCCCCTGTCCTCTGGGCATGGTGGGTTCCCCTGCCTGCTAGCATGGGAGCATGGGGGTCTGGGGAAGCTGGTCAGTGTCACCTGGAGGTTCCTTCACCCCAGGGCCGGGGCAGGTGGTTTGCATGTAGATCAGTGGGAGGGGAGCCCCAGAAACACTCTGCAGGGGGGTGGGGCAGGGCTTGGCACTGCCTGAGCCAGGATGCCTAGTCTTAGTGACTTGGGGGGGACGTCCCCCTCTACCCCCCCCACCCAGCCAGGAGCTAGCTCACCTGTGGCCTCCAGGCCCCAGCTGGGCACATCGGGTGGGCCCCACTCCCCAGCATCCCTTCCTCCCCAGAGTCCACTGATCTTGAGTCCCTAGGTTGGAGACCCAGCTGGTCTGTCCCTCCCATCTTCCTTGCCTCCCCCACCCCCTGCCACAGGTTAGTGGGACACATGCAGCCTTCCTGGCAGCCCGCCTGAGCCCACCTGGCTGTGGCCCTCCAACTGCCCTAGTGGGCGGGTGACCTGTGGAAGGTGCGCTGGACTGGGTGCTCCCAAAGGGCTTGTTCCCTCCTCCTCTGCCTTGGCCCCACCTCCTCTTTGGCCCCTCCCTGCTCAGGAAATGCTCTCACTGACATGCCCTCTGGGACCACAGTCTGTCCATAACCCCTGCCCCATGTCAGGCAGGCTTGGGGGCTCATTCCCTGGAGTGATTAGCTGAGCGTACCCCACATTCGGGCATGGAGGGGCTAAGGGAGGTGGTTGGGGCCTTCACCTTCCCCAGCTTCAGGCACTGGGGGGGCCCCCTGCATCTTGGTATCACCCTTCACAAGGATGGGTGTGCCCTAAGTAGACTCCAGCATGTACTTGTGGGGTCTGCTTTCTCTTACCTCCCCTTCCTTTTCCCCTTTCTTTTTTAAAAAGAAAAACCAGCTTTATTACTATAATTCACATACCATACAGTTGACCCATTTGAAATGTGTAATTCAGTGTTTACAGTGCATTTACAGAGTCATGCAAGTGTCATCTCTGTTTAGTTCCAGAACATTCCATTACCCCCCGAAGATACCCCATCCCCAAGAGCAGTCACTCCCCTCTCCTCCCCAGCCCCTGACCACCAGGAACCCACTCACTTTGTGGGTCAGCCTGTTCTGGACGTTTCCCATCAGTGGAATCACATGCTACGTGTCCTTCTCTGTCTGCTTCTCTCACTGAGCATCATGTTCTCAGGGCCCATTGCGTGGTAGCGAATGTCAGGGCTTTATCTCTTTCTATGGCCAAGCATCATCAATGGCATGGCTGGGCCTGTGGCTCTGCCGGTGTGGCCTCACAGCCGCCCATACCTAGCCTGTCTTCCAGGACTCCTCATACCTCGATGACCTCTCCAACGCTTCCATCTTCTCCTCATCCGTGGACTCCCTCTCGGACATAGCCGACACGCCTGACTTTCCGCCCGCTGACAGCCTCAGCCAGGTGCCTACCATCTGGGACGTGAGCACCGGCCCCTCCGCCCACGACAAGGTCAGTGCGCCCAGCCTCCAAGCTGGCAGCCATGCCAAGGCCACTCAGACCCAGACAACACTGCTACTCAAGGTTGCTCCTGTCTCCTATGTGGGCCTAAAGATGCAGGGGCTACCAGGGGGAAGGGGGACTCTGGGGAGCACAGCACACACTAGTGGATATTGGTGGATATCTGCCCAGCTGCCTGACAGGTTCAGTGCCTGTGAAACCCCTGGACCCTCAGGAAGGGTTAGGGAGATGTGACATGCCCAGAGCAGGTGCAGTAGGCAACGCAGGCCCAACCCACCTCTGGCTGCAGGGGCCCAGTGGGGCAGTAACCCTGCCCTCCCCTCACCAGGGCCCTCCCACCAGCTTCTAGCCTCTGCCAGGCCCAAGCGGGCAGCTGAAACCCCACACGTACTCCTGCTGCGGCCAGCAGGGCTGCAGGAACCTGACTCAGCCTTCCAGGAACCTGAGCCCGAGGCTGTTTGTTTGTTTTTGTTAATTAAAAAAAAAAAAACGGGAGAGGGAATTGAGGGTAGGTTTCTGATCTCCTTGTACCTCATTTCCATTTTATTTTCATTTCAAGAAAACTTTGTGTGTTTTTTTTTTTTTTTAACTTCCCTGGTCCAGGGGCTAAGATTGTGCTTCTGCCATAGGGAAACACAGGTTTGATCCCTAGATGGGGAACTAAGATGCCGCATGCTGCACAGCACAGGCCCCCCCCTCCAAAAAGAAAAGAAAAGGAAACTACACTTTGATTAAAAAAACAAAAGTTTGTTTTTACTTTCCTTCCAGTTTTATTGAGATGTAATTGACACATGGCACTAAGTTTAAGGTGATGCCCACACAGCACAACGATTGACTTGCATATGTCATGAAAAAGGACCACAATAAGTCAGTGAACATCCACTGTCTCGTATCGATATAACGATAAAGAGATAGAGGGACTTCCCTGGTGGTCCAGTGGTTAGAACTTGGCACTGTCACTGCTGGGGGCCTGGGTTCAATACCTGGTTGGGGAACTAAGAGCCCACAAGCCACACAGCATAGCCAAAAGAGGAAAAAAAAAAAAGTAGAAAACCTCTTTTTTTTCCTTGTGCCTAGAACTCCTTGCATTTACTGTTAATTTTCATATACAACGTACAGCAATGTTGTCTACTTATCATGCTGCCTCTTGCGTTCCTAGTTCTTATGTGTCTAGTGCTTTGTATGCCCCTAGTACTTATTTATGCAGCAGATCTAAGCAGGCAGACAGCAGGAGGGAGGCTTGTAGCCAGCTGAGGGGCTTGAGGACAATCAGGCGAGCCCTCCTGGAGGCTGGGGGCCTATCCAGGCACTTCAGCCCCACCTCTGGCCTGCAGGCTCATGCCCCCTCTCCCTGCCTCTCTCTCCTCTCCAGCTGTTCCCGCCCAGTGGGACATTTACAGGCCTCGAGGACCCTGTGTCCTCCCTCTCCAGCACCCCACTTCTCATCAGCTACCAGGTGAGCCAGGTACCTTCCCTAGCCCTGCCCAACCCTCCCGGACACCAGGGAGGGCCACTCAGGCACTTGCTGTGTGCAGTCTGGGCCAGCTTGGGAGCACGGTCTATTTTACAGACGGGAAACTGAGGTCCCAGGAGGCACCATGCTGTGGGGGGCAGGTGGGGAGGGTAACACCTTCCCATCACCTGAGTCACTGGGCTGGCTAGTGGTTCAGGCTCCTGCCCCTGACGGGGAGGCTGGCGGGCTGCAGGGGACAGGACAGTCCCCAGTGTGACAGCACGTCTCCCCAGGCTCAGAGTCAGCCTGAGGAGGACGACGAGGCTGAGGAGGATGAGGCGGAGGAGCTGGGTCACGCGGAGACGTACGCTGACTACGTGCCATCCAAGTGTGAGTATCCTGCTATGGAGACTCCTAGCTGCACAGCGCCCAGGGCCTGGGTCCTCTGGCCTGGGGCACCCATTTCGGGGGTCTCTGAAGGTCCCAGGGAACCTTAAACTGCCAGAGCAGGTGTGGGTGGGCTCCTGAGGGACTCTTCTGTAATCAGGGTTGTTTGTGGTCCTCACCTGGCACAAAACCAGCCGCAGGCCAATGTTGCAATGGAGAGGCAGGCCGCCTTCCTCTGCACCTGGGAGGGTTTTAGGAATCTGCCACTAGCTGGCACTACGCTGATGGGCCCTCCCTTCCACTTCGTGGGGCGTGCCCCACCCATCCTGGCCCCAGGTGGACCTCCCTAGTGCCCTGGTCACATCCGGGCCACACCCCTGACCTGCCCCCTCTGCACATCCCTACAGCCAAGATTGGGAGGCAGCACCCGGACCGTGTGGTGGAGACCAGCACGCTGTCTAGCGTCCCGCCGCCAGACATCACCTACACCCTCGCCCTGCCCTCCTCAGACAGCGGGGCCCTGTCTGCCCTGCAGCTGGAGGCCATCACCTATGCCTGTCAGGTGATCCCGGGGTCTCCCACCTGGTCTGCGGCCTGCGTGGGGATAGTCTCAGTGCCCACTCTGACCCTGTCGCACGCTGACCCCCTCTTCCCCCACCCCCGCAGCAACATGAGGTCCTGCTCCCCAGCGGGCAGCGCGCAGGCTTCCTCATTGGCGATGGCGCGGGTGTGGGTAAGGGCCGCACGGTGGCCGGCGTCATCCTGGAGAACTATCTGCGGGGCAGGAAGAAGGCCTTGTGGTGAGCTGCCTCCCCTGGGTGTGGGGCGGGCCCGCAGCCCGGGAGGGGGCTCCTGAAGCCTACTGGCCCGCAACCTCAGGTTCAGCGTCTCCAATGATCTCAAGTACGACGCAGAGCGCGACCTCCGGGACATCGCCGCCCCCGGCATCGCGGTGCACGCACTGAGCAAGGTGGGGTGGCCGCAGCCCCAAACCTGGTGTGGGTCGGGGTCACGGAGCCCAGCTCTGGCCAAGCCACCTCATGCACAGATGTCCGCCCTCTCCCCCAGATCAAGTACGGCGACAACACTACCTCAGAGGGCGTCCTCTTCGCCACCTACTCTGCCCTGATTGGTGAGAGCCAGGCGGGTGGGCAGCACCGCACGCGCATCCGGCAGATCCTGGAGTGGTGCGGGGAGGCCTTCGATGGCGTGGTATCCTCGATGGGATGGGGGCGGAGCCAAGCGCAGAGGCGGGGCTAGAGGGGCAGGGTCTAGGACAGGGGGCTGGGAGACCCTGACAAGTCCCATCCTGGCAGGCTCTGGAGAGGTGGAAGTGCGGGAGGAATTCCCGGCAGGGAGGGTCTGGTGTTGCACGCTCGCCCTCAGTGATCGTTGCTACCCGTCCCTGGCTGGCTGCCTAGGCCTCCTGGCTTCAATGGGCCGGACCCATGTCCACAGGGTCAGGGTGGTGGTGGCTGAGACACTCCAGGGGGTGAGACTCAAGGCCTGGAGAGCACTTCCTGCCCTGTCCTCATCCACCTCCCTAGTAGTGGAGCTGAGTGGGCCGGCTAGGCCAGGCGATCCAAAGGGGAGCCAGGCCAGAGGGCCCCCCTGCCCCAGCTTGGCCAGCTGGTGTGGGTCCCAGGCCTCTCTCCCTCCTTTGCTCTTAAGTCTGAGATCACTTCCTTTTTGTTCACACCAAACTGTAGGAAAATGAAGTGTAGGAGAGTATAAGCTAGAGTCTGATGTTTGTGTCCTGTCCACCTCTTCATGTTTCCACATACTCCTTTTGCCAGTAACAATCTTCCAGAGGACCCACCTTGGCCTCCCTACAGCTTGGGCATTCAAGGGCCACAACTTCTCCTGGGGATTTCTGCAAGGGCCCACAGAGGATCCTCAAGCTCTATCCTCCCAGGATCCACCCTTGTTCCCAGAAGTGGGGTGGCTATATTCTCTGGGGGCTCCCCCTCCCTCTTGATGAGAGGAGACCTGGGGTCCTCTGCTCACAGGGCGAAGTCTGTACAGAGGCCCTCAAGCAAGACACAGCAGCAGGTCTACTGATGCATCAGCTTAGCAACAGCATGAAAAATAACAAGGTTGATCTCACACCCGGGGGCAGCCTGTCAGCATCAGGCTAACCTTCTCACCCATGTTCCCACAAGTTCTCCTTCGACCTTCTGTACATTTGTGTGGACACGTGTGCACACACATGGCACTCACACCTTGTCTTTCAGATAGGTTTGTGACAGACTTACTTGTTCATAACTTGCTCCTCTGAAAACATGAAGAACTGTCTATGTTTTCCAACTTCTGTGAACATCACTGGGGTCTAGAGGCTGTTTTCCAGTGGCCCTGGTGGCCTCACACCCCAAGGACCCCGCCCTGTGGCCAGAGACCCCAGGCACCTTCTGGAGTTCCCCCAGCCAGGAAGGGAGGCAGTGTGGTGGGTCTGTGGGGTGGCCTGCCTTCCAGAACAGTCCTTAACCCATGCCCAACCCAGATTGTGTTCGACGAGTGCCACAAAGCCAAGAACGCAAGCTCCACCAAGATGGGCAAGGCCGTGCTAGACCTGCAGAACAAACTGCCCCTGGCCAGGGTGGTCTATGCCAGCGCCACAGGTGAGGGCCCACTCATCGATGGGTGATACCTGCCCCAGCGCAGCTGTAGGGGCATCCAATCTGCAGCCCAGCTCCTGCCAGCCACCTTGCAGCCTGTCTGCAGAGATACCAGCCCCTGTTACTCTGCCCACTGGCTGTGGGCACTTTTCCAAGAGCCTCAGGTCCTTGTTGCTGGCCCTCATGCCATTTCTGGGACCCCATCCAAGGCTGCCAACCTAGCCAGGTCAGAGGAGCTGACAGTGGCCCCCTTCCCCAGGTGCCTCTGAGCCCCGGAACATGATCTACATGAGCCGCCTGGGCATCTGGGGTGAGGGCACGCCCTTCCGGACCTTTGAGGAATTTCTGCACGCCATTGAGAAGAGGTGCGCTCTTCATGTCCACGTGATGGAGGTGGGGCCACAGAGGGCCCTGCTTGTCATATGTAAAGGTGCACCCCTCCCACTCACTCTCCTGTAGCAACCAGGGGGGGTTTAGAATGAAAATTCCATGCTTTGTCTGCCTGGTACTTCCAATCATCTCAGGATAAGGGCCCTCCCCTGCCCCCTGCCAAGGTAGACCACTTTCTCTTTCCAAGGTGCACCCACAGGGCCTTTGCATATGCTCCCTGCCCCACACACCGCACCCTGTGCACCTAGTCCTTCCTCACTCTCCACAGTGACAGCCCCCACCTCGCTGGCTCCATCTCTTGGGACCCAGCATGTGGTCCCTAGCTGGCACCCAGGCAGCCTGTGCTTGCCCACAGGGGTGTGGGCGCCATGGAGATTGTGGCCATGGACATGAAGGTCAGTGGCATGTACATCGCTCGCCAACTCAGCTTCTCTGGTGTCACCTTCCGCATCGAGGAGATCCCGCTGACCCCGGCCTTCGAGCGCATCTATAACCGGGCAGCCCTGCTGGTAAGCCTCTGACCTAATGGACAGCCTTGGTGTCCCCTTGGAGTTCTGCCTCATGACCTTCAGTGTCTGCCCTTGAGGGTGCCACTCAGATTAGTAAGACTGTAGACAGGAGGAAGCGGCTGACCCACCCACCTCATCCTTGGCGGGAGCCCAGCATCTCAATCCCATTCTAGCTGGGGATTCTGTCGGACTCCCCTCCCCACTTTGCCCCCAGGTGTGATCCAGAGCTTCAGGCTCTCTCTGTGGGGCCGTTCTAGGTGTTACAGGGTGTGGAACAGCCTCTCTGGCTCCACCAGGTCAACACCAAGAACCCCCTCCCTGGTGACAACTACAGATGCCCCAGACATGGCCCGCTGTCCCATGGGGGCCAGTGGCAGGAGGCGGGCAGGGCAGATATCCCCACCACTCTGGAGGTGTTGTCCATTTACCCTCTGATTACATGAGTGCCATTTTCACTGTGGCTTTCTGAATGTTACACATTTTGGATTTTTGGCATTTCTGACCATCCAGCTATCGCCAGGGCCTCTGTATAGCCCCACTTACAGCCCCCATCCTCTGGCCCTACATTTCTGTGGGGCAGGGGCTGGCAGTAGCAAGCTGAGCTGGGCATGTCGTTGCAGTGGGCCGAGGCCCTGGGCGTGTTCCAGCAGGCAGCCGACTGGATCGGCCTGGAGTCGCGCAAGTCCCTGTGGGGCCAGTTCTGGTCAGCCCATCAGCGCTTCTTCAAGTACCTGTGTGTGGCTGCCAAGGTGCACCGGCTGGTGGAGCTGGCCCAGGAGGAGCTGGCCCAGGACAAGGTGAACTGGGCTGGGCTGAGTCCCTAGAAAGAAGCAGGCACAGGCTTATGTGGAGATCGGGGTTGTCTGGGAGCTGAGGCCAGCCATTGGTGCCAGGTTAACATCCCAGGGGATATGGGCTTGTTGGGGTCTGGCAGCCTGAGTAACACAGGGGAGGGGAACGGAGTAACAGGTCAGCCCCAGGTTCCCAGCTGCAGGGGCAGGTGTGGGGGCAGGGGTGCCAAGCCTGCTCACACACACCCACCCCTGCAGTGTGTGGTCATCGGGCTGCAGTCTACAGGTGAGGCGCGGACCCGGGAGGTGCTGGGCGAGAAGGAGGGACAGCTCGATGGCTTCGTGTCCGCTGCCGAGTGAGTGACACATTAGGGCCCTTTCCCTGTGTGACCAACCCTGGGGCCTGGCCCTGCCTGTGACCCCAGCCGAAGGAGCCGACTCCGACCCTCAGAGACCTTAGGTCCAGCCCAGGTTATTAAGCCAGAAGGGGTAACCATGGGGACCTAGGACTCGGTGGGCACCAGCCCAGGGTCCTGAGACTTTTATCGAATGAGGTTTTCCCAGCCTTGCCCCCTGCATGCGTACTGGGCTGATTCAAGGACTGCACAGATTTTAGGGACTGTCCCTGGTGGTTCTTAAAGCCCCTGGCCTCCCTTCTCACCCTGGATGAGGATCCCAGCACAAGGCCCCTTGTCCGCTCTGCCTCATCCCGTCTCTTCCCACATGGTCCAGCATGTCCTTCCTTCCCCTGGGCCCCCCACCCTGGGATGCCCCCCTTCTACTTCAGAGCCATCAGCACTTGCAGGCAGAGCCCCACCCAGCCCCCCACCTATATTTCATCCATTGCCCACCATGTGTGGGTAGGACCCCAGTGGGACCCCTGCCCCGTCCCTGCAGCTCCTTCCCTCTCTTACCCATCTTCTCTGAGCCCCTGTGCCCAGACCCACCCTTTGGGGCCCCTTGGTGCTAGGTGTCCACTCTGCAGAGTAGCCCTTAACACATGGGACCCAACCCCTCCATGTCTCCCAGTGAAAACAAACTCTGTGTCTCACTTTCAGAGGCGTCTTTTTGTCGCTAATTCAGAAGCACTTTCCTTCGACCAAGAGAAGGCGAGAGAGAGGAGCAGGCAGTAAGAGAAAGCGTAAGTGCCCACTGCCTGGACCTTGTGCCTATGGCCCCTCACTGCTCCTGCCGGTCCTCCAGCCTCCCTCCTTTCTGACCCTCGACCTGGGTTGGTGTGCTGCCACACAGCCACATGGCCTGAGCCCGTCCCCACCCTAGCTCTCCAGCGCAGCTGCTCAGTCAGCAAAAAACCCCAGTGCTGCAGGATGACGGTGTGGCTAGTGCATCCCCAAGGCCTCCAGCCTCATCCCCAGAAGGCAGGGCCTCGTATTCCCCAGGTAAAAGTGAGCCTGAGGCTGAAACTGCACTGGTTCAGGGGACCAGGATGGGGCTCATACAAAGCACCCCAGGATAGGGGAGTGGCCCGAGCACCTACCTGCAGGCACACACTGCACCCTGTTCTTGCAGGCAAAGGCTGAGCATCCTCTCATCAGGGGGAAGTGAGGCTCAGAGAGACCAAGCAACTCACCTGAGAGCACACAGCCAGCCTTGGGGCCCAGTCCTGCCCCTCTGGCTGGGAACACCCTGCAGGGTGTCTGGGACAGTATCCAGGTTACTTGGGCCCCTGGACTGCCACCCCCCAGGGTTTGGGCATGTCCTCTGGCCTACCCACCCAGTGCCACCTTGTGAGGTGGGGCACGTGGCCTCCCCGGGCACCACCCAAGGACACACTGCTATGTCAGGAAGTCTGGCAGGGTCGGTAACACGTCCCCACCACCAGCAGCGCCCAGACATGCCACAGCTCCACAGGGGGAAAGGGCTTGGGCTATAAGCCCTAACCATCCAGGCATGCAGCCTGTCCATGGACCACTGGGAGTCTCCCTGGGACCAGGCTGCAGTGACCCTTGACTGCTCCCCTGCAGGGCGGCCACGGGGCCGTGGGGCCAAGGCACCCAGGCTGGTGTATGAGGCAGCAGGTGTGATCCGCATTAGTGACGACAGCAGCACAGAGTCGGACGGTGGCCTGGACAGTGACTTCCACTCCTCCCCCGAGTCCCTGTTGGACGACGATGTGGTCATCGTGGATGCCATCGGGCTCCCAGCCGATGACCGCGGTGAGGCCCAATGCCGCCTTCCCCATCCTTGCTTCTCATGCTCTGAGCAGGAAGTCAGGGGCACATGAGCAGGAGCAGCCAGGGGTTCGGGGAAAGATTCTAGACCCCCACTACCCATGGACTCCCTCACCCTTGAGGGCCCAGGGAGGGGAGCAGGGCTGTGGACAGGCAGCCTGGCCCAGTTCCCCCTGACCCTCTGGCCCCACAGGCCCCTTGTGCCCCCCACAGCGGGACCTGCATGGCCCCGGAGTCCTGGAGCGGGTTGAGCGGCTGAAGCAGGACCTGCTGGCCAAGGTGCAGGCGCTGGGCCGGGAGCTGCCAGTCAACACCCTGGATGAGCTCATTGACCAGCTGGGGGGCCCAGAGTGCGTGGCTGAGGTGAGCTCTGGTGCCCCCTGGTGGCCAGCTTGGTGGGGGTGGCTGCTGGGTCCAGTGTCCTGCTCTCCCCTTCAGGCAGTGCTGCCCAGGCCCAACCCCCAACCCCCCTCCCTTTCCCTTCCTCTCCCCCTGTGTGCCTGCGCGCTTTCCCGGGACGGGCCCTGGTGCCACCTCAGATCTGTCTTGGTCCTGTGTGGTCGGGTTGCAATAAAAAGACTCAGGAAGATGTAGTGACCGTGCCTGCTGACGACCCCATGGGTACCCGAGCCTAGGGAGAGGCCAGGTTCTGGCAGCCCCCACCACCCACCCACACCCAGGAGCCCCAGGAGCCAGGTGGGGGGACAGATGGGGAAACTGAGGCCCGTGGGGACCAGCCCCTGGGTGGCCACACCAGCTGACAACCTGTCCTCTCTCCCCACCACGGCCATAGATGACCGGCAGGAAGGGCCGTGTAGTGTCCAGACCTGACGGGACGGTGGCGTTTGAGTCACGAGCGGAGCAGGGTCTCTCCATTGATCACGTGAACCTCAGGGAGAAGGAACGCTTCATGAGTGGGGAGAAGGTGGGGGCCCTGGGGCACCCCGGGTGTGGCTGCATGTGGGCTGAGAGGCGCAGGGCTCTTGATAGACTGGCTGGAGGACCACCAGCTGTGTATAGGGGTGTGTGCTGTGCTTGTGTGCCTGAGTGGGCCCCCAGCCCTCACCAGTCCCACTTTCAGTTTGAATCGTCCAGGCCCTCTGTCAGTGCCTAGCCCGCTGATGCTGAGCCACCCCATGGGAGCTGATGTCTGCAGGGCCAGCAGACTCTAGGGGTGCCTCAGGATGGTCCTGACTCTAAGCCCACAGAGGCCCCTCAGGGACACACATACCTGACCTTCTTGTGTGGGTCACCCTGAATGCTTCCAGTTAACCCAGGGCACATGGGGTGTGGGGCAAGGTGGAGCAGGCTGCCCGCCCTGCCACCCCTCTGATCCATCCCCGACCCTGCGTCCCAGCTTGTGGCCATCATCTCAGAGGCCTCCAGCTCCGGTGTCTCCCTCCAAGCTGACCGCCGGGTGCAGAACCAGCGGCGCCGGGTGCACATGACGCTGGAGCTGCCCTGGAGCGCTGACCGAGCCATCCAGCAGTTTGGTGAGCCCTGCTCCCGACCCAGGCCACGCCCCAGGGGGCCCACCTGGTCCCTAAACACCTCTTCTGCCTCCAGGCCGGACCCACCGCTCCAACCAGGTCTCTGCGCCGGAGTATATCTTCCTCATTTCAGAGCTGGCAGGGGAGCGCAGGTTTGCTTCCATCGTGGCCAAGCGGCT
Organism: Bos indicus x Bos taurus; assembly: GCF_003369695.1. Classification (NCBI taxonomy): domain Eukaryota; kingdom Metazoa; phylum Chordata; class Mammalia; order Artiodactyla; family Bovidae; genus Bos; species Bos indicus x Bos taurus. Next base: position 67,196,797 of record NC_040082.1, read on the forward strand.
GGAGAGCCTGGTGAGCCTTAGGCCGGGGGCGGGCTGGTAGCTCCCCAAGTGGGGTGGGCCAGGGAGGAGCAACATATGAGTAACATGTGACGGCCTCCCATCCTGGGCAGGGGGCTCTGACCCATGGGGACCGCCGTGCCACTGAGTCCCGGGACCTGAGCAAGTACAACTTTGAGAACAAGGTACCCAAGGAGGTGGGGCCCAGGAGAGGAGTGTTCCCGGGGTGCTGAGACCTGGGGTGCCCTGGTCTCTGACATGGCCCTTGGGCCTCCCCGCAGTATGGTGCCCGGGCGCTCAGCTGTGTCCTCACCACCATCCTAAGCCAGACGGAGAGCAAAGTGCCACTGCCCCAGGGCTACCCTGGAGGGGATGCCGCCTTCTTCCGTGGTGAGCTGGTAGACCCCCCCACACATATACACCAGGGGCACAGGAGACACTGGTGGTGAGGGGGAGCCCTGGTAGGCTGTGGCCAGCAGTCGTGCGAGGCTCCCCCTCCCCACAGACATGAAGCAGGGGCTGCTGTCAGTGGGCATTGGCGGGCGCGAGTCCCGGTCCGGCTGCCTGGACGTGGAGAAGGGTGAGTCCCTCACTGGCTGGCACCTCCAGGATGGGGAGGAGGGGGCAGATATGAGGGGAGAGGGGGAGACAGGGAGGCTGCCTGGACATAGCCTGAGGCACCCTGCCATCCGCAGACTGCTCCATCAGCAAGTTCCTGAACCGCATCCTGGGGTTGGAGGTGCACAAGCAGAACGCACTCTTCCAGTACTTCTCCGACACCTTTGACCACCTTATTGCCGCCGACAAGAGGGAGGGCAAATACGACATGGGCATCCTGGGTGAGCCCTGTGGGGACGCCCTCCCCTGGGCCAGGCCCCAGACTACCACTCGCCCCACTCACCCGCTCGCCCCACTCACCCGCTCGCCCTCTACAGACCTGGCCCCTGGCATTGATGAGATCTATGAGGAAAGCCAGCAGGTGTTCCTGGCGCCTGGACACCCGCAGGATGGACAGGTGGTCTTCTACAAGGTGAGCAGCCCTGCCTCTCCCCGCCCCACTCACTGTCCCTTCCCGCCCTGTTCACTGCCCCTCCCATCACCTGACACCTGCGTGCCCGCAGATCAGTGTGGACCGTGGCCTGAAGTGGGAAGAGGCCTACGCCCGGTCACTTGAGCTGACGGGCACCCACGACGGCTTCTACCTCTCCTACAAGGTGGGCCCTACAGCAAACCCCCAACGCTCTCCCAGGGGCAGGAGCCAGGCTGGTGGGTTGGCAGGGGAGGGCGGTGGCCATCCTCATGCCGTCTCGCTTGACATGCCTTCTCGTATATGTGGTGCACTGCCCCATCCAGGTCCGCGGCAACAAGCCCAGCTGCCTGCTGGCCCAGCAGAACCGCGGCAAGCTCTTCACCGTGTACAAGCCCAATATAGGGCGGCAGAGCCAGCTGGAGTCCTTGGATAGCTTGAGCCGGAGGTTCCGCCGGGTAGGTCCCCGGGGCACCTTCTGTACCCTTAATGCTCCAGTGTCCAGCAGCCCCCAGGCCGCTCTGGCCGCTAGGTGGGGGATGAGCAGCCCTGGGTCCTTTGCACCGCAGTTTCCCCCGACTGGCTAGGGAGCGCAGACAGGCTCTTGCAGGGGCTCAACCCGCTGTGTCCACAGGTGACGGCAGAGGAGGCCAGGGAGCCCTGGGAAAGCAGCTACACCTTCTCGCTGACGCACTGCAGCCACACCACATGGTGAGGGCCTGGGGTGGCCTGGGGGGGACTTTTGGGGGCACGCGCTCGCTTGCGCGGCAGTTGGTTTGAGCCGTGGTCCCCCACAGGAACCGGCACTGCCGGCTGGTGCAGGAGGGCAAGGACTGCGCGCAGGGCCTGCGGCTGCGCCACCACTACATGCTGTGCGGGGCCTTGCTGCGCGTGTGGGGCCGCATCGCCGCCGTCATGGCCGACGTCACCAGCAGCAGCTACCTGCAGATCGTGCGCCTCAAGACCAAGGACAAGAAGAAGCAAGTCGGTGAGTCAAGGCACCAGCGGGCTGGGGGAGGTGGGCGGCCTCAGCCCCGCCCAGCAGGCCCTGATGCTCCAGCCCCGCTCCACCCCGCCCCCACAGGCATCAAGATCCCGGAGGTCTGCGTACGTCGGGTCCTGCAGGAGCTGCAGCTGATGGATGCCGACGTGAAGCGCAAGCAAGCGCGCACTCGGGGTCTCCTCGCGCCGCCTTCCACCCCACGCCCCCTTGCTTTGCCCTTCGGCCCCGGTGAGGTCCTGGACCTCACATATAGCCCGCCGGCCCAGGCCTTCCCCGCGCCCTCACCCTTCACCTTCCCGGCCCTGGGCCCCGGCCCCGGCGGCCAGCTGCTGGGCGCCCCCGACACCCCCGACGCCCCGGCTGACCCCGTGGCACTCCTACACCAGGGCTGCGAAATTAACTTCAAGGAGGTGCTGGAGGACATGCTTCGCTCCCTCAACGCCGCGCCACCCGCCGAGCCGCCCGGCCCTCTGGGCCCTCTGGGTGCAGGGGCTGCGGGCGCACCGGCAGGTGGAGCACCAGAGCGGCAGAGCGTCATCCAGTTCAGCCCCCCCTTTCCCAACTCCTAGGTCCAGGCATCCTTTCCGAACGAAACTTATTTATCCGTAATAGGCTCCCGTCTACACGGGGAAGAGGGTGGCTAGCCGAGCAGGGCCAGGACCCCAGCCGACTACTGAGAGGAGCAGGGCTAGGGGCCCCTCGTCCAGCCTCCCGAGGCCTCTATTGCAGTGCCTTCCCGCCCGGTGCCTGGGCAGATCCCCAAAATGCTGTCTGCCCTGGGGGGCCCTCCAGGGCCTTGCCTGGTGGGCAGTGGCCTAGTGCAGCCCCCACTCAGGATACTTGGGGGCCAGGCAGGGCCTAGAGTGGCGGCCCTTCTTCTCTGTGCCTCTATCCTCTACTGCCCCACTCCAGGCCTGGGTTGGGGCTCCCACCCCACCCACCTTAGAAGGCCCGGTCAGGCCTGTACCCCTGACATCCACAAAACTGGGTGGCCCCAAGAGCTGGAAACTCAGGAAACCCCAGGTGCTCAGGGCCCCACCGCTTCTGGGGGGCTCCAAGGGGCAGATCCCCTCTTAATATATGCAACCCCTCCCTGCTCTCTGTGCCCTAAATTATTGTCCAGCCACCTCTCAGGGGCCTGGAATCCCTGCAGAGCTGGTGGCTGGCCCCCTGATTTCTATGTGTATTTATAATTAATTCAAGTGTATATATGTAAAGAGATCTTTTTTTAAATATATGTGCCTTTTCACTACTTCCCAGGCTGTCTGCTGCTGCTATCTGCAGGGCAGCGGGGCGGGAGGTGGGGCAATGGTGGTGGGTGTGCCCTGCATGTTCCTTCCCAGTGGGGTGTGGGTGAGATCAGAGTGACTTCTGGCCCTCATCTCTGCCAGCTCATCTCACCCACGATGGCACCTGGCCTTGTGGATGCCTGGGGCTAGGCTAGGGGAAACCCCACCCCACTGGGCCCTTTGTCCAGTATGATCCTGGCATCCCCGCAGCAGGCCAGTTGCCTCTGAACTGACTATACCAAGCCCCTGGAGCCTTGGACCAGATACCCTGCTCCCTGCCCACTTGAGATGTGACCCGCCCACCCATCCCACCCCACCCCCATCCCACCCCTCCCCAGGCCCCTCTTGGTGATGCTGAGTCCTGTTCCTTAGAGCCCCTTGATCTGAACTGACTGCCATCTCTGCCTTGGTTTCTTCCCAGGTCTGCTCCAGATGGTGTTGGGTATGGCAGGCAGGGCAGCCCAGGGACAGGAGAGCCCAAGAGTTGGGCTCAGTCTGGAAGGCAGGACCGGATGCCCAGCTGTTCCTGGAAACTGGGGAGCATGCCCAGCCCATAGCCTGGAAGTTGGAGAGGGACTAGGGAGCAGTCAGGAGACCCTGCTATAAGCCGCCAAGGGTGGTGGAGGTGGCTCTTGACCCTCCATCCAGACCCAGCCAGTCCCCTCCCTCATAGGTCCCCCACTCCTGGGGGAAGGCTGCTGATCTTTCTGGCTGGTGGAGGCAGGAGAGGAGCCAGCTCAGCCATTCTACAGCTGTCTGCCCGCCCCCCACTCTCACAGGATGGCCCCTTTGAGCAGCAGGCAGGCTGTACCCACCCACAGCCCTTCCCGGGGAGTGGGGCTGCATCCGCCAGGTAAAGCCCATGGGCAGGCCTGATGCCCGGACTCTGTGTCTTCGTCACAAGGCCAGCATGGTGAGCAGGCCCTGCCAGGCATGGCTCGGTGCTCAAACCAGCTTGGCCTGATGCCCAGCCTGGGTGCAGCGGGCCTCCCAACAGCAGGGTCACCAGCCCAAGTCCCCTGATGTCCCCACACCTGGGTACACTGGAGGAGACCAAGGCTGAGAGCAGTAGCCAATGAAGAGGCATTATCTCCCCCAGCGGCTGGGCCGGGCTAGGCTGGGCTGAGGAGATTAGCAACCCCAGGCAGGACAGGTGGAGCCCTCTGAATCCTGAAGGAACTCCACCTCCCACTTGCCCCCACCCCCCTCAGCCTAGGGAGTTGATGACACCTGCCCCTGAGCCCTGGGTTAGCAAAAGCCAGGAGCAAGCCAATCTGTGTTGTACATTTTATTCCCACAAGGCAGCCAGAGGTGGGGTTGCCAAGCCGCAGCCAGGCCAAGGGACCTTCCTCCGGAAGGAGTGCACGCCAGGTTCTCAGGTCTGCCCCACCAGGGGCTGGTTTTCAGACAGACCGTCATAGGCACCGGGGGAAGGCTTCTCGGAACACAGGCAACAGGCTTGGGTAGGGGCAGCACCTTGTGGAGCTAGAGGTAGCACGGCAGGTCCTTCTCTATCACCTGCGGGGGAGAAGGGGGTGAGGGATGCCTTTTCCCGAGTCCCCCCAGCGGGCTCCCCAGACAGGCACCTACCAGGGGCTCTTCCATGGGACCATACCGCTTCACCACACAGCCGTTCTTGTCAATGAGGAACTGCAAGGAGGCCACCGTGGGGCTGAAGTGAGCCAGTGGCCCCTACCTGCCGTCCCCATGGCTCTGGACTCTAAAAGCAGTACATCTGTGGCTGGTGGCTGTGTCTGTCCACCCCGCCAGGGCCCCTAACCCCCTTACCTTGGTGAAGTTCCATTTGATGGCGCTACAAAAGAAGCATGAGGTTGTGAGGAATCCCCTGGCAGTTGCAGATCCCCTCTCCACTGCCCTGGGGAAGCCATCCTGTCCTCCCCTGTCCCCCAACCCCCAACTCACTTTCCCAGCATGCCTCTCCCCTTGGGCTGGACTTTCATCCATTTCCACAGAGGGTGGGCGTCGTCCCCATTTACACAGATCTTGCTGAACAAATCGAATTTGACGTTATAGCCAGCGGCGAACTCTTTGATCTCTGCATTACTCCCTGGCTCCTGTGTAGACCCGGGTTGGGAGGAGGGGGTGAGTGGGGAGAGGCCTATACCCACTTCAGTCCCCGCTTCCACAGACAGCTCTTCTCCCCAGCCCGCACAAAGGGACACACAGGGACACCCAGGGCCAGCCACGACGCACCTGCCTCCCAAACTGGTTGCAAGGGAAGGCCAGGATCCGTAAACCACACTCGGCGTATCGGGCGTGCAGGTCGACCAGCTGAGTGTAGTTTACGTCAGTCTTGCCTCATTGCGAGGCCACATTGGTGACGATGCACACGTGGCCCCTGGAGACGGGATGAGGCGGTCAGGTCAGGGCCACGACCTTACCCTCGCCGCCCCCACCAAATGGGCAAGGACCCACCGGTACTTGTCCAGGTTAACCATGCGCCCGTCGATGTCCTTGGCTGAAAATTCGTGCATGGAGCGAGCACAGCGCCAGTCGTCGCGGGACGCGCACTACAAGGCAAGGACTGGCTGAGCGGCCGACTGACCTCGGGGCGTGGCGCCCGCAGCCGTTCGGCCCACTCACCCAGCCTAGGGTACCTAAGGGAGAAAAACCCGGGCCCTGGGACTAAGCAAAATATGAGGCTCCTCCTCAAAGGCTCCCCTGTACAACACGGCGCATTGGGCCGGAGTCATTGAGACCTAGGGAAGCTCGGAACCCTGCCAGGTGCCCCACCGGATGGGGGAGGCCGCTGGGTGTGGGGGCCTCCGTGCGCACCGGGTCTTGGGATTCGGTGGCGCAGCCGCTCTCCCCGGCCGGGGGTCCCGCCAGCCCAGGGCTCTCAGGAGCTGGCCTCCTCCGCCGGGGGCGCGCCCTCCTGCGACGGCATATCCGAGCCCTCCTCCTTCGGGGGGCTCGGCGCCGTCGCCCGGCCGGCAAGCGGCGCCGCTGCCCTCGACGGCCCGGGGAGCAGGCGGCTGCGCGGCCCATGCCCGCAGGTCTCTGACTGAACTTGTGCCCACCGAGCGCCGGGCCCCGGGGACAAAGGGCCGGTAGCCAAGGGCGCCAGGCCGCTCCTCTGTGACGCCACCGCAAGGGGCCCCGGGGCGCGCAGGGCTGGGGAGGGGCAGTGACGACCCGCGGCGCGTGATCCCGGATTTCCACCCCTTCGGCCGCCCCCGCTCTCCAGGCCGCAGTCGGGGAGCCAGAAACCGACGGCGCCACCCTCAGCTGCCCCGATACAGGAGCCTGTGCGCGTCAGGGGCTTCAAACCGTGGGTTCCGACCGCCCAGCCCTGTCCCCGGCCCCCCGGACGCCGCCTCGGTCCCTGACCCAGACTCGGACCGTGACCCCACCCCCCACCCCCCCCCCGCGCTCTAGCCCCGGTCCGAATGGCCGCGGGGGGGGGAGGCGACCGGCGCCCCCCGCCCAAGGTCGCCAGAAGGCAGGTCGCGCGCCCGCCCAACGGCCCACTGGCCGGCCGGCCGGCGGCGCCGCACTCACCATGGTGCTGGCCAGGCCCGGCGCAGCCAGAGCCCCGCAGAGTAGCGCTGGCTTGAGCAGGCGGTACAGACGGCTAAAGCTCATCTCGGCGGTGGGGGGCTCGGGAAAGCAGCGCTCCTCCCCTCGCCGAACCGACCAATGGACGCGCGCCGGCGGGCCTCACCTCCCCGCCCTACGCCACGCCCAGCAACACTCTCACTGGTTGGATGCTCAGGCGTCGCAGACGCGTGCCCACACAAGCCAATGGGAGGCCGGAGTGAGGCTGGCGGGGCGGGGCCTGGGCCGGGCTGCGGTTTTTTTCGCTGTATGTGACTGCGCATGCTTATGCGCAGGCGGGCGGGCGGGTCTACGCGGGCGGTGCGTAGATGGGTTGCGGACAGTTATCCGCACTGAAGGATGCCCGACAACTTGAGATACTACTGGAAGCCCGTGGCAGCGGATCGGGGTGGTGGGGGGAAAGGTTGGCTCGAACTTTCAGAAAACATGCCTCAGCTTACTGAAAACGTATTTGTTTCTTTGAAATGTAAATAAAACCACGCTGGGCGTCGGACTACCCCCACTCGGGCTGCGGTGTCGCTACGAGGGCCTGGAGGTCACCGGCGGCGATAGGCCCGGATGGCAGTGGCGCTGCCGCAGGGATGCGCCATGAGCGCACGGCTGAAGGTTGCCGCCCTTGGACAGTGCAGGCTTAGTCGTTTATATAAGTGACACGTGAGCCCTGGGCGGGAAGGGAAGCTCGGGCAGTTACCTTGTGGTCCCGCCCCCTTCTCTGAGTGGACTGGCAGGTGTGTGCTTAGAAAGGAAAACACCAGAGAGATTTTTTGTCACTTCCAACGTGACACAGCACGAGTGCACGCGGTAGGGGACAGAGCGCCCGCTGATCTGGCTCCTGGAGCATTTCCCCTCGAGGCTCAGGCGTTGGGCCACCGGCCAGAGAGCAGGCCCATCCCATTCTCGGGACCTGAGTCACGGAATTCCACAGCCCGCCTGGCTGCCCCCCACCCTCAGCCGCGGAAGGACGTTGACCTGCGGCCTGAGGGTGGTTTCAGCTTGTGCTGTTGGTCAGTTTCTCTCTTCTTGGATCCTCCCCCGTGGACGTTTCTGCAGAGGTCTTGGGGGCAGGACTTTTGGGGCTGGGCTCATTTGGGGGAACGCCCCCACACACACATACACACACTTCCTGCAACCTAGGCCTGCCCCAGGGGTCTTAGTAGGCCGCATTTGGTGGCAAAGGGGACAGGATCCCTGGGGCCAGGTTGCCACACTCCTGTCTTGCACAACAGCCTTCATGTACTTATGCCTCTCAGCCTGATCAACCAGAGCCGGTGAGTTCTGAAGTCACAACGAGCTGGAGCCCTCATTGTCTCAGCTTGGCTATCTCACTTCTCAGGAAATGCCTCCTCACTTCCGCCGGGGGTGGGGGGCGGGCAGCACTGGGTGTCATCGCCCACACCAGCCAGTCTGAGTGGCCCTTAGAACGACACAGCTGTTCCTAGTTTCCCTTATGGTGGGATCTGTAACTTTGTCATGAAGATGGCCACCCTCTGACTGGTTACTTGAGGGTTTCCAGGAAAATAGCTTAGGATGACTCCCCCTCCCTGTGGAGCCCACTGCAGGGGAGACATGGGCAAGGTCTCACCCCATTCCTGACTTCATACTAGTTACAGTGAGAGCACAGGGGGCAGGACGAGCTGCTGGCTGTGGTTCCACTGGCTCTGGGAGGGCTTTGTGCCTGGGGATTCACTGCTTTTCCAAACATTCCTCCCCTTACAGAGGAGGCAGTGGAATCCTGGGGAAGCCCCAGCCAGACTCCAGGAAGGCTCCCCTGGTGGTGGCCTTTGAGTTTAAAATTCACATGACATAAAATTCACCATTTTCACCAAAGCATACAGTGATTTTTAGAATATTCACAATGTTGTGGGACCATCACCACTACGCAATTCCAGAACATTCTTATCACCCCAAAATAAACTCCATCCCCGTTTGTAGTCACCCACCCCAACCCCTGGCCCCCACCATCTATTTCCTCACCCCGTTCAAACTCCTGTGAGTGGAATTAGACAGCACTTCTTTGCTTTCTATGTCACTTATGTCATTCGAAAAGAAACCCTGTCCCCATTACCAGTCTCCTCCATCTCCTTACCTCAGCCCCTGACAACCATGAATCTACTCTGTGTGGATTTGCCTGTCCTGGACTGTTCACATCAATGGAGTCATATACTGGTGGCCTCTTGTGTGAGGCTTCTCTCTATGAGCATCATGTTTTCAAGGTTCATCCACATTATAGTGTGTGTCAGTGCTGCTTTTCATGGCTGAGTAATATCCTATGATATGAATGGACTATATTGTGTTTACCCATGTATCCATTAATGAGTATTGTGCTGTTGTACCATTTGGCTTTGTGATGCTGTACAAGACTTTTTGCATGGGCTTGTGTTTTCATTTCTCCTGGGCATGCACCATGGAGTGGAATTGCTGGCTCACATGGTCACTTTAGGTGTTAAAAGGAGCTGCCAGGTTTCCCCACAGCTGCTGCTGGATTTCACATCCCTGGCCAGGAGTGTGGGGGTGGTGGCCTGATTTCTGGCCCCTGGGCTCTGCCAATTGGCAGAGCTGCATGGTGGCGGGTTCCCAGGAGAAAGTTGCAACTCCATGTCCCATTGCTGAGGTCATGCAGTCACAGGCAGAATTCTGATTCATGGGCGATGGGGTGGGGCCCACCTGCTTCTGTGAGCCCATTCTCCCCTCTTCCCTGCCCCAAGGAATAGCTGCTGCTGCTGCTAAGTCACTTCAGTCGTGTCCGACTCTGTGTGACCCCATAGACAGCAGCCCACCAGGCTCCCCCGTCCCTGGGATTCTCCAGGCAAGAATACTAGAGTGGGTTGCCATTTCCTTCTCCAATGCATGAAAGTGAAAAGTGAAAGTGAAGTCGTTCAGTCGTGTCTGACCCTCAGCGACCCCATGGACTGCAGCCTACCAGGCTCCTCCGTCCATAGGATTTTCCAGGCAAGAGTACTGGAGTGGGGTCCCATTGCCTTCTCCCCAAGGAACAGCAAGGTCACCTAACATCCCCTGCCACCCACACCTGGGCCTTCCCCGGCTAACCTCTAGGCTGCCCTCGGGAACCTCCAGCAGTTCTGCCCCCTCCCCCACTCAGATTTGCCCATCACCTAGCCAGACACTCTTTCTCCTGTCTTAAAACTCACTCTAGGACATCCCTGGTGGCTCAGTGGTTAAGAATCCACCCGCCAATGGAGGAGACATGGGTTCAATCCCTGGTCCAGGAAGATCTAACATGCTGGAGTAAGCCTGTGAGTCACAACTACTGAGTCCAGGCACCCTAGAGCCTGTGCTCTGCAACAAGAGAAGCCACTGCAATGAGAAGCTTGTGCACCACAACTAGAGAGTAGCCTCCACTTGCCACAACTAGAGAAAGCCTGTGCTCAGCAGCTAATACCCAATGCAGCCAAAAATAAATAAAACCGACTCTAGACTGCCTCTCTTTCTCCCCCGGTCATCCACATCTCCAATTTCTTTCCTCCCATAAAGAAAGTCCCCCTCCCTGGATCTGCCCTCTGTGGTCACAAACAGTGGCCCCTGGGCCAGTCCCCTTCTCAGTCTGCAGACCTGCTTTGACAGCTGCTCCATCCCCCCTCCTCCAGATACCTCCTTCACCTGGCTCCCTCTATTCTGTTTCAGGAACACTTAGGTAGTGCCAGCACCCTGCAGTCTTCAGCCAAGTACATATGCAGTGGGTGCTGTTCTTGCCCCTGTTCTACAAAGGGGGAGGGGGACATTGAGGCACAGAGAGGTTAAGTAATGTGCCCAGGTCACCCAGCCAGCACTGGAGCCCAGGTAGCCACATCTCTTTGCCTTCTGCCGTTTCCTTCCCCCTCCTCCCAGCTTCAGGGCTCAGGCCTGACTTCTGACGTGCTCCGTGACCTCATCAGACTCTCAACTCCAGTCTGCACTGTGAGCCCACAACACCCACATCAGCCTCCACTCCAAGCTCATCCTGAGTTTCAGGCTTGTACCCTACTGTCCCCTGGATGTCTCCCCGTAGGGTCCCCCAGGAGTCCCAAGCTCACTATGTCCAAGATCTGCTCCTGATCTGCCTCCTACGCCTCCCCACCGAGGTCTGTTCTTCCTTCTCTGCTTGTCTCTGTGTCTTTCCACATCCTGTCCACCTACAGATCCTGTGAGCGCTGCCTTCCAGACACCCTGGACCTACCCACAGCTCACCCTTCACTTGAAGCCTCATCTATCTCTGGCCAGGATGGTCCTCCCTAGCCCACTCCTTGGTCTCCCTGTTTCTGCCCTGTGGAGATGCTGAAAATGGCTGCAAACACAAACTTCTCAAACCCAACCAGCAAGGGCTCCCAAGATCTGCCCCACCTGACCTTCTGACCCACAGGCCTCCTTGCTGCCAACACACTAGGCCTCAGGGCCTTTGCACACGCTGTACCCTCCACCTGATACACTTTCCTCGACATCCCCAGGGCTTCTACCCTCTCACCCTTTGGATTTTTGTTGGAACCTTCCCTGACCACATTTGAGAGTGCTCTATTTTTTTTTCCACAACACTGTCTCCTTCTAACACACTGTATCATTCACTTATGTCTACTGTTTCTGTCCTGTCTCTCCCTGGCATGTAAGGATGCTTGGTCTGTTTTGTTCCCCGTCCCTTTGGCTCATTAAATATTGAATCATTGAATTAATATATTACTGAATGAGAAGTTACTGACACAAGTAAGCTGGGCTTAGCAGGCCTGAGCAAACCTCCTGAACGAACTCGGAGGGGAAGGGCCGATGCAGAGGTTGTGCACTCTTGGGGTATCCAAACAGGGGCTGGGCTGGGCCTCAGGGGACAGGAAAGGGGGAGAAGAGAGATGGGTGCATTTCATAAGCACCAGGAACTATACCAAGCTCCTCCCAAGTACGAGCATCTCTTTAGATCCTCTAAAATGGGGGACACTTTATTCTTTCCGTTATAAAACGGAAAACCGAGGCTCCTCTCACACCTCCTCCGACTCTCCAGATTCTAAACACTGTCCAGACTGAAGTTGAGCAAAAACCACCACTCCCGAGAGGGCTTGCGGTCAAAGCATCGCGAGAACTTCCGAGGGGCGGGTGGGCGGTGCTGTTTGAAAAGCTGCTCGCGCAACCAACAGCCGCTTTAGTAAGGCTGGGGCTGCCCTTGGCGGTGCCGCTCCCGAAGGTCGCTGTATTCAGGCGTTCGCCTGCGACAGCCGTGCCCGGGTAGACGACGTGTTGGGGGCCTGATCAGGACTCGGAGTAGGCACAGTGGGCGCGGGTCGTACCGGTCGCAGGCGCAGTGTGTGAGAGCGGCGGCAGTCATGGACGACGAAGAGGAGACATACCGGCTGTGGAAGATCCGCAAGACCATCATGCAGGTGAGCCGCGCGGGGGCCGCCCTCCTTGGAGAACGCGGTGAGGGCGGGCCTGGCTGCGCCAGACGAACTGGGCACGCGGCGGCCGAGGCGTGAACGGCGGGTGCAGGGCCCACTGATGGTGACCAGCCTCTCCATCCGGGGCCGCGCGGCTGGAGCGGAGGAGTCGAGCCCCAGAGCCCCCCGAGAAGGGGTCAGGATCTCGCTCGAGCTGGAGGGAGGGAAGGCGGGACACGCTGGGCCGCCGTGTATTTGTGTTCCTGGAAGGTTGTGGTGTTACAGCCCCTGATCCTTGAAGTTCTTAATCAGTAAGAATTGATAAAAGGCCAGACTAGAAGTTCAGGCAAGGCTTTGTTGGAGCTTATGCTGCAGCAGGAGGGAGCGAAAACAACAGGCGCCCTTCTTAGCTCGTCTTGAATGGGGTGAGGGTGGGCGCGGGTCCAGGGGTCATGCCAGAGTGATGACTTGGGTGGTCTGCCTACCCTCTGGGTGGTGCTGTGTGCAGGGATCACGCCTGGCACCCAGCTTTTGCTCCCGGCACCTCAGAAGTGGCAGTGGAGTTTTTTACTTTTTGTTGTCTATCATTTGCTCCAGCTGGGCCATTGCACAGTTATTTTTAGTCCCGCATAGTTTCTGGGTATTCTTTTGCTGGAGGAGATGTTTGTCCAAGTGCAGGCACTGCTGCAAAGGGTCTCAGCTCCCAGCCTGTCTTATCAGCACCACCTTAAGTGCATAACGCAGAATCCCGGGTTCTTGACGGTGGAAGGAACCCTGGGGCTGGTCTGACCCCTGTCTGGTGGTTACTTAGATGCCTTGCCCACCAACTCAGTCTCAGTGTCACAAAAGTCATACCAGCTTTTTCTGTATACCACATGCTTTAAGCCACCTTGTGAGAGGGGTCCAGTGTGATGCCTTGGGGACTTGATCAAGAGCACCCAGCCTCCTGGGAATTGTGTTGGAGCTAAGGCTGGGCTGTGACCTAGCCTCTCCAACACTTGGCAGAGCTACCCAAGACAGGGCTGGACGAGCTGCGCTTCTACCTGATGGTGTCCGGGCCGCGGGAGAGGAGACCCGGGTCTCTTAAGTGGAGACTCGGTGGGGGGGTGGGGGATGTGGGCAGGGCTGGGTGGCAGCTCCAACCTTCCTTTCTCTGTCCAGGTCCTCACCTAGTCTGTGTGCTCACAGAGCCCCAGTTTCTGAGCAGGACCTTGAACTCCTGGGCCTCACGCTTAGGCCTGGTTTCCCAGCCGACACCCTCCCGGCCTGCTGTACCTGTCAGACCTACATCCTGGGGCCTGGCTCTGGACTCAGCATCCCCGCTTGCATCCCAGGCCTTTCCCCAGTCTCCTCTGTGGTGGCCTCACCCACCGGAGCTCTGGCTGCTGTCCCATCTCCACTGTGCGATCACCTGCCCTTTCTCTCTGCAGCTGTGCCACGACCGTGGCTACCTGGTGACCCAGGATGAGCTGGACCAGACTCTGGAGGAGTTCAAGGCCCAATTTGGGGACAAGCCCAGTGAAGGGCGGCCGAGGCGCACGGACCTCACGGTACTGGTGGCCCACAACGACGACCCCACCGACCAGATGTTTGTCTTCTTCCCAGGTGAGGGCTGCTCAGGGCCAGCTCACAGCAGCCACCTGCTGTGCACCCCAGAGTCATGCACCCACCCTTATTCTTCTGTCCCCTGCCCTCCTTGCTGTGGGGACCCCTTCTCCAGCTTCCCTCTTCTCGATCACCCATCCATTCTCTCTGGGCCTAAAGATCACATTTCCAAATACAGTTTCATTCTGAGATTCTAGGGCCAGTACCCCAACAGAGGGACTTCGGGGGCAGAGTGGGTTAGTGGAATGGGAAGTGAGAGCAGCTTGCGGGGGTGGATGTACTGCACACAGACCGTGGGACTGCCTTAGGTGCTGACCTGCTGGGCTCCTAGGGTCCGGCTGTTCTGTGGTAGGCCCTGCGTGCTGCCAAGATCATGAGGACCCCCACTGCTGCAGCATGGAGATGGGTGGTCTGTGTCTGGCAGGACCATGCTTTCCGGGTCATCTCACCTCAGCTCAAACTCTGAGAACCCCAGCCCTTGTCTTATGAACTCCCAGACTAAACCACTTAATCCAGGGCTTCCCAAACCTCAGAGCCACTGAGTCCTGGGCAAGCCCAGACTCCCAGACCCCACTTCTAGAAGAGGTCCCCGAGGTCCAGGGCGCCTAGGGCACTGTCATCTCCCATGTGACCTGGAGGCAGCCAGCCCCTCCATTCTGGGAACCAGCGCCCAGTTCTTGCTTTGCACATGGGGAGGCTGAGGCCCGAGAGTGGGAGTGGCACCGCAGTGCCTTGGCAGAGCCAGGCTAGAACCTGGGTGCCCGATGGGAAGGGGCCCAGCAGCACAGACCAGCCTGTGCTCTGCCTGCAGAGGAGCCTAAGGTGGGCATCAAGACCATCAAGGTGTACTGTCAGCGCATGCAGGAGGAGAACATCACGCGTGCCCTCATTGTGGTGCAGCAGGGCATGACGCCCTCTGCCAAGCAGGTAAGCCCGCCCCACTGGGGTGGGATGGAGCCTGGCCAGCACCTCTGTCCCCAGGCCCAGGGACCGGCTGCCACACTAGCTCCCAGCAACCCTGGGAGCATCCTGACAGGTGCTCACCTTTCTTGATGTGAGACCAAGGCCTTATTACTGTGCTCAGAGCCTGGGCGGAGTTGGGTGGTGTTTCCCAGTTTATGATGCGAGATGTCTTTCTGAGCCACAAGGGTAAACCTTGCTCCATTTCCAGGGTGCCAGCTGCCCACGAGGAGGAGCTGGGTTGGGGCGGGCCTGGGGGCCACACAGGGGCAGGCAGCTGCCCCTGCTGCACTTGAGGGTTGATGTCTCTTCCAGTCCCTGGTTGACATGGCACCCAAGTACATCTTGGAGCAGTTTCTGCAGCAGGAGCTGCTCATCAACATCACAGAGCATGAGGTAGGGGTGCGGGAGCTCGGGTGGGATGAGATTGGAGACCCACCCCCCAGCCCCTCACCTTTTTAGGAACAGCAGACGTCCGGGGGCCCCCCAGTGTGGAAAGAAAGTAGGGCGATCCAGCCTTCAGTCAGGAGTTGGGGGGCGGGGTGCAGTTTCTATCTCTCCTGGAGCCCTGGCTCCCAGGATTGTGCCCTGTGGCCCATCTGCAGGGCAGGGTTGTAGGCTCCAGACACCACCCCCTCCCTCGCAGTGTGGAGTTAGGACTGGCGCAGACGCCTAGATCCCGAGCTGTACCCATCCCCTGGGGGCTCCCAGGGTCTGTCGTCCCATGGAGCCCGGGTTCTCTTCTCACAGCTGGTCCCGGAGCATGTGGTCATGACCAAGGAAGAGGTAACGGAACTGCTGGCCCGGTAGTATCCTTTCTGGCCCTTGACTGGGCCTAGCTCCTCTCCCCACCCTGCCTTTCACCCCGAACCCAGACCCCCAGTCAGTCCAGCAAGGCCTTTTCCCTGACCTACTACCCAGTAAACTCCGAGAGAACCAGCTGCCCAGGATCCAGGCAGGAGACCCTGTGGCGCGCTACTTTGGGATAAAGCGCGGACAGGTAAGAAGCCCTCCCAGGGTGGAACTAGAGCCAGGGCTTCTGGGCAGGGCGGAGGGAACCCAGGCTGCTACTCCTGCACTGCTCCAGCTCTGCTTCCTGCCCCTAGGTGGTGAAGATCATCCGGCCGAGCGAGACTGCGGGCAGGTACATCACCTACCGGCTGGTACAGTAGCTGCTTGTGGACAGACAGCTGGTGTCGGGCCACGCAATGGTGTTCATCCCACTCCTGTGAGCGCGCCACACCACTTCCCTCTCTGGAGGCAGCCCCAGTTCTGGCCTGGTTGTGCCCAGCTTCTGTGATGAACAGTCACAGATCACACGACTAACTGCCCGTTTTTCTGCCAGCATGTCCCCTGGGGGACAGAGAGATAGATGGTCGTGACCACCCCCTCACCCTACCCCACCCCCGCTGCTCCTGGCCAGGAGTGTGGGAGCTGGTTGCCTTAGGAAACTTGCCTCTGCTTCTCCTGGATCCTAAGGCACTTCGCCTTGGGCCTTGGATCTGCCGTTCCTGGGCTGAGAGTCCCTGCAGCCTCTCCTGGATGCCAAGCCGTGGCCCTGGATCCCAGCTGACGGTGCCTCTGGAGGGGCCAGGACACCTCAGGGTGGCCCGGCATCCTCTGGCCTCCCCTCGCTGTGTCCCCCACGGTGGCCCTGATGCTGCCTGTCCAGGGGCTCTGAGGACAGTAGCAGTGAGAAGAAAACTGGAATTGGTTGCTTTGGAATGCTGGGTGTCTTAAAGAATTAAAGCTATTTTGAGTCATAAGTTCACTCATCTGAAGACCAAGGCAAAACAACGCTGGGTTTGCTGTGAGCAGACTTGCTCAGGCTCTAGGCCACTCCACAGGGTCACTGCCCACTTCCCCTGGAGGAGGCAGGGGTGGGGCTCCAGCACGCCCTCTAGCTTTGCTTCTTGGTGCTCTTCCATAGAAGTTGGGGGTCAGACCACCTAGTTTTCCTCTATACTAACTTCAGAGGCCTCCCTCCCCAGGCTAAGTGCCACTGTTTGTATTTCTTATTAATAGCTTCTTTGACGTGCGATCTACATACCATACGGTTCACCCGTTTAAAGTTCGTGGTTCTGTGATTTTTAGTACATGCACAATTGTGCACCACAGTCAACTGTGGAACACTCCATCACTCTAAAAAAAAGCCCCATCCTGTTAGCAGTCACCCCAGCCCGACTACCACTAGCTCTGTCGATCGGCCTGTTCTGGACATTTCCCACCAGTGGAATCACACCCTGTGTGTCCTGTGTCTGCTTCTCTCCTGAGCATCGTGTTCTCAGGATCTGTCCACGTGGTAGCCGTGTCAGGGCTTCTCCTTTTCCTGGCTGAGGGACACTGTGTTTCTTCTTCAGTTGATGGACCCAGGTTGTTTCCATTATGAGTAGTGTTGCTGTGAGCATCCAGGTACACATTGCTGTGATTGTATTTATTTTTCTGGGTGTGGTGTGTACATTGGAGTAGAATTGGTCTTGCAGAAGCTCTGGTCACGCTTTGGAGAAGCTGTCAGACTGTCTTCCCTGTGGCTGCCCCATTTCTTGTTCCTGAGCCCCATAGAGAGGTCCCACTGTCTCCACCTCCTTGCCAGCACTGGTTCTATGGCCTAGGGGATGGGGAGGGGGTACAGGGTGGCCAGTGGTGGCGCTGTGGTTCCGGTTCCCTTGCCAGGTGCTGTGGTGGTGAGCATGGGGCTTGCTGGCTGCCTGTGGGTTACCTCAGATACGTGTCTGTGCACAGGTCCTTTACTTCTTGTTTAACTGGGTTGTCTTCCATTACTGAGTTTTAGGGGTTCTTTATATATCCTAGGCACAAATTACAAAACGGTTTCCCCACGTTTTATATCTCTTAGGTGTCCCCATGTAGTGTTTTTAGTTTTTGACTGCCTTGGGTCGTAGTTGCAACATGTGTGAGATTTTAGTTCCCCAACCAGGGATCAAACCACCTCCTGCTGTGCTGGCAGGTGGATTCTCAACCACTGGACCCCAGGGATGTCCATCCCCCTGTAGTCTTTATTTGTGGGTCTCAAATTCTGGGTTTACTCCTGGGCATCGTGTGACCTGGGGTGGTCACTTTCCCACAGACAGATGGTGCTCTTGACGCTGCTTACTGAGGAATAGTGCTGCCCTGAGTCTCCGCTCTTGGAGTGAACGCATAGACCCATGCGAGTCTGTGTGGAGATCCTCTTTTCATTGATAAATTTAGGTTTGTTTTTTTTTTAATTTCATTTATTTTTAATTGGAGCATGATTGCTTTACAATTCTGTGTTGGTTTCTGCCACACATCAACATGAATCAGCCATAGGTATACATATGCCCCCTCCCTCTTGAACATCCCTTCCCAAAGCTTAGATTTTAAAATCGTAATTTTACAGTACATCTTAACAGGCAAACAGGTCTCCCCTTTCTCCAAAACAGATATACATTGTTTTCCAAAACTGTCTCAGCCAGAATAAGCCAGATGTAGATGGACAAATTCTGTCTGATTCCATTTACCTGGGATCTCTAAGCAGTCAGGTCCACAGAGACAGAAGTAGATGGTGCTGGGGGGCCAGGGACTGGAAGGAGAGAGGGAGTTGGTGTTTCCTGGGGACCAGAGTTTCGGTTTGGGAAGATGAGAAAGTTCTGGAGATGACGGTGGGAATGGTTGCACAACTGTGTCAATGTGCTGTGCTTGTGAACTCTGCAGGTTAACATGGCAGAAACAGTAAACATGTAGTTTACAGTCTTGGATGTTCTTAGATTTTTACTCTTGCTAATGAACTCCAGAATCAGTGCATTGATTCCCTGAAAACTCCTTTTCTTCTGGTTGGGGGCCTAGTGGGGGGCACTGGGTGCAGGCCTGTCCACAGGTGTGGGGCCTCAGATGCGAGGTATAGATGTTCCACCAGCGGTACCAGCTCTCCTTTGGGGTCCCCCCCAACCCCCGCTTGTTGCTTGGGGATCGGTTCTGCTGCCGCAAGTCCCTGAGATTGGTCCAGACGCCAGCCTCAGAGCTTCAGGAAGTGGGCACCTTCCCGATTGTGACTCTGGGTCAGGCCATGCCTGAAGGTGGCACAGCCTGTTAAAAGTCCTTTGGTGGGGTCGCGTCTGGAACCGTTTGCAGGCCAGGCCAGGCTCCTCACAGGCACTTGGGTGCCTGGAGCCGGGTGCTTCTTACCTCCTCCATGGAGAAGTGGAGGTCCCCTCTGCCCTGCGGAGCACCTGGAAGTGTTCATAGATCTTTTCACGCATTCTGTCTTAAAAACTTAGGGGTCAGCACACTTGTTCTGTAAAGGCCAGAGGGTGAGTGTCTTGGCTGTGCTGGCCAGGTTGCCTTGCTGCAGTTACTCAACTCTGCTACCCCGCGGGGCAGAAGTGGCCATAAGTCACATGCAACCACAGGGTACGGCCTGGGCTTTTATCTTTGTTTGCCAAACTGCAGGCCACCTTCTGGGCTCTTAGGAAGCTTAGGCAGGGGCAGAGCTCTGACCACCACAGCTGGTCTTACCTAAGCTTGGGGAGGACAGCCGTTTTGGGGGGCTGTCCTGTCAGAAAGGGAGACCTAGCAGGTTCTACCATGATGGGATGTGAATCCATGTCATTCATCTCATGAGTAGTTGGGTCTCTGCTTAGCCATCCCTGGCCCTCCAGGATAAACCTGTAGGAATGGAGGCAGAGCCTCGCCTCTTCCTGGCTATGCTGTCTTGGACAGTGGCTACTGTCTCCCTGAGGCTCTTTAGTCCACGTGGGTTTCCTGAGCCAGGAGTGCAGGGAAGTGATGCCTTGTGTCTATGTCCCCACGGCCACCTGGGCTCACACGCCCTATTGGGGTTGCCCTGCCATGTGGTGGAATTTCTATTCACAGCTCCCCCCACTGCCCCAGGCCCAGTGAGGAGCTGGGAACATTGCTGAGGAGCTGGGAACATTGCTCAGGCTGCTGCTGCCAGAGGAGGCAGGCTCAGGTTGAAGACTTTATTGTATGCAAAAGGAAAGTACACATTGGAAAACTCCACTGTGGGAACTTCCTGTATCCTAACACCAGTATCCAAACCCGCTCATCTGTAAGAACCAGTTTGTCTTGAGGCCAGCTGGCCCACTCTCCACAAGGCGTCCAGCCCTCCTCCCAGGTGCCCTGTGACCTCCTTGGCCTGGCTCAGAGTGGGCAGGGTCCTCCATCACATCAAGTCTGAGAGCGGGTGTGCAGAGTAGCGCAGGCAGAAGCTTCTGGGAAGGCGGATCAGTAATGCCCTGGCCGCTGTGGCCGGAAGGAGAGGCCTCTCAGTGACGTGTCCACGGGGGCGGGACCTGCCCACTACCCCAGCTACACAAACTCTGGCTGCCTCTTGCAGCTGTTGCCCCCTACCAGCCGCCCACCACGCAGCCTCACAGCTGGCAGCCAAGCTGCAGCCACGTTGTTGCACCGGTTGGTGGCGTTGCACTGGGTGGTGGTGGTGCACTGGCTGGTGTTGTTGCACTGGTTGGTGTTGTACTCGGAGAGCCTCCGGGCTGGCTCCTCCCCAGGGCCCTCCCAGGCCCCAGGCCCGTACTCGCCGGCTGTGGCACCCAGCTGCTCTTCGCTGCCGCTGCGGCTGCCCTGACTGCCCTCTGTGCCTGCCTCGCCGCCCTGCCTCTCCAGAAAACTGAGCCGGTGCAGTGCAGCCCCACCCACCGGGGACTGCAGGTCTGAGGCCTCCTCCAGCTCTGAGTCGGAGTCATTGGAGGCGACATGGGGTTCTGAAAAGTCCAAGTGAGAGGGACAGAGATTCAGAGGGACAGATGGACGGCCTGTGAGCTGGGGGTGGAACCACTGGGCATCTGCCTCTGGTGACACCAAGAGGCTCCCCCACCCCCCCAGCAGGCCTGTCTCCCTGCTCAGAACCCTCTCAAATCAGGTGCAGGGTCTCAGACACATGGGGTTGTTTCCACTTCTGCGTGCCTGTTTCTTGGACCTGGCAAAACACCTTGAAAGGGTATCTCTTTGCAAGGGTTTGTAACAGATTAAAGACAGGTAACACTTGTGTCTGGGGAAACAGTTCAGTCTGCAGCCCTTGACATGGACCCACTACATCACCCCCCATCTGCCCAGCACCTCCAGGGCCACCCCACTCACCAAGGACCCCATCCTCAGCCTCCTCTGTCAAGGGAAAGGCTGCACCCCCGCTGCCCCCCAGGTACGGTGCCTGGACCACCACCTCGGGTCGCTGGCTGGATACCCCATCCTGCAGAAGCAGAAGAGAGGTCAGGGAAGCGCCACGGTTCTGGCCATGCCACGTTCCATTTACTTTCTTGTAAGTTAACCAAGTAAAAACCCTAAAAACCATTAACACCCGCTGCAGCTGAGCATATGAGGGCTCTCAGCCCCCCATCCCATGTCTGGACAGTCTGAGCTCATACAAAGGGGGCTGAGTCCCTATGGACACCAGCACTGGAGCCACTGTCCTGAAGCTACAACCAGGCATATCCCCTCCACAGCCTGCCTCCCCTAAAGGCAGCTGATGAGGCGTTAAAGATGTGCAGTGGGGACTGAGCATGGGAGCCAATGCTGCCTGGAAATAAGACCCTCTACCAAGGAGAGCAGCAGGCTGGACCCAGCTGAGCTTGTGGGAGCCAGGACACAAGGACAGGCTACAGAGCGGGCAGAAGTGGGAAACCAGAGGGGCCAGGACGGCTGGTCAAGCGCAGGTTCCACCCACAGATCTGAACCCACACTTCACCCAGTTCTTTGCTTAAAATGTGCCTTGAATGCCCCGGACAGCCCTGTCCAAGCCAAACATCTCCCAGCAGAACCCCCTGTATAATCCCCCCATAGGCAAGCAAGGTTCCTAGCCCCCACCATGCTCAGCCCTGCATCCCTTGTCCACAGTGGGAAGCCCTCACCTGGCCCCCTGGGGCCTCTTCGGGCTCCTCCTTGAAGACCAGGCTGAAGTGGGTGATGAGGGTCTCCACGATGCAGGCCTGGTGGGGGTAGTCCACCAGGGAGGAAAGGGACACCGTGGCCTCAGTGGGCCGGGGCCGCAGCAGCGTGGGCCCAAACACAATGCCCAGGTTCCCTGGTGTCATCTTGTTGTCCTGTTCCACCTCCACGATCCTGGGGGGTTGTAGGGTGCAGGGGCAGGTGTGAGCAGCTCCCAGGACCCTGCCACCCTTGACCCTGGCCGACTCGGCCCTCACCTGCGCAGGTGCCGCATCAGGTACTGCAGTGTGGCCCAGTTATCCCGAGGCAGGTCCCGTAGGAGTTCCCGCAACCGGCTCGCCATGGCCATGGCTGCAGCCTCCCTCTCTGTGGCATCCGGCCGACCCCGAGATGCTGCCTTGGCCTCGGCCTCGGCCTTCAGACTGTCTTTGGCCATCCCCACAAGCTCATGGTAGAAGCGGAAGGAAATGAGCGGCTCAGGGAGCTGCAAGGTGGCAAGGTCAAGTGTGGAGGGTCAGTAGGCAGGGCCCACAGACTGCTAGTCCTGCACTGGCCCCGCCCCTGACAGCGGCCCCGCCTCTACGTACAGGTCCCATCCACTCAATACTGACCATGCCCCAGCTTAGCAACCACGCCCCTTCCTAGCGCTGGTCACGCCCCCAGCAGGCTCCCTGTCCAGCCTAGGAATTGCTCTGTCTTGTCACCATTTATCTTACCTGGCGCAGATAGAGCTTGAGGACATTGCTGATGTCGTGGGGTGAGGCTTGCGACAATTCCACCAGCTCCTTGCCATTCTCGAAGGCCTGGCACAGCTTCTCTACACGTGTCTTCACCCCATTGACCCGGTAGATGCCCTGTGAAAGCCTGCAGTCAGCAGGGGCCCATGCCTCTCCCTCCCTGTGCAGTCCCTTGGCTGTAGTCCCCGCTGTTGTGCCGGTGGTGGTCACCTTGGTGCGCAGCGCCCGCTGCTCGATCTCAAAGATGCACTTCTTGATGATGAAGGGCACGCCGTCGGGGGTGCTGCAGGCAGCACGGCTGAAGTCCTGGCCAAAGAGCTGCAGACGGCCCTGCAGCTTCTTGTGGCCACACTGGATGGCCAGGGTCTCCAGGCACTTCTTGTGGCAGGCCAGGCAGCACTGGGGGTGGGCAGTGTGAGCAGCCCTACCTGACTCTGGTCCAGCTCAGACATCCCTGGCTCCATCTCCTGCCTCATCTCAGTGCACGCGCACACAAACACACACCCCCACCCCACCCCTGACTCCCCACCACAGTGCAGCTTCTGAAATAGTTTTCACCCTTCAGCCTGGGCTCCTCCCACTGCTCTGGCCCCACCTCCAGACCGCAGGTGCTCTCTCCCGACATGGGACGCACATCCAGGTGCCTGGCTCCCCTGGACCCGACCGGAACCACTCACCTCCTCACACTCGGCGCCCTGGAAGTACACGTAGCTGTTGCATTCCCGGCACTTGGCCGGTGTGCGGAGCTTCCGAAGCCGGTGGGTCCGGGCCGCCTTGGACAGCCCCACGTGGCGGAAGGGCCCGCTGGGCACAGCCACAGGCAGCTCTGGAGTCATGCCATTGAGGTCAGCTGGTGGGGGAGGGGGAAGGTGGTCAGTGTCACCGAGGGAGGTCAAGGCCAGACCCACAGAGAGTCTCCAAACCCTTCCTTCCCCCACTGCCCCGTTTAGAGGCTCCCTCACCCTGATCAAAGGCTGATGCCCCTGCACTGCCCTCCTGGTCGGCCAGCTCCTCGTTGGACGACATGGTGCCACAGGAAGACATACGCTCAAACTTCTTAAAGTCCTCTGAGCAGGAAACAGGGTGTCAGAGGCTCCCCCTGCACCCCCACCCCTGCTGCCCGCTGCACAATGAGCCCACTGAAGCCTGGGATGGGTCGCAGTGTTCCACCTCCCGCTGACCCAGCAGGCCCCTTCACCTGAGCCAGGGCTGGGGTCCAGACTGGCCTCCGAATCGGAGATGGAGATGGGCCACGACTTGTGCACCTGGTGGCCCCGCCCACCTGTGAAAGAAGTATCCCCAGTGAAGGTCTGAGGGGGGCTGCAAGGGGGCTGCGTCCGCCCCCTCTTGGCACTCACCCCTGCGCTCCTTGGCAATCTCTCCCTGGCTGGGCCCGCCGTCCTCCGGGGGGCTACTGGCAGCCTCTGCCCCCACAGCATCGCTGACATTGAAGCTGCTTTTCCGAGCACGCAGGACTGGGGACCTGGTGGGACCAACAGCCAAAAGGAGGGGCTGTGATGGGGGTCACAAGGGCTCCCTGCCCCTGCCCTCATCTCAGGCAGGAAGTCTGGCTCCCTGGGCATGCGCAGAAGGTAGTGTACCAGGCACTGGCGGACACGTGGGGCTCGAAGTCGTAGTGCACATCAGGCTCCTCGCCGCGCTGCAGCTGGCGCACATGGGAAGCGTACTGCTGGCCTGGGTCGTACAGCTTGCTGCTCTCATACAGCATGTGGAAGTGCACGGGCAGTGGGGCCGTCTGCGTGTGCATCATCTGGTAATATGAGATGGTGGCCTGTGGACGGGCGGGAGGTGAGCGCTAGTGGTCCTGGCACCTGACAGGTAGGTGCTCCTCCCACCTCTCCAGGGGAGCCCCAGTGCGCACCGACTTGATGGTCTGGTCACTCTGCCGGATGACCTCCTGGATCTGCCGTAGTGCCGTCACCTTGGTATCCTCCAGCTCCTGCTTCTGTGTCTTAGCATCGGCCACGCATGTACGGTAGGTGGCCATTGCTTCCTCCGCCTGGGGTGGGGGTGGTAGGTGGGCGGTTGCCCAGGGAAGCATTAGCCCACGGTTCAGCCCTCAGGGCATCTTCAGGCCCCACAAAGAAATCAACTAGGTACAAAAGGATGGGAAGGCATTCCTGCCAGGAGGCAGAGCCTGGACAAGGGACCAGAGGTGGGCAATTCTGTACAGGGCGTGAGGATCTGTCACCATGGGCCTTGCCCTCCATCACTGGCCCTCACCTTGTTCTTGGCCTCCTCCTCCAGGCGACGACGCTTGTCCAGGGTCTTGGAGGCTGCACCCCCTGCACCGGGCCCAATGTTGGCTTGCTCCTCCTCCGCCTTGGCCACCAGGAAGCGGGCCTTGTCATGGTCCTCGCAGCGCTGCATGTAGCCCTGCTTGGCCTTGCGGAGATTGGACTCTGCCTCTTGCTGTGGGTGTGGCAGTGAGCAGATGACCCCAGTCAGTCAAATACACATTAGAGACCTCTGCCACCCACATCTCTTGTGCACAGATCCTGTGGCCAGTGAAACAAACGGGACTCTTGGTGGAAGAGCAGGAGGTGACACCCATAGTGGGACCCTGGGAGGAGCCAGCATCTGGCCTGCCCATTTTACAGCTGGGGAAGGTAAGGCTCAGCTAAGCTCTGAAGGAGACACCGACGACATCATCCTCTTGACACCTACACCCACGCCCACCACAGTGACTTGCGCTTCTGTCTCTTTCACTTCCCTTCTTACAGACGAGACCAGTGAGGTCGCCCAGACAGGAAGTGAGGCACCCTCAAAGAGCACTCAGTTAAAACCCAGTGAGCCTTCTGGGGGCCACACCTTACAGCCTACACCATCAGAAGCTCAAACATATAAGAATTCATATGAGTACTAGTAGAAACATAGCACAGGGAAGGCCTTTCCATGTGACACAGAACCGAGAAACCATAAAAGGAAAGACTACTACTAACGATCACGGGTTTCAACTGGGAAAACAGGCCAACGGGTTAAATCAAAAGTCAAAAATCAAAACAATAAACTGGGGGTGAAGGAGTCTGTAACACGTATCATCCAAAGCTGGGTTCTCTAATAGGTAGAACGCTCTGGGAAGTCAATAAGAAACAGGCTATTGTCCAGTCCAAGGTAAACAAAGGATACGAACTGAGAGCTCACAGAAGAGGAAGAGCGTGGCTGTGGCTCTGGAGGTCAGCCTCCCACACTCATCCCCCATGACCCAGCCATTATCTTTTGGGCACTGATCTGAGATGAATGCTAGGTCACAGGTCTGAGTAACAGGGGCACAAGCTCATCAGAGCAGTGATGTTTGAAACAGCAACAGCTCAACCACAACTAAACTCCATCAGTAGGGACGTACTGAAATGCGCCACGTGGCTCTGTAGCTGAGAATGCCTAGCTAAGAGAAAGGCAGGACGGGTTTCACGTGGACTGAGACGGGGCAAGTCCCTGAATATGGAGGTGTGTTTAAAAGATCAGAAGCAGAATGGGGTACTCGGCAAGCTGTCATCAGGTGTGCAAAAGTTGGGGAGAAGGGCATTTGCCAGACATGCTAGATGGAGCTGCAGGACTCCACTAACTGGAGCTGGTTTCACCACCGACCCTGTTAACACACCTAAAAAGCAACACAAAAGATTCTAGTGCCTTGGAACTGCCCAAAAAGAGGTGAGAAGAGTAACCTGGAGGAAGAAGCTGGAGCATCCACCAGACCTGGTGAGCCCGTTTGGTCTACCCCAGACCTGCTCCTGGCAGCCACAGGTGACCCTGTTCCCCCGTGACAGCGAACTCTGACACTGAGGGGGGCCCCAGGGCCAGGGCCAGGGCCTTTCCTGCCACAGCTTGGAGGTCAGGAGCCTGAAGCAGCTTGGAGGCAGGACCCGCCTCACATGGGCACAGAGCACTCTGCACGATGTCGGTAAAACTCGGGAAATCTTCATCTGGGTGCGTACCAGAGGACTGTGCATGTGTGAGCTGGCCGCCCTGGCCCCTCCCAGCCCCCGTGCCCCACCCGTGGTACCAGCTTCCTCTGGGCGCGGTGCCAGGACTCTTTGATCTCCTTCCTTCGCTTCTCATGTTCGAGCCGCCGCAGATTCAGGGGCTTGGGAGAGACAAGTGTGAGTGGGGACCCCGGCACCTTCCATCCCGCCCACCCTCCCAGGTACAGCCTACCTGCATGAAGGTCTGGGTCAGCAGCGTGCCCACTGCCTGCACCAGGCCATGGCCGAACTCCAGGTCCTGTTCCAGCGCCAGTGAGTAGATGGACAGGAGGGGCATGTGCGGCTGTGGGGTGGGGCCGGCATCAGGGTCACGTGGGGGTGGGCCAGGAGCCCCCCTGCTCCCTCAACCGCCTTTGTACAGACTGGAAACCCCTTTTTTCCGGTCCATCCTGGAGGTATTGAGACTCACATCCAGGCCTGAGGAACCCTGCCCAGTGCCCCACCCACCCAGACACTCCCCCCAAGTTCCCCACCTCCTGCATGACACTCTGTCTGCAGTTCTGGACGATCTTCTGCAGGCCTTTGGCAAAGTCCATCTCTGCAGGGGAAGGGGTGTGAGGGCAGGGGGGCAGAGGGGGCCTCCAGCCAGACCCCACCCTGCAGACCCTAGCTCTCACCCAGCGCGCTCCGCTTCTCCAGGTAGCCGATGAGGTCCTTCATGTATTTGGCCATGTTCTTGGCGTACTGCAGGGCAGCGTCCACGCCCCCCTCACAGCGCTGCAGCAGGGTGTCCACGTCCTCCGGGGACAGGCAGCCTGCAGAGTAGACACCCCTCAGCCCAGGCTCCACTCCTGCCCAGCCCTCCCCTGCCCCAGCCCACCCCTCCTCCCATCCACCACCCCAGTCCTCTGCCACTTGCTGGGCTCAGGGACTCACCCGCATCACACTCCTCACCGCTGGGGGGGGCACTCTCACTCGCCTGTCCATACAGGTTCTCCATGGACTATATCAGAAGGAGACAGGTGAGTCCAGCCTGGGCTTGGCCCTGTGTGAGGCCCACCCTGCAGGAGACAGTCGCCACCCCCCTGGACAGAGCGAGTGGCCGTGGTCCACAGAGGGAACAGGGGCACTCACCCGCCCTGCCAGCCTGACCCCAAGCGATATGCAGGCCACCCTTGCTCACCTGGCCTGGGTCCCCAGGGGGCACGGACAGGAGGATGCTGCTGTCCACTTCACCCATGAGGAACTCGGATACACTGCAGGGTAGAGGGGCAAGTGTCAAGGGGCACATGGGTCCACATGGGTCCCCACCCTTCCCCACCCCCACTCGTCCCCACGCCTACCCCAAACTCACGTGCTGCTAAAGGAGACAGCAATGGTCTCCAAGGCCTTCTCAAACTCCTGCTTGTCTGACTCATTGTTGCACTCATAATGGAAGGCTGGGGACAGACAAGGATGAGAGAGGTTGGCCCAGTCTGTTTGGGAGGTGACCAACCGTGCAACTAATTGAGGGGGGAACATTGGAGCTGTTGTGTCCATCACACTCCTATGCATCCTTCAAAACCCACTTCAAACATCCCCTCCTTCAGAAAGCCCTCCCAGACAGAAAGCTCTCTGTGCCTCGTCCCAGCTGGCTGACCTTTGACTTTGGCAATGAGGGTGCCAGCAGCCGTGAGTGTCTCCACAGTGTTCAGCAGTGGGTACTTGGAGATGACCTGGTGCATCACACGGAGGGCCTCACCCAGGCACTCATGGGCCAGTGGCCGGCGGGCCTCAAGGAGTTCTGCCAGGTAGAGTGGGTATGAGCAGGGAGGAAGGGAAAGCCTGTCCACCTAACCACCCAACCCTAACACTTCTCTCCCCAGGTGGGGAGACTGAGGCAGAGGAGGGAGAAGGCAACTGCCTAAGGCTCAGTGTGTGATCTCAGGGGGTGGGGTGGGGTGGACTGTCCCTCTCTGGACTGCTGGCCAGGTCGACAAAGGCCAGATGTCAGTCTAGACAGTCCTGCTTAGAACACCCTTTCCTGTCACTCCAGAAAATAACCTTCCACTGTCGTCCAAGTTGCAAAGCTCTGTTCAGTTCTCTCCTGGCCCTGCCGGCCTGGGAACTGAGGCTTAAACACCCCATTATCTCTCTCCAGACAACCACCCTATGAGGCAGGCCCTGTTATCACTTCCATTTAGAAGATGAGGAAACTGAGGCACACAGGGGAGAAGTCATTTCGCAAGGATCACACAGCTTTTCTAGCTCTGAAGATAGAAGGACACTGCCTGGCTTTATCACGAGGGCAGTGGGAAGCCATGGAAGGTGTCAGAGCAAAGAAAGGTCAAGGTCTGACCTACATCTTTGAGGGAGGCTTTAAGTGCCCTCCTCAGATATTCTTAACTGGAAAAAAAGCAGAGTGTGCAGGCAGAACATGCACCATGTAGTGGAAACAAAACTAAAGAAGCTTGTAGATGGTGAAGGAATGAGCAGACCTGCTGACACCCAGGAGGGTCCTACCTGTACCTCCCCCACCTGTGCGCTTCTGACTCAGCCTGGTAGGTGATACTCAAAAAAAAGGACTCTGGAAATAGGTGTCTGATCCCTTTTCAACACCGAGGACTTCCACTGAATACCAGACTCCCACTGAATACCACCGACAGGGAGACCCCTATGGAGTCCTTGGCCCCAACATTCCTCGGATTCAGGACTTGCGCCTGAATCAGCGGGGAGCTTCGGGAGGCCGGAAGGAGCTTCAGGAATCCAGGGAGGCCGGCCACGCCCCTTCCCCAGACATTCCTCCCAGGCACCCCGCCCCTCGTGTCTCCTGGGCCTCCGCCACCTGGGTCCCCGCAGCACCCCAACCTGGGCAGGTGGGACTCTGACGAAGCCCAGACATGCCCAGCTCTGCACCGGCCAAGGTAAGCGCCCGGCAGCCTTGTGTCCCCAGTGGGCCGGCAAATGCCCAGAGCACCACGTGCTCCTGACCAGAGCCTGCACCCCCACACCCCGCCCATCCCCTCACCTCGGGGCCCTGCCTGGCAGCGCACAGGCCTCTGGTCCAGCGCGGGGTGCACCGTCCCGCAGATACACATGGTATACCATCAGAGCGCAGGGATCGTGAATGCGCACGACGGCCTAGGGTCTTTGGTACCGGGTTTTCATCAGCCAAACCAGCTCTGGCCGGTCCGAAGACCCCGCCCCCGCCGAGGAAAGCTCCGCCCCCGGAGTCCCGCGAGCCCTGGCTGGGGTTCTCGGCTCCCCAAACTCAAGGATCAGGACTCAGACCTGAGTAGACGAGGAGATGTGACTCCATTCGGGATCGGGCTGCCAAGGGCAGACAGAGAAACAGGCCCAGGTACATGGTGTGGAGAGGTGCAGGGAGACCCCGCCCACGTGGATCCCTGCACTTACTGCCTCCCAAGCTGAAAGCCGTTCTGGCTATCCCACAACTATCATTGTAGGCTGAGGACCTCTGGTCACAGCCAGCATCCGTGCAGGGCGTGTCGTTGCCCCATTTCACAGATGAAATACCAGGGTCTCCCAGGCCGGCAGGGGCAACACCAGCATTCAAACCCAAATCCTCTCTACTCCAGTCCCTTCCCTCTGCCCAGGGCTGCCCCAAGGTGCAAAGAAGGGGGCCCCTGCCCTGGCCATCCTCCTGCACAATGCCCACAGGCTCAGCTCCACCCAGGCCTGGCCTCCAAGGAAGCGCTAGGATCGGAAAGGAACCGAGATTAAAGAGTTTCCCCAGGAAACAAGTCCAGCTCCACCCCAGGACCAGATAACCCCACAGGCTGACACCACCCCCACAGCAGAGGCTTGGCCAGCAAGGGAGCTCCCCATTACAGCCTTTAAAGCTGAGGTCCCTCTCCAGGTGGAGGTTGAACCTGGGCTCTGGCTCAGGTGAGCCAGAGTCAGGGGGCCACCCTGGGCCTCAGTTTCCTCATCCGTAAAATGGGCACATGAAAGGAGCAAGCCAGGGTGTTTAGCATGGCACTGGCACTGCGGTTTCCTGCAGGAGAGATCACAGTGCCCTCCTTGGCTGTTAGGGACAAACAGGAAGCAGATGAAAATAACTCGGCAGGAAGCTGAGCTGTCAGCGGACGCGTGGAGAAAACGGAACTGCCATCCACAGCCCGCTCACTCCTGCAGCTTACGTGCCGGTCCTGCCCCTCATCCCTCCTGAGTCTCTCTCTGTCCAGACCTCAGCGTGCCTCTCATTCACTTCAGTCCAACATGCAGATCTGACCTTGTTCCACCTCTGCTCTGACACCTTCTATGGCTCCCCAGCACCCTCAGGATAACATCCAGGGTCCCTCTGCTTGCCATTCTCAATGTCTTCAGCCTTACACATTTCATACACCTGAACCTTATTCCCCCCAATGCATCTCTACTTTGTATTTCTATGCACATGACATTCCCTCTACCTCAATGCCTTTCTTTCCTAGTTGCCACTGAACTCCTATTCATCTGTCAGAACCCTAGCTGCAATGTCTTTTTCCACAAAGCCCTCCGAACCATTTCCATCTGAGCCTCCCCAAGTCCTTCCCCAACTCTGTGCTGACCCCCTAGGTTTTAAGGTCTGACCCTGCTTTCCTCCACCCAGGCCTTGGTGTCCCTGCCAGTTCTCACCATCATGCAGAACACACTCCTTCAGTTTCTCAAGACCCTCGGCAAAGCGGGCCACGTCAGCCAGCAGGTGGGAGATGTCCTCCACGGTGTCTGGGCAGGGTCCCTGGATGGGTGCCTCGGCCGGGCTGGCCGCAGACAGTGGGCTGCGATGGCTGCGGCCCAGCGTCCAAGTGCTGGCCCCCGACAGAGGGAAGCCAGCAGCGCTGGCATGGCGGCTCAGGCTGGTTGGCCTCTTGAGAGTGCCTGTGGCCTTAGCATTCGAGGCCACACTTGGGGGTTCTAGGCTGGGCCCCAGGGACACTGCATCAGCCCCGTCTCTCCTAGGCAGCTCCTGGGAGGGTAGGGGGAGCTGGTAAAGCAGGTGCTCCCATTGGGCCCTGCCTCAGTTTCCCTGGAAGTGAAGTGGGGCTCTGGAGGGTCTTCAGCCTGACCCCATAGGGGTCAGAGGCCACAGGTCAGAGGGCTGAGATTTGGTGTTGGGCCCCTCCCACACCTGTTACCCAACGTCCTCTCCTGGAGCTTTCACAAACAACGTCTCTGCCCAAACCACAGCCGGGGTGGGGGAGGGGCGCCCCACTTCCGGAGGTAAGGAAGGGAGGGGGGTAAGGGGGAAGGGAGAGGGGTAGGGCTGGGGTCTCCTGAGCTGTCTCAGTAGAGGCCACTGCAGATGCCTACTCATTGGTAGACACCTCCTCAGTTCCTGTCCTCTGAGGGTCCAGCAGACTCCTGAGCCCACAGACACCGCAGGCCCTGTAGATGCCCCCAGGCTTGCACCAGGCCTACCCCCGTGGGTCTCCTTCCACAGTCTGCTCCCTTATAAACCTTCTGCCTAACAGCCTGGCTATAGCTCTCACATCTAACGGTGCCTGGAGACCCCAAATTCCCTGAGCCCCCACCTGAAGGAGTCCAGGCCCAATGTACCCATACCCTGGTACCCACCCCACCACTCCTGGACCCCACAGCCGGCACTGGACAGGGTGGGAGGGTGCATGGCCGTCCCAAGGGCTCCTACCGTAAGCTGAATGCGAGGATCCCAGCCCATCCTGTGAAGCCCCTGCAGTCCAGCCTGGTGGGGGCTGTAGCTGGCTCGTACCCCCCGCCACTGGCCCAGCATGTCACTGCCCGGCCCTGCCCTGCTGGGCCTGATCACAGGGTGTCCTCCTGCCCTGGTGCTGCCCAGCTGTCGCTCTAAGGTCCCCGCCCGCCCCGTGCTCCCCTTAGAGGCTCACTCACCCCCGAGGGCTGTGGGCAGGGGCTTCCCGCCCTGTTCTTTTTCGAGATAGACGGGGTTTTCATGAGCTCTCTCTTCTTCCTGGAGAACATGGCGGGGCCAGGCCCGAGAAGCCCAAGGGGGCCTGGCTGGGGGAGGTAGGCCAGGGGTCTCAGTACCACAGCTCCTGGTGTTGGTGGCCTCGGGACCACATTGCCGCTGGCCACCCCCTCCTCAGCTGTCAGGCTCACGTGACAGGCACAGCCCTCATTGGCGGGCGCTTCCCCCCACAGGAAAAGGCCTCCGGAGGCGGTGACTCAGACCCGCCCCTGACCCTCCCCAGCTTCAGCCTCAGCCTGCCCCTCTGCACAGTGGGCTCAAAGGTGGGGTCCCAGGCCCCACCCCCAGCTTCCGCTTTCCTGAGCTCTGCGTGTGCATGTTTGCTGAGGTGCCCTGCCTGGCGGCAATGCCCCAGGCAAGACACTGATGCCCCAGGCACGATCCCTGCAGGGACACAGCGATTGCAGAGATGCTCACCCCCACTCAGCCACACCCAGATGCACCCAAGAGTGCAGATACCTGAACACGACGGACATGTGGGGACACAGACTTTGACATATGCTCAGAAGCCACCCAGCTCCACTGATGCAATGGGTACCCTGGACACAGGCACCTGCCTTCCAGTCCTCCCACCGCTCCTCTGTGTGGCCGCCTTCCACCCTTTGGCAACTCCCCGTGAAGACCCCAGGGAACAGTGCATGGTATAGTGGGTTGCCTTCCCTCCATCCATCTCCCACCCCCACCCCTGATTCTACATTCTGGGGACACTCAGCAGAACAGGTTAACCCTAACGCTAACTGCTGAGGCCACCATGCCACCTCCTCCCTCCCTGGCTTGGCCCCCAGACCTGGGGTGTTGGCAATGTGTATAGCACCCCCTGTACCCTCTCCCCCATAACCACCTCTTCTCTTGGAACCCCCCTAATCTGAGCCTTTTCCCCTCCCCCAGTCTTCCTCCCCTCCCCTTCTGGAGTCTCACCCTCTCATCCCCTACACCTTCCCCACTATTGGCCCCCACTGACCTCAGGTGGGAGGGGTGGATCTCCCGGGCACAGGGCACGCAGGCCACAGCCCCTCACGGCAAACCCAGTTCTCCAGGCCCGGGTCCATCCACTAACCCATCCCAGAAGGCCCTTGAGGATCCTCTGCCCACCACTCATCGCTCTGGATGCCAGGATCGGAGGGTGAGGGCCCACTGCAGGGCCGGCTAGCTGGTGGGCCTCTGCCTGGTTGGAGGCCTGAAGTCTGGGCCACCCCTTCCGGGCTTCCCCAGCTGCCCCAGACATTCCTGAGCCCTGACCTCATGCCCACTTCAGATCCAGCCATTCACAGGTACCGCCTTCAGGCGCCAGAACTACAGGGGCACTCAGGGGCTCCAGGAGCAGTGTCCAGGCTCTTATGAAGGGCACACCTGCACAGGAGACACTCCCCAGCCACCACACAAGCTTTCACAGCTGGGAGTCCAGCTAGCTATAGCTAGGTTCACATCTGCATCCACACACGCACTCCAGCACACACTCTGTGCCAAGCCCAGTGTCCAGGCACATGTACAGAGCCGTTTTGGGATGAATATGCAACCTGGCACAGGGACACAGGTACACAGTGCTTCACACCACAGCTTCCCTTTATTTCCTCCAGGGCCTCTGGAGTCTGGGTCAAGCTTCAGCCCCTCTGCCCTGCTTTGGTCCCTCCAGCTCCACAGAGGAGGAGGCTCAGAGGACCGTCTCAGCCATGCTGTGGTCATCGAGGAACTGGGTTATGAGTTTGGGGTGCTGCGGGCCTAGCACAGGGTCAGCCCCCACTTCTGTCTCCTTCTCATCTTCCTCTTTGCCCTGATCCTTGGAGAAGTACAAGAATACCTAGAGGTGGATGGCCCAGGGAAACAGGAGGAGAGGTCACCTTGAGGGCCTAGCCCCCAACCCCATCTTTACCCCCAGCCCCGTTCTGGCATGGCGGTCACCTCCTCCAGCGTGGTCTGGCTCACAGAGAAGTCCTCCACGCCATGCTCTGCGCCGTGTGCTGCCAGCAATCCAAAGACTAGCGCCAAGGTGCAGCGCCCTCCTGGCAGCAGCTGGAAGCGCAGGCGGCCACCATGCGCCTCCCGCAGCTCAGCTCCCGGGAATGCCTGGGCCACAAAGTCGGCCGCCAACTTGGATCTCGACAAGGGCACCCTCAGGGTCAGTGTATGGCCAGCCCCGAATCTGGGGTGGGTGGGGGAGACGATAGCTAATGGACCCGCCCATACCATCTTCCAGCCCTCTTCTAGCCCCACCCCTATACTTGGCTCCTCTAGACCCCCAGGCCAACCTGACCCCAACCTCTGCTCCTAGCCCTGGCTACATGCTCATCAGTCTCTAACCCTGCTGCTCCCCAGTCCCACCCACGCAATGCCATGCCCCACTGCAATATCCAGGTCATGCTCACTTGCCGGACCCTCTTTGGCCTCTGCCCATGGACACACCTGCACCCATCAGACCTCCTCCCCATCTCCGTCCAGCCTTGTCCCCTCTCCAGGACAGTCCATGATCCTTGCCTGTTCCCTGGTTAGAACCCAAACTGGCCCCACCTGATCTCCCCTCCAGGCCCACCTACACCTCCACCCTGATCTGCCCGCACCCAGGCCTTGAGGCCTTGCCCCGCTCACCTGCCCTTGAGGTGCTGCGCACTGCCCAGGCAGCAGAACCGCCCATTCACCATGATGGCCAGGCGTGTGCAGAGTGCCTCGCACTCCTCCATGCTGTGGGAGCCCAGTGACGTGAGCTCCAACCAGGCCTGGACCCACGGCACTTGGCTCTGGGCTGCCCCTCCCAGGGACCCTCAGCCTGCAGCTCTGGGCCACCTTGTGCTCTGGACATTTCCTGTCAGTCCCAGACTGCTCGTTCCCCAGGCCCACCTGTGTGAGGTGAGAACCACGGAGCGGCCCTCCTGCACCACGGCCAGAAGACTGTTCCAGAGGAACCGCCGGGCACCAGGGTCCATGCCAGTGGTCGGCTCGTCCTGGGCGCAGAGCAGGGAGATGCTTAAATGCGGCCCCTTCCCCCTCCTCTGTCCTCCCATCCTCACACACATACCAGAAAGACTAAAGCCGGGTCCCCCACCAGAGCCACAGCTGTCGCCAGCTTCCGCTTGTTGCCCCCGCTGTAGGTGCCAGCGGGCTGGTCAGCATACTGAGAGAGGCCCAGGCGTGCCAGGCCGTAGCTTGCTGTCTATGGCAGGATGGAATGGGAAGGGCAGAGTGAGAATGGGGTGCAGGGTGAGTGGGAGGGGCTAGGGAGGGGATATGGTGGTGGTTTAGACGCTCAGTGCTCAGTGGTGGACTCTTTGTGACTCCATGGATTAGAGTCCGCCAGGCTCCGCTGTCCATGGGATTTCCCAAGCAAGAATACTGGAGTGGGATGCCATTTCCTTTTCCGGGGATCTTCCTGACACAGGGATCGAACCCAGATCTCTTGCATTGCAGGCGGATTCTTAACCGGCTGAGCCACCAGGGAAGCCCGGGGATACCGTGGGAAGGTAACTAAAGAGGGTGGGGCCAGAGCCAATACGGGGCGGGGCTGCGACTGGAGACGGGGCCAGACCAAGAGAGGCAGGGCCTGGCCTGGTGGCCGGAAGCAAAGCCCTAACCCAGAGGTGAAAGTAGGCGGGGCCACAGCCAGGAAGGTCTAAGAGAGAAGGGGCGGGCCCCTAAGCAGAGACGGGGCGAGTGCAGCCTGAGGATGGTGGGAAGGGCTGGGGGTGTGGGGGTGGACCCAATGAGTGTGTAGGCGCTCAGGGAGGGCAGGGCAGGGCCAGAGGACCTAAGGTCAGGGGACCGAGAGCAGCAGAGACTGTGGTCCAAGGGAGAGATTGGGGTGGGGACCGGAGGGGTTAGTGGGGAGAGTGATCACCTGGGCAACTTGGGCTTCGGGGACTCCTCGCAGGCGTGCATACAGCTCCAGGTGCTCACGACCGGTCAGCAGCTCGAAGATGGCATCCGACTGAGGGCAGTAGCCCATGCGGCGGTGAGCTGCAGCCGGTTCCTGGGCCACGCTGGGGATGGGGGATGGGGGACAGGGAACTCAGGGCACTGGCTGGCCCTGGCCATGCGAGGGGCAAGCAGGGGCCTTGGGGCTCACCCACCCTGATAAGGGACAGGAGGTAACTCAGGGCCGGGTCCATTGCAGGGGGACTCAAGGCCAGGCTGATCCTGTCCATATATGCGAGAGCAGGGGAAGGTGGGGAGGAACAAGAGCCCAGGAGCCCCTCACCTGTGGCCTTCCAGAATGGCCTCACCCCCACTGGGCAGCGTGTCCCCAGTCACCATGCGGAATGTGGATGTTTTCCCTGCTCCGTTCACGCCCAGCAGCCCGAAACACTGCAGGTATACCCACAGAAGGCACTCATAGAAGCCCGGACAATTGTCCCAGCATCTCTGACTTCTGGGACAGGTTTCTCAGCTTCCACTGGGAGGGCTGTGGGCAAGGGGATCCCTGGGCAGATACTGGGGTGTGTGAGTGGGCACAAGCTGTCACATAGCAGAAGTGCTAGATGACACACAGCATGTATTTAATCAATGGACACAGTAGATGTTCTATAAAGGTCACTTGCAGTCAGTGCTCCATAAATATTGAGGCAAGAGTTGGCTGAATGTTTCCTGCCATGCAGTGGGTACCGACAGCAAGAGCACCTGGTGAGAATTCATGCTGGGCACACAGTCAACCCAAGATGGAGAGGTTGACTGAACACAGTAGGCATTTGCTAAAGAGTGATGGCAATTTATACCAACACACCACAGGTGTTCACAGGTGTGTGCTAGCCCCTAATAGGTGGCCAGGAAATGGACCACAGCAGACAAGTTTGCACAAAGTAGTTGCTTGAATGTGCATTGGTACAGAGCAGGTGCCTACTAAATATTGGTTGTGAGCAAGTGCTTAATACAGATAAAGTATGGACTCATAAATGTTGGTGTTTGATAAAAGTTGATCATCACAAAGGTGGCATTCAATACACTTTTGGTACACCAATGGTGGGGGAGTTCAACAAGCTTTACTGTATACAGTTGGTACTCAATAAATGCTAACATATAGTAGGTGCACATAGTAACTGGCACATGTATGGGAGGCCAGGAGGTGTTCAATAACAAATTTATCCTCACTAAGATCTTGTTAATCCTATTGCACACAGTGGGGATCAATAAATGTAACCATGCAATAGGAGCTTCATATTTGTTGGCTCTAAATAGGAGCTCAAATACTGACAGCCAGTAGGTACTCAGTATAGGACAACAGACAGAGTAGGTGTTCCATAGGGGGAGGTAGACACAAACATGGTAAAGACCAGTGGGCGTACAATAGGGCAGCCTCTCACCCTTGCACCACCTGGACTTACCTCACCAGGGGGGATCCCCAGGCACAGGCGGTCAACAGCTGGTGTCCTCTGCCCAGGGTACACCTGGGAGGATGAAGTCCATGAGAAAGGTGGGTGGGCCAGTGGAGGCCCCCCCAACCCAGCAGTGGAGGCCCCCCAACCCACACCCACCTTGGTCAGGTCCCTCAGTACCAACACATCCCCCTGGGTGGCCCCTTGTACTACCCGTTCCCGCTCACGGGCCACATCCTCATCCTCCTCTCCCAGGGCGGGTAACGGCCTCAGCTTGGGTCTAAGGACAGAGATATGAGTGGGCCCAGAGTGAGACCCCAGTCCCTGCCACCCTCCCTGGTCCCCACTGACTGTGGTAGGAGGCGGTTGTGGTGCTGAAGCAGTAATGTAAAGAGGAGGAAGATTGGCCCCTGTATGAACATGGCCAAGAGGTTCTTGCCGACCACCTCCCAACGCAGGGGCGACTGGAAATACCCCTCTCCTGTGGGGACACAAAGAGGGATAGGGTCATTTTAGGGTCTTGGTTACTGGGCCTCTCCCCATTCCGGTCACCTTGGGTTCTTAAGGGAAAGCACCAAGCTGAATAGACACTCAACTGAGGTCTAATTGGCATGGAAAACAGTGGCATTGCCACCTCCTTTATTTAGTGCCTTAGACCTCTTGTGACATGACCAAGATGGAGTTAACTTTTATGGCTGCTTTGCTGCACTTTTAACTTTGCCTACCCACCCTTCCAGGTCATCTAAGACCTCAAGTTCTCTTCCTAGGGGCTGCTGTTTGTCCCTGCACTGTAGGATTGACTCTTGTCTGGCACTTCCCCTCCTGGAGAGAAGTTCTCACCCAAGCGCTCAAAGGCATCAGCCATGGCCTGGTTCCGCACCATGTCGATGAGGCCCCGGCCCAAGCAGAAGTGAGGAAAGATAAGGAAGACCTGTTTCAGGATCCGGCTCACCTTCTGCAACTTCTGCTCAGGGGCAGATTAAGAAGGAGGTGGGTCAGAAGCCGAGGCTGAGGCCCAGTCTGACCCCAACCCAAGGCCCAGCCTTGTGGGTCCCACCTGATCAGAGAAGAGCTCAAGCACGAAGGTGGCCATGCTGCCATTGATACCAATGAAGAGATTGATGCAGGTGAGCACAACATAGGCTGTGCTGGGCACGGAGAAGAAGAAGGAGGCTGGGTACATGAGTGGCGTGATCGACCAGCTGAGGGGGAACAGGAGCCACTGTTATTGCCAGACAGGCTGAGCAGCCCTGAGAAGAATATAGATCTCCCATCCCAAACTGTGTTGTAGACCTCTGTAACATGGTCAGGTCAAGATGAGCTTTTAAGGCCTCCTTGGCATACCCCTGAATAAGATCACACTTGGAGTCCTCTCAGATCTCCATATCCTCTCCTTAGGATCTGCTATAGAGTCCCAGCTCCCTCAGCAGAGTTGAGGGAGAACAAGTCCTGGAGGGGCTGGGAACCTCACCCATACAGTAGTAGCAACAGCAGGAGGGCAGGCAGGTTGGCAGGGGCCACATACGCCCTCTGCTGGAAGGCCAAAAAGATGAGCACCACGATGCAGGCTGACACCAAGTAGTTACACTGCATTGGAGATGGTGGTTATACTTCAGTATGCTGAGCTACCAGGGAAGCCCACAGGCATCCTTGGCATTGTGTCCCACCCCAACCTCCCTGTGCTTTGGATAATAGGACGAGGTCTCCATCATCCCCAAGACTTCAGGGGTGCCATCCTAGACAAGTTCCTGACCAGAAAGGGCCAGAAGAGGCAGTGGCAAGTGGTGGCAGGGCCCCCAACCCTCCAGGCGGTCTGCGTACCATGTCCCAGAGAAAGTTGCCAAGCCAGTAGAGAGTGGGGGGCAGGCCCCCCATGCACTGCAGGTGTTTGGCTCGGGTGACACGCTCGTCAATGAGGACAAGGATGAAGCTGGCCGGGACAAAGGACATGGCGAAGACCACGCAGATGGAGACAAGCACGTCCACCGAGGAGGCCATCCTGGGAGTGAAGGGGCATGAGCTGCTCAGAGAGGAGCTGTGCTCACCACTGATGGGACTGAGGTCCCCAGGGCTAGACACAGCTGGTGGGGAATGTCCTGAGCCATTTTGAACTGTTAGGCAGGGAGAGATCGTCCAGGTCTCTAGTAGGATAGAAGTGGATGTGACAAGGACGTGCAGGCAGATGGGGGAGACTGCAGCCCATGAAGCCTGATGATGCCCCATTACCCTGGCCTAAGGGGTGGAGAGGGGAAGTTCTTGTTCTCTGTTTACATAGCAAGAGTGTGGCAGAGCGTAACTTCAGCTTCTACCACCAGAAACAACAGAGAGACCAACCGGGGTGGGGGGATACATGGGACAGGGGGACACGCAGGGTGGAGTGGCACACAAGGCGGCGGGACACACGGGGTAGGGGCACTCAC
Organism: Bos indicus x Bos taurus; assembly: GCF_003369695.1. Classification (NCBI taxonomy): domain Eukaryota; kingdom Metazoa; phylum Chordata; class Mammalia; order Artiodactyla; family Bovidae; genus Bos; species Bos indicus x Bos taurus. The sequence continues at coordinate 67,236,850 of NC_040082.1, forward strand.
AGTGCAGCCTCAGACAACTGCTCCTTGGTGAGGTTCAGGGGGTGATTGAGCGTGGTGATGCTGTGGGCATGGTGGGAGGAGCCTGGTGGCAGGTGGGCACGCAGGAGAGCGTTGTTGGCTCGGTTTACAAAGGCCACCATGGCGTGCCAGCCCTTGTTGTTAAACCAGATCTGTGATGGAATTGGGGCCAAGGGGTCAGTGACCTGGGATCAGACCTCCCCCACCACAGTGCCAGCTGGCCACCGCCAGTTACCACCTTGAGGCCATCTTGAGTGTCCAGACCAACAGCCCATGCTGTGAGATTGTTCAGGAGGTGGTCGAGGGCCTCGCCTGGTGCGGGGTTCAGCAGTGCCCGCAGTTCCTCCAGGGAGCGGCCCACCTCCAAGCCCGAGGGCAGGCCTGGGTCTCGGCCCTCCAGGGAGAAGCCCCCATACCTGAGGGGCAGTGGAGGTGGGAGACAGCTGAGGGTTGGGAGGGTGGGGCGGCAGGCAGGCAGAGGGCACAGGAAAGGAACCCATGCAAGGGACCCTCCTTACCTGACCTCATTCACCCATTTCTTGGTCTTCAGGCTGTGAGAGAGACAGACACAGAGAGGTGAGTGGGACAGAGACAAAGATGCTGGTGAGTTGAGTGAGACAAATTAAAAGAAGGAGGCACAGAGGGCCCCCAGTAGGCCCCAGACCAGAGCCCCAGCCTGGGCATCCCCCCAACCCCTCCCAGGACTGTACCACATCCTCCCCACTGGACCCCTGCTACAGCTGGCCACGCCAAGTCCAGGGTGGTGCTCACCCTTGGCGCACCAGGCGCGGGTAGGTCTTGACCAGGAAGTCAGACAGGTTTCGGCCCGTTAAGTTCTGGACCACTTCACCAGAGCTGGTTGGCGCCTGGGGTGGCGGGGGACCACCGGCCGCAGCAGGGCAGTCAGGCAGCAGGCGGCGGGCACCAGGCTGGCTGCACTGGCAGGCGGGGGATGGAGACTCCGGGGTCCAGTTGCCACTGGCCAAGACCTCAGCCACGTCCGCAGGGACATCAGGCACCGAGAAGTGGCAGAGGGCAGGCCGTGTGCATGCTGGTGCCCTGTGGGGGTAGGAGCAGGGTGGGGGTGGGACTGGAGGCCCCCTGCTCCCAACCAGGCATGGGGGATGCTCCAGAGCCCAGACAGGGAAACCGAGGCCAGAGAGGAGCCAGGCCCAGGCTGGAGGGCCCTCACCTGCTGGAGTTACTTTTCAGGTAAGGCTCCTCCAGTCCAGCCTCCTCCAGCAGGGCCTCGAGCAGGCGGGCATGTTCAGGGTCCCCTGGAGTGTCATCACTGTGTATAGTGGGTGCAGGGTCAGGGCTGTGCCCACAGGCCCCTGGGCCCCTTCTCCCCACCAGGCCCCTCTCCTCTGCACCTACCTGAAGAAGGACACCTGGGAGCCATACATGCTGGGGCTCAGCTGCAGAGCTGGGTAGTATCCAAATGGGGGTGCAATGAGGCTGAACACCAGCGCCAGGCCCACGAAGAGGGCAGGTAGCACAATCTGAAGGGCCAGCCCATCAGTTCCCCACCCATTGGCTGCCAGGCTCACCTGCAGCCTTCCCTGATCCTGTTCTAGAACCATCCATGGCTCCCCAGTGCTCTCAATAAAAGTGTTCAAAGTGGGGCATACACCTGGGCTTATGGGGATGAATTAGGTCGTAGAGTGTAAGAAAGACACCAAGGGGCTTCCCCCACACTCCCCTACTAGGTGGCCCCTCACCTGAGCAAACAGGCCACGGCGGCTGCGGCGGGCAAGCAGGAAACGCTTGAGAAGTAAGGCCCGGAGTTGCTGGTAGGTGAGCGCCCAGCTGTGTACGCGGCCTGCGGTGGTCGGCCCAGAGCCCTGTAGTGCCTGTGTCTCAGGGGCAGAGCCAACTGTGGGGGATGGGAAGGTCAGTGCTCGGCCCTGGGGACCAGGAAGGGCCACAGGGTGGGGCAGGGACAACTCACCCAGCCCTCCATTCTCCAAGGCTGTCTCTTCTGGCGGAACCTGGAGCTTCCTAGTCGCATCGGGATGAGCAATACCCAAGCACGGGCCCTGCCTGGGCCTACCATCTGCAAAGTCACCAGTGTTGGGGTCAGGCTTAGTGTTTGGCCTGGGGTCTGGGCCAGTGTCAAGGCTCACAAAGGAGGGGTCAGGAATCAGGGTGGAGGTCAGGGCTGTAGGTTGGGTCATGTTAGGCAAGAGTGGGGACTTGGTCTAAAGTCAGGTTGGACTCTGGACCAGGGTGAGGGGTTAGGACAGGGGCCTGCAGGCATACCCTCTGGGCCTGCGTCCACAGCACAATCCTCCACCACCTTCAAGAAGATCTGGGAAGACAAAGCAGGGGGCTCAGACAGAGCCTGGGGACACACAAGAGGGAGGGGGACTCAAGGGCCACATATCCCTCAAACACTGGGGGTCCCCAAGCCTCCCTGAGGGCCTCTGAGCCTCCAGGCCTCCATGTGGGCCCTGCCTCCTCCCTGGGACACCCAGGTGTCCACAGGCAGACTCTTCTTCATCCTTCCAGGCACCACCTCCTCCAGGCAGCCCTCCTCCTGCCCCCCACCTCATCCAGCAGCCACACCTCCTCCAGGCTGGTGTCAGAGATCCCATAGCCAGCCAGTCCCAGCTCCCCCAGCCGCTGGTCCAGATCATGGAAGAGCTCAGCGAAGCTGCCATCCAGGGCACCCTTGTAGGGCAGCGCCAGCACCAGCTCATGTGGCAGATCCTTGACCAGCCGTGTGCCGGGCACGTGGCGCTGCACTATGGCCCACAGCTGGGCTGCACCTAGGTGGGCGGCAGGCATGTCAGGGGCCCTGGGGTCCCATGTTGCCCTGGCTCCTGCCCTACCCCCTTGAGGAAGGGGCTTGGGTGACCCACAAGGGACCAGTCCCTGAGGGCAGAGGAGGTCAGGATTAAGCACCCAATGGCAGGACTTGACCTGGGGTCAGGGCCAGAGTCCACTCAGGGTCAGAGGTAGGTTTGTGTGTCAGCTCAGCTCAGGGGTCAGGTCAGGGGTCAAGCCTGGGGTCGTCAGGCCTGTTGCCCTGAACCAAGTCACTGCCCCCCCACTGGCCCCTCCCTCTGGCTCTCCCAGCCCCATCCACAGCCCCTCACTCAGGCTCTCCCACCCCCGCCCTCACCGGCAGAGCTGGCCTGGCTGCCTGGCTCCCTTTTCTGCCCAGCATCCATGCTGTTCTTCAAGCCGGCTTCACCCTGGGGGCAGAGGGGCACCAGCTGCCATGGCCATCGCGCCTGGATGGGGTCTTAAGAACTGGGGTCGGTCGGAGGTCAGTTCCAGCCCTCACCTTTTTGCTGGTCGCCAGAGGCGGGGGACCCTTGGCCAAGGTCAGGTAGTATCCGGAGCCCAAGTGACGTCGCAGGAACAGAGGAGAGCCACAGCAGCACAGGCGGCCCCCTGCCACTACTGCCACCCTGTCTCCCAGCAGCTCCGCCTCATCCAGGTGGTGGGTGGAGAGGATCAGTGTGCGACCTAGGCAGGGGACCCAACCCACACATGTCATCAGGCTGCCCAAGCTGTGGTCCCTGCCCCATGCAGTAAACTCCTACTTATCACTCAAAACCCCATCTTCCATCACCTCTTTGTCAGAAAGATCTGACCTTTCAATCAGCATCCAGGGAAATCTCAGGCCACTCCCAGTTCTTACCTTCACGATATTTGAGCAGTAGCTCCCAGATGCCTCTACGGGAAGTGGGGTCCACACCAGCTGTGGGCTCATCCAGGATAACAACTTGGGAGCCACCCACAAAGGCAATGGCCACTGAGAGCTTCCGCTGCATCCCGCCTGGGTTGGGACAGGGGTCAAGATCTCCACAGTCTTGGGCAGGGCTGCCTCCCTTCTTCCTGTACCTTTCCCTACCCACCTGGACCACAGTGCCTGATTCCTCCTGGGTCCCCAAGTCTGCCCATCTCCTCTGGCATCCCACAGTCCTCAATATAAAGTCCCAGCACCACCCCCCAGCCTCATCTCTGCAGACCTGGAGGCTCCCCCAAGTCCAGGCTCACCTGACAGGTGATGAGTCTGTGCATGCCTCTTGGGGATCAGCCCCATGTCCTGCAGCAGCCGGTCCTGCTCGGGACCCACGGCAGCTGCGCTCAGACCCTTCAACCGCCCATAGAACCAGATGTGCTCATCCACAGTCAGTCTGAGGCCGTGTACAAAAGACAATGGGGGGAGTTACCATGGCAGGCAAGGCCCCAGAAAGCACCCAGCACCCCCACTGCCATGCCTATGGAGACTCACAGGTCAAAGAGCACGTTGTACTGCGGGCAGACACCCAGGCAGGGCCGGATGGCTACCATGCTGGTCCGGACGTCGTGGCCCAGGACAGAGGCGGAGCCAGCCGTGGGTGGAAAGAGGCCACTCAGGATGGACCTGCAGGTGCAGGGGTCTCAGAGCAGCTTCAGAGGGGAGGCTGAGGCTCCCAGAGCAGAGGTACCAGCATTTACAGGGCACCTACTGTATGCCCAGACCAAAGAGGTATTATGTTCCCATTTTACAGGGGAGGGAAGACGAAGCTCAGAGAAAATATTCATCACCTGCCTACTGTGGATCCAAAGTGAACTACAGGGGAGGTCCAAAGGGAACTGGGGCTGGGGGGCTGCAGGGGGGCATCAGGGTCCTCTGTCACTGTACAGATAGGGACCTTCTGACCCCAGAGGTCCTTTCCCTTGAACAAGTGTGCAAGTTGAGACCCAAGAAGAGGAGCTGGAGGGGAGGGGAGCTGTGAGGGGAAAGGAGTGATGGCTGCTCACATTGTGGTCGTTTTGCCAGCCCCATTGTGACCCAGGAAGGCGGTAATGTGGCCCTGGTAGAAGTCCAGGCTGAGTCCGCACAGCGCCGGCTGCGGGTTGCCAGCAAAGCGCTTTTCCAGGCCGCGTATGGAGACCCCCGGAATCAGGCCAGGGGGCGCCTCCTCCACCAGCACTGAGGAAGGAGGGCAGACTCAGTTATGGGCGCCCTCAGAAGCCTGGGGACTGTTCAAGCTGGTCTGTGGAGTCAGGGACTTGTGGGGCTGGGGTCTGTGGGAGTTAGGGGAGCCTCAGGACCTGGGAAAGTCCAGAGAATTGGGATCCATGAGGACCTGGGTTTTGTAGGGGCTGAGAATCCAGACAGGGAAGTGACAGCCAAGGTTTGTTGGGCCTTACCCTTGGGGTCCTGTGCGGTCAGAACTGGGGCAGGACCCTTGGGGGTCTGAGACCCAAACCAGTAGCTCCTCCGAAAGGGAAAGTTCCACGGTTCGGGGATCCCATACTCGCCTGTGGGGAGTGGTGCTCAGTTACCCCTGAGGCGCTCCCCCTGGAGTGTGCCCACCTGGGATGCAGGGATGCAGGTAAGGGGTAACCAGGAAGCCCCGCCCACCTGCCTGCCTGCCCCAGGCCGTCCCTCAAACACAGCCACCAGTGCGCAGGTGCCAGGAAGACCCACCCTTTCATCTGTATTCCAGGCCCCCTCAGCCCCACCCCGTCCGCGCCGCCCTCAGCCCAGTCTCCCCTGCGTCTCCTACGGCCCACCTGGGCACACCGCCTCCAGGTACCAAGTGGCAAGGCCATAGAGAGCAGCATCGAGCAACAGAAGGCCAGAGACCTGGGCCAAGCTGAAGACATCTGCTGTAGGCCCGGTGCCCAAGTTGTGCCACTGCGCGCCCTCGCCCTGCTCCTCCAGCAGCGCCAGGCTCTCGCAGCCAAAACCGAAGGCCACGGGCGACAGAAGGCTCTATGGGTGGGGGCGGGTAGCGGCGGGTAGGTAGGTCAGCAAACAAGGGCAGCTAAGGGTGAAGCACCCCTGCACCCACACGGCCCGGCTCTCACCGCGGCCACGCGGCCGCCCATTGGCAGCTGGTCCCTCCAGGCCACGCACAGCACGTAGGGCAGATAGAGTACGAAGTAGGCAAGACCCCCACAGGCGGCTGCCAAGTTCGCGCGGGAGAAAAAGGCGCTCAGCAAGAAACTCTGGACCACTGTGGCCACAGCGAAAGCCGCCAAGAACAGGAACAGCACCCCCGGGTGGCTGTAGGGGAGGATGTCTCCGAGCTGCAGGAGGACAAGGGAGCTGGAGGGAGAGCGCGGATTCGCCTAGGGACGAGCAACCCCGCGAGGTGCCCCCTGCCCGTTACCTCCCCGTACACACGCACCAGTCCCGAGTCGGCAAGGCGGGGGTGCACGCACCTTGAGTACCAGCACAAGCAGCGCGGTGCTGAGGAGGAAGGGCCCGAGGCAGCTGAGGAACCAGCCCAGCCACAGTGCAGTGGCGCTGAGCCCCATGGCGCGCATCGTGTAGCGCAGCCGAGTCTCCTTCTCACGCACCACGGCCTTCACCGTCAACGCCACAGAGTAGATCCAAGCCAGTGTCAGGAAGAGTGGCAGTGACCGGCTCAGCACGCGCAGGAACCTGGGGCAGTGGGCAGCTGCGGTGGATGCCAAAGACCCCCGCGCTGCCCCCATCTGGCACGACAGTTCCCGCCCTGGGACCCCAAGGTGCGGCGAGGACATTGGCCCTTCCTTGTCCTCGGACTCCTGATGGTGCTGTCAGGTTACGTTCTCCCTGTATCCAGAGACCCCAGACCCTGAAGGATCCCGGCTCCTCCAGCTACAAGGTCACGGGGAGTGGTCCCTCTGAACCGTAGTTCTCAGCCTTGACTGCGTGAATATTCCAGAAGGCACCCAGGCCCCCACCCTGAGACCCAGGATCTGGCATCTGGGAGAAGTGAGGAAAGGGTGCTCACGTATCGTCCACATAGCAGGGGTAGGGCATCTGCTGGAGGTAGAGGCCGGCATGGGGGGTGGTGCCTGTGAGCACGCGCACGGCTGCGCGCTCCAGCAGGTCCTGCAGGTACACGAAGCCACCCCACACGTAGCGCAGGTCCGTCAGGGGGTCAGCGGCCGGACCGGGGTCCCAAAACCTGAAAGAAGTATGGGAGTAGCTGGGACCTGCCCATCACAACTTTAGCTCCGCCCTCACCTGTGTACAAACTACCTAGACCCACCTGCCAAGTGCTTTAATCTTATCCCAGAAGCCAAGGCATTGACCCCACCCACCAAGCCCTTGGCTGTGCCCATCACACCATAAACCCCGCCCATCGTGGGTTCCTATTGGTCTAAGGACTTGGGCCCCACCTACCAAGATCTCTGATAGGTGAGATGCTCCCTAGCACTCCCCCTCTGGTTCCGACCCACAAGGCCCCCCACCTGTCCTTGATCTTATTGGTTCTTTCGACATCATCGATATCCATGCGGATCTTGATGCGCACGTGGCCAGGGCCTGGGGACTGCGCGGGGTCCGGGGAGTCCTCGGGCCCCAAGAAGACGATGCCGGCCCAGAAACGGTGCTCGGAGAGCAGCTTCAGGGCCCGCTCCACCAGGGCGGCCTCTGAAGGGGCGGCCTCCAGCTTGTCCAGAGTCACGCACTGCGGAGGAACCTGGGCGTGAGTTCGAGGCCCCAGGGTCCTCCCCTGGACCTGAAGGCGGAGCCGCGCTTCCTCCTAAGAGGCCCTCAGCAGGGCTGCCTCTCCCCTCGGAGATGTTTTCCCAGGTGGACGGTCCCTCACCTCCATCACACGGCCCAGTGTGACCGCCAGGTGTCCCACATCAGCGTGGGCCTTCTGCCAGCTGTAGCCACCGCTGCGGGGATTCAGAAAAGCACGAAGAGCTTCCACTCTGGCCCCACCTCCAGGTCTTGGCTGCCTCCTTCCCTTGTCCTGGATCTGCAGGAGCCTCTGTAGGGGTGTCAGAGAAGATGGGGGTCTGCATTGGACGTTCAGGGCCTGTTACCCCTCTTTCCATCCCAGTGAGCAGGCCTGAGCTCACCGTGGATACCACTCCCCACCTCCACACCCTCGCCTGGAAGTCCCTGCCCTTCTCCCAAATCCTCATCAGGGGTGACCCTGCTGCCACACACCCCTGCCCCCCACACCCCTCTCCCACTCCTGTCCTGGCCCCACCTGTAGCATGGCGACATTGGCACTATCGTTCAGGAAGTTGAAGAGCTGGGGTCCCAGCAGCCCCCACACCTCCTGGATGTCCTTCAACAGCGCCAGCTCCTGGAAAGTTCGGTTGACCTGGAAGAGGTGGGTGCTGAGGTCCACACTAGCCTTAGCCGTTCATGACCCTTCCCTCTAGTGAAGCCCCCTGCCCACCCCTCTTGCCTTCTCCCCTATGCTCTATCCTGCACCTCTGAGCACTGTCTGAAATCTGGCAATCCCTCCATTTCAAACCCCGCATCCTGGACCCAGCCCAGGAGCAGCCAGTCTCGGGACTCAGAGCTCTCCTGTGGCCTGGCTCTCTCCTCCTCAGCCGAGGCTGGGACTGAGGGCCCCTCGCACTGTCACCTGGGCCATGATCTGCCGGGTGAAGGGTGTGTCAGGCGTGAACAGTACTTTCCCCAGGACCAGCGGCTTCAGGCGCCTCCAAAGTAGGCGGGACAGGGGGTGGGTGTCCAGGCCCCCCGTCAGCTCAGCGCAGGTGGGGCCTAGGGCCAGGGTGGGAGCACCATGAGGCCCTGTGCCCACGTCCTGGCCCTGCTTCCCCAGGGAGAGGGGTAGAAACCAGGTTGGTCACTCACTCAGGCTGTTGTCCCGCAGGGCCTGCGCTGGCTCCTGCCCCACAAGCTCCTTCAGGTCACTGGCCTCATACCAGTTGAGGGAGGGCCCGCCTGGTTTGCTGGGCCCCCTGGCACTGCAGAGGGCTTCTGCCACCGCCTCCAGGGGACCACCTGGCCTGTGGGGTCTCTGTAGCAGGGCCCACAGCTCTCCCAGGCTGGGCAGCTCCAGGAGCTGGAGGAGGGGGGTCACCAGAGGGCTGGGCAGGCTTCCCTTCCGTGTGACCCCACCACCAAGCTATAACCAGGGCAGGGCCCTCCACCAGGAGCACCCTTGCCCTCTCTTTCTGCCCTAGTACCCCCATACAACTACTGAGGACAGGTGCCCAGGGTTGCTCTGTCCTCTCCCCTTCCTGCAGCCCACCCCTCTAGTTTCCTGGCAGGGGCGGAGACTGCATTGGCCTCCTACCTCCTGGGCCATGTCCTCTGCAGTCTCCACAAGGCTGCCCACGGACTCCTGGGCATGACCCAGCACAGAGCCCAGGGACTCCTGGGAAGAAAGATGACAAGATGACAATGAGGTTTGCGGACGTCTTACTCGGGATCCAAGTTCCCAAGGGGTCCATGCAATCATAGCCTCATTTTACTAACAGAGAAACTAAGGCTCCAAGAGGCACCTGAGCTTGTTCAAGGTCTCAGGGCTGGAATCTAAGGAATATCACTGCAGGCTGGCCCCTGAAAGGGGCAGGGTGAGACTTGGTGAGGTCAGGGTCCCAGATCTTGCCTTGTCCCCACCTCACCCCTTGCAGCAGTGTCCCCAGCAGCTGAGTGGCCAGGGACAATCCCTCCTTGGGCTGCTCACTGGGCCAAGGAAAGGCTGAGGGAGTAAAGCACAGAAGACCAGGGTGAGGCCAAGTTTAGCTGGAGCCATGTCCCACTTGTCCCACTCCAAGCTGTGCCATCAGGTGGAGGCGCAGAGCCCAGCCCCGCCTACCACAGGCCCGCCTTCTTACTTGCTCGGGCTGTGTGTGCAGCCTTCAGAATGGGCATCAGCTTTCTCAGGCTAGCTAGCATCCTATGGGCACTGGGGCCCCCCAAAACAGTGCGAGCATCTGCCAGGAGCCGCGAAACCCTGGATACAGAGAGAAGGCTGGAGGCGGAGGCTAGGCGAAGCTGCCCACCCCTGTCCCGCCGCTCCCAGTGGTTTACAGGGAGTCCTTGAAGTTGCTGAGGACGCCAGGCTCCTCGCCAGGGGTTTGCCACGGGAAGCAGGTGTTGTTCACATTGCAGATGAGGCCCTGGAGCCAAGGGATGGTGCCTGCTGAGGGCAGCGGCTTGTTGGGAAAATGACCTGCAGGGACACCAGGTGTGGGGTTCTTGGCTGAGTCCCCACCCCCAGTGACAGAGTGTCCCCCTCAGCCATTATTTGAGCGTCCGGTCTGTGCTCCGGGTTCTCACTGGGGCCCCTGTGCATAGAGTGACCACTGCTAATCCTAATCCCAAAGCTCTGGACGCTTGGGGGCTTACATTCATGCTGCTCGAGTGGGGGGTGGGAATGGCGAACGGCCACCAGGATGAAGAAGAGAAAGAGCGGCCACAACAACTCCACCAAGAGTTGGATCTGCGGGGGCAGAATAGGCTTGGGGAGTGGCGGCCTATGGGGGGCTGTGGGCCGCCCCACCCCCGGCCCACCCGACTGGACATTACCGGCTGCCTCCTGCGATATAGGAAATTCTTCCAAAGCAGCAGCATCAGCTGTGTCCAGAAGGCCATGGTGGAAATGGACAGCAGACAGGACGGAGAGGTCAAGCTGAGGACGTACTGTGTGCTTGCGGGCAACTCTCTGTTCCTCTCTGAACCTCATCATCTATTTCATTGCTCAGCATTCTTGGAAGCTCTGCTTGGAGCCAAGAAAACAGTAGGTGCTTATTAAAGGGGCTCTATTCTCCGGAGGGGTGGAGTAAGCCAACGGGAGACCTGCTCGAATCCTTCCTCACATCTGATTGGTTGCGCGGGATCTGTCGCTTCCTCCAGAGCAGCAGCTGGGGTCCCAAAGGCGGGGAATTTATCCTGCAGGGGGCGGAGCCTAGGCTTAACTCTTTCATTATCAGGCTCCACCCTAAGCCCTCCTGGGGTGGGGGGGCTTCCAGGTCCCGTCCCCCAGCCTCATCCTTAACCCAGGCAAGGATTCCCTTTCCCCCCTCTCTCCTCCAATAATGATAGCTAGGAGTATTTTATACTGCTGTCTGGAAGAAGGGCTATCCCAGGCCACCAGAGAGGCGAGTCACCCAGCTGGAAGGGGGCTCCAGCTCTGCCCACCCGTCACGTACTATTCGTCGCTCAGAAGAACCCCAAGATCCAGAAAATGAGTAAGAAGCAGGGGCGCTTCTGGAAGCAGCTATTATTGATAGTGTACCTTGCTTGGAGTCCAGCCTGGCCTACTTCATCATCGTATACACGGAGAAACTGAGGCCGCCAGAAGGACAGGGAATGGACCCAGGACCCCTGACCCCCACTTCAGGACTCATTTACAAATGGGATCGGGGGGCGGGGAGCGGCCTCAGTTTTTCTATTGGTAAAATGGGGGAGAGAGCTTAGCGGCGTATCAACTTGGAGAGCGGCTGCAGGTAGGTGAGTCTATTGCCCAACCTCCTCTTGGAAAATTAGTGGTCAATTCTGCAGCTTCCAACACTCCCCGGCCAGGGAGTGAAAATGAGTGAGAGTCTAGATTCGGGCCACACCCTTTAATTCCCACGGAATCTGCCTCCCTTCTACCCATCCGCACCTCGGCATCCTCTCAGGACCTTCCCACCATTCCAGCCCCCAGCTCTCTCCACTTTCCCTACCCTCCGCAGTGGCCGCGGAGAGCGGCTCCTTTAAGAGGAGCCCTTGCCGCTGGCGAGGCGCCCCTGCTGCGGATAGTACCTAGCACCCGGGGCCTGCGGCCGCCGGTCTCGGGCATAGCCCCGCCCCGTCCACTCCCATTGGCTTCTATATACGCCACTCAAAGACCTGGCCAGCTGGAGCCCCTCGCGCTAACGCGGGAGGCGGTGTCACAGCGAGGCCGCGCCGAGCCGGGTTTCTTAAAGGGATCGCTCTTTTCTTGCTGCATCACCGCGAGGAGGAGGAGCGCCCGGGTCAACTCGCACAGGTTGTCCTCGGCACAAAATCTCCAGGCTCTTTGCACGTTGCATAACCGCCTGCAATACCGCAGCTCTGGGTCTCAGATCTCTTTCTCCCCTCTTTCTCCAGAGGGGGCCCCAGTCCTAACCAAACTCGCCCTGGTACCCTGGGACTCTATTTGTCCATCCAGAAAAGGGGAGTTTGACTAGAATCATTTGTTCATTCATTCATTCCACAAACATTCCTCGGTCCCTACAGTGGGCCAGGCTATAGCAGAGGGGGAGGTGGCCCTCAACATTCTAAGATTAGAATCTGGGGTCATAATGGTCACCCCGATTTTGAAGAAAACCTCCAGAAGTTTCTCCTTCCAGGAAATTGGATATATTTCACAAGATAATGATGAAAATGAAACAAGTGTGTGAATCCACAGCTCTGAAGGTGCTGGGAAGGGTGAGCAGTGTGGGAAGGGCTCCAGAAAGGGGTTGTTGCTGATGGGGCTTTGAGGATGAAGAGGAGTTTGTCAGGATAGAACTCCTCTGTGAGGAGTAAATGCACTAAGGCCTGTAGGCTGGATGAAGCTGCAGTCCTGAGGACCCACTCAAGAGATTTGCCCTTTGCCCGACCCTGGAGGCCCCAGAGGGAATCCAAGACAGGCACCACTTCCAGGTAGTCTTGGACACCAGCTCCAACACCTTCATTTCCAAAAAGAGGTTTTATTTACTTTGGTCCACAGTTGGTATTTTCACATTATTTCTTGGTCCTAGGGCTCCCGGGCAGGGGCTGGTCCCTGTGGAGGCCTTTGGGTGGGGGTCCCTGTGCAGTACTTGGTGGGGGAGTGGGGACAAGTGGGGGGGTGGGGGCTGGCTTTGTCTCAAGCGCTCAGAACTCCACTGTCCTGCCTGGGCCTCAGTGTCCCCACTGGGCCCCTGGGAGGGCCCAGGATTGGTGATCTGAGAGTCCTAGGGAAATCCATGAGGCCTAAAATATTTTGGGACTGTGGCCTGACCTTCTCTCAGCATCCTCACCGCCCCCCGCCCCCATTCCCCTGAACAAAAAGTATTTTCATTTCATTAAAACTGCCTGAAACTTCTGTGGGTACAGAAACCACAAACTGATCGGCAGAGAAAAGAGAAGCAGGGAAGATGTAACCGGAAACCACTTGGGGCCAGTTCCCCTCCTTGCCTGGGTTTCTTCTTCCCCCTAACAGCTTGGCCTAAAGTCTGCTGGGAAACCTGATGTCTGGAGCTGCCCTGGTGGGGACCCCCCACCCCACATGCATCTGGATATGGCCTTCACCCCTTTCCCCCAGAGTCTCAACTGGCAGCATTCAGACATGTAGAAAAACAAGACAAAAATCACAGAAAGACCCAAAAACCCAGATGGGGCAATGATGTGGGGAGATGGCCCGCATGGGTGTCTTAGTAGCCTGCCTCCTCCTGGTAGTAGGGAGGACACTCTGAGGGTTCCCCTGGGCCTGGGCCATCTCCAGCAGCTGCTGGAGCCCCGTCGGCCGCTGGGCCTTGAGGGCAGTACTTGGGGTCGTATATCTGCCGGCCCAGGCCAAAGACCTGACCACTCTGGTTGGCACCCTGTGTGTAGCCCATCTGCAGGGACATGGAGGAATTATCACATTTGTCTGTCCCCAGCTTTGTGTCATAAATGTGCCGCCGGGTCCCTGGAGCCGTCATGCCCACCTGGAGAGAGAGAAAAGACATCAGGGAGGGAAGAGGAGAAACAAACCCCAGAGGAGAACTTCCTGAGGGTTCCCACACCTTTTCCCGCCTCCCTGTGTGCACTCACAGTGGACATTCCTTTTGTACAGATTCTTCCTAGCCCTGCTCGGAACCCGCTTTTTTCTGACTCTGTGTTGAGTCGATCTGACATTTGGGTCCAGATTCCCTGCCAGCCAGGAAGCTCCCCAGGCTGGGGCTCAGGCCTGACGCGGACCTGAATGCTCCAAAAGCATCACACTGATACATCAAACTGATACACAGCAGGAAAAGTGATGACTGCAGGATCTAAAAATATCAGAGTTGGATGGGCCTCTGGGCATCCAACTTTGAAGGAAACCAAGGCAGAGCTGGGTAGTAACTTCCCTGGGGACACACAGAAAGCTGAGGCAGAGTCAGGGCAGGGGGGTCTAGGGGAACTGGGGCGACCCACCTGGCTGGCACACTTATTTGTGCCCATCTGGAGGCTGATGGTCGAGTGGTCCATGGGGGGCAGGATATGGTTTTTGGGGTCATACAGATGCCGTCTGGTGCCATAAGCTGTCATACCGGACTGGCTGGCACATTTGTTGGTGCCCATCTGCAGGGAGGCAGGAAAGGTCAGGCTGCCTCCACAAAGCCTCCAGACCCTGCCCCGAAATTGAGGAGCCACCAGAAGCCCACCACCTATGCACCCCGATGCTGAAGCAGCCAGGTGCCCACCTGGAGCCCAATGACGCACTGGCCCGCCTTCATGGTGGCATCATCAAAGTTTCGCTCCTGCTTCTCTGAGTATTTGACGCCAATGTCCACACCACTCTGCAACCCCTTTGTCTTGGCCTGGGGAGAAAGTGGGAAGGGAGTATCATGGTTGGGGCAGCCAGGTCCCAGGTATCCAAGTCCAGAGGAGGACCGGTGATCCAGCTGCAACCTGGCCTTGTACCATCCACCCAGCACTGTGGACTCAATGGCTTTCCCTGACCCCTGGCTTTCCCTCCCCAGGCAAGAGCAGCCCCACCCTTCCAGCTGCACAGGCCAAGAACTGTGGGGGGCATCCTCACCTTCCATCTCTCTCACCTTCTATCACCTCCTTCTACCCAGCCCCAGCCACCATCTCTCCCCCACACCTGTCCCCTACTCCTCACTGGTCTCCTGGCCTCACTGCCCAAGTAGTAGCCACAGGGGGTTCAAAACACAATTACCTGACACAACCCCCCCAACCCCCCATTCCCATGGCAGAAGCTCGCTGTTCCCTCCTCCTGAAATGCTGTTCCAGCCTGCCCTGGTCTCAGTTTTAGACCCTAGATGTCACCATCATGCTTTCTTCTTTCAAGGGGCTTCTCCCAATTTATAATTTGTAAAGCAATGATTTGAAGAGCAAACCCTAATGTGAACTCTGGGTGTAACAAGGTGCCTGTGGAGGGTCACTGACTGCATGAGAAGTGGGGGAGCCTGTGCAGGGGTGGGGCCATGGGAGGTCTCTGTACTTTCCACTCCATTTTGTTGTGAACCTAAAAATGCTAACAAATAAATTTTTAAAAAATAATTTAAAAAAATAGGTTCATTTATTGCCTGTGCATAAAGGGGTGGACTGTGTCTGCCTTGGTCACCCTTGAATTCATAGTGCTGGGCGCCTCATGAGTGCTCAGAAATCTTTGTAAAAGAATGAATGAAGAGCATCTGAAAAATCTCTGCCTGGCTTGCTGTGTGACTTTGGGCAGGTTGCTGACCCTCTCTGAGCCTCACCTTCCCAGCCAGGGCAAGAAGAGACACCTGCACCTGAGTCAAGTTCCCACTTTCAAACAGGTCGTTGGCCTCAAACAGGTCAACAGGATTCATGCCGTAGCTCACCATGGCCTTGATGAAGTTGGAGAGGTTTTCTAGCTGGGAGGAGACAAGAGAAGGGTGGTGAGGGGCCTTGGTCTCCCCACCTGTCAGATAGGGTCCCCCAGCCCCATTCTGGTTCCACTTCCCTCCCCCTGGTCCCTCACCTGGTGCCAGTTCTGCATGGAGCGGTTGATCTTAGGGACTGAGCCTGGCTGCAGCTTATTCATGAGTCTGAGGAGGACACATGGGGTGGGGGGAAAGGGGGAACCTCCATTAGTGTAGGGGAACCTCAGAGACCCAAGACTCACTCACGGCTTCCTGGCCACCCTCTCTCTGGACCTAAGTTTCCCCTATTACAATCCAGTCTCCACCCACCAAAGAAACAAAGATGCCAAAAAATGACACCAACCAGTGCTGGGAATGCAGTTCAGAACCACTGAGCTATCCAGTGATTCTGGGAATTTCCATGAAGATTTTTAACGTGCAAACCATGGAATGTTTGAACCACAGCTGAATTAGGGGCAGCAAAGAAAGGCCTCCAGAAACCTTAAGGCTCTCCTAAGAGAATGCTCCCTGTTAGAGATCAAAGAAGTAACACAGGAAAAAGAAGAGCAAGACCAGACACTCATCAAGAAGCAGCAGGCAGGAGTCACACACAGCATGACCTCATCATGCATAGCATGTCAGGGTGATGGGCACAGTGCACACACACACTCACGTGCACAATATGATCCCATCCTTCAGACCCTTCTGGAAGTCTGGGCCAACGGAGAGACCAGTGAGTCCCTCAATCCAGCTTCGGAGCTCCGCCTCCTTCTGAGGGTCATATTTGGACTGCAGCTGGAGGGGTAGAGGGCACAGGGTTGGGATGAGCCCAGTGGAGCTCCTCATAGGGCAAGACCCAGTGTTTGCGGAAAGAAGAAACATAGTAGTCAGGAGGTCCCCACACCATTGGAGGAGACTCTTCCCTTTTCCCATCAACACAGATAAACTCCAGTCTCTCTCTGATAAACATCCGGGCTAATCTACCTTCAATGGTGCTAACCCCCCAGGGCAGCCAACATGGCCCTGCCACCACCCTCCACCTAAAGGATCTGCCTCCATGCCTGCCACCTCCCTGTTGTTTTTAAAATTATGGTGAGAAACATACAACATGTACCACTCGAAAGCTCATAAATCAGTGACATTCAGTGCATTCACGAGGTTGTGCAACCGTCATCTATTTGGTTCCAGAACATTCCATCACCTCAAAAGTTAGCCCCTCCCTATTAGCTCTCCCCACCTCCCCAGCCTCTGACAAGCAGGAACCCACTCTCTGTGTCTGTGGATCTGCCTGTTCTGGCCATTTCCCATCAGTGGAATCACACCCTGTGTGTCCTTCTGTGTCTCCTTCTCTCACTGAGCATGGTGTTCTCAGGGTCCATCCATATGTAGCAAGTATCAGGGCTCCACTCCTCTTTTTATATAATTTCATTTGTTTCGCTGTGCTGAATCTTCATTGCTGTGCCTGTTTTTCTCTAGTCATGGCCAGCGTGGGCTTCTCACTGCAGTGGCTTCTCTTGTGGAGCACGGGCTCTAGGGTGAGTGAGCTTCAGTAGTCGCAGCTTCTCGGCTCTAGAGCATAGGCTCAGCAGTGGTGGTGCACAGGCTTAGTTGCTTCATGGCATGTGGGATCCTCCCAAATCAGGGATTAAACCTGTGTCTCCTGCATTGGTAGGCAGATTCGTCACCACTGAGCCACCAGGGAAGCCCTTCACCCCTTTTTCTGACTAAGTGATGCTCCTGTATGTGGAGGGACCACACTGTGCTTATCCATTAACCCGCTGATGGATATTTAGGTCACTTCCATCTTTTGGCTCTTGTGAGTCAAGCTGTATAAACATCCATTTATAAATTTTATTTGAAAACCTGTTTTCAGTTCTTTGGGGTATATACCAGGGAGTAGAAGTGTTTGGTCACATGATAATTCTACCTTTAATTTGGAACCACTGAACCTTTCTCTGCTCCTTGAACTGGCCACACTAGTGGCTGCCTCAGGGCCTTTTCATATGCTGCCACCTTGGACTCATGTTTGCACAGGTCCCTCCTTTCAATCCAGTTGTAGCTTGAAGGTTACCTCCTTGGAAAGGTCTTTCCTGACCACCTGGCTGTGACGACCCTCTGCATCCCCCACCCCCAGTCCTTATTATCTTCTTTTTAAAACAATATTTATTTATTTGGCTTGGCTGTTGCGGCATACAAGATCTTTAGCTGTGGCATGCGGACTCTGAAGTTTCAGCATGTGCAATCTAGTTCCCTGACCAGGAACTGAACCCAGGCCTCCTGCCCTGGGAGTGTGGAGTCCTAGCCACAGGACCACCAGGGAAGTCCCTGCTTTATCTTCTTCCTAGCTTTTTCTACCTTTTGGGGTATGATCTATCTCCTAGCTGATGGTCCAAGCTCATGACAAGTGACAAGACGTAACCCAACTCAGGCTCTCTCTCAGTAAGGAGGCTCATCCTCCCCCATCAACACACACTGCCCACACATACAGCACTGGCTGCCCCCAGGGCAGCATCCCACAGTGTCCAGGGAAGCCTAGGACAGGGTGTGTGTGTACAGCCCCAGGGCAGCTCCCTGGAGGGGTGGTAAAAACCTGAGGACCTGGCTGCCCAGTTGCTTTAGTTGTGTCCAACTCTTTGCGACCCCACAAACCATGGCCCACCAGGCTCCTCTGTCCACAGGATTCTCCAGGCAAGAATACTGGAGTGCTATCCTCTAGGGGATCTTCCCAACCCAGAGACTGAACCTGCGTCTTTTATGTCTCTTGCATTGGCAGGCGGGTTACCACTAGCACCACCCGGGAAGCCCCAACCCCAGACCCCTCTTTCACCTCTACTCACCCTGTGCCCGCCGTGCTCTCTCCTCCACACCCCCTAGAGACAAGGACTCAGAGTTGCCCTTGCAGCCCCCACCTCGATGACCATGGACAGGTTTCACCTCATGCCTCTGTCTCCCCAGCTATGTTTGAATGGTCTTCCTAAGGCTTTCCAGACCTGGGCTCCACTTCCTGCTTCCTGCATATAAACCCCTAGACATGAGATCAGGGCTGAGCTGCTCAGAGTGCAGGGGAGACAAAGGCGGGAGGCTGGCCTGTGAACCTGATCTGTTCAGCCCACTCCCTCCTTGGATCTCCTCCCTCTCCTGTCTCTGGTTCCCACGCCTGGCAGAAGGGTGGTGGGGGAGGAGGGGGTGTTATTAGGGTCGCTGAACTTGAAGCAGGCAGGCTGGTCTGGATCTCTGGCCTGCCTGCCCAGCTGGGCCCCATCCTCGTCCTCGACAGCTCACTGGGGCTGGGGCCAGGGAGGGTCCTGGGCAGGGGTGCCTGGTCTGGCCCCACCCGCTAGGCTGCCTTCCACCCTGCTGCCCAGCTGGCCTTCAGCACATTCCTCCCCACCGCAAACTGCCAGGAATGCAGCCGCTGCCTCCTTGCTAAATCAGGACCAGCTGTTCCCAGCGGTCCAGACCCCCCAGCCAGCCAGAGATCTCAAGGGTATGCACTGGACCTCAGCCTGCCTGTATGCCATCCAGCAGTGGGACTGAAGCCTGGGGTGGGGGGCAGGGGGTCTTCTTCCTCTCAAAGTGGACGGTCTAGAAACAACAGGAACCTGGTTTCCAATTCAGGTGGGTCCCTGAGGTGACTCCGGTGAGGGGGTGAGGGCCCCGCCCATTCTCCAGGCCCGCAGACTGAGGGCTGGTTACAAGGAGCTTCTGACCTCATCCCCCACAGGGCAGGTAACAACCTGCCTCCATCCCACTCCATCACAGGAAGCTGCCCCCACCCCGCTGAGGTGCTGCGCCCTCACCCACTTCCTGCTGCTTCGGGGGAGATGCCCGGCTGCCCAGGAGGACTGCTGGCCATTGGACACTGCCTATGCCAGGTCTGGGTTCGAGTCCTGACCCTGCCTCTGATCTGCTACGTGGGTCTGGGCCGTCTTGAGCGATGTCTCTGAACCCCATGTGCTAAGCAGGGTCTCGGCTGGGTGGGGACTGTCAACACTCTGCACCCACCAAAGCATTACTGCTGGAGTGTGGAATTGTGTGTTCAAGGGGGAATCGATGGGGAGCTTGCCGGGTGACCATGCTCAGATCCTGGGCTTCCCAAATGGGCTAGTAGCTCACAGAGTTGAGATGTGTAAATTCTCCCTCTGGTCTGATGACCTGGCAGAGACCTGGGGGCCAGCAGGGCTGTGTCCCCAGTGTGCCCAGGCAGGCTCCTGTCAGCCGCTTCCCTGGGGCCACATTCCCAGGTGCCTGGTGACAGTGTGTGCCTAGGGGGTGGACAGGGATGACAAACTTCCCTCCAGCTGGAAAACCCTTGTGTGTCCGGCTTAGGACCTCTCCCCCTGCCCTCCAGGGCAGGGATCACTCTCTGCTCCTGTTTCCTTGGATGCACTGAACCTGCTGTGTTACCTTGCAGAAGTCCCTGCCCTCTTGGGCTAGAACCAAAAGCACTTTCTGAAACAGAAGTGTGCCCCATCCCCCCATGCCCTAGCCCGCATTTTCAAGTTACAAAACCCACATGCTAGGGTCACATTCAGGGGACTGGTGGACCTCTTTGCTATTTCTTTAAGTGTGTCAGATGGTGACAAAGAGAATGGGGAAGGTAGGCCCCCTCGATTCTAACTCCCCCCACCCACCCAGTGCCCCACCTCCCAGGTGTAAGAAGTCAGGAAATTCTTCTGCGGGGCCACACCCTTCTCAAAAACACCTGGCCCGCCCCTTTCCTTCCCCGAAGCGTTAAGTGGTCCAAAAGCAGAAGTGGGGGAGGGGATGAGAAGGGGCCGCTGGGGTTCCCTCAGGACCTTCTCAGGCCTTGAAGCGCTAGAGGGGCCCAGGGCTGGGGAGTTCAGAGCGGTGGGCGGGAGGCTTCGGACGAGAAGAGGCTGAGGGAGCAGGGCTGGGTAAGGGGTTGGACCCAACCGCTCCTAGATGTTGGGGTGGGTGCCAGAGCACAGACCTCACTGTTTCCCCAGAGTTTAAGGAGCGTCGGAGGCACCCTCGGAGTTTCGGGGGAGGAGAGCCGCCCCCGATGCCCAGGGAGGCCAGCGGGGCGCCCGCCCTGCAACCGCGGAGGGTGTGACGGACTGGGCTGGCGGAGAGGGCGCTCCCCTCACTCACCCGGTTCTTGACCTCGGCCGAGAGCCCGTACGAGGGCCCCTTGTTGAACTGCGTGGAGCTCATGGCTGGCGGGCGCGGCGCCGCGGGACGGGACGGACGGACCGACGGCCGGGCTGGCGGGCGAGCGGACAGGGGACGCGGACCCAGCGCCCCGCCCCCACCGCTGATTGGCGCGGGGCGCACATGTCCTTATATGGCTGCGCCGCGCCGGATTCCTGAGGCCTCGGGCTTCCTGAGCCCCTGAACCGCCCGACCCCCGCCCCGCCCCCTCGGAACCCCAGGGAGACTGAGGCCGGGAGGGACGGGACCCCGCACAGCGGAGACCCGGCACCCTCTCCTACTCAGTGCTGGGAGCCCCCGGGCGGCTCTCCCCATGCTTTCTGGGCCTCAACTAACCTTTCTACATGATGATGGGAGGGGGACAATGGTTGAATGAGACCCTAATTCCCTTTGGACACTAATGCGGGGAGGGGGGACCCTTCTCTGATGCTTAGAAGCACCTCCCAGTCTAGGTCCGCTTCTGGAAACCCTCCTAGCTGGGTGGTAGGCAAGGGAAGTAGGACAGGCTCTTCAGCGGAGGGGGTCATTGGCGCTGGGACTTTGATGGAGGAGTAGGAGTTTGCCAGTCCAAAGGGTATTGTTTGTCCTGGCAGAACAAAAAGTGCAAAGACTTGGAGGGACCATCAGTGGTTGAAAGTGTGCAGAGATCAATCAGATAGGTTGGGGAAGTGGGGGATGAGAAGGGACCCTAGATTCTGGGTTGGGGGATGGTGGGAATGGGGAGAAGATGTAACATCAGAGAGTTAAAGTCAGGAGATGCCTTGGGGGTAGAGTTGAGGACACCAAGGGAACCAAGCCAGGCACACACTTGCCACTCAATACATGCTGCCTGCTTGTGCAGATAAATCAATAAATTAGTAAAGGAATAAATTTCACTTTTTCAGTAACATTCATTCACACACCTATTTACTTGTTTATCAAAAGCTCTATGACAGGGTCACTGGGCCAATCCCTTGCTAAGCTATACTGACTCCCTCCTGGCTCTGGCCCTGCCCATCCCTGGGAAGACAGACCCTGGCATAGACACTCCCACCCCATGTGAACACGTACAGGACAGAGAGAGGTGTCTGGGGTGGAGGAACCCCAGGAGGGAGTGGGTGCTCCCCTGGAGGGGTAAAGGAAAGAGGCATGTAAGAGTGGGCATGGGAAGTGGGGTTTTGAAGCATAAGTAGGAGTTTGAAACATTTGACAGGTGATCTGTGAGGGCTTAAGAGATTACTCACCCTGCCCTTCCCAGGAACACCCCTCCCCAGTGCCCCACTTTCTCAATGTCTATTGACTCTTTCTCTGACTATGCATCTTCTATGCTATGTGAAGGCTCCTTTCTTCAGAGCTCAAGTCCTAGCTGGATGGTCTTGGGTGAGTCCCTTCCCATCCGGGTCTCAGTTTCAGTATCTGTGAAATAGGGACCAGTGGTCAACCAGACAGTGTGGCTGAGTATGGGAACAGGGTGGTTTCTCAGTGTCTAGGTGGGGAGTTGTTTGGGTGGGGGCTGTACTGGTGGACTCCTTGCAGATTCCACAGGGGGCAGGACCAGGGCACTGTGGGGGCTGGCAGTAGTGGGAAGGAGGCTCGAGCCAGCCTGGTGGGCTATAGCCCATGGGATAGCAAGGAGTCGAACACAACTGAACAACTGAGAACACACTATATTCTTAGCCTCCTGAAACCCAGAAATTCAGATCAGACATATGAAAATTCAAAACCCTGAGGTTCCAAAAGCTTAGAATATTATAATTTGAGAAACTCCCCTCAGGACCTGAGGCTTACAGAACTATGTGGTTCTGTGTAATCTTACAACCTCAGTGGGCCCCACCTGGGTTCAAATTCCCGGTCAGCTGAGATAAGGGCATGTCAAAATCTCAGGAATTTTGGCTCAGCCTCGGAACCTGGCCAAGAGGCCTGGGGCCTCTGCAGTTGCCCTACAGCCTTGAACGCTGGCGCCCATCTCTCCGTCCAGGACTGACCCTGGGGACACTGTAGGGGTAAGGAGGGCTGTGGAGTGACGCAGGCTCACTGGGGACAGATTCAGGTACTCTGGGATGGGGGCCACGGCTGGAGGACTCAGGGTTGCAGGAAACCCTGGAGCCTCAGCCTTGGGTGCTGGGCCCCAGGGTCTGGGTGGGTGAGCACAAGGGGCTGCAGGTGCGATGAAGGCCTTCTGGGCTTTGCATGAGACCCTGGGGGTCCTATGCGCCAAATGATGCAGTAACAAGAAAACAATGATAGTTACAGTAAAATGACAAGCCTGTTAACTCAGGTCAGCATCTCCCTTGCTCACAATCCGCCAGGCTCCCTATCACCCCTCAACAAAGGTGTCCTCCAGGTCCCCAGGTCTCCCTAGCTCACTGTGTTCCAGAGGCATGGGGCTTCTCCTCGCTCTGCCTCCAATAATCAGCCACAGGCTTGCCTCAGGGCCTTTGCTCCCGCGGTGCTCTCTACCTGAAACTCCGCTTGGCTTGTTCACTGTCTCCCCTCTAGAACCTTCTCAGTAAGCCGTAAGCAGGGCTCCCAGCTCCAATGCCACTCACACATCCCAGACAGGTCCCAAGTGACACTCACAGCGTTCTGTGAGATCCAGCCATCTTCTGAAGTCCCCAACAGAAGATGAACCCAAACCAAAAAACAGCAGAAACCAGCACAACATTGTAAAACAGTTATCCTCCAATTAAAAAAGAATAAAATAAAGTAAAATAAAGTCTCCGACTGTCCCCAGAAGTGCGGAGCCTGGTCCTTCTCCGCATCTTTGTCTCAGATTTAGAACTGTTTCCCCCCATTTTCCTTTTTTGCGACAGTAACTTTCATTTGCTCCCCTGGGTCGAGTGTCTCCCTAACATGGAAGTAAGCGCTAGACGGGGATTACTGGTACAGCAGTCGCTTGCCACACGGCCCTACTTCAATACAAATTACCTCAATAAAAATAAAGTTTAAAATTCCATTCCTCAGCTGCACTGGCCACATTTCCAGAACTTAGGAGTCACATATAGCTAATGCATTAGACCTCGCTGCACATTTCAGGGACCCACAGCCTCCTCACTCACCCCCACTGAGTGGCTGGGTTTTCTCCCCAGGTCAAGGGTACATCAACTGGCCTCACCATTATAAAAGATGAGTTTGTGTTCTCCTTTTGTGACCAATAAATGATCTGGGGGTGACCTGTAACAGTGTCAAGAATGTGCATTGGTTGAGCAGCCACTGTATGCTAGGCCCCCATACAGGGCATTCTCTATGAAACAGGCAGAGATGGGATGACCTCAGCTTCCTGTCCACCTCAAGGAAGTGGGGCTCCCTGGATTATGAAGCCAGGCAGGTAGGTCTGGAAAGTTCTCTGAGGCTCTAGAACAGCTGAAAAGTCTCCTCCCCGCCATGCCTGCCTCACACCCTGGTCTTTCTCAGAGACCCTGACTGTCCCTTCTTAATGTTCCCTGGGTGTCCTTCCCCAACGTCTGTACTCAGGTGTCCTCTCCCACACCCAGCCTCTGGCTCCTCCTGCCCTTCCATGCTCCAGGCTGCAGCCCACCCGTTCTTGCTTTGGAGAATGGGGTGGAAGTACTGTACCTGGCATACAGTAAGTGCTTAGTGAATGTTGGATTCTGTTACTACCGTGGCTGCTAGGAGGCGCCCGGGCTTTTCAAAGATGAATGAATGAGCATGTCTGTAGTCCATATGTGGGCTCTCAGGTCTGGGACATCTCGGGCAGTCAACAAGGAGGGCATGGTCAGGTATAGACCATTTGCGATCCCGCTTTAGTTGACAAAGGGCTGTCCGCTCAGCCGTCCTGGAATGACTGGAACGGCAGGTCTGGCGCCCTAAGAGCCGGAGAGAGACGGGTGGTGCTGAGCGGCCCGCGTTATCAAAAGGAAAACCTAGTCAGGATGAGACGGTTGGATGGCATCACCGACTCAGTGGATACGAGTTTGAGCAAAATTCTGGAGATTGTGAAGGAGAGGGAAGACTGGCGTGCTGCAGTCCATGAGATCGCAGAGTCCAATAAGACTGAGCGACTGAACAACCAAAAGTCGGGAACGGACCGAAGGCTGGAAGGTTGGGCAAAAGTAGTTCACTTAGCCTCTTCTGGACCCCTAAAATCCCCCGGACCGCCACCAAGTGCAGAGAGGGTGAGAGGTCCGCCAGTCCTTCCATTCACCGACCTCCGCGAGAAGGGGGAGGTGGTACTTAAGCAAGGCCCTGCAACATCACGGGCCTTTATGACGTCACGGCACATCAGGTTAGTCGGCTTAGGGGAACAACGGTCCCGGCCGAAAGGAGAATTCCGCACAAGCTTTCTGGGGACGTAATTTAAAGACCGCAAATCAAATCATTTTTCAGCCAGAACACTCTACTGTGAGCCTATTTTCAGTATAGTTTTCTAGAGTGCAACGTAGAAAACAGCTCCAACAGTCGTATTTCCTTTCAGTATATTTTATCACTTCTAAACGCCTCAGATATTGACTAATTTTGACGCTCGAATTGCAGAGGTGGAGGCTACTGGGGGCAATATGCAAAAGACCGAGGCCAGACGCAGCCCCACCCCTCGGCGCTCCCGAGCCGGCTGAGACTCCAGAAGGCGGAGCCACCGCAGGCCGACCGCCGGCTTCCCAGAGTGCCCCGCGAGCGCAAGAAGGCCGCTCTAGCCTTCGCGGCGACTCGCTGGCGTCAGCTGGGGTGCGGAGGCGGAAGATGGCGGCGGCGGCCCGGCGGCCGTGAGGAGCGCGGCGGCGGCGAAGATTGCCGATGGCGGCCAGGAGGCGCCCTCGGGGAGCCGCGGGCCGTTAGGGTGCTACGCTGGGCGGCATGTCGGAGCACGCGGCACCCGGGGCCCCGGGGCCTGGGCCCAACGGCGGTGGTGGCGGTGGCGGCGGCGGCGGCGGCGGCCAGGCCCCCGCGCGCGGGCCTCGCACCCCCAACCTCAACCCCAATCCTCTCATCAACGTGCGCGACCGGCTTTTCCACGCGCTCTTCTTCAAGATGGCTGTCACCTACTCGCGCCTCTTCCCGCCCGCCTTCCGTCGACTCTTCGAGTTTTTCGTGTTGCTCAAGGTGACCGCAGCCCTGACCCTTAACCCCAGCGGATGGACCCCTTACCCCTGAGTTTCGACCTCTGACTCCGTCCGGGGCAGCGTGCCTCTCCCTCCCGGAGGCATAGACCCGGCGGGGCCGGTTGTGACCCTTCCCTTAAGCCTGCCACCCCCGTCACCCTTCCCAGAAACTTCTACCCGGCAAGGCCCGAGCCTCCCCGAGTTAGTGACCCCTGATCCCGATTCCAGGAACTCACTCCCAGCCCCTCCAGGCCGCACCCCACCGCTGGCCTCGCCCTTCCTGGCGTCCCCACCTCGGGAGACCGGAGCCCAGTCCCGCGACCCTCGACCCTGTCGCCTGGGATCCTCATCCCGGGACGACCCCGTCCCCACTACGAACCTGACCTCTCCGCGAATCACATACCCGGGGATTCCGGGCCCTACCGCCACTGCCGCCTCTTTGGACACACCCCCGGACCGCCCACCTGCACCGGAAGCTGCTCCCCACTTTTCTCTCCCCCTTTTTCTTGGGGCGAGCCTCCTGGACCCTTCTGCTCCAACTCAGATTCTACTCCTTCTGAACCTCTGGGGGAAGGTGACCAGGCCGAGATCACGTCACCAGGGTTCCTGGCAGAGCCCCAGCCAGCGGTGCCACTGGTGGCTCGGTGAGGGGCGTCCCGCGGACCCGCCCCTCGTCCTCCCTCGGCTGTGCAGGCGGTTCGCCGGTTCCTGGAGGGCCGGTGCGGGTCCCTCCAAGGAGGGGTCTTACTCAGGGAGGGAGCCGCTGGGTGCCGGACCCCGGCTGTCTGGCGGGTCTGAGGAAATGGAGAAATGGCTGGTCCTGTTTGTGTCCTGCCCTGGGGGGCCCCCTGGGTGGGGGCCGGGGCTACGGTTGCCGACTTACGAGGGAACTTGAATTCCTTGTCCACAGAAAAGGGTCTGAGGCAGGTGAGGCACGGGCCAGCGAGGTTGGGAGCCACCAGCTCTTTGGGGTTGGGTAGCAGGGGTGCGTGCAGGGCTGTCCTACAGACCTGGGAGTGGGTCCCCACTGAGCCTCCCATTTCCTGAGCAGCAGCAGGTGTCCCCCCCCAGGGGCCTCGACTCTGGAGGGTTCCTCAGTAGGGCTTCCCTTACCTGGTGTGTGGGACCCATGAGCAGCTTGAGAGTGGGCAGAAGGCCGGGTGTGGGCGTGGTTGCCTCCTGGAAGGAAGCCCTGGCCTCCCTGCACCCTCAGGAGGAGCCCGTGTCACCCGAGGGAGTGAGTGCCCTGTGTGAAGTGGGCCCCCACGGACCTCAGCCTTCCTAAGAGTCTGGCCTGAGGCCTTGGCTTTGTCCTTTCACTTGCTTCCCAATTTGGGACCAAGGAGCAAGTCAGGGATTGGGCCGACTGGGCAGACAGGCCGCACATCCAGGCTGTGCCCCTGGTGTGGGGGCCCGTGGGATCAGGCCACCCTTAGCTCCCTACATCTTTTCTCTCCATGGGGCTGCGGCCAGAAGGCCCCCCTCAATTCTCAGGTCCTTCCCTGACCCCTGGTGCTTTTGGTTTCCCTCCTTTGCAAAGTGAAGGCTGAGTTAGCCAATCTCTGAGGTTGCCTGAGTTCCAGAAAGCTCTCTTCTTTGCTTTCCAGCTGCCTAGCTTCTGGACTCTTGCTGCAGAGATCAAGTTCCCCTCCCCACCTCACTTGGTCGCCTCTTCCTGTGGCACCTGTTCTGGTCCCACCTGCAGAGCTGGTTCCCACCCCCTCCCGCCCCCGCCTTGCTCCCTGCCACCACGTGCCCCCTGCCACCTTGTGCCAATCTTTGGGACCAGAGATGAGTGGCTGACCAGGAGGAAGAGGGGAGAGGCAGCAGCCACCAGGGCAGGGTCCAAGTCAGAGCAGACAGCCTCAGGCTGGGAGGAAGGAGGTGGGTGCAGGGATGGCGTGTGCAAAGGCCCTGGAGCTGGCGGGACAGCGTTGCCAGTGAGGTGGAATGTTCAGTCACAGGGTACCAGAGGTTGGGGGCTAGAGTACCCAGGGCCTGTGATATGGCCAGGCCAGCTGCCAGGCAGAGGACAGAAAAGGCCTTGGATGGATTCCTGAAATGCTGAGGGGGATAAGGGGGCGGGGCCACCGGGTGTGTCTGCCGATAGGGTCTTAGGAGGCAGCTGTTTGCCAGCTTGTTCCATGGAGGCCGTGGGGAACCAGGTCCAGCTCAGGGGCAGGCCTTGTCCAGTGGGGTGAGACTCTTGGCCCATCTCTAGGCACCCACCCAATTGGTCAGGGTGATGGACCCTACCTGGGGTTTCAGTTCATGGTAGGGGGGTTGTGAGGGGCGCTGGAGGGGACTTCAGGGTGACAGTGGGGACTTGGCCACTCTGAGGTCACAGGTCCCCCATCTATCCATATGCCCCTCTCAGAACCTAGATACCCTGCCTGGTGTTTCCTCCAGGTTTAACTCCTGGCTCCACCCTCTCCTGGCTGTGTGGCCTCTGCCTTGGTTTCCTGTCTGCAAACTGGAGATGATGGCAGGCACGTGCCTTGCAGGGACGAGCCCAGGCAGCCCCTGGCATCGTGCCACCTGCATGTCAGCACTTTCTGTGATGTCTCAGCATGTGGTGCAATGTTGTCCTCATGGCCGAGGGTGAACAGTGTCCTGGACATGGCTCCTGCTGGTCATTGGGGCCCAGGGAACACAGCTGGAGCTGTGGGTCAGCTCTGACCGCAGCCTTCTGCCACTGTAGGCCCCACACTTTGCTGACTCCCATCGTCAGCTCACAGGTCCCCATACACGTTGTGGAGAGGTGGTTGGGGTTCCCAGGGACACTGAGCCTGTGGCCACATCTCTGGCCCCGGTGCAGGCTGGCCTGTGGGAGGCTCTACAGCTGTGGGGGCCTGTACTGGGAAGGATCCTCCATCTGGGGGGGCGGGTCCCAGGCAGCTCCCCCCTGACCACTCCCTGCCCTGCAGGCCCTGTTCGTGCTCTTTGTCCTGGCCTACATCCACATCGTCTTCTCCCGCTCACCCATCAACTGCCTGGAGCACGTGCGTGACAAGTGGCCCCGTGAGGGCATCCTGCGGGTAGAGGTGCAGCACAACTCGAGCCGCGCGCCCGTCTTCCTGCAGTTCTGTGATGGTGGCCATGGCAGCTTCCCTGGCCTGGCCATGGAGCCAGATGGCCTGGAGCTAGAGGAGGAGGAGGAGGAGGAGCTGACCATGGACATGTTCGGGAACAGCTCCATCAAGGTGAGCAGCCGGGGCGTGGTCAGGGCTGCAGGAGACACTCCTGATCTGCTGGGCTGTTTCCCAGCTGTTTACTGAAGGCCTGGTTCTGGGGTGCTGAGGGCAGACAGGCTGAGAAGCAGGTTTTGGGCTTAGAGCTCTGAGGTGATTCTGGCCATCCTTGGTGGTGTGGCTGCCTACAGGATGGGGAACCTAGAGGGAAGGCTGTGCTCAGGTGGCCAGAGGCCAGGGGTGGGTGTGGGCGGAGTGTTGGTACAGACCCAGCAGGAGGCCCCACCTCACTGATCCTATCCCTCACACCCTCACCCAGAAATCTCAGGGAGCTCAGTGTTGGGGTTAGGGCTTTCATGGGTCAGCAGTACATCTCCTTCCATTGGGGGGTGCAGAGACCTTCAGGCCAACCCTTAGGTACCAAGGGCCTGCTGACCTCTGCCTCTCACTGTGCAGTTTGAACTGGACATCGAGCCCAAGGTGTTCAAGCCACCAGGTGGCCCCAAGGCCTTAAATGACAGCCAGGAGTTCCCATTCCCTGAGACGCCCCCAAAAGGTACCACCACTCCCTGGGGCTACGTCCAGTGATGGTGGTGGGGGTGTGGTACAGTCCCCCAAGCCCTTCCAGGAGAGGGCTCCTTTGCTGACCAGCCGTCCCTGCACGCAGCCTGGCCACAAGACGAGTACATCGTGGAGTACTCGCTGGAGTACGGCTTCCTGAGGTTGTCGCAGGCCACACGCCAGCGGCTCAGCATCCCCGTAATGGTGGTCACGCTGGGTGAGTGCCCCTGCCGAGCAGAGCAAGGCCCAGGGGAGGGAGCTCCTTCCTCCTCAATCTTGGGTATTTTCCTTGGGGAGAGGTGACCCAGAAGCACTTGTGTCCAAGGTCTCAGGGTTGCCCTTGCTGCCCAATTGCAGGAAACTTCCCAAGGCTCCATTCCTCCACACTTGTCAGTCACAGCTCTGCTGGGCAGTGGAGTTCTGCAGCCCTGGACTAACATCCCTGTCCCGGTCCTGCCCACAGATCCCACGCGGGACCAGTGCTTTGGTGACCGCTTCAGCCGCCTGCTGCTGGCTGAGTTCCTGGGCTATGATGACATCCTCATGTCCAGCGTGAAGGGCCTGGCAGAGAACGAGGAGAACAAAGGTGCGGGGCGAAGGCGGGGCCTGTTTAGGTGGGGCTTGGGCTGAGGTGCTTGCTCACTGCCTCTTTCACTCCACCCCTCTTGCAGGCTTCCTGAGGAATGTGGTGTCCGGGGAGCACTACCGCTTCGTGAGCATGTGGATGGCCCGCACGTCCTACCTGGCCGCCTTCGTCATCATGGTCATCTTTGTGAGTGCCTCAGGCAGGGTGGGATGGGGTGGGGTGGGGCTGGAGGGGCGGGGCAGCCATCCAAGGCCTCACGGTGACCCACTTGCAGACCCTGAGCGTGTCCATGTTGCTGCGCTACTCCCACCATCAGATCTTCGTTTTCATTGGTGAGTGTCCCCTCTGGCCATCTCCCTTGCCCCTCCCCCATTCCGGGCGCCTCACCCGGTCTGCCCGCCCGCCACCCTCTCCCGCAGTGGACCTGCTGCAGATGCTGGAGATGAACATGGCCATCGCCTTCCCCGCAGCGCCCCTGCTGACCGTCATCCTGGCCCTCGTGGGTGAGGACCCTGCGCCCCCACACCCTGCCCCCTTACCTGGCATGCTGGCCACCCACCTCAACTGGTGGCTCCTGTCTCCCCCCACCAGGAATGGAGGCGATCATGTCTGAGTTCTTCAACGACACCACCACGGCCTTCTACATCATCCTCATCGTGTGGCTGGCTGACCAGTATGACGCCATCTGCTGCCACACCAACACCAGCAAGCGGCACTGGCTTCGGTGGGCACCAGTGGCCATGTGGTCCGGGGTGGAGGCAGCCGGGTGGGCAGCACCTCATTGTTCCCCTTGCAGGTTCTTCTACCTGTACCACTTTGCCTTCTACGCTTACCACTATCGCTTCAACGGGCAGTACAGCAGCCTGGCACTCGTCACCTCCTGGCTCTTCATCCAGGTGAGGTGGGCTTTCCTTGGGACTGGCGGCCCGAGGGTCCAGCCTTTTGGGGGTCCCTTGCCTGACCCAGTGCCTACCCCCCGCAGCATTCCATGATCTACTTCTTCCACCACTACGAACTACCTGCCATCCTGCAGCAGATCCGTGTCCAGGAGATGCTGCTGCAGACACCACCACTGGGCCCCGGCACCCCCACAGCCCTGCCAGACGACCTGAACAACAATGGAGGCATCCCACCTATCACCCCCGACGCTGCCAGCCAGTCCCCTGCCCTGGGCCCTGGCTTGCCAGGTGCTGGCGGGGGCCCCGGGCCCATGGCTGAGGCACCTAGCTCCCTGGTGGCCGCAGCGGCCTCAGTGGCTGCAGCAGCCAGTGGTGACCTGGGTTGGATGGCAGAGACGGCTGCCATCATCACAGACGCCTCCTTCCTGTCTGGCCTGAGCGCCTCTCTCCTGGACCGGCGGCCAGGCAGCCCCCTGAGCCCTAGTGGGGGGCTCCTACGGGCCCCCCAGGACAGTGCCCCTGCAAGCAACTCTCCAGGGTCTGATGCAGTCTCTCAGACCACCGGCGGGGGCAGGCCCAACCCTGTGTCTACCGATCTAGTGGACACACCGTCGGAGGTCGGCTCCTGAGCCCTGGGCAGCTGACTGCCTCTATCCCTGGCTTTCCAAGCCAGCTGGGTGTGACCTGGCTGGAGCCCTTGGGGGTCAGGGAGACTGTCCCCAGTGGCTCTGGGAATGCTCAGCCTGCCTTGGGTGGTTTGGGGTCCATCAGGTTTGCTGGGAGGCAGGCGTTTCTCCCCCAGGGCATGGGGCCGGCCTACAGCCTGTCTCTGTCCCTGGTGGGTCTCCTCAGCTAGTAAATCAAGACCAGCCTGTGAACCAGGGTAGAAGGGGTGGGGGCTCCATGGAAGGTTCTGAAAGGGTGGTGAAAGGTCTGGAGCAAGCTGCCCCGGAGCAAAGCATCGGGTGGGGCTGGCTTAGCTGGTGCTCTGTCATGCCCAGTGCCTTTCCATGGCCACCCTACGTGCCCGGGCTGGGGGCCCGGGAATGTGGAGCTCGGCCCCGATGGCGCATAGACGCCAACATCTAAGGCAGCCAGGGGAACCAGGGTTCTGCCCTGCTGTGGGTGGGGAGATGGCCGGTGACCCAACCCAATCACTCTGTGAGGAATGCAGAAGAGCGCTCATTCCACTCTTATTTAATTGCAGTGTACAAAATGGTGTTTGTATATAGAATAAACTGTTGACAGCGTCCAGCCAGCGTCTGTGTGTTGGGGGGTGGGGTGGGGGGAGCCTGGAGAGCCGCGCGGGAAGGGAGGTTCCACCCTATGGACGGGTGGCCCCCCTTCGGAGCAGGCACTGCAGGTGGAGAAGGGCTGGATCCCACTTCA
This sequence comes from Bos indicus x Bos taurus, assembly GCF_003369695.1. Taxonomy (NCBI): domain Eukaryota; kingdom Metazoa; phylum Chordata; class Mammalia; order Artiodactyla; family Bovidae; genus Bos; species Bos indicus x Bos taurus. Next base: position 67,268,951 of record NC_040082.1, read on the forward strand.
GGAGGCCACCTCCGGTGCTTCCTCGCAGGCCAGAAGCCACGTGCACGGCGGCTCGCAGGTGCTGTCCCCAAGCTGGGCCAGGAGCGCCCTGCGCCGCAGCAGCGCCTGGCGGAGCCTCTCCTGCGCGCCCGCGATTCGCTGCTCCAGCTCCTCCAGCTCCCTGGGGAGTGGGGCGCCAGACCGCAGCTCCGCGGGCGGGCCATTGGAGCACACTGGGGCCTCGGGTGGCGCGGCCGGATCCGCATCTGGGACGGCCGCGTCGGGAGGAGAGGCAGAGACCACAGTATGCTCCAGCAGGAAACGCACGCGACGCTCCCTCACCGCGGCCCGGCGAATCCGTGTCCAGCCCCCCGGGCCCGCGGGGGCGGCCTGTGTGTTGTTCTGCGGCTCCTCGAGACCCCTGGGGGATGGATGGGCTGGGCAGCCACGTCCTACCCACAGTCCCCGTCTGCCCTTTAGGGTCAAAGTTCCTGAGGAGGCCGCCAGTGGAAGGTGTGGACCCAGTCGAGGTCGGAGGGCAGGTGTGGGAGTTGCTGGGGTGGAGAACCGCCCCCCAAGCCCCTTACCTTGACTCCGCCTCCTCCTGCCCCTCTGGTGGCTCTGTGTTGAGGGCGCGATGAATTCTCTAGGAGCCAAGAATTTGGCTCAGCGGGAAGACAGGCCCCCCTCCCCCCCGCCCCAAGCCCGGCTCCCGCCCCACCGCCGGCTGGGTTGGCCAGCTCCTCACCTGGCTCGTGTGCAGCCAGTACTGCAGCTTGTTGCCCCTTCGGATGCGCGGCAGTGCCAGGTGGTAGAAGACGTGCTCACCCAGGGAGCTGAGCAGAGCACTACCCAGACCCAGGCAGAGCAGCACGAAGAGTCCGGAGAAGTGGTAGACGCCCATCTGCAGGGTCTGTGGGCAGGATGCAGGCACATAGTCCCTCCAGGTCATAGCAGACCCCGGGGGAGCCCGGACCTTGGAAGGGAGCGGGAACAGAAGTTGGGCCAGAGAGAAGGGCCTGGGGCTACATTTTCAGAGGTTTCATGGACAAGAGGGCACTAGAGCTGGGGTTTTGTAGGATGAATAGAATGCACAAAAGCAGGCAAATACACTGGTCTTGGGAATGAGCAGAGGTTGACTACCCTGGTGAAGGACCACGGAGGTTCGGGGGCTTCCCCACGCCGACCCCACCCCACATGCGGGGGACCTGCCGCACCTCCGTCACGGCGAAGACCCGCTTCCCACAAGGCACCATCTTGTACCACTTGTCGTGCAGTAAGTCGATGAAGCCGGAGGACTTGTAGCGGCTGATGAATTCGGACAGGTTGGAGGTGAGCGGTGAATTTCTAGGGAGTCCGATACCATAGCCTGGGGGAGGCCGGGCAATGGGTTGGGACCAGGCTGGACGCAGACCCAGAGGAGCGGAACCCTCCTGGAGCCCGCAGATCACTGGTTCTGGGGACTCCTCACCCTCGATGACGAAGGGTTTGCCCACGGTCAGCAGCCTGCAGTCCGCGTCGATGGACACCTCATAGTCCAGGAGCGACTTGTCCATGATGAAGGCATTGAGCTTGGGGGGATCGCTCCTGAGGAGGGCATGGGGACAGGATGAGCACCCGCGCCCGCCCGCGTGGCCCCGCCCCGCGCCCCGCCCCGCGCGCCCTCCTCACGTAAGCATGGCGACGCCGTGGGGAGTGGTAGGTGCACTATGGCGCCGCACGTGCGAGTACATCTCCGGGAAGCTTTTCTTGATGTAGGCCTCAGCGCTGCTCTCCCACACCGTGCCGAAACGGAAGCCCTGAGACGGGTGGTGCAGCTGCGGGCCAGTGCCCAGTCAACACAGAAGGGCCTCGACCCCTGCCCCCGCTCCCCCCTCGCACCCCACTTTCGCCGAAGAATTGATGCTTTTGAACTGTGGTGTTGGAGTTGAGAGTCCCTTGGACAGCAAGGAGATCCAACCAGTCAATCCTAAAGAAAATCAGTCCTGAATATTCATTGGAAGGACTTAGGCTGAAGCTGAAACTCCAATACTTTGGCCACCTGATGCAAAGAACTGACTCCTTGGAAAAGACCCTGATGCTGGGGAAAATTGAAGGCAAGAGGAGAAGGGGACAACAAAAGATGACATGGTTGGATGGCATCACCGACTCGATGGACAGGAGTCTGAGCAAGTTCCAGGAGTTGATGATGGACAGGGAAACCTGTCATGCTGCAATCCATGGGGTAACAAAGAGTCTGACAGGACTGAGCGACTGAATTGAACTGAACTGAGGCCACACTGACCGGGGCCTCCTTGGTGGGGCTATGAACCTCCAAAAAGCTGGACCTGAGGTAAGCAGGGCTGTCCACAATTTTCTGTGGAAGAAAAGGCTCTACAACTGTGCTGTTCTCAAATGGCTGTTGCATGCTTTCAATTAATCAATTTAAAAAGTAGCCACATGTGGAGAGTGGCTGGCCCATCTAGATCTCCTTAATGGTTTACAGAGGACACTGGGGTGGTGGTGGATTGGGCGGGCAGCATGTGTGCTAAGTTGCTTCAGTCATGTCCAACTCTTTGCGACGCTATGGACTGTATAGCCTGCCATGCTCCTCTGTTCATGGGATTCTTCAGGCAAGAATACTGGAGTGGATTGCCATTGTCTCCTCTAGAGAATCTTCCTGACCCAGGGATCAAACCCATGTCTCCTAATATGTCTTCTGGATTGGCAGGTGGATTCTTTACCATTATCGCTAACTGGGAAGCCCTGGATTGGGAGTGGACAGAAGAGGCTAAACACCACTCAGAGACAAGATCAGCCAGATCCAAACACTGGGAGATACTATGGGGCAAAACACAAAACAACTTCAACAAACAAATCACTAGTGAAAAAGACAGGAGTGTCAAAATAACCCTCTGGGGCCTTCTCAGGACAGACCACCCCCTTGTCCTCTGCCTGCCTTTTGTCTATAGGAAATAGCCTCCTAGGTCTTCCCTGAGTTCAAAAGAATAAATCAAAGAAATGACAAAATACAGAAACAAAGGAAAAGAGTCAAGACAAAAATAGTTTAGTCATTAAAACCAAGGACTTTTAATTCCTTCTCAGGTGCTATAGCTAATATCCAGAGCCAGCGGATCCTCGGTGGTCCAGGGGTAAGATTCTGCACTTCTACTGCAGGGAACATGGATTCAGTCCCTGGTCAGGGAACTAACAGCCCATATACCATACAGTGTGACCAAAAAAAGAAAAAAAAAAAAAAAAAATCCTGAGCCAGAGGTCCTTTAAGCTGTTTCCCCCACCTCCGCCCCCAGATGGTAGAAGTTAACTATGCTGCCCATAAGCACAGAGGCCCTAGGCTAATTAGAACCAGAGGGTTAATGATGTTGACTCCTGACTACCTCACCACCAACCAGTCAGAAGAATGTCCACCACCTGATCAGGGTACAGGGTACACATCCTAAAACCCCGCCTCCCTCACCCTGTCTTTAAAGTCTTTTACCCAATATTAAAAAACAAAGGAAAACCACTTTTCCCTAAGGGCCACCTAGGCGTTTGGGTCTTAAGCACTAGCTGCCTGGACTCCTTGCTTGGCACCTGCGATAAACCCCGTGGTTTCCTTTGCCATGACCCCATGTCAATAGAATGGTCTCACTGCCCACCAGTGAGTGGACCTAAGTTTGATTCGATAACTAAGAGGTTTCTGCCATCCTCGATGTCTGTGCATTTTGGATCCAGATTCAAACAAACTGTGGCAGGGTTGGGCGAAGACAACTGAGAAAATGGGTCCCTGATGTTTAAATTTCCCAAATATTCATAATGAAATGACAGGAGGCCTGGGTCTTACTTTAGGATAATTCAGTGACTGGGGTTGGTGTGTGAATGAAACTGGCCAGGAGTTATTTTAGAGCTGGGCAATGGTTTCATTCATGGTTGTTCTTGTTCCAGAATATTAAAATTTTTTTCATTAAAAGAGAAAAATAAAAAAAGATAAAAATAAAAAATAAAAGAGAAAAATATGTAGGCCAGGGTATGCCCTGCTCTGCCCACAGTCCTCTAGGACTCCTGGAGAAAATTCTAACCAAGCTATTTTCAAGGGCCACATCCTCCCACACCTGCAGGCCCTCCCCTGTCCCCTTCCTGCCCTCCCCTCCTCCCTCTACCCTCCTCAACCCCTCTTCTCCAGACACAAGGCTTCCTCGCTGCTCCTCCAATACATCAAGCACAGTCCTGCCCCAGGGCCTTTGCACAGGTTGCCACTGCTTACCACATTCCTCCCTGATACCAAGCACCTCATATGTCACGCCTCTCAGAGGCATTCCTGACCCCCACTGGAGAAATCTTCCACTCCATCGTGCCCTGTGTCCCCAACTCTAATTTTCCTCCATGGTCCTTTTTTGGGGGGCTGCGCTGGATCTTAGTTGTGGCATATGAGATCTAGTTCCCCAACCACCGATGGAACCCAGGCCCCCTACATTGGGAGCACGTAGTCTTAGCCACTGGACTGCCATGGGAGTCCCTGCCTGGAACTTGAGCACCGCCTCACACACCATCCTTTTTGCTTCTCTCTCAGTTCTCACCAGCACCCTTGGCTGTGTTGTCCCAGCTTGGGGCTGGGCTCAGTATGAGTTTGAGAGAAGGAACAGCTGCCCTCTCTGGGGTGAGGATGGGGCTGGGGGGATTAGACTTCTCAGCTCGGACCACAAACCTCTCGCAGTTGCCCACCTTGGGGTCGTGGATCCCAGACAGCTCCTCGAAAGTCTTGTCCCCAACCATGACGGCAGCCAGGTTGGCTGTGTAGCTGGACAGCACGAGCAGGCAGAAGATGGCCCACAGGTTCATGAGGAGGCGGCCCGTTGGGCACTTGGGCGTCTTGCTGGATACCGTGCGTCCAAAGAGGATGGCATAGCAGAGGTTGAGGGCAGAGGAGTAGGAGAACACGGTGTCCCGGTTGCGTCCGCAGGGTGTTAGGCCGAAGGGGCTGCGCCACTCGTAGAGGGTGAGGAAGAGTGCGGTCAGGTGCAGCGCAGCGAAGACGCCCAGCCACATGGACCAGTGCAGCGGCCACATGAAGGCGCCAATGGGCGACGCCGTGTCGCGTGCGCGCACCATGATGCCCAGGCTGGTGGAGAAGAAAGGGCTGGTGAAGTCCACCACCTGTGAGCGGGCCGAATTGATGCTGAAGCTGGTGACGGCCATGTGCGCCCGGCCGGCCAGCAGGTCGCCCACCAGGCCGGTCCAGCGGCCGTCGCGCAGCGCGCCGTACTTGCCGTCGCCCACGATGTAGAGCTCGAAGTCGAAGGGTGCATCCTCCGCCAGGCGCTCCAGCAGGTCGATGCAGTAGCCGTAGCAGCACCTACGCAGTGCGCGGGGTGCTGAGCCGTCGGCCAGCGCGGCAAAGAGTGCGTCCAGAGCGGCCGAATCATTGGTGCCAGGGGCCAGGCACAGTTGCCCTGCCGGGCACCGCCCATCTTCGTCTGGCTGGCGGGCGAACACAAACGGATGCTCCACCAGCGTCACCACCCGCAGCTTGGGCCGCTCCTGGGCGCCTGGCAGTGGTGGGGGCCGTTCGGCTGCACCCCACGCCTCCGACTCCAGCTGCCCGTCCTGCCAGCGACCCAGCGTGGCCCAGGCCGGAGCGCCCCTCAGGTCCCGGCGGAGGCTCCACAGGCGGAAGCGCCGGGAGATGTGCACCTGCGAGGAGTTGGTTACCCACACCGGCCCTGTGCGGCCCCAGAAGGATGTGTTGGCCAGGAACCTGGTAGGGGTGGGGGCGGCGTCAGGGTAGAGGGATCCCTCCCTGCAGGTGAGACCCTTGGCCTTGCGGCTCAGACTCACCCAGGGCCACCGGAGGCTCTATTGAGCCCCCCATTCCACGACCCCTTCCAAGCGGGGTACCCGCGCCCTGGGGACTGGGGCGACGTCCCAGCCCTGAGCCAAGGGCTGCTGCCCAGTTCAGAGGCCCAGGTGGGGCCTTCTGGTTCCTGGGCGGTGTCCCCCTTGAGGGCCCTGGCGATCAGAAGGTGACTGATTTCAGCAGTCTCACTCATTTCTTCTCCTCCCTTCCCTCTTCTCCCAAAGCCCCCACCCCAGCCCTGCAGAATCCTCTTCTTAGGTTTTGCTTTCATGCAAGATCACAGCAAACACTCGATCTTGTCACCTGTCATGGCCCACTGGCAGAGGTGGCTTCCCGCAGCCAGGGCCCTGCTCACCGTGTCAAGAGGCGGCCCGAAGACTCGGGCTCTGGTGGCGGTAGGTCACTGCAGTTGACTGTGGCGGGAAGCAGGGTGTGCTCTGGCTGCACTCGGGCAGCACTGTCCAGCGCACGGGCCACTAGTTCCACCACATCTTGGATGGCAACCTCTAGCGGGGGCCGGGCCACCTCACCCAGTGCCAACACTCCAGGTGGCAGGCCCTCAGTGGGCAGGGCCTCAGCGGGCAGCGGTGTGCCCAGCAGCCAGCGGGGACCAGGGGGTGCAGCCTGCAGCACCTGTTGGGAGTGGGCCACATCGCAGCCTAGGAGTACGGCTGCGGGGACCGGGGCCTTCCCTCCAGCTGGTGCCCCCAGGAGTGCCAGGCGTGCGCTCAGCCCTGCATCACCCAGCTCCTGCCGGCTCAGGTCCAGCACAAGCTTCGGGGCCCGGCCCGCCCGGCTTGTCCACAGGACCACCAGGCTGCCAGGGTCACGTACGCGGCAGAGCACCAGGCCGATGTCCTCCCAGGTGTGAGCCTGCAGCACGGATACCAGCACATCCAGCAGTGTCTCAAGGGGGCTGGCCCAGTCCAGCTGCAGGTGGAACGGGTTCTGGCAGAGGGGTTGGTCAAGTTAGGGCTGGCGACCTCACAGTCCCACCACACTCTTCCCACCCCCATCTGTACATGTCCAATAAACACATATCACCTTGAGCCGATGTCGGGAATGGGCCTTATGGCAGCCCAGGAGTACAGCTGCGGGGACCAGGGCCTTCCCCCAGCCCCCCGTCCCCGTCTGCTAGTGCCCCCAGGAGTGCCAGGGGTGCACACAGCACCTGCTCCTGACAGGTGCTACAGGCTGCGTCCCCGTCCCCTGGCTGCCGCTAGCTACTCAAAGGACCTTGAGTCTACCTCCTCCCACCCCAGCCCCTGCTCTATACCCCTCTGTGGCTCCCCATCGCCATCAGCACAAAGGGTGGCCCTGCCTTGACCTGCAGGGCCTGCTCTTTTGACTCCAGTCACTCTGAGGCTTTTTGGATTCCCCAGCTGGAAGACCTTTCCTCATCTAGGTCAGCCAACTCCTACACATCCTTCAAAACCCATCTCCATACCATCTCTCTATTCAGACGTACCCAGGCCAACCAGGCACTGAAGGGCCCCACTTTGTGCCCAGGACACCCCGAAAGTTCTCCTGGATTTGCTTTCAGTGTGGGATGAGAACTTTACCAGACACCTAGGATAGGCAGGATGTTGTCTGGGTGGGGACAGGGTGCTGAGTGCCCGGAGAAAGGCTGGAGACTACTGCTCAGTCCCTGGCGTGGGCAAGGAGGGGGAAAGGGAAAGAGGGGGCAAGCCATTATCCCCACAAAGCCTGACAGGTCCAACTGCAGGGGTGCAGTTCCTGGATCTGGCTGCAGAGGGCCCCACAGGCTTGGATTTGGGTCCTGCATCTCTCCCACTGGGAAGGGGCAGGAACGGAGTGGAGGTGGGTTAAAGAGACCCCAGGCCTCCGCTAGGATCAGGGTCTCCCCGCCCTCAGAAGAAGGAAGACCTGGAGGGGGCTTCAAGGTGGCTTGGGAGGCCCCCTACCAGACCCCACAGCCGGGCGTTGGGCCCCTCCCAACGTTGTATCCTGAGAGGAGGGGTCTCTCCCTGGGGCATCGCGGGGTCCCCAGAGCCCTGCCAGTCACCCTCTCTCCTCTTTGTCCCATTGTCTACTTATTCGGACCCAAATTCCAGTCTAGGGGTGGAAATAAGAAGAGAGAATGAACTCCAAGGTCGAGGAGTGGTGGAGGAAGACGAGGGTTTTGATGTCTGGGGGAGGAGGCTGTGGGTCAAGGAGGCTGTGGGTGGGGGCGGCCTAGCCTCGAGGGCCTCTGGGAGGATGCTGACGGGAGGAAGGCTTCCAGCTTCAGCCTCTGAAACTGTTGCCCCTGGAGAGGGGACAGGGAGACCCGCTTCCCCATCCCAGCCTCGCGATCCCGCCGGGTGGGGATCCGAAGGCGCCCTCGGACCCTACAAGGGGGTCCCGCTCCCAGGGGGTCTACACTTCCAAGGCCCAGGGAAGCGCCCTGTGGGATCAGCCGTCTGGAGTCCAGAGGCGTCCCGCGGGGTCCCAAGCCGCAGGTCCGTGGCTCTAGGTCCCTGCGTCCCAGGGCTCCAGTCTTCCATTCCGGGTCCCTGAGCCCCGGGGACATCCGTGGTCCAGGGATCCTGGGCCTCTGTCATCCGGACTCCGAGTCTCCGCTCTTCTACGGTCCAGAAGTCCGAGTCCCGTGCGTCCCAAGGACTGTCTCCAGACCCCCGGACCCCACGCCCCAGGAGCTTCCCGGGGCCTCTCCCATCCGGCCCCGGATCCCCGCGCGTACCGGGGAGCCGAGGGGCGCGCGCGCTTCTCGCCGCAGCACGCTGAGCACGGGGGTCTCGGTGGCGGACGCCAGAAAGTGCAGCTGCAGCAGCTCGGGTCGCGTCTCGGGGAAGGCGATAAAGGCCGCCACTCCCGGTGCCGCCAACACCTGGCACAGACCGCGGGCTAGCGAGGCGGGGTCGCGGGCGGGGGGAGAGGCGGCTACCAGCTCCAGGCTCAGGTTGTGGGGCAGCCGCGGCCCCAGGGAGGCCCGGGCTAGGGCGGCGCGGGCGCGGGCGCGGGCGGCGGGCGCGCGGGGCAGGAGGACGCCCAGGCGCACCGAGCCCCCCAGGCGTGCCAGGACGCCGCACGGGTGCGGGTGGCCCCCGGCGGGCCCCGGCCCCAGCACCAGCGCCAGGCCGAGCCACAGCGCCGGCACAAACTCCATCCCAAAGTTGCCGGCGGGTTCCACGGGGCGGAGCCGCGGATGGCACCCCGGGAGGCAGGATCTCGCGCGCCCACGCCGCACCCTCTCCGCCCCTGCCGGGCCGGCTCCTCCCTCCCTGCCGGAGTCCACCCGCCTTTGCCCGCCTTCGCCCGCCCTCGCCCCTCCTGGTCCCCTAGTGCCAGGGAAGCCACTTGGGAGGAATCGGATCCACGACGCAGGGGGAGAAACTGAGGCTCAGATGATCTCAACAGGCGGGGGTGGGGGTGGGGGTGGGGTCTAACCACCGCTATCCCTGGCTCTGTGCCCACTCTACAGATGAGAAAGCGGAGGTTAGCAGCAGGGAGGGATTTTGCATCAAAATTGGTCCCCACACTCACCCCTGGATCCTTCATCCCCCTCCTCCAGCCTGGAAATATTTCTCATTGATAAGGCAGGGAAACTAAGGCCCAGAAGGGGTCTGTTTGCCTCCACAGTCACACAGCAGCACTGGTTCCTCCCCCAGGAAACAGTGTCTACCCTGACCAACCCCCCGGGTGCGCTCTACCATCGTGGGCAGCTGGAGAAACTGAAGCAGACTTGTCTGATGGGAACCTATAGGGCAGATCTCATGCCCTCCAGCTGTGGGCAGGAAACTTGACTCAGACAATTCTTCTTCACCCTTCAAGACCCAATGCCAAATGCCCCTGCTTGAAAATTTTCCCTGAAAGATGCAGAACAGCCACCCTCACCCCTGCCTACATTAACTCCATCACACACTTGTCATCTTTTTTGCTTTATTTACTTTATTTAGTGGTCAACTCTGGGAGACAGGGGTGAGCCTGGCTTGTTTAATGCTGTGTCTCCAGTGCTTGCACACAGTAGGCACTCTGCTTGAGCAACTGTTTGGACAAGGACACTTGATTACATGACTCTCCACTGCTCTAGAACCTTCCATAGCTCCCCGCCACCTACCAATCCCTCAGCCTCCTACGTTCTCTGTGCCTCCCCGTGAGAAACGGCCCCTGGCATGCAGCAGATGCTCAATGAACACTGGTCAAGCAAGGGCCCCAGCGGTGCAGTGCATGGACTCCTCCCACTCCCATCCCAGGTGGGCGAGCAGAGAAAGCCTCCACAGGAGGGCAAGACCCCACAGGGCACAGGGCAGCAGATCTGTCCAGATCATTCCAGCTCTAATGGATGAGTCTACACTCAGTTATTTTTTTCACACGCCAAAAAAAAAAAAAAAAAATCATCTCATTTTGGAGCCAGTGTTCGAGAGGCAGGGAACAAACTCCATTAGATGAATAAAAATGCCAGCAGCATAGATTGAATTTTGAGATGACTAATGAGGGCTGGGTGGCTGACTGGCTTCCAGGTGACAAGGCCACCTCATCCAGCCACCTGGCCAGGCATCCCAGGACAATGACGGTCATACCAGAGAGCCCTCCCCTACCCCATTCTTCTGGGTAAGGTGCTAAATTGAAAAGGGTCCTCAGGGACCACCAGGACATTATTCCACCATGGGGAGAGATGCCTTTGCCAGCATGAGTCCTCCAAAATAGGGACCCAGCCTGGGGAGGAACACTTCCTCACCCTAACATAGCCCTCAGCACAGTCATTCAATAGACATCGCTAGGGCTGGTTCTAGGAAGCAGGCACACACCAGAAGGCTCTTCAGGCCCTCCTGGGACTCATGTGGGGGCAGCCCCGGGAGCCCCCACATCTCCCCTCCCCCCAGGCCCACTTGGCCACTATCTCCCCATCTCCTGGGCCAGTGAAGAAGGGACCTGATGGAAACTGGGACTGCCCCCATCTGGGTGACCCGAGGTGGGCGCCTGGCCTCTGCGCCTCAGCTCCCAGCTTTACAGGGCATTGGTAGTAGTTCACATCATACACAAAGACAGGCGAGGTTTTTTTCCTTAAATGTAGTAAAATATATATAATGCAAAATTCACCATTTCAACCATTTCTAGAGTCTACAGCTCATGCCATTTAGCGCATTCACATTGTTGTGCAACCAGCCCCACCGTCATCTCCAGAACTTTTTCATCTTTCCAAACAAACTCTGTCCCCATGAAACACTCCCCAACTCCTCCACCAGCCCCTGGCCCCACCATCTACTTTCTCTGTGGATCTGACTCCTTTAGGGACCTCCAGTGAATGGAATCAGACAGTGTGTCTCCTTCTGGGTCTGGTTTATTTCACTAAGCATTATGTCCATCCTCAAGGTCCAACCAGGTTGTAGCAGGTGTCAGAATCTCTTTTTAAAGGCCGAGTAATATTCCACCATGCAAAAGGACCACTCACTCATCCATCATCTTTGACAATTTGGTTGTCTCCACTCTTTGGCTGCTGTGAATCACACTGATGTGAACACGGGTGTGTAAACATCTCTTCAGGCCTCCTGCTTTCATTTCTGTGGGCAAGGTACCTGTAGAGGGATTGCTGGGACACATGGTGATTCCACGCTTAACTTTCTGATGACCCTCCTATTTGCTAGAATAGCTGTACCCTTTCACCTTCCCACCAATGATGCACAAGTGCTCGGAAGACACCTCCACCACATCCTGACACTTGTTTTTTAAATAATGGCTGTCCTGGCCAGGAGAGGTTTCCATCAACTCAGTCACCTGAGAATGTCAGATGCAGTCTACACCTCCCCTTCTGGCAGTGATGGCCCAGGATTCAGGGTCAGGTTGGATTTCTACAGATTCTCAGACAAGCAACAGGAGTACTGACTGTGCTGGGCACCCGTACAGCTGCACACTGGCTCCTGAACTCCTCACAAACCAAGGAGGTACACGTTTCCTTTGAGTGACAACACAGTCTCAGGGTGAGGTGTGGCTTGTCTGAGGCCATGTGGGGATTTCAGGGAAAGGGGCCAGTGGGCTCCAGCCCTTCCAGCCTACCAGGGACCTTCTCTGGACTGTGTGGCCTGTGGAGGGGGAAGGGGACCTTCCAGGCCCCCATGGACTGGTAGCAAGGAGAGCTCGGGCGAGGCTGGTTGCACATTGATTGAAAGCTCTCCCTAGGCCCTGCTGGGACTACCTCAGGCTTGAGTCATCACAGTGACCACCCCAGGGTGGGACCCCACCATCCCTGCCCAGGGGTGCACACCCTCAGCCCCACAGGAGCCATGAGTGGCCAAGGTCCCCTCAGCTGCAGCCACAGATGGGGTGGGCAAGCCAGGAGGGACCCCAGGACCCAAGTCAGCAGCTGAAGGTCCAGAGCTGTGCTGAGGGCACCCCGGAACTTCTGGGCAGTGACAACAGTATCCCTGCTGCTGAGGGAAGAACCCTGAGCCAGTGGAGGTGACCCCCAGAGGCTGGACCCCTGTCAGCTCCTGCCTGGGACTTGACCAGATACAGAGAACAGTACCCAGGTCTCCAGAACCAGCATCTCCTCCCAAGTCACTGAACTATGAGCTGAGTGCAGATGGCCGGGGTGCAGAGAAGCACCAGGCACAGGATGGCAGCGCCTGGACATGGGGCCAGGCAGGAGAGGTGGCCCTAGGCCCTGGGGGAGCCTCAGCCAACCCTGATGCCCTCCCCACCTTCCAGACCTCCTGGAGACCAAGGGGCGAGGAGGGGAACACTGAGCCCCCAGGTCCCCTTCCCCCACCCTGCTGCCAGGGACCAACCAGGAGCCCAGAGCCTGTTGGAACCTTATTCTGTGTGGGGTGACTGCAACGTGCAGGACTCCTCACCTGACAGCCCCAAGTAAACCTGTCTAGGTGTGAGGGCAAGGTGGGCTGTGAGGGGGTTGCAGGGCCCCAGGAGAGAACACCCATCAGCTAAAAGAAGGAGATGCAGTTACTATAGCACTGGCTAAGTCACATGGATTTTCTGGACCATTAAACAGACTGTCACTTAGGGGCAACTTTCTGGAAGCTTCCATGGGAGGCTTAGGGCCCAAGTCTGGGCTGGGCTCCAGGTTCTGGCTGGCAGCTAGCGGCGTCCCCATCTACCGTGCAGTGTATATGTATGTGTGGTGCTGGAGGAGTGGTTGGCTTCTCTTGGGCCCTTGACACCAAGAACTTTCTGGTCGAGATGACTCTGGCCCAGAACTGGCTGCCACCCGAGTCGGCTGCCCAGAGCCAGGCTGGGGAGACAGGCCTGGTGTAACCACCCTGCTGTCCCTGAGTTACTCTTGCCCTGGGGACCTGGCCCACAGCCTGGCCCCCTGGGAGCTGCACAGGGCTGGCAGGTGAGGGAGCAGGTGAGAACCTAGGCTTCTAGACATTATGTCTGGGACTCGGACTCTGTGATAGCTGTGGCAAATCCCCCTGGCAGGTCCCACGGCGAGGGTCCTCAGCCCAGCGGGGGCACAAGGAGGCCGAAAGGTAGGATTTTAGGTCTTTTGTTAGAAATAGCAGAGCACTCATGTGACACGGCAGGTCACGGCAGGGCAGCCAGTCAACCCTGGACTGAGACCCTGGTGGGGGTGCCAATCCAAGCGATAGGACCTTGCAGAGGACAGGCTTGGGCCATGGGCTCTGCTGGCTGAGGGCGAGTCCAGACGTGTCACTTGGTTGGGTGTGTGATGATGCGTGTGGAGAAGTCAAAGAGGTCGCGGTTGATCTTGCGCAGGTTCCGCACCTCATCTTCCAGCTCAGTCACCCGGATCCGCAGCTGGTCCTGGCCTCCCAGGACATTCTGGGGGAGGGGCGGGGCGCTCAGACTGGGCCGGGGGGTTGTGGAGGGGGTGCTCAGACCTCTGCCCTGCTCTGAAGGCCACTGTCGCTACAGTCCGGGATGGTGAGTGGGGGCATAGGTAGATCCTCTCCAATAGTCTGAGCCAAGACTGCCCCTAGGAGCCCACCTGAGGTGAGCCTGGCCATCTTGAACCCAGCCCCTTGCCCACCCTGGGCCTCTCCCCTCCAGGCTCGCTCTCCCACCTTTGGGCCCTGCCCCTTCCCCATCTTGGGGTTGCTCCTCCTCCCACCTTCTCCAGTGTGCTGGACATCACCGCCTGCAGCTGCTCCACCCGCTCCAGATAGCTGGGCTCTGACCCCTGAAACACAAGAGCCGAATCAGTCGGCCACTCCCAGGGATGGCCAGGCAGTCAGCTAGTGCCTCCAGCCGGTGGGGACAGCCTGCCGGCCTGACAAAATGGTTGGACCCTGCTGTTGTTCCAGGCCATTTGTCTCCTGCTGGACACCATCTGGGCGCGCTGCTCTGGGCCAGTAGCCAATGCTGGGTACAGGCATCCATCGAGTCCCCTGGAAGGGTGTGGAAGCCCCTGCAGTCTTGTGTGGTTCTGGGGCACAGAGACAGCAGACAGAGCCCAGCCTCAGTGGGAAAACGTGCCCTGCCCTTGCCAGGTGAGGCATACCTGCTGGTGGAGGCCTAGGCGCAGCATGAGGCCCCCGCGGTGCGGCTCGTCCCCGTGCTCTGCGCCTAGCAGGTGCTTGTTGAAGTGGGGCAGGGGCAGGCCTGGTCTGAAGTCGGAGCTCAGCATGCTGACGGGTGCAAGCATGATGCAGGCATTGGTCACGGGGCCTAAGGGTCGGGTGGAGGAGGTGGTTAGGACCACCCTCAGCCAGGCTGTGCCCTCCACGAGGCGGGCCCTGAGTCCTTCCTCTGCCCTGCCTGGGTTTGGGGAGCAGTGGTGGTGACCACGCCCACCTTTGAGGGTCACTGTCCTGAGGCACTGCTGGCTCTGTACATCCCAGAGGCGAACGGTCTCATCGTGGGAACCCGATAGCAGCACGCTGCCATCCGTGGACACCGACAGGCAGGTCACCTGGTTCCTGATGATAAATGCATCAGCTGGCTCCCAGGATGCTAGGGCTGGGGGTGGGGCAGCAGCAGGACCAGGCCTGCATTTGTGCCCCAGGGCAGCAACCTCCCTCCAACCCCTGTCCCTGCCTGGTCCCCGCACCTGTGCCCTCTGAACACCTTCCCGTGCTCCTGCTCTGGCTGGAAGCTCTTCTCTCTCTGCCCGGGCTGCAAATGCAGGAGGGCAGGTGAGCAGGGGCCTGGCAGTGCCTCAGCCCCAAGCCCGTCCCCTGACCCTGCTGCCCATAGACACTCACCCAGGTACAGAGATCGACCTGGAAGATGGAGCCGTCGCTGCCGCCGCAGAACATGTAATGCTCAGCCAGGTCCATGGTCACGGCCAGGATGCCCACATCAAAGAGTACGGACAGCAGCAGCTCACCTGAGGAGACCTCCCACAGCTGGGGGCGGGTGGCGGTGTGAGAGCCAAGGACCAGGTGGGAGGCTGGGTCCCACAGAACCTCCGACAAGCACTGTCACCACAGAGGTCTCGGGGGCTCAGGGACCCCTGTCCACCACCTACTTCAGTGACTGTCAGCCCCCAGGCCCCCAGCAGGTCAGCCCTGAATCCCCCAACCATGGACAAAGATCCGAGGATGCCCTTGAATCCCGTAAGGCTTGGTTAGGAGCCGCCAGGAGCAGTGGCCAAGTGGGAATTTCCAAGCTGACAGAGGCCTAGACTGTCCACCCTCTGGCCGTCCTTGAGGCTGGAAGCGTCGGGGGATCAAGAGCTGTCTGGAGCCACTGGCTTGGAGGAGAACATTATGTGCTGGCTCCCTTGGGCCAGGAACCTGCCAGCTGGGCTCAGCTCACATCCACTGCGGGGGACGTGGCAGGGTGAGGGTCCTACCTTCACTGTCTGGTCCAGCGAGGCGGTGGCCACCCGGGCTAGGGGCCCCCCAAAGCCGCAGTGCAGGTCTGTGATGGGGAGGGTGTGGCGAGACCAGACGTGCCGGGGGGCAGGGGTCCGGGAGGGGTCTGCCTGCAGCACGCTTGGGGAGGGGGTGGGCAGACCTCAGCGGGCATCTCCACGCCCTCACCTCATCTCCAGGTGGCAGCCCGGCCCCCGGTCCTCCTGGTACCAGCCCGCCTGACCCAGTGCCCCTTGCTTCCCGCCCTCGTGGCCAAGGCCTTGCCTACCCAGAGGCCACAGCTGGACAAGGAGCCACCGGGGCCATGGTGCTACCTGCAGAGGCTCCAGGCCAGCACTAGGCAGTCCTTGCCCCCTGAGATGAAGTGGCTGCTGTCCCCCGTGAACTGCAGGCATGACACGTCCTGATAGTGGCGGCTCAGGATGACCAGAAGGTTCCCTGTGGACACCTGGGGGGAGGGGCACTGGCTTGGTGGGGGCCTGCAGGGAGAGCCTACCCCCATGGCCCCTGCACCAGGGCTTCGCAGCTCCTGTGACAAGCCGGTCACAGTTGCAAGCAACTGCCTTCTGAGCTAAGGGATGGCAGTGGTCACAACCGCAAGTGACCACCTTCTGAGTTGGGGGTGGGACTCATGCTGGGAACCATGGGGGATGGGGAGCTTGGGTTCCAGGAGAGGAGGCCCCTGGCGGCAGGGACACCAGGGAAGGGCTGGGCAGGGGTGAGAGGGCAGAGAAGCTGCGGAAGGATGAACTTTGTCACCCAGATAAACATGTCCACACCCCAACCTCCAAAACCTGTGACCTCACTTGAATATAGTCTCTGGAAATATAATCCATTCAGATAAGTGACATGGGAATGAGGTGACCACTGTCTATGTGAGGACACCTGGACACAGACACCCAGGCGCTCACCCCGCAGAGGGGAGGGGAGAAGGTCCACAGAGTACAGGAGTCAGAGCCCAAGCCAGAGCGGCCCTGTGGGGCGCCCCCTTGTGGTCATGATGCACGTTGGCCAGGAATTCTCCTAGAGGGTGGGTCCCTCCAGGCCAGACAGCCTCCACCCAGACTGTTCCCCCATCAAGAAGGGCCAACCACTGGCAAGCCAGCGGAGCCCTCTAATGATGGTGGACCAGCTGCTGAAATCTGCCCACACCCCCTGCACTGGCCTGACCACAGCAGAGGAGGATCTCTACCACAGGGTGAGTGCCTCAGTTTCTCTCCCTGCACTTGGGCAAGGCTTCCTAGTTTCAGAATCGCGCAGTGAGGTTGAAGAGCTGGAAGTGAGACTGCCAGCTCCCTCTCCTCTGCAAACTGGTTGCGGGCAGGCGTCAGGAAAGGCTTTGTCCTGGGACCTCGGACACTGCACTATGCACAGGAAGGGAGGTGAGTGTTTCCCCAAACATAACAGCCTGTCCATGACAACCCGCTCAGTGGTCTGACCAGCAGCCCACCAACAGGCTGAGCCCACCCTCGTGTTTCTGAGTCCTTGGGCTCACCTCCCACAGGTATATGTTCTCTGAGATCCCTGCCAGGACGTAGAGGCCATTGGGCGATGTGGTGAGGCAGGTGACTGGTCCCGGGCACATGATCTTCTGTTGAAGCTGGTCCTAGAGACAGAAAAAGCCTCTGAGTTTCATGGGGGAGGAAGCTGGGGAAGGGGCAGGCGACAGCTGGTAAGTCCAGGAGTAGAAAGAAGGTGGGGGTGGGTAGGGAAGCGAAGGATGGGATACTCTGAGCAAATCCATGGTTCAGCAAAGACGGACCCACTCCAATTGATGCTACGCATTGTGGGGGTGGAGGCCTGTGGAATCTCTTTCAAAGCAAGACAGCACCTCTCTGGACTGGGGGTCAGAGGGACCCCCAGGTGTTCGGGTGGGGAAGGCACAGAGGGTCCAGGAGGACCCAATGGCCACTTGGCTTTTGCCCTAGTCCTGCATCCCCACTGAAGTGTCGCCTAGGACCTTGAGCCTCAGTTTCCAGATCTCTAAAATGGAACAACTTCTCAAGTTTGTGTGTGGACCACACCAGGAAGAGACAACACAGAACCCACCCAAAGAGATGTCAGCTGGCAAAAGCAGGCAGCAAGCAGCGTCAAGGGCTGCATTTTTAAGTTTCTCTAATCGTGGGCCCTAATGGCAAAAGGTATGGCACCCCACTCCAGTACTCTTGCCTGGAAAATCCCATGGACAGAGGAGCCTGGAAGGCTGCAGTCCATGGGATCGCTGAGGGTCGGACACGACTGAGCGACTTCACTTTCACTTTTCACTTTCATGCACTGGAGAAGGAAATGGCAACCCACTCCAGTGTTCTTGCCTGGAGAATCCCAGGGACGGGGGAGCCTGGTGGGCTGCCATCTATGGGGTTGCACAGAGTCGGACACGACTGAAGCGACTTAGCAGTAGCAGCAGCAGCGTCTCTGGGGACGATAAATGCACTAGACTCCTGAGTCACCCTTCAGCGGGCTCCCTCAAGCCTCGGACCTTCACCCTCCAAGCTCAGGATACCGACGGAACCCCTAATGCAAACACTTTTTAACTAAATTTCTCGCCTAACGCGCCGGCTCCCACGCAGGGCCCCCAAGGGACCCACCCCCGGCCCTCCTTGTGCGCATGCGCACAGCTAGCAACCCCCCACCCCGAAGCAGCTGCCCACCTTCAGCTCGGCGTGTGCGCGCAGCGCCTTAGCCGCTCGCAATCACAACGGGCGCGCGACTCCTTACCTTCCCCCAAAAGACCCCAGACCCGCGCGTGCGCAGAACACCTTAACGGGACTACCCACTCCTAGCCCGGCTCAGGGTCCATGTAGCCTCCACCGCCCTTTCCCCCGACCCCTGAGCGCCGCGCAGCTCGCCAACGGCGCCCGGGAACACGCCGTCGCACCTTCCTCTGCAGCTCCCAGGCACAGATGTAGTTCTTGCCCAGCTGTGCGGCCAGCAGGTACTCGCCATTGAGTAGCGCCAGGCCGCGGGGCCCTGCCTGGCCTCCGCGGTACGTGAGCAAGTTGGCGCCAGAGTGCAGCTCCCACACAACGCAGCTCCATAACTGGGCCGCCGAGTCCGTACACACGGCTACCTCCATGGGCGCCGCCATCTTGCCTTCTCCACCGCCCCGGACGTGCGTAATCATCAGCGAGACGCGGGCGACTGCGCCGTGCCGGATAGAGCGGCGCACAGGTTGCCTGGCTCAAGGCTGCCGGCTGTCCTGCGCGCGCGCACACACCTCAGGGCGGGGAGCGGGGGACTGCCCTATGAACCAGGCTGAGTTATCTTCCTGCTCTGCGAAAAATAAGGGGTGCACCGCCTGGTTAGAGCTCTTAGAAGGATACTTCTTCCAAAAATAGATGGCGAAACCAAGGCGTAGAGTCTCCTGAGAGCAGTTAGTAGCTTCAGAGCCTGGAGGTCTGGCTTGGCCCTTTGCACTGGGCGCTTTGGCCAAGCACGCAACTTCGCAGATTCTTCTTCTTCTTCTAATTGTGCAAATACTGAGTACCGACCTCACAGGATCGAGACATTGCACGTAAAACAGGCTACGCTCCTAACATAACAGGTAGTGATAGTCGTGTCCGACTCTTTGCGACCCCATGGGCTGTAGACCACCAGGTTCTTCTGTCCATGGGATTTCCCCGGCAAGAATACTGGAGTGGGTTGCTATTCCCTCCTCCAGGGGATCTTCCAGACCCAAGGGTCGAACCTATGTCTCCTGCATTGCGGACAGATTCTTTGCCGGCTGAGCCACCAGGGAAACCCCAACAAAACGTAGCTGGCGTTCAAAACAGCCAGTTAGATGTGTGTTCGTGGACCCAGGGTCCGCCTCCCCCTGGACCTCGCTTCTTCGGGGGCCACAAAACCCACATTTTAATTTCAGCAACTTGGTGCAGGTCGAACAAATCGTGAGGTCTAGGGAGCACTCAACCTCGGTGCTGGCTGCAGGCTGTGTCCGCAAACAGTACATTTTATTTTATTTTTTAAACAGTACATTTTAAATAGGGAATTAGTTGCCAACCTTTGGAAAGGGAGAATTCGCTCAAAAGTCGCGGTCTCATGCCTGTCCTGGGCGGTGTACCCAGAAGCAATATGGGGACTGGGTGCTGTGTACGTTCCCCAACCCCGCCGCGCGATCTAGGAGGAGAGGATGGGCAGGAGAGGGGAGGAGGGGGCCTACCTGGAGAAGGCGCAGCGCTGGAGCCGGGGACTCCGCAGGCCCAGGCCCGGCCGCCAGGTGGCAGGCTCGAGCCATTCACCGAGATGCTAGAGGGAGTCGCTCCAAGCCCGGGGGGCCAACAGCAACAAGCAGCAACCGGGGAGAGGGGGCGGGACGCGTCAGAGGGTGTCAGGGGGTACCGGCCTGATCGGTCGGAAAGGCTTCCCTGAACAGGTGTCCAGAAGAGAAAGAGGGACAGACGCGCGAACAAAGGCCCTGAGGCTGACCGTGGTGGGGGGAGCTGGACATGGGGACCTGGGTTTTATTTTATCCCAGGGAAGTTGGGGGGAGGGGTGTGGAATGTGAAACTGAAGGACTTTTGTAAATTGGAGAGAGGTGGGTGTCCAAATCTCCAGAAGCTTCCAAAAGGGGAAACTGAGGCAAGTACTACCTAGTCTGAAGATGAATTGGAGCTAGAACCCCGCTTCCTCAAACTTTTTTTGTTCTTAATGTGAATAAGAAAAATGAAACACTTTGAATGGTTATTTACATTTTCCAGATACCATTTTCCCCAAACCACATCTTTCTCTGAATCTTGGGCATTCTCTGGAACCCCAGTTGAGAATGGTGACACCCTGCACCTCCCAGGGGTGGGCCAAGGTGGCCTTTTTCCAACCCCCAACTCAGGGCTTGAACCCGGTCCTCCTTCTGAGCAGAGGGGCAAGTCACTGCCCAGCTCTGGGCCTCAGTTTCCCCAGGGGCCAGTCGGGAATGCTGATTTGAACCCTGGGTCTGGGTGCTCCTCTGGGGAGGTCTTCCCTGGCTAAGTTGCCAAGCAACTTAGCCTCCTGGGGTTCCAGGAGGAAAGGTGGGCCCTGCAGGTGCAGGTCGAAGGGGGACCTGTTACAAACAGAAGTCGAAGACGTGGAAGCCAGGGCATGGGCAGGCCAGGGCTCCGCTGGAGGGCAGGCAGCTGCGGTGCAGTCCCGGGCCCCCTCCTTCCCCTCCTTCCTTTTCCCCTCCTCCCGTCACGGGGGGACCCAGCTCAGCTGGGCTGATGTGTGAGGTCAGAGGTCACCCCACCCCCAGCCTGGTTCCGGAATGAGGACAGACCAGTTGTGTCAGAGGGCCAGGACAAAAGCCACACTTTGGGGGCCTCTCGGACCACCCAGTCGCCAGACCTCCTTGGTGCCAGCCTGGCGTCCCATCCCAGATCCACTAACGCTCCTAGGCCTGAGGACGTAAGGGTAGGGGGTGGGGCAGAATGGGGAAACCGAGGCACAGAGGTCTGCAAAACCGCTCTGGGTCTAAGCCCCCCAACCCCGTTCTTTATTCCCTACTCGGGTATTAAGCGCCTTCTGTTTGCAGGCTGAGGGTACACACTGCCCGGTCTCCCGCCCTGCCCACCTGGAGCCGGAGCCCAGAGAGGGGGCACTGTGGGTTGGCGAGGACCGGGAACCCAGGCTCAAATCCAGCGCCTAGCCTGCTAAGTGCACTAATGGCGTTGCGGAAGGCTGATGACTCAAGCGAAAACCCTCTTCTTCGGGCTCCGGGCTGGCTCCCGCGGCTCTGCTGATCAGACGTGGTTTTGAGTTTCACCTCCAGGGAGGCTCCCCCGGCCTACTCACAGGCACGGAGTGGGAGGCTCAGCGGGGATCTGAGAGGCTAGGGAGGAGGGGGTGGGGCCCGACCCCCTCCCTGCATCCCTCCCCAGCCTCGGGGCTGTGTAACCTCAGGGCCTCTGGGCCCCTCTCTGGGCCTCTTCAGAGGAATGAAGATGCTGGACTGGCCGATCCAGTTTGCCCAGAAGGCCTTAAAAAAAAAAAAAAAATCACTTTTACTTTACCTCCGAGACCGGGAGGGCAGGGGGGCTCTGAGAGGCAGGTGGGTTAACCCCTGTCCTCTGAGTTCCTCAGGTCCCCCTGGTTCACAGAGGCTGGGACCACGTGAATGGGCTACAGGGAGGCACATGCACCAGGAGGGGTGAAATTGTTTTTCCTCCCTCAATGCAGACTTAGGGGCTGACCCAGGCAGGAGAGACCGGCCCAGGCCAGCGGATGCTGGGGAGCCAGGTGGCAAGAGGCCAGTCCTACCCACCATTTGGCCACGCTGACCTTGAGGCCATTAGTCCTCTGTTCATGGGGTGGGGGCGAGAGGTAGATGAAGAAAGGATACTTAGAAAATGCTCAGGTGTTTCCCTCCCAGGTGTGTTGAGCCCGAGGGTCCCAGGGCTAAGTCTGCCTCTTGGTCCGCTTACTTTGGGTCCTCAGGTCAAGTGTAGAAGTGTGGACTGAACCATAGCCGGAAGGCTGGGGAATGGGTGCTGGGTGGACCCATATGGCTGCCAAGACTGCCTGGGCTCCTCCTGGTGGGCGTGTGGGGGTCCCTACATTTCACCCACAAGGGCCAGGCACTGCCGACTTGGGGGTGGGTTGTCCACTGTCCCCTCCTCCCCCCACCATGGCACCCACTGGAGGACATCGGGGATGTGGCTTAGTGGTCCTGGGGGGCACAGTCCCCACTGGGGGACCTCACCATCAGGCCCTCAGCCTCCTGCCACCAGGAGCAGAGTAGGGGTGGGGCGACGCCCAAAAAAAACCACCAGAGGAGCCGTTTTCTGTTAAAAGTCAGAAGTGTTTTGTCTTGTTTTAATATTTCATCAGCTTTACAGGGTTACAATTGTCTTAAATATTTCTGAAGTTTAAATACAATCTGCATAATAATGTTATAAAATGTAAACTTTCAGTGTTCGTTTAAATTTCAAAATCACACTTTTTTTTTTTTGTCTTTTTCCCCCTTCCTTTTAATACCTGAATATCCTGCAAAAACTGAAATAAATCGTCACAGGCTGCCCTGCCACAGCCAAGGTGCGACAGGTTGAGCCCAGCCAGAGGTAGAGAGTAGTTTTACGTCTTTTTATTGGAAGTTTTTTTTCCCTTTAACCTGAGTTCAGGCGTGCTCCCCACGCCTTCTGACAAACCCCAGAGAAACTGAAATTTCACAAGTCAGGCATGAAAGGCTGAAGTCGTGTTTGCCAAGAAAAAAATGCAGAAGCAAAATTAAGGGAAAAAAAATGGTGGTGGGCAAAAATGCTAACAGTGAGAAAAGTGACTGTACAAACACACAACTATTACAAACCAACCCGCCACCCCGTGCCCACCCCCCACCCCCGCCCACCCCCCAGCTGGACAGCTACAGACCTGCGGCCAGTTTGGAGGTCACAAGGAAGGTTCTAGAAGCAGCCCATCCACAAGCATCAGCAGATCAGGGGTACCCCTCGAGCCCCTCTCCACCCTGAGTTTGGGGGTCCCCATCCAAGGCATGCTGCTAAGCCCCACCTGTTCAGGAATGAATAGCACTCAACCCCGGTCCCCCGGGTTTGCATAAAGGGTGCTAAGTGCACCCCAGAAACCCACACCAATAGGTAGCGGTGGGGCTGGGAGTGTGGGGGTGCTGATTGAAGCGACCTAGGCAGAGGCAGGGCCCCTTGGAGGACGAAGTCCCTCCTGGCCCCAGGACCCCCTGCTATTCCCATGGCTGGTGGGTACCCCCTCCTGGGCCCATGCCCCCTCCCCTACAATCATCAGCGTTGCCCAGCACCACAGGCACACCCTGAGTCAGATGCAGGGTGGGGTGGGGCATTGCCTGCACGAAGCTCTGTCCCCTGATGCCGGGTCCCCGCGACACAGGTCGATGCAACAGCACACATGCGTGGGACCCTGAACTGGAGGCTAGGGAGGTGGGCACCTGGGCGGGGGTTTTGGCATCAAGAGTCAGACCTGAGGTAGAAACCGAAACTCGCAGCAGACACCCCCCCTCTATGAGGCCGGCAGGAAGCGGGTAGGGGGCAGAGGGCAGCCCCACACACTCTCGGGGTCAGGTGAGGGAAGAGCAGAGAGAGAAGAGAGAACGGCAAACAAGAGGGGGCAGATTGTGTCTGGGAACAAAAGGATCACCCTCCCACAATGATTGTGCCGCTGCAGTGGGAGACGACAGGAGGGGAGACTGTTCCGGAAGCAGGAAGAAAGGCCCAAGCCCTGTGCCACCCTCTCCTGGGAAGGTGGGGGGCGTCAGCAACCCTGAGATACACCAAAGAAATGGGTTCCCTCCCAGAGACACACCTCACCCCACAGGAAGGCAAACCCGATGAGACTGGGGGCTCAGGACCACCCCCAAGGTCTCCAAGGCAACAAGATGACGCCTGGGTTGGGAGACAGCAGGCTGCTGGTGGCGCCCCACCCCTCCGGTCTGGTTAGGCTGGGCTCCAGGGTCCAATTAGAGTTTCCAGGCTCACCTGGGAACAGCTGCGTTCTTCCCAGCCCACCCCCACCCTCAGACGGATGTGAAAAAGCGCTACCTCGCTACCTCGCATGAGGGAGGCACAGCCCTAGCCAACACTACCTGGTCCCATGGACGGAAGGAAACTGGGCCCCCAAAAGCACACCTGGGCTTAAGGAGGACGGATGTGCAGGTGCCCCTGACCCCCAGCTGCATGCCACCAACGCCTGCCTTCTGACCCAGGGAACAGGGTTGAGGAGGGGGAGGAGTGCAGGGCCCCCTCGGCCTGCAGTTCCTCGAGTCACTGCAGGGCTCCCAGCATTTAGAGGGACAAAGTTAAAGAGATGAGAATGGGAGTGGGGTGGGGTGAGGGGGTTCAGGGTGCCATGGCCCCAGAAACCTCACCCTGAGCTAAGGCCGGCTCACCCCCATCCCCAGACATGGCATCCCCAGAAGCAGTGCTCTCAGGCAAGGCCAGTCCCCAGGCCGTGTTCATCCCTGAGACAGGAGCCTGGGGTTGGCAGGGGAGCACCCCCCACCCCAGCAATTTCTCCTTTTGAGTTAAGACTTCAGGGCTCCCGACTGAGGAGCCCAGCCTGAAACACAAGTCCGGTGACATCTAGCATTCAGCATCCCTGCCCCTCTTCCCCCAGGACCCCGCCATGCACCCCCCACCCCAGCCAGCCCAGCCCAGCCCACAGCACCTGAGTTCATCGGCTCTGCTGACTCCAGCCCAGGCATCCAGTGTCCTGGGCCCACTGCACCACAGGAAATGCACAACCGAACCCAAATCAGTCATGGGAAAAATAAAGGGTATTACTTGGGTTTTTTTGCCTTTTTTTTTTTTTTCTTTTTCAAGTCCAGTTTCCCTGAATGAACACAAATATATAGATATATATATATCCTTTTCCTAGGTTTGATTCCTCCCCCAAGAATAAAATAGAATATTTACAAAACAAAACCCCTAAAACCTCTTAAAAACCCTATAGAGTTTGAATTTCACTATTTCTTTTAAAAAAACAACAACAGTTCCCAAAAGCAACAACAAAAAAATTCAACTGATCTTGGCTCAGGGGTTTCATTCAACACAAGGAGCTGGGTGTGGTGAGTGTGTGACAAATGGACAAAAAAAAAAGCAAAGAAAAAAAACAGATAAAAATGAAAAAACACAGTGCAGGGATGTATGAGGTAAACAGGATTGGCCTGTTGAAACCAGACACCAGTCCACATGGGTCCACCAGGGCTTCAGGAGAGCCCTAGTAGACATTTGCCTCTCTCATTTCTAATTTCCTTTCATATTCTCACAATTCATCTCTGAATGTCCAAAACCTGAGTAATTCAAGTGTTCCTTGGTTTTCCCCTGTTTTATTAAATTTTCTTTATATATATATATATATATATATGTATATATATTTTTCTTTTCTTTTTGGCGTTAAGCTGTCGCTCCTCTGTGGATACCTCCCCTCCCCACCCGTATCTTCCGCCATCCCAGCCCCTGCTTGGCCCACCTGGACCCCCTGCCCATTCTGGCAGGTTCCCAGGGTGGGGAGTGTAGCGGTTAAGGCAATGAGTTGTTTGAGGTAGATGTGGGGGGTGCAGACATCCCTGCCGGCCCTGCCTGGCTGCCTGCACTGCTGCTGCTGCTGCTGTTGGTCCCGCTGTTTCCTCCCCGGCTGCTGCTGCCTCCACCTTTGCTGGGAGCGGAGGGTGGCGTGGGGGCCGGCGGCTGGGCAAACAGCACTCCTGGTGCAAGGACAGGAGGAGAGATAAGTCGTGGAGAATGTAAAAGGTCACATGACAGGGGCAAGCCATTCCTGAGCGATTCCCAGCAAAGTCCCTCTCCCCCAGGACACCACCACTTCCTCAAGCCTCCCCTCATGGGGTCTTTAGAGCAACAGAGCTGTTCTGTGTCAACATTGCCACCTGGTGGCCTATAGGAGTCATGGGTCTGACCACATTATTTTTGAAGTACACAACACGTGATATGACCATGCTGAGCACTTAGTACTTGCTGAGCACCTGGCCAAGTATAAGACACAGACTATCTCTCATACTCTAGTCTCATAAGGGAAGAGCTCTGGGCTCAAGCCAGCCACACCGGAGGGGCAACCAGGACTCCAGAAAGACATGGTCAAAGTGGGCGTGCATGCCAGGCCAGCCTACCTGTGTACATGATTCCATTAATCTCTACTGACATGCTAATACTGTTGCTGCCGTTGGTGCTGGTCAGGTTCGCAGCCGAGTCCTGGCGGCTCTCGGAGGCTGCGGGAAGAAGAAAAAACACCCTTTGTCACCGAAAACCAGCCCCCATGCAATAAGCTGTATCATGTGGGTCCTCCCCACCAGATGTGAAGCTTCACAAAGCTTCAGACCTGATCTCTCAGCAGCGCACACAGTAGGTATTCAACAAATACTTATTGAATAAGAATGTATTTGTCTTGAATTTGCTTTTTTGCATGATTACAACTCTTGTTTTCCCCTAATAATTAAAAAAATTTTTTTTCTTAATTTTTTGGCCTCACTGCAAAGCAGGTGGGATCTTAGCTCCTCAACCAGGGATGGAAGTCTCGTGCCCCCTGCAGTGGAAGTGGAAAGTCTTAGCCACTGGACTGCCGGGGAAGTCCTTTTCTAATAATTTTTATTGGAGTATAGTTGATTTACAATGTTAAGTTTTTCAGGTGTACAGCATGATTACAAGTCTTAAGCAATGTGCTTGTGCTTAGTCACTCAGTCGTGTCCGACTCTTTGCAACCCTATGGACTGTAACCCGCCAGGTTCCTGTGTCCATGGGGATTCTCATGGGGCAAGAATACTGGAGTGGGTTGCCATTCCCTTCTCCAGGAGATCTTACCGATCCAGGGATTGAACCTGGATCTCCTGCATTGCAGATTCTTTATTGTCTGAGTCACCAGGGAAGCCCAAATCATGTCATTCTTTTTAATGGCCAAAGTATTCCAGCCTTGGTTCATTCATTCCCCTACTGATGGACACACTAGGGACATCATGCAAACATCTGCAGTGAACATCCTTGGACACCTGAGTTTCCCTGAGCCCTTGCATCAGCTCTGCTCTAGATACCAAGCAGAATCACCCAGTCCTGGGGCAAGTACATCTTCTATCTTTAAAAGACATTCCTGGGACTTTCCTGGCAGTCCAGTGGTTAATGCTCCATGCTTCCAATGCAGCAGGCACAGGTTTGATCCCTGGTCAGGGAACTAAGATCCCACATGTTCCGAGGCACAGTCAAAAAAAAAAAAAAGACTGCCAAGTTGTCACCTGTTTACACGCCCACCAGCAGGACCAAGGGAGCCCATTTCTACCACATCCTGAACAATATTTGATATTATCAAACTCTGATGGATGAAAAATGGTATCCCCTAGTTAACTTGCAGAGCCCCAAAGACATGGAGTTGAACAATTTTTCCTATTAGTTTATAAGTTGTACTCCCCAGGTGACTCAGTGGCAAAGAATCCATCTGCCAATGCAGGAGCCACAGGAGACGTGGGTTCAATCCCTGGGTTGGAAAGATCCCCTGCAGGAGGAAATGGCAAACTACTCTAGTATTCTTGCATGGAGAATCCCATGGACAGAGAAGCCTGGTAGGCTATAGTCCATGGAGTTGTACAGTTGCATACGACTGAGTATGCATGATGAGTCCCAGCTGCCCATTCCTTGTACTGATCTGTTAATCTTTTTTTTCTTGTTGACCTGTAGGCACTCTTTACATATGTTGGCTATGAGGCCCTTCTCTTGTGCTTGTGCAAGAAGCACAGAGGGTCTGAGTGCTGGGGTGGTACCTTGGCTGTTGATCCGGATGCTCATAGGCAACTGTGCTGTCATGGCCAGGAAGTTCTGCTGAAGTGCCCGCTGCATCAGCCGCTGCTGTTCCTCTGCCACCAGGGCCATCTTCTTCTCAGGAGGCTCCCCAGACTCCAGTTTCTCCCTAAGTTGCTCCAGGGCAGCTGCCTGGGCTGCCACGGCCGCCTGGGCTGCTACTGCCTGGGCCGCCACCACTGGGTGACCTGCCAGGGAGACTGGCAGGCGGCCGGGGACTGTGATAGGGATGGCTGCATCCTCCTCTGGACAGGAGAGAAGAGGAGTTGGTGGCCAGAAGGGAATGGAGGTAGCTTAGTCCCTGCTTCCCACACAAGGCAGGAAGGTGCCTCCTTGAATACCTTCCCTGATGGGGTGCTCATTTCCTCTCCAGGGATGAAGTGGACAGATTTTGGAACAAACAACAAGTGCTAAGAGCCTTTCTACTCTCAGGCTGACATCAGATACCGCCATAATGGTAACAATACTAGTGATAGTATACAGTACTGCTTGGCATTATTAAGTAGTATTATACAAAGACCATAGCAGCACACATTACATACACATACAATACTAACTGCAAGAAGAGCTCGCCACATCTTGTCTAAAGCACTTAATGTGAACCATCTCAACAGCCCCATTTCTACCTAGACACCCTCTTCTCCACTTCACTGCTGAGAAAGCCAAGGCTCAGAGAGGATGGATAACTTTCCTGAGGCCATTGAGCTGAAGAGAAGTTGAGCTGAAATCAAACGCATGCAGCCCAAGCCCAGAACCAGCTCTGGACCATTCTCCTCTCCAGCGGTTGAAACAAACAACCCCATCATTCCCACTCACTGGTCCCACTGTGACCCACTCTCTCTTCTCCCAATTCTTCCTCCTGAGTCTCTCCCTAGTGGCCGGGGGCTGCCTCTCCAGGTGGACCCCATTGCAACTTTTGCACTTGCCAGCCCCTCTGCCCTGGAGTCTCTGCAGCCACCTCTGCTACTCTTGGCTCCAAAGAGCCCCTCGGACCCATTACAACCATCTTTCCCCAGCTCCCTCATGAGCTCCATCGGGTTCAGATCTCTCTTTTGTTCCCCACTGTCCTCCTGAGCTCCAGCACAGGGCTCGCAGAGAACAGATGCTTAATGATATTCACAGGTATGGCTGTGACTCCCTGAGGCTGGGGTGGGGTAAACAGAGGCCCATGGAGGTTGGAGGAGCTGACACTGGTGAGATCTCCTTCACCTTAGATCTAACCAGCCCTGAATTCTCAGGGTGCTGGGAGATCACCCTGGATACCTGGGCCAAGTCTGTGACATAGGGAGTCGCAGTTCGTGTGGCAGATGAGAAACGGGACCTCGGACAGGTGCACCAGCCTGCTTGAGGCCAGGCCGCCACATGAGCTGTTGGTGATTCTGTGTTAGGAAGGATTCAGAGGCTCCGTGATCGACTGGTAATGTCTGCCACAGATGGGGTCTAGGGTGTTGCACGCTGGGCATTTTACACACTGAAGGTCCCCAACAACTCCACAAAGGTATAATCTCCTGCATATTTACCCATAACGAGAGCTAGGCTCAGAAAGGGGCAGTGAGCACTGAGCAATAGCTTCAAGGATGATTACAGTCAGTTTGATGACCCACACTGGGACCATGTGTTTAGAAGAATTCTAAAGCTCAAAGGGAAAAGAATACAGTGATCAACTAGCAATGTCTCCCACATGCAAGGGACTAGAGATAACCAGGGGCAGCAGCCTGGACCAATGCTACAATAAAAGAGTGATTAATCAGCAATGTTTGCCATGAGCAAAGGATAGGAAAATTGGGCATGGTTTGCCTTGTCCACCTTGGCACAGAATTGGAGGTAACAACTATTGATTCGTGATGTACACCAAGGGCACAGGTTTAGGGGAAACAAATTGATTAGAGATGTCTGCCTGCCATGGGCCAAGGCTGGAAGGAACAGCAATTGACTAGTAATATCTGCCATAGGCATACCACTGGTGGGTAGGTAGCCCCCTTCCACACCTACTTTGGGGCCTATCTTCCTGGTCACCCAGAAAGGGAAAGAGACATCCCCATCCCTAGGTCACACTGCCAGGCTAAAGGAGAATCATGATCAGGCCCCAGGCCCTGCGCAGCCCTCACCTTTCTTGATCTTGGGGGCTGGGGTGATGGAGCTGCCGTTGGTGCTGGCGGCCAGGCCCAGGGAGGACACAGGCAGCTTGGGCGAGGACAGCATGCTGTGGGCCCCGCCCGGCGAGTAGGCGAAGAGGGAGCCCCCAAAGCTCTGGCGCCGGCCCTCCCTCCGATTGCTGTCGATGGCTGCCTGGAGTTCGTTGGGGTTGCTGAGGCCACGCTTCTCACACTCGTAGGGGTACAGGTACTTCATATACCTGTGGGCAGGGACAAGAGGCAGGATGGCACCCAGGACACCTTGGGGGTCTGCTTGAAGCCAAGCCCCACCTCCCTGCCTGGATGCCCACGGGTCCTCTGAGCCCCTGTCCTCACCTATGCTGTTCCCTCTGTCGTGATGCCTGTCCTGCAGCACGTCCCATCCCCACGACCACCACCTGCTAATTCTTGAGCATTCAACCAGCAGGGCCGAAAGGCCGAGACTTTCCATGACCCCCTGCTCTGTGGTCCTTTCTACCTAGGGTCCTTTCTGCATGGTGTGAGCAGGCACTTACTGGGTGCGCAGCGTGAAGGCAGCGCTGGTGATGGATGTGGGCAGGTTCAGTCCCTTGGTGATCTCCCGCCACAGCTTCTTGTTGATGACCTCCACCAGGCCACCCTTCTCTGTCACCAGCACGTACAACATGAACAGGTCGAGCACCTGCTTCGCCATGATGGGGATGCGGTTCACAGGTGTCCCTGTGGAGAGGGGGGTGCTGTCACTTGGCACCTGGTACATCAGTGAGAATGGGTACCCCTGGCACAGCTGACCCAAGGCAGCTGGGCCTCTGGAGGGCTGCCCCTGGCATTATACGGGGTAAAGAAGCATCCCTGCTCCACCCAGTGTGACACTCAGCATCCCCTGGGGGCAGGGTCACTGGGTCAGACCCCAGCTTGCAAGAGCCCCGAGGCAGCTGTGTCTCTCAGTGTTTCCATCAGTGATCTGGGTTCATGCTGTTCATCTGTGGATGAGGGGGTGCTTCAGGGCCAACCTGGGGGCCCAGCATGAGAAACACAGCCTCTGTTATTCCTTCTACAACCAACAGCTACTAAAACAACTCCGCTGTGTTCCCAGAGGCTGGCTCCCTCCAGGTCCCCCAGGGCTCTGCAGTGGGGAAGCAGGGCTGGTTAATCTACTTTGCAGTTTAGATAGCAGAGAGGTGGGCCATCCAGGAGAGAGGGGCCCCTCCCTGCAGGCCTTCTCTCCACTTCTGCCCACCTTGATGGTCTGAGCCCCTGAAAACGTGCCTCCCAGCCAAGGGAGCCCCCAGGTCTCAGGTCAGTCTGCCTGGCACCTTCCTGACAGTGGAGAAGCCCCCAATTATACTTCTCCCCTGGGCAGTGAAATAACAGGTTTACTGTCTGTGGTCCCCACACTGTCCTGCTCACATGGAGTACCCCACCTCGTGCCCAGCTGACATACAGCAGGTGTCAATAAACAACAGTGAAGGCTGCTGGGCCCCTATCGTGGCCCTGAGGGCAGGCCTGCCTCCCCTGCAGAGATGGAATCTGGCTCCCGCCCCCTCTGTCCCCACTGCTCCCTCCGCCCCCACCACAGTGCCCTGGACCTGGGAACCTAGTTTCCTCTCCCCAGCCCCAGCAGGACATCTCAGAACCACCTCCTGCCAACCCTTGCTGCTTCCTAAGTCGCCAAATCCCCAAGGAACAAACAGCCTGGAGGGGAGGTGGTAAGATGGGCCTCAGATCCCCCCCAACTTCATTTTCCAGCTCAAGAAGGAGAGAGACAAGCAACACCAGGTGTCAGTGGCACATCCCGCCCCAGAGGCACCCCCAGCACCCACCTGGCCCACCCGGGATGCTGAGTTAGGCTCTGAGTTAGGCTTCTCCCAGGACCCTGGGCCCTGGCTCAGCAGCAGGCGGATGTTTATAGAAGACGCAGGGCTGGGTGAGCACAGAGAGGCATTGATGGAAGTGGGCAGGGGGGTGATAAGGAAGGGTGGAGAGGTCGTCAAGGAAACAGCAGGAGGGTGGGGTGCAGGCAGGACCCCTCCCCCACTTCTAGCCCCGGAGACTCTGGAGAACCATCCAGTTGGAGGCTTTGACTTTGTGATGGGGGCAGGGGAAGGAGGAATTACTGTCCCCCTGGAGTGAAGGGAAGGGGCTTGTGGGATGCAGGACACGATATCCAGATTCTCAGCCCCAAAGCCCTGCAGCCCAATTATAGATAGAGGGTTCAACAGGAAGGTGGGAAAGCAGGGCCTTAGAGCTGGGCTCTGAGGGATGCATAGGAGTTTGTTGCTTCCTATCCTCAGGAGCACCTGGCTTGGTAAGGGAGGCAGGGCTGGACACAGACCCTGAAAGCCCGGGTGGCCAGGAGCTGGGGCCTCAGAGAACCTGGCCTCACCAGCACCCCACTCCAGAGCAGCTCACCATATTCCCTCTGTGCCTCCAGGACACCAGGAACCCAGTCTTGGGCAGAATGGGTGGGCTTTGGGCCTAAGGGCTTGGAGCCCCATGGTTGAGGGGACAGTGAGGGGCTTGGATAGGTGTGGATGGGGCTGATAAAGGGTGGGGTAGGAGCTCTCTGACCACATAGGGGGCAGCTGGGCTGGAAGATAACTGGGCTGGGCTGGACTCCTCCACCCTTGGCACAGGAGGGGTTAAAGCGGAGGCCGCAGCCCCCTCCCCTTTCATCTCCTTCCCTTCCGGCCTGGGCCTGTGTTTACAGAAGCTGCTAGCAGGGAGAGGCAGGCAGGGGCCCTGGACAAAGAAGCTGCCTGGCTGGCCCCTGCAGCCCACACCGGCCCCACCCCTTCCTGCCTCTCAGGCCTCAGTTTCCTTCCCTGAACGGTGGGGGCATGGGGGTATCAGGGAAATGAGCCCACGGTGCAGTGGGTACTCCTAGGATCTGTGTCTGGCTGGAGCTCTGAGCTGGGGGTAGGGGGATACTGGGGGCCCTCTGGGCCTGGCTCTCCCTGAATGCCCCCCTAGGCCTGGCCTCTGTCCCTGGTCATCTCCTGTTTGCAAGGCTGTGTCTGGCATCTGCCAGACCCCGGGGGTGGGGGTAGGGGGCAGAGGTGGCTCGGGCCTGGTACCCTGTATTTGCATAATAACCGTGGCCCTGGCACTCAGCACATGTGGGCACTGACTGCCACACGGCAGGGGGTGCAGGTGGCCCATCTCACAGACTGAGGAACTGAGGCCCCAGGTGAGAGCAGGGAGAGGTCGGGATCCAAGCCTCCCACCAATTGCAGCAGCAGGAAGGCTGGTCTCCAGTCCGCCAGGAGCTTCTGCCCACCACCCAGCGCCTGCCATCCTGGGAATCCAACCCTGTTCCCCACACAGAGGCAGGCCTGCTATGGGGGATCCTGGGAGCAGCAAGGGAGGAAGCCTGCACTGTTACTTCTGGGTTGGGGTCCTGAGACCCCCCCACCCAAGGACATACCCTTTAGACTCTCACAGCTGTGCCTCCCCAACCAGACCTGCAGCGCTGAGCCTCCTCTGTCAGACACCCATGGCAAGACGGCGCCTCTTCTCTCAGACGCTTGCCACCATGGCAGGGCTGTGTCTCCTCCTCAGGCATCTCTTGGATGCCTCCAGCCATGGGGAGCTCACTTTCTGACACACCTGCCCCAGGCTATGGCCAGCAGGGCCCATCCTCCTGGCAGGCAGACCTCACCTCGTTTCTGCATGAAACTGAACAAGTCGTCCAGGAACTCCTTCCTCTTGGGGTCTGCATCCAGTTCGTAGAGCTGTGAAGGCAGGGAGGGGATGGGTGAGCGGGTGCCGGAGCTGGCAGCATGTCCATATCACTTGGAAAGTTAGTCAAGGGAACTGCCAGTAGGAGAGGCAGCAGGGGGTCTCAGCCCTGGCCCTGTCCCCCAGCGTCCGAACATCTGCCAAGGTCCTGCTCAGCAGGCAGCGAGAGCCTGCCCCTGCCATCAGACAAGGACAATGAGACACTGTCCTGGGGTGGCGTAGCAGCTGACCACACGCTCAGCTTAAACCACAGAGATTGATTTATTCCTGTCTGGTTCTGAGACCAGCCATCTGGAGTCCAGGTATGGCTCTAAGGGGGATTCTTCCCATCTCTCCCAGCTTGCAGGGGCCCAAGTGCCCCAGGCCTATAGCTGCACCACCCTGGTCTCTGCCTCTGTCTTGCCGTGGCTTCTCCCTGGGGATTTGTCCAAAGTCCCCTCTTCCCATGGGGCACCCACTCACTGGCCAAGGGCCACCACATCTCCATCCTTAACTGCTCACACCTGCAGATACCTGACTCCCACGTCATGTTCTGATCACAGGTATGTGCTCAAGCTGAGTCTTGAACATACAATTTTGGGGGACACAATTTGTCTCACCCAGACCATCGCTACCATGAGGGCGGTGGATGTCTGGCACTGTCCACCAAGCCATGTGTGTATGCTCCTGCAGGGCAGAGAGGCAGGCCTGGGACAGAGTCAGGACTCTCAGGAGCTCTGTCTTACATATCCCTTGCCTGGGTCCACCAGTTATGGAGGTCTGCAGTATTTGCAGAGCAGGGTGTCCTAGCCTCAACTGTCAGCTCCCAGGTGCTGGTGGGCAGGGGAAGCCAGTAGAGGTAATTAGAGAGCAAAGCTTGGAGGGGGGATGGGGGGTTGCCCAGGAGGGCCAGTGCAAATAGCAGGCTTCAAATTAAGCTCCAGGGAATGTGCCCCCATGTCTTCCAGGACACAGGGCCAGCAGGACTGTGGCGGGGGGCCTTGAAACCACCAATTAGCTCCAGCTGGGATAATCTGTCATCAAGGCCTAAGAACAGGCTAAGGCCCAGCTCCTGTGGGAGGAGACATCCCTGGGCCTGGGAAGGCAGGGTCCTCGGGGAGGCTACCCTTAGCCATCTGACCCTTCTCTGGGCCTCAGTTTCCCGGTCTGTGCAGTGGAGACAATGTGGGGACTGCAGGGAACAGGCTGGGAGAGCTAGGAGTCCAGCCCTGGGTGGTCGAGGCCCGGCCTTTGTCTCCACCCTGCCCGGCCAGGCCAGCCAGCTGCATTCCTGCACTGATTTATGGTGGCCAGAGGCGTGCACCCATCCGGGCCCCTCCGCTGTCCCCGCCCCACCCCTGACTCCAGCCCACACAGCCCCCAGCACTGTGTGGGCCCCTCACCCCTTCCTCAGAGCCCATGATTCACACCCTGGTCTGTCTGCCCAGGGAGTTTGTCTGTTTTGTTTCTAGTGTCTAAAATGGGGCCTAGCACATAGCAGTTGCTTGACAGATGCTCGTTAAGTAAACCGATTGCTCAGCCGCAACATGGGCCAGGCTGGGCAGAGAAGACCAAAGAGACTTGTGGGGGTTCATCTTCAAATTTCCATCCACCCAGAACCTCAGGACTGGACCTTGTGCAGAAACGGGGTCTCTGCCGATGTCATTAATCATGATAGGTTTTCACAGTAGGACGACTGGGGTCCTCATGAGAGGAAGACAGGCAGATACATGGGGAGATGAGGCAGAGACTGGGCTGATGCAAACACAGGCCAAGGGACGCCCAGAGACCCAGGAGCTGGAAGAGGTGGGAGGACTCGCCTCTGGAGCCTCTGGAGGGAGCAGGGCCCTGCCATGGCCTGACCCTGTCCACTAGTCCTCCAGAACCGAGAAGATCTCTGTAGATTTAAGCCATCCGGTGTGTGGTCAGTTGTCCCGTCCAGTCAGTTGTCATACCTGCTCCAGGAAGCTCACGTGGGGTTCACCCAACCTCAAGCCCGTATTGACAAGGGGCAACACTTCCTCCTGTAAGATCCCAACCCCAGTGGAGGGGGACCCACCCTGCATGAACCCCTTCCTTTCCGGGCCTAGCCCCCACAAGAGATCAGAGCACCCCTCCTGCCTCAGTTTCCCCATCTTTCAGGGACAGTGGTTGATAAGTACAACAGCTTCACCCAGCGCTCCCGGCACCATCAGGATGCCCGTATTCCAAGTGGGCAAACAGAGTTTCAGGGCAGAGACCAGCTGCCTGCACAGGCGGCCCAGCTTAGAGGGGGTCCACTCACTAACCCCCAGGCCAGACAGTGAGCAGAGGTGGTGGCATGGCCAGACCCCCACGGGCTGGGGCATTATGTGAGGTCATAAAGGGGGTGGACACGTCCCCAGGCAGCAGGCAGAGGAGGCAGCTTTAATGGCCGTTGCTGTGGGCAGCCGACAACGAAGACGGACAGTAAAGGCCTCCCAGCTTTATGGGGCTCTTGCCCCAAGTTCCACACCCCTGTGGGGTGTGTCCTGCCCTGGTCAGCTGGCCAGGGCAGCCCACCAAACCCCAGCCAAGGGGGAGCTGTGGACGGTGTCCGCCCCCTCCCCCGCTACCATGAGCTGCTGGGCCCAGCTACCTGGTCTCACAAGGCTTTCAAGCCATATAGCTAGGCCAGGACACCTCCCTGGCCACGCCCAGGCCTCCGGCCCACCTGGGTCCTCTGGCTGAAACCCTGCTCCTTTCCGGCCCAGGAGGTGCTGTCATGCCTAGAGCTGCAAACCCAGGCTGGAGGTTGGGCAGAATCTCAGGAAACCCCCCTGGGGCTGAGGTGGAAGATAAACTGCCTGGCTCTTCCCTCCCCAAAGCTGAGCGCTGGGGCCACAGGTGCTGTGATCACGGGGCCTCCTCCGGCTGAGGGCACCCCACCTCCCTGCGGCCACGTGGTCCTGGAGGACCTGCCAGGGCCCTCCCCACTGACCTCTCACCGGCCTTCCTGCAGCTTCTCAAGCCCGCCAGAGGCTGTGGTCCCACCTCCGGCCTTTGACCTGGCAGCTCCTCTGGCCTGGAATGTTGGCCTGGCCCTGGCTGAGCTCTCTGCCCCCCAGGCTTCCCTGTCACCCAGGTCTCTGTGCTGAGGTCACCCCTCAGCTGCGCTCTCACTGGGACCAGGTCCGCCAACTGTGGGCAACTCTCTTGTGTACCCCACCCCACCCCGCCCTGTCCCCTGCACAACTGAGCCACATGGACTCACACTGTCCTCCCTGGGAGAGTGTCGGGGGTTTTCCCAGTGTCTAGAATTGGGCACACAGCAGCTGCTTCAAAAGTGCTCATTAAAGTGGACTTTGATTTCTCACCACAACCTGGGGACAGGATCCCCCCATTCTTTCCCAAATCCCAGACACGTCTGGACACGACCCATGTTCTGGGGCACCTGCGGCCCAGGATTGGGCAGACAAGCATCTTGGGGGTTCCTAGGGTCTGCCCCGCTGGATTCAGATTCTGCCCTCCCCAAGCCCCACCTGTGAAGGGGGCACAGGAGCCTGAGGATGTGGGTGTGGATGTGTGGGCCTGGGCTGGGGGTCCCCAAAAATGCTCCCAAGTGCACACCTCCCTTCCCATTTTCTACCTGCCAGGCGGGGTCACTGGGACATGGCCAGGTGGTCCCTCCACCTGTCTGGGCTGTGGCGGGGCCCCCACCCATTGGTGGAACTTGTCTGTCATCTAGTTACCAAGGCTTGGCTGCCCGTGGTCCATCTTCCTCCTACCCAGCACCACCCACTTCACAGAAGGGAAACTGAGGCACAGACCAGAAAGAGCCCAGTCCCCACCTCCCCTGCCCTGCAGTCTCCCATCTCCCCATCACCCCAGTGAGAACTATACTTCCCCTGTGGTCACTGCTGACCCTTACCTCCCTCTGCTTAGCCCCTTTAGACCACATCATGGTTTCGGAGCAAAAGGCATAGAGCCCACCTCAGGGCCTTTCCACCTGTGCTCCCTCCCCTGGAGAGCAGTTTCCTGGCCCCTCCTCATCCTCTGACCCCAGCCTCAGCCTCAGTTTCCTTTCAGGCAAAGACACAAGCCAGCCTGGTGCCTCATATGGCTTTCTCAGTGGACACCTGACCACCCTGGGGAGGTGGGATGGATGAGCATGAGGGCCTGACACCTGCCTTGCTCGGGGTCCAGCACAGGTGTGGGAGAAGGGTGGAGGGGGTACGGAGCAGGATCTTTGGAGGGATCCCTCCCATCCCACTCCACCCCCCCACCCCATCCCCCACCCCCGCCCCATGGAGGGTGGAGGGGCCAGTGTCCAGGAGGAAGCAGATAAAGCCAGGCAGGCTCGGGGCTCCAGGCTCAGGTAGTGGGTGGGGGAGGGGCTGCGGAGGAAAAAGTGAGATAACCTCCCCCTCCCCCAACTGCTCAAGGGGCAAACAGGAAATTCTTGTTTGTGGCGAATGGTGAGCATTTCCACCACCACCACCCGGCTGCTGACCAGGCCTCCAGAAGCCCTGGCTGCAGCTGGGGGTGGGAGTGGGGATTGGGGTGGGAGTGGGGGTTGGGGTGAGAGGGTCCCTCACTGGAAGCTGCCCTGTGGGGATAGCAGACACCTCAGGAGCCAGGGCACCACGCACACTGAGACACCACCTGCCAGCCTGGAAAAGGAGGACAGGCCTCTATCAATCCACAGGGGGGCCCGATGCAGGGGGGAGGGGCCCCCAGGACCGCCCACACTCGGGAGACCCCTCCCAGACATCACGTCCCCAGTCCCCACGGGGCTGAGGGAGAGGACTGCGTCAGGCCCAAGGCTGAGGGGGCCCTAGCTATAAAGAGACCGCCCGCCTGGGGCCCCTGAGAGGACCTTTGCCCCCTCAACAGTGTCTGCTCGGCCCCCTCCTGCCACCCAGGCGGCTCCAAAGTCCGAGGGGCCCTGTCTTGGATGGAAGAGGCCACTGGGCGGCAGGGGGACTCTGGGAGTGAGGCTGTGTCCTTGGACAGCAGACACAGGGACTCAAATCAGGAGAAACTGGAAGGATTCGGGATCGCGGAGACTCCCCCAGGCCCTGAGCAGGACAACCCTGTCCCCAGCAGACACTGATGCAGCTCGGAGAGCCCACAGCTGGGGGCAGGTGTAAAAAGGCCTGTTTTCACACTTGTGTCCAACCACAGCTCCTGGGAACCAGAGAAGGATGCTTCCTCCAGGCTGCAATGGGGTGGGGGTGGGGGGAGGAACAGAACCCCCACCCCACCCCCCTGACCCCCCCACCCCCATGGGGAGCACAGGACTCGGGAGAGGGTTAGGGAAGGGATGAGGGATGGAGGAGGAGCCAGGCAACAGGCAGGGCTGGGCGCCACCTTAATCTCGCCTACTTTATCCTGGATTGTTAAAGAAAATATTTATGGAGGTGAAAGTCACGTACCATAGAATTAGCTGTTTTACAGTGAATGATTCAAGGGCCTTCTGCGCACAGTGTTTGACAACCACCACCTCTGTTCGTTCCAGAACCTTCCATTCCCCCCAAACATACCCTGTCCTCCCAGAGCCCCTCCCCCCCATCCCCTGACAACCAGGAGCCCACTCCTTGTGTCTGTGGATCTGCCAGTTCCGGATGTTTCTCATCAGCGGAATCATACCCTGTGTGTCCTTCTGTGTCTGCTTCTCACTGAGTATTGTGTTCTCAGGATCTGTCCATGTGATAGTGAGTGTCAGGGCTTCTCTCCTTTTCGTGGCTGAGTAATATTCCAGGTGTGTGGAGGGACACATGCGTCCATCCATTCACCACTGATGGACATTTGACTCTTCCCTTTTTTGGCTATTATTACAAATCTCACCTATTTCTATATCCTTTGGGTTTTGGACAAAAACAGATTCATCATACCACCAGTAAACAAAGTGAAACTGCAGTGAAAGAGCAGAGAAGGCCCCAGAGCTGGCTTTTAATCCTTCAACGTCCCCCCTCAGAGCAACCAAGATGACACTTCCCTGCAGCTTCTCAGAGTGGAGGGTCCAGGGAGCTTTCAATCTCTACACCAAGATCAGGCTGTGTCTGCCCTGCTCCAAGGCTGCCCTTGGCTCCCTGCCTCTGTCAGGAGAAGCCAGATCTCCTACCTGCCAGGCGGGGTGGGTGGGGCTGACCCCCTGGATGCCGGCACCTGGCGCCTCCCCAGTACTGGCCCCTCACTGTCCCCATCCTGGTCCTGTCTGGGGCCTCTGCATTGCTGGTGCCCCCACCTGGGTCCCCCTCCTCCACCCTTAAAACCCTCTTTGGCTCCTGCTCTGACTCCCAAGCCAGGGCAACACCCTGAGTAAGACTCCCTGCCCCTCCACCCCCAGCATCTGTCACGGGTCACGTGACTCTGCACTTATTTGGGGGATGGTTTCTTTCCCTTCTTCATTCCCACCCAGACGACAGCCCCCAGGGCATAACAGGTAACAGGGGGTGGGCTTGGTATACAGCAGGTGCTAAAGAAGAACTTACATTCCTACCCACCTAGGTGTCCTCCATCACAGCTCAACCCTTTGTCCCCCGGGGGACCCCGCCCCGGGCAGATAAAGCCCCTCCTCACATTATCTATCCGGCTGGGAGGCCTGGGCCGGGGTTGACTCAGCACGGGCAGCCGTTGCCAGGTGGGCCCAGGCCTGGGCCGGGTCCCTGGGGACCACTCAACCGCGGACCCATTCATAGAACCGCCCACACACAGGCTGGGCGCAGGGCTGGGGGCGGGGCCGCATCGCATCCCCACAGCCCCGCCCTTCACGTCCACTCTGCACCCGTGAAAGTAAGGCGGGGGGGCGGGGCTCCATGCGCACTGGTGACCAGTATCGGTCTGGCTATGGTGCTGCCCCCACCAGTTGCTGAGCCACTGGGCCCTATAACCGTCCGTAGCATCTGCCCAGGGGGTGCGCTTCTGCCCCTTCTCCCCAGAGACTCCGAGGGGCAGGGTCAGATGGATGAAGCCAGGACCATGGCCGAGCTGTGGGAGGAGGTGGGGTGGGGTGGAAGGACCTGGAGTCTGGAACCCTCCCTGTCTGCCTCAGTTTACCCATCGTGGCAGGTGGCGGTACCTGGCCGGGTGGGCAGTAAGCAGAAGTTGGTGTGGTGCCCACAGCCCTTCTGGGGGTGGCAGGGGCTCAGGAGGAGGAGGGCAGAGGAGGAGGAAGCCAGGGAGAGCAGTATCAGCCCTCCAGGTTAGGGCCAGGTCAGGCCATTTTACAGCCATAACTGAGCACCTTCTTTGTTGGTTTTCTTGTGGGGGGGCCCACACTGCACATTTGGGGTGCAGGGTCCATAGGATCTTAGTTCCCCCACCAGGGACTGAACCTGGGCCCAATGCAGTGAAGTGCTGAGTCCTAACCACTGGACTGCCAGGCAAGTGCCATCCTTCTCTGTGTGAAGGCCCATACTGGATGCTGGGGACACAGTGCACCCAAGAGAGACCTGGCCTGAAAGGGCAGCAGAATCCCACCCAAGGGTGGCCAGGGCCCCTGGCTCCAGGGTCCCTGGAGGGTTGGGAAGGGCAGTCTGGCTTGTTGCTGTATACAGCAGGGGCTTAATAGTGTCCACAAGGTGACAGGCCCTTCCCACAAGTTGGCCTCCCCATGCACCTGACCCCTGGGGCCAGCCCCGCCCCAACCCAGGCACAGGGCCACACGGCCCTTTCATTTCCCGTCAGCACTCCAGGGCTGCAGGGGCCCCACTCGGCCGGCAGGAAATTGGGGAAGTGATTCTGGGCAGGGCAGAAACATCTGCCTGCTTGGCCACCGCCCCCCCCAACTGGTGTGTGTCCCCTCTCAGCAGAGACGCAGCACCCCCACCCACGACACAGATATTAATAAAAGTTCCAGAAACAAGTCACAGAGCCTGACCGCAAAGTCAGCGATGAAAGGCACTTCTTTCTGGATTTCCGGATTGCGAGGTTCTGGGGACGTGCCCTGGTCTCCAGTCAGCCTTTCATGTGAGTGGGGGCCCCCGGAGCCTCAATCTTCCCACCTGGGAAGTGGGCAGGGGTGCACCTGGGGCATCCAGGTGGGGGAGGACAAGGGGATTGTGGGAACAGGCTGTGCAGAGAGAACAGTCAGGCCCCGTGTAACAGCTGGGGATGCCAGCCAGGCCTGGCATCGAGGACGCGCCCAGAACAGGGAGCAGAGGCGAGAAACTTCTAGGAAGGTAGCAGCCCCAACATGCAAATCCGGGCGGTGGCCTCCATCCACCTGGGAGCCCCCCGCCCACGGGCTTGGCTTGAGTAGACCACTGTCCATGTGGCAGCCCGTTTCTCAGATAGGGAGACTGCGGTGCTGAGAGAAGGCACAGAGTGGGACTGGGACCCGGGACAGAGCCCCTTGACGCCTCTGGCCACGTCAAGAATCTGGTGGGACTGGGGGTTGGGGTGGGAGTCCCTGCCCAAGAACACCTGGCATGCACGGGGCACCAGGCAAAGGCTTTGGGGTCATAAAGTGAAAAATCCAGCATCTCCTTCTCCACCCCCTCCACCTGCAGTTATGAGCCTGATGGTCCTTGTGTTCTGGGGTCCTGGGACCCCCACAACCCGAGGACAACAGTGTTGTTACCGCTTAGCTGCTGGCTCAGGGCAGCTGAGGAGTCTGAGCCCTGCAGCCAGAGCCTGGCACCCAGGAATTAAAACTTCCACCCTGGGGGACACTTCCCTGTGCTCCCAAAGCTTCGATCCCTGGTCAAGGAACTAGATTCCACATGCCACAATTAAGACTCGGGCAAGCCAGATAAAAAAACAACAAACAAAAAACCCACATTGTGCAGGAGTAACTTCTGAAAGAAAGTAGCCCCGTCCGTGTACCTGCAGAAGAGCTGTGGGCAGCCCCCAATAGGCGGAGAGGGACCCTCCTAGTGGTCCAGTGGCCTGTAGAGCTCCACCTGCTCAGGGAGTGATGTTGCCCATTGCCCCCCACCCAGGTTCACTCAACGGAAGCACAGCAGAGTTGTGGGGGCAGGTCCCACCCCTCCCTGGCCCTGCTGACCGGGTCCCCACCGTCCGGGGCGCCCACAGATGGGGCCGGAAGGAAGGGGGCTGCTTCCTGCCTCCTGCTCAGGAGTCAAGAGGAAGGGGCCCCGGGGGGGCTCAGGTTCTGGGGTTCCCGCCAAACACACCTGCAGGAGCTCCCATCAGACCTGAGCCCAGGGTGGAACACAATCTGCCTCACAATGGCCAGCGGACTCAGGGTGCCACCAAAACCTGCCCCCTGATGGCAGGGGAGGACCACTCTCCTGGAACCTCCCACCTCCCCAGCTGCCACCTACATCAGCTGGGCTGGGCTCCCCCAGATAGCCATGGCATGGAATAAAGGAATAACCCCCAGGACTTCAGTGGTTAGGACTCAGCACTACCACTGCCAAGGGTGCCGGTTCAATCCCTGGTTGGGGAAGTAAGATCCTGGAAAGCATACTAAGTGGCCAAAAAAAAAAAAAAAAAAACCCACCCACAATAACCCCAGAAGTGCCCTAGGGCCCCACTTCCAGTCTAAGAATCCAGCACCCTGTCAGCGGGCACATGGACCTGCCAGAGGGCACAGGGAGGGGCTGGGCGGGCTGCTGGCTGGGCAGAGTGCCAGGTGGGGCAGCAGCCACCAGGCCGGGAGAGGTGGCAGCTGGGGCCACGCACACTGTCCCCAGGTGCTCCCAGGAAAAGGGCAGATGAGTAATTACATGGTGATGGGGTCAGGATGGGCAGAGGGGCATTGGGGTTGGAGATCAGAGACAAGAAAGGAAAGAGAGAGAGCCATGAGGGGGAGACAGAAACTAGAGACGTGGAGACTGACGGACGCAGTCGGTTTCCAGGCCAAGGCCCGGCTCCCCCAGTGCCAGGCATGGTGGCCTAGCAGGAGGGGGACAGTTCACATTGGTTCCAGGCTTCAGTGAGGACCCAGGGCCGGCTGGAGTCCTGGGGAAGAACTTATGGGGCTCATCCTAAATGAGGGGGGATAAAGAACAAGAGGCTTTCCCGGTGTGGTCCAATGGTTAAGAATCTGCCTTGCAATGCAAAGGACACTGGTTCAATCCATAGTTGGGGAAGATCCCATATGCTGGTGGGGCAACTAAGCCCGTACTCCACTACTACTGAAGCCCGTGCGCCCAGAGCCTATGCTCTGCAGCAAGAGAAGCTGCTACAATGCGGAGCCCGCACGCAACAACAAAGACCCAGCACAGCTAAAATAAATAAAAATTAAACAACAATAACAGAAGGAGGACGTGGTCCACCCCATCCAGAGTTGGCAGCCCTGGGGCTGGGGGAGCCCCTCCCTGGGTGGGGACCTCACAAGTCCAGAAGATCCACATTGGAAGCAAGGGGGTGAGGTTGGGGGCATGGCCTAACAGGGCAAAGGCTATAGTGGCCACGGGGATCCTCAGAGGCCCCTCCTGGGGGAGAAAGAGAAAGTGGCACAGCACCAGGGCCATGGCAACTGCAGCCTGGATAGAGATGCCAGACACCCCCTCTGGAGGAGGCTCCATGGCAGACACTAGCAGGATTCACCCCACCCCAAGAGACACAGACACACCACACAGCCCCCCACCTGGACCTGCGTGACTGTG
This sequence comes from Bos indicus x Bos taurus, assembly GCF_003369695.1. NCBI lineage: Eukaryota > Metazoa > Chordata > Mammalia > Artiodactyla > Bovidae > Bos > Bos indicus x Bos taurus. The sequence continues at coordinate 67,313,150 of NC_040082.1, forward strand.
GACACCCGTGTCTGCCCCACGGCTGCACATGGACCTTTCCACCCCCGTTTGGACGTGTGCTGTCACCCCCACATGTGGGCCCTCCCAATGGACACCCCCCGCAGGACAGGTCCCGCCACCCCACTGTGGTTCCCAGGCACACATGGACACACCCGTCCAGCCAGACACAGACACACACAGACACACCCTTGCCCGGCGGCGGGCTCGCAGATACTGGGCCCAGACGCCCCGCCCTCGGCTGCCACACCCACCAGGCCCACTGGGCCCGGAGCCCCCACTGCCACGCAGCCACGTGGGCGGCACTTCTGTACGCTTTGTTCTCAGGCACACCCCCAGTGCCACACACACACACACACACACACGTGCACATACGCACGTGGGTGTGCGGCCTGGCCTTTCTGCCCACAGCAATCCACGATGCCATGGACCACTCAGTCAGGGTCTGGAGGAGGCTCCATGGCAGACCGGCCCCCTGTGCATCTGCCTGGCACTGCTGAGCCCCAAGAGTCAGGGACCCAAACCCCTCACTGGACTTTGTGTTCATTTCCTGCAGTGGCAACAGGCCGGGGGGCTTGGAACAGGGGTTTGTTTTTCCACGATTCTGGAGCCCAGATGTTGGGAATCAAGGTGTGGACAGGGCCATGCTCCCAGAGGCTCCAGGGGAGGGTCCTCCCTGTCTCTTCCAGTTTCTGGGGGCCCTGGCCTTGTGGCCACATCACTCATCTCCCCCTCCACCCTGACATGGCTATTCTCTGCCTCTGTGTGTCCCTTGCCTTTCTATAAGGACCCCGGCTGCCCTCCTCCACTGTGGCCTCATCTTAACTGCATCTACAGAGACTGGATTTCCAAACAAGGTCCCGTCACTCTGGGGACACCATTCAGCCCCCAATAGATTTCTCTCTGGAACATGGGGTTTTATCTGTCCCTGGTTTGTCGTCTGGAAGGCAGGTGTCCCCAAGGGCCACAAGCCTGCTGGGGGCAGGCGGTGCTGACTCTATGCCCTCCCTGCCCCTGCCCCTACCCCTTGGCCCCGTGAGACACCCGCCAGCCCTGACCGAGGGGCAAGGCTGAGTCCCGCGCTGGGGCCTCCACAGGCAGATTGGCTAGTGTTTAACCCCATGACCCCCAATTGTCCTCTGGCCGAGCGCAGCCGGGCGAGTAGAGGAGGGCGGTCCGGCCCCGCCCCAACGCGTGCCCACCCATGGCCTGCACCCCCAGCTGCCCCAGACCCTGCCTGGAGCAGGACCCAGCAGTGGGCAGCCATCAGTAGACGGGGTCTTCCACAGGGCCTGAGACGCCCCTAAGTCACGGTGGAGGGTGAAGGCTCAGAGTCAGAAGGATGGGGGGGCTGAAAAGGCTCTGTCAGATGGGGAAACCAAGGCACAGAGCAGGGGAGCCATGCCTGGCATCCCCCGACTGCACCTCTGCATCAGAGAGGGTGTACCCCAACCCACAATCACACAGCATGTGAGGGGAGGAGGATGGGACACACGATGAGAGCCCCTGCAGCCCAGAGGCCCTCGTCACACCTCGCAGCTCCTGGGGCTGCGTCAGCAAGGCAGCACGGGACGCTGACCTGTGTCCAGGCCACTGATCCGAGCCAGTGACTGGGGCAGCTTGACTTTCTGGCTAACGGTTAATGGGCCCCACTACACCCTTAAGATTGCTGAGACAAGGGGCTGGGGGGGCGGTAGGGGGCATGAACGTGTGTTCTTGCAGACCCCCAGGTACACAGCCACGTGCAGAGGAGAGGGTCACCATGGGAGAGGGTCACCCCAACATGCACGGCACTAGGGTTGATGACTCGGATACACAAGCTTGGCCACCCTCAAGTGTGTCCAGACCCCAAGACACACTGGCAGGACATCCACATGGCTTGGGTCCATGTCACGTCCGGGCACATGGAGATGTACACAAACACTCCAGGTGCAGAGACCCACCAGTAGGCATCTAAGATGACAGATACACATAAAAGATGCCGTAGGTGGGTCCATATGGCCCCAGATCATTCAAATGAACACATGGGAGAGCCACACTGGCACACGCATGGTCACAGACACCACGGGGTCTCACAAGGCCCCCAGAGACCCAGCTCCACAAACAGACTCTGACGCACATGGGGCCCCTTGAGCAGGGACTCCACGTAGCCAGCCCTTCCTCACGTGCACACACGTGCCCACGTCAGCGGCTGGACTCCACGTGCTCCCCATGCCCGCTGGCCACCACGCCCTCCACAGCCGCGTGTGTTATTAGAAAGCGTGGGGAGGGGCCAGGCACTTGGCAGCGGTGACCAGGGTGGGGAGCAGTGGTGGGCGTGGGGCCAGGCCACAGTGGCGGTGACCCCACAGCGGTGACCGGGCAGCCAGGCGGCGGCGCCGGGGCCAGATAAGGCTCTTCCGGCTGAGTCAGTGTGGTTCCCAAGGCTGGCACGGGCGGGGGCACGGTGCCAGGACTGTCAGGCGGGCACCCTCCCTGCATCCGCCATGGCCCAGCTGGCTCTGTGCCAGCAGCCACAGTGGCTTTGATGAGGCAGGTGCTGCTCCAGGACGGCAAGGCTGGGCTCCTGGGGGGCTTCACAGCACTGGTCCCACCCCCAGTAGAGGGCCCAGGGCCCTGGCTCCCCAGGAAGATGCCTGGCGCCGAAGCTGGCCCACAGGACCCACGGGCCTGGCCCCTGGCCTGTTCCACCCCCGGCATGCTGGCCAAACGTCACTGGGCCCAGAAACCAGTGCCTGACCTCCAGCCTGTGCCCAGAATACACTTCTCCACCCAGAACTTCTCACCCTCTTCCCTGGCCCCACAGGCCTAGCTGTGGTGCCCGGCCATGGATCCCAGCAGGGTTCTCCCAGTGTCTCTCTCCCTCCCCTAGCACTGCTAAATCCTGCAAAGGCCCCCTCTGAGCCCACCTTGGCTTGCCCTATTGTTCTGCCCACCTCTACCCCTCCCACTTCATGGTCCAGCCACATGGTTCCAAGATACAGACCCTAACCATTCTCTGGCCATCTGGCTGACTCTTACACATCCTACAAAACCCCAGTTCCAAAGCCCATTCCTCTGGGCAGCCTTCCCTCTAGCCCAGCCCGGACTGCACAGCTGGAGTCCCTGTGTCCATCTCTGGCCTTCCAGGTGAAGAAAGTATCTGCCATATCCTCCTGCAGCCCCAGCAATTTCAGCTCCCCACCCCCACCCTACAAAACCCCAAGAGATGTTTACTGCAGTGTTGTTTACAACTGGGAAATAGGAAAAAAGACCAATGTGTTGGTATCGGCCCCACAAGGGAAACTGAAGCAGCTAAAAGAACCAGGCTACTCAAAACACTGATAAAATAAAGAGTGAAAATGATGCGAAAAAACGAGAAAAGCAGTATGTCCAGCTCAGTGAATGGCAGACCCCAGCAACCCCCAAAAGACCACACATCAATATTCTGCCCATCACACTTTAATACCCTGCCCGTCCCACTTCTGTGTAAGTGGACAGAGAAAGGCCTGGAAAGACGGTGTGGCTGACACCAGGAAGGTTGGGGAGGAGGCTGGCAGGCTCAGACCTCACTGGAATCCTTCCTTTTTTTCCTACAAGAATGGTATCAAGTGTCACTTCTGAAATCAAAAAAAGGACTTTAAAAATATATGTGTGTATATTTTCTATAATTAAAAAAAAAAAAAGTGAACTGTAAAACCCAGAAAAAAAAAATGTGACCACAGCCCCTTGCTGCAGGAGCATCTGGGGCCCATGGCTGCACCCTAAGTTGTCTGAACCCATTTCCGGGGCCACAGAAGCTTGTGTGGAGAAGGACACCCATGGGAATTCAAGGGGCCCCAGGAGGCCCGGGGCAGGGAGGGGAAGGAGGGACAGGCAGGGTCCACAGCAAGGACGCGGCAGCCTCTCAGGGTCGGGGACCTGAGGCTGATGGTGGCTTTCCTGTCTGGGGGCCTTTGTGTCCAGACCCTGGGTTCTGACACCCTGCTGGGGGGCCCTGACTGACCACCTTCGTTTCAGACGAGGAGACGGAGGCTCAGAGCCACCCAGGTTCCCTCCAAACCCTTACCAGTGGGGCTCGCCCCCTGCCCCTTCCCATCCGTCCACTCCTCTGGTACACCCTGTGGTCAAGTCCCAGTCTGACACATCCCCCGTGTGACCGTGGGCAAATGGCTTCATTGGTCTATGCCTCAGTTTCCCTACCTGCACAATGGTGCAAACGCAGCGCCCCCCACCAGCACCAAGTGAGTATACACAAGACACTCGCAAGACGCTCAGCCTGCCGCCTGTGCATAGTTAGGTGACAAACACCGCCTGGAACCATCATTTCTACACCTCTGAGCTTATTTACTAGTGATGGTGAGCAGGCATGACCTTGGGAAGCAGGGGGGAAAAGATCCCAACATTTAATGCAAACTGAAACCACAGGGAGATAGCACACCACCCCTGGAGGGACAGCTGGAATCAGAGTCATAACCACAAGTGTCGGCGAGGACGTGGAGAAACTGGAACCCTTGGCTTGGATGCAAAATGGAGCAGCCACCGTGAACAAGAGCAGCTCCTCAGAAGACTAAACACAGAGTTATCATATGACGCGGCACCTCCTCTCCCAGGTACATGCCCGTGAGAACCGAAAGCACACATTCACACACAAACTCGTGCACACACATTCACAGCAGCCAAAGGGAGAGACAACCCCAGTGTCCATCAGGGGATGACTGGGTAAGTAAAATGCAGTGTGTGTGTGTGTGTGTGTGTGTGTGTGTGTACAGACACACGCACAAAAGCATGGCATGTGCATAATGGAGCATTACTCAGCCAAGAAAAGGAGAGAAGCACCGACACACACTGAGAACAGGATGCTCAGTGAATGAAGCAAACACAGAAGGACCCACAGGGCATGATTCCACTGATGGCAAACGTCCAGAAAAGGCCGATCTAGAGACTGGCTGTCAGGAGCTAGGGGAAGGAGTGGGCTAATAGTGAAAGGGCACATGTTAAAAGCTTTATTTTTGAAGTGACAAAGTGTTCTAAAATTGAAGGTGGTGATGGCTGCACACCCCGTGAATGCATGAAAAGCCACTGAATTGCACTTTCCATGGCTGAATCACATGCTACATAAATTTCATATCAATAAAACCATGAGCAAAAATCCCAGCATTTATCTACAGAGTCACTGAAACTAATGATTCAAGTCCTTAAGTGGCTGAAGACCCGCGATTGAGTCTGTTTGCTTGACAACCCCACGATAGCACTTTCTTGAGAGCCCTGCACAGCCCTGCTGGTGACAGGAAGCCACTGGGATGTCGCTAGGATGCGATATCTGATGGCAGGAGGCAAGCTGCTGATTGCGCCCTGTGACACACTGCAATCCTGGCCAACCCTGGCCTCCATCAGCGTGTGTCCCTGGGGCCGCCCAGTAGCGAGGCTCTCGGCTTCCAAGGAAAGATTCCGTGGCCGTGAGCCTGCTGCTCCCGGCCCCTCCCCAGCCTGGCTGCCCCCCAAACCCTGCGGCTGACAGCGGGATTTCACGGCTGTCGAGGGTTTTCGGGCGGAAGTCAGGCCTGGGCCCTGCCAAGACCGGGGAGGAAGAGGCAGAGATGGTGCCAAGCAGGCGGCCGGCCGGCCCGGCTGCCACGTGCCAGGAAGGGGGTGGGGCAGGCGCCAGAGTCAACACAGCCCCAACATCTGTCGGGCTGGCTAGGCCCGGGCCACTGTTGACACTGGCCGCACAGGTGCCTGGCCAGCTGGGCAGGAGGGCAGTGCAGGCGGCTGCAACTGCCACAGCTAGGCAGGAATAAGACCCTGCCATATCCCCACCACCCCCAGCCCCCTCCATCTGGGAATTCAATCCCAGGCCCTTCAGGGCCAAGCACAGTGGCAGCATCTGGCCTCCACACACAAGCCATGCTACATCCTACCCCAGGGCCTTTGCACAGGTGCCCCACGGTACAAGTGCCCAGCTCCTCTGCCAACCAGGCTTGGCCCATGAGCTACATCCCCCAGTGGCTGCCAGGCTGGGTCTTATCTTCCCACCCATCTGTTTACAGACCTTTTTTGCCCCTGGCAGGGGAGCTGGGCATCCCATAGACACTCCACAAGCATGAGGCTGACTTATGACCTGCGTTCCCTGTGCTTCTTGGGCCTCAGTTTCCCCATCTGTGCCCTGACCCTGGGGGTCCTCAAGACATCACCCATTTCCCAGACCAGCAGGACAACAGCCCCTTGAGTTACTTTGCTCCTGATGGGCCGAAAGGGCTTTGCAGTCAGAACACCTGACCCCTGGCCTCTGCCGGGCCTACCCAGTCAAAACCAGGTTGGGCGGGGCTGTCCCTTCCTCCTGCTCAGCAGTGACCCTGTGAGATGCGGGGTGTCTGTCTGGCTCTACCTCCGGCCTGGGGCTCCCTGAGGGCTGAACTCAGATGGCAAACATTGATGTAAATCACACATGAGACTCCTGTTTCGTTACTCTCACCCCAACAGACGTCAGGAGCTCAGTTCTGAGAAACCCACCACTCCCTCTGTCCCCCTCATGCCTTGCCTGTTTTCTCATCTGCACAGGTAGACGGACAGCAGCCCAGACATAAGTGGGGCCCCTAGAAGGGGAGGCAGACTGAGGCAGGTTGCAGGTTGGGGTCTACACACCAGGATGGGGACTTCAGGCCGAAGGGGGCAACCAGGGTCATGCGTGAGGAGTGGCCAGCCACACCCTGGGAAGGTGACGTCTGCTGGGTGTCATTCCACCCCCCGCACTGCGTGCCAGGACCTAGCCGGAAGCCAGGGCAGCCCCACCCAGCCCAAGATGCCCAGGCAGGGGATTAACCCTCCTGCCTTCCTCAGTCTGGCCTCCTCCCTCAGGCCACTGCCCTGGCCACGCCCACTCCAGGGGCATCTTCCCCTCCTGCCTTTACACCTGCCCCTGCATCATCCACCACCGCCTTGGCTCATCCCCCTCATGCTGCATGTCCGCTTCTATACTTTGTCTGAGTTTTCTGAGGGTTACCAGGGTCCCAGCACCCTTTCCCCACATGGCAGCGGCGGGGCCTCCTGCTCCCTCGAGGAGGGTCCCACTGCCCAGCCCGGAAGCCAGCATGGGTTGGGGGGTGCCCCAAGGCCACACACAGCCACCTCCCAGCTCCCATGTGCCTGGCGCATCCCCAGCCCCGTGGAGCCCAGATGAGGGCTGGGCACTGGGCCTGGGAGGCCAAGTCCCCATGTCCACTCTCGGAGGTCAGGGCAGGGCCCAGCTGGCCTCAGGCTGGAATGCAAGCCCAGCCGGCTACCCCAGCCGCCATCTGGTTTCCATCTGCCCGGCCTGGCGAGGCCTGACTTCAAAGGCTCCCCCGCCTGGCCACTTCCTCTGCCCTGGCCGCCCGCGGGGACGGCACCAGGACGCCTGCTTCCTCCCCGCCCCTCCTGAGCCCAGTGAGCTGCTTGACTGGCCGTCCACACCAACGTGGCCAACCCTGCTCAGCCCCTTCCACGGCCACAGCCTCAACAGATCAGACACGATGCCACTGACAATGCCTCTGGCCGCGCCTGCTGGCTGTACCCGTGACCCCCCGAACCCAATATAGGACGGTGGCCTTTCCCCAAGCCAGGGCCTCCACTCAGAACCCACTTTGCTTAGGTCTCTCTGCTCGGTCTTCTGGTACAGACAGAGTCTGCCAAACTTCCCTTCCTGACTCCTGTCCCCATGTGTCCCCACGTCCTTGCATTTACCGGCCGGCCCATCCCATCCACGGGCCACAATCCCACACTGGGGCTTCCATGGGATGCCCCAGGCCCAACAGGCGAGCTCGTGGCCCTTGAGGGCAGGTCAGAAAGACTCTGACAGCAACCACCCACAGCCCCAATTACGACGCAAGGCCCACCTGCTTGAACTGCTCCTCATATGTCCAGTCCCCGTGGTCTGGTGGCTGCAGCTGAGGTGCAGCATGGGCAGCCCCTCCAGGGACAGCCGGGCCAGTCCCCGGGCGCTCCTGGCCACCCAGCGCCCGGGATCCACTGTCGCCACGGAAGGCCTGGAGCGGCTGAGCCTTGCGGGGGAACAGCGCTGCGGGGCCCAGGCTGGCGGCGCCTGGGGGCCCAAGCCCCTCCTCGTCCTCGTAGTCCTCATCCTCCTCGTCCTCTTCATCGTCTCCCAGGTCTTCCTCAAGCTCCTCCTCCTCCTCCTCCTCCTCCTCCTCCTCCCATTTTGGCTTCCTGGGGCGGACAAGGGGCACAGGTCAGGGGAGAAGGCACCAGCTCAACTCAAGCCCTGGGGCAAGGGTCCCACTGTATCCAGCCTTGGTTTCCCTGTCTGGACGTGGGTGAGCTGTCAAGAGCACCCATGAGCAGAACTGCTCAGGGTGTGGCCCTTACTGCCCTGTTCCCAGTTAGCCCAGAGCAACTAGAGGTGTCCCTGTGGCAATGAACCCCCCCTACCTACCTGCTAATCCCACCTCTCCCGTCCTCGGCACAGGTTTCTTTACTAGGCCCTGAATACATGGACCCTGTTTCTGCCTTGGGGCCTTCGCTGAGGCTGTTCCCTCTGCCAGGCATGCTGTTCTCTGCTCCCCTCACCAGCTCCTAAGGGCTGTCACCTACACAGGTAGACCTTCACTCACAATGCCCCAAAAGTTGATTCCAGCCCCAGCCACCCCTCGCCTCAACATCCCTGCTTTATTTTCTTGGCATGATCACAGCCAATAATCATACTCATGTGAGACTTGTCAAACTTCTTCCCAGGAGGATCCTACCAGTGCCCAGCTTGGGACCCGCATCAGACGCTGGTGAGACACACACAAGGGCCAATGGATGCCTGCTCTGTGCAGGCTTCTCCTGGGCCGTGGACTCTAAGTCTGCCCCCATCACTAAACCTCCTACAGCCTCGCTAGGTGATGGGGGCCACCGATCTCATGTGAGTAGCTCCATTTTAATTAAGGTGAAATAAAGCTACAGATGCAGAGTGTGGCTGTACTGGCCACGTGTGTGTTAGCCCTCTGGGACAGGAGGCCCCCATCTTGGGCGGTATAGATGGAGAACTGTCCACCAGTGAATTCTAAAGGATGGTACGCCCCGGGAGGTCAGCAGGACAGGAGTTTTGCCCTTCCTCTATGGCAGTGCCCCAGGGCTGAGAGTGGCCGGTGCAGGGCATGTGGTTGGCACAAGGAGCCCACAGACCCCGACTCACAGGTCATCGTCGGAGCCTGCATCCTCAAAGCGGCCATCGCCCATGGGGAGGCTGGCTGCCTCCCTGCCTCGGCTGGGTGGGGTGGGCGAGCCCGGTGCCCCCTCCAGGGCCACATCCTCAACCTCCGAGCCGGGGGGCCCATCCTCTGAGCTGGGACTGGGTGCATGGCCAAGGCCGGCGGCAGCGGCCCGCATGGCAGCCAGGGCAGCCATCTGCGCCCGCTGCATCCGGGCGCTCTCAGGCTCCCTGTCCTCCTCCAGAGTGGCCCTGGTACGGGCTGGGGGTTCAGAGGGCGGCGGTGGCTGCCGGGCCTCCAGTTCTTGGCGTGCCCGCTGCTGCCGCTGCAGGAGCGTCTCCATCACAGCCTGCAGCTTCATGGCCCTGCGGGCCGGGCCGCCCCGGGCACCAGGAGGGGGCGGTGGGGGCGGCCCCTGTGGGGAGGGGGCCCGGCCGCACTGCAGTGTGGGGGCTGCAGGGGAGCCGGGGCAGTGCAGGGTGGCAAGGGGCAGGGGCAGGCGCTGCTGGGCTCAGGCTGAGGGCTGGCGGGGCATGCCAGTGGCAGGCGGGCAACACCTCCTTTCTCACACTGGGCACCAGGGGGTGGCGGCGGCTGGCGGGTGGCTCATTCACGTGTACAGAAACCTGGGGGTGACAAGAGACCGTCAGATCGCACCTGGGCTCCTCCCCACTGAGGTCAGACCTCAAAGGCCTCTGGGAAAATCCCTTCCATCCACGATCATCAGGGTGCAAACCTGGGGGCCTCCCTGGAGGTGGAGGAGCATGCTCGCCCCATCTTCCCCCCTCCATCCACCCTCCAGCAGGCTGAGAAGCTGGGTCACTCTGTACTGGACTCCTGAAGGCCTTGAGGCGGCCCCCACCCGTCTGGGCCACAGAGAAACAACACCCCCCAGAAAGAGCTGGATTATGGCTTCATAAACAGAGCAAGGGGACCAAGTATTCCCGGTCTCTGATTGGTCAAAGCCAGCTACTAGGTGCCAGAGTCCAGGGGGCTCCGGGTTCCAGTTCTGAGTTCTAGGCACTGCTCACAGACATGCTGGTGCAGCCTGACCCAGGGGGTTCCAGGCACCCTCCTTTCTCATAGAAACCATGGCTGACCCAGATTGAGCACCTGCTGTATACAGGCTCAGGGTTCCCTACTCAAGCTCCCACCTCATCTCTAAACCTCAGTTACTCCAGGCCTCAGTCTCCCCATCTGCAAAACAGGGCCCATACAGTACCCATCTCCCTATGCCAAAGCAGGAATGATGCAAGTTTGTGATGATGCAGGCACAACCCCAGAAGGCACTCGCTAGACTTATGGAAGGAGGCTGGATGGGCCACGTTTCACAAATGGAGAAAATAGGCTTGAGTTGTCCTGCTGGAGGGCACACAGCAGGTTCCAGGCAAGACTGGGGGTCGAATCCAGAACTCAGGTCTAGGGGAACGCTGGGCCTCCTAGCAGCCCCCACATGCTCTCTGGCGGTTTCCCTGCCCTTTGGGTCCCCAAGTGGGGCCCAGGACCCAGAACGCAGCCCACTCTGCCCCCTGTCCCCCTCCCCAAGCCTGGGGTCCCTTTGGATCACTGCCAACCTGCTCTGCCAGGGCCTTGGGCGGGCTCCAGGCATAGATGTCCCAGAGCCACCACCAAAGATAGGAGGATGTAGCCCCCTATCTGCATCCCAGCCCCCACCCCAGCCCAGGCCACACCCCCACCCGCCCAGGCCTCCAATAAAATAGACCAGGCAGAACTCAACAGGCCTGGCAGAGATACCCAAGATGGTACATCACTGAGACGCTGTGGGGGGGCGGACAGGAGGGTCCAGAAGCCACTCCAGCCGGCCAGTGACCCCCACAGGCTTCTGAGCATCTCTTCAGGCAGAAGGGGCCAGTGGGCAGGGGCTCCTGGTTGACAGCAGACACAGGCCACCAGGCTGGCTGGTCTCCCAGCCCCTCCTGTGACCTGCTAAGAGAAGCCTGACCCCTCCCCCAGGGGAGTCTTATAGTAGAGACCCTCCCAACCTCCCCAGTCATGGGAGGGGGCCCCTCCCCAGTGATAGGGTTCCCAGCAGGACGGGTGAAAGGGCAGTGGGGGTGCAAGTGGGGGCCCCTGCAGTAAAGTGGGGAGGGACCCATCCCCAAAGGGCCTCAGTACTCAGCAGGGGCAGGGGTCCCAGGGCACAAAGACCCTCTCAGAGGCCATACTGCTAGAGAGTGACCAGCGCAGCCTGCCCTTAGAGGCAGCAGAAGAGCACCCAGCCCCCACCCCCGGGGATGGGCAGTCACCCGTCCCCCCACAGCCCCAAGAAGTGCTGAAGGGACATTTCTCACCCAGTGTCTAGTCTGGTCTGCTGCCCCTCCCCCACCATTGACAACTTCAAGATGAGCCCCCCTTCCCCACGGAAATGCTCTGGGCATCGCTCCCTCCCTTTGGGGGGAGCAGAAGGAAGAGGCCAAAGGAAGCCACTCCCCCCCAAGCCACCACCCCCAGGCCTACTGGGTTTAATGACCCTTCCGGGTCCACGGGTGGGGGAGGGGAGCAGAGCAGGACTCCACGTAGGGGCTGGTGGAGGGGGCAGGTGGGAACCCCAAAGTCCCCTGGGCCTGGCCACCCCTCCCCCCCACCGTGGCTGCCATTAACCCTAGGCTGAGGACGCCCACCCCTCCAGACCCCTCCCCCCAAGAGCCCTTTGTCCTTGGCCCTACCCCCACTTTATGACAACCCCAGGGGAAAGGCAGTCCCAGGCAGGGACCGGGCTGGGATGGGAGGGGGCTGCTGGGGGTTCGCTGGGACCTGGCTGGAGGGGGCGGCAAGGAGGGATCTGAGGCCACACCCTCTCCCCCCTCCCAGGCCTCCCGGAGAGAGGTCACCAGCTCGGCCCAGGGCTTGCAAAACACGGTTATTTAAAGAGTTGTGCAAGGCTGGGCCCCGCGGGTGGCGAAAGGGGGCCCTCACTTCACGAGGGGAAGAGGAGGGGGAGGGCGGGGCAGAAAGGTGGGGAGGGGGCTAGGAGAGTCCGGAGGGGGTGGGCCGGAGGAAGTGAGAAAAGAAACACTGAAGAGGGAGAAGAAATTAGACGACAGAAACCCAAGTCCGATTTCAAAGGCTTCTTGGAAAGCGACCGATTTGCATGGTGGTGGTGGTGGTGGGGGCAAACCCTCTGGGCCGGGCGACTGAAAACGGAAGATTATTGACAAACCGGCCACCCCGGGTCCGCGGAACGTTGGAATTGACCAACGCGCTCTCCCCGCGCTTCCTGCGCCCGCTTTTGTATGTGGGGGGTACTTAAAGAGGGAGGGGGCTTTTCCAGAGGATCCCCGCCAAAGAGTTAGGGCTCGGGCCGAGCCTCCCCCGCTCCCCGGCCGCGGGGCCCGTGGTGTCCCCTCTAGGGGCCCCTTTCTGCCCCCAGAGCCGACACTTTATAAATAAACCATCCAGGCTGAGGAGGGTCACCAGAGAACTGCCCTCCCGACCCAGCGCTCCCTTTCCCCTCGAAGCTCCAGAATAAAACACGGATTCCAGCGACAATAAATGAAATAACCCCGAACATAGCCCCCCGCGCGCGCGCCTAAAGACCATTTCCTTCCGCTGGGGGTGGGGGGAGACGCACACACTCGCGACCCCTGGTCACTCCCGCACCCGCGCAATATGGTAGGGGGTGAGGGCTCCGAGGGCGTCGAAGAGAAAATCGCCCCAACTCCGACCCACTCGGGTAGCCTTTCCGCACCCACGTTCCTGACCAACTTTGGGGACCCCCCTCATTAGCTTCCAGGGCGCGCGACGCCCACCCGGGACGAAACCCGCGTTTTAAAAGGCCGGCCCACCTACTACCCCAGCCTCACCGCGCGGGGCCCGCTCGGGGGGCGCAGGGCCCGCTCGGGGGGCGCATGCCCCACGCCTGGCGTCCGGCCCTGCCCCGGCCGCGCCTGGCCTCCGGCCCGGGCCGCGAGCTGCGCTCTGCTGGCTCCCGGCCACCGCCGGGTTTGTGCCGCGCGCCGACTCACCGAGTCGCCAGCCGAGTCCGCGTCTACACCCCCCACCGACCCGATTGGTAAAAGTCTCCCCGCGCGCGGCCTCCCCCGCCCCTCCCCTCCCCCCCACCGGCGCGCTCACCGCCCCGCAGACAAATCACCGGGTGACAAATCGCTCTCAGATGCAAATACCTCGCCGGTGATTCAGCGCCGCGGCCCGGGACGTGGGGAGGGCTCTCGTAAGGCCCCCTCCCCCTTCCCAGACACCCCCTCGCCCCCCGCGCTAGGTCTGAAGACGCTCCAAGAGCTCAGGGGTGTTAGGGAAGGGGACAGAGTGGACGGAAATTTTCAAGTCGCGGCCCCTTTAAATGATAATAAATAATAAAAGGGAAGGGGAACAGGGACGCGGTATGCCCCGCCCCTATCTAGGGACGGTCGGTAATGTGCTCTCCGCGGGCCAGAGTGTATAGGACACCGAGTGGGCAGGCAGGGCTGGAAGCGACCCAGGGGAAGAGGGAGGGAGAAAGTTGGGGCTCCGCCTGGATGGGGTTAGGGCACAGGAGCCCGGTCCGGGACCTCTATCTATTGTAACGACCGCCGAGGATATACCTACCGGGCTCGGAGTTTCGCCTCTGTCCCTTGGACCTAAGCTACTAGCGCTAAAGACTTCACCCCCAGGAATGGTGCCTCGGTTTCCAAGTCTGTAAAGTGGGGATTAGAGACTTGATAAACAAAGGATCTGCGGTGACAGGAAAAGAAAGCAGTGCTGGGTCGGTGGGAGGGGACCAGGGCTCTGCGATATGGGCGCTGCATGGTGGAGGGGGGTCTGGGAGAGGGAGAGGCTGCCAGCCGTGGGCACGGCACTGGCAAAGCCGTGGGATGGCGTCCAGGATTCCTGGTTGGGCTCATCGCTAAGTCCTGATGACCCCTACCCTCTCCACACCCCACCCCCTACAGCCCCCTCCTCTTGGAAACCTGACTGCCCACACCTTCTAGAAGGAGAGACAAGGTTATCTTGTGGGTAATCATAATTCAATAATAATTTCCATCTTCTGAGCAGCGCTCAGTCTCGCGGACACGTGCCCAAACGCATGAAGTTCACATTTTTGTGTAATGCAGACGTCTGTCCACATTTCAGACAGCAGGGGAAACTGAGGCCAGAGTAGGTTGGGGTAAGGTGGGGCTTGGGGGTGTGAGCCCCTGAGGCCTCCCCTGGGAGCTAATCTCAGGGGCCCAGGCTCCAGCCCAGATAAGAGCAAAGTGAGAGCATGGAGGGCAGGCAGGGGCCACCCAGAGGGCCCCTATGGGGAGGGACTGGAGTCCCTGATCTTGAGTTGGGGTGGGAGGGGGTTGTGTGTGCAGCCCCTCCAGTACAACAGACAGCATTGCCATCTTCTGGGCGTCCTACCCCTACTCAACATCACCCACCCCCATTGAGGCTCTGTCTCTCTGGGGGATTCCCAAACCCAGAGGACAGTGCAAGGGAGCCACCCCTATCCGTGATGGGTGGTCAGAGGTAGAGTTCTGCCTGCTCCTTTCTGGAACCCAGCCTTCCAGCCCCCTGGGCCATTATAGCCTAACAGGTGACAGGGAGGCCTCCACCTTGAAGCTATTAAACAGCCACCCCCCAGCTGCCCACCTCACCACCCCTGCCACCAGAGGGGCAAAACTGCCCTCCCCCAGGAGAGAGGAAAGTTTGGAGACCCAGGTGAGCTGGGGGAGGGAAGCTATCCTTTAAGGACCAGGCCCCAGGTCAGTTCCAAAGTGCAGGAAAGCACCCCCTCCACCAAAGAGCCAAACAGGATTCAAGCCCTGCCTTACCCCACACAGGAGGATGAGCCTCACTGTGCCTGTTCCCCCGCTCTAAAATGGGTCAATTTACATTCACTCCTCCTTCAGTGGTTTTGAGGATCTCATTCTCCTCTGGTCAAAGGGAAGGAGGCAGGGAGGGGAGTCTTCTGGGGGGCAGGAGGGGTACCGCCTAGCCCCCCACATTTTCCAGAGGAAAGCAGTTGTCTTTAAATAGCCGGGGGCAACTTCCCAGAGGAGCCTGGCCCAGCAGGATGAGGGGCTGCAAGATTCCCAGCTGCCTCTAGTGAAGGGGGTCCTATTTTTAGCCCAGGGAACTAGCTGGGAATTGACCCCAGTTTTTCTGGTTCCTCCAGGGATAGGCAGCAGGTATGGGCTGCACCTGGGTCCTGGCTGTGTGATTTTAGGTTAGCCTGGACCCCTCTCTGGTCTCTGTTTTCCAAGCTGGAAAATGAGTACAGCGACCCCAGCCCTGTAAGGTTTCCTGGCCAAACCAGCTTGTGGGCCACCTGTGAAAACCAGCCTGATTCTCACTGAGCCCCTCAAGACACTCATCCTGCCCTCCATTCAGGGTTGAGGGGCACCTTTTTAAAAGTTCACCAAGGGACTTCCCTGATGGTCCAGCAGTTAAGACTGTACTCCCAATGCAGGGGGCCCAGGTTTGATCCCTGGTCAGGGAACTGGGGGTCTTCCCAGGTGGTGCTAGTGGTAAAGAACCCACCTGAAAATGCAAGACTCCAGAGACGAGTGTTCAAGATCCATGGGTCAGGAAGATCCCCCAAAGGAGGGCATGGCAACCCATTCCAGTATTCTTGCCTGGAGAATCCCATGGACAGAGGAGCCTGGAGGGCTACAGTCCATGGAGTCTCAAAGAGTCGGACACTACTGAAGTGACTTAGCATGCACGCGTGCAGGAAACTAGATTCTACATGCTGCAACGGAGTTCCTATGCCACAATTAAAGATACCGCATGTTTCAACTATGACCTGGTGCATCCAAATAAATTAAAAATAAATTATTTAAATAAATAAATAAAAGTTTACCCAGATTCCAAACTGCCCACCTTTCCACATATATTCCTCCTCAAACATATTCTGCCTCAGGCCCTTTGCCCTGGCTGTTACCCTGGCCATTCCCTTGCCTGGCCCGCCCTTCCCCAGCTTTGCCTTCTCATTCAAACTGGAACCTTGGGTCATACTTTTATCTTCTTCCAGGCTGTTCTATTCAAAACAGCTGTATTTATTTAACCTAGTCAGCCTTGAGCATGGCTGGCTGCATGTCCAGTGCTGAGGCTGGGCCTGACATATGAAGTTGTCTGAATGAATGAATTCACAGGTTCCCTCTGTCTTCCCTAATCCCGTGGTATTTCTGATGTCTGTCTGCACAGAGGTGAAGGGCATATTGAACTATTCACCATTTCAATCTCAAAATGTCTCAGCTCCCCAAACCCCCAGAACCCAAACATTCTCTTGTCACCCACACTTGGCCTCCAGGTTCCCTTGTCTCTGCGAGCCAGGGTCTGTGAAAATGTAATTTTAACTTAGAATAAGATGAAAAAATCGAGTATAATTATAAGGAATGTATAGTCACGAATCCACCCTAAAATAATTTGTCTTTATACCAAGGCAGCAGCAAAATATGATTAGTAGTATTTTTTCATAGAAGGGGCCCAGGAGACCCAGGACATTCATAATGAGGCTCTACGTGACTTATTTTGCAGCGGGCACACATTGAGCCCGGGGTCCACGTTGGGGTACTGGGGAGAGACTCCCTGCAAATGCTGGAGTTCCTTTGTGGGGTGGACTCGACCCTCCGCGGAGTGCGCGCGCCCCCTGCCGGGTACCTACGGGATGCAGCCAGAGGCGGGACCTCGAGTCCGAGGCCGCCAGGGGGCGCCGTTCCATTTGTAAATGAGTTTCCCAGGTCGGATGAGGAAACAGGCCAGCCGAACCTTTCCTGTGGCTCCTTTGAAATGCCCCCGGGTAGATTTGATGATAAAACACAGGGCTTGCAATTACATTTGAATTTCCAATAAACAAGGAATTTGCTGTTATTGTTGTTCAGTGGCTAAGTTGTATCTGACTCTTTGCGACCCCGTGGACAGCAGCATGCCAGGCTCCCTGTTCTTCATCATCTCCCGGAGTTTGCTCAAACTCATGTCCATTTGAGTCCGTTATGCTATCTAACCATCTCATCATTCTCTAACCCTAAGCCTCCTTTCCTTTTGCCCTCTATCTTTCCAAGCATCAGGGTCTTTTGCAGCCAATCGGTTCTTCGTATCAGGTGGCCAAAGTATTGGAGCTTCAGCTTCAACATCAGTCCTTCCAATGATTATTCAGGGTTGATTTCCTTTCAGTTCAGTTCAGTCACTCAGTCATGTCCGACTCTTTGCGACTCCATGGACTGCATCATGTCCATCACCAACTCCCAGAGCATACTCAAATTCATGTCCAGCGAGTCGGTGATGCCATCCAACCATCTCATTCTTTGTCATCCCCTTCTCCTCCCACCACTGAACTGAACTGAACTGACTCTCCTCCCACCTTCAATCTTTCCCAGCATCAGAGTCTTTTCAAATGAGTCAGTTCTTCGCATCAGGTGGCCAAAGTATTGGAGTTTCAGCTTCAGCATCAGTCCTTCCAGTGAATATTCAGGACTGATTTCCTTGAGGATGGACTGGTTTGATCTCCTTGCTGTCCAAGGGACTCTCAAGAGTCTTCAACAACACCACAGTTCAAAAGCATCAATTCTTCAGGGCTCAGCTTTGCTTATGGTCCAACTCTCACATCTATACATCAGATCAGATTAGATCAGATCAGTCGCTCTGTCGTGTCCGACTCTTTGCGACCCCATGAATTGCAGCACGCCAGGCCTCCCTGTCCATCACCAACTCCCGGAGTTCACTCAGACTCACGTCCATTGAGTCAGTGATGCCATCCAGCCATCTCATCCTCTGTCATCCCCTTCTCATCTTGCCCCCAATCCCTCCCAGCATCAGAGGCTTTTCCAATGAGTCAACTCTTCACATGAGGGGGCCAAAGTACTGGAGTTTCAGCTTTAGCATCATTCCTTCCAAAGAAATCCCAGGGCCGATCTCCTTCAGAATGGACTGGTTGGATCTCCTTGCAGTTCAAGGGACTCTCAAGAGTCTTCTCCAACACCACAGTTCAAAAGCATCAATTCTTCGGCGCTCAGCCTTCTTCACAGTCCAACTCTCACATCCATACATGACCACAGGAAAAACCATAGCCTTGACTAGACGGACCTTTGTTGGCAAAGTAATGTCTCTGCTTTTGAATATGCTATCTAGGTTGGTCATAACTTTTCTTCCAAGGAGTAAGTGTCTTTTAATTTCATGGCTGCAGTCACCATGTGCAGTGATTTTGGAGCCCAGAAAAATAAAGTCTGACACTGTTTCCACTGTTTCCCCAACTATTTCCCATGAAGTGATGGGACCGGATGCCATGATCTTCGTTTTCTGAATGTTGAGCTTTAAGCCAGCTTTTTCACTCTCCACTTTCACTTTCATCAAGAGGCTTTTGAGTTCCTCTTCACTTTCTGCCATAAGCGTGGTGTCATCTGCATATCTGAGGTTATTGATATTTCTCCCGGCAATCTTGATTCCAGCTTGTGTTTCTTCCAGTCCAGCGTTTCTCATGATGTACTCTGTATATAAGTTAAATAAACAGGGTGACAATATACAGCTTTGACGTACTCCTTTTCCTATTTGGAACCAGTCTGTTGTTCCACATGACTATTGGAAAAACCATAGCTTTGACTAGATGGACCTTTGTTGGCAAGGTAATGTCTTTGCTTTTTAATATGCTGTCTAGGTTGGTCATAGCTTTTCTTCCAAGGAGCAAGTGTCTTTTAATTTCATGGCTGCAATCACCATCTGCAGTGATTTTGGAGTCCAAAAATAAAAAGTTTCTCACTGTTTCCATTGTTTCCCCATCTATTTGCCATGAAGTGATGGGACTGGATGCCATGATCTTAATTTTCTGAATGTTGAGTTTTAAACCAACTTTTTCACTCTCCTCTACTGACTAATTTGGTCTTCTTGCAGTCCAAGGGATTCTCAAGAGTCTTCTCTAGCATCACAATTCAAAAGCAAAACAATGAATAATTTATGTATATATCCCAATTTTGCACAGGACATAATGATACTAAAAATTTTGTCACTGTTTATTTATCTGAAATTGAAATTAACCCCTCTCCTGACCCACCCTAACCTCTGGGGTTTATTCTCATGCTGTGGTTTTGGGTTCCATCCATACCCTACCCAAATTAGCTGCACTGGCCTTTGCCTGGTGTTGCTGCTAAGTCACTTCAGTCATGTCCGACTCTGTGCGACCCCATAGACGGCAGCCCACCAGGCTCCCCCGTCCCTGGGATTCTCCATCAAGAACACAGGAGTGGGTTGCCATTTCCTTCTCCAATGCATGAAAGTGAAAAGTGAAAGTGAAGTCGCTCAGTCGTGTCCGACTCTTAGCGACCCCATGGACTGCAGCCTACCAGGCTCCCCCGTCCCTGGGATTCTCCATCAAGAACACAGGAGTGGGTTGCCATTTCCTTCTCCAATGCATGAAAGTGAAAAATGAAAGTGAAGTAGCTCAGTCGTGTCCGACTCTTAGCGACCCCATGGACTGCAGCCTACCAGGCTCCTTCGTCCATGGGATTTTCCAGGCAAGAATACTGGAGTGGGGTGCCATTGCCTTCTCCATTGCCTGGTTTTGGCACCCCACAAAGGTTAGAGTAATCATAATAATGAAATAATGAATTGAAAAAAATCAAAAAAAAAGAAAAAAATCTCCTCATACCTTAGACCACACCCTTCCCTGTTGAGAAGCCTCCTATGGCTCCCACCCACTCAGGACAGACCCAGCACATCTCCTTGCTTATAAGGTCTCAGCCACCTCTCTGTTCTCACTTCTCTCATCTCCTATCCTCCTAGGAAGCCCTACCTGCCTCCCACCTATTTCTAAGATCCACTAGGCATACCCTGCCTCACTGCCTTTGCACTGGCTGTGGCCTCCTTCAGATATGCTCTTTCCCCACGTCTGAGCTGAGGTCACATTTCCTGGCTTCACCTCATCTAGGAAGCCTTCCCTGAATCATGATCTGGTTTACAGTTGCTCACAAAGGACACCCATATCTCCTGGGTAACCCTTTGCAGTGCTTTTATTTGCATCTCTCTAGGTAGCTTACCAGAGAAGGTGATGGCACCCCACTCCAGTACTCTTGCCTGGAGAATCCCATGGACGGAGGAGCCTGGTGGGCTGCAGTCCATGGGGTCGCTAAGGGTCGGACACGACTGAGCGGCTTCACTTTCACTTTTCACTTTCATGCATTGGAGAAGGAAATGGCAACCCACTCCAGTGTTCTTGCCTGGAGAATCCCAGGGACGGGGGAGCCTGGTGGGCTGCCATCTATGGGGTCGCACAGAGTCGGACACGGCTGAAGCAACTTAGCGGCAGCAGCAGGTAGCTTACCACTTACTGGCCCCATTGCCGACTAGACAGGGCTCTGTATGGGCAGGGGTCGGAGGGTGCCTCACACACAGCACCTGGCACACAGAAGGGGCTCTGAAAACAGTCCCCGGATGAAGAGACTTGAGGATAAAGCAAGGGTCTGCGGTTTTGGGAAGATGCTGCTTCCTAGATGTCCCCTTTCAAGCTTTTCACATCATTTCTTAAAAACTTTTTTTTCAACAGTATTGTGGATTCTAATGCAGAGATGGCTCCCTCACGCCCTTCACCAGGCTTCTCCCAACAGTGATATTTTGCAAAACTATGTAGTTCAACACTGGGATCAGGGTATTAGGGTTGTTATGTCCCACCCGGGGATCTGGAGCCCCGTTTCATTTGTACCCGTGTGCGCCCATTGCCTTCTCTGCAGCTCAGTCACATGTGCAGATTTGCGTCTCCACCACGTCCAGCGACAGAGTCGCTCTGTCACAAAGGTCCTGCATGCTATCTGCTTCCCATCACCTCCTACCCTGGCCACCCTGCATCTGCTCTCCATTCCATATTTTTGTTACCTTGAGGAGGTTACACAGATGGAATCATATCTTATGTAAACTTTGCAGGCTTCCTCCCTACACTCAGGGTCATTCCCAGAGATCTGCTGTGGGTGTGTGTGTATCAACAGTGTGTTCATAACTTGGAACAGTTGAGCAGTTGTGGATGGACCAGCCCATGGTTTGTTCAACTACTCACCCGTTGAAGGATGTCTAGTTCATTGACAGTTTGGGAGTATCACAAATAAAGCTGCTATGATCATGTGTATGTGGTATGGACTATAGCCCTCCAGGCTCCTCTGTCCATGGGATTCTCCAGGCCAGAATACTGGAGTGAGTTGCCATGCCTTCCTCTAGGGGATCTTCCCAACCCTGGATTGAACCTGTGACCCTTATGTCTCCTGCATTGGCAGATGGGCTCTTTATCAATAGTGCCACCTGGGAAGCCATGGTTTTGTGTGAACAGAAGTTTCTATTTCTCTGAGATAGATGCTAAGAGTCCCCTTGAACTGTTTGCTTGTTTTGGCTGCCCTGGGTCTTCATTTCTGCTCACGGGATTCCTCTAGGCGTGGTGAGTGGGGGCTGCTGTCTATTGCAGTGCCTGGGCTTCTTATTGTGGTGGCTTCTCTCGTTGCAGAGCACAGGCTCTAGGGCATGTGGGCTTAGTAGTTGCTGTGCACAGGCTTAGTTGCTCCTTGGCATGTGGAATCTTCCTGGAACAGGGATCGAACCTGTGTCCCCTGCTTCAGCAGGCAGATTCTTGTCCACTGCACCACCAGGGAACTCCTTGTTTGTTTTTTTTATTCATTTTTCAGAGATAAATTCTGTATACACACCATCTCTTTTCATCACTCCCACTGTGTGCTGAACCCTGAGAACACACTGGGGACCAATCCAGATACATACCCAGCAAGTACAGCACAAGGATGTCAGAGCTGAGATGGGGCAGCCCTGGGCCCAGGTGAGGGGCCTGACCCAGCCTGCTGGAATCCAGCAGGGCTTCCTGGAGGAGGAGGCCACTGAGCTGAGACCTGATAGATGAGCAAGGGTGAGGGTGACCTGGAGCAACAAGGGACCTGCCTGTGCAAAGGCTACAGATAAGGGTCAGGACAACGTCAATGTCAGAATGGCCTCCCCTTCTCACATAACATCTCTGCACATTTGGGCTCTTTGGAGACCTAGGATGTCCCCTAATAATTTGGGGGACAGAGCCCTCCTCGAGATGGGCAGTTGTCCTTCAGGGAGACTAAGCCTGAGGCCTGCAGGAACTGACCCTAGCCCTCCCCCGTGTCCCACAGACAAATGCAGTTGAACCCACAATTAGATGGCTCTGCCCCCAACACCTTGAATCTGGTTGTGACCCTGACAGCTCCCAACAACTCCCTGCTGCAGCAGTGAGGTTGCCGGCCTTTGGACGCTGTGCAGCTCCTCCTCCAATTGGAAGTCTCTGCCCAGGAGGAAGTCTGACTTTCCCCAGACTGCCCTGCTGGGGGGAAGTCCAGGCAGCCATGGAAGCGCACTGGCTACGAGCCTGAGAGCAAAGCCTTCTCTGGCCTTCCCAGTCCAGCCACTGGGTTGGCGGCTCCACCCAATACCACCCATGGATCACAAGAACCGCCTGGCTGGGTCCACTCATCCACAGAACTGTGAGCAGTGATACACTGATGCTGGGGACTTCCCTGGTGGTCCAGTGGTTAAGACTCCCCCTTATGATGCAGGGGACATGGGTTTTATCCCTGGTCAGGGAACTAAGATACCCCATGTTTCAGAGCAACTAAGCTGTGTGCTGCAACTAAGACCTGTTGCAGCCAAATAAATTTTTTTTTTAATGACACTAGTTTTGAAAAATACACTGATGTTGCTATATGCCTCTTTATTTGGGGGTGTGTTATGTGTAGCAATAATCCTGCTTCCTTGGGTTGCTGTTCAGTCATTAAGTCATGTCTGACTCCTTGTGACCCCATGGACTGCAGCATGCCAGGCTTCCCTGTCCTTCACTGTCTCCCAGAGTTTGCTCAAATTCATGTCCATTGAGTCACTGATGCTATCTGACCATCTCATCCTCTGCCACCTTTTCCTTGTGCCTTCAATCTTTCCCAGCATCACAGTCTTTTCCAGTGTGTCAGCTCTTCACATCATATGGTCAAAGTATTGGAGTTTCAGCATCAGTCCTTCCAATAAATATTCAGGGTTAATTTCCTTTAGGATTCACTGGTTTGATCTCCTTGCTGTCCAAGGGGATTTCAAATCTTCTCCAGCACTGCAATTCGAAAGCATCAATTCTAAGGTACTCAGCCTTCTATAAAGATTGTTGCAACTCTCACATCCATACATGACTACTGCAAAAACCAGTTTTGACTATACTGACCTTTGTCTGCAAAGTGATGTCTCTACTATTTATTCAATGACACCTATGATTTTCCAGCCAGGACTCTGAACACTCATTCACAAGGTACCAAAAAGAATACCTTATTTCATCCATTTTAAGATGTACATCATGTTCACTTTTTAGTATCTCTGAAAATGGCATTTGTACAGTCTTACAATTGTACAGTCAACCACAGGGCAGCGTGTGAAAAGTCCTATTGATGCTTCCTCCAAAGTTCCAGAAAAGTCAGCATCAAAGCATCTTCAATTCAGGAAACACAGAAATAATAATTATAGCATCAACAGTGGCAAACATACAGCAGATTTGTATCAAATGTTGCAAGAGGGCAAGGCCTTTTCACTATTATGATTTTGGGCAAAAACAGAATAATAGCAGCTGCTATTTAAGCCCTCCTACTTCAGAGGGGCCCGTCTTGATCCCTTCAGAGAGGGCTCAGAGAGACACCGTGTGTTTCCTCAGAACGCACAGCATGCGCAGCCCGGGACTACCGCTGCCTGACTTCGGGGGGCCTGGCGTGGCCCAGGCGTCGCAGCTGGGTTTGGTGGACGGCCGCAGTGTCCGAGGGTCCAGGCCGCCAGGGTCGCGGGAGCGGCCTGGGAGCGCAGGGGCAGACGCGGCGGAAGGCCTGGCGGAAGTGGGAGCCCAGGAAGGCGTAGAGCAGTGGGTTCAGCGCCGAGTTGCAGTAGGACATGCAGTGTGCCCAGATCTTGAGCGCGTAGGCGGTGTAACTGCGCGGATGCCAGGCGCCGGCCGGGCCCAGCGCCTGCAGCAGCAGGAACAGCTGGATGGGGCCCCAGCAGGCAGCGAAGAGCAGGACCACGGCCGCCACCAGCCTCGAGACCTTGGCCCGCACGGCACCCGCCCGCTCCGCCATCAGCTGCCCCTGGGGAGAGAAGAGGGGGAAGAAGGAAGGCGAAGGGCCGGCTGCTACACCCCTCCTCGGGCGCTCCCCTTCTTGACTTTCTCGAATTACGCCCCCCCCCCCCCCACCGGGGCCACCCGGCCCCCCGTAGATGCGCCTCACTCCCCCCACCCTCAGCCAGACCATGCCGCTCCCCCAGCCGCGCACCTCCAGGGCGCCGCCGGCGGGCGCTGGGCGCACGGCGGCTCGGCCCAAGTGGCGCAGCATGGCCCCGTAGCAGGCACAGGTGGCGACCAGCGGCAGCAGGTAGAGCGCCAGCAGGTTGTAGAGCGCAAAGGCTCGCTCAAGGGCGCGGCTGGGGAAGGCCTCGCTGCAGTAGGTGCGCGGTCCGGACGACAGGCGATGTAGGGCGAACACCGGCGCCGACACGACAGCCGAGCCTGCATCAGGGCCCTGCTGAAGACCCTGCCCGGGGGGACGAGGGGCGCAAGAGGGCCCGGGTCTCCCCGGTGCCTCCCGGGCAGCGGGCCACTGAGCGCCTGCTAGGCGCAGGTCCACTTGGGTCCCCGCCCTCAGGGGCCCTTGCAGGAGCGCTAGTGCGCCCATTTCCCAGATGCACGATCGAGGCAGTATGAGGAGGTGAGCACAGGGACGAAGACTTGTCTCCCCCAGCCCGTGCGACCCCCACGCTGAACTCACCCACCCAGATGCCGAGGCTGACTGCCAGCGCCAGGCGGGGCGTGCGTTGGTGCAGGGCGCGCAGCGGGAACACTGTTACGTACCAGCGGTCCACGCTCATGGCGGTCAGGGTGGCGCACGTGGCCTGCACCGAGACCTGGGAAAACCGGGAGTCCGGCGTGTGGCCCCCTGCCCCGTCAGGGCCTTTCCCTGTCCGCGCCCTCCTTGCGGGTCCCCCACTGTCCAGCCACTCGGGTACAGGCAGGACCTGACCCGGGAAGGTCTCCAGGGCCCATAGTTGAAGGGGCAGGAGAAGGGGGTGCCAGAGAGGAGCCCAGGGAGGTGGAGGAGGGAGGAGCCTTCAGGGGTAGCCTGAAACCCCCAAGACTGAGACTAGGAGAGGCAGAGCCATCCTAGTAGGATCCCAATATCTGCCCCAGCCCTACGCACCCAGACCCAGTGCCCTCCCCGCCCACTTCCACACCGGGTCCCTGGCCCTCACCACGCCGTAGAGAGGCGGTTGCCGCCCCAACCCAGACTCTGCCCCGCCCACCTCCACAATCGCCCCTGGCTCGCACCAGCCTGCAGGGGGTCCGACCCCGCCCACACCCAGACTCCGCCCCCCGTCCTCCTGCCCTCAACCTGCGCACCTGCTGGATGTAGTTGAGAAACTTGCACATGAAGTCGCCCAGAACCCAGGCGGGCAGCGGGTAGAGCAGAGCGGTGAAGGGCACGCAGCACAGCAGGAACGTTAAGTCCGTGACCGCCAGGTTGGCTGCAGGCCGGGGACGCGCGGGTTCTGAATGTGGGGCGCATCGCCCTAGCCCTTCAGCGCCCTGGCCCAGCCTCCTGGGTCTCGCCTTTGTCCGAGTGACCAGCAGGGCGGCTCGGGAGGCACCCAGAGAAACCCCAGCATCCGTGGGCAGAGAAGTTGGGCGCTTCCTCTCTTTTTTATATTTCAAACACCCCTCACCCAGCACCTGCTTTGTAGCCGTTCAAACAGTAATGGGCCCTGCTCACCCCTGTAGGGACTGCAAATAGGCCCTTGCCCTCTGAGCCTCAGTTTTCTCATCTGCAAGTTGAGTGGTGCCAGCCAACAGAGAATGGAGAACACGGACTGAGTGAGCACTCACCCGGCTAGGGCACCCTCATCGCGCAAACGCATAAACTGAGCCTCTGGGGCAGTGGTTGCCAACTGGGGGCCCGCGGGCCACTCAGTCTTTCCCCCACTCCTTTTATTCATCCCACATGGTGTTACAAGAACCACATTTCAATCGTACATCTTCCTTGAGTGGCAGTGGCCAGCGCTCCATGGGCCACACTCTCCAACCTCCCTTTTAACTACTCCAGTCAAGGTGGAACTCTTCAACGCCACCTTTGGCGACCTCCAGCCTAAGGTACAGGGACAGTAGGGAAAGGACCAGGGACCCTGCAGCGGAGAAATCCTCAACTGAGAGGACCCCGACTCACCGCTAGGGGCGCCCCCCGGCCACTACGCCCTCTCGTAGACCCCCAGAATGGCCCTCCGGCACCGTGAAGCGCTGGGCGCTCACCGATGTAGAAGTTGGTCACCGTCCGCATCTGCTTGTGGCGGCAGATGACGAAGATGACCAGTGAGTTCCCTGTCAGGCCGAGCAGCATCAGCGCGCCGAAGAAAAGCGGCACCAACCAGGCGTCCATGGGCCAAGGCGCAGGGATCGCGCCGTCCGAGGTGTTGGCGCCACAGCCCGGGCAGACCGTTGTGTTGGCCGGCGCCCACCAGGACGCGTTAGGCCCAGACGCGGACAAGGGCTGCATTGCCACCCTCTTCGTCCTGACCACCCTCCGGGATTTCACCCTGCGATCGCTGCCGTGACTTTCCGGATCGCCCTCCGGGGATGCGCTACAAAGTCTGGGTCGCAGCTTTCCTGGAATCCTCAGCTGCAGCCACTGCGCGTTTATACCCCGCATCCCACCGTGCCCCGCCTTCCCGCCTCTCCTTCAGCCTCTGGCCACTCCCTCCCCTGCCTGTGCGCCCACTGTTCACCCGAGCAACACCCTGCTCCCGCATCCCGTCCTCCCCCTCCAAGGTAAGGATGAGAACACAGGAGGACTGGGGAAGGGAGTGTGGAGCAGAGCAGGGGGAGCGGTAGGCTTCCTAGAGGATGCTGTAGCCCGGGGAAGGACCCATCCTTACCCCAGGAGACTCACCAACAAGAAAAGCAGACGGACAAAGACTCAGAGACTAGGGGATGAGGCCTGTTAGAGGCCATGCCTCTGACCTTCCATGGGGCTGGGGCTCTGGGCTGGTGGTGAGGCCAGCCCTCACAGGCCCTGAGTATCATTGCTGCCAGGGTTTGTCCCAGGACACTGGGGAGCCATGGAAAGTTCAGGGTGAGGGAGGGTTGACCAGAAGCTGGTGGTCAGAAGATGCCTATTCTTTCACTAACTCAACCTTCCCAAGACTCTGATGCAAATCAGATCCCTAGGGATTGTCCACCTTCCCCCTAATGGGCAATGAACTGGCCGCTGTCTGCACTGGGGACACAGTCCCCTGTGCTGCTGGTGGTGGGAACCAGGTGGAGGGCAGTTTATCGAGAACTATGTTGATCTCCAAATCCACACTCAGAAACATATCCCAGGTAATAGCCTGTGAGGCAGGAAACAGGGCATGAAGGTGCAGAAGAAAAGATGCTGTCCTCTGTGTAAAACAAAGATTAAAAGGCGGAAAAACAATGAAGTATGCACAAAGGACATTCCTGGTTGTCTAGTGGTTAGGAATCTGCCTGCCAATTCAGGGGACACAGGTTCAATCCCTGGTCTATCTGGGAAGTTTCCATATACCAGGGGGCAACTAAGCCCACATGCTACAACTACTGAAGCCCAATCTAGAGCCTGTGCTTTGCAACAAGAGAAGCCAGCTCAATGAGTAACCTCTGCTATCTGCAACTAGAGAAAGCCTGAGTGCAGCAACGAAGATCCAGCATAGTAAAAAAATTAATTAATGTTAAAAATGCGCATGGGCACCAAAGTGTCTTAAACATCTCCAAAAGAAAGTACAATGAGCCTGGGATGGGGGCAAGGGGAACATTTCTCTGTTCACCCCTTTCATACCTTCAGCATCATGACAATGGCCTAAAAATTCAGAAAAGGGAAAAACATCCCTTTGGGGTGGTATTGGAGGGGCTTTCCCAGTGCCTCAGTGGTAAAGAATCCACCTGCAATGCAGCAGGCACAGATTTGATACCTGGGTGGAGAAGATCCCCTGGAGGAGGGCATGGCAACCTACTCCAGTATTCTTGCCTGGGGAACCCCATGGACAGAGAGACTGGCAGTCTCTCCTACAGACCGCTACAGTCCAACAGGTCACAGAGAGTTGGACATGACTGAAGTGACTAAGCACACAGAGGTGGTAATGAGGGCCAGGTTAGGATGAGGAGACCCCAGGATACTTGGAGAGGGGAGGAACTGTTCTGGGGAGGCTGCTCAGCTGTGTGGGCCTGGGAGAGCAGTGAGAAGGGGGCCGGGGCTCTGGGGGACAGCGGTGGCTCTGAGGCAGGCCAAGGATCTGGGAGGGTGTTAGGAAGGTGATGACAGGGACTTCCCTGGTTGTCCAGTGGTTAAGGCTCTGCGGTTCCACAGCAGGGGATGTAGGTTTGATCCCTGGTTGGGGATCCCAAATGCCCCACTGTGCTGCCCTCCCCCACCTCCGCCAAAAAAAAAAAAGGGGGGGGGGTGAGGAGAGGAATGAGTCAAGGGGAGAAAATAAAAGGGTGAGGACAGACTGAGTGAGGCTCAAGAATCAGGTCAAGACCCAGGTTGGCACATTTGTTGAGTGGCTGGTCATCGTGGGCTAGAGTTGGAGACCAAATATCACCCCTACATCTAGAGACCCTGCCCAAGCACTGTCCCCAGAGATCCCATTTCCCATCACCTTGATTCTTTCCCTTCTTTCCACATTTATCTACATGAGGTCATACAGTGTGTGGTTTCTTGGGTCTTGTAATAGTTCCTCCTCTTTTTTTTTTTTTTTTTTTTCTTCTCTTGCTCTTCACTTGTTCAAAAGTGTGATCATTTGTCCTGTGTAGCATCCACCAGGCTGGATCTGGGTGGGTTGCATCCCTTGCTGTCCCATGTCATGGTCTTGTGAACATGAGTGCTAAGTTGCTTCAGTTGTGTCTGATTCTTTTCGACCCTATGGACTGTAGCCCACCAGGCTCCTCTGTCCATGGGATTCTCTAGGCAAGAATACTGGAGTGGGTTGCCATTTCCCTTTCCAAGAGATCTTCCCCATGCAGGGATCAAACCTGGGTCTCTTATGTCTACCTGTGCTGGCAGGGGGGTTCTTTACCACTAGCATCACCTGGGAAAGGCCATCATGGTCCTAGTTTCCCACTTTTCTTGTGGAATGAAGGATGGATTCTAGATTCTAGAGCAACTCTAAGTTTCTGTTCTTAAACCTCCCCTGGTTACCCATTGCCCTTGGGTCAAAAGCCAGATCTGTCATTAAAGGACCACCTTTGGTCTGTCCCCTCTTCTCTACCTCTCTTCTGTCCACCACCACCCCCTTCTCCCATTATCCTGCTCTGGCTATCTGGATGCCCCAGGACCTTTACACTGACACTTCCTTCTGCCTGCTACACCCTTCTCACGTTTGCATATGCTTGTCCTCTTTCCAAAAGTCCTCTTTTCCTGATCCCACACAGGGGAAGGGGTCTGTTTGATTACCACTGGGTCTGGAGAGCTTAGCCCCTACCCCAGTCACAGTGGGAATTTGCTAAATGAATAAATTCTAAAAGGCAAAGACAGGTGCCGCCAGCTTTGTTCCTTTTTTTTTCTTTAATGTTTATTTTCTATTTATTTATTTATTTGTCTGCACCAGGTCTTAATTGAGGCAAGCAGACTCTAGTTCCCTGATCAGGGATCAAACTTGGACCCCTGCACTTGGCTGGAGGAGTCTCAGCCACAGGACCACCAGAGAAGTCCGTATTGTATCTTTCAGTTTTGTTCAGTTGCTCAGTCCTGTCCGACTCTTTGCGAACCCATGGACTGCAACATGCTAGGTTTCCCTGTCCGTCACCAATTCCCAGAGCTTGCTCAAACTCATGTCCATCGAGTCGGTGGTGCCATCCAACCGTCTCATCCTTTGTCGTCCCCTTCTCCTCCTGCCTTCAATCTTCCCAGCATCAGGGTCTTTTCCAATGAGTCAGTTCTTCGCATCAGGTGGCCAAAGTATTGGAGCTTGAGCTTCAGCATCAGTCCTTTCAACGTTGTATCTTTAGAGAAGAGTAAACTGAGGCGCTCAGCCGGGATCCGGAGGCTGCTCTTTGAAGGAGGTTCCCGGAGGGGGCTGGTGGAAGGAGAGCCCTGCTGCCGCTGGGGGGTGGGGTGGGGTGGTGTGTGGCACGGGGCACTAGGTCTGTCCAAGCATTTGAAAAGGACGTCCCCTTCCTGCCTCCCTCCCCAGGCCTCAATTTCCCCACTGTCCCCCGGGGGCAGGGGTCACAGCCCGGCAGCGGCGAGGGGGCCCCTGTGTCCCCTGGGGCTGGGGCTTCGGTGTCCCCGTCCTTGCCTCGGGGCTGGGTGTCCCCGGCCCGCCGCCGGGGCCTGGCCGGGACGTGGCCGGGCCTCCGCCCGGCGTGTCCAGCCTCCAGGCTCCGCCTTAGCCCGCCTCCGGGCGCCCGTCACTTCCTGCCGGGCCCAGAGAAGGCCCTGCCGGGCGGCGGCGGCAGCAGCGGCGGCGGAATCCAAGCTATGGTCGTTCTGGAGAACCCTGAGGCCGGTCCCGAGGAAGCAGCGGCGGCGGCGAGGGTCGTCCCGGGCGGGCGGCGGACGCTGTGAGCGCTGCTTGGGGGCGGGCAGGGCGCGCTTCCGGGGCCCCCACCCCTTACCCATCGCGGGCGGCAGCCCCCGCCCCGCCCCTTTTCCTGGGGGTACCCCACTCGAGTGGAGCTAGGTGGCGAGGGGCTTTGTTGTTACAGGGTGTTCCTGGGGAAACCCCATCCCCGTCACGCCTGGGTACTTGCCAGAGTGCAGGGGCGCACCCCCGCGTCCGCATTTGCGGAGCCCCGGGCGCTGGAGTCCCGGAGCCTCGGGGGTCCCAGGCGCCGAATAGCCGGCTCCGGGGAGGCGCTGCCGCTGCGCGCGATGTACCCGTCACCGCGCTGGTGGTGATCTGGAGTTTTCCCACTAGCAGCTGTTCGTGTCTCCAAGCTGGGGATTCACCCAGCACCGGTCCTGGGTACCCGTCGGGGTTGTCTGCCCCCAACTTCCAGGCGGACGCGCTCTTTGTTTTTCTCCGGGTGAACACCCAGAAGAAAGGGGGTCTTACACAGCCGGTTAACACGAGGCTGTGTCCTGGGATGTAGACTGGAAGCGGGTGGACGACCCCATATGGGTACCCACCCACCCCCGGGGTTGGGGGGCGTCGTAGGTTTCTTCCTAACCCGAGTATTTATGCAGAAATCCCCGCGGTCCACCCTGGTTGCTTGTTCCGTTTCTGCTCCTTCATGGGCGTCCAAGCGGCCTGGGCAGGTTAGTACCCGCTGTTGTGCCTCGGTCTCCCCATCTGTAAAATGGAACAACGGGCCCCATCTCAGAGTGGCTGGGGTCGGTGACCCTGCGGTTGGAGGTACCCAGAAAAGTGGACCATCTGTTCTTTGATAATTATCTTAAATAGCATACTATTGTAGGTGTCTTAAAATAATTTTATCATTTTGGTATTTTATGATTGCTTTATTGTATTTTTTATTTGGTGTTATTACTTCCACCCTGCTATTTACCCAGAAGGTATACCGGTGTCTATAGATGTGGTTATTTACCCCCTTTTAAAGGGCCTTAACCACCCAAAGTGGGTAATTTACCTGACAGCAGAGTCCCTCTGACCTGTCCCCACCCTCCTCACCTCTGTGTCCTGGGTGGGGTGGTGGTTTGCTCCCCAGTCAGCCCCACCCCAACCTGAGTCACCTCCGCTCTGAGCCCTCCTTGGTTTCCTGCTGGGGAAGTAGGTTCCTCTCTGGCCTGTCCCTGGGGGAGGGGCTGGTGCCTGAGAAGGTGTATTTTTGCCCAGGGGAGGGGATGTCAAAGGCCAGTCTCAAAACTGGGGAGCAGAGTTGGGGGAGGCAAAGGAGCCTGTCTGTCCTCCCCGGGGCCAACCTGGCTTAGCAGCTGTTCCCACCGTCAGGCCCGTCCATCCCTGTTGGATGTTGGCCCCTGCCAGGTGTAGACTTTTCCCCGAGGCCTGCCTGGTCTAGGAAACCTCAGGTGCCTGTCTGTGTGGTCAGTTTCCCCGTCTGTAAAGTGGTCTCTTTGGGTGGCCAGGGAAGCTGGCCACCCAAATGAACTGGCACTTGGGTGAGTATAAACAGAAGTTCAGGTATTCATTCAACAAATAGCTCTTGAGAACCTGCTGGGGGCCAGGTGCTGAGGGCCCAGCAGGGGTAGAGAGGGACCCTGTCCTTATCATTTGGGGTTAGTGAAGGAGGTGAGAACCAGGAGTAAACAAGTGTGAGGGCCAGCTGGTTGCCGATGCCAACTGGTGAAGCCGGAAACGGGGCTGATTGGGCCAGCTTGGGGGCGGGGTGGTTACCAGGAAGGTAACTTCTGAGCCTAGACTGGGAACCAGGAAAAGGTTGCTTCAGGCAGGAGGCTAAGCACATGCAAAGGCCCTGAGGTGGGTTTAAAATGCAGTAAAAGGACTCAGTGCCTGGAGCAGAGGGAGTGAAAGGGAGAGACAGGGTGGGGCATGGATGCCCTGCTATCAGCCCCAAGGCTCCTGATGGAAGGTGCTGGGATCCTAGAGAGCAGCAAGGCCCAGGAGCCCAGTGGGACCAGGCAAGTGCACTGCCAGGCCAGGGAGGGGCTGAGCCTTGCCTTGAGGGTGCTGGGGAGCCACAGGTAGTGGTGGAGCAGGGCAGGGAGCAGTTGGATCTTAGCACAGTGGGGTGTGGTCTGAGGGGCCCACCAGACCTGAGTTTGAGCCCCTGGCCCCACTGTGGCCCCAGAGGGAAGCAGAGGCTGGTGGCTTGGGAGTGGTCCTGCTCAGACCAGGTTCCAACCCTGGTTCCACGTTGGGTCCTGAGGTAACAGGGAGCCTCACACCCCAAGGGCCTGAGCTCTCCCTGAGCCCTGCCCAGCTCTAATGTTCCCAACAGCTCCCCGCCGGATGTGGTCTTGTTATCAGCCCTACCAGGCACCATCCTGGCATGCGTCCAGCTGCTGGGGTGGAGACCCAGGTTTCAGAGCCCTGAGGAGGCCACGGCTGAATCTGGAGCTTGGGGTGTTGGTGCCTGGGCCTCGGGAAGGTCACATCCAGCCTCAGAGTCATTGGCTATGTGCTGACTTGACTTGCCCCATCCTCTCCTAGCTGCCCTCTTTGCAGCTGTGGGATCTTGGGATAAAGACTTTGCTCCTTGGTTTGCAAATCTGAATAAAGGGTGTCTTGTCTGGACAGTAGTATTTGGCTCCTATTGTGACAGTGATTGATTAACTAAGGACTGTCACTTAACCAGGAATGTTGCTGTGATCAATCTTGTGGCTCAGGGGGTGAGCTC
Source organism: Bos indicus x Bos taurus (assembly GCF_003369695.1). NCBI lineage: Eukaryota > Metazoa > Chordata > Mammalia > Artiodactyla > Bovidae > Bos > Bos indicus x Bos taurus. The sequence goes on from NC_040082.1 coordinate 67,346,558, forward strand.
CCAGTCATAGGAGGAAACCAAGCAGAGGTGTGTGTCCTGGTTTCTCTTGGCTCTGAGTGCCCCTCCTGGACTGGCAGGGAGCCATTCTTATCCTCTTTGCAGAGAGAGACCTGAGGCTCTGGGTCATATCATTAAGTAGCATAGCTGGGATTAAAGCTCAAGGCTGAGATACCAGGCTTGACCCCTGCCTCTGCCTGCATGCTAGTCTCCTATTTTGCTTTTCTTATTGGCTGCTCAGTGCTTCTTGTGGGATCTTAGTTCCCTGACCAGGGACTGAATCCAGGCCCCAGTAGTGAAAGTATGTGAATCCTATCCGCTGATTGTGTGTCTCCACTGATGGGTACTTATGCCAGATTAATTTATCAATCAGCTAATTCTCCATAGATTTTTGCCTAACATATAGTATCATCCATGAAGTCTGCCCCACTCCAATCTCAGGAGACAGGGCTGGGGCTCATCAGCCTGTTTGCTTCCTGATCAAGATGTAACAACCTTTCTGTCCAGGGCAAAAACTTAACGCTGGGGACTCTGTTTTGTTCAGTGGCTAAACTGTGTCCGACTCTTTGCGACCCTATCTATGTATGGCCACATGCCAGTCTTCCCCGTCCTTCACTATCTCCCGGAATTTCCTCAAACTCATGTCCATTGAGTCAGTGGTGCCATCCAACCATCTCATCCTCTGCGCCCCCTTCTCCTGCCCTCAATCTTCCCCAGATCAGGGTCTTTTCCAGTGAGAAAGCTCTTCACATAAAGTGGCCAAAGTATTGGAGCTTCAGCTTCACCATCAGTCCTTCCAGTGAATATTCAGGGTTGATTTCCTTTAGGACTGACTGGTTTGATCTCTTTGCAGTCCAGGGGACTCTGAAGAGTCTTCTCCAAGGCCACAATTCGAAAGCATCAGTTCTTCAGTGCTCAGCCTTCTTTATGGTCCAACTGTCAAACATCCATGCATGACTACTAGAAAAACCATGGCTTTGACTATACAGGCCTTTGTTGGCAAAGTGATGTCTTTGCTTTTTAATATGCTGGCTAGGTTTGTCATAGCTTTCCTTTCAAGGACTTATATATGTATAAGCCTTAATAAGCATGGCCTTCACTCCTAACCTCTTTGAGGCACCTTGTTTCATATCCTAGGGCTTCATGGCATTTTCTAGCAGCTGTTTGTGCATGAGGACTCACACTGCTGTTTTTAATTTGTGTCTTGGGATCACCCAAACACCAGGAAAGTTTGGGTGAAATTCTGGACTCTGGGTTCTACTCAGTCTTGGAATCATGGAGTTTTGTTGGAGACCTGATTGGGTGATTATTTTCTGAGCACCTGCTGTATGCCAGACCGGGGTGCACTGGACACCAGACCCTACCTGTGCCTGGAGGTCATGGTGGGTTTTAGGCAGGGAGGTAGGAGTTGTGGCCATCAGGAGAAGAAAGCAGTGAGGGGCTGGGGAGGTTTGAACAGAAGGCAAAAGGAGATGGGAGTGACAAGCGAGGAGCCTGGGGCACGGGAATCCACTGGGGTGGGGGACAGCCAGCACAGAGCGGGTGCCTGGTGGGCTAGGGCAAGGAGGAAGGGGGAGTTCTGGCACCCGAGACCCTCCGAAGCTCAGAATCTACCATCAGCCTCTCAGCATGAGGGTTTCTGAGACTGATGGGACCCTCCTCTCAGCCCATAGTCAGGGGCTGATCATGACAGCTCTGCAGCTTCTTACCAGGAAGTTTCCATTCAATTCCTGCCCCCTCCCTCCCTCAAAGCCACCTACTGCCTAGCCCTCAGGTCCCCAGTGGGAGGCCTGCCATTTCCATTTCCAGGATTAGTACCTGTGCTCACAGGGGGCCACTCTGCCTGCTTCCCCCATCCAGGCCTTGAGCACATAGCAGGGGGGCTCTGGGGGCACAAGGCAGGTGGGTTCAGGTAGCGCCTTAGCTTCTGGGGGCTGTTTTCTGGTTTACCTGCTGTCAGAGGCTGGGGGTTGGGGGGGCAGGTAGGAATGCATCATCAAATTAAATCTCTTGAGAAACTCCCAGAGGAAGGAGACGCGGGCCTCACTGGCTTGCAGCTCAAACCTGGAAGCCCAGGAGCACAGGGAGCAGCTTCCTCAGCCCCCTCACTGCCCCCACCAATGTGTGGCTTCCCTTCAGTGAGCCTTGGTTTACTCATCTGTCCTCAGTGGTATCTGCCTCCTGAGCGATGTGGCACAGTGACATTCTAAGGGTCCAGGGCTCCATGTGCAATGGGGGTGAGCTTCCCACTGCAGAGGGAAACCAAGCTGGGGTTGGCTGTGAGAGAGTGGTGATGGTAGGGTTCTTCCTGGGGGTCCTGGCCTGTTTTGGCCCTGAGGACTGGCCCCCCAACCCCAAACCCGACCCACAGGCCCCTTCCGGGCTGCCTGCCCGCTCTAGCCAGCTCCCAGGTGAAGAGGCTGTCGGCCTCCCGGCGGAAGCAGCACTTCATCAACCAGGCTGTGCGGAACTCAGACCTCGTGCCCAAGGCCAAGGGGCGGAAGAGCCTCCAGCGCCTGGAGAACAGTGAGCAGGGGTCGAAGGGCGCCTCCTGGGGGCTCCTAGGCCTCAGACAGCAATGGCGTGCATGTTCTGTTATCTGAGCCTGGCCCTGAGCTGGACAATGTGAGGAAGCTCTGGGCATTGGAGCTGGGGCCGTAAAGGTGGTGTAGGAATTCAACAAGCCAAGCCAGGGCGATGTAGGAGGAGTTCTGGAGGCTGGATGGTTCCTGTGTCTTCTGGGAAAGACAGCTGGAGTGTGGAGGAGGGGAGGCTGGTGTGAGCCGGAGAGTAAAGGCCCTAAATATAGAAGTGGGGTGGATGGGAGGAAACATGGGCCTCTGGACCCCATGAAGCCTGGGGTGACCCCCAGCCCAGAGACTGTTTGTTTCCATTTAGCACAGTACCTCCTGACCCTGCTGGAGACAGATGGAGCAACACCTGGCCCAGAGGATGGGGACCTGGCACCCCCCGCGGCACCTGGCATCTTTGCAGAAGCCTGCAGCAATGAGACCTATGTGGAGGTGGGGCCCCATGTCCTGCCTGGCTCCCCACTCCCCCAAACCACCAGCACTGCCTGCACTGAACCCTCTCTGGTTCCTTGATGAACGTCCCTGGGTCTCCCTCAAGAGGCCAGCAACCCCTCCACCCCAAAACCTTCCAGCACCTGAGGTTCGTTTGCTTACCTTGGAATTACTGACAGAATTGGGGATATATTTGGTCCATACTGACACCCCCCAACACAGATGATCCACAAACTGTTGACCCAGTGGTCAAATGTGTCCACGAGGAGTAATTCCGTGCGCTTGTGGCCCCACCATGTGCATTGGCCAAATAGGGTAACTGAGGCTTGAGAGTGCACAGTTATCAGTCAGGGCCTGCCTGCCTCTCTTCCAGATCTGGAACGACTTCATGAACCGCTCAGGGGAGGAGCAGGAGCGTGTTCTCCGCTACCTGGAGGATGAGGGCAAGAGCAAGGCGCGGAGGAGGGGGCCTACCCGCGGGGAAGACCGGCGGAGAGGTGGGTCTGGATTTAGGGTGCAAGTGGCAGTCAGAGGCATGATGGGTGCGTGGCCTGGGGGGGAGGGGTGTCAGAGGGTGGGGGCGTGGCCTAGGGTGAGAGGGTGGGGCCAGGGCAGGCAGGGAGGAGCCTGGTGTGGGGGTGGGACCAGAACAAGTCGGGGTGGAGTCTGATATATAGGTGGGGCTTGGTAGATGGGAGGACCCCGGTGTGAGCCGGGCCAGTGTGGGTGGGGTGGAGTCTCGTGTGTGGGTGGGGCTTGGGGCTCTGCTCCCTCATCTGCCTCCACTGCTCGGACTCTCGCAGAGGACCCGGCCTATACGCCCCGGGAGTGCTTCCAGCGCATCAGCAGGCGTCTGCGAGCTGTCCTCAAGCGGAGCCGTATTCCCATGGTGAGTACCAGGCCCCGGCCTTGTACTCTCTTGCCTCTCTTTGTCTTTGGTCTTTCTTGAAGGCCTTTTTTCTCAGCTTCTTAATTGGGGGCTGCCTTGAGGGGAGACCAGAAACCCAGTGAACGGGGTGTGATGGAGAAGATGGGCAGGATACAGACCAGTGTGATCAGAGTGCAGGACTCAGGGCTGGTTTAGGGCTCTCCTTGAGGGTGGGAGCGTCAGGGGCAAGGAAATTGGGTACTAAAGGATGTGTAGGAGTTCACCAGGCAGAAGGCTGAGACATTCAAAAGTGTGGATATGTCTAAGTGCCTGGTATCCTTGGAAACGGTTAAGTAGCTTCATGTAGTGAGTCAGAGGCCACATTTGAACCCAAGGCTTTGGGCTCCAGAGGCTGGCATGGATTTGGGGGGCCAGGGTGCCATAGTTGGCCTGACTGCTGGACCTGTCTCTCCTACAGGAAACACTGGAGACCTGGGAGGAGCGGCTGCTGAGGTTTTTCTCTGTGTCCCCCCAGGCCGTGTACACGGCCATGCTGGACAACAGGTGAATATGTGGGGGCAGGTGCAGTGGGCACCCCCCTCCCACGGTGCCAAGCTCAGGCCATTCACCACCCATTCTCTGCAGCTTTGAGAGGCTCCTGCTTCACGCCATCTGCCAGTACATGGATCTCATCTCAGCCAGTAAGTACCTGGTGGCCCCTGGGCCCCAGTTAGCTGATTCTGTCCTGGGGAAACTGAGGCTGGGCTTACTGGAGTCTGTTCACCCAGCAGTAGGCATCAGGGGAGGAGGGACCTCATGAGCACAAAGGTAACAGGGGGATGCTGCCTTAATTCAACAGCAGCTCCTGTACCTCTGTCCCCATGATGGATGATGCTGTGGACACAGACAAGCCTCTGTCTGCATCTTCAGGGGCCTGATGAAATGAGGGGACCCCAGTGTCTGTAGAGTTCTCACTTAGCTGTAGCCCACCTCCACAGTGCCACAAGTGTGACTTTTGGCAAGTCTCCCCTCCAGGGGCCAGCACCCCCTTTTTCAGTGTGGAGGCTCTTGGGACAAAGTCCCCCCAGGGAGAGTCCTTGCAGGCCCTTCGTGGCCCTTGGCATCCCATCCATACTCTCCAGGCCTATATGTCTCCTGCCCAGAGTTGCAGAGGAGACAGTTTCCATGGCAACCCCAAGATGATTCCTCTCAGGATGGCTCTGAGGGAGGTGTAGCTCCCACACTTGCTTTTGTTCCCACTGACTTGGTATGGAGGGGCTGGCTGGGGGTGCTTCTCTGCCAGAGTAGGACCCTGGCCTGAACATAGGAGAACAGCCCTGGAATATGGGGATCAAGGGAGAGGGAACAGCCAGGGCAGAGGCTGGGAGGTGGGCCTAGCTTGGGTTATGTACCTCTATATTCAGGTTTTGGGGTGACACGAGTTGGGAAAAGGGAGGTCAGTGGGGACTGAGTCACCCAGGGCCTGGAGTGTCCTCTGAGGGGGTGGGAGACCAAAGGGGCAGGACCCTCGTTTAGTCCCCTTGACACTGGGCCAGTGTGTCTCAGTAGTACATCTGGGTGCCATTAGGACACGGGATAAGTAATGGGAGAGGGAAGGCAGGCTGGAAGTAGGAGCTGCTGAATACACTGCCCTGGGACCTGGGGGTGGGGCAACCTAACTCACCCGGGAACCCTCCCTCAGGGTGGGCGGAGGGCTCGGTCTCTGGGTGTCAGCACCCTCGCCTTTCTTCCCGATCTTACCTGTCTCCGCTGCAGGCGCCGACCTGGAGGGCAAGCGGCAGATGAAGGTCAGCAATCGCCACCTGGATTTCCTGCCGCCAGGGCTGCTCCTGTCCGCCTACCTGGAGCAGCGCAGCTGATGGCGGCCCCACCCCCATCCCCAACCCCAGCGCCAAGACCTCCAGTACCATCCGCTCAAATATCTTTTATTATTTTTAGAATTCTGCCTTGGAAATGTGCTCTTCCCCTTGGGGTGGCCCCCGCCCCCTCCCCGCCCAGCTTTCCAGATTAAAGCTGGCAGCTGGGCTGCCTGAGCTATCCGCCTCCGGGCTCTGACTGGGGAGGAGGCACCCGGCCTGGTCACTTCCCTGCCACTTCCTCGGTGGGCGATTTTGGCCCCGTGTGATGCTCAAGTGAGGAGGGAGAGGCTGGGTTTTTATCATTCTTAATGAATTTGGCATGATTTGTTGTGGATTTTTACATATCCCTTTTGAGAAGAAAAAAAACCAAAAACTCACCCCAAGTGATAAATCGGGGGGCTTCATTCCAGTCCCTGCTTGACCCTCTCCCAGTTTTTGGCTTGGGTCTCTGGGGCTGCGCCCCTCTTCGCAGGAGTGTAACATTTTTGTGTATGTGTGTGTGCGTGCTCGAGCCTGTGTGTTCCCGGTGACCCAGGACAGGAGCTTCATCTTAAAAAATGTGTCACCCTCTTTGGAGAATGTGTGTTGCCTTCCTGGTGCCCTTTGGTTGCCCTTAGGGCCCCATCTGCTCTACACACCCCTCTCCCATTGTACTGGGGACGTGGGACTTCCAGACAGAAGCCTCCACCCTCAGACTGTCCTCTTCCCCTCTCTGTGTCCTCCGCCCCCAGCCTGGCTCTGAGGTGTCCTCCTGCTGGTCACCCTGGCCTGGCACAGGAGCGCAGGGCTGGGAGACTGCCCCACTCTCTCCCTCCCACAACCCCCGTGGTTGTGGCTAGTTGTGCTTTGGGAAAAGCAGAGTGTTCAATAAATTTCTGGTGCTCTGGTCTCTTGCTGTGGTTTTCCCTTGGGGCAGGGCTGGGGATGCTCCAGGCACTCACGATGCCCTTGGGTCCTGGTCATTGAGGGATGCAGGCCTAAGGAGAAGGCTAGTGCTGAGTGAGACCCCAGGTGGAGGCAGGTGTGTGTGAAGACTCTGCCAGGAGATCCTGGCTCTTGGCTATGCTGCCCTGGCTGGTCCTCTCCTGGGTGCCCAGGCTGAAACCCTAACTCTTCCACCTGCCACCTGTGTGACCTCCAAAGAGGTCACTTGTGTGAGCTTCCCGAGTGGCTGAACACAATACACCACACTGCAGTTTAAAAACCACAGGAATTTGAGGGACTTCTCTGGTGCTTTAGTGGCTAGGACAGCACTCCCAATGGAGGGGGCCTGGGAACGATCCCTGGTCAGGGAAATAGATTGTGCATGCTGCAACTAAGACCTGGCAAAAAAACAAAACAGGAATTTATTGGCACCCAGTTCTAGAGTCAGAAGTCCAAGATCAAGGTGTCCCAGTGTCCTACTCCCTCTGGAGGCTCCAGGGGAAGGTCCAGTCCCTGCCTCTTCCAGCTTCTAGGGGCTCCAGCCTCCCTTGGCTTGTGACCACATCCTTCAAGCCTCTGATTCTGTCTTCATATGGCTTCCTCCCCCATGTTTTCCATCTGTGTGTGTCTGGGACTGGCTGTGTGTCCTGCAGGGCCCCTTAGCCTGAGTTTTCTGCTGTTCCCATGGAGCCACACCAGAGCTCCCTGCTTTCCATGGGGATCCTTGCTACTGACCTCTGCTGATCTCCAAGTGTCTGAAGGTGGAGTATCCATGTTAACTACTGAAAATTCTCCAGGAGAGATTTTTCTCTTTCACCCTGTGTATTCAGTATTTATTTAGCCAATTCTATCAGTACGGATGCCTGGGCATTTACTTTTTAGTTTGTGTTGTGATCTAATATTCCTTTTTCTTGCTTAGAGTGTTCAAGATTTGGCTTCTGGGAGCCCCTTCAATGGCTTGTGTACAGGTCTCAGTGAGGCACCCCTATATTTATTTATTTGAGAAACGGCCTTACTTTCTGCTGCTACAAGATGCACAGGGCTTCTTGGTATATTCCTGCTTTATCCTGGTTTGGTGGTGGTTTAGTCGCTAAGTCGTGTCTTGCTACCCCGTGGGCTGTAGCCCGCCAGGCTCCTCTGTCCATGGGATTTTCCAGGAAAGGATACTGGAGTGGATTGCCATTTCCTTCTCCAGGGGATCTTCCCGACCCAGGGAATCAAACCCAGGTCTTATGCATTGCAGGCAGATTCTTTACCGACTGAGCTACAAGGGTGTCTTCTATTTTAACAGGCATTGAAAAAGTTTTACATGTAGATACTAAATAATGGAACTCCCAAGGGCTTGTTAGGAGGACACAAAGAAATATTAATACTCGAATAACCAGCTTGAAGCTTCCCCACCTGCCAAGGGCACTGAATTTCCAGTGCCCGGAGGACACCCTTATGGGCAGAAAGAGAAGAGGAACTAAAAAGCCTCTTGATGAAAGTGAAAGAGGAGAGTGAAGAAGCTGGCTTAAAACTCAACATTCAAGAAACTAAGATTTTGGCATCAGGTCCCATCACCTCATGGCAATAGATGGGGAAACAATGGAAACCGTGACAGACTTTATTTTCTTGGGCTCCAAAATCACTGCAGATGGTGACTGTAGCCATGAAATTAAGACTTGGAAAAAAAGCTTGACCTTGGGGAAAAAGCTATGACCAACCTAAACAGTGTATTAAAAAGCAGAGACATTATTTTGCCTACAAAGATCAGTCTAGTCAAAGCTAGGGTTTTTCCAGTATGGATGTGAGAGTTGGACCGTAAAGAAAGCTGAGCCCCGAAGAACTGATGCTTTTGAACTGTGGTGTTGGAGAAGACCCTTGAGAGTCCCTTGGACTGCATGGAGATCAAACCAGTCAATCCTAAAGGAAATCAGTCCTGAATATTCATTGGAAGGACTGATGCTGAAGCTGAAGCTCCAATACTTTGGCCACCTGATGCGAAGAACTGACTAATTGGAAAGGACCCTGATTCTCGGAAACATTGAAGGCAGGAGGAGAAGGGGACAACAGAAGATGAGATGGTTGGATGGTATCACCGACTAGATGAACATGAGTTTGAGTAAGCTCCGGGAGTTGGTGATGGACAGGGAAGCGTGGCATGTTGCAGTCCATGGGGTCGCAGAGAGTCGGACACAACTGAGCGACTGAATTGAACTGAGAGCACCGGCTGGGGTCAGGGCACGGGTGTGGGGCCCAGGGCAAGCCCACAGGCTGCCTCCAGACCCACGCGGACTCCATCCTGTCCAGCTTCCTGGTTGGCTGTGTGGGTTCTCCACACACCGCGTCCCTAGACAGCCCGGTCCCCAGACCTTTGTCCAGGTGTTGCCTGCTGACTGCATACCCTTCCCCTGCAATCAATCCCTTGTCTTTATGGAAAAGACCTTCCAAACTGGGGAGAGTCCGATAGCTTTTGGAGCAGGAATTGAGGATGGAGACTAATTCTACCGGCCCTTGATGGGTTAAGTTAGCTTGCTTATGAGCGATTTACAACACCTTGGCTAGATATCGTGAAATTAAGCCAAAATATGGAACGCTTCACGAATTTGCGTGTCATCCTTGCGCAGGGGCCATGCTAATCTTCTCTGTATCGTTCCAATTTTAGTATATGTGCTGCCGAAGCGAGCACGAACAAGACAGAGACGCCAGAACTATTTATAGTAGAAAGAATCAAATACTTTTCGCTGAGGGTGAATTCTATTAAAACCCAATCGAGCAATTTTCCCCTTTTCTTTACGAAACTAGTGCAATCACAGCTTAATCTAAGGGAATTATTCACTTAATTAAGAAAGTGTTTGTTTTTTCCACCAAATATAACGCAGATGGCTGTTGGAAAGCCACGATCGCATGCAAATTACCCCGGAAGCGGGGCGGAGCCACTGAGGTCCCAGAAGTCTCCGGGAAGCAGCCGGGCTGCGCGGGAGACTGGTTGGTCCTAGGAAGATGGCGGCGCCGGAGCTGGGGCGTTAGAGCGAATGCAGACGGCAGCCTCCTTCTCGGTGGGCGTACAGGCTGGTCCAGTGAGTGCGGGGCTGGGGGCTTGGGCAGTCGACCAGCCTCCGGATGGCGCCGACGCTGCTGGGATTGTGGGTCGGAGCAGGGCCTGTGGAGTCAGAGGGCGGTCCTGGAGAGCAGAGGGTGCTGGGTACGCTCCCTGAATGCGCTGGGCGTGGTCTGGGGGTCGTGGCGGAAATTTGGGGTGACCTGAGGCGCCCTGCGTTGGGCGGTGGAAAATCGGGGAGGGCCTAAGGTTGTACCTCCCCGGGGAGGGCCTGGGATGCATTTGAGGCGGATCTTAGGGACTGTCGGGTGGCTTGGGGCGGGTCCTGGGTGGCCAGGTGTGTGGAGGAGGCGCTTTGGGATTGTTTTGGAAACTTTGGGATAAAAACAGAAGTTCAGGCCGGGCCAGGGGAAGCCAGGGACAAATTGAGAGTGGGGTCTGGAAAGCACATTTTGTAGGGGCGGGGCCGGAGGGCTTTGGGGCAGAGCTTAAAAAGACTGCTGTTTGGGCTTGTGGATGGGGTCTCAGTGTTCCGGGGCGAGGCTTTAAGAAGGAGCGGGTAATGTGATTGGGAAGGTGAAAGGAAATAACCTTAGTCGCTGCTGGGCGCAAAGAGCCTGCTCAGGAAGCGTTCACTGACCCTTTCTGTACCCCTGGAAGCCAGGCCCCAAGGTGCTGCCTAACCCCCACCCTGCCTCCCTGCCTCTGTCTAAGGCAGCCTCACTGGTTCTCCTGTGTCCACGGGCTCCTTCTTAAGAATAGACCTGGGTGCTCCCTCTCATCGCAGCTTTCACTGTCCTCGTCACGGTGCACCTGGACCAGTGCCATCACCTCTACCCCATTCCCCAGCCGTGCCCTCCAGACAGCCAGAGGGGCCTGTGAAACAGAAACAGGCTTCTTGGGGCTCCCATCTCCCTCCAGGTGAAACCCCCAGGCCCTGCAAGACCTGCCTCATCCCCTCCCCATCCTTACCTTGCTCCACGCCCCCAACTCACTCTGTTCCTGCTCTGCAGGCCCAGACACTGCTTGAGCACCCCAGGCTCAGTCAGGCCTCTGGGCCTTTGAACTGGCTCTTCTCTCCGCTTGACATGCTCTTCCTTCCAACTGCATGGATTGATCCCTGGCCATGCTTGTGTAAAACGCAGCTCCCTGGCCACACGCAGGGCAGGGGTTGAGTCCACTTTGTCCCCCGTGGTAACCAGCATCCACCACCGCACTCGGGGCCTGCAGGCACCCTGTGAAGATGGATGACAAGCCTGTCTTCCCTCCTGTAGGAGCTGGTGACCGTCCTCCCTGTGTGACCTTGGCAATTGGGAGCCATGGACCTGGCTTACATCTGTGAGTGGGAGAAATGGCCCAAGAGCACCCACTGCCCGTCGGGTCCCCTGGCCTGCACCTGGTCCTGCCGCAACCTCATCGCCTTCACCACAGACCTGCGCAGTGATGACCAAGGTGTGCCACCCCCCATCCCAGGCCCCCTCATAGGGCCCTCCCCCCCAGCTCCCATGGGCTTTCCTCCTCTGAGACAGGGGTGCTGAGGGGCACAGAGATAACCTTGAGGAACGGCCGCGGCTGCGGGGCAGGGGGAGAGGGGGCAGTGGCCGCTTGTGGCTTGCTGAGGCTCCTGAGGGAGTTTTCCAGCCGCATGTGTCACCATCAGCTTTGCGGTGCACTCTGCCACAGGGCTGGTATTCTTCCCACCACAGAGCAATATGCACTTCTTAGAGAGAATTAGGAAAACATGAAACTTTAGCATGAGAACCCTAACTTTCCATGGAGAGACACCTGCTGTTGGTGTTTTGGGTCCATTTTGAAAGCACAGTTGTAACCTCACAGAAGGCAGGGTCATGGGTCTCCCCTCAGGCTGCCTGTGTATAAATCATGTTTCTGGAGCCCCTGCAACCTAGCTTCAACACTTCCTGATGGGCTTCGACACCCCAATCCCCTGGGGTGGTTGGGCACCAGGCCGTTGTTGCCGCACTGACCTCACTGTCCCTTGCAGACCTGACCCGCATGATCCATATCCTGGACACTGAGCATCCCTGGGACGTGCACTCCATCCGCTCAGAGCACAGTGAGGCCATCACCTGCCTGGAGTGGGACCAGTCCGGTGAGGGCAGCCCCCACCCTGAATGCCAGGGCTGCCTGCTCTGTCTTTCTGGCCTTGGCCCTGGGCTCAGAGCTGGGACTTGAAACCCTGACCTGTGCCTTTGAGGCTTCTGCTCTTCTTGCCCCTGTTTCTGAACTCGCCTGTGCTGGTCCCTTGCTCTACACCTCCAGTCTGGCCCCCCACCCTGATGGACTGTGGAGATGGGGCTTGTGACAGAGGTTTGCCCAATCTCCCCCTTCTCCCCAGGCTCTCGTCTGCTGTCAGCTGATGCCGATGGGCAGATCAAGTGCTGGAGCATGGCTGACCACCTGGCCAACAGCTGGGAGAGCCCCGTGGGCAGCGTGGTGGAAGGGGACCCCATCGTGGCCTTGTCCTGGCTGCACAACGGCGTGAAACTGGCCCTGCACGTGGAAAAGGTGGATGTCCTGCCTGGGGGAGCAGGCCTCAAGCCCAAGGAGGGCTTGGCTCCTCCTCTCATGGTGCCAGGCTGTCACACCTGCCACCAAGTTGTCAACATCTGTGTTGCTAGCATCTCCTACGTGGTTGATGTGGTGACAGCCCTTGATTCCTGTCTGCACCCCACGGTTCAGCCCGGTGTCCCCCTGAGAGGGGAGCCTCCTGGGTTAGGGTGCTGAGTTCAGTCTCCAAGTCATACCTCAGCCATCCTCATTGTCAAGTGGGGCCAGGGGCTGGGTCAGGGTTCAATATGAGAAAGCAAGGGGGGCTTGGTCAGGGCCATGCCTGGGTGAGGCCTATGGCAGCAGCAAGAGCTCACGTGGCTTGGTCAGCTCTGCTCCCAAGCCAGGAGGCCCTCCTAGAATGATGCTGTGGGAAATGACCTTTCCATCCCTTCCCTGTGTCTGCCTCCTGTTCCTTCTCCCCTAGGGAGTGACTCATTGCAAGGCTTACTGCCTAACCATCTGGACCGTTTTTTCTGTGGGAGGTTTCTTTTTCAGACTTTTAGCATCTCCCCTTGGGGCTCATTTGGGGGCTTTTGCTTCTTTCTTTCCAACACTGCTCTCACCTACACGTCCGGGAAACTCAGCTGGGGCTGTGGTCAGCCCTGCCGTCCCTGGATGTCTAGTCCCATGAGCCTGGGGGTGCCTGGGTGAGCTTAGTAAGTCTGCTCCTCGTCCCCAGACAGAGGGGCAGAGTCTCCCACTGCTCGGAGGAGCTCTGTGCAGTCTCCAGCTCGTGCTGTTTCAGTGACAGATGCTTTGTGCTGACAGAAAGGAGTCAGGGGGGCAGGCCTCCCTAGGGTCTGCCCCTAGGGATGCTGGGAAAGGCAAAGCTGGGGCAGAGGCCAGCGCAGCAGTGGCTGGTGGCCCAGGGGCAAAAAGATGAAAAGATGAAAGAGCAGTGGCAGCTGCGCTTCCCAGCACTGCCTGCAGGGGGCATATCTGAGTCCTGCAGCCACTTGCCTGGTGCCCAGCTTGTTCTGTGCACTGGCTCAGGCGTGCTCCCACACTGCCCACGCACGAGCCGGGAGTGGCTGAACTGAGCAATTGAGAACACTGGATGTCTGTCTGGCCCTAAGGAAAACACGGCTGACTGCTGTCCCTCATGTGTCTAGCTGTGACCTCCTTATCATGTCCTTGGACATGCAGACAAGGACAGAGGGTCAGAGAGGCCTGTGTCACCCAGCGCTCAGTGGCTGAAGCTGAATCTGACCTCAGGCTTGGACTCTTGAGGCTTCTGCTGCCTGGTTCCTCTGTGTTCCTGAGGGTGCGGTTCCCAGGAGGGGGTCCTTGGGCCACGAAGGTAGACCCCTAGAGGCCGAGCATGAACTGGGCCCCCCACCCCCACCCCCCTGCAGCTGACCCCTCCCCTCCCTTACAGTCTGGTGCCTCCAGCTTCGGGGAAAAGTTCTCCCGCGTCAAGTTCTCGCCATCGCTCACACTGTTCGGGGGCAAGCCCATGGAGGGCTGGATCGCTGTCACGGTCAGCGGCCTGGTCACTGTGTCCCTGCTCAAGCCCAGCGGGCAGGTGCTCACCTCGACTGAAAGCCTGTGCCGGCTGCGCGGCCGCGTGGCTCTGGCCGACATTGCCTTCACAGGTGGCGGCAACATTGTGGTGGCCACGGCGGATGGCAGCAGTGCGTCACCGGTCCAGCTGTACAAGGTGTGCGTGAGCGTGGTCAATGAGAAGTGCCGCATTGACACCGAGCTCCTGCCCTCGCTCTTCATGCGCTGCACCACCGACCTCAGCCGCCGCGACCGGCTGCCCGCCATCACCCACCTGAAGTTCCTGGCCCGCGACATGTCGGAGCAGGTGAGCCCACCCTGCCACCTCAAGGCTAAACCCACACCTGGGCGGGGCTGCTCCCTCCAGGGGCTCCTGCCTTTTCCAGCTTCTAGAGGCACCGCATCTCTGCCTTGCGGCCCCTCCCTCCATCTTCACAGCCAACAGTGCAAATCCCCTGTCTTTCTGCCTCTGACCCTCCGCCTCCCTCTTATAAGGACCCTGTGATGACACTGGGCCCCCTGGGGAAACCAGGGTCATCCCTATCTCAGGGGCCTTAGCTTAATCCCTCCTGCCAAGTCCCCTCTGCTCCATAAGGTGATGTATCCCCGGGTCCCAGGACCAGGATGGGGGGGGGGTCTCTGGGGGCAGAGTTGAGCTACCTGCACCAGGTTCCCTGAGGTCCCTCGTAGCCTTGTACTGACCAGCCGTAGCTTCACCAGTCCCTGATGTGTTTCTCTGGTACCTTTGCTTCCCGCCAGGGCACCATGGATGACCGTCTCCAGCACAGCATAGCACTCCCCAGGGCAGTGAGGACAGTGGGTGGGCAGATGCAGACGCGGGCCAGGCGGGCCTGGGTTGTACCCACAATGGCATGTGAGCCCTAAGATGAGCCAGAACCCCGCAGAGGCCATGGGCTGTTCTAGGCCCCTCACCACGCACCCATCCCTAGGTACTGCTGTGTGCATCCAGCCAGACGAGCAGTGTGGTGGAGTGTTGGTCGCTGCGCAAGGAGGGACTTCCTGTGAACAATATCTTCCAGCAGCTCTCTCCGGCTGGTGAGTCGCCCAGGTGGCCAGGCACACTCAGACTACCCTGCGTGCAGCGAGGCGGCACCATGGTGGCCTGAGTTTGCTAGAACGTGCCCACCTCTCCCTCCCTCTCTGACCTTGCACCCACGTGGATCCCCACGTCCCCGCCAGAGGGGCCCGCTTCCTGATACCTATGTGGCTGAGATGCCGGGGGTGAACCGCGGCCACATAGCCCGGGGCGTTCCTGCTGCCAGTAGTGCTCATGGCCCTGGAGTGACTGGCCTGAGTCAAGAGGCCCCTGAGGTCCATCCACCCGCAGGTGGGTTACATACGCTGCTCAACACAGTCCCAGAGGAGTTGTGTGAGGGTGGTCCGCTGCACCTCCTGAGTGGGGTCCTGGCCCTTCCCGAGTCCCACGCTGGCCCTGCTCCCCACCTGCTGTGCGGTCCCACCCTGGGACCTTATCACAGTAGGACCAGACTTCACTCAGAAGGGCCTCCCGTCCTGGTGGAGCCTCTTCCCGAGGCAGGCATCCAGGTGCTCAAGGGTCTCTGCTGAGTTCACCTGCTGCCCCCACACCCCATCCCTTGTCCCAGCCTCACGGCCCTGTGGGCTCTTAGACCTGCCTCTCCTGCCCCTTCCTCCTAACCTTTGCCCACACTGGTCTCCCTCGGGCCCCACCCTACCAGCTACTGTCCAGCCCGCAGTAGAGGCGGTGGCCTGACTTGGGTGGATAGTGGGTCCAGGTAGACTCAGGCAAGCTGTTCAGCCTCTGACAGCAGCCACTGTCCTCTGTGACCTAGAAACGGCCAAGGCCGTTAGGAAGCCAGTTTGGGCAGCTGGTGCGGGCCTGGCCTGAACGTGCTCCCTCTCTAGGGATAGCCTTGGCTGTCACCATGACAGCTCTGCTCAGTGCTGCCCCTCTCTGGGCCTCTCTCTCCCTGTGGGATGACATTTTCCAGGAGACTCCTCTTGCTGAGACGTCTGGGGCAGAGCTCTCAGGACAGGTGGGCGCAGAGGTGTGTTATCACAGCCAGCCTCAAACTCTGTTTCAGAAACAGAGCTGGACACTCCTGGGTCGGGCCACCTCACTGCTCCTGGATGCTCCTAGGTTGGGCCACCTCACTGCTCCGGCCTGCTTCCCTAAGTCTGCCGGCCCCCTGGGGCAGCTGGAGTGCTGGCCACCAGCTGGGTGCCTGGGCTTGTCTCAGCGTCACCTTGGTGTCTGGGCACCTCTGCCCACAGCACGCAGAGACCAAGCCCAGATGGATGGGAACCACCCCGCCTCTTGCTGGGGGGCTCCATTGTGGCACCGAGGGTGTGGGTGCCAGGAGGGGCCTGTCTGTCCCTCTCCTGAGGGAGCTGGGGTCCATCCAGGACCTCTTGGACCACAGGGACAGAGAACCCCGTGCACACCAGTCAAGTCCACAGGAGAATTTTGGGGTTTGTGTGGCAGCAAGGTCTGGGATGGGTTCCCCTCCTCGGCACGTTGGCTCCTTCGAGGGGACAAGGTGGCCACCCCTGCCCCCTGACAGCTGCTTGCCCAGGCAGACACCTTCTCCCGTCGCTGTGAAGGGCCCAGAACCGGGCCCTGTGGGGGACCCCCGCCCCCTTCCCTGCTCCTGTGAGTTGGCTGGGAGCCCCAGGAGGGGAAGGGCGCTGGGTCCAGTCCACCCTTGTTGCGTTTCAGTCTCGTCTTCGTTTTGTTGCCCCTTGTCTCCCACACCCCCTTTCAGTTGGTGACAAACAACCCACAATTCTCAAATGGCGGATTCTGTCAGCCACCAATGACCTGGACCGTGTGTCTGCTGTGGCACTGCCCAAGCTGCCCATCTCACTCACCAACACTGACCTGAAGGTGGCCAGTGACACCCAGTTCTACCCCGGCCTCGGTACAGTGTCTCAGGGTTCCTGGGGATCAGAGGGAGGGGTGCACTGTGGCCTTGGCCTCCAGTCTCAGGGTCATGGGAACCTGGCCCAGCCTTACGTCAGTCCCAGTGGGGATGAGGACACTGCTCTTGATATCCAGTGAGCTAGAAAGGCTCTGAGGTTGCCAACAAGCTGAGCACGGTGTAGCCACTTCCCATTGTCCAAGGCTGGGCTCAGCCACTTGACCTGCATGTGCCCCCAGGGCTGGCCCTGGCCTTCCACGACGGCAGTGTCCACATCGTGCACCGGCTCTCACTGCAGACCATGGCCATCTTCTACAGCTCTGCCGCCCCGCGCCCCATAGACGAGCCAGCTCTCAAGCGCCCCCGGACCACAGGCCCCGCCGTCCACTTCAAGGCCATGCAACTCTCCTGGACCTCCCTGGCCCTCGTGGGCATTGACAACCACGGCAGGGTCAGTGCTGTGCTGGGGGTGCCAAGAGTGCGGGGCCTATGCCTCTGTGGGGTGTGGTCATTGTTGCAGGGTGAGGCCTGTGGCCTGTGGGGGTTGTGCAGGAGGTGGCTTAGGGTGGCTTCTCCTCACGTGGGGTTCTGACGCCTCCCTCACCTTTCCCCCGCATGCACGCCAGGTGCCCTGTGTTGGCCTCTTGCCTCTAAAAGGAACCCATCCATGGCCTGGCAAGAGGACAGGTGCCTCTCAACATCCACTCTCACACTTGCTTACACACATCTACATGTGTTTACACACTTGGTCACACGTGCATGTGCCCCCTACTCCCCAGGAAATCACTATCGGGCAGTGTACCTACTTGGCCCTACCCTCGGCATCTGGGATGGGTGGGGTAGGGATGGGTTTGGCCTGGTGAGAGGGACCATGTGGCCCCCAAGTGGACTTGCAGGCCCTGCCACCCCACAGGCACACCCTTGGTGGAAAGGGCTCTGTTCATGCCCCCTGGCCAGGCTGTGGCTCTGTAGCCCTCCCAGGTGACAGGAGATGAGGCAGGCCAGGACCCCACATGGGCTGAGCCCGCCCTGTCCCTGGTGCTCAGACTCCCATCCCCTCACGCCCCGCCCTCTCCCCACAGCTGAGCATGTTGCGCATCTCGCCATCCATGGGCCATTCGCTGGACGTGGGGTTGGCCCTGCGGCACCTGCTTTTCCTGCTGGAGTACTGCATGGTGACTGGCTATGACTGGTGGGACATCCTGCTGCACGTGCAGCCCGGCATGGTGCAGAGCCTGGTGGAGAAGCTGCATGAGGAGTACACACGCCAGAAGGCCGAGCTGCAGCAGGTGCCGGCCCCTCCCCGCCCTCCCCTGGGGCCCCCTTCTTACCCGTGGGTCAGGCAGCCCACCTCCCTGCCTTCTCAGCCCAGGAGGGTGCGGTTGCAGGCCTGGCTGCACCTGCTTCTGCGTGTCAGTGGAGGCCTTTGCCCCTGCGATAAGAACAGTGACCTCGAGTTTTAAAGATGAGAGGGGCAGGAAGAAATGATCCCCCAGACGCAACCTGGCGTAACTGCAAACCTAGAGCCTCCATGAGGTCAGCACTGCTAGGAATCCGGAATTGTCCTCTGTGCCTCGGTCTCCAACACGAGGAGGAAACAGAAAGGAGAGGTCGCGTGGTTTTTAGCAGCCCGCTCAGATGTGCGAGAGCTCGGATGTGCGGGGCTTAGATCTGAGAGAGCTCAGATGTGAGAGGGTGCTGCCGGCGTGAACTGCACAGGAGGGAGCTGGCTTCAGAGCCAGGAATACCGCTAGCGTCCAGCCACTCAGTGCTCGGCTGAGCTGTGTACGCGCACATTGATGCTGTCAGTCCTTCAGTCGTGGCATCCCAGGAGACATCAGGGTCGAGGAGTGAGGTGGGGTAGAGCAGCATCCCCGCCCCTATCCACTTCATGCCAGGCACCCCCAAATCGTTAGGGATCCCAGACGTGGCCCTTTGGCCCCTGAGGTAGACCCACCCACAGGTTGAAACCCTGCTGTCCTGTGAGGGAAGGTTCTACTTGATTCTGCCAGAAGGAGGGCAAGGCCCAGAGATTTAGCCCCTTGCCCATTGGGCCCAGCGCCTTGCTCTGGCCCCGCCCTGAGGCGCGAGCCCCAATTGCTCACATCATGGCCACCCAGGTCCTGTCCACCCGGATCCTGGCCATGAAGGCCTCGCTGTGCAAGCTGTCGCCCTGCACGGTGACTCGCGTTTGTGACTACCACGCAAAGCTTTTCCTCATCGCCATCAGCTCCACGCTGAAGTCGCTGCTGCGCCCGCACGTGCTCAACACACCCGACAAAAGTCCTGGCGACCGGTTGACCGAAATCTGTGCCAAGATCACAGACGTCGGTGGGTCCAGCTCCATCCTGCAGGCCACCCTGGGTCCCACCCCCACCCTCCAAGTGCCCTTGCTGTCTGCCAGGGAGGATCCCTCAGGTGTCTTGCATGTGCTCCCCTCCCCCCACCACTGCCCTTGGGGACATGGTGGGTGTTACTGGGAACAAAGATGAGGCAGCCTGGGTGGCATCCCCAGGGGCACTGTATGTGTGGGCGCCTGGAGGCCGGCAGGAATTCCAGGCTGTCCTGCCCAGGGGGTCCAAGGGGCGTCAGGTGTCCTGAAGCCCTGCTGTGGGTACCCGGAGCCTCTCCCTCCAGCCCTGCCCTCCAGGGCCCCCTATGTGAGGTCCCAGCCTCCCCTGACTGCCTGTCCCCTCCCAGACATTGACAAGGTCATGATCAACCTCAAGACGGAGGAGTTCGTTCTGGACATGAACACGCTCCAGGCACTGCAGCAGCTCCTGCAGTGGGTGGGCGACTTTGTGCTGTACCTGCTGGCCAGTCTGCCCAACCAGGTGTGCCCTCCGCCCCACTTCCTCCAGCTCAGGTCCTCCCAGAAGCCCCACCCTTCCCCAAAGGCCATCTGATGGCAACTCACAGAGGTCCTGGAATGCTCAAACACGAAAGTACACAACCAGAACCTTCCTCCCCATAGGGCTCCCCGCTGCGACCAGGCCACAGCTTCCTGCGGGATGGCACGTCGCTGGGCATGCTGCGAGAGCTGATGGTTGTCATCCGCATCTGGGGCCTGCTGAAGCCCAGCTGCCTGCCTGTGTACACGGCTACCTCAGACACTCAGGACAGCATGTCCCTGCTCTTTCGCCTGCTCACCAAGCTCTGGATCTGCTGTAAGACAACTACTCCTCTTCTCTCATTTCCCCACCAAAATACAAGCCCTGGCTGAGTCCCCCCACCATAATGTAATCTCCTATTGGTCAAATTTGCTCTGTTGTGGTCCCCCTACTATTTCCCCAGCACCTAGCACAGATCCAGGCACACCGTGGGTGCTCAGTAAACATTGGCCACTCTTAGGCTCCTATTTGTCCTGTGTCATGTGTTTCTGGGACCAGGCTTTGTCATTGTTGCCTCCCTGATGCCAGGAAGGGCACCCAGTACTCGCTGCACATTTTTAAAATAAATAAATGGGTCCCCATTTTACAGAGGAGAGGACCAGGCCCGAGAAGGGGGAGGAGCTTCCCAGGCTCCTCAAGAAGTCAGGGCAGGGCTGGGGCCTGCACCTGGCGCTCTGTGAGCCTGGAGGAGGCCATGATGCCTCCTGGTGGGCAGTGCTATGGGTAGGGCCGCTAAGCATGATGTCCTGTGTCCCCTGTTCCCCCCGCAGGTCGTGACGAGGGTCCCACAAGTGAGCCAGACGAGGCGCTGGTGGATGAGTGCTGCCTACTGCCCAGCCAGCTGCTCATCCCCAGCCTGGACTGGCTGCCTGTTAGTGACGGACTGGTCAGCCGCCTGCAGCCCAAGCAGCCCCTGCGCCTGCACTTTGGCAAGGCCCCTGCTCTTCCTGGTAGCTCCACTGGTCTGCAGCTGGATGGCCTCATCAGGTATGCGCACTCACCTCTGACTCAGGGCCCTGGATACCTTTTCTTTCAGAAGAGTCTCCCTTAGACCTGCCTGACATTCCCTGTCACATGTCTGTCTCAGGGCCTCTGCCCATGCTGCGCCTGCTGCTTCCTTCCAGCCTGACCTGAGTGCTACCCCCGATACTCCTCCCCTCCCTTGCCCCTGAGATTCCTCCTTGCCCCCAGACTCCTCCCCGCCCCACCCACCTCCCCTGCCCTGTCACTTCCCTCCATCCAGACACTATACTGTACTATAGTGTACAGGTCATCGGCTTGTACTAATTTGTGTCCTTGCTTGTCCGGGTGTCGTCATCTTCCCCCTAGCCTGTCACGGCCCGCATGGAGGGCCCACTTGGCCAACCTTGGTTACTCTGGAGCTCAGGTTCACACCCCAAGCCCCCACCATAAATCGCGCTGCAGCCCAGAGTGCCTGGCAGGTCCCAAGGTGCCAGGAAGCAGAACACTCTTAGGCAGACCTTGCTGGGAGTGACCTCGGGGGCCATTCTTTGGATGTACGGAGTCCAGAAAGCCCAGGCCTGCTGAGGGAGCAGCACCCTCGGTGGGGGTTTGTCCCCACTTTACAGGCAGGTAATCTCAATCTCCAAGGGACAGTCCAGAGATAGACGCCAGGCCAGAAGGCGAACCTAGGACTCCACAGGCCACCTCCCATTCAGGGTGTCATGGGATGGATTCTCAAGTGGTCCTTTACTGGGGAGGGGCCTTAGCATCCCCACAGCCCCCTTCCCCTCCGGGAAGACTCTGGGCCTTCCTCCTCCACTTCCGGATTTTCTTTCTCATCTCTAAAGCCGTGGGAGGAACGGCTTGATGAATCACACACTTGTGGTTTGTGCTCGAGTTTCAGGAAACACTTTACACAGAGAGGCGGCTGGTCGCCAAAGGGCTTTCACACTCTAGGAAGTTTTCAAACTTGTGTGATACGAGTGCCCCAGCCTCAGAAATCCTGATGGGCTCGCTCCACTCTGCTCCAGGCGTCACCCTCAGCAGGGGCCTGTGGGCAGAGGGTGTGTAGGAGTCTGGCTCCTGGATTCTCCGTGTTCTCACACACGCTTTGCCTCTAGGAGATTGACCCGTACGTCTGTATGTGCGCATGTGCTTGTGTCTGCGTGTGTGCATGCATGTGTGCGCCCATGCATGTGCACACGCCCGAGCCTTCCCCTGCTCCTCTCCATCAGGGCGCCGGGCCAGCCCAAGATGGACCACCTGCGGAGGCTGCACCTGGGCGCCTACCCCACGGAGGCCTGCAAGGCGTGTACCAGGTGAGTGGCTGCAGGAGATGCCATTCCACTCCGCCACTGGCAGCTTCCCAGCCGACGGGCCAGGGTCCCAGGATTGTGTCTGTCTGGGGCTCCTGAGTGGGTATCCCTGGCGGTCTTGATAAAGGGTGAGGCCGAGGTGGGGGGTAGCAGCGAGCGGCTGGCCCAAGCCTGCCTTCTTGGGGCTCCCAGTGGTCTGACAAGGGCAGAGATGGAGGAGTGGCCGCCTCCGCGCTGCTCGTGCACATGGGGCCTCGCTTGCTGCCAGACGACCCCAGGGTCACACCACTAGGCTTGGCCCAGCCTCTGTCCACTCAGGGAAGTGAGGGGTGGTATTGAGTGGGGACAGAAGGATATGGAGGAATTAGCTCACTGTGTGGGGTGTAGGGGTGCAGGGAACACGATCCTGAGGTGGAGTAGCATGTGCCAGGCCCTGTGGCTACAGCCGGCCTGCCTGGCACCCCACCCACCTGCTTGCTCTATCTGCAGGTGCGGCTGCGTCACCATGCTCAAGTCGCCCAACAAGACCACCGCCGTCAAACAGTGGGAGCAGCGCTGGATTAAGAACTGCCTGTGTGGGGGGCTCTGGTGGCGCATGCCCCTCAGCTACCCCTGACTACATCCCGGCTTGTAAGTGCATTCTTTTTCTTTCTTTTCTTCTCTCTTTTTTTCACTTGTTATGGCCTTTAATTCTTAGTTGAATAATTTTTTTAAAGTTATTATTGTAAGGATTACAGTGTTGTTTCTGGCATACAGCACAGTGATTGAGTCATATGTATACACACGTGTTCTTTTTCATACCTTGTCCATTATGGCTTATGATAGCATATTGAATATAGTTCCCTGTGCTGTACAGTAGGACCTTGTTGTTCATCCTTTTTATAGTAGCAGTGTGTATCTGCTCATCCCACACTCCCAGTTTACCCCTCCCCTCTCTCCCTTTGGTACCATAAATTGGCATTCTTTGTTTGAGTTGGGTTCTGTTTTGTAAATAAGTTCATTTGTGTCATAGTTTAGATTGACATGTAAGTGATACCAAGTGATATTTGTCTTTTTTTGTGTGTGTCTGACTTACTTCACTTAGCATGACAATCTCTGGGCCCATCCACTGCTGCTGAAAGTGGGACTCTTCTTTTTTGTGGCCGAGCGATATTGCATTGTGTATCTATGTGCCATGTGTCTATCCATTCATCTGTTGATAGACCTTTAGGTTGTTTCCGTGTCTTGACAGTCCTGAATGGTGCTACAGTGAACATTGAGGGGCATGTGTCTTTTTGAATTATAATTTTGCCTGGATATTTGCCCAGGAGTGAGAATGCTCATTTTCTGAGGAACCTCCATACTGTTCTCCACAGTGGCTGCACCAACTTACATTCCCACCAACAATGTAGGAAGGTTTCCTTTTCTCCATGCCCTCACCAGAATTCGCAGACTTTTAAACTATGGCCGTTCTGACTGGTGTGAGGTGAATCCTCATTGTAGTTTTCGTTTGAGTTTCTTTAATAATTAGCGATGTGAAGCATATTTTCATGTGTCTATTGGCCACCCATATGTCTTCTTTGGAGAAATGTCCATATAGATCTTCTGCCAATTTTTTTGATTGGGTTGGTTTTTGATATTGAGCTATATGAGTCGTTTGTATACTTTGGAAATTGCACCCTTGTCAGTTGCATCGTTTCCAAATATTTTCTCCCATTCTGTAGGTTGTCTTTCGTTTTGTTTATGGTTTCTTCTGCTGTGCAAAATGTCAGTGGATTCCTGAGGAACTTACAGGAAAGCCATGCTATCCTCTTGCCAGTGACAGAGCAGCCATGTGCTCCAGACCTTCGCTGGGTGTTCTTAGACACCACCACCCTGGAACTATGCTTTGGGGGCCTTGTCTGCTGCGCCAGCACCCCTGTAACCGACAGGGCCAGTGAGGACACAGCCTGAAGCCTCAAGTTGGCACCTCAGCCCAGCCGTCAAGCCTCTTTCTCCCTCGGAGCCTGTTGATTTATCTGGGAGGAGGACCTAGCCACGTGATCACCCTGCGAGGTGGTAACTGAGATAGGCTGGGGCCTGCCCCAGGCAGAACCACGGCAAGTGCCGCCCCTCAGGACCCCAAGGACCCCTAGGTCCCAGTTCAGAGGGTCCAGGATCTGAGGACTCTGCTTTAGAACATGACACATGAAGCTGCCAGGCGTCCAGTGGCCACTGTCAACTGACACCAACCGGGCGTCAGCCTCGGGTCCCCCACCTGTACCTGTCACTGCTGTCTCTGACATGGGCAGGCCCCAGAAACGTCCCCCTGGGCAGCAGGTGTCTTGCTGGTGTCCTGGGCGCCACCCCCCCACAGCCCATCCCCCTCCACAGGCATGGGATTCTGTGCCTGTGTGTGTTGCTTTCCTGCTTGGCCAGCATTTATTGAGCACCTACTGTCTACCAGACGCAGGCGTCCCAGCAGGGAGCAGTGGGCTGGATGTGGGTGGGGGCTGCTCCCTACTGCCTGGGTTCCTGCACACAGGAGTATCTCTGTCTCTTTCTGCCTCCCTGCCTTCCTCCCCTCCCCCACCAGGTTTTTGGGAGCTCAGGCTGTGGCCCCCAGGGGTCCTGCCTCACCAGCAACCACTCTCACCAATTATGTGGCTCCCCAGAGTCCAGACACAGTACTTGCCTGTTAAGCAGTAATTGCTTCTCTTGTTTTCCTTCTGGAAGCTCGAGGGAGGGCAGGCTGGGTAGGCGTCCTGCGGAGGTTAGCATGCTGCCTGCTGTGTCAGGCTTTCAGGGACTGGCAGCGCTCCAGGGGCCCCATTACCTGGGCCAGTTGGCCCACCTGCCTGTGGCCCCAGCACTCAGGGGTGTCCATGTCTTGCTATCTGAGTGGTGCTTTCTGCAGGGACCTGTGGGGTACCCCCCACCCTGTGCTGCTGCTGGCACCCCAGCCCCTTGGAGAAACGGGCCTGAAATGGGCAGCCTCTCTGGCGGAGCGGCACATGGCCCAGGTTCTTGCATATATTTTCTCAGCCTTTTACCTCATTTGACCATGTATTTTTTAAGCCACTTACCTTTCTGAAGTCATTCTAAAGTCTTTAAAGCAGCTACTTGTTTTAGAAAAGTGAGCGTGTTTCTTGCACTCATATTTCATTGCTGTAAGGTTAAATAGTGGGGGTTTACACCACAGCCACCATCCTCAGATGCTCCCTGGAGGACGAGTCCTGGTCCCTTCCCCTTGGACCTGCTCCGACCCATCCTGTGCAGGGGAGGTGGTGCCGGCTGACCTGGGGTTGGTGGGACCTGGCCTGGCTCCTGGGCCTCCTCCTAGAGCCTCTGGACACCTGCAGGCTGGCCCCTTGGGTCTGGTCACCCAGGGGATGGAGCAGGGACACCCCCATGCCTGTGTGACCCCGACCCGCACAAGCTGAGTGAGATGAAGGGGATGGGATGGCTCAGCATCACCGAGTTTAGGGCAGCTTGTCACTGAGTGGTGGATGACCGGAGTGTCCAAGAGCCGCTGTGACGAGCCCAATGGGCATGCCCATGCCTGGCTATCCAGAAACGTCAGGTCATCTGAGGGCCCTGTTGGAAAGCCTTCCAGGTTGGGAGGGGGTTTGTGGGTGGGGAGGTTTCCTTGCCCCTCATCCTTCCCCCACCCCATGTCCACACAGGTCCCCTTCTGGGGACAAGAGCAGGCATTCCTGTGACAGAAAGAGGCAGTTCAGTCCCTCTGATTGGATGTCTCCTGTGCCCTCAGTCTCCTCAGAGCCAGGCCCATGGGACCCCATTGTGGCTGAGGAGGCTGAAGACACCATCCTCCAGATAGAAGTGGAAGCAGAAGCCCTTCAGGGTCCAGGGTCACAGATGACTGCAGCAACGTGCCCCCCCACACACACCTGGGTATATGGTAGGAGCCTGTGTCTCCCACTGGAGGCCTACAGTCCCCTCTACCTCCACCTGCCCCACCAGCTCCATCTGGTTCTGCTCCAGCCACTGACCTCAGGGGCTGTTGCTCACTGTTTTATCTCATCTGTACCCCCAACTAGTGTTGCCAGATAAAATGCAGGAGAACAGTTAAGTCTGAATTTCAGATGGACAATGAATGGTATTTTAGTCTAAATCTGTCCCCAATATTACATGGGACATAGGACATACTTAACAAAATTTTCCTGAAACTCTCATGTAACTGGACAGCCTGCATTTTTGTTTGCTAAATCTGGTAATCCTACTGCTCCACCTCCCAACTGGATCATTTCAGGGCCACTTCCCAGTGTCTTGGCTTAATTCAGGAAGTAACCACGGGAGGAGTGAGTCTGTGATGGCTGACTGACCAGCAGTTACGTTTTCCTTTCCACTCTCACTTAAGTGCATGCAGCTTCTTAAATCCCACATGAAAAAAAAATCCTGAGCACACCTAGGAGAACCCCCAGCCCATCATCAGTATCACTCAGAAGTTCCATCCATGCATCTGGGAATATTTGACCTGGTTGCTATGAGCAGGGCTGGGTCTTAGCTGTGTCTCAAGAGCTTCCATGTGAATGAACGCTTCATAGCAGGAAAACACCTGGCCAGTTTCCAGTTCCAGTTCCTCGGGCACATGACCATCTCTCAGACCCTCAATCTCTTTATTGACCAAAGGGAGGTCAGAGGTTCCCTTTGTGGGTCAGGCTTAACATCTGGGGCCAAGTAGGTGCTGGGCTTCAATGGCCCCTTGTCCAAGTGGGAGAGGGCCCAGGGCCTCAGTCCCTGGGTTCTGCCCTGTCATCTTGCACAGAAGGGTAAAACCAAGACCCAGGAAGGTGGTGAGTCATCTGGTCCCCCAATCAGTGGAGCTGCTCTGGGACACCAGTCAGCTTTGGACAGTCAGTGAGCCACACTGCATGTGAGGCCGGCCTCTGAACGCGGCCAGGTGCCTTGCTCGGGGCTGAATTCCAGGCTGCTCAGGAGAGTCGCATAGCGTCTCTGAGCGTTTCCCCATTTGGGACACGGTTCTAAGAACACAAACTGTCTGTGTACCTAGATCTCAGCCCAGAGCAGGGTCTTGCACACAGTAGGCCTTCACATTCCTCTTGAGAAGTGGAAACCAAGGGGACACTACCCCAACCCGCACCCCTTGCTAGGTCTCAGGACACTTCTATTTCCTGGGAAGAGTAAGGGCGCCACCGTGTGGCCTAGGCATAAAGTGAAGCCAGGCTTGAAGGGCATGGGGCCTCCGGACTTGAGCCTGAATGCCCTTCCTTCAGGCACGTCTCAGCCTTTTGGTTGCCTTCTGGTACATCATTACCAGAACTCCGCCACCCCCTCAGTCTGCTCGCTTTGGTCCACTCCTGCAGGCAGCATGCAATCAATAAAAGCGGACCGGGTGCAGGAATGGATGATTTTATTGCTCGGGCCCCGTGACCGCAGCCTCTCAGGGCCTCCTCAGGCGGCTGCGCCCTCAGCCATGACGCCGTCGATCCAGGCCACGTAGCTCGCCAAGCGCGTGTAGATACCGGGCTTCTTGTGGTTGCCGCAGATCCGTGAACCCGAGGTGACCACGCCCTCGGCCACGCTGCCGCACACCAGCGGGCCTCCGGAGTCGCCCTGCGGGGAGCAGGGTCGTGAGGTACGGTACAGGCCCGCCCTCCCGCATCCTGGTTCGGCTCCACTAGAGCCTGCTGCCGGAGAAGGCAATGGCACCCCACTCCAGTACTCTTGCCTGGAAAATCCATGGACAAAGGAGCCTGGTAGGCTGCAGTCCATGGGGTCGCTAAGAGTCGGACACGACTGAGCGACTTCACTTTCACTTTCCACTTTCATGCATTGGAGAAAGAAATGGCAACCCACTCCAGTGTTCTTGCCTGGAGAACCCCAGGGATGGGGAAGCCTCGTGGGCTGCCGTCTCTGGGGTCGCACAGAGTCGGACACGACTGAAGCGACTTAGCAGCAGCAGCAGCAGCAGCAGAGCCTGCTGCAGTTCCAGCCTGTTGCAATTCCGCTCAGCCCTGAGGCCCCAATCATTCCCTCACTGTTCAGTTTCCCCAGGGTCCACCCACCGCCGCCCGTCAAGGCCTCGCCTCCGGATTTTCGGTTCCGCCACTTCAAGCTCCACTCCCGCCCTCCGTCCGTCTCTGCGCAGCAGCCCCTCGAAGCCTTCAAGCTCAGGTCCCAACGCATCCACATCCTCTCCCAGTTGTCACCTCTCCTCCCAACCCTTTTTTGTCCTCAGGCCAGCCGTGCCCGTCCGGCCTGTCCACGTGCGCTGCCCTTCTGCTGGCCCCGCCCTCCAACATACCTGCCCTTCTCTGCCCCGTCCCCAGGGCGCCCCGCCCCTCTCCTGGACCCACCCCCAACAGGCTGGTCCCCTGTCTGTCCCGCCCCTCTACTGCCCCCACCCACAGTAGATCTGCCCCGCTGCCCCGCCCCTCTACAGGCCCCAACCCCAGCAGGCTGGTACCCTCTCCGTCCCGCCCCGCCTGCGCACCTTGCAGGTGTCCCGGCGGTTGCTCTCCGCGCACATCATTCGCTCAGTGATGGTGCCGTCGTGATACGTTCGCAGGTTGCAGGTGGCGCGGTCGAGCACCGGCAGGAGTAGGTGCTGCAGGCGGTCGGGTTTCCGGCCGGTGTGGCTGACCACGCCCCAGCCCGCCACGTCGCAGAGAGTGCCCGCAGCCACGTCGCGATCTTCGCGCTGCCATGGCAGGAGCTGCACGGCAGGGCCCAGCACGGCTTTCTCAGAGAGCTGGGGGATGGGGCAGGAGCCAGTGTTATGGCCAGGGCAGGGCGGAGCCCCAGAGCAACGGGGGGACTGCGGCTAGACCCAACAGACCTGCAGCAGGAGTAGGTCGTGGTCTATGGTCTCTGTCCGGCTGCCCGGGTGGGGCACTACGCGGAGCACGTCGTACAGGCGCTTGGAGGGCTCCGGCTGCGACAGGGAGTGCGCGCCCAGGAGGACCTGCACCTTCCCATCGGCCCTGGGAGTGGGGTGGACGCACATCAGAACCACGTCCCCTCCGCTCCGCCCCGCCCCGCCTGGCCCCGTTCTTTGCCCCGGGCCACTCACACGTCCTCCAGGCAGTGCGCTGCGCTCATCACCCACTGCTCTGCTATCAGGAAGCCTCCGCACACGTGCTTGCCATTCACCTGCACGGATGCCATGTAGGGCCGGGAGTGGGATGGAGCCTCCTGGCCACGCAGGATCCGGCCACGGGGCTGTGCCGCTAGAAGTAGGCAGGTCAGCGTGAGGACCTCGGGGGTAACTGCAGCCCAGCCCTCGGGATCCCCCATCGACTGCAACACCCCACCCTCCATTGGCTGTAACACCCCCTCAGACCTGGAATTCCATCCTGCAATCCTCCCCAACAGAATCACAACCTCCCGGGGCCCCAGGGAGGAACAGCTGAGAAGACATACAATAGGGAGTGAGGGAACCTGGGGAAAACCCCATGCCTACACACTGGGCCTGATGGCTTCAATTTAAACACGAGGAAAGTGGGGCTGCCCAAACCCAACATCCCTGCCAGCATTTGCCTCTCGGTTTTCCAGTGTGTGGAAAGCTAGATGCAAAGTTTTAAGAATATCCCCTGGCAGTCAAGTGGTTGGGACTCTCATTGCCAAGAGCAGGGGTTCAATCCCTGGTCAGGGAATAAGATCCTGCAAGCTGCTTGGCACCTCCAAAACAAAAAACAACCCCCAAATCCCTAAAAGTTTGGAGAATTCCTTGGTTTCCAGAGCCTTCTGTTCACGTGGGGCTGGGGAATAGTCCCGTTTGATGGAGGGGCCACCTCGCTGACTGCCCTGCAAGCTGGTGGCCCCCATTGGTCATCCCGCATCCACTCACCACACAGGGCTGTCCCGAGGAGGATCAGAACCACCAGGTGCAGGGATCTGTCTGCCATGATGCCTCCGTAGACTTGACACTGACCCAGGCAGGACCGTGGGGTTGCTTTTATGAGGCTGGAAGGAGGCGGGCGCTCCCACAGGCCCTATCTGCCGGGTGGGCATCGGCCCAGTTGGAGAAAGGGAAGCTGCCTGTCCATTCTCCCCAGGGGTGCGGTTCTCTCCCACGGACTTTGTACTGAGTATAGACGGGCTGCTGGGTATGCCAGCTACCCCTGGCCCCCTGTGACCCAGGGCCAGCCCTGGTGTGGGAAGCTGCCCCTCCGATGGGCAGCAGGCTGAGCAGAGGGATGGACCCACCCTTAGCCCCCCAGCCCAGTCCCCCCTAGTGCCTACCCAGCTCCAAAAGTTTCGCAACAGCAGCTGAAGACCACAGTCTGTAAACAACCCACTTCCTCCTTTTCCGCTCCTCCCTTCTTTCTCTTCCTCCTACAACTTGGAGAAGAGGTCCGGTGGGGGTGGGGAGAGGTCATCCAACACCCTTGTTCCCACTGGTGTGGCTCTGGAGCTTGATACCCCAAGTAGAATATGGGAAAAGTGATGTGTAGGGGTGGCTGGAAAGACTGGATAAAAGTGACAGAAAACCAAGGCAAACCGGGTAGAACTTTCAACAAGGAAATTACACGCAAAATTCATGGGTCCACCTTCAGCTATAGTTTGATCCAGGCACCTTAACAAGGTCAGGTCTCCCTCTGGTTCCTCCTTTCCTCCTTGATGACTTTTTTCCTTCATTGTTGTGGCCCCAGGGGCCCTAGACTCAGCCCAGAAGCTGGGTCAGTCCCTCTACAAATTCCCCATCACTGTAGCCAGCGTCTCAAGCCTGTCTCGGATTGGCCGAACTTGGATCTCATGCCCCTAAACCATCTTTTGCAGGCAGAGGATGAAAGGTTCTGATGAGCAGAACCTGAGTCACATGGTCCTCTGTAAGTTGGGGATGGTGGGTCAATATCTCATGAACCTACTAGAGGGAGATGCTGGGTACTCCCAGAAGAGTAGGGAGGACCTCAAGCTGTGAGCTGTTCCCAGTGGAAGCAGTGCACCATCTTTCCCCTTCTCCTTCTTTTCACAGTGAAAAGAAAATTAGAAAACAACATAGCAAATGTGATTTGTTAGATCCTGACATGTTTCCATACTAAAATCAGAATCTCTGAAACAAAAGCACATTTGCAAGTGGAGTCCAGATTATGTAAGTAAGCGTATTGGAAATTGCGACAAAATTTGGAAATGACCCAACAAGACAGGTCAGTTCAATGAATAACCCCACGTGTCCCCAGATGCTCTGTTGACCTGGGAAGACTTCCAGGGTATAGTATTAAGTGGAAAAAGCGATTGCTGGGCAGTGGGTCACATTTCTGAGCCGCTGGCACTAGTTGGGAGGTATACCTTCAGGAAGAGCCAGCAGACAGAGGGACTAGCAAAAGTCAGGACCTTCAGGTAGGGCCAGGCTGGTGTGCCCCACTAGCGGGATGGGGGGGTGTGGTGCAGAGAGGAATTTATCCTGGCCTCGTGGTGTGGGGTCAGGGGTGGGGGAGGGGGCACTGCCTGATGTTACTTCTCAAATTTATTTGCTGGCTTAGACAATTGATTCTCCCACCATCAGCCTGTGAGCTGCATGATGGCAGAGGCCGCATGTGTTGTGGGCCCCTGGGGGTTCCTTCCCAAGCCCAGGGAAGCAAAAGAGGGGTACAGGCTGGTCGCCTCCCCAGGGCTGTTGTGACCCCTTCGGGCTGAAGTGTTTCCTTGTGAGACATCTGACATCTTTGCCTCCCTCCCCCCCCACCTCCCCACCAAGGCTGAGGAGAAGGGGGAGGGACTGTCTCCCGACTCAGTGAAGCCGAGGCTGGCCTAGGACCCCAACTCCTGGCTGGCTGCTTCCTAGACAGTGCCTCACTCTTTACTGCAGGGAAACAGAGGCTCAGAGGCAGCACACAAGTTACTCAAAGTCACAGAGCTGGGGCTCGAACCCAGGCTCTTGAGAGTGACTTCATAGCTGTTTGCCCCTCTGCTTCCTCATCTGTAAAGTGGGGCACTCATGGGACCTGCCTCAAGGGCAGAGAGAGGACCAGCTGAGTGAATACTTGCAAAGACTCAGAATGATGTCTGTGCTTGTAAGCACGTGTGAACACCTGCTGTAGTGCTCTGCGTTATCACCACCTGCAGCACTGGTTTAATTGTTTGCTGCTCCTGCTAAGTCGCTTCAGTTGTGTCTGACTCTGTGCGACCCCATAGATGGCAGTCCACCCGCCTCTCGCATCCCTGGGATTCTCCAGCCAAGAACACTGGAGTGGGTTGCCATTTCCTTCTCCAGTGCATAAAAGTGAAAGTGAAGTCGGTCAGTCATGTCCAACTCCTAGTGACCCTGTGGACTGCAGCTTACCAGGCTTCTCCGTCCAAGAAATAGCAACTGGGATCCTTTTGTGGAAGGTAGAGACGGGACTTCTTACCCCAGGGCCCTGAATCAGCCACCACCTGGTGGCAGCGTACTCGTGACACTCCCAAGACCTTCTCCTGAGGACTTTTCAAGACTCAGTTGTACAACCAACAAACACGCAGACACCTTCTACAAAACAGAGAGAGGTTTTTATTGTGTCAGATGCTGAGTGATGCTTCATGGGAAGGGCCCAGCCAAGGGCAGGTGAGGGGGCGTGACAGGTACAGCCTTTCTAGTGGGTCCTGCCCGTGGGGTCCCTGGGGTGGAGAGAGGGGCCATCGTCGTCACTGTAGCGCCGGATGATAGAGTTGATCCAGTTGGCAAACTTGGCGACAGAGGCAAAGGAGTCTGGGAAGACCCCAGAGCCGCAACCCCCACGGATGAAGGAATCGATCCCATGGACCAGCCCGTTGCAGACCAGGGGCCCGCCGGAGTCCCCCTGTGGAGCCAGACAAATTGGAGGCTAGGGTTCCCGGCCCAGCCCTCTCAGTTCCACCTACCTGCCCTTCAGGGTGGGGAAGATATTCCAGGGGTCTGGCTACAGCAGCCTGGGAGGGGGTGGGGTAGGGGCTGGGGGCACCCAGGGTACTTACAAAGCAGATGCCAGCGCGCCGGCGTGGCACCAGGGTGCACACATTAGTGGGGCGGCAGAGGCCAGTCACCACGGTCACGTTGAGCTGCTGCAGGATTTGGGGCGGTGGCCGGTTCGTGCCCAGACGGCCCCAGCCCATGGCCACGCACCGAACACCTTCACCCACGCCCTGGTCCTGGGCAGGCAACCGGGCCACCTGCACGTTGGCATTGAGGGTGGCCATCCTATTGAGCTGCAGAGGAGGGTGGTGGGGTATGAAGCAGTCACGGGGGAGCGGCGGCGAGCCACGGCTGTGACTCTGGGGCCAGGTTCCCCCGCGGAGGCTCTACCATTGTCCCGGGGTGTTTAAGAGCAGGACGCCCACCCTCTGCATGCGTCCCATCGAGCTCCCCGTCTGTAAAGTGGGAGGAACCACCATGGCCGAGGCCACGTCTCTGGACGTGTCTTTTATATATATATATATATATATATATATATTTATTTATTTATTTATTTATTTATTTATTTGGTTTCGTGGGGTCTTAGTTGCAGCATGCGGGATCTAGTTTCCCAGCCAGGGATTGAACCTGGGCCCCCTGAGTTTGGGCGTGCAGAGTCTTCCCTGGACCACCAGGGAAGTCCCTGAATGTGTCGTGTCTTGGGTGCAGTAAACAGTAGGTGTTCAACAGAACAAACCGTGGGCCACACCAGCGACCATAAGGCCCTTGTTCTAGAACATTCTCAGAGAATAATCATAGCTGTGCAAGCAGAGGGGAAAGGTAGGTTTCTGCCTCCAGACTCCCACCCACCGAATGTAGGTAATTTTGCCCCATTTCCCAAAGAGGGAGGCCATCGGTGCCCACCGCTAGCAAAGACAGCTGCTCAGAGCTTCTGGCTGTCTTATCTAATCTCTGGCAGCCCTGCGGGGTGCGGGGGTGTACTTCTCCATTTCACAGCGGGGTGACTGAAGCACCGGGATTAGTGGGGACACCAGGTCTGCCCCCGCCCGCCGCACCCCCTAGTCTCCTGCCCCTCCCCCCCTCCCCAAGCCTCTCAGGGCGCTGCACCTGCCCTGCCCGCCCCGCCCCCCGCGCACCTGGAGAACCACGACGTCGTTCTGCAGGCTCAAGGGGTCGAAGCCGTTTTCAAAGACCCTCCGGACTCTGAACATCTGCCGGGTTCGCTCCTGCCGCCGCAGGTTATGCGCCCCCAGCACCACGCGCACCGATCGAAAGTTCCTGGGGTCGGGGGCGGACAGGAGGTGATGGCGGCGGAGAGACCCTGCTGGGGCGCAGGGGGACCCTGCAAACCCTCGCGCTTTTGCCGGAAGCCCCCACCCTGGGCCGGCCCCACGCCCCTCGCGCCGGGACCCCGATGTGTGCGCGCGCGGAGACACTCACAGGCCGTTCAGACAATGCGCTGCCGACAGTACGAAGTTGCGCGCAATGAGCGTGGCGCCGCAGAAGTGGCCTCCGCGCCGCTGCAGCGAAGCTATGAAGGGCCAGGCATGCGGCCGGGCCGCCCGGCCCCCCACGATCTCCGAGGCCAGCGCGGGGCCTGGGGGCACGGGCAGGGGTGGGGCGGTAAGCGGAGGAGGAACCCCCCGACCCCTGGAACCCCCACCAGGGCCCCGCAGGGTTGGGCTCTTCTATTGCTTGTCACCCAGAGAGGGGAGGGGGCGTGTACGGTCCTCTTGCTCCGGCGCAGCCAGACCTGAAGTCCCCACAGGGTGCGGGGTGAACCGCCCCCCCTCCCCGTCACCCTCACAACTCAGAACCTCAGTCTCCTCCTCATCCCATGAGGAGGAGGGGGCCGGCAGGGTCCAGGGTGAGTGGAGAGGGGGAAGCAGAAGACCAGGGACAGACTCGGCCCCACTCACCACCCAGCAGCAGGGCCAGCAGAATGGGGGCCAGGGCGGGGCTGAAGCGTCTGCAGCTTTGGGTCATGGTCGGTTGGGGGCTCCAGGGTTTCTGCCCTCTGTGCCCACCTGTCCCTCTTATAGTCCCCACTCCCGGAGGCAGTTGCAGTTGTTAACGGTGGGGTCAGGTGCCCCTACTTCCTCTCCCCATCCCGGGGACTGGGGGACGGCTGACTGGGTGATGGGAAGAACAGTTGGGGAAGGACCTGTGCAAGTGACCAGGAGGCTCCAGGAGGGTCACCAGTTCAAACTCAGGGTGCATGATTAAACCCTAATGTCAGATAGACATCTTTTTAACATAAGTGTATCCCACATATGAGCATGGGATGTAGTTATGAACAAAGTTTATCCAACATTGAAGGTTAGCAGGGTGTCCTATGTAAGTGAAGTGAAAGTTAGTCGCACAGTTGTGTCCGACTCTTTGCAATCCCATGGACTGTACCCCCCCAGGCTCCTCTGTCCTTGGAATTTTCCAGGCAATAATCCTGGAGTGGGTTGCCATTTCCTTCTCCAGGGGATCTTCCTGAGTCAGGGATCGAACCCAGGTCTCCTGCACTGCAGGCAAATTCTTTACCACCTGAGCCACTAGGGAAGCCAATATTTCCTACATGTAGTTATGTTCAAAGTTAGTTTATCTGACATTCAAAGTTAGCAGGGCGTCCTGTATTTTTGCTAAATGTGGTCATGCACGCATGCGTGCTAGGTCGCTCAGTTGTGTCCGACTCTTAGCAACCCCATGGACTGTAGCCTGCCAGGCTCCTCTCTGTCCATGGGATTCTCCAGGCAAGAATACCGGTCACTCTGGCCCAAAGGAATTGTTTGGGATGCCACGTGCCTCAGTTTCATCAGGGCTCTCTGATAACAGCAATCATGTGCACCCAGCTCTGTCCTAATATTTTGCAGGCATGGCGGGGTCTCCACATCAGCCACCTGCCCAGTGACATGGTTGGGGGAGCTGGGCTTTGAACCCAAAATTCACAGCTATAGGGGGGCTTGCTGACTTCCTCGGCTTTGGATGTCCCTCTGGGAGCCTGGATTTCCAACCTCTGGTCTTTGGTTGCTGCTCCTAACAGGGAACTCACTTCTACCTGGGATTCGGTCAATCTCTGGGGGCCCTCCGAGGTTCTGGGAAGGAACCCCTCCCAACCCATCCCACCATTGCCCCTCTGAACTCTGAAACCCCTTCCAGCCGGAGCCAGGGGAGAGAATTCCCTCCTGGGCCTGGAGGTTGGACCATGGATCTCCATCCAAGTTTGAGAGCTTTGGTATGGACCTTGGAAGAGCTCAAGCTGGACAAGGGAGATGGGGTCCCCCAGGGCCAATCCCCAGCCCCACGGCACCCGTCCCCCTCCCCCCACCCACCTCCCAACCCCAGCTGCTCCAGCTGCAACGGTAGCCAAGGCTGTCGCAAGAAGCAACGTTCTCCTGGCTTGGAGCAAGCCTTGGGGCGGGAACCAACGGATCCATCTGAGGAAGAGGTGGGCGGGGGCACCCAGGGACACCCAGAGCCCAGCTAAGGTGGGAATCCAGTTTGTCCCTGGATCCCCCCACCCCTGGTGTGTGGCCATAAGCAAGTCAACCCCCACCTCTCCCCTCTTGGCAGGCTCCCCACTTTGTTGAGTTAAAGCTACCATAGAGCACTTGGTAAGCACCTGCTGTATACATAACCCAGTTTCCAGAGGGGGTGGGGAGAATGGAGGAGGCTTAAACAAAGTTAGATCTTTTGAGGACCACCTGCATGCTACATCCTCGAAGGTCGCGATGGCTAAACTTGTGGACTCCAGGGGACTTGCCCTCTGTGACTTCAGGCCCTCTCCAAGCCTCAGTTTCCTCATCTGTAAAATGGAAGCTGTAGGTTCCCATCTCACGAGATTGTCCCACGGATTAAATGAATGAACTTGTGTGAAGTTCTTAGATAAGAAAGTGCTGTCCTTGAGGGTTTGTTAACCATTAACCCTCTCCCAGAGGGTATGGTGATGATTCTCTTGGGGGTGTTCTGGTTCCCATCAGAGTAGTGATGCCACGTGGAGCATCTCACAGGACAATGCTGCTCTGGAGGCCAGGGGATCCTGTGTTGTTGGGGGCCGCCCTGCTCTCCCGGCCAGCCCCCTCCCTGGGTCGCTTCTCCGCGGCATCCTGTTTATAATTCCTGTGGCTTGGTCCTCCCCTGAATGTCAACAGCCTTGTCAACCTCCAGAAGTCAGCCCCAGCTCCCAGGCCCGTGTTCTCTCCTCCTCTCCTTGGAGCTAATCCTTTTTGTGCAGAACTTTCCTCTGACTCATCAAACATACACACACACACACACACACACACACACACACACACACACCACGCACACACAAGTGCTGGAGCTCATAGAAAATAGAAAACACCCGGGGCTGTTTTTTTCTGGGTCTTTCGGTTCCCATCAATGGGCTCAGTCCAACATGCCCTCCAGCAAACCTCATTTGTCCCCAGTGTGGCGGGAGAGGTCCCTCTGGGCTTTTTATAGAAACCACTTCCCTGCCGTGAGCCTGTGGGAGCTGTGGGGGGGAATTCCCGGCCCTCCCCTGACGTTTATCAGCGGGGGTTTCCCAGAATTCCGGCCTTGCCCCAGGTCTCAGCGCAGGCTCGCTCCTGCTGCTGCTACAAACCAGCTTCAGCTCCTCCACTGGGGTGGTCAGCTGAGTTGTGAAACAGTTAAAAAGGCAGCTGGCCTGAGGGGATTCTGGCTCCAGCTTGAATTTGTGTGCCTCCACCAGGTGGCAGCAGAGTAAATCAATAACCAAAGAGCTGCCTTCCAACACTGGTGTGTGCCCAGAGCAGGTTGGCTCCTCTCTCTGAGCCTCCGTTGCTGCATTGCCATGGCCACCTGCCCTCTCCATGGCTGGCCCGTGACCCCTACCTCTGCCTTGCCTCAGGCTCCTCCTCTAGACCCCAGGTCATCTGGTGGCCGTGTGTGCTCCAGCCCTGCCCTTCCCTGACCTGCTCTCCCTCCCCAACTCAGTTGGCCTTGCTGTTCCCCACATCCCCAAGCTACTTCTGATGTAGGGCCCTTGCCTGGTCTGTGCCTTGTCTGCACAACCCTTCTTTTGTTCCTATTCCTCCACTGGGAGTCAGCTCAGGCATTGCCACCTCCTCCAGGAAGCCTTCCTGATAGCCCTATACTGGCCCCTGACTTGTTCAGGAGCCCCACAGGCCCTGGGCACCCCAGGTTGTGATGGCTTAGTCAAGAGGCCATGTTGATGAAAGGGCTTCCCTGGTGGCTCAGACAGTAAAGAATCTGCCTGCAATGCAGGAGTCCCGGGCTTGATCCCTGGGTCAGGAGAATCCCCTGGAGAAGGGAATGGCTACGTACTCCAGAATTCCTGCCTGGAGAATTCCGTGGGCAGAGGAGCCTGGCAGACTGCAGTCCATGGACTCACAAAGGGTCAGACATGATTGAGCAACTAACTAATACACACAGAACTGGACAGGACACCCCCAGCCCCCAGAGCCAGAGTGGGGCTCCTTGGACACTTGGAAATGTGTGGGGTGACTCCATTTTCCAGATGAGGAAACAGAGGCACAGAGAGGGGCAGCCACTTGCCCAGGGTCACACAAGCAGGGTTGTGGGCATCTGGGGAGTGGGATCCATGGTGACCTGGGCCCTCATCTGACCTCCAGGCCTTTGTTCTCACCCCCACCTCGAGTTTGGGGTTTCAGGACCCAGACACTGAGGAACCTGACCCGCTCTCCCCGACATTGCCCTTGGGAAGGACACACAGGAGCCAGGGAGGTGGTTCAGCTTTTATTGACGGCACAGGTGGGGCTGCCAGGGAGGGGGAGAGGGGGCACAGACACAGACACAGGCCTCTGTCCACAGCGCCTGCAGGGGTTCTGGGGGCCTCAGGGGCTGTCCTTGCCCCCCACGCTGCTCAGCACGGAGTTGATCCAGTCCACATAGAGGGAGACGCGAGCAAAGAAGTCGGGGTACTGGCCAGTGGCACATCCCCGGATCACGAAGGAGTCCACGCCATGGAGTACCCCATTACAGATTAAGGGGCCCCCGGAGTCCCCCTGTGGAGGGGCAGGTTGGTCCATCCCTCAGGCCAGGCCAGCAGCCAGACGAGGCTGCCTGGGGAAGGGGCCGCGCAGGGGTGAAATGCTCCCCCTTCTCACTGAAGGCACTCCAGTGAGACAGGGAGATGGGTGTGGCCACAGAGTGGGAGTTGGTCACCCACTCGAGGGGCCTCTGGATGGATGAGCCCCCAGACCCACAAAGGCCACATCACCTTTGTGTGCCCACCTTCCAGATGGGGAGGTGGAGGTGCAGCAGCTGCTCAGGAAGGAGAAGGCAGAGCTGGGTCCCCGCTTCCCACCCTCCCTCCTGGGGCGGTTCCTGCGGTCCCTGCGCCAGAGCCGCCGATACTTACAAAGCAGATGCCAGCGCTGCGTCGGGGCACGTAGGTGCACACGTTCTGTGGCCGGCACAGGAAGGTGACCACGGTGACATTGAGCTCCTGTAGGACCTGGGGCAGCGGCTCGAGGGTGCCCAGGCGGCCCCAGCCCATAGCCAGGCACTGGGTGCCATGGGGCAGTGGCTGGGCCTGCTGGGGGAGCTGAGCCACAGCTACATGGGTGTTGAGGGTGGCCGGCTGGTCCAACTACGGCAGAGGGCGGGGGTGGGGAGGCAGTGAGCTCCTGCCTCCAGACCCACATCCACCCACAGACCATTATCCCAAAGTGCCTCCTCCTGGCTTTCGCACATGCTGTTCCCTCTGCCTGGCTCAAGGGTCACCTCCTCAAGGGAGGCTGTCCTGATCACCCTCCAAACTCACAAGGGCTCAGTTTAACCTTCCTTGAGGCCGTGAGCCACCTGTTTGTAGCACTGGTCACTGTGGTGTTCATTCACATACAAAGCACTTATTGAGCACCAACTGTATGCTTTTTTTTTTAACTATTTATTTGACTGTGTTGGGTCTTCTTAGTTGCAGCATGCGAACTGTTTGTTAGGGCATATGGGATCTAGTTCCCTGACCAGGGATCGAACCCAGGGCCCCTGCATTGGGAGCACAGAGTCTTGCCACTCGACCACCAGGGAAGTCACCCAACTGTATGCTTGATCCTGGCTAAGACCTAGGGACACTACGTCTCTGCTCTGGGAGCTGATCTTTGGGCCAGGAAGGGCTGAGAAGAGGAGGGCAAGTGGCACAGTCAAGGGAAGTAGAGCCTCATCCTGAACAGTGAGTGGAGGGGCATCACTCAGGTGACACAGGGACAGACTAGGGGAGGCCTCCCTGAGGAGGGGAGGCTGGTGCCAAAGCTGTGGGTGTCCAGTCGCTTCAGTCATGCCAACTCTTTGTGACCCCATGGACTGTAGCCCGCCAGGCTTCTCCATCCATGGGATTCTCCAGGCAAGAGTACTGGAGTGGGTTGCCATGCCCTCCTCCAGGGGATCTTCCAGACCCAGGGATTGAACTCTCATTTCTCGCATCTCCTGCATTGCAGGTGGGTGATTCTTTATCCACTGCGCTATCTGGGAAGCCAAAGGTGAGGGTATCTGGGAACAGTGCAGGGAGGGGGTAGGGGACACAGCCGGGCAAAGTCCATGAGGGGGGTGGGGACGGGATGGGGGGTCCCCGCATACTCCGAAGTTGGTGCCTGGCTCGGCCTCCGGCCGGCAGCGGGAGGCACTGGAGGGTGGAGCACAGCGCAGGCACCGCCCACCTACCTGCAGCAGGAGCACGTCATTCAGCTTCTCCTGCGGGTTGTAGTTGTTCTCAAACAGGCGACTGATGCCGAGCCTCTGCTGGGTGGGCTCGGGGGTCTGCAGACGGTGGGCCCCCAGCACCACGCGCACGCGCTGCGGGTTCCTGACGGTCGGGGCGTTCGTGCTAAGCCTATCCGTGCTCCCTACTCCCGTCCTGAGGCCAAGGTGCAGCCCCTCGGGAACTCCCCACCGCTGCCCCAAGAGACCCGCCACCCCGTCTGCATCTTGCCCCCGAGGGTTGGGCCCCTGGCTTGAGCTCATCCTCCTGGGGCATCAGGGGGCCACGTCGGGCGGGGCGGGGAGCGGGCAGGGCAGGTGCCCGCCTAGTCCGGGATGACAGGGTTGGGCAGGTGGACGGATGGAAGGGTGAGGCCAGGAGAAGCTCAAGCAGGGCCTCAACCCCGACTCGGACCCTCGGGCAGGCCCGCCCTCCGCCCCCCGGAACCCGGACCCCGGACCCTACAGCAGGTCCGTCCTCCCCCTCAGACCCCGGCCCATCACGCGCCGGCGCACTCACAAGTTGTTCAGGCAGTGAGCGGCGGTCAGCACGAAGCTCGGGTGCACCAGGGTCCCGCCGCAGAAGTGGCTGCCGGAAGCCAGCTGCAGCGACGCCACGTAGGGGCGCGAGTGGGGCTGGGCTTCCCTCCCGCCCACGATCTCCACGGCCCGGGCTGCTCCTGGGGACGCGGGGGTCAGGGGCAGTCGCCTCTTCTGACGCCCCCGCCCCACCTCCAGGGAGCCCAGACAGGGGACAGGGGAGGAGGCAGAGTCGCTGCCTGGCCCGGAATCCCACGGAGCCTGCGTTTCCCTATCTGCAAATTGGGGGTCCCATGGCAACACCGACTGGGGTCTGATGGGGGAAAGGGACCTGGCCTGGGACTGTTAGCGCTGGGTGGAGAGCCCCGAGGTCATCATCATTACTCCTGGAGGCTCTGGGAGGCCCGGTGCCCAGCCCTGGGGGCCAGGAGATGGACAAGCTGAGGCATGAGTCAGCCTCCTTGGGGTGAGAGTGGAGGCCCCTCACCCGGGCCTCCTATGACACCTGCCTCATTCATCCGGTCACATGTTCATTGGTGTGCCTTCACACATGTATTAAGCGCTTGCTGTGTGCCAGGCACTGTCTGGGGATTCCGGTTACACTGTGTCCCCAGGACACCTGCCTGGGCAGGAGGTACTAGGTTTTGCCCACTTCACAGATGGGGAAACAGACCCTCCCCCTCCTTTCCTCCTACCTTCCCCTTGAGGCCCCCATCCTGAGCCTAAGCCTGCCTCACTCTCCCCACCTGGGCGGTGAGGGTGTGGGACAGGTGGACAGTTGGGCAGACATGGACCCCACTCACCACCCAGCAGCACGGCCAGCAGCACTGGGGCCAGGGAGGGGCTAGGGCGTCTGCAGCTTCCAGGCATGGTCCAGCGGTGCCCCTTGCCCACCCGCCCACCCCCTCTTATAGTCTCATTCAGCAGGCCGTTGGGGTTGCCCCACGCCTGAGTTGGGCATCCCCACTTCCTCCTTACAACTCCAGGGCCTCAGGAAGCTTGGGGTTTAAAGCTACACCCCAAGAAGGCTGCAGGGGCTTCAAGCTCAGGCTCAGGGTCCCGCCCCACCTCCAAGAGGTGTGGGAAGCTGGCTAGCACCCACCCCCTGCTGAGGTCCTCTGGGCCAGGGGGCAATGTGGCCACAGCCCTCCAGCCTTCCACATTTCCAAGGGGACATTGCCCCCCTCCTACAGGGTCCCCGTAGCCCCAGCAAGGTGGGACGTGGCTGGTGTGTGCAGGGCTTAGGGTGAAGCCCCTTCTGTGGGACATAAAAGGGAATGGGGGGCGGGTCTCAGCACCCTTCACCTTCTCACACCCACAGGGTCATCTCTCTGCCCTGACTTTGTCTGAGGGATTCATGCTTCATTCCATAGCAGAGTTCTGGCCTGGGGTGGTCTTCCCCCAGGGACACCTGTGGTCATCATGACTGGGGTGGGGGCACCTGGCATGGAGTGGCTGAGGCCAGAGATGCTGCTCTGTATCGAGGGTGGGAGGGTGGGGGAGACTTGGGTGCCCAAGAGACATTTATTTATTTGTGTTTTTATTTATAACTGGCTCAAACCTACAGAAGCATAGGTAGAAGAGCTCATGAAATTGGGGGGCAAAAACACACTTTTCAGGTTTTTTATGTTGAAACCATTTCACGCTTACAGAAGCCTGCAAAATTCCCAGACTTGCTGCCACGGCATCCCTGGGACCCTGGTCTTGCACAAATGTTATCTCTTCCACAGGTTGCCTGGATGTCACAATCACCCGTCTCTGGTTCAGGAGCCCTCCTGTGTCTCCTCGGCTCTGGGGCAGCTGCTCAGCCTTTCCTGTCCCTCCTATTGTGTACTGGTGGGCATTTGGAGCTTATGTGGGGCCCCCACAAGGAGTCAGGATCTGCGTCCTGGGTGGGGGTCCCACAGACTCCAGGTCCCTCCTGCCAAGTCACACTTCCCCCTTTGGAAAGATCTAGTGTCTGGGAGGATCGTCCGAGGCAGAAACAGCCTGTTCTGCCTTTTGCCCGCTGAGGTCCCCTGCATCGGCCGCCCCATCTCTGCCAACGTACTTTTATTTTCCAAATTTTATTGAGTATGGTTGATTTACAACATTGTGTTAATTTCTTCTGTACAGCAAAGTGACTAAGTTATACATATATGTATATATATCCTTTTCCATCATAGTTTATCATAGGATATTGAATATAATTCCCTGCGCTCTACAGTAAGATCTTGTTGTTTATCCCTCCTACTTATACTAGTTTGCATCTGCTAATCCCAGACTCCCAGTACAGCCTTTCCCCACCCTCCTATCCCCTTGGCAATCACAAGTCTGTTCTTTATGTCTGTTTTGTAGATATGTTCATTTGTGTCATATTTTAGATTCCACATACAAGTGATATCGTGTGGTACTTGTCTTTCTTTTTCTGACTCACTTCATTCGGTCTGAGAGTCTCTA
This sequence comes from Bos indicus x Bos taurus, assembly GCF_003369695.1. Taxonomy (NCBI): domain Eukaryota; kingdom Metazoa; phylum Chordata; class Mammalia; order Artiodactyla; family Bovidae; genus Bos; species Bos indicus x Bos taurus. The sequence goes on from NC_040082.1 coordinate 67,389,936, forward strand.
GTCCGTCCATGTTGCTGCAGATGGCACATTCCATTCTTTTTTATGGCTGAGTAGTATTCCATTGTATGCACATGCCACAGCTTCATTCTGTTCTCAGTGGATGTTTAGGTTACTTCCATGTCTTGGCTATTGCAAATGGAACTGCTGTGAACATAGGGCCGCATATATCTTTCGGAATTCTAGTTTTGTCTGGGTGTGTGCCCGGGAATGGGATTGCAGGATCATATGGTAGCTCTAATTTTAGCTTTTCAAGGAACCTCCATCCTGTTCTCCACAGTGACTGTTCCAATTTACATTCCCACCAACGGTGTAGAAGGGTTCCCTTTTCTCTACACTCTCTCCCTCATTTGCTGTTAGTAGACTTCAAAAAAAAATTATTTGGCTGTGTCAGGTCTTAGTGGCATCATGTGGTATCTTTCATTACTGCACACAGACTCTCTAGTTGTGGAGTGGGGCCTCAGTAGTTGCAGTGTGTGGCATTAATTGCTCCAAGGCATGTGGGATCTTAGTTCCCTGACCAGGGATTGAACCCATGTCCTTTGCATTGCAAGGCGAATTCTTAACCACGGGATCACTAGGGCAGACCCATTTGTAGACTTTTTTAAAGTTAATTATTTTTGGCTGTGCTGAGTCTTTATTGCTGTGCACAGGCTTTTCTCTAGTTGAGACAAGAGGGGGCTACTCTAGTTGTGGTGCACAGGCTTCTGTTTGCAGTGGCTTCTCTTGTGGAACATGGGCTCTAGGCATCTGGGCTCAGTAGTTGTGGAGCAGGGCTCAGTTGTCCCTCGGCAGTGGATCAGAGATTGAACCTGTGAGCCCTGCATTGGCAGGCAGATTCTTTTTTTTTTTTTGAGACATTTTATTTTTTTAATGCCTACATAAACTGCTTTAGTATGGATGCACCATGAATTTTTTTCCCTGAACTTTTAACTTTTTGTTTTGTATCTGGGTACAATGGCAGCCCACTCCAGTACTCTTGCCTGGAGAATCCCATGGACGGAGGAGCCTGGTAGGCTGCAGTCCATGGGGTCGCTAAGAGTCGGACACGACTGAGCGACTTCACTTTCACTTTTCACTTTAATGCATTGGAGAAGGAAATGGCAACTCACTCCAGTGTTCTTGCCTGGAGAATCCCAGGGACGTGGGAGCCTGGTGGGCTGCCGTCTATGGGGTCGCACAGAGTCGGACACGACTGTGGCGACTTAGCAGCAGCATAGCTGATTAACAATGTTGTAGTAGTTTCAGGTGAACAGCTAAAGGCCCCAGTCATACATATGCATGTATCCATTCTCCTCCAAACCCTCCTCCCATCCAGGCTGGCACATAACATTGAGTAAAGTTCCATGTGCTATAAAATAGGTCCTTGTTGGTTTTCCATTTTGAATACAGCAGTGTGTACATGACCTTCCTAAACCCCTTAACTATCCTCCCCCTGCCCTCGCAACCATAATTTCCTTTTCTAAGTCTGTGAGTCTTTTTATGTTTTGTAAGTAAGTGGTTTGTATCGTTGCTTTGCAGATTCCACATGTAAGGACTGTCATACCGTGTCTCTCCTTCTATGTTGGACTTCACTTCGCTCAGTGTGACACTCTCTAGGTTCATCCATGTTGCTGTGAATGGCATTATTTCATTCTTTTAAATGGCTGAGTAATATTCTATTATATATATATACACATATGTTATATATATATATATATACACCACATTTTCTTTATCCTTTCCTCTGTTGTTGGACATTTAAGTTGCTTCTGTGTCTTGGCTATTTTAAACAGTGCTTCTATGAACATAGGGGTGCAGGTATCCTTTCAGATAATGTTTTTCTCCAGACATATGCCCAGGAGTAGGATTTCAGGGTCATATGGTAGCTCTATTTTTAGTTTTTAAGGAACCTCCATACTGTTCTCCATAGTGGTTGTACCAGTTTACATTCCTACCAGCAGTGCAGGTATGTACACTGTATATACAGTGTACCTGTTCTCTATACCCTCTCCAGCATTTGTTATGAATTCAAAAATACATTTATTTATTTATTTGGCTGCACCAGGTCTTAGTTGCAGCATGTGGAATCATTAGTTGTAGCATGTGGGATCTAGTTCCCTGACCGGGGATTGAACCCAGGCCCCCTGCATTGGGAACGTGAAGTCTTAGCCATTGGACTACCAGGGAAGTCCCTGTAGTTTTTTTGATGCCGGCCATTCTGACTGGTGTTTTGATTTGCATTTCTCTAATAATTAGCAATGTTGAACATCTTTTTACCTGCCTGTTGGCCATCTTTATGTCCTCTTTGGAGAAATGTCTATTCAGGTCCTCTGCCCATTTTTTGTGTGGGCTGTTTGTTTTGATGCTGTTAAGCATCATAAACTGCTTATATATTTTGGAGGCTAATCCCTTATTAGTCACACTTTTACAAATATTTTATCCCAATCTGTGGGTTGTCTTTTCATTTTGTTTTTTGTTTCCTTTGTTATGCAAAAACTTTTGAGCTTAAGTAGGTCCCATCTATTTGTTTTTATTTCCATTTTTCCAGGAGATGGATCAAAAAAGATGCTGCTGTAATTTATGTCAGAGGATTTTCTGCCTATGTTTTCCTCTAGGAGTTTTATAGTATCTGGTCTCACATTTAGGTCTTTAATCCATTTTGAGCTTATTTTTGGGTATAGATGTAAAGAATGATCTGACTTCCTTTTTGCATGTGGCTGTCCAGTTTTCCCAGGACCATTTGTTGAAGAGACTGTCTTTTCAGCATTGTATAGTCTTGCCTGTTTTGCCATAGATTAATTGGCATAGGTGCATGAGTTTATTCCTGGGTTTTCTCTCCTGTTCTCTCCTGATCTATGTTTCTACTGTTGTGCCAGTACCATACTGTTTTGATGACTGTAGCTTTGTAGTATAGTCTGAAGTGAGGGAGCCTGACTCCTCCAGCTCTGTTTTTCTTTTTCAAAATTGACTTGGCAGGCAGATTCATAACTACTGGACTGTCAGAGAAGTCCCTTGAAGACTTTAATGGTGGCCATTCTGACTGATGTGAGGTAATACCTCATTGTAGTTTTGATTTGCATTTCTCTATGAATTAGCAATGTAGAGCAGCTTTTTGTGTGCCTGTTGGCCATCTGTATTGCTGACACATTTTTAATTCATGCATCAGCCCAGTCACTTGGGAAAGGTCCCCAGGTCCTCCTGCAGGGCGTCTGCCACAGCTCTGGGTGTGGCTCTGACGTGTCCCCACAGAACCCCAGGGCTGCTGTGCTCTCTGCTTTCAGAACAGGATTTTCTCTTTCAACAAGAGCATCTTTGCAGACTAGCTCCTTCTGGTCCAGCAGGCTGGTTGCTCAGTGCCTCGGTTCCCCCACCTGTATGGTGAGGTGGGGCTCTCACGGCAAGTATACTGGAATGTTTTAACATTCCCTCCTCTGGTGGATCAGATTTTTTCAGAACTCTCCACTATGACCCCTCAGTCTTGGGGTGGCCCTACATTGCATGGCTCATAGCTTCATTGAGTTATGCTTATGCTTTCAGACTGTGGTCCTGGAGCAGACTCTTGAGAGTCTCTTAGACTGCAGGGAGATCAAACCAGTCAATCCTAGAGGAAATCAACCCTGAATATTCATTGGAAGGACTGATGCTGATGCTGAAACTCCAATACTTTGGTCACCTGATGTGATGAACCAACTCATCGGGAAACCAACTTTTCCTGATGCAGGGAAAGATTGAGGGCAGGAGAAGAGGGCAACAGAGAATGAGATGGTTGAATGTCATCACCAATTCAGTGGACATGAACTTGGGCATACTCCGGGAGATGATGTGGGACAGGGAAGCCTGGTGTGCTGCAGTCCACAGGGTTGCAAAGAGTCGGACACAACTTGGTAACTGAACAGTAGTGGGGTGATGGTAGTCATAGTCCCTCCCCAGGGCTGACAGTGGGAGGGGGCATAAATGAGAGCATAGGAGGGTGCTGGGCACACGGTGAGCAGAGGTGCCAGCCTGTCACACCAGGCTCCATAGTCCCTCACCTGGGTTCACATTCTGCTGTGCTTTGTGAATCTGGGCTGGGCACACCACTTCTCTGAGCCTCAGTTTCCCCATCTGTTAGTGATGGGGGTGATGAGAACATCCCCATGTCAGGGGTTGATTCACCGGATACAGAAGAGAGTTCCATGAACTGTCAGCTGATGAAATAGGACACACACACAGAGCATCACTCAGTCCTGAAAAGGAGAAACTTGCTACCACGTGGACAGTCCCTGAGAACACGATGCTCAGTGAGAGGAGCAGACACAGAAAGACACACAGGGTGTGAGTCCACTGATGGGAAACGTTCAGAACAGGCCAATCCACAGACACAGAGAGTGGGTTCCTGGTTGTCAGGGGCTTGGGGAGAAGAAGGGTGACTGCTGATGGTGATGGGGCTTCTTTTGGGGTGATGGAATATTCTGGAATTAGAGGTGGTGGTTGCACAATCCAGTCACTGTACTAAATGCCACTGAATTGTTAAGTGGGTGAATTATATGTATGGTATGTGAAGTACATTTCAATAAATCTTTAACCAAAGAAAGAAAAAGAAACACACACACATAACTTTGCTAGAGAATGGCCCAGGAGGTCCTGGCAGGGAGCTCTCACCCACCAAAGAGCCTCTCAGAGTCAGGGGGCATTCACGGCATCGGTCACAACAGGAGGATGGCCTGGGGTCCGCCTCTCTGCTCCAGGCCTGGGATGGGGGCCGGCAGGTGAGCGCAGGACTCGGGGGCTTCCTGAAGGCAGAGGCTGGTCTGGAAGATGGGACAGTGTGGGCCTGGGTGGGGAGCTGGGGGCACTGGGGGCCGTAACTTGGAGGAACTCTCTGGGGCCTCTGGGGGTCAGGCCCATGGGTGGAGAGGAAGCAGGGCTAGAAGCTGCGGCTTTGTCCCCTTCCTACTCCAACTGTGGCTGGCGCAACAGACAACGGTCTTGGGAACTGGAGCTGGGAGGGGGCCGAGCAGACCTGAGCGACACACCTGGGATCCAGGGAGGGTGAGGGAGAGAGGCTCATCCTCAGAGTTTCTGCCTCTTTTTGCTCTTCTCTCTTTAAGAAAGGAAAACACTCCATCCTCGAGGGTGTCAGTGTCTGGGGCTCCAAGCTGGGACCCTCTGCTCTGGGACCCCAACCCCCAGGGCCTCAGTTTCCCCATCTGAACAATGAACAGGTGGGGCCCCTGGACTGTTCTGGGCTCCTGAGACACACGTTTCTCTCTGGGTTTCAGTTTGCCCCTCTGTAAAGAGGACCCATTATGAAGCCCCAATACACCTCCTGGTAAAATCATGGTACTAAATATCAATGTTCAAGTAGAACTTGTACATGAATGTCCATAGCAACCGGCTTCACAACAGCCAGGGTGGAACCAACCCAGATGACCATCCACAGATGATGGTTACACATCACAGGAGCATCACTCAGCCCTGAGAAGAGGAGAAGCCCTGACACATGCTATCACACAGACAGACCCTGAAAACATGATGCTCAGTGAAAGAAGCAGGCAGGACATACAGGGTGTGATTCCACTGATGGGAAATGTCCAGAACAGGCAGATCCACAGACACAGAGACTGGGTTCCTGGTCGTCATGGGGTGGGGGAGAAGATGGGAGGTGATGTGGATGGAAGTGGGCTTCTATTGGGGTGATGGAATGTCCTGGAATTGGATAGCGAGGTTTGGATGGTGAGGGCTGCACAGCCTAGTGAAATACACTAGTTATATTTTGAATTACACACTTAAAAAAAGTGAATGTTATATTATGTGAATTTCATCAATAACTTACGAAAAACAAATAAACTCAATGAATATTAAGGGTTGATTTTCTTTAGGATTGACTGGTATAATCCCCTTGCAGTCTAAGGGACTCTCAAGAGTCTTCTCCAGCACCACAATTTGAAAGCATCAATTCTTTGGCGCTCATCCTTCTTTATGGTCCAACTCTCATATCCATACATGACTACTGGAAAAACCATAGCTTTCGCTATACAGGCTTTTGTCAGCAAATGATGTCTCTGCTTTTTAATACACTGTCTAGCTTGTCATAGCTTTTCTTCCAAGGAGCAAGCATCTTTTAGTTTCATGGCTACAGTCACAGTCCACAATGATTTTGGAGCCCAAGGAAATAAAATCTGTCACTGCTTCTACTCTTTCCCCTTCTATTTGCCATGAAGTGATGGGACCACAGATGTCATGATCTTAGTTTTTCTAATATTGATTCATTATTCCCCAGGTATTTTTATAACGTTTCATGTCTTGTTCATTTATTTTTGACTGTGCTGGGTCTTTGTTGCCGCATGCAGGCTTTCTCTGGTTTGTGGCGAGTGGGGGCTACTCTTTGTTGCACTTCTCAGGCTTCTCATTGTGGTGGCTTCTTTTGTTGTGGAGCACAGGATCTAGGTGCTTGGGCTTCAGTATTTGCAGTACTGGGGCTTAGTTGACCCTCAGCATGTGGGATCTTCCCAGACCAAGGATCAAACCTGTGTCCCCTACAATGGCAGGCAGATCTTTAACCACTAGACCATCAGGGAAGTTCCTAAGTATATTTTTAAAATGCATGTATAATATGTAATTGGTACTAATATATAATGTAAGATTTAACTTAAAAAAATATATATATATTTATTTATTTGACTGTGCCAGGTTTTAGTTGTAGCATGTAGGATCTAGTTCCCCGACCAGGGATTGAACCCAGGCCGCCTACATTGTGAGCATGGAGTCTTAGCTACTGGACCCCCAGGGAAGTCTGTGATTTACAATTTTATTTTAGTTTAATACATTATATGTATTAAGTTTTACGTATCATTTATACAGTTATATTTATTATGTTTTATAGGTTCTTTATACAAGTATATTTATGTTTTATACATCATTATATAATTATATTTATTGTTTAATGTTTATATTTTAGTTCCTTTCATATTAGGCTCATTATCTTTCTGTGATTCAAGTGGCAGTCTAAAGCCAGTTTCTCATGTGTTTCTTGACTTCGCTGTACAATATACAGCCGGCCCTCAGTGGTCGCACATTCCACACCCACAGATTTAACCCACCACAAATCAAAAATATTTGGAAAAAAATTTACCAGAAAGTTCTAGAAAGTAAAACTTGAATTTGCTGTAGGCAGGCAGCTATTTGCACAGCATTGACATTGTATTATATAAAGTGCACAGAGGATGTATGTAGGTCACTTGCAAATATGACACCATTTGATATAAGGGACTTGAGCATCTGGGGATTTGGGCATCCATGAGGGTCCTGGAGCCAAGCCCCTGCAGACACTAAGCGTTGGTAACAGTGAACTGTTAGTCGCTCAGCCCTGTTCCACTCTGCGCAACCACAAGGACTGTAGCCCACCAGGCTCCTCCTTCTATGGGATTCTCCAGGAAAGAATACTGGAGTGGGTTGCCATTCCCTTCTCCAGGGATCTTCCCCACTCAGGGATCAAACCTACATCTCCTGCATTGCAGGCAGATTCTTCACCATCTGAGCCACCAGGAAAGCCCCAGGGGTGACTGTATTCCCCACCAACATGACAGATGGTTCGTGGGGGCTGTAATCTCACAGGTGTGGGTTCAGAGCCCAGCTCTGGCTGTGTGGCCTCAGGGGAGTCACCCAATCTCTGTGAGCCTCGGTGCTGCCTCTGTGGAGTGGAGGTCACGAGAGCCCCTGGTTCCCAGGACCGCGATCAGATTCCATGAGTGGAGACCCCTGGGGTGGATGCCACTCTTGTGGGCAGAGGTCCTGGCACTGGGCCCCCAGCCCCCGCCCGCCCCCAAAGAGCAGAGTCAGGCGCCGTGGGCAGAATGGGGACAGATCCTTTATTAGAGTCACAACCGCGGGGGCCGGGGTGGGGCAGAGTGCAGGTCGGGGCTGAGCTCTGGCTGCGGAGCGCCCCCTGCAGGCTGGGCAGGGTCCGTCAGGCCGGCTGGTTTATAACTGAGTCAATCCAGTTCCTGAAGAGGGCCACCCGCGCGAAGAAGTCGGTGCCCCTACCGCAGGGCCCCCGGGACCAGGAGGCCACGCCGTGTGCCAGGCCGTTGCAGACGAGAGGGGTGCCGCCATCCCCCTGCAAGGGCGGCAGGAGGGTCAGGGCGCCCGAGGCCCAGCCCTCCACCCCGCTCCTGCCCAGAACACCACCCCTGCCACCCACAGAAGCTGCTCATGCCCCTGGCCCTTTCTACGTGCTGTTCCTCTGCCTGTGCTTTTTCCTACTTTTGCTCGCAGCTCGGGTCTTAAATGCCGCCCCCATCTCCTCAACTTCCTAAGGCCCCAGGCTGCTGCACACCCGTCTTTTTTTTTTTTTTTCCACATCCCTGTCTTAATAGCTGATGCCCAAGCCCTTCAAGCACAAGCTATGGGAGCTCCTGGCTCCAGAAGGGCAGTCTCTCCTCTTCCCTCTTGTGTCTCCAGCCCCCAGCATAGGGCTTGGCAGGCAGAGTTGAATAAATACTGTTTCTCAGGCTCCAATATTTGAAACATCTAGTTCTAATTGAATACTTAATCCCAGGGTGAGTTCTGAACTTGCTTTCTCTCCCCCAAGAGGAGCTCACAATCTCTCAAGACCCCTCCTCCCCCACCACACCGAGCCCACACCAGATAACACCCAGCGGGTACCTGGCAGATGCCACCCCGTCGGGTGAGGACGCCAGTGCACACGTTGTTGGGGCGACACTGGTTTGCAGGTGTCACGGTAACATTGAGGACCCTTGGAACTCGGGAGAGACGCCCCCTACGCCGTCGGGTGCCCCAGCCTGCAACCTGGCACCCGGTGCCGGCTTCCACTGTGGCGTTCTGCTCCGGCAGTGGTACCAGCGCCACGCTGCTGGTGAGGTTGGCCTGACGGTCCAGCTGGTGAGGGAAACTGGGTCAGGAGAGGGCATAACTGGGGGCCAGCTGGGAGCCAGAGAGGCAGCAACATGAGTTCTGATCTGGAAAGCAGTTTGGGTTCAAACCCCAGTTTAGGCAGTAATCTGCTGTGGAGTGAGTGAGTGAAGTCGCTTAGTCCTGTCCGACTCTTTGCAACCCCATGGACTGTAGCCCACCAGGCTCCTGGCCAAATGAGTTTACCTTTTGGGCCTCTGGTTCCTCCAGAGAAGGAATCAATGGTCCTTACTGCAAACGTGGTTGAGAGACCATGAAGGTGAAGAGCTCGCCCAGGAAATGCAGATAAAACAAAGCACCACCCTCCATCCTCCGTCAGGATTGGCAGGAAAAAAATTTTTTTTTCCTAAATATGGAACACTTCACGAATTTGCATGTCATCCTTGCACAGGGGCCATGCTAGTCTTCTCTGTATCATTCCAATTTTAGTATATGTGCTGCCAAAGTGAGCACTGGCAGAAAAATTTAAAAAATCATAATATGCAGTGTCAGTAAAGATGTGGCGAAACGGGCAGTTTTAAATTCTGCTAGTGGGAGAGTAAGTTGGCCTAGCTGTTGTGGCTGCTCTGGGAAAACTTTCACAAAGAAATATGCACAAAAACTCACTGTGATTCTGTCATAACAAAAACATCTGGAAACAACTTCAGTGTCCAGGATCCAGAGGTTGGCTAAGTGGATTGTGCACTTGGCTGTACGATTTACACACTAGGACTCTGTGCACATGGCTTGTCCCCACTTAGCCCCTCAGGCCAACACCAGCTCCCTGCTCATTTTCCCACCTGCAGCAGCAGCACGTCGTTCAGGTTCTGCTGGGGGTCATAGCCATTCTCGCTGACGCTCCTGATGAAGAAAGTCTGCCGGGACCGCTCGCGACGCCTCAGGTCATAGGCACCCAGCACCACGGTGGCAATCCCGGTGTTCCTAAGAGCAGCGGGGGCAGATACCAGGCTGGGCTTCCCCAGAAGCCCCCAGCCTTCTACAACCACTGGGCGGGCACTTACACAGGGGCAGGCTTGCAAATAAGGTAGGAAATTACAAGCCTGCTGGCTCGCGGCCCGGGAGCCAGAGGAAGGACATCAGTGATAGTCAGGCCTCTGTCCATCCTCCTTTTGTGGCTGCATCTCACTCTGTTTCCAGGGCCCCATTTCCCTCTCTAAGCCCCTCAACCCTTCCTAAGACCAGCCCCCCTTGCCAAGCCCCTCCCCTCCTCACCTGCGAGGCACACCCACCCCCCCACTCTCCCCCAACCCCCCTGAGCTCTCTCCCTCTCCCAGCCCCCCTGCCCACTCCATGGCCCTCGGCTCACCGGCTCTGGAAGCAGCTGGCCGCTGTCAGGACAAAGTTGGGGTGGATCAGAGCGCCCCCACAGAAATGCCTCCCTTGGTTCTGGATGGAAGCCAGGAACGGGAGCTCCTGCGGCCGGGCCTTCCTGCCTCCCACTATGTCCACCAGAGGGGCCGAGCCTGGGGGGAGAGGAGGGTGTGCTGCAGCCTCCCAGTCTCAGCCCCATACCCAGGGAGACCCCAGCCTCCCGCACTCCTGTTCCCTAAAAGGACAGGTCCCCACCCTCCCAGGCTGGTCGGGGCCAGCTTGCCTGTGTGGCCTGGGCTCGGTTGCTTCACTGTCCCTCCCTGAGCCTTGTGTCTGGGAAACTGGGGCCAGCACCCGCCAGTCCCTCTCCCCCAGGCCTGTCCCCTGCAGTTGAACCTCTGCACAGATGCGGACGCCCGGCCTGGGGTGAGCACTCACCAGCCCTGGAGGTTGCTAGCAGGCTGGCCAGCATGGCCAGGAGTCTGAGTGCTGTCATGACGGGGCTGCTGAGGGTGGCTGGGGACAGGGCGCCCTTATACCCTGGGGCTCAGCCGTTAGCGCATACCCGCCCAGGCCCAGCCCCTCCTGGCGGGAGCAGAGGAAGTTGCCCAAAACCTCCCCAGCTGGCTGCTCCTGGAACCTGCCTGGATCCTCCAAGTGCCAGCTTGCACCCTCTGTCTTCCCCTCTGGATACTGGGCCACCCCTCAGTGTGGGTCAGGCCACCACCCAGCTGCCACTCGTGGCTCTGCCCAGCTTCCTAGCCTGAGCACCGGGGCCCACCACTGCCCACCTGGTCTGGGATTGAGTCCTGCTGCCTTTGTGTGTGTGTGTTCTTTACTGCTTTTTATTTTATTATTTATTTGGCTGTGCCGGATCTTAGTTGGGGCATGTGGGAATCTTTCAATCGCAGCGTGCGGGATCTAGTGCCCCTACCAGGGACTGAACCTGGGCCCCTGCATTGGGAGCGTGGAATCTTTGCTGCTGGACCACCAGGGAAGTCCCTGTTTGTTTGTTTTTTTAAACAGCTTTACTGAGATATAATTCAAGTACCACACAATTCACTGAATTAAAGTGTGCAGTTTCATGGTTTTCAGTATCTTCACAGAGTTATGCAGCCATCACCCGAATTTTAGAACATTCCATCACCCCAAAAGAAAAAAGTAGCTATGGGAAGTCACACCCCATCCCCCAACTCCTGATAACCATGAACCCACTCTCTGTGCCTGTGGATTTGCCTGTTCTTGACGTTTCCCATCAGTGGAATCACACACTCTGTGGCCTTTTGTGGCCAGCTTTTTACCTACAGGATTTTTATCTGTAGGTACGTGGCTGGGTCCTTCACCTGCCCTTAGTCTGTGCATCTATATAGTGGGCAGGTGCGTGGAGCCCCCAGAGCCTTGAGATTCTGGAGACATTGCCTGCCCTTCTCTGGCCTCAAAGTAGGGTCTTCAGAAGTTTTAGGCATCCAGTACCTGAGCAAGAGATGAGGCCAAGCGGGGAGGAAGACAGGGTTGCATATCCAGAATATATAAAGAGCTCTCACAGCTCAACAACAAAAACAAACCATCCACTTAAAAATGGGCAGAGGGTTTGAATAGACATCTCTTCCAAGATACACAAACAGCCAACATGCCATGAAGATGCTTAAAATTATTAGTCATCAGGGAAATGCAAATGAAAACCACAGCGAGACACCACTTCACACCCACTAGGATGGCTAGGATGAAAAGGGCAGAACAAACACAGTGTTGGTGAGGAGGTGGGAAATTGGAACTCAGACACATTGGCTGAGATGCAAAACCCTGCAGCCGCTAGGGAAAGCCAGGCAGCTCCTCAAACACTGGATTATCCTGTTACTCAGCAGCTCCACTCCAAGGTGCAGGCCCAGGAAAACTGAAAACAGGGCCCAGAAACCTGCACACGCATGTTCACAGTGTGAGTCACAGCTGCCAGGAGTTGGAGGCAACCAAATGCCCTTCAGCAGACAAACGTGTCCCTCCACACATGAGAGCATCCCTCAGCTGTGAAGAGGGGTGAAGCCCTGACACTTGCTACCACGTGGACAGACCCTGAGAACACGATGCTCAGTGAGAGAAGCAGACACAGAAAGACACACAGGGTGTGATTCCACTGATGGGAAATGTCCAGAACAGTTCGATCCACAGACACAGAGAGTGGGTTCCTGGTTGTCAGGGACTGTGGATTTAGGGGGTTAGGGGAATAATAGCTGAAGGAAACAGGGTTTCTTTGGGGGACATGTTCTAGAATTAAGTGGTTGCACAACTCTAAATGTTCCAAAAGCCAGTGGATGGTATAATTTACGATGGCTGATCTTATGTCACGTGAATTTCACATCAATTTAAAAATTTTACTTATTTTTGACACCTCAGCTTTTATTATTTATTTATTTATGGCTGTGCTGGGTCTTTGCTGCCATGCGGGCTTTCTCTAGTTGCAGTGAGCCAAGGACTACTCTCTAGTTGCATTGTGGGGGCTTCTCACTGCAGTTGCTTCTCTTGTGGAGCACGGGCTCTAGGGCATATGGGCTTTACCAGTTTCACCACTTGGGCTCAGTAGTTGTGGCACATGGGCTCAGTTGCTCTGCAACATGTGGGATCTTCCTGGACCAGGGATTGAACCCACATCCTCTGCATTGGCAGGTAAATTCTTAACAACTGGACCATCAGCGAAGTGTTCTGACAGGTGACACCAAGCGGTTGGACTGGTGGTGGACCCCACGTCTCAGATCACCAGTTGGTGTCTGGGGCTGTTGGGGGCTGTTCCAGGGCAGTCCTGGGGAAGGTGGAGGGAGCAGGTGTCAGGGTCCTGTGCTAGGCCTCAGGGTCCTCCGCCTTGCTGAAATGGTGGGGTCCTCGGGTTCAGACTGATCACTGCTGTGTTTATGGTCCCACAGCTGAGCCGTGTCCCCAGCATGGCCCCCAGGACCGGATCCTACCCTAGTTCAGTGTCCGCCCCCGAAGACTGCTTCCCATCTCCACCCTCCTAGGATCCCACCCATGCACCCCTCCTACCCCCTGCCCCGAGTCCCCAGCATGCCACCCACCCTGTCCGTTCCTTGGACCCAGCTGCTGTCTTGCTCAGAGCACAGCCGGTTGAGCTGGGTGACCCTAGGGTCCAGAGGTCCATCCCTTCCTACTGGGTGACCTCAGGGGCCCCGTTTTGGGCCTCAGTTTCCCTGTCTGTGCAGCAGGACATTAACACCCCCCCCCCCCATAGAGCTGTGTTGAGTGTCAAGTGTATTAATGTGTTCAGGAGTCTCTGAGCAGCACCTAGTGTGTTCCACCCTCTTGCCTGCTCTAAACTCTGCCATGGCTCCCTAGTGCCCAGAATCAAGTTGTCACCCCCCCACCCGCCAACCCCTCACCCCTGGCTGCTGCTGGGCCATGTACCATCAGAGCTGGACCTCACTCCCTCTCCACCACTGGGGATCGACAGGAGGAAGAAGCCCCCCACCCCTCCTGATACTGCCCCAGACTCTCTCCTGGTTCCCCAAGCTGTCAGGAAGGTCTCCAGGGACATCCCTTCGTTTCTGCCCAGCCCCCAGGAGGCATCAAACATGATTGCCCCATTTCCCTTCCTCCTACCTCCAGAGGACAGTTTGTGGTCACCTTTCAACACCAGCGATTCCCAACGGCTGTCCAGCCCAGGCTCTGCCCCTGCCTGGCAGAGAAACGGAGTCCAGGTGGGCATCAGGCCTGGGGAGGTGGGACAGACATGCCAAATGTGTCACGTACACCAAGCCATCTTGTTATGCCCATTTCCAGGTGAGGAAACTGAGGCCCCGGTGGGATCAGCTCTCTGGACCCCACCCTTAACCACACGGAGGATCATCTTTGAAGACACATGGAGTTGATTCTCTTAACCCAAGAAAGGCCACAGTCAGGAAGGGTCTGGAGTATGGCCGGCTGCACACACTGGGCTCTCCGGCAGCGCAGCCCTCCCCCACCCCACCCCCATCCAACTGGACGTTTAACCGCGGGACTGATTTTGAGGGTCTGTCTCGGTTCTCGACGGCTCCCCCGAGACTGTACCGAGCTAGGTGTATAGGAGATAGTGAACAAAATGAGCCGAAGAAAATTCTGCCGTCTGGGGCCTGGAGACTGTGGACAGTGATTTAAGTGCTCGGGGGCCTGTTTCCCCACTTGTTAAACGACGGTTAGCTGGCCCCCACCCCTCATGACTGTGGAAACACCTGCAAACAGCAAGCGCTGCCTAAGGAGCCTCACGTGAATTCACCACGAGGGCCCTTCCGCCCCGCGAGCATCGCGGAGCATCCCGGGCTGTGCGCCTCGGATGCTGTGAGCCAGGCGAGGGGCCGCGGTCGGACCAGGGGAGGGTGGACCCCGAGTGGCTGAGGGAAGATGCAGGGCAGGTGGGCGAGGCGCGGGCCCGGGAGTGAGACAGCGCCCCCATCCCCACCCCCAGCTTCTTTTGTCTCCCGATGGCCCGGGCGCTCAGGGAACTCGCCATGGAAACGCGTACCGGGGAGGGGGGCAGAGACGCGGGAGACCCGGAGATCCCGCCCGCGTCCAGCCTGGATGGGGCTCCCCGGGACCATCTGAGCCGCTCGGGAGGGGAAGAGCCCGCAGACCCCGGTTCGTGCTCCCTCCTGCGGGGGACGTAGATCTGAGAGACCCAGAGACCGAGGGCGCGGAGCAGGGAGGCGGGGACGGCGACGGACGCGCGCGGCGCCCTCGACGCGCCGAGACAAAGAGCCCCCGCCCCTCGCGCAGCCTCCAGGCCGCCCGGCGCGGGGTCTCAGGCCGGGCGGGGCCGCTCGCTCCCCGCCCCCCCTCCGCCCCCGCGGGGGCGGGGCCGGCTTTGTGCCAGCCGCGCCGCAGCCCCCGCCGCCGCCAGCTCCGCCCTCCGAGCGCGGGCGCGCCAGGTGAGGGGCCTGCGGGCGGAGCGCGGACCCCACCCCTCCACCGGCTCCGGCCCTCGGGGTCCTGGAGGCCCCAGCCCTGACTCGCGGGTGGGACCCCAGCCCGGAGGCTCTCGACCAGGCCGACCCCGCCCTCTCTGCCGAGCCCTCTCGCGGCTCCTCCATCCGGGGAGGCAGCCGGAGGGTTGGGCAGGACCGCAGTGCGCCAGGGGCGGCCACGGCCCCCGCCTCGCGGCCTCAGTTTCCCTGGGCGTTTTCTGCGCATCCCGGCCCGCCCCTCCTCCGCGGGCGCCGGGCAACTGGTCCCCCAGGGCTCAGTCTGCGCCTCCCCTCCTCCAGCGCGGCTTTGTCCCCTCCAACTACGGTTTGTGGCGCCCCGGGCACGATGATCTCAACCAAGGAGAAGAATAAAAGCCCGAAGGACAGCATGACGCTTCTGCCCTGCTTCTACTTCGTGGAGGTGACTGGGGGGAGGTCGCGCTGGTGGGGGCGGGGCAGAGGCCTCCGTTCAGCCGGCCCTCGGGACCCCCACGCCGAGGGACCGGGGCGAGCACAGCCAGGGACCTGGGTGTGTGGGGCAGCGGGGAGGGCGGTCAGAACAGTTGGGCTCTGCAGGACGAGTAGGAGTTGCAAGAGAATGTTCTAGGCTTTGCGGGAGCTGGATAGATGCTCAAGGCGGGATCTTCAGTCCGGGGTTCCGGTCAGCAGCTCACACGAAGGGGCTGGAGCAAGGTGCTGGGCGCGGTGGGCGGGCGGGGAGTGGGGCGCGCAGTATAGATATGATGTCTTCCTGCAATGTGAAGGCCGGAGGCCTGAGTGTCTGAATTGAAATTCCTCCTCTGCTAATCGTGGAGGCTCGTGCACTTCCCTGAGCTCTGACAGAACAGGCTCCGCATGTAGTGAGGGCCTTAGGAGTGCTGCAAAATAAGATAGTAAGTGCAGCCACCGGGCACATACTGAGCGCTAATGAAGGGTTGGTGAGGCGAATCCACCTGATCAGAACCTGGGTTACCCACAATGCCACAATGCTCGCCAGGCCAGGAAACCCGGCTGGAGTGAGGGGCCCAGACTGGGCGTGGGTGGAGAAGTCCCCCGGACCTGAGCAGATAGTACCCAACCCTACCCTGAGCAGGGTCACCCAGACAGCTGGTTACCTCCCCCACAGGCAGAAAACCTGGTTAGTTTTTCAAGTTTGCATTTGAATCCTTATTACAGTAGGTTATTCCTCCTCAGTGTTCTACAGGCCACACGGAGGCAGCCCCTCACCCTCAGTTTCTCCCAACTTCCCACTACTCTCACCTGTGTGCCTTTCCAGAACACCTTTCACCCAGCCTTTCACTTTTCACCTGGGCTTCCCAGGTGGCGCTAGTGGTGAAGAACCAGCCTGCCAGTGCAGGAGAGTAAGAGATGTGAGTTCAATCCCTGGATCGGGAAGATTCCCAGAAGAGCAGGGCAGCCCACTCCAGTATCCTTGCCTGGAGAATCACCATGGACAGTGAGCCTGGTGGGCTACAGTCTGTGGGGTGGCAAAGAGTCCGACAGGACTACAGCCAGCCTCCCATTCAAGTTCACCATATGTAGCCCTTCCCCCACCACCTGTAGAAACGCAGGTTCTGCCTTCAGCCTTTTTTTTTTTTTTGGCTTCAGGCAGGGTCTTAGTTGTGGAATGCAGGATCTTTAGTTTCAGCATGTGGGATCTAGTTCCCTGACCAGCGATCAAACCTGGGCTCCTGGGAGTGCAGAGTCTTAGCCACTGGACCACCAGTGAAGTCCCTGCCCTTGGCGTTTCTAGCAGAGATCTTTGTTTACCATCGCCCCATCATTTTTCACTGCCCTGTAGTACTCCAGTGCCAGCCCTAGGGAGTTGGGCGTTTGGGGGGTTCCTAGTCTTGATGTCTCACAAACATTCCTGCTGCCAAGTCGCTTCAGTCCTGTTCGACTCTGTGCGACCCCAGAGATGGCAACCCACCAGGCTCTCCCATCCCTGGGATTCTCCAAGCAAGAACACTGGGGTGGGTTGCCATTTCCTTCTCCAATGCATGAAAGTGAAAAGTGAAAGTGAAGTCGCTCAGTTGTGTCTGACTCTTAGCAACCCCGTGGACTGCAGCCCACCAGGCTGCTCCGCCCATGGGATTTTCCAGGCAAGAATACTAGGAGACTGTAAACTCTTTGGCCTGTGTCATCCTGCACAGAATGCAGAGCTTGTCTGCATTGTGCATCTCTATCGAGCAGGGTGTGGAAAGACCCCAAATTCCTCCTACTGAGGCCCCTGCACTTGCCTGTTGCCCCATAGTCGTGTCTGCACCTGTGTTGGTGATGTTTGAATTTTGACCAACCCAAGAGGTGCAAAGCCATATCCCAGCCCTGGTGTGCATTTCCTGTACTGCCAGCATTATGTTTGTGTGTGCGTGGTAAGTCCCTTCAATAGTGTCAGACTCTTTGCAACCCTGTGGGCTGTATCCCACCAGGTTCCTCTGTCCATGGGCTTTTCCGGGCAGGAATACTGGAGTGGGTTGCTAGTTGCTATTTCCTCCTCCAGGGGATCTTCCAGACCCAGGGATCGAATCTGCATCCCTTAACATCTCCTGGATTGGGAGGCAAGTTCTTTACCACTAGTGCTGCCTGAAAAGTCCAAGAATACTGGAGTGGGTAGTCACTGCCTTTTCCAGGAAGTATTCCCGACCCAGGGATCGAACCCAGGTCTCCTGAATTGCAGGCAGATTCTTTACCGTCTGAGCCACCGGGGAAGCCCAGTATTACATTTATTCATTCTTAAATACACATGCCCCCAAAGCAAGCACGGTAGCTTGCCATTGTGAGTGTGTGAATGATTTTCCTTTGGGGCAGATATGCTCTGAGGGGTTCCTGGTTTTCAGCTGAGGGTCTCTGGAAGCAGTGAGAAGTGGGTGATGTGATTTAGGAGGCACTTACAGACCCTCAGGGAGTGGCAGACTCTGAAGTGGGGCCTCTGCCCCTAACCCACCCTGCCACCAGGTGCTTCCAGCTGGATCTGGCAGGGAGATGTGGGCAGAGGGCTGGAGGAGAAGCAGGGGGAGCTGGCCAGGCATTACAGCCACTTTGCCGGGGACTTGGAAAGACATGGGGGAGGTCTTCAACGTGACCCTCTAGTGGAAAGATTTGCTGGTTTTAAGTTGTACGCTAAACCCTCTCTGTGGCCGGACACCATCTGCCCACTGAGCCAGATGCTAAGCACTTCGACTGTGTTTGCTCGTCCAGTCCTACACAGACATCCTGGGGGGTGGCCACTGTATTGTTCCTGTTTTCAGCTCGGAAGACTGAGGCACAGGGAAGGGGAGGAGCCATGATGCAAGCCCAGGCAGGTGGCCATGAACTGCTTCACTCAGCTGCCTTGGGCCTCCTGCCTTCATGCAGCAGGTGCTCTATAAATGCTCCTTGGACACCAGCCCAGCTCCTTCAAACCCAGCTCACCCAACTTTGGCATTTCCCCTCTGGAAGCCTCCAGCCAGGATTGCATGGAGGGTGGAGGCCCCGCTCAAGGCACTGTAGAGATAGAGCTGGGAGCTTCCGAAGGCAGCTGAGCCCCCTTAGGGGCCCACCTACACTCTGGTCCCAGAGGTGGCCCCAGTGGATATGTCAGG
This sequence comes from Bos indicus x Bos taurus, assembly GCF_003369695.1. Taxonomy (NCBI): domain Eukaryota; kingdom Metazoa; phylum Chordata; class Mammalia; order Artiodactyla; family Bovidae; genus Bos; species Bos indicus x Bos taurus. Next base: position 67,408,663 of record NC_040082.1, read on the forward strand.
TTGAGACCCATGGACCAGAAGGGGAGGCAGAGGACACTGGGAGGGTTTGCCTCCGTTGGAATCTGCTCAGTCAGTGCTTTGCAGTACGAGTAGCTGAGTGAGTGGTGGTGTACAGCCTGCCCCGCTGCCCTCCTCGAGCACACTGTTGGTGACTCGGTCAGGTGCAGCTCAGCTTTCCCGAACCTCAACCTCCCACCTGTTCCTCATAACTGCTCTGAGCAAGAAAAAACGTCACGTGTGCCCTCTGCCTATCACCTGGGGGCACATGATCAGGTTGTGCAGAAGGACAGTTGTATGAATGAGCAACTCAAAAGAATTCATTTATAAATAAAAATTCATTTATTCAGGCCCAACACCCATGTTCCTGGGGCTTAGTGTGAAGCTGGCATGTAGGGGTATGGGGTGCAGAGGAGAAATAGCAGCAGAAGAGATGAACAGGCTGGAGCCAGGAAGGGTGTCTCCAAGGAGGGCAGGACCCCAGAGGCAGGTCTAAGTGCATCCATCCATCCATCCCTGAGAGAAGAGGCCAAGAGGCAGGAACCCGTCTGCCCTTCCCAGATTGTTCAAGGCAGCAAAGGTGCCTTGGAGAGAAATGAATGAAGTGATTAGTGGGTGGATGGATGGATGGAAGGATGGGTGAGTGGGTAAGTGGATGGGTAGAAGGAATGAAAAAAGAAGCAAGCAAATGTGAGTGGATGGATGGAAGGTAGATTGATCGGTGAATGATGGAGAATGGTTGCTTGGATGGATGGGAAAAAGGGAGGATGGATGGTGGACTGGATGGATGACACTTGACTGGGGGGAATAAATGAGTTGATGGATGGGTGGGTGGGTGGGTGCATGATGGGTGAGTGGGTCAATGGATGGGTAGATAGATGGGTGAGCAAGTAGGTGTATATATGGGTGGATGAAAGGAAACAGCCAAACAGGCATAAGTGGATGGATGAATGAATGGTGGATTGATGGATGGAGTTGAGAGATGGATAGATGGATGATAGGTGGGTGGAATAGTCAGGGCATGGATAGATGGGTGGTACATGGGAGCATGGGTGGTCAGATGGATGGATAATGAATAAATGGATGGAAAATTGTTGTAAGTTTATGGATGATGTTTTTGAATAAATGAATGATAGATGGATGGGTTAATGGAGGGACGGGTCAATGGGTGAGTGGATGGGTGGGTAAGTTGATGGGTGGAAGGAAGGATGGAGGATGATGGATGGCAGGGTAATGTGGCTGGCTGGGTGGGCTGATGGATGGGAAATGAATAAATGGATAGAAAGAATTGGAAGTTGATGGATAGAGGGATGGGTGTTTGGACAAATTGATGATTCAATGTGTGGGTTGATGGATAGATGGTAAGTGGATGGATAGTTGGTTCATGGATGGATGTGCGGATGGGTGGATGGAAGGAAGGAAGGGTGGGTGGGTAGATGAGTGGTGGGCAGAAGGATGAATGGAAGCATGGGCAGGTGAGTAGGTGGGTGGATGGAAGGATGGATGAATGAGTGGAGGGAAGGAAGGAATGAATCATGGGTGAATGGATAGGTAGGTGGATAGATAGATGGAGGTAGATGGCTGATGGAAATTTATGGAAGGATGGATGGGAGAATGGGTAGATGGACGAACAGATGGGTGGATGGGTGAGTGGTTTGATGGTTAGAAAATGGATAAATGAATAGATGGGGGTTAATGGATGGAGGGATGATTGAATGGATGGGTAATGGATGTATGGTGGATTTATTTTGGGAGGGGGGATGGCAGGTGGGTAGATGGATGGATGGGAGAGTGAGTGGATGGATGGATGGGTGGCCAGATGGAAGGGAGCAGGTGTGGGTGGATGAAAGGATGGTGGATGGATGGGTGAATACATGAAGGAAGGAAGGAGGGGTGGATGGACGGTAGATTGCATGGATGATGGAAGGACAGCAGAAGGGATGTGTATATGGATGGATGGATAGAAGGGAGGGTGGGTGGATGGATGGATGTTGGAATTTGGGGGTGGAGGATAGGTGTTTAGATGAAAGGATAATTGGATGAGTGGATGAATGGAATGATGGATGGATGATAGGTGGATGGATGGGAGGATAGGTGGGTAGATAGGATGAATGTAAGGAAGAAAGGAAGGAAAAGATGAGTGGATGGATGGATGGATGATAGATGGGAGGAAGGATGAGTTAGTAGGTGAGTGTCAGATAATGAATAAATGGATGGACAGATGTTGCAAGTTGATGGACAGGGGTGGGTGTTTGGATGAAAGGATAAATGGTTTAATTGGTGGTGGCTGGATGGATGGGCTGATGGAGGAAGGAAGCAAGCATGAGTAAATGGATGAATGGATTGTGGATTGATGGATGGATGATGGAAGACAATGGCTAGATGGGTGGGTGGGTGGATGGATAGAAGGAATGAAAGATGAGGGGATAGATGGATAGAGGTGGGTGAGTGGATGATGGAAGGATGGATGATGAATTGATGGTGATGATGGTGAATGCATAATGGAAGATGATGGATGAATGCTGGATGGGGCAGTGGGTGGATTGATGGATGGATGGGACAGAAGGAAGGGAAGATCAGCAGATAGATGGGTGAGGGTCAGATGGATGGAAAATGACTAAATGAATAGATGGATGTTGGAAGTTGATAGGGTGATTAGTGGATTGACGAATTAATCTTGGGTGCACGAATGGCTCTGTTAGATGCACAGATGGGTGGTGGGTGACTCAGTTGATGAATGAGCTGATCAGTGGGTGAACAGCACGGATGGGTGGACAAGTCAGTGACGGGACTGAATTTGTGGGCGGATGACTCACTCAGTGAATGAGTGTGGTGTGACCCTGGCCAGCGTTCTTCCTGCAGCTGCCCATAGTGGCATCCTCCATCGTGTCCCTCTACTTCCTGGAGCTGACCGACCTCTTCAAGCCAGCTAAGGTGGGCTTCCAGTGCTACGACCGCACGCTGTCCATGCCCTACGTGGAAACAAGTGAAGAGCTCATCCCACTGCTCATGCTCCTCAGCTTGGCCTTTGCTGCACCTGCAGCCTCGGTGAGTCCCAGGGCAGGGCGGGGCTGGCTGTGGGCCCCCGGCTGGAGCCTTGCTGAGCACCTCCATGTCCACAGATCATGGTGGGTGAGGGCATGCTGTACTGTCTACAGTCCCGGCTGTGGGGCCGCAGCGGGGGCCCAGGTGGGCCCGAGGGCAGCATCCATGCCGGCGGCTGCAACTTCAACTCCTTCCTTCGGCGGACGGTGCGCTTTGTAGGTGAGTCCCCCATGGCATCTGCACACTGAGGGTGGTGGGTCTGGCCCCAGCTCCCGTGTCTGGCCCTTGCACTCCCACCCCACAGGTGTCCACGTATTTGGCCTGTGTGCCACGGCCCTGGTGACTGACGTGATCCAGCTGGCCACGGGCTACCACGCACCCTTCTTCCTGACTGTCTGCAAACCCAACTACACCCTGTTGGGCACATCGTGTGAGGCCAATCCCTACATCACACAGGATATATGCTCTGGCCACGACACCCATGCCATCCTGTCTGCCCGGTGAGCATGCCTGGCCCTGTCCCAACAAGCATGTAGGGAAACTAAGGCAGGTCCCAGAGCCTTAGGGCTCACATGGGTGTTTCTTACAGGAAGACGTTTCCGTCCCAGCATGCCACTCTGTCTGCCTTTGCTGCTGTCTACGTGTCGGTGAGTGCTGCCCCACACCCCAGATGCCCCACAGGGACCAACTGCCCTGACCACCCACCTGTCCCCCGGCAGATGTACTTCAACTCGGTCATCTCGGACACCACCAAGCTGCTGAAGCCCATCCTGGTGTTCTCCTTCGCCATTGCAGCGGGCGTCTGCGGCCTCACCCAGATCACGCAGTACCGCAGCCACCCGGTGGACGTCTACGCAGGCTTCCTCATTGGGGCTGGCATAGCGGCCTACCTGGTGAGGGGCCGAATAGGGAGGCCCGAGGGGGAAGGCCAGCCACCCCTCCCCACCCCCGCCCAGGGGGATGCTGCCATCTTCTCCCTTGGGAGCTGGAGGCAGACTCTCATGAGCCCAGACTTGCCAAATGTGCAAAGTAACCAGAAGCCAGAATTTGTCCTGTGGGGAAAAAGGTGGACTTCCCCCTCTCTGACCCCCAAGGCATGTCTGTGGCCCAGTGGGGACCCTAGTCTCCAGCCACAGGCCTCACACCCAGTCCCCATCTCATCTCTAGGCCTGCCATGCAGTGGGCAACTTCCAGGCCCCACCAGCAGAGAGACCAGTGGCCGTGGTGCCAACTAAGGACGCGCTAAGGGCTCTGACCCAGCGGGGCCATGACTCGGTGTACCAGCAGAACAAGTCCGTGAGCACCGATGAGCTAGGTCCACCCAGCCGGTTGGAGGGTGTGCCCCGGCCCGTGGCCCGCGACAAGACCTCGCTGGGCAGCCTAAAGCGGGCCAGTGTGGATGTGGACCTGCTGGCCCCGCGCAGCCCCATGGGCAAGGAGAACATGGTGACCTTCAGCCACACACTGCCCCGTGTCAGCACGCCCTCGCTAGACGACCCCGCCCGCCGCCACATGACCATCCATGTTCCACTGGACGCCTCCCGCTCCAAGCAGCTCATTAGTGAATGGAAGCAGAAGTCACTGGAGGGCCGAGGCCTGGGGCTACCGGATGAGGGCAGCCCTGCACACCTGCGGGCACCCGCAGAGCCCATGGCTGAGGAGGAAGAGGAGGAGGAGGAGGAAGAAGAGGAGGAGGAGGAGGAGGGGGAGGAAGGGGGTCCAGCACCTCCCTCACTGTACCCCACAGTCCAGGCTCGGCCAGGGCTCGGGCCACGCGTTATCCTGCCGCCTCGGCCTGGACCGCAACCTCTGGTTCATATCCCTGAGGAGGGGGCCCAGGCAGCAGCTGGCCTGTCCCCCAACAGCAGCGCAGCTGTGCGGGCCAAGTGGCTCATGATGGCTGAGAAGAGTGGAGCAGCAGTGGCCACAGCCTCGGCCCAGCCCCGCATGGCCAACCCGCCCCGGCTGCTGCAGGTCATTGCCATGTCCAAAGCTCCAGGTGCACCCGGCCCCAAGGCAGCCGAGACGGCTTCCTCATCTAGTGCCAGCTCTGACTCCTCCCAGTACAGGTCACCGTCTGACCGCGATTCTGCCAGCATCGTCACCATTGATGCACACGCACCCCACCACCCTGTGGTCCACCTGTCTGCGGGTAATGGGCCCTGGGAGTGGAAGGCGGCGGGAGTCGGGGCCAAGGTCGTGGAGGGAGAGGGTGGCTATGAGCTCGGGGACCTGGCCCGCAGCTTCCGCGGTGGGGCCAAGCCCCCAGGCATCTCCCCAGGCTCATCAGTCAGTGACGTGGACCAGGAGGAGCCACGGTTTGGGGCCGTGGCCACTGTCAACCTGGCCACGGGTGAGGGGCTGCCCCCACTGGGCGCAGTCGATGGTGTGCTGGGACCAGGCAGCCGGGAGTCGACGCTGCGTCGAAAAGCAGGCCCAGCGCTTGGTGATCGGGAAGCAGCGGAAGCCGAGGCCGAGAGCTACTACCGGAAGATGCAGGCTGCGCGCAGGTTCAAGGACTGAGGGCAGGGGTGGGGGTGGGGCAGGGGGGTCTTGGTAGACAATAAAAGGTGATCCTGGAGAAGAGCTCACAGTCTGAGTCTTTCTGGAGTACTGGGTGTAGGGGTGGGACCGAAACCCCCACACATGAAGGGTAACATGGCTGAGTTTACAGAAAGGAAACAGCAGTGAAATCAACAGGCCCAATAAAGAGGGGAATCAAGTGCAGGATACAGAGAGTTTATTCAGAGTCCAGTACAGACTGGCCAGACCGCCTTCTACATGTGGACAGGAAAAAAGAGCCTACAGAAAAGGTAGGAGTTGTTATAAAATCGCTTTAATTCAGTTCTCTCTGCATTACAAGCCGGCAGTGGGCGGGGCCTGCCGTGCTCCTTACAATACTGAGCCTGTAATTGCTGTTATCAAAATATACATCTGTGTCACCATAAAAAACCGCATTTGCTGCCCCTCACGTCTTACAACAGGTATAAAAAATTATAAATATTTACACCCTTGTTCCACCCCGACATGGAAACTTGAGGCCCAGGCCCCGAAGTGAGGGCCGGCCAGCAGAGGCCTGCGTGCAGGGCACCCCTTGGACCCGTGAGTGCAGGACGAGGCGTGAAGACCGGAGGGGAGGGCTGTTGCCCCACCTCCTGGGGTCCCAGCATTAGAGGCAGGAGAAAAACAGAAACAAAACTTTGGTCCAAAATTTGCAGGAAAAAAAGAAACCCTGAAAGTTGAAGAGCACTTGTCCTCAGAGAAAGGACAGTCAGGTGTGAGTAAGGCATCGGGCGGCAGATGCCGGCCCCGCTGTGTCTGCCCTGGAAACTAGATCCTGCCCTGCGACTCAATGACAAGGAATAAAATAAAAGTACAGTATACAAGGTCATACCACAAGGAGAAAGTTTAGGTTACACTCATACCATTTTTATCATCTTGCTATATAAAAAGTTACTTAAAACTATTTCTTTTGCATATAAATGAAAAAGATTAGAATATTTGGTCAACTGGAAATATTGCTAGGCACAGGTGTCTGCAGCTGCATCGAAGCATAATACAGAGATTACAGTGAAAACAAAGCTGAAGAAGCAACAGGGAAGGGTCCGGGGAGGCCCCAAGGCTGGGGGAGAATCACACACTTGATTAAAGGATTGGGTGGCGGCCACAGCCCCCCACCACACCAGGCACATGATCCCAGGGGAGGCTGACCCCGCAAGCCCTGCCAGGGCAGCGGGTTTAAGGCACAAGAAAGCCAAGTGGGGGTTTAGGAGCGCCCGCCCTGCAGGCGGCAAAGGCACAGGCAGGGGCCGGGCGGGTGGTGCCATCCACCGTCACCAAGAGCTTGAGGCTGGCACCCCACCTCCCCAAGGTGAGCAAGTGAATTAGATTTAATTTCTTTTAAAAACAGGTAAACTGATTTCTCTTTTAAAAAAATAAAATCTCTGGTCTTTTAAGGTCACTTCAGCTGCTTTTTAAAGTGGCTTTTTATCTGGAATGATGGAAGTTGTTGCCGGGTGCCCGGCAGGCTGGTCCTGGGTGGCGGCCTAGATGGTGGACTTGGAGAAGGACACCCGCAGGTGGTGGTTCTCACCCAGGTCATGGTTGTGCAGGTCGATGAGTGCCTGGATGGCCTCCTCCACTGAGCCCATCTGGATCAGCGCCATCTTGCGGTCCTTCCTGCAAGGAGTGGGGGAACACAAGCATGAGGAGCCACAAGGGGCCAGGGAGCCTAGGGGCAGTGGGGGAGGGGACTCTGCTCACTGGAAGAACTTGAACCCTTTGACGATCCCGCCGTTACTGGAGAAAAGAATCTTGAGGTCATCCTCAGAGATGGAGGGCCTGTAAGTGGAGAGAGATGTAAGCCTGTCTGTGCAAGATCAAGGTCATTCCCTCAGGACAGGAATGTCCAGGGATTCGGGGGTGCCCAGAAATGAGGGATAAGATGATGGAAGCATCTGAGAGGCAGAGGCACTCACGGGATGTTGGAGAGGTGCAGAGTGGCCGAGGGTGGGAAGATGTTCTGGAAGTTCTTGGAGCCAGGCTTCTTGAAGCGGTGCAGGGGCGAGTTTCCATAGTCCTTGGTCAGGCCCTGGTCCTCCTGGCCCTCGCGGGGCAGCTGCACGCTCTGGTGCTTAGAGAGTGTGATGCGCACTGGCTTTCCGTGCAGCTTGTGCCCATTGAGGTGACTCATGGCTGGGGGCGGGGCAGAGGAAGAGACAGCATACGTGACCTGAGGGCCCTGGGTACCACCAACAGCCCTGCCCTCCCTGGCCACCCCTTACCCAGCTGTGCCTGGCTCCCATCGGCCATCTGCACCAGGGCGTTCTCCTTCTTGTTGAACAGGACCTTCACACGCTGCACATCTCCATACACGCCTTCAAAAGCACAGGGACAGGGGGCTGAGCCCCAGGCCCCAGCCACCCACCCGCCGTCCCCACGACCCACACTCCCACACAGGGCTGGCTCTCCCCAGTTTGCTTATTCTGCCTCTGAGAACCTGTCTAGACACAGGGAGCATGACTGGGAGGGCTGCCTTCCGCAAAGAAGCCATAAAATCCAGGAAAGGTCAATTGCCAAGGAACCATCCTGTAGCATGCTACCGACACATTTACGCTGCCAACAGCATGCGGGTAGGGAACCATGCTCTATAGAATCCAAATAAATACGCAAACCGCAGCCCAGACCGCACGCATCGGAATCTCAGGGCGTAACAACCACCTCAATTACATGAAAACAAGGTAATAAAAGTGTGAACGATAACATACCGAAAAGAATAAAGAGGCTTTGGGGTGTGACTCTCTTTAGAGGACAGCAGAGCAAGGCAGCGAGGGACAGGGAAAGGGAGAGGTCAGGGGGCGAGTTGCCAATCGTCCACCACGAGGAGGCAGCCCCGCAGGCGTGCAGGTTGATGGATGATGAAGTTGTCAGGATGTTAATATTCAAGGGCAGGTTGGTTTCCGGAGAGCAGGGTTTGAGGGGGAATTTTGTTTTTTTTTTTTTATTTATTTATGGTTTTGTTTTGTTTCAAGCAACAACAGGAAGCAGAAGTACCGTGCAGTCAGTTGGCAAAGAAATTCCGGATCAGGGCAAGAAAAAAAATTGGGAAAGGGGAAGGGGAGAAAAGAAAAAAAGTAGCAAAAACACAGGTCAGTAAATACATAAGAAAACACGCGGTGCCCCATCAGTCAAGACCACACACATTACAGGCCACACGCCGGGCAGACAGCCGGAGCACCCTCCGCGGGGAGGAGGCGGCGCCTGCTGGCCCCCCACTCGCTCCCCCAACCAGGCCCTCCAGGAACCGTCTCCTCAGCCCGCACCGGAGCCTCCAGTCAGGCTCGCCGGGCGCTGCGAGCGGACAGCTTGGCCAGAGGAACTGGGACAGGACTGGGGAGACTGAGAGTCACACGAGGTCAGACAGGCAGGAGAGCAGCTCATTAAACAAGAACCCCGTCTCTCGAGAAGCAAATACTGAGCCTCGCTCACTGGACCCCAGCTCCCTGAGCTAATCCAGCCCCAAGACAAGCCAGGCCTGGCTGCCACCTCAGGGACTGCCGGGTGGCCTCAGCTTGCACCCTCCCCTCAAGGCGCCCCTCTGCAGGCCAAGGTTCGCTGGGCTGGAAATTTCAAGTTTGTTCTCATGTACCAAATACTTCAACTCTCAACATCGTGAAATTAGGAACGTAAATTAAGATGTTAAGGAAACAAGAGAACTCCAAGCACTGCGGGAAAGGAGGCAGCAGTGAGTGACGTCAGCGCAGAGAGGAGGATGGGGACGCCCACGGGCACTGGCTGGGCCTGGCCCAGCTCCAGAGCCCAGTGCCCGGTCAGAGGCTCCATCTGCACTAGGACTAGGGGCACTCCCAATTCCTAATTCCCGGAGGCGCCACGTACCTCAGGGTTGAGATTGCTGACCAGCAGGACAGAGTTGCCTGCCCCCGCCAGGCCTGGGATGGCGATCCGGCCCGCTGCCGCTGCTGCTGCCGCTGCCGACGGAATAGCCAGAGGGGCCAAAGCCCCATGCACATTAGGAACAGAGAGACCTGCAGGGTGAATGGGGTTAGCTGAGTGTGGTGCCCACAGTCTCCACAAGGAAATCGGTCTTGCCCATCCTCATGCAAACAGAGATGCAGGGGGTGGGTGGGGGCATCAGCCTGGCCCCCAGCCCTGCGACCCTCCATGCTCCTCAGAGCACACCACCGTACTGGCCTGACCACCTATATGTGCCAACAACACAGAAGACTCAGGCTTCTCAGACACAAGATCGAGCCCGGTGGCCTCGGCTGTGCGTGCACGCAGGTGCCCGTCACCATGCAAACAGCATGCCGGGCATAACAGGCTCAAGACTATTCCGCGTGTGGGCGCCTGGCCCCCGGGAGGGATGCTCAGGTGTGCTCACCCAGCGCATGCCGCTCCGCTTACCAGGCCGCTCAAAATGCACTACTAGGGGCGCATCCCTCCAACCACAGGCGCTGGTCCTCAGCGGCTCAGCAGCCCGGCCACGCCTGCCCTGTCCAGACTCCGCGCCCAGAAGGCTAGACCCCCGTACTGCGCCACGTTGGCCGCCGGGGAAGCAGAGCTACTGGCGAGATGTGGACATGCAGAGGCGGCGCTGGGGCGAGTATGTGAGTACCTGCGGCTTGAGGAATTGCAAAGGTGGGAGGGAAACCAGCTCCTGCATACGGAGAGGCTGACATTATACCAGGCGCACCTAGAAACAAACGAGACACTAATCATCGCACCCACGGGTGCGAGCCGGCTGCCAGGGCCCCACCCGCAAGTGCGGGGTGGGCTGTGTGGGCGCCTAGCCTGAACTACGAGTCCTGCCTGGGTGGCCTGCCCCCGGCGTCTCACCAAAGGCAGCAGCCATGGTCTGGTCCAGCGAGGGCTGGCTGTCACCGGACGGCAGGTCAGGGCGCGTGTAGTCGCGGCTCTTGTCGTTGTTATACTTGACGTTTAGGCTGGTGAGCTTGGAGAAGTCGATGCGCAGTGTGCAGCATGCGTTGTAGATGTTCTGGCCGTCCAACGACTGTGAGGACAGTGAGGAGGCTGTCAGCAGGTGCCTGGCGGCCAGGGGCACGGCTGCCCTGGGGACCACTCACCAGCTTGGCGTGCTGGGCGCTCACGGGGTCCGCGTATTGCAGCAATGCCTGGAACTGGTTGTTCTTGGTGAAAGTGATGATCTTAAGAACAGTGCCAAACTTGGAGAAGATCTGTGGGAGAAGCTGGTGGGTCAGCCTGGGCCCAGGCACCAGCCCCACTGCCCACAGCTAAAGCCCAGTGCCCTTACCTGGTGCAGCACGTCCAGGGTCACTGGGTAGAAGAGGTTCTCCACGATGATCCTAAGCACTGGGCTCTGGCCAGCCATGGCCATGCCCGCATCCACCGCCGCGGCCGAGGCTGCCAGGGCCAGGTTTCCTGACTGGACTGAGTTCACAGCCTGCAAGGCCGCCTGGGCCCGCTGTGAGGACAGTACTGTGAGTCCCCCAGCCCCAACCCCGCCTGCCCCACCCTGCCCCCACCCACCCACACCTGAGGGTGCCGCACCGCCTGGTTAGGGGAGCTGTCTGTCTTGAGCTCCTTGTGGTTGGAGAACTGGATGTAGATGGGCTGGCCGCGCAGCACAGGCGTCACCGACGTGTAGTAGTTCACCATGGTGTTGGCAGCCTCTTCTGTGTGCATCTCGATGAAGGCCTGGGCATGGGAACAGGGTGAGCTGACTCATACCAGGGATGCCTCTGGGACCCACCCCAACTGGCCCAGGCCTCGTACCTGATTCTTCCCTTTCAGCATCAGGAGATTGGTGACCTTTCCGAAGGGCAGCCCCAGGGAAATGACCTCCCCCTCGGTGACATCGCCGGGCAACTTGCGGATGTGGATCACCCTGGAGGGCACGCCCGCACTCCTGCTGTCCCCCTTGAACTTCTTGCTGTCGTTTCCATTTGCTGCAAAAAAGCACTGAGTCACATAGGGCACCCCAGGCTCCCTCAGAGCGGGGCCCTCCCTGGCACCGGGAGGTTTCCGGGCTGAAGTAGTCCCCACACTTGGCTCCCAGAACTGTGCAGTAGGCAGGTGCAGGGACCAGGCAGGGCGGTGGGCGGGTGGGGTTACCTGTGGACGCCGAGGTGCCGCTCATGATAAAGGGTCCGTTAGTGACGCAGGCAGAGAAGAGTTCGTCAGATCCCCGCTGCAAGAGAAGCAAGGTGAACCCAGTGTCCTCGCTGAGGCCCCTGATCCTCCCTACCAGAGCCCACATAGTTCCTTTCCCGCCGGTGGAGCCCTTGGGGCTCTCCCCAGGCAGGGACAGAGGCTGTCCCCTCCTAGGCCTCTGCGTGTCATGGCCACCTCCACCTTCCATCTCCCCACCCCCCTCACCAGTGTCTGGGGTCTGCATGGCTCAGGCTCACAGACCGTGAGGACAAAGCCCCCTTGTCCCCCTGTGGCCACCCGCAGGAGTATGTCCTACTTTCCAGTCTGAGGAAACCGGAGCTCAGCGACCAGAAACACCACCTCTTCAGGCGGCAGGTACCTTGGTGACCAACAGGCTTCCCAACTGCCCCTGTGGGTGGGCTCCCAGCCCATGTTATCTCCAGAAATTCCCTCATTAGTCTCAATCTAATAGAATCAACTTCCAGAACCCCTTGAGAAGCAGCTTAAACAAGGAGAAAGGCAAACAGCCTCCTGCCGGCTGGGCGATGAGACCCCAGAGGGCCATCCACCTGTGATTTCCTCGATACATGAAACCAGCGCCTGGCAGCAACAGGAGACCAGCCTCCCAGCCTTGACCCTTCTCCCTCAACCCTCCTTTCCGCCAGCTCGCCCTCCTCACATCAAGGACACCTTATCTCTGCCCTTCCCCTAAACTGCCAGCCAGTTCAGCCACTTACAAACAAGTAGGCTCCACATACAGGACACCTCCCCACCTTCCGTGGTCCAGCATTGAAGTGCCCCAGAGCCCCTTCAGGTGCTGACCCCCTCCCCAGCCCTCAGGACAGAAAAGTGGGCACAGCCAGGCCAAGGCTATGAGGCTAAGAGAATGTTCTGGGCCTCCTCACTGCCAGACCGCCAGCTATAGGCACGCCGATGAACCCAGATCCCAAACTCCCCAGCACCAGAGGCTGCTCAGAGCACTGCTTGGTTTTAATGCGTACAGGTTGGAGTTGGATGTAAATGAAGCAAAGTGTTAGCCCCACCAGCAGGCAGACCTGCCCCATCATGCCTTTCCTCACTGCCCTGGCGTGGGGCGGGGGGGACCTGGACTCATCCAGGCTAAACAAACCAGAAACCAGGTGGAACACACCTGAGCCCCATTCCCACCTAAGCTGCAGGGAAGTCGACTTGGAGGCCTACCAACCCCTCCCCTCAGGTCACAAAAGCCCCCTGGCCAGAGCTAGACAAGAATAGACAGGGCACCCAAGTGGCTCCCACACAGACGCCGGCTGCACAACCTTAAAAAGGGCATCTCAGCTCCTGTCAACAGGTGATGGACGGGGGAAGAACTCCCTCCAGAGGGGGTCGTTCTTAGCTCCAACTCCCTTTTCACAGCAGATTGCCTGGCATGAATACCTATGTGGTCTGCCCACTTGGCAACCCCCCTCCCCCCAGCATAAGGAAGTGCAGGTAGTGACCAGAGGCTCACCAGGGACTGCCCACTGGGGGCGCAGAGAGCGCACACAGACAGAACCCTGGGGGGACAAAGGGCAGGCCAAGCTGCACTAGAGCCCCTGCTCTAAAATCAACTCAGCACCACCAGGAAGCCCCCGAAGCGTGCCCGGAGCCAGGGACAGCAGCAGCTAAGCACCACTACATCCCAACACCTGTCACTCGGGGCACAGCTCGTGCTTATCCTGAGAGGGGGACCCAGGATGCCCTCCCGGAGGCACCCACGCTGGTGCACCCTCAGCCTCTGGAAGCGGCCTGGCTGGATGGGCCCCCACGGAAACAGGGGGGTGGGGGGTGTCACCGTGCCAGTTACAAGCACACCTGGATGAGATCCCCTCCCTCCCTCCTCTCGCCACCAAACAGGTTTTATCTGCAGGAAGATCAGGAAGGCTTGCGTGTGAAGAGTCCACCTGGGAAAACCGAAACCAGCCCAGGCCCCACAGCCAGAAACTAGCTGCTGCCTGCTCCCAGGGATAATGGGCTACCCCCAGGGCTGAGGTGGACACCCGGTCTCTGCCAGCGAGGCCCCCTTCTCGGAGCAAAAGTGAGCTCGACGAGAACATCCTCAGAAGCACCTCCATCCGCCCCAGAATCCCCAGGGATCCTCCCAACCCTTGCCCACCCCTTAAACGGCCTGGGGAAGAAACTTCCACTTTTTCCACTTGAAACTGTCAAGAGTCCCATCAGCCCGCGGGCATCCCAGCTCCAACCAGATGCAGTTCTGGACTTCAGGGGAAAGGTCCTGAAGTCAGGGCGGGTGCCCCTCACCTCAGAGGAGCCACCCACCCCGTACTCCTACTACAGAGCAGGCTGTGGCACACCACCCCCCACCCCCAGCCCGGCAATGGGAGCACACAGGCCGCAGAGTGAACGGGCGGAAGGAGAAAGCGACGTCCCCAGTGCCTACCTTTGTACCAACTGCTATGTCTGGGACGATGCTGCAGAGAGAGAGAGAAAAAGGAGACATCAGCAAGGAGCACCCACCACATGCCAGCAGCATGGGCTCCAGGGGCGGCAGGAGCCCCTGCTCCAGGACTTCAGCAATGAGGCGGCTTGAGGAAGGGAAGGGAGGTGTCCTCGCTCTAATCGCCACTTGAAAAGGAGCCATCATTGTCCTTGGGCTCCTTTCCCCTCCCTCCCTCCCGGCAAGACCCCGGCCCCGCCTCCGATGCATCCAAAGACAAAGACACCCCCTCTGCAGGCCCTCAGAAAGACACTAGATGCTAATTAGGATTGAAATGCTGTTGCTTGCTTTCTAGAAACACGCAATGCTTGGGAGAGGTTTCCAGCAAAAGGCAGGCTGTGAAAAGGCAACTCAGGGGCCCAAGGTTAGAGCTGCCGCCCCAGGGGACTGAAAAGGGGTCGACCCAGTGAAAAGGATCAGATAAAAGGGGACACCAGTTACTCATCAACTAGGGTCCATGTGACCTGCTAGGGAAGGCAGGGTGTGTGACTGCCCCAGGCTCCAGGGTCCTGCAGGCCAAGCCCTCGGGACAGTAGAGCCCTTGAAGGGTGCCACCTAAAGACTCAGGAAGGGTCTGCTCAGGAGAACTTGGCCAGCTACACCCCACCAGGTCACCTGGCCACCAGCCTGCCATCACAGGAGACCAGAGCCTCCGGTGATGTCACATGTCCCCTGGCCAAGCCCCTGGCTGACAGAGGCCCTGGGGCCACTGCCTGCAGCATCGGGCTCAGGGTTCACCACAACCTGGGATCCGACCCTCCCACAGCCTCACCAGCCTATGCCATGGGACTGCCACTTCTTCCCCACAAAAACCTTAAGGGTTAATGTCAACGATTTTTAAAAATCTTACTGAGCCAAGAAACAACTTCCCAGAAAAACAAAGAATGAAAAGCACGCAGTTTCCCAACTGCTAACCCAGGACGGCTGGCGGCTTCCTACTCAGGGAGGACCGCAGACGCAGGAAGTGTTTCAAAAAAGATGGCCTTTCTGCAAAAGGTCCCCCGACTTTCAAAAAGGCAGGCCAAACTGCAGCTGCACCAGCAGGCCAGGCCAGGCCCGGCTGCCTAGACAACCACACAACCGACCAGAGGCCGCAGACGCGCCCCAAACTACGTTTCCGTGACGAGGAAGGGAAACTCCGAAATTTGACCAGGGGGCCAGGAGAGCTCTTCCCACCGGGCTTGACCGGCGGGCTTCCCGGCTCCCAGCTCAGGAAGGGGCTTCTCTGGGAAGGTACGTCCCAGCCTAAGCGGACGACAGACCACGAGATCAAGTTCCTCTTGTTGCAGCAATTTTTCTAAAAGGCTAACCTTAATTCAGCCTGCAACCTATCATTTCAAACCCGAGGCACCGAAGGCACGTGACCCTCCAGGCACTGGTAACTGCCCGCCCCGCCCGGTAGGGCCGACAGAGGAAACAGGGCTGGCTTGAAGCTCCCCATCACAAGACATCCGCAACTGCCCCCAGACGCTTCCCGCGGGGCCCAGACTCGAGAACGCAGCTCCACCGGGTTCTACTAGCTTCCCAAGGCTGAGCCCCGCCGCCGCGGTGCCTACACCGACACCTCCGCACGCGGGGAGCGGGCTCAGGTCCGGAGCCGCCCCGCCCCCAAGGCGCCCGGGGCACCACCCCGGGACGCCGGGCGGGAACAAAGGGGGCGGCGGAGGGCCCGCGCCCTTCCGGGCAGGAGGGCGGCGTCTCCAGCCGCGCCCCGGCCCGCGGCGGGCGGGGGAAGCCGGAGTAGAGTCCGCGCGGCGGGAAAGGCCGCGCACGCGCGACAGAGCTGCCGAGAGCGCGCGGAGCCGCGCACGCGCGCGGGGGACCTCAGGGGGCGCGCGGAAACTGTACGGGGCGCCGCAAGGGCCACACGGCGGGCCGAAGGCGGCGCGTGCGTTTGGGGCCCAGACGGGAAGCGGGAAGGGCGGCGCAACCGCCGCGTGCTCTCGGGACGGGCCGCGTGGGCACCGGAAGCGGACAAGGCTCGGCCCGGCCGCCCCCAGCCCCCGATCCCTACAGCCTCTCGTCCGGCTACTCATCCCGGGCCGCAACCGCGCCAGAACTTGGGGGAAGGGAGAGAAACCCCGGCGGCGCCCGAGGGCCTGGAGTGGAGGCGGAGCGGCGCCCCGAATGTACCGCCCCGAAGAGGCCGGGGCGGCGGCGAGGCAAAGGCTGGATCGCGATATAGGCGCCGGGAAGCGCGAACCAGCACTACTCACCCGTCCATTGCACACACAGGAGACCCGCGGGGGACGGAGTGGAGGCGCCGGAATAGCAGGAACCGACCCAACGGCTCCGAGTTATAGACTCACAAAATGGCGGAGACGCCCGAACACGTCCCCCGCGCGCTCTGCCCATTGGCTCCCGCCGCGCAGATGGGCGGGGCGAGCCCCCTCGGACCCCGCCAGCGCCTCCCAATGGCTAGGAGGTCGCTCGAGGGGTGGGCCCAAGAACAGTGGCAAGCGGGCATTGGATAAGGCGGCCGTCCGTCAGAGCTCGAGGCGGAAATGGCCCGTTGAGTCGGAGGAGGTGCGAAGAGGTGAGACCATGTGATGGCGCCAGAGCCAGTTAGCGGAGCTGACCTCGTTTGTGGGGCTTTGCGGGAGAAGCCATCTTGGGAGTGGGTACGTGGCGGATCAGGCGGTGGGAAGCGTGCTTTCCCCAGCCTCCCGCCATCTTGCAAACGGGCAGAGACCACCTCGACCTCGGGCGTGATGTCAAAGGGAGGCTCACTGCCATCTTGAAGTCGGGCAGAAACCTACAGGGCTCCATGTTGTTTGTGGGCACCTGGCCGAAGTCCCTTTCGAATTCAGACGTTACTCAGGTTAGCGAGCGGAGCAATGGCAGCGGCTTAAGGCTTTCTGGAGACGCCGGGGTTCTTTCCACTGCTGGCCACAACGCCTGCGGCACGACGAGGCCACGAGTGGCCTCTGACTGTCTTTTGTCCGCCCCAGAGCAGCGAACCCTGACCACGATCCCCTCGCGTGACTGCAAGGGTGGGGAAACTGAGGTCCGGGGCGCACGGCGAACCCCTCCCTGCCTGTCTGTAATGGAGGGAAACGAGGCCCGGGGTTCAGGGTGGACCCGGCCTGCCTGCTGCAATGGGGAGAAACTGAAGCCCTGGGGTGCAGGGTGGACGCTACCCACCCGTCCAGCACGCAGGGGACTTGAGACCAGGGGCGCGTAGAGCCGACTTCGCCGTCCCGGGATGTTCGGGACGGGACGGGTCTCCATCTCGGGAGAGGAACACTGCAAACGTATCCCGGAGAACGCCGATACCAAGAGTGGAACAGGGCTGTGGGTGATAAGGGAGCCTTCAGGATAGGAGACGGAAACCAGGCGGCTGCGGGGGACGAGGGGGAGAGGCGCAGACGGAGTCAGGGAGGGCCCGCGGCGGTCCGGTCCGGTCCTCCAGACTTCTGGAAGCATCTGGGAGATGACGGGCATCCAGGGCTGGCGCAGTTGCAGCGTGGCTTAGACGTTCAATAAATAGAGGACATTGGCCTCAATACCGTTTGCTGTAAGTCGTGCTAAAAAAGGGAAATTTAACTGGTACCAGCCTAGAGAGAGAGAAAAAATGATCCTTCTGGCTTCCCTAAGACCAGTTGCTTAGGGGCCCTTGCTCCCGCCTCTCAGGTCGGTTTAGCTTGGGCGAAGTCATGGCAACAGTTCCCATCTCAGGGCCGCGCGGGCCTGGATGGGGCCCAGGAGCGTTGAAACCCGGCTCGAAGCCAAAGGGCTTTCTCGCATTGGGGGCGGCTGCCGATTTCCACGGAGACCTCCGCCCTGCGGTCCTTGGCCGGCTGTGTCGCCGAAGGCCAACTGAAGCCCAGGAATGGCTAATCAGGAATGTCCCGGTGGATTTGGGCGAATCCCCGGCGCATTCCTGCGGATTGGCTGTCCCCAGGCCTCCCATTGCCCTCCGCTCTGGGCACCACCAAGGGCAGCTGCTTATCTTTGTTGCCATAGTGACTGGTGCCAGGGATGCGCCCCCCCCACCACGCCGTGACAGCAGGGAGGATGGTTGGAGACGCGGGAGTGTCCGTGGACCAGAAGGAAAGGAGGGGGCAGCCACGTTCATGGACCCTCCACCAGATTCCCAGCATGGATCTAAACGGTTGGAATCTATTCAAAACCACTTGTGATCACCACCGTCCAGGCTCAAGAAAGCGCAAGCCGACGTTGTGGCCCCACAGAACCCCACACTGCCAGCACCTTTTGGTTTCTGACCTCATTTACATAGGTCTTCTGTGCAAGGCTTTCCCCTTAAGGAAGGTTCCTTCACTCCTTCCTTCACTGCCTGCTGTAAGGCAGGCCCTCTCATCAGAATAGCCTCCCAGCCTTTCAAAACGGTTGAGGATTTCTGTCTTGCCTGCCACCAGAACATAATAGGGAGAAGACAGCCCCTGCTCAAATGGGAAAAGTGCCACAAACTAGGTGACATAAAACAACACAGGTTTATTCTCACTCTGGAACTGAAGTGTCCACAAGGCCAAGCTCCCTCCAGAGACTCCAGCGGAGGATCCTTCCTGCTTCATGAAGCTCTGAGGGCTCAGGTGTCCTTGGCTTGTGACATCCCTCCAGTCCCTGCCTCTGTTGTCACATGGTCCTCTTTTCCCTCTCTGTCCTTCCTCTGTGTGTCTCTAAAAAGGACCCTTGTCCTTGGATTTAGAGACTGCGGGATGATCTCACGTCACTCACCACCCTTCATCTCACCTGCAAACCATCCTGAAGGGGGGGTTATGTTGGGGGATGGAGAATGTGGACACACCATTTTGGGAGCCACCCATTAGCCCAGGACCCCCTATGGAACCTGGATCAGATATGAAAGTTTGCTGGCAGGCCTTCCACATTTGCACTGAGCAGAGGTGTCCGGGGAGCCCCTGGGCCCCACGTTTCAGCTGGATCAGTGCCCTGGTTCATGGGAGCTGGCTGGCCTCCCTGTCTGCCTGCTCCCTGCTCAGCTCGCCTGCCAGCTGCCTGCCTCATCAATGATTTAGGCTGAATGTGGATGTGTGATCACCTTGCAATTGTCTGAGAATTCTGAAAATGATACTTTCCAGGGCCGGAGCAAGGGAGGTGGGCGGGAGCCAGATGGGGGTCAGTGTCCCATGCGCTGGCAGGGACCGCTGGGTGTTATCAAAATTTCTCTTTTCAGATCTGCTGGGGCTGCCTCAGTTTACTCCTTTGTCAACACAAGTGGCAGGCCTGGGCCACTGCCCCCTTCCTCCCCATGGGCTTTCCCCAGTGTTTCAAATGGAAATGGCTGGGTAGTTTGGGAGTATTTGGTCCTGTGTTTATTCACTGCCTTGATCACAGCAGCGATAGCCACCCCTACCAACCCCCTCGCCGCCAGCGCCCCCCCAGCCCCAAGGTCTCCTCAGTTTAGTTCAGTTTAGTCACTCAGTCGTGTCCGACTTTGCAACCCCATGAATCAAAGCACACCAGGCCTCCCTGTCCATCACCAACTCCCGGAGTTCACTCAGACTCACGTCCATCGAGTCAGTGATGCCATCCAGCCATCTCATCCTCTGTCGTCCCCTTCTCCTCCTGCCCCCAATCCCTCCCAGCATCAGAGTCTTTTCCAATGAGTCAACTCTTCGCATGAGGGGGCCAAAGTACTGGAGTTTCAGCTTTAGCATCATTCCTTCCAAAGAAATCCCAGGGTTGATCTCCTTCAGAATGGACTGGTTGGATCTCCTTGCAGTCCAAGGGACTCTCAAGAGTCTTCTCCAGCACCACAGTTCAAAGGCATCAATTCTTTGGTGCTCAGCTTTCTTCACAGTGCAACTCTCACATCCATACATGACCACAGGAAAAACCATAGCCTTGACTAGACGGACCTTTGTTGGCAAAGTAATGTCTCTGCTTTTCAATATGCTATTTAGGTTGGTCATAACTTTTCTTCCAAGGAGTAAGCGAGGTCTCCTAGCCTCTTGCTAAGTTGCTTCAGCCCTGTCTGACCTGTGACCCTATGGCTGGTAGCCCACCAGACTCCTCTGTCCATGGGATTCTACAGGCAAGAATACTGGAGTGAGTTGCCGTGCCCTCCTCCAGGGGATCTTCCCCACCCAGGAATCAAACCCACATCTCATTATGTCTCCATTAGCAGGTTGGGTTCTTTACCTGGGAAGACCAGCCTCTCTGACTCATTTTCAGATTTCTGTGGGACAGAGCCTTGAGTGTGCTGACCTGAGGCTATCTTCAGCCCTTCCAGGCTGGAGCCCCACCCCCACCCCAGCCTCCAAAACTCAGGGGTAGAACAGACACTTAATGTTCACTCAGGCCTGAGTAAAATCTGCCTCCTGCCCCCTGACAGGGTTCCTCAGGAACAGCAGGTTCCCCGGCCCCAGGTTCTGAGATCGACGTGCAAACCTTATCTGCCCAAACCAGCAGGCCAGCCGCTCCCTCCAGGAAGGACCCACAGTGTCCCCAGACCCTGCCTAGGACAGGAGCAATGCCGCCCCCCGACCCCCGCCTGCCCATCCACACCCTTGGGAGCTCAACCTGTGCTGGCGCCTCCCTACAGGCTCTGTTTTAACTCTAATCCTCTGAGTCAGAAACAGTCTCCTTTTCCCAAGCCCAGAGCGGCTGAGTGAGCTGCCTGGGGCCTGTCAGCCTGGAACCCCCACTCCCATCCCTGCCTGAGCTTTACCCAGGCTGCTCTGCCTTTATGGGAGCACCAAGGAGGGAGGGCAACAGTCTAGCCAGTCTTCAGATGGTCAAAGTAGAGTTATCACCTGACCCAAAAGTTATGGTATGTGCCCAAAAGAAACAAAAACAGATGTCCACACAAACCCTGAACACGCATGTCCACAGCAGCGTGATTCACAACAGTCCCAAAGTGAAAACAACCCAGGTGACCACTGACAGATAAACACAACGTGGTCCCTCCACACACAGGAACATCTCTCAGCCATGAAAAGGAGAGATGCCCTATGGACGGACCCTGAGAACACGATGCTTAGTGAAAAAAGCAGACACAGGAGGACACACAGGGTGTGATTCCGCTGATGGGAAACGTCCAGAACAGACAGATTCACAGACAGTGGGTTCCTGGCTGTCAGCGGCTGGGAAGTGGCTGTCAGGGTCTGGCATTTCTTCCCCAGTGATGAATTGTTCTAAAATTGATCACTGCATAGCTATGTGAATAGACTGAAAACAATTCAAGTGGCTAGGCAGTATGGATATGTGAATTGTATCTAATAAACCTGTTTTTAAGAAATTATTAGGATGAAGACCAGAAATGACAGCACTGGCGAGGATGGGGCAGGTGAACGCTAAATGCTGCTGGGGAGCGGGCAGTGCAGCCACTTTGCAAAACAGCTTGGCAGTTTCTTAAAAAGTTGCCTGTATGCCTTCCCTAAGGTCAGGCACTGGTGCTCCTTCGTGCTTACACAACAGTCAACAAAAACCTGGGCAAGAAACTCCGTAGCAGCTTTGACAAAAGGACATAACAGACAAACACTGGAAAGAAAGGAGGTGAGCAACTGCCCAAAGGATGCAGATAGGCCATGTGGTGCCTCCACTCAGGAGCCCACATGGCAGCGGAGAAGCACAGAGACCAGCCAGGTAAACCTTCATTCCAAGTGTACAAATGGAAGCTCAGCATCAGGCAAAACGCACCCACGGTGCCAGAAATCGGGATTGGACGCTCTTGGGGAGTCAGTGGCTAAGCATGGCAGCTTGAAGGGGTGTTTTGCTGCATGTAAGTTGCAGCTCAGTAAAAATTCTGCTTAGAAAATCCAGGTGATGGGACTTCCCTGGTAGTCAGGAATCCACTGTGCAGTGCAAGGGATGCAATCAATCAATCCCTGGTTGGAGAACAAAGATGGCACATGCCACAGGGCAGCTAAGCCCACTCACAACTAATAGGGCCAAACACAGCCAAATAAATATTTTAAAAAAGAAAATCCTAGTGATTGTAACATCTTTCTCACATCCAGGGTCTGTAAAGTTGCAGCAAGTCCTGGCTTGGGGAACACAGATCCCCAGTCCTGGGGGCAATGCAGGGTGAGTGAGGGTCCTTTGAGCCTCTCTGCTCAAAACACCATCACCAACTAGTCAACACACATCTTGTTTCGTGCAAGTTTCTGTTTGAAGACCCCTTATTCAACATATATTGATTCAGTGGCTAGCAGGGCCATAGAAAAACTTAGGTCAAATACTTTTATTCAAAACCACCCACAAAAAGCCCTAATGTGAAAAACCAGGCACTAAACAAGCAAGGAAAAGACCCTGGCTTCCATCCTGGATTAGACCCAGAGGCAGAGTCCTGGTTCCACATCTCCTGGGCTTGGATGCCATAGTGTGTTCAAGAGTGACCACAGGAGCACCGGGCACATTGACTGACAATAAAACAATACATTTTACAGATAAATACAAATCAACTTCAGCGAGAAGCTGAATTCACAGATACAGAATTTGTGAAAAACCAGAACTTACTATTGTTTGAATCTGTGCCACCTGGTGAGGTGGCCACTGGTCCCATGTGGATTTTTTGTTTTAAATTTGTATTTATTTGGCCACCCACTGTGGCTTGTGGGATCTTATTTTCCAGACCAGGGATCAAATCCAGGCCTTCTAATGGGGGAGCACTTGGAGTTTGGGCTCGTGTGCAGGAGGGACCCACAGAGACCCCACCAGGGGTTGGTTGGGTCCTCAAGGGATGCCCACGTCCTGACCACCGGCACCAGAACACAACCTTGTTTGGAACCAGGGTCTTCAGGGATGTCAGGAGCTGAGTCACCCCAAGTGGGTGGCCCTCATGCCAAGGGTGGTGTCCTTCTGAGAAGAGAAGACACAGAGACATGGGGAGGGGCCATGTGATGTGGGCTCCCCTTCCCAGAGCGGTGATGTGGCCCCAAGGTGGCCAGCTGCCCCAGGAAGCTGGCTCTGCAGGGCCTGCAGGAGGGGCCAGTCCCTCAAGACCTTGACCTCAGGCTTCCGGCCCTCACTGCAAGAGGAGAGCCCTGTGCCCTTTTAGGTGCCCACCCCAACCCCGCCCCTGGGGCTCTCAGCAGCCAGAGCCACAGGAAACCACTCTGCCCCCCAGGAAAAGGGGAGGAGGGGCCAGCCAGGCGGGGAGGGCAGCTGCTTCCACGAGCTTGCAAAATTCATGACAAGGACAACATCTCGATAAGGAACATGAGCCCAGCTGTAAGCGATCTGAGGCCACCTGCTCACCTGCCCCCCAACCCCCACTGCCTGTCTGCGGGGTCATGGGGCAACACATGGCTGCCTTCGGGATCCAGGCTGGACATGGGCCCGGGTGAGGGGAGTGGAGACCCCAGACTTTCCCTGGCCACACCCTGGGCTGCCTCGTCTGGAACTTGCTCTGGGAAAGTCGGTCAATGCCTTGTCCAAATCTTGGCTTGTGACCCCGGATGTGTGTGAGACCGGCTTGAAAAGGCCAGACCAAATCCAAGACCAGAATTAACCACAGTAAAGCAGCGGTTCTCACCTGGGGAGATTCTGCCCCCGGGCACACCGGGGTGCATGTGGGGACATCTGTGCTTGTCTTGGGGCAGAGGGAGGCTCCTGACATTGAGTGGGTGGGGACAGGGAGGCCTCCCCACACCCCACAGCTCCTAGGACAGCCCCACAGAGGATGCTGTGAGCCAAAGAGATTCAGCCCAGACACTCTGGTATTTCTGAATGTTTTCTGGGGCCATAGGGGCCTGCAGGGAGATAGCCCAATTCAACGAAACCCTCCTGGGCCTCTGCAGTCCTGCTTCCTGGAGGTCAGGACTCCTTGGGAGTGGGAGCCTTCCTGGTAAGAAGCTAATTCTGGAACGATCCAGGAAGGGGAAGAACTGTGCCTCCCAGGTGGGCTGTGGGACTCCAGGACAGAGCAGCAGCAGCCCTCCGGTTTCTCCGCCAGTAACACCTGAGACTCACAGACCTTGAGTGGCTGACATCACTGGCATCAATAGTTTATAGCAGGGAATGGACACCTGATCCCACATCGCGGGCTGCTGGCTAGGGCGCCTCAGGGCCACCTGTGCGGGAGGCTCCTGATGACTGCCCCCCAGGGAACAGGATGGGCCCCTCTCAGTCTGAACACACCAGCAGGCATGCATGTGGTGCCATGGTTTTCACAGAAGTGTCTCCTTCCTGGGGTGGAGATGGTCTGTCACCAATTCACTCTCATTTCGATGGGCCAAGGGGTGGCGGCTACTTGACATTCACCCAGAGAGGTGGGGGCAAAGGCAAAGACTCCAAATTCCTCTCCATTTCTGCAAAAATAGATGATCAGCCAACCAACATGCCCATGAAAAGATGCTCAGCATCACAAAGGGAACGAAAGTCAGACCACAGCAACACTGCACATCCCGACTGCAAGGGTGGATGGTGTCCATACAGCAGTCACCAAGTGTGGACCAGGGTGTGGGGAGGCTAGAATCCTTGTCCACGGACGGTGGGAGATGAAACTGTGCAGCTGCCATAGACGACAGTGGCTATTCCTCCAAAGGGTAAAAGTAGAGTTACTGTATGGCCAGCAATTCCATCCTGTGAATTCCACCCTAGGAAAATGAAAACATGTCAGATAAGTACTTTTACATGAAAGTTCACGGTAAAGGGATGAACAGCAGATAGAATGTGGACACAACCTGAGTGTCCATCAGCAGACAGACACATGGGTCTGCTCCCTCCACACACAGGAGCATCCCTCAGCCAGGAAAAGAGGAGAAGCCCTGACACTTGGTACCATGTGGACAGACCCTGAGAACACGATGCTCAGTGAGAGGAGCAGACACAGAAGGACACGAAGGGTGTGATTCCACTGATGGGAAACGTCCAGAACAGGCCGATCCACAGATACAGAGAGTGGGTTCCTGGTCAGGGGAGGAGCAAGTGACTGCTCAAGGGGTGAGGCTTCTCTTTGCTCCTGAGCCTTTTAGATGTGTTTTTTCTTACCAACTTTAACATTTATATATATTAAATACACATTCTGCACAATTAGACAATGAAATAGAAGAAAACTAAAAATCATCTGTAACACCTGCCCCCCCCCCCAAGTCAGCAGTAACTACCTTTAACATCAGAGGTTTTGCCTTCAGTATACTTCCTGAATCTATGTAGGTTGTATGGGAAGCGTGTATGTATGTAAACATAGATGTGCACATGTGAACATATGTATACACATGTATGCATATATATAATACTTACACACCATAGATTGTTGTTGCTGTTTAGTCACTAAGTCGTGTCTGATTCTTTGCGACCCCATGGACTGCAGCACCCCAGGCTTCCCTGTCCTTTACCATCTCCCAGAGTTTGCTCAAACTCATGTCCATTGAGTCAGTGATGCCATCCAACCATCTCATCTTCTGCTGCCCCCTTCTCTTTGTGCCTTCAATCTTTCCCAGCATCAGGGTCTTTTCCATGAGTCGGCTCTTAGCATTAGGTGGCCAAAGTATTGGAGCTTCAGCTTCAGTTTCAGTCCTTCCAATGAATAGTCAGGGTTGATTTCCTTTAGGACTGACTGGTTTATCTCCTTGCAGTCCAAGGGACTCTCAAGAGTCTTCTCCAGCACTATCGTTCGAGGCATCAATTCTTCAGCACTCAGCCTTCTTTATGGTCCAACTCTAACATCTGTACTTGACTACAGGAAAAACCATAGCTTTGACCATATAGACATCTGTCAGCAAGGTAATGTCTCTGCTTTTTAATACACTGTCTAGGTTTGTCATAGTTTTCTTCCAAGGAGCAAGCATTTATTGATTTCATGGCTGTAGTCATTGTCTGCAGTGATTCTGGAGCCCAAGAAAATAAAATTTTTCACTGCTGCCATCAATTGATACATACACAAAATTGGGATCACACTGATATCTTCCAAACCTTGCCTAAAAATTACTGTCATTGTAGCAAGTTTGCACAACTATGAAAAAATATAAAATAAGCGTGCAAAGCTCTTCTCTCCTGGTCCTGTCACATTCCTGTTGCTCCAAGCTCACGCTCTTTACTTGCAGGCATTTTCCACACCCCAGCATCTGTGGGGATCTGGGATTGTAAAGGTGGCACCTCACTCCCAGGTGTTACACAGGTTCCCTCCTGTGGTTTGTAAACAGTCCTCAAGCCTTTTGTATCCATTTTTCCTTGATACAGTTAACAACCAGCTCTGGCATCTCCAAAGCTTAGGCAGGAAAAACATTTTTTAAAAGTCCATGCAGAAAGGGAAACAAACATTCCAGGAATCCAAAGGTAAAACATGCAGCAGGTCTTTAAGTCTTGAATTTGTTACATGGTTGCTTCTGTTGTGTTTTAAATCCTAAAGTTTATATTGAAGGATTTGGAAACTGATTTCAGATGGAAGCTCCACAACGATTGGAAGAATGAGGATCCAAGAAGGGAATGCATGTGTAGATAGACAAAACTGCTCATGATCTATATTAAAGTGAATGATGTTTCCTTGTGAAGTTAGAATGATGGTGATGGAATTAATATACAAAGTCTCAGTCCCACAGACTGAAGTAGGATTTACTGGTTAATGTTCCAAGTGCCTTACATAGAAAGCAAAAAGAAAAAGTATTTATAATTCTGTGTTCTGCTGCTTTTAATAAGTGCTTATAAATCTGTGTGCATACTAAGTTGCTGCAATCACGTCAAACTCTTTGTGACCCCATGGACTGTACTCCACCAGTCTCCTCCGTCCATGGGATTCTTCGGGCAAGAATACTGGAGTGAGTTGCCATGCCCTCCTCCAGGGGATCTTCCTGATCCAGAAATCAAACCTGTGTCTCTTAAGTCTCCTGCATTGGCAGGCGGGTTTTTAACACTCGTGCCACCTGGGAAGCCCTTCATAAATCTTAGCTTATGTTCTATTTTTGGCAGCAAGGGATCTTAGCCCCGTGACCAGGGACAGAACCTACACCCCCCAAATTGAAAGAGGAAGTTTTAACCCCTGGGCCTCTGGGAAGCTCCCTGGAACAGGTTTTTAAATTCTTACTTTGTAGTTTTATTCTGTTAACCAAGGGGAGAGATCTGTCTCCTTGTTAAGATGGTTTCCTCGTTTTCCTTTCCACTTATTTGATATTTTGAAACTTTCTGGATGATACTAATATTTCTTCTGAATCATCCTTTTTCTTGTTTTAATGGTGGTAAAGAGACAGAACATACAATTCACCATCTTCTCCATTTCTAGCACAAAACACATTCACACTGTCATGCAGCCGTCCCCACCATCCATCCACAGGACTTTCCAGAAACATCGATTCTTTTTTTTCCCCACTCCCAAGACTTCCAGGGCTTCCCTGATAGCTCAATTGGTAAAGAATCTGCCTGTAATGCAGGAAACCGTGGTTTGATTCCTGGGTCAGGAAGATCCGCTAGAGAAGGCATAGGCTGCTGCTGCTGCTGCTGCATCGCTTCAGTCGTGTCTGACTCTGTGCGACCCCATGGACTGCAGCCCACCAGGCTTCTCCGTCCATGGGATTGTCCAGGCAAGAACACTGGAGTGGGTTGCCATTTCCTTCTCCAATGCATGAAAAAGTGGAAAGTGAAAGTGAAGTCGCTCAGTCGTGTCCGACTCTTAGCGACCCCATGGACTGCAGCCTACCAGGCTCCTCCGTCCATGCGATTTTCCAGGCAAGAGTACTGGAGTGGGGTGCCATTCACTCCAGTATTCTTGGGCTTCTTCCCTTGTGGCCCAACTGGTAAAGAATCTGCGTGCAATGCAGCAGATCTGAGTTTGATCCCTGGGTTGGGAAGATCCCCTGGAGAAGGGAAAGGCTACCCACTCCAGTATTCTGGCCTGGCGGATTCTATGCACTGTATAGTCCATGCGGTTGCAGATAGTCAGACAGGACTGAGTGACTTTCACTTTCAGGACTTGCAGGATCTCAGTTCTCTGACCAGGGACCGAACCCTAACCCCTGGAAACAATCACCTTTAACTCTAACTGGATCAAGGTTGAAACACTGCACGTCCTTGGCTAGCTGTCCAAGTGGGAGCCCCTGGCTGAGGCCACGGCCCTCACACCACTCCCTGGGCCCTCATGCGGGCCACTGCCCTGCCAACTCTGAACTCAGGATTCACCCTGGGCCCAGGTGCATGCACACTGGCCCCCAGTCCCATGTCTGGGAGCCCCCTCCCCAGCCCCGCTGACCTAGAACCTGTGGTCTCCCCAGAGCGTCCAACACCAGAACCCTGCCCCTGGGCCTTCCTATCAGAGCATCAGAGCTGGACAAACAACCAGAAAAAAACCTGAAAGCCTGGGGCGATCACCTTTCCTTCCCTGTGATCCAACTTTTTTTTTAAGAAATTCACATTTTGCACCCCCTGCCCCCACCCCAAGCTTCTCTGTGGAGCCAACAGGGTTTTAAATTCCCATCCATCACCCTGAAGGAACATTCTAGAAACAGCTGGGCAAAGGAAGGCCCCACCAGCTTCCATTAGCCTGTTTTCTTGGCGACTTCCTTTCTGCTTAAGATAAAATAGGTCCCATAATAAAAAAAAAACAAACGTACTGAGAGTCTTGTATTTATCTCCAGAGAGCGGCCTCTGGACTCCGGAATGTTCTGTGTCATTTCCAGATATTGTCTGGGGTTCCGGCAAAGCCACGGGGACATACAGGGACAGACCAGGCCAAGGTTTTAGAAACACAGTTTTAAATTCCGGTGGGCCACTGACACCCTGAAGAGTTCATGGTTATTCCTGCCTATGAAACCCTTGTCTCTGGAACCTTCCACGGGGTTTCTCTTCCATCCCAGAGCTTGAAGAATTCAAACTACCAGGGACTCCCCGGCCAGACCCCTAGGTCCCCTTACTTGAGGGCCGGCAGGGCAGCCGAGATCACGACCCCAGACAAGGAAGGAAAATTCCTTTGGTTCCTAGGCACCGCTTTTGATATTAATAATTTTTCCCTTTTACTTCCGCCTGAGGGATGACGAGCAAAACCAAAAAGTGAAAGAAAACCAGAGAGAGGGTTTGAAGCAATTTTAATGGCTCTGCTTCTTCCAAGCTTGTTAATAATTGTCTTTGTCGCTTGGTGGAGCGCAGAGGCTGGGGGTGGTCTGGGTGGGCCTCTGGGTGGGACTGGAGGCTATCGGCCAGGGCCCCACCCGCGTGGGGAACTGGCCGCATTCCTGGCATTCCTCCGCTCCTTCCCACTTTTGTTTGTTTGTTTGTTTTAAGTCAGAGGCCGCCAGGAACTGCTTTTTCCTTTCTGATTCTGCTGAGTTCCGCCTGGCCAAGCCTTAGGCACCCTCCCAGAGGCCCCCTCCTGCCCCGCCCCCCACTACCACACTGTGGGCTATTTTGCATCTCAGCGGGCCCAGCATCTACTGGACCCCAGGCCCACGACGCAGGCTGCTTCTCCCCCATCCCCCGACTCCCGCCCTCCAGCCGGTGCCGCTGGGCCGCCCCCACGTGGCCGCTGTAGGGAGGAGGGTGGGCAGGAGATTCTGCCACTGGCAGGCCAGGCTGGATCAGGGAGGGAACAGAATTTTAGACGCCAAGTGGACAGCTGACATCCAGCTTGCCGACGACGAAACTGAGGCAGAGGCTACCACCCCGAGGCTTGCAGGCTGGGCAGCTCCTCGACTGTTGTGATCCAGTTCGGGTTTCTGTACACAGCACAGAGTTAGTGAGGCTGACCACCCTGGAGCCGTCCCTGTGCCCTGTGCGTAAAAGGGCTCACTTCTAAAACAAGGGCAAGATTTGCCCCTTGCAGAGCCTGGTCAATGCAGTGAGAAGCCCTTTGTGTGGTCTTGACCTCCACACAGAAAGACAGGTAAGACCAAACTGGAGAATATCCGTCAGGCTTCAGGGGGCTTCGGCACTCAAGTGGGACACCAACAGAGTCAGCGATACTGCTGTTGTTGAAATGGAATATTTTTTTCCGGGAAATTGGAGGCTGGAGGCCAGGTTCAGACGTTCGACGCATACTCAAGATGGTGGCCTTTATGATTAACCTGGGCCCGTAATCTCTGCCCAGCATAGGGCAGGCACCCAGCCAGTAGAATTCTGACACTGAACAAAGGAAACCTCACTTAAAATGGAGTCAAAAGGAACTTCTGGAGTGATCCAGTGGTTAGGACTCCACACTTCCACTGCAGGGGGCATGGGTTCCATTCTGCATGTCCCCCACCCCCAGTAGCAAGGCCAAAAAATGAAAAAAAATACATCACTTGAATTAAATAAATAAATAAAGTGGAGCTGGAGGTGGAAGGGGGCACCCTCACCCCCACTACTGCAGAGCCCAAATAGGAAGACTTACTTTTTCATCCCACCAGGAAGGTTACTACTTCTCACCCGCTGAGAAGGAAGCGTTTCTCCTTGCCCAGCAACAGACCAGCCAATGAGGGACCACCACAGCCCACCCAATGAAGGATCATCTCAGCCGAGCCAATGAGGGGGATCACAGCTGCCCAGCCAATGAGAGACCACCCCAGCCCATCAATGAGAGACCATCACAACCCAGCCAATGAGAGACCACCACAGCCCAGCCAATGAAAAACTGTCACACTCCTAGCTCCCAGTTTCCTCCAATGGGCTCTTTGCTTACAACAACCCTCCTGACTTTTATTCTCTATAAAAGATTCCTGGCTTTGTCTTCCATACTGGCCTATGGCTCCCAGGAGTGTGTGTTCCAGATTGTAACTCTTCTGCTGTTCCACACTAAACCCATTTTGCTGGTAAGATGACCGGCTCTTTTAGATTTACAGTCAATTTCATGATCAATGAAGTCTCATAGGGAGTAACATTGTTTTGAACATGATCCTAATCCCCCAACCAAGGATCTAACCTGGGTCTGGGCAGTGAAAGTGCTGAGTCCTAACCACTGGACCAGCAGGGAATTCCCAGAGTTGACCATTTTCAAGTGAACAATTCAGTAGCAGTACATTTGCAATGCTGTGGAACCATCACCTCTATTTAATTTCAGAACATTCCATCACCCTAGAAGGAATGTGGTCCCTGTTAGCAGTCACCCCCACCCCCTCGGCAGCCTCTGACAACCACTAATCCAGTCTCTGTCTCTACACCGACCTCTTCTGATAGTTTCCCATTAATGGAA
The DNA here is from genome assembly GCF_003369695.1 of Bos indicus x Bos taurus. Classification (NCBI taxonomy): domain Eukaryota; kingdom Metazoa; phylum Chordata; class Mammalia; order Artiodactyla; family Bovidae; genus Bos; species Bos indicus x Bos taurus. The sequence continues at coordinate 67,439,850 of NC_040082.1, forward strand.
TCACACAGTGTGTCCTTCTGTGTCTGTCTCTCCCACTGAGCATCACACCCTCAGGGTCCATCCGCATGGTAGCTCGTGTCCGGGCTTCTCTCCTTTTCATGATGAGTGGTGTTTCCGTGTGTGGAGGGACCATATTTGTGTATACAGTCACCCATCAATGGACACTTGGGTTGTCTCCACTTTGGGGCTGCTATGAACAGTTGTGAGCACATCTTTGTATGAATACCTATTTTCAGTTATTCCAGTTTCCAGGCTTCCCTGGTGATTCAGTCAATAAAGAGTCTGCCTGCAATGTGGGAGACCCAGATTCAATTCCTGGGTCAGGAAGATTCCCTGAAGAAGGGAATGGCAACCCACTCAATTATTCTTGCCTGGAGAATTGCCATGGACAGAAGAGCCTGGTGGGCTACAGTCCATGGGGTCACAAAGAGTCAGACACACCTGAGTGACTTAACACTTTTCAGTTACTGGGGGTGGGGGGGGTACAGTCCTAGGACTGGCATTACTGGGATGGATGGTACCTAGGTCTGACTTTTGGAGGAACTGCTGTTTTCACAGCAGCTGCCCCGTTTTACTTCATTCCACCTGTGAGCAGGATTCTTTGGTGAACAGAACATGAGTCCCCAGGTTCAAACCAGCGGACTCCGGCTTTTCCCAGCGGCCCTTGAGGCTGTGGTGGGGCGGGGTCAGGACATGGGAAGTACCTGTCAGACCACATGGGAGTTTCCCTCATTTGAGATCTGTGTGCACAGGAGGGAAATTGGGAAACTTGGACAAGTTCAGGCAGCCCAACGGTGAGTTACCACCTCGGACTCCGTGGGCCAGAAAAACCTGCTGAGGACATTTTCTGCCCCACTTTTCCGTGTCTGGAGGCTCTTGTCCCTGACAAGCAAGGATTCAAGGGTGATGGCTGTCCACCTGTGGCTGCCCCACTGGCTGCTCACGAACATCGTCCACCTGAAGCAGGGGAAAATGAAGGGGGGAAGGGAGAAGATGGAAGGTGGGGAGGCCTGTGCCAGCAGCCCTCTTCCCACTGCTCCTCTGGGCCTCATGAAGCTGCGCACACTGAGGTTCAGCTCACAGCTCTAAGTGGCACTTGGAGCAGGGTCTGTCCAACCCAGCCTCTAGCTGCCCCCAGGCTCAGCTCCATCGGTCCCACCCTCACGCTGTCACTGGTGGTGGTGGACATTGGCCCAGGGCTCCAGGATTCAGCAAGACCTTTGCGGCGAGTGGCCTGAGCTCTGAAGAAGTAAGAGCAGGTGACACATCCACACAGAAACCTGCACCTGGGCATTTACAGCAGCTTCTAACTCTTAACTGCCCTAACTGCCTTGCCAGGAAGCAACCAAGGTGCCTTCCAGCAGGTGGATGGATAGACACACGCTGGACCTGCAGACAGTAGAATGTGATTCAGGGCTAGGAAGAAATGAGCTACGGCAGACTTCCCTGGTGGCCCAGTGGCTAAGACTCCAGTGCTCCCCATGCTGGGGGTCCGAGTTTCAGCCTTGATCAGGGAATTAGATCCCACGTGCCACAGCTAAGAGTTCAAATGCTATGACTAAAGATCCCACACGCCACAAGATCAAAGATCCTGCGTGCTGCAACTAAGACCTGGCACAGCCAAATAAATAAAAAAAAATATTAAAAAGTTACTAAAAAAAAAAGTTACTAAAGAAGCATAACCTGTGTCACTGCCACCTTTGTGAATAGTAGAGTATCACAGTTGATCATGGGCTGTAACTCTGTAGCACAGCAACGCCAGACATTCATGACCAAGGAAGAAACAGCAGGGAAATGAGTGTGAGGGTGTCTATGTGGGAACTCTGCCATTTCTGCTCAATTTTTCTGCCTAAAACTGCTCAAAAATGGAAAGCTATTTTTTAAGGAGGGAGCACACTGATAAGAGCAGGGCAAGGGAGGTCCATATGTGACAACAAAATAACAAACAGCTAGATTTTGTGAAGAAAAAGAAAAGCAGAGGGGACTTCCCTAGTGGTCCAGTGGCTAAAACTCTGAGCGCCCAATGCAGGGGCCTGGGTTGGATCCCTTGTCAGGGAACTAGATCCCACATGCCACAACTAAGACTCAGTGCACACAAATAAATATATACTTTTCACTTGGGCAGAGGATCTGAATAAATACTTTTCCAACAGGTACGTGAAAAGATGCTCAACATCACTAGTCATCAATTCAGTTCAGTTCAGTCACTCAGTCATGTCCAACTCTTTGCGATGCCATTGACTGCAGTATGCCAGGCTTCCCTGACCAACTTCCAGAGCTTGCTCAAACTCATCCAGGCAGTTGGTGATGCCATCTAACCATCTCATCCTCTGTCAGCCCCTTCTCCTCCTGACTTCAATCTTTCCCATCATCAGGGTCTTTTCCAGTGAGTGGGTTCTTTGCATCAGGTGGCCGAAGTATTAGAGCTTCAGCTTCAGTCTTTCCAATGAGGATTCAGGACTGATTTTCTTTACCATTGACTGGTAAAGTCTAAGGGACTCTTAAGAGTCTTTTCCAACACCACAATTCAAAGGCATCAACTCTTCAGCGCTCAGCTTACTTTATGGTCCAAATCTCACATCCATACATGACTACCAGAAAAACCATAGCTTTGCTTTCATCAGGGAAATGCAAATCAAAACCACAATGCGATACCACCTAACACCACTCAGAATGGAAGTAAGGAAGTAATAGTGCTCAGTCGTGTCTGACTCTGTGACTCCATGGACTGTAGCTCGCCCGGCTCCTCTGCCCATGGAATTTTCTAGGCAAGAATACTGGAGTGGGTTGCCATTTCCTTCTCCAGTGGATCATCCTGACTCAGGGATCAAACCCTTGTCTCCTGTGTCTCCTGCATCGGCAGGCTGATTCTTTACCACTGCACTACCTGGGAAGCCCGCTTAGAATGCCAATCATCAAAAAGAACACAAACAATAACTGTTGGTGAGGATTCAGAAAAAGAGGGAACCCATGTGCCCTGTCAGTGGGAATGTAAACTGATGCAGCTACTGTGGAAAACAGCATGGAGGTTCCTCAAAAAATTAAAAATAGAATTACCATATCATCGTGCAATTCCACTGCTGGGTATTTCTCTGAAGAAAACCAAAAAACACTAAGCAGAAAAGATATCTGCACCCCCATGTTCACTGCATCACTATTTACAATGGCCAAGATATGGAAACAACCTGTGTCCATTGATGGATGAATATATTTTTTAAATGTGATATATATATATATATATGATGAAATGTTATTCTGTCTTAAAAAAGAAGGCAGTCCTGCCATTTGTTACAACATAGATGGACACAGAGGACATTATATATCAGATGGAGAAATGCAGGAACTTCCCTGGTGGTCCTGTGCTTAGGACTCTGCACTTCCACTTCAGAGGGCACAGGTTCAATCCCTGGTAGGAGAACTAAGATACTGCATGCCGGGTCTGCATGCTGTGCAACCAAAAAAAAAAAAAATCAAGCTCAAAGAAGCAGAATGGTGGTTACCAGGGGCTGGAGGGTATTGAGTTATGAGATGAATAAGTCCTGGGGATCTAATCACAGTGATTACAGTTAATAATATTGCTCAGCGTCTTTGACAGTCGCTTAGAAAGTAGATTGTAAATGTTTTCATCACAAGAGCAGAGGTAACTACATCAGGTGATGTCTGTATTAATTAGCTTGATTGGGTCATCACTTCACAATGTAAACATGTGTCAAACCATCACATTCTGCACACTAAATATATACAATTTTTATTTGCCAATCATACTCAATAAAGCTGGAAAATAAAAGTGTTTGCTCCTAGAGAGACAGCTTGATGGAATTATGGGAAATGATGAATTGGGACAGGCTTTTAAGAAGAAATTATACCCTGCTGTATTGTATACCTTAATTTGTGCAAAAAACTAGTAAACATTTTTTAAATTATACAAAAAAATTTTAATTATACAATTTAGTGGTTTCTTATATATTCAGTTATGTGACCATCAGCTCTATCCTATACCTAAACATTCCATCACCTCAAAAGGAAACCCCACCCCATGAGCAGTCACCCCCCTCCCCTGACAACCAGGAACCCACTCCTGTGTCTGTGGACCAGCCTGTTCTGGACATTTCCCATCAGTGGAATCACAACCTGTGTGTCCTTCTGTGTCTGCTTCTATCACTGAACATCTTGTTCTTGGGGTCCACTCATTTTGGAGGGAATGTCAGGGCTTCTCTTCGTGGCCTAGTGATGCTCTTGTGTGGGAAGGGACCACACTGCGATCACCCGCCCTCCACAGATGTGTGTCTGGGCATGTCCACCTCTTGCTGCTGTGGACGTGGATGAACAGATTTGTGTGGACTCCTGTTTTCACCTTATTTCCACCCAGGAGGGAGACTGCCAGGTCACACAGAAACTCTACGTTTGACCTTCCGAGTAACAGCCCTACTGGCCGTTTTAATATCCTGCCAAGGCAGGCTTGCAGAAGGTAATGCAGCGCCTCCTGGCTGCCCCTGGGGTGGAATATTCATCCTGCTAATGACTTATTGATGAGAGCAGCTTGGTGCAGCCAGGAGAACTTTCCATGGGTTCCTGGTATAAATAGGGCTGGTGTGCCTGCGGCCACCCTCTTGGCGGTGGCATCCTGCTCAGACCAGCCGCTGGGGTGTGATCAGGCTCACCTTGGTCCTCAGGCCCAGCATCTCCAGCACCAAGTCT